>NC_136059.1:1674791740-1676164578 GCF_964261635.1 Lissotriton helveticus
GATCTCTGTTTCTATGGAATTCCAAATGGCTGCCTGTACTATGGAAGATAGGACCACTGCTGCACTGGCGGCCGGGAACTTTGGCCAGTACTATATTGACTGAGGTCCTATTAAGGTCATCAGATGCATAGTAGGTTGTGAAATAATCAATTTAGATGGATCAAGTATTTGTTCTTTGTAATAGTTTCTATTAATCTTTGGACAACTAACATTGCTAACCCCGTGTATCAATTCATGAAGGGCTAGCATATTACATATGGATATTGCAAAGCTTGCTCTTAGCAGTCTTCATAAATGTACTTAGCCTAGAATCACATGTATTAAGAAGCACACAAACAGGCTTGCATCCAAGACATTAAAAGCTTGTGATTTCCACTTGTGATTATTGCAGTCATCAACCAAGTTGTGCTGGCTACATGGAAAGTGGCAAGTATACACCATTGTTTAATCCAAGCAGTTTTTGTTTGATCACTCTATTACATTTTATTCCAGATCGGAATACTTCTAGTCAGGTAAGAAGATAAGGGGTGGGGAGTTCCAATCATGAAAGCTTGATTCCCTAGGACATTTTGACAGTTTTAGGGAGCAAAGAAACTTGTGACTGTCGGGACTGGAATCTCCCCTGCATTCTGTACAGTTGTGCCCCTCGCCATGATCGCCCAACTGCGAGTACATGGCATCCATATTTTTACCCTAGCCTCATCCTAATTTAGTATGTGCATGAACACTTAGGACTATTCCTTGGTATGAGTCCGGTCCTGGATTTGTCCTGGACAAGCAGGGGTACAAGTGCGCTCTCCTTAGAGACAGGGGACTACTTTTCCTCTCAAGGGTTTAAGTGTGTAGTGCGGTAGTGACAGCATACCAAGTTTTGTAATAGTTGGAAAGGACCATCTTTTTGTGGTATTCACCCACATTTTAACTTTCTATAGCAGAACCATTTTTTGTTTCCATTAGTACTCTGTGCCCTTTATCCTTGCTAACCAGTTGTAAAGTGTTTGTGCTCTCCCTTCCAAACATGGTAAAATGTATATACACCTAATTGGATTATTTGCTGTACTTGTACGACCCTAGCATGTGTACCCAGGACCTGTAACTTTAATACTGCAAGTGGTTCATTGCACTCACTGTGCTACCCTATAAAGTACCCCTGCAAAATATGTCTGCAGGCCTGCCCTTGCAGTCTGTGTGTGCAGTTTTATAAACTGCCATTTCTACCTGGCAAAATAAGCCTTTTGCCTAGCCAAAAACGTCCTTCCTTTCTAATACCTATAAATTCTCCCCTAAGGAAGATCCTAACAGTTCATAGTGTAGCGTGAATGGTATTAAAAAAGTAGGACATGTATACTTAGGTTTTACAATTCCTGGTAGTGAAAAACTCTTAAAGTCATTTTGCACTGTGGAAAGACTAGCCTCCAATAGGCTAACACTGGGTTACCTTATTATATTTAATACATGATAACGTCAGGTTGGAAACAGCTAGAAAAATACTTCTTTCACTCATTTGAATTGTAATTTAAAATCATCTTTAAAATTCAAGTTGGTCTTGATATTGACTTACTATTTTGAAAATTCCACTTTTAGAAATATGGAATTTTCTAGCCTAAACTAAATGTGCCTTTCTTTCACTGTCCACAGTCAAATTACCTTTAATGGCTGTCCTGTGGTTGATGTGTATTCCTTCCAGACAGTGGATTCAGAAGATGGATATGGCAAGGTTATTCCTCTTCCTAGCAGGATGGCCTGGAGGGTTCTACCCAGCCCCTTCCAGAGCTTAAAAGGCTAGCCTGAGGGCTGTGCTCAGCCACTCCTGACTTCAGAAGATGCCTATCTTGTCACTGGTAAATGCTGCTCCCAGAAGGGCCTGCCTGCTCCTTGTTTCACTAGACAAACTGGAGCCAAACCCAGGAGAAAGGGAGAAACTGACCATAACTAGTTTATTGTTAGACAAAGGGGGTGTCCCCCACCCAAAATGCTGGCACTGGGCATACAGGTGGAAACCAAGCACCCCTCAACAGAACACTATTGGACCTGAGAAGATTCAGTAGAGGGACTGCCCTGCTGTCTGAAGAACGAAAACTGGACTTGCTTGTGTTGAACCCAGGATTACAGAAGCAGCCCCAATGGTAAGTTGGATGACCTCCTGTATAAACTACAGTTACACAACAACCTTCCAGAAGCCTTCCCTGATTTCCAGGTGACTAGCCCCAACTGGACTTGACCAGATCGCCTCTACTGGCCTCTGTGGGAGGGAGTCAGGACCCCCAAGAGCTGTCCTAAAGGTCCTTGACCCATGCTGGTATGAGAGTGTGCCTCTCCCTGCTATCTGAAGATTTCACCAGGTCTGATGCAGAGTGGCAAAACGTATTGCAGGGCCTCACATTGCAGCACCATGAAGCTCCAATCGGCACTTCACCAGATGAAGAGCCCAGCAACATAGAGCCTCGACTGACAGCACTGTGTACCTCCTAATCAACAGCTTCGCCGGATCCGATGCAGACCAACTCAGGGTTTCTCATAGCAGCGCCAGGCAACAGTCCTGCCGGATCTAATGCAGCATGATGCAGAGTCCCACAAAGCCATGCAGCTTCAGTCTGAAAGGTTCCCCGGAACCAACTCTGCATGACGAAGTGTGATGCAGGGTGATGCAGAGTCCTGCAGAGTCATACTGCACCGTCTTCCCGTCAAAGTAAGGAGGTAAAACTTCCAGCAGGAGGAACCTGATCCAGTACCTTGCCCCGCACTCCATCATGGTCAGCCCGAATCTGTGACTTTGTCTTTGTCCAGCAAGACCAGATACTTGCCAATCAAAGGAGCTGCCTTTTGATTTGATTTGATTTAGCTGCCTTTTCAAGTGAAGATCTTAAGTCAGCTTCCAGGTGGGTAGTTAATACAATGCAGTCAGCTGTGACCCAATTTTGATTCCGATGAAGATGTTTTTTTCAGAGGGTCAGGGAAAGGATATTTCAGGTTTTTAGAGTATGGAACTTCTAAAAATTATATGAATATTATGTTTGCTCAATCGTGGCACATTTCAATAATCAAGAGAGCGATTCCTAAGGATGTTGAGGAATTGAATGGTTCTGGTTTATTCTCTGTGATCTACTGAATTTTCATGTGTATGATTTCTTTGGAATGTTTTGCAATGATCATGACAAAGTCTGTTTTGATTAGATAGATGCTCCTCAGTTTAAGGCAATTTTCAGAATGCTCTGTTTGACCTTATATAATCCTTGTAATGGTTGGGCCTCAAGGACAGTTGAATTGAATTTAGACTATTGTCAGACTAGTTGACTGCTTTCGTGCCACGCCAAAGAGCAGATGTTTTGACAGTACTTTCTGGAGCAGATATTTTGACACCTAGAAGGAGTGCTATCTCTTTAGAACCTTGTTATCAAGAATGTAGTAATATCTTTGTTGAGAAAAGGGCAATTGTATTATCCCCATACAGAAGGAGTGCTATCTCTTTAGAACCTTGTTATCAAGAATTTAGTAATATCTTTGTTGAGAAAAGGGCAATTGTATTATCTCAATACAGAAGTTTATGATTTAAAGATCAATTTTGTACCAGGTGCATAATTGCTTTTAGTAAAGGACATGCACTTATTGAATCACCGACAGACTATCTTTAAAATTATGTAGATGAAAATGTGCCCAGTAGATGTATTAGGCCCACAGAGTCTCCTGCCTCATCACCATTGTGTGTCTGCTCTAAAAGGGCTGGGCTGTCAACATGAATAGAGTACAGAACCATAAATAGAATTAAAGTGAAGAGTAATTATCCTTTGCTATTAATCTCTATTCTCTTAGATCAGATCAGATAGGGTAAAATATTCAGAAAGTTTTAAAGGAGCTTACCATCTTGGGTTGGAGAGGTAGATGCATGGATGGAAGCATTCCATCGAAAATTTGGATTGTTTGAATTTTAGATCAATCCATTTGGACTCTACAATGCTCCAGCAGTATTTTAGTATTTAATCAATGTGGTATTCAAAGGGTTTTTGGAGGTTTTCTGTGCTGTCTACATAGATGATATTTCGGTCTACTTTGACGCACTGGTAACTCAAACATTGCATGTTACAACAGTATTACAATTGTAACAAACATACAGCCCTGCACTCTTTCATATATGAGGTACATGTACACATCAATGTTGATCCATATACAAAGTAAAATCATTTCTCAGTACACTGTTGTTTTCCCAAAGAAGATTCAAACTGGTCTTGCGTTGTTTAGATTTCATTTTTTATTCACATTCTATAAAATCTGAAACTGCCAACACATTTCGGCCCCAAGTGGACCTCTTCAGGGCTACAAAAATACATAAACAAACACTATTTACATCATTGAATACAAACATTTAAAATATATATATGAAACAGATCAAACGGTATCACATACGCAAACAAGATCATTCCTTTACTTGTCATTATCGAGGGAAAGCAATGTTTTCGAGTATATCGGCATAGAAGAATTCCTAGTTTCTTAGCAGCACATTTAGGCTTGACAATATACAGAGTCCACACAGTGTATCCAGGTCTCCCATACAACTAAAACAACGAGAGAAGACATCAGCATATAAGGAGAGTATTTTATGTAGAGTAAAAATACATGAAATGTTTTCATCTTTCCTGAATATCCTTCCAAAGGTCAAAACTTTGGACCATATGTATCATCATCACCATTTGCGATTTCTAAATAGCGATTTTTAAGGAATCGCTATTTAGAAATCGCAAAATGGTATGTATGTAGAAAATCGCTATTTTTTAGCGATTTCCAATTATTTCTTATTTGCGAATTCGCAATTTGCGAATTCGCAAATAAGGAATAATTACCCATTCATTCCTATGGGCCAGGAGGCCCATAGGAATGAATGTGAAATGCATTTCATTTTGCGATTCGCAATTTGTGAATTCGCAGAATGAGATTGATTTCAAGGGTGCAGGGGTGTCTCAAGGACACCCTGCTGCACCCCTGAAATCAGCATGTGTGTGCATATGGCGCACATACATGCCCTATGGGCATGTATGTGCGTCACATGCCACATTTAAAAATGCCAATTTGTGCATTTCTATGAGAAATCGCAATTTACCACCAATTGAAAGTTGGTGGTAAATTGCGATTTCTTAAGCTAAAATCGCTATTGAAAATTGCATCATACATAGCATTTAAGGAATCGCAAAATTGTGATTCCTTAAATGCTATAGCAAAATAAGGAATCGCACATTTTTGCGATTCCTTATGATGCGAATTTTACATACATAGCAAAAAATGCTAAACAGCCTTTTGCGATTCGCAAAGGCCGGAATTCGCCGAATTCCGGCCTTTGCGAATCCAAAAAGGCTTGATACATATGGCCCATTATTTCTACAGCACATATTTATTTTAATTGATTCCCTCATATGGATGAATCACAGGAGGAGAAATCAAGTATATATAACATGAAATCTCTAACGAATGTTATCATTCTTTATTGTCCTTTCATAATCAAAACACCTTATTTTTGCAAAAAGTATTGTTCAATATTAGAGTTAGGCATGAGCAGGGGCAATGCTCAGCTCTATTGCATCCTCGTGAAGAATCCCTATAGGTATACACATACCTCAAGAGTATAAAAGATTTCCTCATTCATGTGTTTCTTGCCTCTATATCACGTCAATCAATCTATAAGAAAGACAATATAAAGGAACACATATATTTTTTTACCATGGCTATCAGGCAACAACACCCGTCCAGCATAAAAAACATGTTCTAGTTTATTCCATAGGATTGAAATGTAATCTTTTATTTGCGTTCACAATAAATTCGTAGTCGGTATGGTCCTAGATTCTCATAAATGTAAATGTGTGCAAATTTGGAATAGACCTGCTGCCTCGTGTTTTCCTTTCTACAACTTTGAGTCTACAGCCTGATGGTTTCCTAGCTGTGGGTGTGTAGTGAACCACCCGAGATTCTGAGCTTGTCTACACGATAAGCGGTGGCTCTGGTCAAGATGGCTTTGTAAATTAATTTCCTTGTTTTGAAGATTGTGGGGTCAGCAAGAGGAAGCCAATGGAGTTCCATCAGGATGGGGGTTAATGTGATCACATGTCTTCAGGTCCTGCATAAGACAAGCTGTGCTATGTAGGATGCCCTTAAGGGGAGTTAATGTGGGATCTAGAAGGCCATGGAGCAGGGTGGTACTACTATTCAGATACAAGAAAACAAGGACTTGAACAGCAGTTCTGAAGTCACTTGCTAGAAGAAATGGTTTCACCTTCTTTAGAAGAGAAGGCTGGTGCCAGGCTATCTTTGTTTTAGTCAGTGTATTCATTGAGGGGGAATGAGGTTGGTGTTCAGAGAGAAACCAAGTGACTTGATATTTGTTGAAAGTTGGGGTTCGAAGCCTACAAGGTTTGTGTTATTGTACCACATTTGTACTTTTACTGTATATTGAGCACATAAATCTTCGGTTTTTTAAATCAGCCAGAGCACTTACCTATAAGCAACTTGGATGAACTTTGTTTTTCGCTGACTATGATTTTGTGATAAACTGTAGACAGGGTCCGAAGAATGGCAAGCTGATAGTTGATCACGACAGGATCCACTGGATAGTGAAAATCAGTTAAGAAAGTATCCTCCATTCATCTTGTTCCCAAATGATTTGTATTATCATACCATTTTCATAATTAAAATAGATTCATTTCTGACCAAAGTACATGCAAAGGATCAATCTACAGACAAAGAGGCTTGGCTAAAAGAAAAAGAAAATAGACAAGAAAATTATGGATTGTTGTATCAAGGGAAAGATATATATATCATGAGATCAGGTTCGACAACAGGCTATGAATTGACTTCATGATTCATAGATGTTAATATTTATGTACAAACTTTCTCAATCTGTACCCAAATTAAGAGCTCATGTTGTAAAGTAATGAGTTTATTGAGGCCTTTGCCTGTTCAACCTGTTCCTTGGCATACAGAGTCAAGGTTGCATAATAACTTTAGTAGTAGATGACAATTTAACTGAAATGGGGCATTTTATATCCCTTCTTGGTTTGTACATCTCTAAAGAGCTGGCACATATTTTTCCATAACCTATTATTAGACTGCATGGTGTTCCAAAAGTTGTGATTATTGATAGAGGATCTCAGTTTATTTAAAAATGTTGGACTGGTCTACTCCAAGAACTAGATAGTGCCTATCTGTCTACCAGTTACCATCCTCGCTTAGACAGAAAGGCAATATAGAATATTTAATCAATGTTTTGAACAGTATTTGCGATATAATGCCTTATGCAACAGGAAGATTAGAGATAGATTTGCAGAGCTAAGTACAAAAGCATAGAATAGTCATCTCTTTTCACATTAGGTACTTCTTAACTTTGAATAATTCAGTCAGTCAATTCTTTATTCAGTCAAAAATGACTATAAAAGCACACATAAAAAGCATTATCACAATACTGACAAAAAATATAATTTTAAAATAAGCCATTCATATTATGATGTACAGTAAAACAAATTCCAGAAAAACTTAGGTTAATAGAGATGTCACAATACATGTGTGAACCATTCAACAAAACCCTCAATTAAGGGCCGCTACGTTTAAGGGAGAAATGTTTAGGGCAACTCATCTCTAGCAAGCAGACTATGCTAATATAAAAATAAAATATTTTAAAAGTAAAATCCCTAACATTAACTCAGTTAAATTTAATTAAATTTAACAAAGAATGAAATCATCAAAAATTTAAATTTGTGTACTAAAATTTCATATAAAAAATTATGATTCATATGCAAAAATAGAATACTACAAAGATGGTCAGATTGAAGAATCATTAATTTGGCCTGCTTATGAGGTGTACTTCGATCTTATCTTTAGCGCATAACACATATAGCTGATAACTAAATAACAGATCAGTTGAGGTTCTAGGCACTGTAAATAATGTAGGCCATCTTTGTATGAGATGAATTTCAAGAAGCATAGAATTGGGCATAAGAGCCGTGATCTCGGGATACTATACAAGGTGCAAAACAGCATAAAGTGTACCGTAGATTGTAAAGAAATAGGATCACAGGGACAGCAAAGGAGTGAGTTGAACCAAGTACCTGTTAATGGGAAGGCAACTAAAAAGTTCACTGTGCTGAATTGCCAGTGTGAGGGTTGGAATCTATGCTCTGGGTTAATTACCCAGAATAAATATGGTTCCAACCCTTCCGATGACAAGATCGGCACCTAGCGTAGAACAGATGCCATATTAAGGGAATTTTCAATTCGGCCATCATTATTGGATTGAGAAAAATTGTGCTTTGACTTTTCCTTAGAGTGACCCCCAATACTAACAGGTAAGTTAAAAAGTGTGATTATACCATGGTCTTGGAAGGCTTGCTTGACATAAGCAAGCCATGGAATTGCAACCATGCCATCTAAATTAAGGCACTCCTCGAGTGCCATATGGGAGAAGCTAGTCTCAGGTGTGGCCCACAATTTCAGTCACAATAGCAAGGGGCCATTCTCACTTGGTCCTCCAATGGTTCAAGCCTAGGTCTAAGTGTGCAATATACCTTGCTTTGGTATTCTGAATGGCCAGCAGCCTACACAAAAATTTATTTTCGAGAGACTGCGAGTTGCTCTAGTTGGCATAGCCCGAGACTCCTGCAACATAGGTCCCACTAACAGGTATTCACTCTTGCACAGCACGATCATCTCTCTGATTGACTTGTGGCCTAACTTTTTCACAAAGCTAAAAATCACTTTGCATACCCCCGCAAACTTTTGGGCTCTCTGGCCAATTCAAATTGAGAAATCAAACGGAAAGTTTATGAAAAAGCTAAACATGTTTCTAATCTTTATGCTGAAATCCTGCACTTCAGTATATTGTTGGTCAGAAGGTGTGATTAATCACAAAGCATTTGCTTTTGAAAGAAAACCTTCTAGCCTGCAACCTAAGTGTGTGGACCTAATTACAACTGAACAGATTGTGAATACAGTTAATGTATGATTGAAATGACCAAGTCTATTAAAAAACACTCAGTTTTTCATGTATCTTTTTTAAAACCTTGTTCTGCAAAAATAACCTTGCCTCACATTATTTGCCCTTCCAGTTGAATTTGAAAAATTAATATGATATACATAATATTTTGAATGCAAGAATTGTAAGTAAATGGTCGCAATGTTTGGTGGGTTGGAAGAGGTTTGTCCCAGGAGCATGATCATGGAAATGTGCTTGCAATCTTAATGACCCAGTTTTGATGTGAGAATTTGCAGGAATGGCAGCTTCTGGGAGGGTGGGATATGGTGGAAGGAAGCAGGGTTAGAAGCATTGCTTACTGCTTGATACTGGGGGAGTCCAAGGAACAATGCTACAAACCCACTTGAACTGAGTTTTTCTCAGGGAAGGAGAGGCGGACAGTCAGAATGATGGTGCTGTCTTGACTGAGACTGCACCTGTTTGTAGAATGCACTTTGAGGCAGCGTTCTGACAATGAACTATACTCCCTAGCAGTCCATGTGCTATTGCATATTCTGGAGAGAAGAGCCATCTTGGACATTTGGGTATACGTCCCTTCTGGGCCACAGCATCTTTGCTAGACAATTGTGACACAATGTTGCTGCACCTAAGACCTTGCTACAGATGTCCTTGCCAAGGCCCATTGTTTTTTAAAGGGCATTGGAAATACAGAGAAGTATTAAGAAAGTAGTGTTGTTGATGGAAACAAACTTGAAACAATTATTTGAATATATTTGTATACACTTTAAAGACTGAAGGTTGTTAAATTTTCTAAGGGTTATTCTGTGAGAAAAAAAGAATAATTTTATACTAGACTATATTGCTCATGTTATGTGTGAATCTCAAGTATAAGACATTATAATTCTCTATCAACATATAAATTAGCAAGACCAGGGAACAACAGAAAAGTATCATCATAGTTTTGTCTTGTAGTTCTATAGCACACATGTAGAAACTCTAACTTATCTTGCACAGAAACTGCATAGTGACAAAGCTTAAGGTAGTTATTCAAATCATAGGGAGAAATGTTAATGAATATTTATTTGGATGTAATCTTTGTGTCCAGTTTGCAAGTTCCACATTGAAGTGCAGAGAGTTAGTGACAAAGAAATATTGCAAAGGTATATCAATTCACTATTACAGTGAAGCATTAAACATTGCATGGCACGTTAATTAAAATGTCAGACTGAATGACTGAGAATTCTTGTAAAGCCTAAACTATTGCCCTTAGACCTCTTTGGTGCTGGACTGGGATTACCAATCAACTGAGATGTCAAACCCTTCCTAAATGTGCTGTAGTCCTGTATTATATGCAGGAAAAGGGGAAGGTAGTGCCAAAGAGAGGATGAGAATTAAAAAAGTACACTTCCCAGATCTGCTGCTCAAGAAATGAGGGACTGCCAATAAGAATGAATGAAGGGAATAGTGAGGAAGGTGTCTATGAAAACAATGTTCTGAAAGAAGGAGGGTCCATCCCTATATAGCATCTTATGACAAAAGAACGGTGCCCTAAATTGAATTCCTTTGGAATTTCCAATGAGTTTCTGTTGCCCTGTCAAGGTTTTTGAGATTATAGAAAAGCTAATGTTCTGCACCCTCTATAAAATATGTATAGATGTCAAGGTGGGCAAAGCTACCACAAAGTGACATCAACCAACCAGCGATGACTATAGCTTTGACCACTGATGGTCTAATGGGCTCCCAGATTGAGTCCCCAAAGTTTCGTTTGTGTCCTCATTTTGAAATGATAGGATAGGACAACTAGGTTGGTCTATGAGGATAGATAAGATCCTTAACTACTCAGAAGCTGAGGGTTTTTAACTCTTCCAAAGGGGTAAAATAAGCTTCCATATAAGATGTCAAGAGAGCAGATGACCAAGGAGAATTATAGCCCAACCGTAAAACCTCCAGTTTAGATGCTTTAGGTTTTAAGAATTTACTGTTCATCCAGTGCACAATTCTTGACACACACCATTTAGTTGTGGCATTAGTTTCAGATATTGATTTATCAAAGTGTAGAGTAAGATTGGTGCCATCTGAATAGGAGATGACCCTAAAGCCAAAGGCGCTAATGATATTAGCAAGGGGATGTAAACAGATATTGTACAAAATGGGTAAAAGTGAAGAATCTAGAGGAACATCATATTTGATATAAAGAAGTTCTGAATGAAAAGTAAAGAGCACTAAAGATTGGGTCCTGGTGGAAAGAAATGAGGAAAACCATTGTCTAGCACACCATGCAATCCCACCCCATCAATATACTTTACCAGGATGGAGTGACATACAGTTTCAAATGGAGCAGAGAGCTCAATCATAATGAGGCAGATAGGAACCTCAGATCTAAGTCCATCTTGGGTCATTCAATACTATAAATAAAACTATCTTTGTGTCTTGCCCAGATCCAGAACAATCTTAATAATGCCTAACAAAAGATTGCCTTTTAGGTGCCAGGGAGCCAGTGATCAAGACAATACTTATATATTTTAATTACTACAGCGAGAACAAATATCAGTCCATAGTTATAAATGATTAACAGATCCTTGTTGTGTTTGTTAAGAAATGTCTTAACAATTGTGCTCTTCCAAACAGATGTACCAGATGTGAAAAAGGGGCAGATGTCCATAAAATCCTACCAACATCTATGATCAATAGGAGAGGCAAGTCAAGGTGATGGAGTTTGATGTCTCTATTTTCTCTCGCTGCATTTCTTGTTCAACTTTTCTACCACTGGCCCTCATATTCCTAGGTGTCAATGGTGAAGGTGGTAAGAGATGGAAAAGGGCATCACTCCTGTTGGATTCTACGCAGCAGGTTAGTACATCCTCCCACTGGCACTGGCCTGGTTCATATGGCTTGGACTTCCCAAAGCCTTTCCTTTGCATTTAAAAAGTAGTGCTCCAAATTGGTAGTGGGACAAAAAGCAGTCAAGGAACATGCCGGAAGTGCTAATCTGTCTGAGGCAATATTTGGAAGGCACAAACATGTTTTTTTATTTTTATAAACTTTATTTTTCAGTTATAGAATAGTAGTCACATTGCATTGCAAACAGTAATCCAACATATCTACCGAATCATTCCTGATTGCTGCATACACAGTGATGAACATTAAAGTATTCCGCATGATGGATCAGTCCAGCACCAAAGCGATCCGGCCCGCCCCCCGCCCGCAGACCCCAGCTTAAAAAATCCAGGTCCCAATCGGCAATATTTCCCATATGTAGCAATGGAACATGGCCTAAGTAAACCTTCCAAGTCTAAAGGAAAACCAGAGCTCAAACAAGTAAAAACTTTCCCATTAGCCCACCCCCTCAGGCACCAACCCAACATCCACCTGTGTGGCCAAAGTGTGCTTGCCGGTCTCAAAGTAGGACCTTAGTGTTGCAGTGTGCCAGACTCCCCAGCCAATCCTGCAGTTTAGGAGAAGACTTCCTACCCCAGTGTATGGTCACCTCTCGTTTAGCCAAGAGCAATCCCAATGATGCAATTTTCCTGACTTTCTTAGGAATTTGGACAGTATACCCTAACAGGGCAATCTCTGGAATCAATCAATCAATCACAGAACTTGTAAAGCACGCTACTTACCCGTGAGGGTTTCAAGGCGCTGCGGGGGGCGGGGGGAGGTGGCTGCTGCTACTGCTCGAAGAGCCAGGTCTTGAGAAGCTTCTTGAAGGTGAGCTGGTCCTGGGTCTGCCGCAGGTGGGTGGGGAGGGTGTTCCAGGTCTTGGCAGCGAGAAAGGAGAAGGATCTGCCTCCGGAGGTGGTACGCTGGATTCGTGGGACGTCCGCGAGGGTGAAGCTGGCGGAGTGGAGCTGGCGGGCGGGGGTGTAGAAGCTGAGTCTGGTGTTTAGAAAGGCTGGTCCGGAGTTGTGGAGTGCTTTGTGAGCGTGGGTGAGGAGCTTGAAGGTGATCCTCTTGTTGATGTGGTGCCAGTGAAGGTCTCTGAGGTGGGGGGTGATGTGGCTGCGTGGGGACCAATGGAAAATGGTGAAGGTGGTAAGAGATGGAAAAGGGCATCACTCCTGTTGGATTCTACGCAGCAGGTTAGTACATCCTCCCACTGGCACTGGCCTGGTTCATATGGCTTGGACTTCCCAAAGCCTTTCCTTTGCATTTAAAAAGTAGTGCTCCAAATTGGTAGTGGGACAAAAAGCAGTCAAGGAATATGCCGGAAGTGCTAATCTGTCTGAGGCAATATTTGGAAGGCACAAACATGTTTTTTTATTTTTATAAACTTTATTTTTCAGTTATAGAATAGTAGTCACATTGCATTGCAAACAGTAATCCAACATATCTACCGAATCATTCCTGATTGCTGCATACACAGTGATGAACATTAAAGTATTCCGCATGATGGATCAGTCCAGCACCAAAGCGATCCGGCCCGCCCCCTGCCCGCAGACCCCAGCTTAAAAAATCCAGGTCCCAATCGGCAATATTTCCCATATGTAGCAATGGAACATGGCCTAAGTAAACCTTCCAAGTCTAAAGGAAAACCAGAGCTCAAACAAGTAAAAACTTTCCCATTAGCCCACCCCCTCAGGCACCAACCCAACATCCACCTGTGTGGCCAAAGTGTGCTTGCCGGTCTCAAAGTAGGACCTTAGTGTTGCAGTGTGCCAGACTCCCCAGCCAATCCTGCAGTTTAGGAGAAGACTTCCTACCCCAGTGTATGGTCACCTCTCGTTTAGCCAAGAGCAATCCCAATGATGCAATTTTCCTGACTTTCTTAGGAATTTGGACAGTATACCCTAACAGGGCAATCTCTGGAATCAATCAATCAATCACAGAACTTGTAAAGCGCGCTACTTACCCGTGAGGGTTTCAAGGCGCTGCGGGGGGCGGGGGGAGGTGGCTGCTGCTACTGCTCGAAGAGCCAGGTCTTGAGAAGCTTCTTGAAGGTGAGCTGGTCCTGGGTCTGCCGCAGGTGGGTGGGGAGGGTGTTCCAGGTCTTGGCAGTGAGGAAGGAGAAGGATCTGCCTCCGGAGGTGGTACGCTGGATTCGTGGGACGTCCGCGAGGGTGAGGCTGGAGGAGCGGAGCTGGCGGGCGGGGGTGTAGAAGCTGAGTCTGGTGTTTAGAAAGGCTGGTCCGGAGTTGTGGAGTGCTTTGTGAGCGTGTGTGAGGAGCTTGAAGGTGATCCTCTTGTTGATGTGGTGCCAGTGAAGGTCTCTGAGGTGGGGGGTGATGTGGCTGCGTGGGGACCAATGGAAAGCCGATTATCTTCCCCAGAGTCCTGTGCACCTCTGACCAATAAGGTTGAAAGCGCGGACAGGACCAGGCCAAATGTATAAAATCGGTGTGTGGTGCAATACATTTCAAACAGGTGTGTGGTCGTTCAGCGTCGATCCTGTGTGCCAAGGCTGGTGTAAAGTAAGCACGGCGGACAAATTTAAAATGTAGCAGCTTATGGAGGCTATTAAGTGAAATGTCTTTGGTGACCTCACAGCATTTGACCCACTGCTTATCTGTGATGGTGCACCCCGTGTCTGCTTCCTATGCTTGTCTAAGGCTGGAGTCATCCGCCGGCAGCATCCCGGCGCAGACCCTATACATTTTAGAGATGAGGTGTGTGCCGCCGGGGGTCTCTAATACCAGTGTGAGTGAAGGGAAATAATCTGGCTTCACAGGGTACGTGGGGAAGGTAGCACGTAGCGAGGATTTCATGCGACTCAGTAGGAACCTCATCATGAAGTTTCAATTAGTGAACCGGGTGTCCTCGTCTATTGAAAAAACATGTCCTCCCGGGAAAAAGTCACCTACTTTTGTGATGTCTAACGTACCTAAAGTGTTCTGCACCAGCTTTTCCCCCGTAAATGGGAACCATCTGGCATTGGGTAATGGCAGGGCAGAGGAGTACAACTGTGTGGCGCCTGCACGCTTCCTCAACTTATCCCATGCCCAGGCAGTTGTGGACACCGTCTGTATGTCGTGTCTGTCACGAGGAACTCCCCCGCGGAGTATCTCACATAGTTTGTCAGGCAGCACCAGGTCTGCCTCTGGCCTCAAGAAGGGTATGCATGCATCAGGGTGGAACCAAGCGAGCGCACAATGGCATTGCGCTACTAAATAATAGAGATGAAAATCCGGCACATTGAACCCGCCCCTGTCATATGGCAATGTCATAGTAGTCCAGCGAACTCGCTATCTCCTCCCGTCCCTCACCAGTCGAGTCATGAGTGTCTGTAAGGTGCGGAAGAACCCATCAGAGAGGAGGATCGGGATTTTATTAAATAGGTATTAAAATGTAGGAAGCACCACCATTTTTAAAATAGCCACCCGGCTGGCCAGGGACAGTGGCAACCGTAGCCATCTTTCTATAGCAAACGGCGTTTTGATATGTAGGTGCATATTAGCAAAATAAGGAATCGCAAAAATTGCAATTCCTTATTTTGCTCAAGCATTTAAGGAATCGCAATATTGCGATTCCTTAAATGCTATGTAGGAGTCAATTAAAAAATGCGATTCAGGCTTAAGGAATCGCAAAATACCACCTACTCCAAGTAGATGGTATTTTGCGATTTCCTTTAAAAATGAATTTTTAAAAAAATTCAAAGTGCCATGTGGCGCACAGACATGCCCTTAGGACATGTCTGTGCGCCACATGCACTTACAGGCACATTCCAGGGGTGCAACAGGTGTCCTTTGGACACCCTGGCACCCTTGGAATTGTGATTCTCAAATTGCGATTTTCTCATAGAAAATCGCAATTTGAGAATGTATCCCCCTTCATTCCTATGGGCCGCTTGGCCCATAGGAATGAATGGGACACTCATTCCTTCATTGCGATTCGCAATTTGCGAATCGCAATAAAGGAATATTAGGTCATCGCAAAAAAATTGGGAATTATTACCTACATTCCATTTTGCGATTCTCAAATTGCGATTCCTTAAAAATCGCTATTTCAGAATCGCAAAATGGAGATTACCTACATATGCCCCATAATGAATATCTATGCCAAGATACTTTACAGAATCCTTACACCATTCGAGGGGAAACTCACAATCCCATTGGGTCGGGCAAGCCGTAAGTGGAAAAATGGTAGATTTATGCCAATTTATACCAAGCCCTGAAAACCGCCCAAAACTGATGATTTCCCGGATAAGGGGGGCAGATTAATGCGCGGCCCCCGAACGTATAGGATGGTATCGTCGGCATATAAGGAGGCAAGTCGCGGACCTGTGCGACATCTATGCAAATGGCGTTCCTTGAGATGTCTGATCAATGGATCCATGGCTAGGATGAACAAGAGCGGTGACAGGGGGCAACCCTGTCTGGTGCCGCAGTATAACCGAAATGGCCTGGACAGGGTGCCGTTGAGACGGAACCGCGCCGATGGGCCACTACACAAACATGGTTTAAAATAAAAACCAGTTGAGTAGCAGGTTCACATGATATTTGCGTAGTTATTTGCTACAAAGAATAACACAACTTACACAAACTACAGTTGTTCAATAGTATTTTGCGCAAAGTTACCCTTAGAAGTCTCAAGAAAATTAATGCCAGCTTTAACTTGTGTATGATGAATTTGAGTGTACGCAGATCTCCCAATGGCAGATAGTAAACATCAACAAACATCATAGACAGATTTGAAACTTACCTGTAAACAGTTCCTTACAACATCATGGAAAATGTATAAAATATCATCTGCAAAATGGTCCCAACTTTTACACGGAGTCATATCTAGATATCTACCCAGTGAAATGACAAAATATTAGTGAAAGCCACCTCTGATCAAACCTGATCACAGCCTTTTCAGAAAATGAAGGTTTTAGGGTAGCAAAGGCCCCGTCTAACATACCTTCAGCACCAGCCCAACTGGTACCCATATCTAAATTAAATCATTTGAAAACAGTTTGATCCACAGACGTCTCCAAATGTTCATCATCTTTGGTTGTCAGACCTTCCCATTTCCACCTCATTGAAACACTAAATTACGGGACAAGTGAGCTGAAAATCACAGCTGAACACTTGTGAGAGGCTAGAGGTGGAGAAAAATGGGGCTCACAATGGTTTGTTGGGTTGTGCTTATGCGCTCCAAACCCACCCAGAGACAATCCCTTGAGTGTACCAAATTATGACAAATAATCACGCTTCTGGCAAGATTAAATGACCCAAAGGAAATATGGGAGGCAGGTGAGAGATGTTCTCGACTCCCATGGGAACAAGTGAAGGACCTGCAAAAAACTGTGTCCTCTGCCTCTCAATGTGTTCTTCCTTCTATGCAAACTAAACTCATTTCCATGTTATTTGACACCGAGCAGCTGACATTTTATACTTATTAAGGCGTGGGCAAATTGAGCTTCCCTAATGATCTTGAATAATTCTTAAACAGATTGCTTTAAATACCATTTTCCTTTAATGTGGGTGACGTGTGAGAGTCTATTACAGACATTTTGAAAGTGTTGTGTTTATTTTTCATGCAACATCGATCACATATGAATAATGGGAGAGTCTCATAGAGAGTTTTTGCAGTAATATTAATGAGCTGCTGCTGTGTTACAATATTGAAAACACACATAACAACCTCTGAACATTAGAATTTGGACGATTGCGATTGTTCACTGTCAGTGACTTGGCCAAAGAGGACATGGGAGAGCTGAAATTGATTCATAAATTCGAACCTGTTCTGAACAGGGGCCCCCAAAATTGGTTTGGCTTAGGGCCCCGAAAATCCTTAAGATGTCCCTGGCAACATTCAGCTAATTCCTGCCACCTAGACGTATACCTTGTGTGAAAGGAAGGTTCTTAAAATGGCAGCTCTATTTCCAAATACATTGTGCACGTAAGACAGGGAATGCAGTTTTATTTACACTAAGGGTGTTAGACGTATGCATCACTGGTCCCTCTCTCCTGGATGCATGACAGAACCATGCAAGCCATTAACATGCATGGCTTTACAACGTGGTCATTACAATGACGACAACACTATCATGCAAGTCTTTACCAAACATTGGTTTTTACCACACCTGCCTTTACAGTGAAATTTGCATTCTTAAGGGATGTATAGTAAAGCATATTCGTTGTAAAACTTACCAGGTATGTTTAACCCCAAATTAAATAATATATATAAGAAATTCACTAAAGAAAACTAAGGGTACAGTGCTGTTAAAGTTAGGCTCAGATTTCACTCCTACCAAACGAGTGAAATTCATCAGATACTAACTATAACCCACGCCCCTGAAAGTACGAGTGAAATGTCAGCCTAACTATAACGTCCCTGAAACCTCTGATTTTTTTCAGTGACATTCTAAGGTTTTTTTATGCTAATTACTAACTATAAAGAACCTGTAACCTGTGTTTTTTTCAGTGAAGTTCTAAGGTTTTTTTAAATGATAGTTTCTGACTATGCCTACATAGGTAGGATATGTGCAGAGAGAGGAAGAAAGGTGCAGAAAGAAGCAACAGAAGTGCAGAAAGAGGGAACAGAGTTGCAGTAAGAGGCAAGAGAGGTGCAGAAAGAGGGAAGAGGGGTCCAGAAAGAGGCGAGAGGGGTGCAGAAAGAAGCATGAGTGATTTGTGCAACGTTAGTACCAATTTAACATCCACATTTAGCAATAAGTAACAGGTGACCATTCCAGCTTCGCAAAGGGCCTTCGACCACGATGTAACACTTGTTGCTGCAATTTTGGTAATGTTTGAGTCGTTTGAGCTAGCAGATTATGTGGCAGATGATAGATTATGTGGCAAATGTGGAAAATGTATAATTATACGAAAATCGCTGCAGCCAAACAGTCGCATAATTCTAGTGGCCTTGCTATTCAAAAATATTTTGGGGATTTGCCAATGTCTTTGACGCTGTTTGAAGAATCTTCGCAACATTTTCAAAACCAAAGGCCCTCTCAGGTCAGGTGTTTTTAAAGTTTCAGGGTTATTTGTCAAGCAGGGGCCGAGAAAAAAGGGGAGTCCTAAAATGCATTTTCTCCCTGTTAATTTTCATTGGAAACTGTTGACGCAGCTACAGCCCGAACTGCTGAACAGAAGTACACCAAATTTGGCAGAAAGGTAGCACTCTTTATGTTAAATGGTGTAACTCCGTTCAATAGTTCCTGAGAAATTCATATATTTCCAAATATTAATATCTGGTGGCCGCAAAGGATACGTGAACCCTCCTGATCTCGAGCCTGACTCTGATTGGCTGCCAACACTCCAAACCAGGAAGTGTTGGCAGCCATCTTGTGACTTGGTTGAACTGAGTCACAAAGAAAAAGGTAAAAAATGATTTAAAAAAAAATAAAAGGGGGCAGGGTAGAAGCACCCTGACCCCCTAGATCTGCTAAGGGGGTCCCACAGGGACCCCAGGGCCCCAAAGAGCATTAAAAAAAAACTAATGACAGGATTATTGATGGGTGCGCGAATCCGACAGAAAGAAAAACAAAGTGCGGTTCCTGTGCTTTGTTTAATTAAGCCCCCAGGTGGGCCAGGTCCTTGGGGCAATGCCAAAATATGCTTGGGGGCTGGAGTGGCCCCCGCAGCCCCGTGGACCTGCACCTCCCCGTGGCCATACTGATTACATGCGGGGCAAGTGGCTTCCCCGCATCCCCGGGGACCACCACCTACCCGGGGATTTATTTTTATCAAAATGCATGGGTGGCTCCCCCCCCCCACGCAGCCGCAGGGCCCACCACCTCCACCGGGCTACAGTTATTACATGTGTTGGGCCACATGTCCCCCCTGCACCACCTCCCCGGGGCTCTTTTTAAAAAAAAATGTAGTGTGGGGGGCTCGAGCCCCCCCACACGGCCCTTGGGACCATCACCTCCCAGGGCATACATAAATTATTACGTGTGGGGTCCCTTGTGGACCCCCGGGATCCACCATCTCCCTGGGGCGTTAAACACGATGAGAGGGGAGCCGTGCGGCCCCCTTCCAGGAGCTCTCTAAGGCCTAAGGACTGCCACCCCCAGCACAAGCTCCAGCAATGTCCCGGTGTGCCCACCCCTGGGACATTGCAGTTTACCGGGACATTGCTGTTTGCTATGGGATGGCAGGAGCCATCCCATAGCAAACAGTGTACTCGCTTTGAGCACTTTGCTCTTGCTTATTCAAAGCAAAACACTTTGCTTTTTACCCCCAGGTAGCTGAATGTTACCTCCGACTAGATCCACAAGTGCTCCTCAGTGGTTCCTTCTTATTTTGTGTCTCATTGAGTTCATAGTTTAGCTTCTATGGAAACGAGGAAGACTAAACCTGAGGTTACCACTCCACAACACAGACTACCATATCACATGCGTGCCAGTCCGAGTGGCCCCATATATCGCTGCTGTTACGGATCTGGTCTGCACTGAGGTGCTGGAAGAAAACCACTCTGGCTGTGTGGTGATCGGGGCAGCAGCCGGAGGCAAGTCTGAAGCCTGAGGTGGGCTGGCGCAAAAGACGCATGCCCCAGCCCATCTAGTTGCTGTGACTCACTACCCTGGCTGCAGTGACTCATTCGGGTAGGGGAGCGCAGTGCTCATTGGGGGACAGAAGATGGCCTCATATTATTGAAGACGCAATGTATGGGAAGAGTCCGCATAAGACCTAGGATTCCTGGTCCTAAGTGGTATGCTGAATACAGAGACTGACCTAAGAGAGCGTGGAATGGGGTGGTTTTTTTTGGGCTCTAATGTCATCCGGCACAACAACGGTGTTGGTTAGCCTTGGAAGACCCCCCATTTCTATTTACGATTTTTCAACAAAGACTGCATAGTGAGAAAATGGGGAAGACAGATGCTAAACAAACTAAACTGTTGTTCGAAAATAAGAGACAGGCCAAGCAGGAAGACTCGGAGACAGACCCCGAGATGGAACATAGGGAAGGTGCAACGGAGGGCAATGACGATTTACGGTCTATCCTGCTAGAGGTGCAATCAAGCCTCAAAACAATTGATGATAAAACTGATAAACTAATGGATCGGCTGGACCAGGTAAAAAAACAAATCGACACCCATGAAAATAAACATTGACAAACTGGAAAAGCGGATCTCTGATGCACATGAGTTCCAGATGGAGTTGAGGGAGCAGCTGTTGAACATGGAAAAAGTTCTGATGTAATAAAGGCCAAAAATGAAGACCTGGAAGCCAGATCCCATCAAAATAACATACGGATTACTGGCATTCCGGAAACCACTGCCATGAGCAGGGTGGAGGACTTTGTTGAGACGCTTATCCGTGACATTTTCAGTGCATCCCTCTATAGCTTGTTTACTTTGAAGAGAGCCCATAGGTCACTGGCTCCAAGACCCCCTGTTGGAGGCATTCCGTGACCTATTCTGGCTTGGATCTTAAACTATTGAGACAGAGACGCAATCCTCAGAGCGGCAAGGAAAATGGGCCAGATAACACACCAGGACAACCAGATTTCTTTCTTCCCTGACTTTACACCAGCGGTTCAAGCTGCGAGGAGAGAATTTGCTCCGTCAAGGGTGTTCTCCATCAGGCTGGCATCACTTATACTTTGATGTACCCGGCGAAGCTTAAAGTTCAACAGGAAGGCAATATCCACTTTTTTATGGATGCTAAATCAGCCAAAAAATATGCTAAACAGGCTGCTGAGCTGCAGGGCACACTGAAGGGACATTAAGCGACAATGACTGATCGGGTTACCTCTATGGCAAGTTCGGCCTAAATAGGCATTGGAGTGCGCTCAAGGTAAAGCTGTTCTTGCGGCCTGTGTTAAAAAATGGAAAGTGCAATACTGGGTTTAACATAAGTTGAAAGCTCTGTTTTATATGTTGTGATGATTTTTTCTGTTAATATTGCACTCTCATTAATATGCTTAGCCACCTGGTCACTGAACAGAGTATACACCGGAGACAACTCGCAGCCCGGGAGGTCTCCCATTACTGTTTTAAATGTTTGAGTTGGGAGGGCATTTGCTTTTGGGAGGATCGTGACTATTTTTTTAACCTATTTGGGGGGGGTTGAAGTGGGTGGGATGGAGGGGGCCACAGGTACAGCACAGCAGGGTACAACGTTGTCTGGCACATTGCTTGTAAAACATTTGTAGAGTTTGATGGACCCTCATGGAATGACAGATAGAGATTCATACTTATTCTTCCCATATGCCCTTGGGGCACCACGCTGATGTAAAATAGCAGCTTTGAAATTCTTAATGTGGAATGTTAGAGGCCTGTGCGATCATAGGAAGGCCAGACTAATCCAAACATATATCATTCGGCACAAGATTGACTGTTGCTTCTTACAGGAAACTCACCTGTCTAGTTCCCTAGCCCCTAGATTGCAGCATGGTCATTGGGGAGAGGTGTACTCCACTGAGCACTCTAACTATGCTCGGGCGGCTTTTCTACTGGCAATGGGTTGAACTGGCAGCCCACTCATACACACATTGACACTGAGGGGAGATTTGTTATACTGAGAGGGTTGCTTTGCGAAACGTAAATAGTTCTTGCTGCTATATATGATACCAATACGGATGACCCTGAATTTTTTCGTCCAGTATGGGCGCATATTGCAGGATTGAGTTGTGACACAGTCATCTGGGGGGGAGATTTTAATGCGATTCTTAATGACTCTCTGGATAGAAGGGGTGCAGCTCGCAGACTGTACCCGCGTGCCATTGCCACCTTGAATACCCTTCTTCATACTGATGACCTGGTAGATGTTTGGAGGCACCGCTATCCAGACAAGAAGGAGGGGTCATACGTTACAATGCAACACAACCCCAGGGCAAGGCTGGACTTATGGGTGGTCTCTCGAGACGTGGCAGCTTGGACTTCGAAGGTCTCCCTTTTGCCGCGGTCTCTTTCCGATCATGCCTCCATGCTTATTGCAGGTGGACTTCCCTGTGCCCTATCAGCTTTCCTTTACTGGAGACTTCCCTTCACGGCCCTACTAGACAAAGTCTTCCTAGAGTAGATTAGGCAGGATATAAGTGACTAATTCTCTGACAATGAGGGATTTGTTAAATCGGCAGGAACACTTTGGGAAGCAGTTAAGGTGGTCATAGATGGCTGCTGTATTGCTAAGCAGTCTGGGGTCTTGAAGTCCATTAGACAGTGGCTCCACACTCTAGAGTCTGAACTGAAAGACACAGAGAGAGACTTTTTTAATTCGGGCAACGAGGAGCACCTGGCATTATTTACAGAGATGTTGTCTGAATAAACTGATGAAGTAAAATTTATGAGGAAATATAGCACCGCTAGGAGACACGGGGGAGATAGACTGGGCAGAACACTAGCGGGCTTGCTCCGCCCTTCGAGAACTGCACATATTATCACTGAACTCAGAGACGAAGAGGGGCACCCAATCCTTGGTTCATAGCACATACAGGCCCATCTAGTTGTCTGGATGACCTACCGGCTTCATTCCTCAAAGCTTACAGCGACCTATTAGCTCGACGCCTGCTGGAGGTCTATCAAGAGTCATTGGAGACAGGCCTCCTTCTGCCTTCAATGTGCAAGGCCTAATCCTGACGCTATTGAAACCAGACAAGGACCCCACCAGCCGTGACTCCCACCGCCCATTGTCCCTAATTAATTTAGATAATAAAATTTGGCTTGACTACAGGTGCTTTTCCCCTAAATGCGAGGCCAGACAAATCTAGTTTTATACCAGTCAGGTCAACTGCACATAACTTAAGGACCTTCTTTGTGCTACTTTTTTAGCTGGACCCCCAGGCCCCTGCAGCAGCGATTCCATTAGATGCTACTGAGGCATTTGACTCGCTAGAATGGCTTTATCTCTTCGGCGTCTTGACTTGTTTGGGACTGGCCCCGGCATTTATGGCTCCAATTAGGCTTCTCTATTCACATCCTATTGCCCGACTTAAGGTCAATGGTCTCATCTCAGAAACTTTTCCCATAACAAGAGGCACACGACAGGGCTGCCCACTCTCCCCGCTCCTCTTTACCATTGCAGTGGAGCCGCTGGAAGCTTGAATCTGACAACACCAAGCCAATAGGGGGGTGGGATTTTCGACCAGAGGCCTGACTCTTTCCCTCTATGCGGATGATGTCACGCTTTACGTCATGGACCCCATAAATAATATTGTTCCCATGCTCCGTGAGCTGACCAGGTTTGGTGGACTCTTAGGCATCCAGATCAACTAGTCGAAATCCCCGATATTTCCCCTGACGGAGGGCACGTTTCTGTTCCCGCTGGACTACCCACTCAAATGGGAGGAAGGCCCGGTCAAATATCTGGGGATCTGGCTGAGTCGAGATGTACAGAAGCTGTGGGAGATGAACGTTGGACATGCAATGAGCTGGCTTGAGGGAAAAATAGATATTTGGGAATAGCTGCCTATTTCGTTGGCAGGCAGAATAGCTATAGCTAAAATGGTAGTGTTACCCAACTTTTTGTATCTATTTGTCAATCTCCCCATAATTCTTACCCAGTCAGTCTAGCAAAAACTTAGTTACCTGATGATCAATTTGGCATGGGCTGGTAAACAAGCTGGAGTTTCTTGGGAACTCCTCACTATGCCTCTAAGTCAGGGGGGAATGGGTGCGCCAGATGTTTCCCTGTATGCCTACTGAGCCCAGGCACAGTTCTTACATCAGTGGATATTTCCCACCCTATTTCAACCCCACATAGCTATTAAAACAGATAGATCTGCTCCGGTGCCATTAAACATGGCAGTGCTTTCCAAATTTACAAGACCACGGAACCAAATAGACACCACAGAAACGCTACGGTGGGTGTGGGACAATTTACGCAGTAGGGCTAAGCATGACCTATTGTTTGTTATTTCTGCCCCCCTAGTGTATAACCCTCAAATAACGGCGCTGTCGAGTTGCAGAGAGGTAATGCGAGCTGAAAGGTTGGGATGGATGACTTATGCAGATCTATACCCTTGGAAAATTTTCATCTCCCCTCCAGATAAGGAGGAGGCATGTGCCTCATATTTTTCTGAACTGCTCCTCTACTATAGGATTTGCGCTACTTGTCGTAAGATGCATAGCTCCTTCCCTGCACCTCCACCTGCACTTACAGTGCTAGAAGGGATACTGACACACACATCTCAGCATAAACTAATCACACAGATATACATTGCCATGCAATTATCCTATCCCGTAGTCATACAAAAGTCTGTGAAGCACTGGAATGAAGACTTATCTTCGCCGCTGACTGACCACCAATGGAACTTTTGCTGCGGTCAGCTGGAATTGCTCTCCCCAAACAATAAACTTTGATGAATCCAATTTAAATTTTTGCATAGGTTTTATGCACAACTACTACGCATGAGCCTCCAGGAAGATGCCACATGTTGGCAATGTAAAGCACCACAGGCTCCTTTTCTACACATGGCTTGGCACTGTCCCAAACTGGCAAAGTACTGGGAGGATGTTTTTGCAATAATAAACGTGATGCTAGACCTTAGGCTGTAGCCGACACCCCAGATGGGCCTTTTAGGATATACAAAAGACACCCGTGTGGAGACTCGCGGCCTACTGGCGATGATGCTCCTACTGGCGAAGAGACGGTGGCCATGTCCTCGGGGAGGGTGGAAGTTCCACTGACAAAGTCCTGGATTGCTGGCAATACATACTGCCAGGAGCAGCTCAACATGACCTGGGAGCTGATGCCGCAGGCATCCAGGCCCCGCGATATTTGCGGTCCATTTCAAGATTGCGTTAGAGGCGGTTGATTCTTAGTGGCACAGCATATGCGATAGGATGAAACATGTTACGGCATGGGTAGCCGAGCCATAGACTGGGGTCCCGAGGCCACTCATAGTCAGCAGTAGCCATTTGAGGCCGTTTAACCTGATGGGTATTCTTTTAAATCTATTTTGACAATGCTGTGCTATCTGTCATAATGCTCTATTTTGTTACTATATGCGATTATGATGTTGTGCTGCTTCTTTTTCTTCTTGTTGGGGGTTAGGGGGTATTATTTTTTTATTTTGATATGTACCTTTTTTTATACACCCTTCCTGTGGTGTGATTATGTAGTACCATTGCAATTGGTTTTGATGTGCATTAGTACGCTCTATATTCTTTGCTGTACTGGTTTGATAAAAACTCAATACATAATTTCATTACACATAACGTACATCCACTCCACTCCAAAAAACATTTAGTAAGAAACTTTTACATTTACAATTCCTCTAGCTCTAACTCTCGCAAATGCGAGGCCTATCGCATTGCAAATGCTTCATTAACTGGTAGTCGTGTTTGCAGAGTGGTTGAGAAAGGGGGCTGGGTCGCTGACCAGCACTCAGGAATTCTGCTCCATAGGACTTATAGGAGGTATCAGGACAGCTTCTTGGCCCCCAAAGTCCCTCAGGAGTAAAGTGGACTTCATCCCCCAACCTGTAGTGTGCCAGGAGGTGCGCTTGCAGAGTGGTGGACAAATGGGGGCGTAGCCTCCGGAGACTTCTTAGCAATCCCACTGGAAATCCTTGGGGCCAACTACCCCTCCTATTACCTCCACTAAGTCTCACACAGCAGGATTGCTACGTTCTGATAGAAGGCCATGCCCCCTTTGCCCACCACTCTGCAAATGTGCTTCTTGGCTTGCTCTTGGATGTGTAATGAAGTCCCTTTTGCTGCTGGGGGTCCTTAGGGGCCAACTAGCCTACCTGTTACCTCCAATAAACCCCACACAGTGGGATTGCTGAGAGGTGGTCGCATGCCACGACCCCTTTCTCCAGCACTCTGCAAATGCGCCTCCTGGCATGCTCAGGGTTAAGTGCTGAAGTCCCCTTACCTCTTGAGGGTCCCTGGTGGTCAACTAGTTCTCCTGTTACCTCCAGTAAGCCCTACACAGCTGGATTGCTGAGAGGTAGTCAGAGGCCATAACCCCTTTTTACACCACTCTGCAATTGTGCCTCCTGGCGCACTTCTGCTTGGGCGATTACGTCCACTTTAGACCTAAGGGGACCACATCGCCCCACCAGCAGTGCGCCAAGAGGCGCCTTTGCAGAGTGGTGGAAAAAGAGGCATGGCCTTTGACCATCTCTCAGCAATTCACTGTGTAGGTCTTACTGGAGGTAAGAGGTGGGCTAGCTGGCCCCTAAGGACTCTCAGTAGCGAAGGGGGCTTCATCCCCCACCCTAGAGTGCACCAGGAGGCGCGTTTGCAGAGTAGTGGTAAAAAGGGGGCGGGGCTTCCCGTAAGTTGCGCAGCTTATTTTATTTTATTTTATTTTAGGAAGGTGGCTTACTCAACAATACATCTATAGAACCAACGCCGAAAACTGTAGAGCTACTAAAAAAAACACTTCTAATATACTGCTAATGGAGCAGAAATTAGCTGACGAAACTAAGCTACAAAATGGAAACACTGATGAGATAAGACTTGAACTACTAAAACTACAATCTTCTCTCAAAAAGATGCTTAGAGACAGATATTGTGCTAAAATACATAAATATAAACTAAATCAATATGAAGGAGGAGATAGAATTGGAAAAGTACTTACATATAATGTTGCGGATAAGAAGGCTAGAACCAAGATTAAAATGATTTAAGGGTCTGACTTACACGAATACGATCAACCAGAACAGATTCTTGGCCAGTTTGCCAAGTACTATCAGAATTTATACACTCCTGATAATACTCCCACCAGAGCTGGAATCACACAATATTTAGATAAATTTATGCCTGTAAAAAAAGACACTGTTAAGAAAAAACTGCAACTTCTCAGCTCAAAAATAACACAATCTGAAATAAATGCAGCTATTCTAGCCCTACCACCGGGGAAAGCTGCCGGAGAGTATTGCTTGCCTATGGAACTATATAAGACCTGTGCTCAAGAATTACTACCTCTGTTTGAAAATGTCATCGACTCTATAGACAGCTTGGGGAAAGTCCCTATGTCATGGAAAGTAGCCAAAATAGTATTCTTTCTTAAAAACAATAAACCACCGGAAGATTGTGGCTCTTACCGGCCGATTTCCCTGCTTAACGCAGATGTTAAAATCTTTTCTAAGATACTAGCAAATCGCCTAGCACCTATCATGCCGACCCTGGTCAACTCACATCAGCCTGGTTTCGTGATGGGGAGAGACACAACGGCCCATGTTAACACAGCGATCACAGCCTTTGATGTCGCCGCAACTACTCTCACCCCACTCGGAATGGTTATGTTAGATGCCGAAAAAGCATTCGATCGAGTGGGGTGGGAGTATCTGTGGGAGGCATTAAAGAGGGTAGCCATTCAGGGTAAATACCTACAGTGGGTGTGCTCATTGTACGACAGTCCGTAGGCCAAAATTAGTTATGGTGGAAAAGATTCAACGAGTTTCCCATAGGGAGGGGAACCAGGCAAGGGTGCCCTCTGTCCCCTCTGCTTTTCGCTCTTTCTTTAGAGCCATTCTTAAATGCACTCTCTAGGCAAGGCAATATTCACCCATTTCTGCATGGCGGAGCGAGCTTGAAAATCACTGCTTTTGCAGACGATATTGCCGTATTCACTACAGACTTAGTAAAAGCTACACCTGAAATAATAAAAGAGACTGCGCACTACGGCCTTGTCTCAGGGTACAAACTTAATGTAGGTAAGACGCAAGTAATCGCTAACTACAAACCTCTGGAACCGATTTCAGGCTTATGTCAAAGTGCGACTTACTTAGGCATCAGATTAGCATCCAGTATTGATAAAATTATTACGTTAAATTATGATTCTCTCTTAAAGGAAACAGAAAAGTCATAAAAAAAATGGCATAAGATTCCGATTAGTCTAATGGGACGTATCAACTTAGTGAAAATGAAGATTTTGCCGAAGGTGCTATACTTATTTAGATCTATCCCTTTGCAACCCAATCAAACCTTCTTTAAAAAACTTGAGGGTATCTGTAGCAGTTTCATATGGGGATACAAAAAAGCGCGTAGGGCACTGAAATTACTAGCACTGCCAATAGAAAAGGGTGGATTAACATTTCCTGATTTTAGGCTCTATCTCTTAGCCACCTTCTTTCGTCGTATACGAAGCTTGATAAAAAACGACAGCTCGTTATTCTATCACCAGCTTATGTTGGGATCTGATTGCAACCAATTTTTACACCGCTTGCATGATCCTAACTACTTCAAGCGAGTGAAATTTAAGTCAGCCAGGCACATTAAAAAAATCTGGAACCAAATACTGACTATTGGGAAAATCCCCTTCTACAATGCAGAGCTTAGAATATGGGGCAATCCAGGACTTCCTGATATTTTCTCTGATGGAGCAGGTTTTCTCTGGGAGACTTATATGGCCAAAACGGTTTCATGGATTTTGAAGCACTTAAAATGCTATATAATTTAAGTGATAATATGTACTTCAAATACATTCAGATAAGGGATCATCTGCTCTCTAAGATGAAAATTACGGAAGCAATAGAATCAGATTTACTTATATGTCTATACTTGAATAAAGTAAAATCACTAATAAGTCTAGGGTACGGACTCTTAACACAGGGCAAAAATGAAGATTATACGAAAATAGCTGCCAAATGGTCTTCCAGACTGGGTATGAATATTAATCCCATACAGATTTCATATTCTTTACATCATATAAACTTTATTGTCCAGTCTACTAGTTTGAGGCTACAGTCGTACAGAACCATCACACAACTCTACTACACACCACAGAGAATAGCTAGCTGGGTACCGGGTAATCAAGTAAATAAGAAAACTAAGTGCCCGAAGTGTGATCAAGAAGCGGCAGGTATAGAACATATGCTTTTTTCATGCCCAGCGCTCTTGCCATTCTGGAAAGGGCTGACCGACATCTTAAATAACAAACAAATTGCTACACCACCATTGTCAGCACAATTGGTCTTACTAGATATCCAGGAAACTAGTTGTCCCTACAAAGACCTAATAACTATTATTTATGCATGCGCCAGGCTAGTCATCGCTAGATTATGGATATCTAAGGATATCCCAGATGTCTTCGAGTGGTGGCTCTTGATAAAAGAAATTAACACTATGGAACTGTCGTTAGCAAGACATAGAGGCCTCAAGGCTCTCCAAAAGAAGGAAAAAATGTGGTCAAACTTTTTTTTGAATCATGTTATATCTGAACTAGAAGAGAACGAGGCCAGCTCAAATATTGGTCTACTATTTGTAAGACTTTATTTATTTTTATTTTTTTTCTCTACTTTTTTCGTCAAAGACTAGTATTTGTCAGACCTCTGCTTCTAACATTCTTTGTCTCTAAATTGCTTACTCATTTGTATTGTAATTACTTTTATACTTTTTTTGAAACGTATAGTATATGTGTATTTCGTAGTTTTGTTCTTCCTTCAACAATAAAAATATTTTTTTTTTAAAAAGGAAGGGAGGCTGGCTGGCCACCCTTGTCCTGACCCTTATGGACCCCGGGGACCACATCCCCCAGGTCCAGACCCATTTTTCATTTTTTTCTCTTTTTAAATACAAAGGGAGGGGTTTGACCCGGGGATGTCATACGCCTGGCCAATTTTTTTTTTATGTTTTTTGTTTTAAGGGAGGGGGCGGTGAAGCCCCCATCCCAGGCCATTTTTTGTCCCGGAGACCCCATCCCCACGGCCTGGCCAATTAATATTTTTTTTAATGTTTGTTTTACGGGTGGGGGTAGAGCGGCCCACCTCCAAGGCCATTTTTGGCCCCAGGGACCCCATCCCCCAGGGCATGGCCATCTATAAACGGACATCGGGACTGCTAACCTGCAGCTCCCTGGGGGTAAAAAGCAAACTGCTTCGCTTTGAACAAGCGAGAGCAAAGTGCTCAAAGCTAGTACACTGTTTGCTATGGGATGGCTCCTGCCATCCCATAGCAAACTGCAATGTCCCAGGGGTAGGCACAACGGGACATTGCTGGAGCTGGCCCTGGGGGGTGGTGGTCCCAAGGGCCTTGAAGGGCTCCTGGAGGGGGGCCACACGCACCTCTCTCATCATGTTTAAAGCCCTATGGAGGTGGTGGTCCCTGGGGCGAGGGGTCCGGAACGGACCACCACATTTAATAATTTATGTACGCCCCGGGAGGTGGTGGTCCCCAGAGCTGTGTGGGGGGGCTTGAGCCCCCCCAAACGATTTTTTTTTAAAGCAGAGCCCCGGGGAGGTGGCAGTCCCCAGGGTTGCCGGGGGGATGCTTCACCTAACGCATGTAATAACTATAGCCCTGGGGGGGTGGCGGTACCGGGCTGCATGGAGTAGGAGCCCCCCATGCATTTTTACAGCAGAGCCTTGGGCAGTTGGCGGTCCCCGGGGCTGCGGGGGGACTCATGGCCTGATGCATGTAATAACTATAGCCCCGGGGGGGGTGGTGGTCCCCAGGGTAGCGGGGAAGCCACGGGCCCCCCGCATATAATCAGTATGGCCACGGGGAGGTGGAGGTCCAAGGGGCTGCTGGGGCCTCAGCGGGCCCCCAAGTATATTTTGACTGGCCCACCCGGGGACTTAATTAATCGAAGCGCGGGAGACCCCGCTTTATTTTTTCGTTCAGTGGATTTCACCCACCCATCGCAATTCCTGCCGTAGTTTTTTTTTTTTAATGCTCTTTGGGGCACTAGGGGGCCCTGTGAGACTCACTGGGCAGGTCTATGGCGTCAGGGTGTTTCTACCCTGCCCCCTTTCTTTTTTTATCGTTTTTTTTACCTTTTTTTTACCTTTTTCCTTTTTCTCGGTTCAACCAAGTCACAAGATGGCTGCCAACACTTCCTGGTTTGAAGTGTTGGCAGCCAATCAGAGTCAGGCTTGAGGTCGGGAGGGTTCGCGGATCCTTCGCGGACACCAGATATTAATATTTGTAAATATTTTTATTTCTCTGCAACTACTGAATGGATTTACACTATTTAACAAAAAGAGTGCACTCTGGACCAAGAGCTACCTGTTTACCAAATTTGGTATAATTCCGTCAGCAGTTTGGGCTGTAGCTGCGCCAACAGTTTCCTATGGAAATCAACATGGAAAAAACGTGTTTTAGAACTCAAACTTTCAAGGCTGGAGCTGGCATGAGCAGGCCATTACTTTTGAAAATTTTGTGAAGATTCTTCAAATGGCGTAAAAGATATTAGAAAATCCCCCCAAATTTTTTTTTAATAGAAACAAGGTCCTAACTACCAACTGGCAACCTCCAGTAGGTAATATATAAAAGCCTTAACAACATTTAAAAAATGTAAAACCTTTAATACATATGCTTATCTTTAAAACTTTTACAACAAATATGCCTTTACCAATCATGAATTTACAACAAAATTTGTTGTAATTTCATGCGCGGTAAAGACATATTTGGTGTAAAATCCTGCATATTAAAGACTTGCGTGGTAATGTTGCTGGCATGGTTAAGCCTGAGTGGTAAAGGTTGTTTCTCCTCTCTCCTTGACTCATTTGATGGCTGCTGGGCAAATCCATATTCTCCTTTCATTTCTATCTTGTCGTGCTAAGACATATATTTTCCTTTATAGTTTCATGAACAGCTAGAAGACCATATCACTGCGGAATTTCGAGCTATAAGAGACAATATGATCTCCACTTCACACACTGCTAATGGAAATCAAACACAGAGGCAGCAGTATTGAAGTGTGCATCGTTGTTAGTACTACTGAACCTATAGATTAGCTGAGTAACCTGCAAGATTATTTTTCATTGTTTTAGTTTCCCTTGTTTTAACCAAGCAGGTTATAAAAGTTCTGAGTAGAGTAAATTGGACTTCATGTCAAGGCTAAACCTTTCGCTTACAGATGATAAAAACTGCGGTGACTCAATCATTGTACACATTATACCTAAGAATTGTGCACCCTTATACGACGCCCAGGTTTGTGCGGCACTTATACTGTCAGAGACTTTGATTCCTTAAATGAGTATTAATGAGAAAGTGCCATCAAAAAATGCATGAAACCTACGATTACTCGAATGTTGGGGGCAAGATGGCCACCGTTAGGTCGTAGGGAACGGTCGCACTTTCCCTACTCTCCCAGGATCCATGATTGCTGACCTTTTGCTGCTTATTCACGTTTATTTATTTATTGCGACTTATCCATGTTTGCCTCCACATAGCTGCTTTCCTGGAATATCGAGGCACTGTAATAAGTTTGGAAATATGGGGCACTAGCGATGGTGGTAGCATCTGTTAATTGGACAGACTGGCTTTCACGGCGTTTGACCAGGTTAAAGCAAACGGAGTCTCAAACCGCCTCCCGGAGCGCAATCTTCCTGGTAGAGGCAACCATAAGGTACTGCCTTCTTGGCTGAAGTAACTTGATGTGAGCCATGGACCCAAAGAATCAGAGGGCTCTGAAGGAGCAGAGAGAGCAGCTGGAGAAAGAAGATGAAAACGAGAACGCGACATCCAGTGACCCCGGAGCACCGGCGGCTAATTCAAGGGCAAAATCTCAGCTAAAAGCCCAGGCTCGGAGAGATGCGGGGAAAGCTACGGGCGGAGACAAATGGTCCGAGAGTGCTCAGAGAACAGCAAAAGGAAAAGAAGGAAAAGGCACTCGTTAGCAAAAAAAGTAGTAAGGATCGACCGATGGATCTGGAAATAGGAGTGGAATCAGGAAGAGAATCGGTCTTCCGACAGCCTACCTTGTTTGAATCCTTTTCCTATATGACGGCACCAACTCCGAGGTCGATTCAGGTCCAGCTGCCCCCCCCCAGCTTGATGATACAGAAGCAATCTGCAGCACACGCATCCAGGAGGAGGCACGTAATGGGAGTAACGAGCAATCGGCTGAGACGCAGGTCATGGGGCCGGTCTCAGAGCTTTAGAACACAAATGGTGCAGAGAGGGACGCGAGCAATGCGGGCGCACGAAGGGAGGGCCCCGTAATCTCTGCTCATCAGCAAGCACAGAAACTACCGCTGGCGGAATACTGGGACTCTCACTCAGGGCAGATCCCCACGGATGCACAGGTACGGGGAGACAACATGGAGGAACAGCTACCTGCACTTAGTAGCGAGATTACCTAGCGGGGCGATGGTACAGATAGGGATGTACATGGCAAAAGTGTAATCTCCCCTGATAAAAATAGCATGTGCAGTGCCAGCATTGGTATAAAAGAAACCTTGGTAGCACAGGGCTTAGGCACCAACTCACTAGGCTCTTTAAAGGAGGTTTCTGATAGCAGGACGGAAGAGCAAGCTGTAGGGGAGGAATCCGGCTTAGCGATACAGTCTGTGACAAAGATAAACACTGGAGAACCGCAAACCAGCACTGGAGCTATTACACAAGGGCCAAGTATGTTTTGCCTAATCCCGGGCTCACCCAGCGATGATTGCTTTTTTTCTGTCAATGATGGTGAAGGTGAGGAGGAGGATGGGTCAGGCTCAGACTAAGTGAAGGCTTAGATTCAGATTCAGATCTAGTCTCACTATCGCCTGAAAGTCACTCGGAGGATTCGGAGCTGGAAACCTCAGAAGTAGAACGGGACACAGTACATAGAGCTTATGCACGCCGGAAGCCAAATAGTGCCAAGAGTAGATCACGAAATAGAGCAAAAAACGCATAAAGCCCTGTGCAATCGGAAGTAGTGAAGAAGTTGGGTTGGGACTACTCTGCCACATCACAGCTGTATCAAGAGCGGACAACAACCTAATCAATCTCACCCGCAGGCTCAGAGTAAAAAATCTAACTTCGACCTCTTGTTTACAACATTGAAACAGATTCAGGGCGAAGCCAGAGCCGAAAGTCATAGGGCTAGGCAAGCTAACAAAAAATGCAGGGGACACTGCGGAAAGTAAATAAACTATACGCAGACATTGCTGGCAGAGTTACGGAGGTGGAAGAAAGGACAGGGAAGCTGGAAGACGAAGTCACGAAGCTCCAGGAAGTTAGACAGGAGCAGGAAAAAACATCGTCAGACGTTCTTTGGAAGCTCGAAGATTTTGAAAACAGACAAAGGCGTAACAATATAAGACTACTTGGGGTGGAAGAAGGGAAGGAAGGGCAAGATGTTCGGGCATTTGTGGTTGAGTTGCTTAGAGGAGCGTTTCCTGATGTGACTAAGTGGGACTGGGAAAACGAAGTCCAGCGAGCCCACCGGTTCCCTTTGACGCAGAGAAGGGGGAATGCACCTGGCAAACCAAGGGCAATATTGGCGTACATAGGGAATTTCTTGTTAAGAGAGGAAATAATGGGCAGGGCAAAGCCAGAGGCCAAACGTACGTACAAGGATATAAGCTTTTTTGCCCGGCCTGAGTTTTTGTCACGCCACCGTTGAAAGAAGGTGGCGTATGTGGCAATTAATAACCCCATTCCAAAATGCAGGGTGCGAAGCGTACCTGATGTTTCCATCTCGCCTTAAAGTAGGGGTTAACGGTCAGTTTAGGGTATTTTACTCTGAAGTGATGGCTCAAGAGTACCTCACTCTCATGAGAGAGAATAAGGGGCAGACCAGCCAGATGGTAGCTGTGAGACAGACAAATCGTAAGGCACAACAATAGTGAGCGTGGAAGGTTATTGGGAAATTACTGGTGCAAACTCTGAGTATGTAGTAGTAACAGGGTCAGTATAAAAAAGGATATTATTTTTGGTATTTGACAAAGTGGAGAGTAGGGGAGGGGGGACAACCTGGGGCCTTGGCTGTCACATATAGGTCAGGATTGACCTATTTGCCAGTAAAGGCGGGGGCTCTCAAGGGTGGGTTGTCAGGGGAGGGGGAAGGAGGGGAAGGGGTACAGGGCACGGCACATTAAGAAAACACAAGGGTGGAACAGGAAGGGTTTGTGAGTGGTTGAATACATTCAGTATCAGGGTGTTTATGAAAATAATAAGTAAAGAGGGGTTAAAATCGAAAATGGTAAAAAAATGCCCTATGGATTTTTGGGTTGGAAAAACTACTAGAAGTCATTAATGGCTACCAGACTGGTAACCTGGAATGTTTGTGGTTTGAATGATCGCCAGAAAAGGCAAAGGGTCTCTATATCACTAAAACAGATGAATGTAGATTTCATATTTCTGCAAGAAACTCATATTATGGCCTCGCAATGGTACCTCCTGGACCAATTAGGTTTTCACGTATTAGCATACTCTAAGCAAGGTGCAAGGAACAGAGGTGTCGCCATATTATCTAAAAACAAGAATGTAATATTTAGAAGGAAACTGGAAGACCAGTGGGGTAGGTGGGCGCTTGTTGAGTGCCTGTTGGAGGGGGAGTGGACCACCTTTGGCGTAGTTTACGTCTCTACGGAGGACGATCCGGAGATTTTTGAATTTTTAGATGTAGAACTAGCCACCGGGGCTCCCCGTGTTATTCTGGCTGGTGATTTTAATATTAATGGAGCGGATGGGCTAGGACCAGGGTCATTTGGGAGATACCAAGGCAGGAAAAAAAGGGTATACCAGGCGTTACTTAGTCTGGTAAGAAATAACGTGCTTTCAGATGTGTGGGAGAAAACAAGACCTGGTGATAAGGGGTTCACATTTTATTCAGCCCCACATCGGATCTGTGTAAGATTAGATTATTTTTACACGTCTAACTCACTGCTCTCCTGTTTAAAAATAGAAAGGCTCCCCCGGATATTTAGCGATCATAATCCGCTGATTTTAAATTTAACTGTATCAACAACGATTAGAAAGGAGAGGGTATGGACCTTTGAAAGAGTGCTTTTACACGATGAAAAGTATGTACAACATATGTCACGATGGATTAAAGTCTTCTTCGAGATCAATAGAGGTAGTGCGGCAGCAGGTATGGTTTGGGATGCCTTTAAGGCAGGAGTTCGTGGGGAGACCCTACGTTTTAATTCCTTTAAACATAAACAGGAGCAGCTTAGGAATAGAGACTTAGCCAAGGCAGTTCTCGACACCGAGGAGGAGCTATGTCAATGTGTGTTAACAGGGGCACCGCTTGATCATGTACTCATTAATGTCGCGAAGGCCAAAATGGAGGCAGAAGAGGATATTGCAATTTAGGCGGCTAAGATCTTTATGACGAAAAGGGAGAGATGCCATAAATTCAGTGAGACGGTTGGGCGTACATTAGCCATTCGCACCAGGCAAAAGGCAGCTTCAGGAGAGGTAAGGGAAATTAGGGACACAACAGGTAGATTACTCACAGACTCTGACGAAATACGCAAAGTGTTTAGGAAATTTTATGCTATATTGTATGATGAGCAGCAAGGTAGACACCCGGGGGAAATAAGTGCATATCTGCAGGGCATCCCAGTGGCCATGTTGACAGAGGAAGAATCTGAAGGGCTGGAATAACCCCTGGATGTAGAAGAGATTAAAGTTGCTATTTTAAATCTCCCTTCTGGAAAAGCGTCAGGCCCTGACCAAATCCCAATTGAATTTTATAAAGTTTTTGCGGATATACTTGGTGAGGATTTGGTCACAACGATGCAGCAGGCGCAGGCAGGGGACTCTATACCAGGGTCCTGGGGGGGGTGCGGAAATTGTTATAATATTAAAGAAGGGGAAACCATCTACTGAGCCTGGATCATACAGGCCGATCACGCTAATGAACGCCTGCACAAAGATATATGCTAAGGCATTGGCAACAAGATTTGCCCGAATAATAGAAGCCCTTGTCAGCAGTAACCAACACGGCTTCATTCCAGGGAGGGGTACTACCCATCATATACGCAAGGTTATAACGTTATTTGATGCCACAGAAGTCGCAGGAGACCTGATGGCGGTAATGTTATTAGATGCAGAAAAGGCCTTTGATCGGGTCTCCTGGGACTATCTGTGGTATATCTTAAGAAGAGCGGGTTTTAAAGAAGGATATGTGCAAGCGTTATACACAGCTCCAGTGGCCTCTCTACGAATTAATGCAGGATCAACCCGGCCACTTCAAATACAGCGAGGTACAAGGCAGGGGTGCCAGTGCTCCCCGCTTTTATTTGCAATGTATATGGATCCATTGATCCGCAGAATAGAGATGTGTGAAAGGATCCCCCCGCTGTCCACACGCATGGGTCAATGCAAGATACTTGCATATGCCGATGACTTGGCAGTGATAACATCTAATCCCACAGAGGCTATAGTTCAGGTAGAGATTGAGGCCCGGAGATTTGGTCAGGTCTCAGGGTATGCACTGAACACCTCTAAGACGCAGATAATAAAAAATCAGCAGGTGGACTGCTCTGATCATTGAGTGGCTTTATTATTGGGCAGCTGCATTACAGTATATGGCAGGCCTTCTGGGGGGAGCAGAGGCAAAGGGGCAAGATGAGCTAGGCACTCTAGCAATATACGGTTTAGTAATGGGGGCAGAAGCGGAGAATTTATTTTTGAAATACACTGACACAAGTTATTTTAAAAGGACACGATTTAAGACGATCCTTGCAGCACATAGTATTTGGAAAGCATTCACTAAGAGATTTGGTCTTGGGAAATATAATGCCTATACCAGGATGAGTGCTAATCCTACTTTCCCCCTAGATGTTTTCTCGGGTTCTGTATTTGGAGAATGGGGGAGGCAGGGGATAAGGATGATTGGCGATGTTATGGGCCCACAAGGGATGATGCACTTCTCTGAGCTACAGGCAAGGTATGGCTTATAGTCGAGACAATTTTTTAAATATCTACAAGTGAGAAGTTATATTGCCACAAAGAGGGGTGGCTCAGTAGGGTTTGGAAAAAGCCCAATTATGGAGATTATTCAAGCTGGCCTAGACTGTACGATTAAGAGGCTCTAATCTGAGTTGATAAAATTAAAGCAGGATGATAAAGAAAGGAGTGCGGACAGATGGGCAACTAAGCTAGATATAGGGGATGAGTGTTTCTACCTGTCATTGGATATGGGGCAGAGTATTTTGTGCTCAGCATCTCCCCAGGCACAACACTACAAAACTTTGTATCATCTATATTATACTCTCGCTCAATGGGGAGGGACGTCGGGTATTAACTGCCCCAGATGTGGAAGTGTAGAGGCCGATTTAGTACATATTTTTGCGACATGCACTCACTTGCAACCAACACAAAAAGACATTGAGACGTTTATGCAGAGTATTAGGAACTGAGATTACTTTGACTCCCTCGATAAAACTCCTTGGGGTTAAAAATAATTAGGGCTCCCTGTTTTCCGTTTTTACTGATTTTTACAGATAAATACAGACAGAAAACATTTATCTCCTTGTTTGTATTTATTTTTAAATGTGGGTAAAAACGGAAATTGAGGTGCTTTTTGAGTAATTCTAAATACTGTCAGTCATGACTGCCAGGCCAATAGCTGTGTGGACTGATAGGTAAGAGATTGGTAAGGGGGCTGAAAAAAGAAGGAATTTTAGTAAAGCGGCTTTCACAGCAGGTAGATGTGCACAATGTTGATACTGAAAATTGCATTTTGTCTTATGTACATTGATTTATTTTCTGTGCATGTTTACAGTATTGAAACCTAGTAGGATTCAAGCATGAGTGCATATTTACTGGTTAAATAAATGCAGAAACATACTAATTTCAGCTTCATTTTTCGACAATACCAAAATAAATATGGATAAATACAGATAAAATTTGCAAAAAAAAAATATGGATAAATACAGACGGAAAAGTCAAAAAAATAAATACCATAAAACTGGGAGCCCTAATAATAATGACAGATAGATAAAAGGCGGCTATTTTATTTTTGTCGCCATGGCAGTCTCGAGGCTATGCATAGCCTCAGCGTGGCTTGATTCTTTACCTCCGACATATCACCAATGGCTAGCCAAACTACTGTCGATTTATAACCTAGAGATTGCAATCTATGCAAGAAAGGGGAAAAAGGGAAGAAAGCTAGGCGAGCAAATTTGGGTTCCTATTAATCGATGGAAAGAGGGAAGCACCGTTTAGTCGGAGATCTGGATTTATTCGTTCATTGCCCTATCGGTTCTTTCTTTATAATACAAGAGTATCTCAGAATGTGATGAATGTAACCACATTGTGTGAATTTGTAGTATTTGTTTAATATCTTCGGTATTTTGTTGTGCCCTGTACATGTGAAACAAGGGTGAAAAATACTTAATTAAAATAAAAAATAAAGAAACCTTCGATTACTCATGGCATTTTAGAATCACTGTAATTCATTTCTATAAAGTGCATGTTTTTCACTCAGCACAAAGCAGCAGGAAAAGACAGTCATGGTTTCTAAGAAATAAAAATGTATTTTTGCAAATTCAAACCACTATCTACCCACGCATGTGTGTTTCACTCATTACTGAATGCTGCAGCAGTAGGATTCTTTCATGTTAATTCCAAGTTTTGAAATACCTCTATTTAAGAACGGGCAATAACTGGAATGGTCCGATCATCTAAAAAATTAAATACCTAAATCGATCAACAAGTTAAATGTTGTATGTGGTTTTTAGTTCATTGAATAATCTTCTAGTTTGAGGGAAGCCATTAATCTAAGCCTCTCTCCACCTAATATCTCATTAATGGGCATGCTTTGCCAGGATCTGTGTCACTCTTTTCATCTTATGGATGTCTCATGCCTCTCAACTTCTCTCTGTCCATCTGCGGACATAATATTTGAGGTTGGTGCAAGCATGGAAATGTAGCTGAAGTTTATCTAAGTATTTGGTGATAAATTGTGCTGGGATGGCAGAACTATGTAGTGCCAGTGAAGCTTCTTTTCTGCACGCTTTGTACTCATCCCATGAGTGTCCACATGTAGGAGTCAAGCAGAGCACAGCCAGAGAATAGTAGAGAGAAAGCTGAATAAAAAAAGGACTTGATTTAGATTTTGGTGGCAATAGGAAATCCTCTTGTTGCTGGAGAAAGAGCTAATTCAGGAGATTCCGCCAGAGGAATTACACCTTATTGGTATAAGAGGGAAAGAAATTCCACCTGTGAATTCTTACAGAAATCCCAGAAGATATTCCTAAGAAAACGTCTGCCAAATAACAATTTGAAAATGCACTTCGGTACACCTGTAGTAGTGATGCATGACAGTATTGTACAATGCTCTTAGTAGGGGGAGTGGTTCATTGTTTTCATTACGGACCCTTAGGAAATGGCCCACCACAACTTGCTAACAGAAAGCTGGACAGAACCAGTGAAGTAAAAATGGAGCATTTTCCCAACGTTTCATAATTGACACCCTGTTGGAGAGTCCCAAAAACAGTACAAATAAGCCCTAAATGTCACACGCATGACCAGATAGAGTGAAAGTTAAGCAAAGATTGAAGGGCGACACTAGGGTTTTTTAGCTTAAAATCCCTCAAGTATGAATAGCTCAGCTTATTGCACCCTTAGGACCTTGGCTACTGTTCCTGTCAAAAACTCATGTTTTCAGCAAAGATCAATACTAACTATTTTCTGGTATGTATTACTAGTTGGTTGAAATATCTGTTCCTGTCAAAAACTCATGTTGTCAACCAAATTCATTACTTGAGGTTTTGTAATAACTTGGAACCAATATTTATGCATGAGTTGGGAGTCATGCTTCTGAATTCCTGGGTGAATATGGAGCTTTTCCATTCTGTGCTGTCTGCAGAACTAGGCTGTGCACACATTTGCCCTTTGGCCTTACCCACCTTAAAGAGTTTATGAGTTAAACAAGGCAGTATTATCTGATAGACCTTTCAGCATTAGGGTGGTCTTACCCCAAACCTTGTTGGCTGCTTGCCTCCTGTTTCGCTGGAGTTTTGCTTCTGTTGGCCATAGGACACAGTGCACTGTACCTCTGCTAACCTGTTATTAAGTGCATGTGTTCACTCCACTAAGCATGGTTTCATTGGCATATCCACAATTGGCATAATTAAATTACTTATATATCCCTAGTAATGTCCACTACCTGTGCCCAGGGCCTGTAAATGAAATGCTACTATTGGGCTGCAGCCCTGATTGTGTCACCCATTTAAGTAGCCCTTTAAACATCTCAACCCTGACATTGCAAGCCTTTGTGTGCAGTTTTAACTCCTTCGATGCTGATGACGGAACCGCTCCGTCATCAGCTGCGGTGGTGCTGTGCTGATGACGGAGCGGTTCCGTCATGGCCCGCTCGGCACGCCTGCGTGGCGCGGATTCCGCCCCTGCGCTGAGCGTTCTATTGAGCGGGGCGGGCCATGACGGAACCGCTCCGTCATCAGCATAGCTCAGCCGAGGCTGGTGATGGAGCGGTTCCGTCACCAGCATGCGCCCGCCGCGCGGCCGCCCCGCCCCCTTAGCGCTGCGGCGGAATAGCCGCTGCAGCGAAGTAGTTAAGTCAGGCCCAAACCTTCCTTTTTAATACATATAAGGCACCCCCATCTAACCCTGCTATGGAATTTTAGTGTGTGGTGTTTTCAGTTTTTACTGTTTGAAGTGTTACACAAATGCTTTACACATTGCCTCTAAGTTTAGCCTACCTTCTCTGTGTCAAGCTACAAAAGGGTGAGCACAGGTTCATTTAGGGTGTGCCTGATTCCTACCCTGACTAGGATTGTGGTTGCTACTTGAACAGGGCTAATGCTCCAGTGCACCATTAACACAATTTCTAACAGTATCTACATGACAAATTTTACCGGTCCTTGGTTGCTTATGTTCCAGATCAGGGAAAACTTGGTTGGCAGGTCAGGCTGGACTGGTCCCATTGGAGTAGATTCAAAACTGATTTGCATATAGCTGTGTCAAAACTAATGTGGCTAAGTGTGCAAAATAATCTTGCGACTCCATGTCATTACCGGTGGCTGAGATTAATTCAAACATTACTTCCATCATTTTTTTTTTTTGTAAATTCTGAATTAAGGAGGTTGGGCTTTCATGCCTATCTCTGCCACAGGCATTATCTTTTTTCCCCACCCGACAATCCATTTCTTTTAGTGTCTGGAATGGTCTTGGATTTTGTGTCTGTTTTTTTTACATATGATAGTTATACATGTGTAACCTATATGTGTTTCTAGTCAGTGAGCTGTGATTTATAATAGGCTAAAATACTTGTTTATCATAGGTAGCACTTTATTCTGGGATGGGACAGTTAATTTTTCTGAAACCCATTGCTGTGTTTGAGGGTGATCTGCATGCAACGGTGGTCTTCGAGCATTCAATTCCAGCGTTGGCAAACCTTGTTGCTGTCTACAGGGGAGTAGCTATCAATGGTGCAACCCCAACTGCAGTCAAAGGGGTAATTTTCCTTGTTTGCTTCAGGGTCCATGGCATCCTTTCTATGCTACTGACTATCCAGGCTAAGTTGAGGAGTTGTATGTAGTATTGCTTCTGGCATGGTAATCACTTGGACAGAAATGTGCTTTGTCAATATATAATTGTGTGCTTTATCTGTCCTCCATGGTTTAACATATTACATGTTTGAGTGTCTCTCTGGTTTCCTGCAGAATGAAAAATGTGTTATATAGATACTGTCTTGTTTAATCTATAAGGCCTTTTCGGTGGTCAGGGCCAAAGGGCAAATATATGCAAGGCCTGTTTGTACAGACAGGGCAGAATGGAGAAGTTCTCCATTCATCCAGGAACTCACAAGCAGCACACCCAACACATTCATGCACATTAGACTTGCACCTACATGAAGTGTTGGTGCAGGCTTCATTTGAGACAGGACCTCTCTCCTGCTGCTTAAAGTTTGAAATATTGATTACTTTAAGGAGGCTTTACTCAGGATTTCTCAGATTCAGAAAATATTTATTTTGACCTCTTTTCAATGGTTAGAAATAAGTATTATTGAGCTCTGTGTATGCTGCTTTAAGTACAGCTCTGAACTAAGACCTTCAGTAGGGGAGGTCTGCTATTCAAATTTCACATGCTCATGGTTTTTGCTCACATAATTTCTGCCATGTAAAAAGTGGTGCATAATGTATGGTAAAATAGAGCATATGTGCTACGAACTTGTTAGCTCCTATTCTAAGGAGGACACATAGGAACAAGACACAAATTGAACACCAGGGCAAAACTCAACCCCTGCACATTTGGAATTTATCAAGCGGGCAATTTGCACCTGGAAAATTGTGTAAAAAATGAGGGCCTAGGTGTGCAAAACAAAAATACGTTAAAAATGCAGTGCCTTTTTATGTAAAAGCAAAGGGAATTTGTTTATTTGTGCAAGCTCATTTCTGGATGGACATGGAGAAATGAACCCTGGGAAGTTCTGTCACTTGATTTTAACCAAAAGCATTTAATAACCAGAATACAGTGTTTGGTACAATATATTATTGATCTCTATTTCTCCCACTTTCTATCTCTTTCTTGCTCCTGTCACTCATGTATCATTCATTTTTTTATATTGTTTAGTGTGCCCTGGTCCCTTCTAGGATCCTGGGTTCAAGGCAAGCAGGCCCAGTCTTCCTTCCTCAGATAATATGGCATTCCTTCTCCTGAATCTTCACAGGTCCAGAAGTGTTCTGATTAGAGGTTCTGTAGCCTTAACTGGTTCTGGTCAGGTCTTCCCCTATCCCTAGGTTGCTTTAATCTGTCTAGGGTAACAAAGAGCAGGCAGATCCAGGCGTGGGCTGCATTTGCCAGTGATACGGTAGGCCGCTTCAGAAATTAGGAACTGGTATACACAGTCTTCAGGCTACCCTTTGAAACTCAAGAAGGGCTGAGTACAATCCCCCAGGCCATCCTACTCAAGAGAGGAACACTCATCCCCACATCCAAGGCCCTTTTGTTTTACCTGGAAGGAATACACATCACATCACAGGAAATCCACTAGCAGTCATGTGACCCTGGGCAAAGGTGATAAGGCTTTAGGTAGAACAATGTAAACTTTCTAAAAGTGGTATTTTGAGAACAGCAATTTAAACTCTGACTTTTCCATTAACGAAGGTTTTAAAATACAATTTAAATGAGTGAAAGAATTATTCCTCTTTCTGATCTCAAACCGAAGTTATCATTTATTAAGTCAAATAAGGTACCCCATTGCTAGTATATGGGAGAGCTAGCCTTGCTACAGTGAGGTTTTTCACTGCTGGGCCATATAAAACCTAAATACAAATGTCCTACTTTTTAAATACAACTCGACACCTTGCCCTGTGAGCCTTTAGGGCCTACCTTAGGGGTGTCTTATAAGTATTAAAAAGGAAGGTTTAGGCCTGCCAAAAGCTTTATTTTAACCAGGCCAAAATGTCAGTTTAAAAATGTCCTACAGACTGCAGTCACTGGCTTGAGGCATGTTTTACAGTGCTTCTTTAGTGGGTGGAACAATGAGTGCTGCAACTGACTTGTAGCATTTAAATTACAGGTTCTGGTTACATTAAAAACCAATTTACTAGGGCCTATAAGTAAATATAATGTGTCAATTAGGGGTAAATCAATTCTACCATCTTTGGAAGGAAGAACACAAGTGCTTTACCAATGGTTAGCAGGAGTAAATCATGCAGTGTCCTAATGGTAATTAACACAGCTTCAGACAAAATAGGGTAGTGAAGGCAAATAAATGTGGGTGAATCCCATGCATAAGATGATCATTTCCAAAACGCCCTCAGTGTAAACTTCAGAGGTTCTGATCGGACTAATATAATTCTTCCAACAAATCTCAACCGTCACAACAATATTTATGATATGCTGGCATTTCTAATGCTTGCTTTTGATTACTGTTAGGTTGCTGAGATGCAATGATATATATTCAAGTCCTCAAGCTTACAGTGGTATGATTGTCAGCGCCAGGACATAACCACTGCCTCTTATAATAACACAAATCACTAATAATGACACACATCAGAGATTTCCAAATTAGTTACCTTTCACTAAACCATTTAGGGCTTTTTTTTTAGATATTTATGTCTATTGGGTGGCCCTGCAAAACAATGTTTTGTACATATTGCAGTTCTTGATTTCAATGGAAACAAAGTAGCACTATGGGGTAAATTGAAAAATGTAAACCCCGCATATTGTGTGGTATTAAAGAGACTCCGCTTTGTTGTGCAAATGTCTTTTCCCGTTTCATCCTCTATCACGTGGCCTATTTTGAAAACTCCGTTCATCTCCTCTGCGTGAATTAAAAATAAATACATGCATTTAGCCTGAAATTGAATCAGTATAAGGGAGTGCAGCAGGGCGCTGTGTATATTTTTCCCAACTAATCAATGCTCGACTTTTTGCAGAGTGATATAAAATCCAGCACTGCATTATTACATTTGATTAATAAAAAAATACAGCACTACATTATTAAATTTGATTTAGCCCTACCAGCGTCTAATTCGGGTAAAGGGTGAGAGATGGAGCGAGTCTGGATCGAAATCTTTACAATAATATTCGCGCATTCATAACCTTTTATAAGTCAGCATATGGCCAAGCACTTAATGGGGTCACAACTCAGATGTCATTTCTCTACCATGAATTCTGATCAGTCCCATAAAGCCAAGCCGTGAATGGCCTTCGCCCTTCATGTTCTGCAGGACGACTGCGATCTATTTAGTTTTATGATGTAACGGGATTAAAATGGAAGCCTGAATGTCATTTCATTTGAAGCTTTATTTTGTGGACAGGAAATATATACTTTTATGGCTAGCGTTTTTTTTTTTAGCAGAAATGTAGCAGGCGTGCCACCTTTATTCATTTAGAGCCTATTTTAAAAGTTAATAGCTCTTGATGCAGACTTCCAGTGTGCTCGACTGAACGCAGTTAGATTGGCAAGGCCTTTTTAGAGATAGTTCTTTCTTTTAGTGACCCGATATGGGTGTCTGCCAACTCGCAGGACATCTGCGTGACTATGAATGGCTTGTGTGTAAAAGTTAGGGTCCTGCAAGTGGCTGATATTGGTGCAAATGCGAGGGGTTGGTCACTTTGCCAGGTTAGCTCAGTATTTGTGTAAATGTGAGGGTTTTCAGGATGCAGCTTCACTAGCTCACCGACTCACTTGCTGGATATTTGTGTCAATTTCAGAGGTGCAGTCGGATTACCAGCACCTTGTTAGGTTCAAACACGACCTTTTGCCATGAGCAAATACTTTGGGGTCGCCCTCTTTAGCCATTGGCTTGTATGAGTCAGTCCCCTTCAGCCACTGTTTATTTAAATTTTCCTTTGCATTTTGGATCCACTTAAGGCATTTTGCAGATGTTTGCATTTTGCAGTGGTGGCTGCAAATTGGACAAGTGGCCTTAGTTAGTTGCTGCTAGGAGGGCAGACCGTGGGCACCTACAGCTCTCTTTTTCAACGTGCCCCTTGGCACGTACCCATGTCTTCTTGCCTGATGTCCCCTCATCTGCACCCATAAACATTCTGAGTCCATGAGTAAGTGGGATCAAGAGCTCGAATGCTCCTACGTACCATGGCATACCACTGGTCTCCGGTACTACTCTTCCTTTCTCCCTCCTATTGCACCCACTCCCTCACCTCACATCTGCTCCATCAGGTCAGGTAAATCAATCATGCAACATGCCCACTGCACTGCTGTACTTCTCAAAATATGAGGCCCCACTGCAGGATGAAGCGGCTGGCAGGCCGCCCCTCAAAACGAGTGCCTACAGCAGCCGCAGGAGAGTATGGGAGTGTGAGAAGTGAATTGGCCGTACATATGGAAGCAATGACAGGGAGGTGTTATGGGGATTATGACATAATATTGCTACTTCACAGCAGGGCACAAGTCCTAAAAAAGGAAGTGAGGGTACTAACCAGGTTAGGCAGTATGCAAGTGAAATTATGATGCATGCCATCACAGCAGATGATGTCATGACATGTGACACTGCACGTGACATCACAGGAAGTGACCTCAATGGAAATGGCATCAAAAGAAGTGACATCAGATATTAAGACCTCACAGATATGCTTATCAGAAATATAATGAGAACATTTGAGCACATTATGAGATTTGGCTTCAGGATTGTGCCAAAAGATTGGTGCAATCCTGACGCAAAATCTGAGCCGCAACTAATATATTTATTTTTATACATTTTTTTAAACCTTGCCACAAAGAATTTGGCAACAAGGAGAAGCATGGTAATAGATCTGTTATGCTTAATTGGCTGCAAAGTCTTCATTTTAAAATATTTGATTGGGTTATGGTATCTGCTGTGAAATTGCCCAGTAAATCTCAGGGAATAGTAATAATGGTGAGATAACTCTGGTGGTTAATGCACTTGCTGGAGAGATCTGTGTTTTGTGAAGTCCCAGATTTGAATCAAAGAAGTAGATAAGGTAAATATGTCTCCTAAAAAGCACATCATCTAACACGCAGATAACAGATTTTTAATGTATGTAGATAGTAAAGTGGGTTACTGCTTTTAACACAGAGATCCTTTTGCCTCCTGCATTTCATAAATTGTGATCCATGTAATATAGCACAGTGAGCTATGAAGGACATGTAACTCCTACACCCTGTAAGCCTGTCTCATGTAACTCATCTTGTACATTGATTTGCACATTAACATAATTTATTGTCAATGTATAATGTGTATGTTACATAAAGAGCTCTGAAACTATGCATTGGGTTGCATAGTGCTATAAAAGAAATACAATAGTGCTATTGAAATTGTTATTTATGTAAATACTGGGACAGACCAACACACCTGACATTCTTACAGTGCATGTGTCTCTTATATACAGGGACTGAGCAAAGGCAAAAGCATGCTTCTCTTTAGTACTTGTGCAGAGATAACAAGCTGTTTCCCTTTGTTTCCCCTCCATGGCATTTACATTTAAGTGTGAGGGTCCAGGCCACCCCCAGTCAGGATACTCAAACAAAAGGAGGCCTGATGGCCCCTTATTTTCGGCCCAGCTGGAGGTGAAAAGAAAGCTCCCTCGCTGCCTGCATTTTGCTTCTGGGAATCGAAAGCAGACAACGTGCAGGCACTGTTGAACGTGTCCTGGTGTTTTGAAAATGACACTGGGACAAGTTCAGCATAGTTCTGTGGAGTCCAACTTCTTGGCAGGGGGCTTGATGTCCACCCTGTGAAAAGAGTGGGTGGACGCCGTGTACCTGCGTGTACCCCCGACTTGTGCCCTGCTTCACAGATGCTGGCAACATGGACGTCAGTTAAGGGTTGCCAGAGCTCGCAGGTGTAATCCCTGCTTACCCCTCTCAGGCTCCCACTCCTTGTGTGACCCCTGGCTTCTGCACTCAAGGAAGCTCCAAGTGAAATAGCGACCTCTCAGGTTCATCAAAGAATTGTAAGCAGTTTCAGTTTGAAACTGTTCAGTTTATCAGGTCACCTGCAGCCCACCTTCAGGCCCTAGGCTCAGGGAAGTTCCCTTGCTTTGGCAGCAGCTTTGTTTATTTGGTGCATCATCTGACACAGTGTGTCTAGATGATTGAAATGAACGACAGACTGCGTAGTATTTCAGCATGGCAGTGTTTGGGAAAAATGATCTCTTCAAAGTGTGTGCCAATCTTTGCTGGCCTAGGCTTTAGTTTTACAATGAAGTGCATGAGTCCATATCATTCATGGCACTCCCCCTGGAGACAGGTTTCACTTCATAGGTCTGCTGGAGCTGTGAAACAGGTAAGGCAGCAGGCCTCCCAGTGCAGGACATCTGGGAGCAGGGAGGCCACAAGGTAAAATCTCGGGCTGAGGAATAAGCCAGGGGTGCAGATAATTTAAGGTTCTAAAACAGTTTGTTGCATCCAAGGAGGCACTGGGGTTGGAAGCCGTGCCTAATTTGTAAAATAATAAGTGCTGGGCTCTCATCGACAGGCCACTGCAGCTTCCACCACACATTGCCCCTGCCAGCTGTCAAGTCAGTACTGACACAGTTACTAACCATCACACTCTTAGAAGTGTGGCAATTCATACTTTTCAAGCCCCTTAAAGCTATAAGAATGGCTTGGGAGGCAGGTATTAGTCATTGGCAAAGTAAATTGAAATAATAAATAGCTATCGTTGTGCTCATACCTAAATTAGCCAGACAGCGCCTTGGCGGACTGCCAGAAGCCCCGGTGCTGAGCACTGGAAACCACCGGCTGAAATAAAGCACTGGTTGGAAGTAGGAGCCTGGGAGTGCTGTAGCACTCACAAGATAACCGTACTGGAGTTCAGAAGGTGAAAGAGCAATAAAGAGGCCTTTAAATCTTGTTTTTATCTTGTCACATTTGCTGTCGGTTCAAAGACAGAGGCCTAATGTCAGGCTATGTTTGCAGAGAAATCGCTGCTTATGTTTTTCGAACAAGGAAATTCGTATTTACTTTTCTTTCACTGACTTCAAAGTGAGAAGATTTCGTAAAGTGAACTGTGTGACAATCTTGTTTAGGTACAGAGATTGTGAAATGAAAGGCTGTTAGATGCCACTTTTTTCTAACACAACCACATTTAAATTCCTGTAAAAAAAACCTACAAAGATTTAAAAATATATCAACAGTTAGGAAAGTAAAAATAAAGCAAATTTTCAGAAGTGTGATGGAAACAAAGATTTTAATATGATCGAAACAAATAAAAAAACTTTACTTGGTGGCACACAAGTGACAAATATTCTATAAACAATTATCATTTGAGCGATTTGAATATTTCCTTATTTGTAAAACTGGGTGGCTGTGCACATCTAATGGCCCTTTTGCTGCCTGCCATTGACAGTGTGCTACTACAAAGCTGTAGTAAAATATTTGCAAGTGTGCTCTAAAATGGACCCCTCTTAGGGACTTCAGGGAGTTCAAGCTGATATTCAAGGTCAATTCTTTCTCAGATGCAGGCGAGTGATTCTGTGCACAGTGTGCACTGCATAAAAAGCAAACTGTTTGCTACCATGGATGTGTACAGAAAAATATTGGGTCATAAAGGAAATGATATGTTAACATTAGTTCAAAGATGACTTTGAGCTTATGTTAAAGACAAACTGTTAATTACGTTTTATGTTAAAGCAGTGACTAGCACCATAGACTCATAGCACCAAGATCAGCAATTAGCATACTTTTTATGTAGCACTTTCTGTGCATTGAAGTTTGTCCTGGTGCTTGAAAAATACTGGCTTGAAATTATTTTTTTTTTTAAACGGTAAGTAAGGAGGTTTTGTCTGATATTAGGAGATTGTATGCCATGCTTCCAATATATGAATAATTGGAGATGCCTCAGGTTTGCACTTGGTTTCTAAGCCGCCATATGCACACCACTTACCTCCAGTGGGTTCCATATTTCGAACTTTCCTTCAGTGGTGGAGTTTACAGCGAGCTAGCAATGTCTGCATAATGCTGTACCTTCACAATATGACTGCTTTCCTGCAGGGAAATAACACTGCTATTGTACTTTATGGCTATCATTATGTCTGCCTGAGCCTTTAGAAGTGCCCACTTTACACATGCCCAAGTACACATTATCCTTCTGTTGTGAGACACGTTTATTGGTTACAAAATAAGTACGGATAGCAATTTTCAGCACTATTATAACAATGCTATAAGAGTAAATTTTCCATAATGTGACGCCTGTTCTTTTTTAACATACTTACACCTGTAGCACTGACTTTTAAACACTCAGTCTTCCATAAATGCTCTGTGAGGTACTTTTCCCAGTAAGTGATGTAATGCAGGTTTCACCAGAGGCGTGGAGTAACTTCTCTTTACTCACTTTCAGCTTCCACCACAGATTCCACCTCTGCATCTCTAAAGATAGAGAAGACGGACTTAAGAAGATGTTAGACTTTTCAAGAGAAATGTTGCAGGCAAATCAAAATCACCACAGAAGGCAAAACAATCCCTGGAGTGAAGAACAAGGAAAAACTATATTGAGAAACACCAGTCAATAATTCTGTTTTGTTTTTGTTTTTTCAAATTAGTAACCAGGACCAGGAAGTAGAAATGAGGAAATAAAAGTTAACTATCTTTCTTTGAGAAGGAAAAATAAGTGTAGATTCGAAAAGGAACTAGTTCTCTAAGAAATTTCTGGCATGAATTCATTGCTTTTAAAATAGGAGAGATCGGATCCTTCCATTCCAATATGTCCGTCAAACATGACTTCACAGTCTGCAACCGAAGAAGACTGGTTCTTGAGCAGCAATGAGTATAGCAAGGCAGGAAAGAGCTGGAACATTCTACACGGTGGTTGCAAATAAGGACGCCAGGAAAGGACAATCTCTTGACCTTGGCACCCCTTGTTAACATATGCAGGTCTGTCAGGAAGTTGCTAACTCTGAACAGTAAATGAGTCACATGAAATAGATGTACCCGACATTTTTAACACTAACAACATTAGTTTTAGCTACTTTATAGTTTTATTGTAACCCTACGGTGTTTGTTAATAGTAAAACAAATGCAAATGTTCCCTGCTCAAATTATCAATCTTTTCTAATGCTCTATTCATAATAGAAGACAAGAACATAGAAATTAGCTCCAGTAGTCTCAAAACGGCTGATAAGAATGTCTATTACCCAAACTGAAGTCTGTAAAACGTATTCTGATTTGTACATAGTGTATAGACATGGGAGGCCATGCCTATGATATCTGTTCTTACATGCCCTTGCAGTGACTGTGCGGATGTGTGGCTTTGCCTATCATAGAATGTCTGTTGTTAATTGCTGTACAAACTTTGCATCATTGGAAAAACTATAACTTTGCATAGATGGGCCACATTAACCAGAATGCATTGGGATGACTGCTGAGTTGTGCAAAATTGGATTTTTCATAAGCAATAACCACAATCCATGTTAGAGTGAACCACTAAAGTCGCTAAATTAACCTGTGCTTAACCCTCTGGTACATTGGCACAAAAGTAGTCGAAATTAAATTAGAGGCAATGTGTAAAGTATGGCAGAAATGAGGTACAGCCCAAATAGTGGATAAAATCTTTTGCAGTGTAATGTGGTCATCAATGTGAAGGCATTGTGCTTAGTTGGAAACACGTGTATTGCATCGTGGTTCAGAAAAGCTTGATAACTTTATGTGTCACGAATTCCTGCCCAGCTCAATTCCTGGAAACGTGTCACATGTCTTACACTGCAAAAGATTTTATCCACTATTTGTGCTGTTCCTTATTTTTGCCACATTGGATTGCCATATCTTCCGCCCTTGGAGTGGCTCGGACTGCATTTCAGATACTTGTCAATTGGAGCTGTACTACATTTTCGCCATTACATTTTCAACACTTCTTATCAAATACCTTCATCATCTTTGGAGTGACTGAGGTAGGATCACACAGATTCTTGTTGATTCCGAATTCGGGTTTCAACGTCACTTAACAGACCGGGAGCATCTCTCAACCTTGGATAAGCCGTGGTGAAGATTAGATCCACCTCCAGACCACTGAATATTCCTGACGGATTCAACATATTATAGTTGGATTCCTTTCTTTCTCATACTTTCGAGGGTCGGATTTGGGATTCTTTTCTGTCGGAAAAAGGATTGACTACCACTTTGAGACGAATACGTTATTTTTCAACCTTGGCGGATATACATTTTTCCATTTCATATTGTGCTCGCCTTGATGAAGGTCCCTACAAGGGAATGACACGCGTTGGCTGGATGACTTGATATGAATGTTTTCTCTAAAAGGAATATTTTCAAATAAAGAAGTGACTTTTCTATTCACTTTGACCTACTGGACTCTATATGCTGCGCACCCCCTCTTGTTTTAATTGCACAAAATGTTAACTAGGTTAGTAGATTACTGCTTTTGTCAGAGAGATCCTTTTGTTACTTGCAGTTTATAAGTTAAAATACTAACATAGAACAGTGAGCTATTAAACTATACTGCCTACTAGTATGGTTTCATGTGGCTTCTACACCATGTAGTCCTTTGTCTTATGTAACATTTCCTATACAGTGATTTACACACATATAAATGATTGTCTTTGTGTAGTGTGTGTGATGTAAAGTGCTCTGACACCGTACACTGGTATGAGTGGCGCTGTAAATCAAATTAAATGCATCTGAGAGAGTATGGTTATGGAGACTTGAGGGGGACTGTTAACGGGTGGTAGTGAGGGAGTACAAGGCATAGGTGATCATTGGGGGCACCAACAAACATTGTGGCACAGGGCGCCACCAGCACTAAAGCTGGCCCTGCCATCGAGGCCAGTCCGCCTCATCACCCATTGGTACCTCCATTGGCCTTGGTTCAGCCGTAGTAGCTGCAACTCACCAAGGCTCGGCAATGCAGGATTTGCACGCACACCAAACTAAGTTTGCAAACTTCACAGTCTCTCTGCTTCATGCACAAGCACTTTTAACATGTGCTACCTGCTCTGGAGCCACTGGAATTATGCAGCAATGGGGACAAAATGATGCCGCAGTGTTGACCAAATTATGCAACAAAAAAAAGGCTGCAGCGTAATGCAATATATTTTCTTATACTTTATTATTTAGACATTTTACACATGTTAAGTTTCTGCAAAGATTCTGCCTCATTAGTATCAGTATAACATACAAATGCAGCAGTGAGAAAGGTGATCAGTCAACCTTTGCAAAGGGCCATTCACTTTGCAGCAACTCAAGTCATGGTTGTTAGTAACTTTTTATCCATTTGAGCTACAAAAATGATTAGTTAAAACTGTAAGATTATGCAGTGGATGATTTATTATGTAGCAAATATGGCAGAGCCATAATCATAAAGAAAACAATTGCAAACTAAGATATTTTGCCTTTCATGTTTGAACTGCTCGTGTGGAAGAAGGGAGGAGAAGTACTAATGAGAGAAACTGCATGGCTTGGAGACAAATGGCTTGTGATTCCACTTTTAAGCGTATTTGGAACATTGTGTGATTGGAAAAATATCCCACTTTGTGAATGTATTTAAATGGCAATGAATCCTATTAAACTTTATATAATCAAGTGTATCTATTGGTTGAATTAAATAACACAATAAGCTGTAACAAATACTAAAAATTGGGGTGTTTGGCACCTTCTAGCCACACCTCTGACTCTGCCCACTGATCCAATCCTCGTATTATCCCCGCCCTCGGAGTCTCCGCCCACAGTTCCCCTACTTTTTCCGCCCACTTCGACCACTGATTAAAAACCACCTGACCATGATGACGTTCGTATAGTCGTAGACACGCACATCGCGCAGATGTCTCCGCCTCCGCGTCTGCTCGCAGATGTCTCCGCCTCTGCGCACCCGGGTTATTCAGTTCGTTTTACCTTAGGGTGGGGTCTCTGCTGCCTGGTGACACTCATCATGACATGCGCATTTGAGCTTGTGCATTAAAAAGTGCGCGTGACTCTGAGGCAGGCATCTCAGAGGCCAGAGACAGGACTGGGAAATAGAGACCTGCATGTGAGTCTATTTAAATACGACACCAGCCGTTTAAATTGCTTGCAATGCAAATCTATAGCGTTTATGCCGCCCCAAGCCAAGCTGAAGGCGATGAGACCGGCACAGGGATCCGGTTGACACAAACAGCATCATTGTTGTGGCTTGCCCTGTTTTGTTATGCTGGCTTTATAACAGGTCAGCATGGCCCTACCTTCAGAGCATATTGGAAGGACTGCTTGGCAAAGAGGTTTTCAGTTATAAAGGAATGTGCGTCACATCAATATATTCAATGTACGCAAAATTTCACGCACATTAATGAATTAAAAAAAGCTTTTGTGTATGTTTTCATTTATTTTAATGATTTGCATAGGGCTGGCATGACACTTTTATGTCTCTCTGCAGCCAGGGGCCCAGCGCAGGCCCTTGCGGTGGTTTCGTTCCACCTTTAAGGTCCCCCAGTTCAGCTTCCATACTGAGAATGTGTGTGAGGTATGAGAATTTCAGTGGCCCCTCAGCTCATTTTGCTGGGGGAGGGGGGTTTGCGTCACACCACTATCTGCATCTAGGTCTGTTTGATGAGTATCGATAGCACTACCAAGAACCACGTGATGCCTCCTAGGCGCTTGGCTAGTGAGGAGCTTAGGTCCTGGAGTATGAAGGAGTGCTGAGTGAGTGAGATAGCATCCCTCCTTTTTTATCAGGTCAGTGTGTGACTAGAGATTTGCGATTTACCACCTCAGTTGTTTTTACAACAACTTATCTTGCCCTGTTTCGCAGTTTGTGTGCTGATACTTGTAGCCTGCGTTTATAGGAGGAAAATCTAAACTACACAAGCAGCTTGTGTTCTTCTTGTCTATTCGATATTGCAGCCTGGTAGCTGCAATCATGCATTTGTAAAAAGAAAATCAAAATACCAATGTGCATTGTTTTATATCATGCATGTACATTGAATATTGCATTCTGGTACTTGGAGTCCTGCATTTGAAAAATTAAAATAACGTGTATAGTGTGTTTTATGCTATAATTGACCTAGGATGCATTTGGATACTTGTAGTCCTTTGTTTGTAAAATGAAAACCAGCAGAACATGTACTTGGTGTGTACTATATAATACACGTAGGAGGAATATTGCATTCTGGTACTTGTACTCCTGCATTTTATAAAATGAAAATCAAAGCAACATATACAGTTTGTATTTTAGTAGCATATCTGTGCTTGATAGATTTCACTCTGGTACATACAGAACCAGAATGCAACTCAAAATTACATGAATTTTTTATATCATACCTTCTCATGGGATATTGCTTAATGGAACTTGAATTCCTGCGTTTATAAAATGAAAATCAAAACTGCATGTACAGTGCACATTGTTGTATATAGGACTTCTGCAAGGCAGAGTGCATTCTGGTACCTGCAGTCCTGTATTTATTTTTATATTGGAGTTCTGCTATGGTATTTTAAAGCAAAGCATTTATAATGAGAATTCAAACCACAGATAACGCTTGCATTGTGTCCTCTCACGTCTGTGTGTGGAAAGCTGTTTTCCATCGTATGTTTAGCACGGACAGGGTGCTGGCCACGATTGACTTGTATGTAGTCTGTGCAGATTAGATGCTGAGGGTTATGTGCATCTCAGTGGTTTAACATACTAGGCACCCTGCATGCTACATGCCCCACGATGAAGAGAAGGTGGAATTGGGTTTGTGCGCACACACTGCCAGACCAGCAAACCTTGTGACGTAAGTTGCTTGGAGTGGGTGCTTTGAGAGGTGTACCCACATGTTGAGGGGTGCTCTTACATGCAACGACAGTCTGATGTGTGTACCACCATGGTATGCCCGCTGGTTCCGGGGCACACCTCTGCTGGAGGAAGATGGGAAATAAAGTTGGTGGCACCAGGAAAAGCCACTTGGTAACTGGCATCATGTCAGCAGTACCCTGTAGACCCAAGTATGTGGGCACACATACATAGACTAGGTGTAGTGAGTGTTAACTAATGAGGAGGCCAAAACACTGTGTCAAAAACATTTATGGTCTTTATTTTTCTCACCACTGGTTGATGAAATTGTGATTCGCTTTGAAAAACAGACTGTAAAATGACTCCTGACCAGCGTGTGAGGCTTTCACCCCATTGTGACCTTTTAGCCTCAGCACTTTGCATGAAAATCTAGAACCAGGCCCATAACTGGAAAAACTGAACTATATGTTCCAGAATGCAAGGTAATGTTTGGGAAAGAGTAGATCCTATTGTCATAGCATGTGGTCTTCTGGCAACACTACACGCCTGCAGCGACCACAAGCAACCAGCCCAGGAGACCATGGCACAAAGATGACATCTTTATTCTCTGGCTCAAGGGCATTGTGATGGAATCATCCATTATACCTATGAACTGGCTCAGTTGTACATGGCTGACGTGATCAATTATTGGAATTGCCTCATTCGTTATAGACATGGTGATGTCATCAGTGTGGTTTAGGAGAGAAAATGTGTTGAAAAATGCTTTGTTTTGGCCTTTCTGTCTCCAAACTTTTCTTGGGGGGACAACCCCCCCCCCAACTCCCCCCAGTAGTGGTTGCTCACTGCGCTTGCTCGCTACACACCATGTGGGGGCTGGTCTCACTTTTACTTTGTTCTCTCTGATTCACTACTTGTCTATTTTTGGTGTTCTCTAAAAGAATGTCTATGGGTACACATGACTGGGTGGGTAACCTGATGTTCTTTAAGGTCATCATCTACTATTTACTGTGCTTTGAAAGTTGATACAATTGTATATGTAATGAAAAATGTGCTGGAAAAGTCCCCATTTTGGTCAGTCTATTGCCAAAATGTTCTTTTTGCCCTAGTCGCGGACGGGCTCACTTACTGTGCTAGCTTGCTACGCGCCGGACGGGGGCTGGTCTGGCAAAATTTGCCAGGGCTGCTTCCAGTTCTCTGTCCGGCCCTGCTGAGAGTGTATGATTTTTTTGCATGGTGCCAGCTTCGAAGTGGAAGAAACGTCTTGAGTTTCCCCCCCCCCCCATACTCCCCCCCCCCCCCACAGATAGTTGTGGAAACTTTTTCCTTCCTGCATTGGTCCTAGGAATCTGGGCTGACAAAAAATTGGGGTGAAGTCTTTTGTGAGTGTGCTGAGGCAACTCCTATGAAATGTAAGTGGGGCTGTGCACAAATCCGCCCTCCCTATGCAGCCAATGCCTTTTTCCCCTTTGTGTCACTGTCTGGGAGGAATACACAAAGGCCAACCACCAACTACACCAGAGAATGTGACACAGGATACAGGCTCCAGACACCAAATGGTTTGGCCAAGAACATGGGAATTTTCTAAAACTGGCAATCATGATTTATATTGGACTTTACCATTAAAGAGGGGTTTAAATTACAATTTATTTGAGAGTAAACATGACCCTTTCTATCTGTTCCTAAACAAAAGTTATCACTTATTAAATGTAATAAGGTAACCAAATGTTATCCTATGGGAGAGGTGGGCATTGAAGTAACGAAAAACAAATGTAAGAGTTTTCTCCACCAGGACATGTAAAACTTAAAAGTACCTTTTCCAATTTTTAAATACACTGCGCCCTGCCCTAAGGGATTTTCAGGGCCTACCCTAGGGGTGTCTTATATGTATTAAAAAGGAATGTTGTTCCTGGCAAAAGGTTTAAGGGTTATTTTGCCAGGTCTAAATGGCAGTTTAAAACCGCTTACAGGCAGCAATGGCAGGGCTGACACATGTTTTAAAAGGGCTACTTAAGTGGGTGGAACAGAAAGTACTGCAGGTCCACTAGAAGCACTTAGTTTACAGGCACTTGGTACAAGTAGTACCACTTTACTAGTGACTTATAAGAATATTAAATGTGTTAATTGGGGATAAGCCAAACACGTTAGCACTGGTTAGCAGTGGTAAAGTGCAAAGACTTCTAAAATCAACAAAAATGAATTTCAGCTAAACAGGAGGGGAGAAGGCAAAACATTTGGAGAAAGACCACAATAAGGCTGTCATGTCTAACGTGTGTCCCCTCCCCAGCTGCAAGTGGGGAAAACTACCTAACCTCATGGGAGATCTCATCACTAAGGCAGACAAATCTGGACGGGCCATCAGCATTAGAGTGGTCTGACCTAGGGCGCTGTTCCACCATAATGTCCATACCCAGTAGGGAGATGGACCACCTCAACAGTTTGGGAATGCCACTTCTCATTTGTATGAGGCATCCGAGAAGCCTGCTGTCTATCTGAACATGGAAGTGAGTCCCAAACAGGTATGATCTCAGCTTCTTCAGGGACCTTGAACACAGCAAAAGCTTATCATTCAATAGCACTTCTCCTCTGTTCCCTGAGGAATAACCTCCTGCCTGTGATGTTTACAGGTTGGTCTAGGCCCTCCTTATTTAACTGTGATAGTCCAAACCCTATGGTTTGCTTTGAAGCATCTGTCTGCGCTATGAGTTCCTAGGAAAAGTCAGGGGCTTGAGCACATGCCTCATTGAAGTTGTGAAAGGTTTTCTTGCAGGCTTCTGTTCAGATCACCTTCTTGGGTTGCTTCTTCGAAGTTTGGTCAGTTAAGGGAGAAACAATGGTGCCATAGCCCTTAACAAACCTCGTATATCAACCAGTGAGACCCAGGAAAGTCCTCACTTCAGTCTGAATTTTAGGGAGTTCGCAGGCCAAGGTAGTTTCTATCTTATCTTGGAGGACCTGCACCTCACCCCCTTTCACCAAGTGTCCTGGTTACACTACAGAGCCCTACCCTATCTGGCACTTGATGGTTTGCTTTGATAGTCAGGCCTGCCTGCTGCAGAGCCTGAAGCTCCTCCGGGGGTGAAACAGGTGGTCATCCCAACTGGAGCTGTAGACCGCTATCTCATCCAGGTATGTGGCACCGAGCGCCTCCATTCCTGCCTGAATCCTATTAACCAACCTCTGAAAAGTGACTGGGGAATTATTCAACCCAAAAGACATCACCCGAAAAGGGAAGATGCCCTTTGGGGTACAGAATGCAGACCTCTCTTTACCCCCTCAGTCAGGGCAATGTACCAGTGCCCTGTTGTGAAAACAAGGAAAGGTACTCAAGACCAAGACAGCTTCCAGCCTGTTGATGAGCTCATCAGCTCGGGGTTGAGGTGAGCATCAGTTCTGGTAACTGAGTTGAGCCCCCTGTCATCTGCACAGAACCTTAGTTCTGGTGTGGCCCACCGGTGGGGCTGCTTCAGTTACCAGCAACACTGGGCTGGACCAGGGATTACTGGAGTACTCAATCATCCCTAATTCAAGCATTTTGGACCCTCCTCCTTAAAGCTAGCCCTCACCTTGTCAGACAGTGTATAAATGTTATTCTTTACAGGCAATATGGTCCCGAATATCAATATCATGGGTACACAAATGTGTAAGCCCAGGGGTGAGGGAGAACAGGAAGGCAAACTGCCCCAGTAACTGGCGACAGTCCCTTTGCTGTTCTGGGATCAGGGAAGGTGAGAAGTTGACACCTTCCACTGGCCCATCTTGCTCCTTTGAAGATAGGAGGTCGGGAGAGATTCACTCCCCTCTTCTACCCCATCATATGTCACCAGAAGAATGGTGACTTCACACCTCTCATATTGTGGTTTGAGGTGATTAACATGTTGTTTCCTTAAGGGGTTTGGAGATCTTGAGGTTCACTAAGTAGGTGACACCCCATTCTCTCTTTCACCTTATGATGCCTGTACAAAAAGCCCTGAGCTAAACGGGCTCCATCGTCCACACTTTCTCTCCAAATTGAAACTCGACCAGAGTGACCTTCAGCTAATACCAGCGATTCATGACCTCCTGGCTGGCTTCCAAATTCTCAGAAGCATTCTTCCAGAAGCGCTTATTCTGGTTTTGGAGCCATCATGTAGCTAACTACATCCTGGGGCTCTTGGGAGCTTGCTCCCACCCCTCCTTCACTAAATTGAGAGGTCCTCAAATATGGTTAAACCCAGCTACCTTCTGTGGCACCCCCCAGTAAGCAAAAAGCAGGCATGTTAAGAGGTTGTCCCACTTCAACCTCAGGGGCTCATGCAGGCCCATAGTCATGCCTTTCACGGTCTTGGTGAACCTTTCATCAAGCCAATTTGTCTGAGAGTGATAGGGTGTAGTGTACTTCTAAGTCTCCCCACACTCATCCCACATTGATGTATGCAGACAAGAAATGCATTGCCCTGTCAGACACTACTTCTTAGGGAAACCCCACCCTGGTAAAAATCCTCATCAGTGTCCTAGCCACTGCAGGTGACGTCACAGACCTCAGAGGTATGCCCTCTGGGTATTTAGTGGCATGATTCACCAAAACCAGGATAAACTTATTGCCTGAGGCGGTCTTGGGGCCAAGGGGCCCAACAATGTCAATGCCCACCCTTTCAAAGGGGTGCCACCGACAGGCAAGGGAACCAGGGGTGCCTATATTGTTTTCCTTGATTTCCCACTGTCCTGGTATGTCAGGTGGGACAAGACCTACACAATCTTTCTAAGGCTGTCTTTGTCCGGGCCAATAAAAGTGAGTGAAAAGCCTGGCCAAGGACTTGTCCTGCCCCACTTGTCCTGCCAGGGGTATATCATGAGCCGGAACCAGTAGGATGGCTCTGTAGCACTGGGGGACTGCCAATATGTGATTTACCCAGGTACAGGAACCTTAGGGTCACTTTATAGAAGGCCATTCTCCCAATAGATAGGGTGATCTCCAGAGGTGTCACCAGCTGCGTGGGCCATAGTTTGCTGCCTCAAGCTCTCTAGAGTTGAGCACTGCTTGTGAACTTTACAGAACTCCTCTCTGTTTGACCCATCCTCAACTTGCCATCCAGCAAGCTCAGACAGGTCTTCTATGGCTGCAATATCATCCCTGGGACCATTGGAGTTTCAGGGACTAGTTTCCCACACTTATCGCCCTTCTTCTTTTTGGCAGCAGCCTGGGCCATTTTTACAGCCTCACTGACCCCCCTCTTGGGCAGCCATGGACAATGTGGTCAAGCACACTCACTGAGGCGAACAGGACATCTGCTGTTGAGTCTTAAGCACCACTTCCTTCCAGTGAGTGTGCTCCAGATCCTTACCGAATAGACAATCAAGGGGCATGACAGGGCTCACAGCTACACTAGGAGAACGAGACCTCCCTCCCACTCAAAGCTCTCATGATTGTCTGCTACTACAACCTGATGGAATGTATTGGGTATACCTGCTCTGAGATCACCTGATGACACATTATAATAGTCATACTAGCTCCTGTGACCCTCAGAGCCTCCACCATCTGCCCATTGATGGCAACCCACTGCCGATAATTAGAGGTTTTAGAGGGCATGTTGTCTTTGGGCACCGTCTCTTTGTTATCCAGGGGCGCTAAAGTAACCTCTGTTCTCCCACACACTAACTTGGGTAATCTCCACCTCAAGTGGTGCACTGGCTAACTATTGGGTCTGCCAACCAGTGAGGGGAGCTGTGCCCTCTTGAAACATGTGGAACACTTGACATCTGCCCATACTTATACCACTCCTGTCACTTGGGGACACACATTCTTGTCTTCTTATCAAAGAATCCATTCTTTTTTTGATCAGATTTCGGCTGGGTCTCCCTCCGCTGGGAATTTTTTTGGAGGCCTTGAAAGTACTTCTTACTTTTAATTTTATCTCCCCCCTCTTTCTTCTGGTGGGAACCCTGACCACCCTTTTTGAAATCCCCCCGATGCTTTTTTGGACATAGACTCTGGTGCTGATCCAGAGGTACACCTTCTTTGCAAGCTCCCTGGTATCAATGAGCTTACTATCAACCAGTTGTTGGCGCAACTCTATAAAGCAAGTACTGAGCATGTGCTCCCTCAAAAATAGATTGTACAGCCTAGTAAAATCACTTACTATGCTGTTCTTCACCCAAGCACTCAGTGCTTTGCCGAAATAGTCCAAGAAATCCACCCAAGACTGATTTGGCAATTTAAAGTTGTCCTTGAACCTGATGCGATGCTTCTCAGGGGTCAGTTCAAACTTTGTAGGCAAAGAAAGAAAGGTATCCCCGAAAGCACAAAACTCCACTCACAGTTATCTGGTCGTACTAGACCAGGGAAAGAATCACAAGTTCAGACCAAACACGATGGAGCACTAGTTGGATACAGGAACAGGTTAGTGCTACTGAAATAGTTACCTTCTCAAGTCCTGAGCAAAAAGACCAGTTTTGAGAAGGAGAAGGCCGTGAGAAACAGGGAAAGCACTGCGGATGGTCATTGCTGTAGTATGAAGAGTAGGCCACGCGACTGCAACAGTTGTCGCTGTAGTGCAAAGAACCTGTTGCGCATTATGGACAGCTGTCAGTGGAGCTTCACACTGCAGGTCACCAAGGGCTGACAATTCTGTAGAGCGAAGTGCAGCTCCTTCATTGCATGCCATTGCTGGTGGTTGCGCTAGATCAGAGAGTCGGGTCCACCGGATATTTGCGTTGGCGGTCATCATGAACAGCATGATATCGGCATGAAAATGCCCTTTGGCAGTCGCAATGAGCCCAAAACCTCGGAATTTCTCTTTTTCTTCACAGCTCATCTGTTGCCAACCAAGGACCTAGAACCTGGGTGAGAGGTACCTCTTTGAAATCAGGAGATCTCTCCAGCTGGGGCCAGCAAGGCTCAGGCAGGTGTAGTTGTAGGTCCAGACAGGTCCTGTAGCAGGTCAGCTAGGCAGAGTGCTGTTTGCTGTCTGCCTGTACCCCAGACCAAGTCAGCCACTTGATGTTTAGAGTTACTTTACCTAGGATCTAGTTTAAACTGAATTTAATAGCTTTTCACAGGACATGTAACAATTAAGTGCACATGTTCAACTTTAAATACACTGCACCCTGCCCTAAGAGCTCATTAGGAAAGATTAGGCCTGACAAAAGTTTTTTTTGCCAGGTTGAAATGGAAGTTTAAAATTGCACACAGGCTTCAATGGCAGACATGAGACATGTTTTAAAAAAAAGGGTTACTTTAGTGGGTGGCACAATAAGTGAGGCAGGCCCACTAGTAGTATTTAATTTACAGGCCCTTGGTAGATGTAATATCACTTTACTAGGAACTTATAAGTAAATTAAATGAATTGGTTGGGTGTAAGCCAATTTTATCATGTTTAAAGGAGTGAGCACAAGCACTTTAGCACTGGTTAGCAGTACTAAAGTGCATAGAGTGATAAAGCCAACAAAAACTAATCTCAGCAAAACAGGAGTGAAAAAGGCAAAAAGGTTTGGGAAAGACCACCATAAGGCAGTCAGGTCTAATGGTTGTGTGTCACTTGAAACCCACAGCTGGAGGCTGTTGGTGAGTTACAGTCCTGCTTAGAGAGTTGCCACATAAAGTGTGCTTAATATATATATGTATGCCATTCACTGCAGAGTTAAGTGAGCAAGGCGGAGGCTTCCGCCGAAACGCGTCTTGTGCAGCATGTCGGATTAAAACTTTTCTTGAGTTAAAGACACGGAGTCAGTGCCTTCCTTTCATCAGAGGGAAATGGATTGGTAATCAATATATATATATATATATATATATATATATATATATATATATATATATATATATATATATACACTTCATTACCTATATCTCTCACATTCTCCATGCACTGCTTATACCTTTTACGTGACATTACTTACACCATTTAAATATTAGCATTTACAACAACATCTATGACATCACAAATCATATAATTTGTGAGAACACAGCGCATGACATAGTGGCAAGTTATAGTTAATGTAGAGTGGCTATTGAGTTCCATACACTGTGCCTAGAGGTGAACGATATATAATAATTTGAAGGGGTTACGTACATTTTAAATTAAAGGTATAAGTATAACTTTAGAATTTCCCATTTTTGTTAAGTTTAACTTTGGTTTGTACATAAAGAACAATTAAAGTTTTAGTAATATAAAGGTGGTTAAACATTTAAGGTATAACTAGAACTTCTGAATTTGTAATGTTTGTGTAGTTTAAGTTTGGTTTGTTCAGAAAGAATAAATAACACGTGCCTAACTATAACAAAGGTTTAACCGTTATTTTTTCATTGAATTTTAAATGTTTTGTTTTTTAAATGTGTTTCAAACTGTAGAGTTTCTTGCCATCGAGTGGAGTGATGTTAAGTGGAGTGTCATGCAGTAGAGTGGAGGAGAGTGTCGTACAGTGTTGCCTTGTAGAGAGGAGTGGAGTAGAGTGGAATGTGGTACAGTGTAGTGGCCTACAGTGGGTGGAATAGCGTACAGTGGAGTGGTGCACAGTAGTGTGGCATGGAGTAGAGTGTGGTACAGTGGACTGGCATACAGTGGAATAGCATTGAGTGGAGTGGTGTGGAGTGGAGTGATTTAAAGTGGAGTGGTGTAGAGTGGAATAGCGTAGGGTACAGTGGCATAGAGTGGAGTGATCTAGAGTGGAGTGGCATAAAGTGGAGTGGGAAACAGTGTACTGGTGTACAGTGGAATAGCGTAGAGTGGAGCGGCGTAGAGTGCAGTGGAGTGGCATTTAGTGGAATAGAATACACTAGAGTGGCATACTGTGGAATGGCATAAATGGAGTGGCATAGAATATAAAACCTTGAGTTAATTGGCACAGACTGAAGTCCTGTACAGTGCAACAGTGTACAATGAAGTTGCGTAAAATGTAGTGATAGACAGTGGCGTGGCGTAGAATGAAGTGGTGTAGAGTGGAGTAGTGTAGAGTGGAGTGGCATATAGTGGAGTGGTGTCGACTGGCATGCAATAGAGTGGAATAGCTTGGAGTGGTGTATAGTAGAGTTGCGTACAGAGGTATAGCATAGAGTGGAGTGATATATGGTGGAGTGGTACACTGTGTAGTGGTGCACAGTGGAGCAGAACTGAATGGAGTTTCACAGAGTGATGTGGGGTAGAGGGGAATAGCTTAGAGTGTAGAGATGTAGAGTGGATTGGGGTAGACTGGAGTAGGGTAGAGTGTAGTGGCATAAAGTGTATAATAGTATAGAGTGAAGTGGTGTAGAGTGGAATAGCGTAGAGTTAAGTAGCATAGAGTGTAGTGCCATAGAGTGGAGTGGCATACAGAGGATTAGTGTAGAGTGGAGTGGTGTAGAGTGAAATAGCATGAATTACAGTGGTATAATATAGTGGAGTAGCATACAGTGGAATAACATACAGTGGAACAGCGTAGAGTGGAGTGGCATAGACTTGAGTGACATACAGAGGAATTGCATAGCAGGAGTGGCAAAGAGTGTGATGGCATACAGTGGAATCGCGTAGACTGCAGTGGCATAGACTGGAGTGGCAGAGAATGGAGTGGCGTACAGAGGAATAGGGTACAGTGAAGTGGTGTAGAATGGAGTGGAGTAGACTAGACTGTAGTACAATGGAGAGGAGTAGAGTGGAATAGCATATAGTGGAGTGATGCTGAGTGGAGTGGTGTAGAGTGGAGTGGCGTAGAGTGGGGTAGCATACAGTAGAGTGGTATAGACTGCAGTGGTGTAGAGTGGAGTGCCATAGAGTGGAGTGAGGTATATTGTAGTGGCATACAGTGGAATAGCGTGGAGTGGGGTAGTCTAGAAGTGGAGTGGCATACAGTGGAGTGGTGTAGAGTGCAATAGCATACAGTGGAGTGGAGTACAGTGGAGTGGCATACAGTGTAATAGCGTAAACTGCAGTAGTGTAGAGTGGAGTTGTATACAGTCAAATAACTTAGAGTGGAGTGGCATACAGTGGAATATAGAAGAGTGGATTTGTGTGCAGTGAAATAGCGTAGAGCGGAGTGGTGTAGAGTGGTGTGGCGTACAGGGGAGTAGCACAGACCGGAGTGGCATAGAGTGGAATGGCATACAGTGAAATAGCATTCAGTGGAGTGGTGTATAGTGGAGTGGTTTATAGTGGAATAGCGTACAGTGAAGTGGTCTAGAGTGGAATGGCGCAGACTGGTGTGCAATACAGTGGAGTGGCATATAGTGGAAGAGTGCATAATGGAGAGGTGTAGAGTTGAGTGATATAAATATTGGAGTGGTGTACACTGGAATAGCATAGAGTGTAGTGGCATCTAGTGAATTGGCGTAGAGTGGAATAGCATACAGTGGAGTGGCATACAGTGGAGTAGCGTAGAGTGGAACAGCATAGAGTGGAGTGGCATCGGCTGGAGTGATGTAGAATGGTGTGGCATAGAGTGGAATAGAGTTGAGTGTCCTGGTGTAGAGTGAAGTGGCAAAGAGTGTAGTGGCATGCAGTGGAATAGCATACTGTGGTGTTGTGTACAGTAGAGTGGCATAGACTAAAGTGGCATAGAGTAGAATAGCGTACAGTGGAGAGGCATACAGTAGAGTTGCATACAGTGAAAAAGCTTTGAGTGTAGTGGTGTAGAGTGGAATGGTGCACAATGGAATGGCATAGAGTGGGCTGGCAAAGACTGAAGTTGTGTAGGGTGCAGTGGCGCACAGTGGGATAGCGTAGGGTGGAGTGTTGTAGAATGGAGTAGCGGTAGATTTGAATGGGGTAGAGTGTAGTGGCATACAGTGTTATAGTGTAGAGTGGAGAGGGATAGAGTGTGTAGTGGCACACAGTTTAATAGTGTAGAGTGGAGTGGCATAGAGTGGAAAAGCGTAGAGTTTTGTGGAGTAAAACAGAGTATTGTAGAGTGGAGTGGCATAAAGTGGAGTAGAGTATAGTGGAGTGGTGTAGAGTGGACTAGTGTTGAGTCCACTGGCATAGAGTGGAGGGGTGTGCATTGGAAGAGGGTAGAGTGGAGGGGCGAGTATTGGAGTGGCATGGACTGGAGTAGCATACAGTGGAGTGGTGTACAGTGGTATAGCATACACTTAAGTGGCATAGAGTGGAATAGTGTAGACTGCAGTGGCATACAGTGGAGTTGCCTACAATGGAATAGCATACAGTGGAGTGGCATAGAATGGAGGGGTGTAGATTGGAGTAGTGCAAATTGGAGTAGTGTATAGTGTAATAGCATGCAGTGGAGTGGAGTAGTATAGAATAGAGTGGTGTGGAGTGGAGAGGCAGATGGTGGACTGTTGTATAGTGCAGTGGCATTTAGTGGAGTGACATAAAGTAGAGTGGAGTGGTGTACACTGTAATAGCATATAGTGAAGTGGTTGTGAGAAGTTGGCCTGGCATGTGCTGTCCAATATTCTAGTTGGCACCTTGCACCAGTCCAAACGACCCTTATTGATGGTAGATTAAGGACATCCTTAATAGAAAGCTATCCTAGTGGTAGCTGTGAAGAGCAGCCTTCAGGCTAAGTCTTGAAGGAATGTAAAGCAGCATGTTTTACCAGTCTATAAGCCTGTGAGTGACCAAATGAAAGAAGAACCCCACTAGGTATATATATATAAAAATATATGTATTTATTCTAAACACATCCCACTAGTCTCTTTATGAGGCTAGAGGTAAAAGTACATTCAGTAAACTTAATAGCACGCAGTAAATTAGCACAATATACGTTGAGCCCTAGGGGCGTACCAAACCATATATTAAGAAAGTGGTATAAGAACCACGACTTGCATAGACACAAGGCCTAGAGCCTTTAGAACCACTGAGGCCACCAGGAACCACCCGAGATAGTGACACAGGTGACCCACGGGGGACGCATGCAGTGTGTGAACACAGCCATGAATCACCATTAACTTCTATGGAAAAGTCACGGTTGGAATTTTAAAGACAATGGACACTTAGAAGAGGACTTGGGGCAAACCCCTTTAGAACTAGGAGAATCTAGAGTCAACACCCACGGGAACACCGGAGTACTCGAGTTACCTCAGTCAGGGAAGCCGGGTGCATAGGTGTCTTTTCGTGTCGGGTTTCGTCGTCGTTTTCAATGGCGATCTGCTGCAAAGTGCTGATGGCGTCGAAGTGGAAAATGTCCAGAGTGATCCAAGCCTGGATTAGAGATGTGAAGAACCTGAAAGCAGAGGGGACAGAGTCTGGGTCACTTGCCAGTGACCAGGAGTGCGATAGGCGTATGCCCACTGATGCTGGGTATTTTCAGGTGAAGAATGTGAAACTTCGGCCACAAGGACCAGGAGGCATCGACGATGACCAGGGTCTGGTTTCGAGCTGTCCCACAAAGGATGTCGAGTGCTGCGATGTGGGTTTCCGGATTGGACCCAACAAGCCTTGGCAACAGTAACCCATGCAGAAAGCTGATATAGGCTTCGGTGCAGACCAGCAAGGTCTGAGAGACTCACCACTTGGTAGGGAGTCAGGGCACATCTGGAACAACTAGACAAGCCCAAGGAAAAGTAAAGTTGCCTTCGAGGGGACCCACCAGTCAATGGACCAAGGATCGCAAAGTAGCCTCGAGTAGAAATGCAAGAAGCGGGTTCACGGAACACTCGTGGAGTGTAGGCCCACACTCTTTGGTGCAGATAGTGCTCAGGGTTTGGGCTACAAGTAACCTAAAGCACAACTTCGGGAAAAATTGGGAAATTAATGGACTTGCAAATGTGCATGGTTACCAGGAGTTCCAGTTTCACGTCACTCGTGAGGGTTGCGGGTCTCAGCTTTGCTGGAAACTCGGGTCGGCCTTCATGAAGTCTGGAAATCCTCTTTCTGGGCTGCAAATACTTTGGAGTACGGTGGGAGCTTCAGAGATGCAGATTGGCAATTGCTTTGTTGGTGCCTGTTTGAACAGGGGAGTCACTCTTTGACCCCAAGGGAGATTCTTCCATCCTCTAATCGTTAGTGGAGTGTCGAAGTTCCAGGATTCAGCTTCAAAGTTTCAGCCGGGTGTAATCTAAAGTCCTGTTGCCAGGGGTCCCTTACTTATACTAAGAAAAGGGGTTGGACATACTCTGGGGACCCACCTATGGGAGGGTTTGGAAAGAGGGGTGGCTACACCCATTTCCTTTGTCCAGTTTAACACCAGAGCATAGGCTGAGTGTCCCAGCTACCGGTTTGAACTGGACTTCCACAGGTACACCAAATGTGCCCCCAGTGCAGACTTTCTGGCACTCTCACCTGGATTAGAGATGTGAAGAATCCAGCCCTAATATACTAAAGCCTGTCTGGGAGGTGGTTACACCTCCCTGTGACAGGAAACCTATTGTCCAGGCCTCCCCTGCTGGAGCTTCATCCAGCAGCAGGAGGTCAGATGCATGTCTGTGGCTGCAGCATCTATTTTGTGATGCTGGGGCTCGTTTAAACTATTACCGGGCAGACCAGTGTGTACATGTCTCTCCCTCTAGAAGGGTGGAATTCTACCCCTGCCGCCAGGACTGGAGGGGGGTAGGATTCCAAAGTGGTTGACATCAAACATGACATGTTTCCATGCTGCTATTCCAAAGTTAGCATTTACCTCGAGGTTATAATGCACTTAAGAGTATATGGTCAGGGTGCATCACAGAACAGCTTCAGAGAATAGATTCGGAAAGCTGTAAAGGGGTCCTGCTCATGCATGGGCACACTCTCACACAAAACCAAGCACTCTGCCTTCAGGATTGATAAGGCCTGCCATAGGAGTGACTGATAGGTTTATATGTGTCAGTGAGTAAAGGTAGATATAGGTAACCTATATCTTAGTAAGGGGTGCATGCACCACCTTACCCAGGCTGCAGTATTAGTCCTGTGGTGTCATTTTGGAAGGCTTCCCAGGGGTGGCATAATACATGCTTCAGCCCCTGGTAGGCCTCTGGGGTACCTATGCCCTTAGTACACAGTGTACCATATACAAGGGACTCACAAGGGTACCCCAGTAACCAAACTGGTGTGTAACTAAAGTACATGCAATCATTTTACATAGGAAGCAGCTAGGCTGGGATCCTGGATAGCAGGGCCCCAGCCAGACTAAAGTTGAAAAACAGTGAAACACCAGCAAAAAGTGGGGGTAACCATAGTAAGCAGATCCTAGTCTCCTACAGTGGTGTAGAATGGAGTGGAATAGAGTGTATTGTATTGTATTGTAATTGCATTTCTATAGCACTTACTATCCCTGATGAGGCGTCACATCACTTTTTTGCTGAGTAGCACCCTACTCCGGAACCCATACAGGAATAGTGGTGAATTAGATAAGTAAAATATTAAAGTAATTTTAGTGCTTAATATGTTAGTCAGTTATTTGGATTGAGGAGGGTAGTGGAGGGATAGAAGAGGTGGAAAGGTTTACATTTCTATAGCGCTTGCTACCCCTGGTGAGGTGTTGAAGCACTTTTTAGGTGAGTAGCATGCTAGTCCAGAAATCATAAAGGATTGGTGGAGAATTAGTATAGTGAAATATGAAAGTCATTTGAGTGGTGTATATGTTAGTCAGTTATGTGGATTGAAAAGCAAGAGGGAAGGGTCTAGATTTTTTTTTGGGGGGGGGGTTATAGCCATAGGAGGGGGATTGGGGTGAGTAAAGGGGAGTTGGAGGGGAATTAGAATAGGGAAATATGAAATTAATTTGAGTGTTGCACCTGTTATTTTGCTGTTTTGAGTGAAAATGATTAGTAGAAGAATAGAGGGAGATAGAAGAGGGAAAGCGGGATAGAAAAGGGAAGGGTCTAAATTCTTTTTTGGGTGAGTTAATAGCAGTAGGAGGGGGTTTGGGATGAGTAAAGGGGGTGGAGGGAGAAGAGTCAGAGGTATGGGTTAAGAAAGGCTTGTTTAGGAGATCTGAATAGTAAAAGCGGTATAATATTATGCAAGAAGGGGTAGAGGAGGGAGTTATTTTGAGGATCATAGTAGTGGTATGGGATGAATGAAAGAGTGGAGGTAGATGATATATTGATAGAGGTATAGGGTTAGAAATTGGGTAGTGCATTGGATATGCAGAATTAGACAAAAAGTAATAAATATATAGATACTTAAGTACATGGAAGGTATACATATGCATAAGTAAGGTAGTATATGTAGATTAAAGATGCATTAAATAAACTCGGGCTTTCAAGTGTTGTTGTACTTTACATTGTGTTTTGTTTGTAATTCAATAGTGAAGCAATTATAGATAAATCATTATGATAAAATATTTACTTATTTATACAGTCACTTATATACATGTTAAAACATAGAATAATGTTACGATCTGTAATATGTACATTTGTTAAGCAGAACAAATGAATATCTATATTTTTGTAAAACATAACTATTATACACGTTTATACAAAACAATACACATATATAGGTACATATCTAAAGTCCAAATAAATGATTATATACCGAGGGATATGCTGTATATTTCTATTTGCGCATGTTGGTAATGGGGGGAAGAGTCAATTCTTGAGTAGCTTTCTGAAGATAAGGTGGTTATCTGTGGATCTTATGTTGAGGGGTAGAGTTCCATAGTTTGGCTGCTTGAACAGACAAGGATGGTCCACCCATGGTTTTTTTGCTTGCAAGTTGGGATTCTGAGGCAAGGTGCCACTCTAGAGTGGATATTCATTTGTTGAATGTGTTTGGTGATTTTATTCTTGATGAAGAGAGGTCCTGTTCCATGTATCGCTTTGTGAGTGATACAAAGAAGCTTGAACGTGGATCTTCTGGCAACCGGTAACCAATGCAGGGCTTTCAAGGCAGGAGAGATGTGGTCATGTGTGCTTTATATGTAAAAGTAGTCTGGCAGCTGAGGTCTGAATTTGTTGTAGTCTTTTTATAGTCATTAAAGGGGATCTGTGATAGAGGCTATTGGAGTAATCGAGTTTGAACGGAACAAGAGAGATGGTAGCCTGGACCTTGTGTGGAAATCCCAGATGGTAGAAGATTAGTCGCATGGTTTTTATGGTAACAAAGCTTGATCTTGCTAGTTTGTCCACTTGGGCATTCATTGATAGCTTGGAGTCCATGGTCATTCTGAGGTTTCTCACTTCCTTCAGTACTTTAGGTGGTGTTCCGAGACCACCAGGCCAGGCGGCGAGTGGGACATAATTTTTCCAATCGCCACATATGAGTATTTCTGTTTTGGAAGCATTCAGTTCGAGATGGTTATATGGTGTGATGAGGTGACCAAGGGTATGCGGGTCGTGACAGTATTTTACCTTGTGTGCAATGCACAAGGCCTTTAATTCAATTATTTTGTTCACTGGAATACTGTGAAGGCGAACTGTGTTTTAGGCAAGCCCAGCAGTGTTCGGGCAGCAGTGTTTTGAATAACTTGTAACTTCTGAGTTATATAAGCAGGACTGCCTGGATAGAATTACCATACTCTAGGTGAGGAAGTACAAACCCTTGTACCACAACTCTCAAGTGAGCACAGGGAGCTGTTTTATTGTCTTTCTAAGGGATTTCAGGAGACCAAAACATGTCCCAGACACTTCCTTTGCCTCGGCGGCCATGGTTAGATTGTTATCTAATTAAACCCCCCAGGTTCTTAACCTTCATTTTAGGGGAAGCGCGAACACCCAAGCACGAAGGCCAGAGAATGTGTTCCACAATGCTGGGTTGTTTCCAACAACCATAACCTCAGTTTTTTCACCGTTCAATTTATGGCAACTGGTTGTTATCCAGTTGTTCACCTGCTCCAGGCAGGTGGACAATGTCCCTGAGGTTAGGCTTCTGTTAGGTGAGAGGGAAACAACAATCTGGGTGTCATCAGCATGCAACGCCATAGTGAGACCAGCTGAACAGATAATATCTGCTAGTGGGCCAACATAGATACTAAAAAGAGTTGCCCTCAACAATTAGCACTGGGGCACTCCGCACCTGACCTGGTAGACTTCCGACAGGCAATGCCCTTCCCTAAACTGAAAACGTCTATTGTCTAAAAACAAGGTCAACCATCTTAACTCCTTCTCTGCCTCTAGTCTTTGTCGGAGGATGCCATGGGAGACAGTGTCAAATACTGTGCTCAACTCAGCTGTCCCTTCCTGGTCAAGTGTGTTTTTTAAGTCCTCGGAAGCTAATAAAAGGGTTGTCTTCGTACTATATCCGGGACGAAAGCTGGTTTGTGTCTTGTGCAGGAGATTATGCATTTCCAAAAGTCGGTCTGATAGCTATTTAACATTTTTTCGATGATCTTTCTAATATGTGGGTGTAATGATACTGGTCTGTAATTTTCAATCTTATTAGGATTCAAGGAGGATTTTTTCAGCAATGGACTAATAATTCTGTGTTTCCAAGGATCAGGTTCTAGTCCACTTGCCAGATAGATGTTATAGATGGCCGTCAGGACAGAGATTATACTATAATATAGATGCCAGGACCCGAGGTGAGCCGGACTTTATTGTAATGACATTATTTAGTTCAGTTGGGGAAGGCTGACAAATCCACTGAAACCTCTTTCGCTCTGATGATTTCTCTGGTATTAGTGTTTAGATCGAGGTCTCCTGCCAGAGAGTCGCATTTAAGGCTAATTTTCCTAAGAAAAAAGTTAGCGAACTACTCACAACGTTCCTTTGAGGGTGGAAGACTGGCTCCATCAATTTTAGGTTTTAAAAATGAATTACCAATTGGGTAAATCTCTTTAGAGGGCTTCAGAGACTGATTAATCCTCTCTGCAAGATCCCCCAATCTGGCTTTGCAAATTGCCAGCTGGTATGTTTTAAGAGCTTTTTTATAGATGGCCTTCCTTTCCTCATCATATTGGATACTCCATCTCCTTTCCAATCGTTAGCATTCCTTCTTGAGTTTCTTAATCTCTGGAGAAAACCATTTGGCACTGGCTCCAAGTATTGAAAACTTCAGAGGTTTATTGGGAATGAGCCCCTCTAAAGTATACTCGATCCAGTTCTCAAAGACCAGATGAGCTGAGATGGCCTCTACACACAGACTCAGGACTAATTCCTGTAGAACCTCTTGCCAGCGGGGGAATGTCGAGTTTGGACCAGTGCCTAGAGGACTTAGTAATGGTATATTAAGATGGAAAGGGTCTGGTGATTGAAAACTCGATCAATAGATGGTCGGACCATAGAAAAGGTTGTGGGACATTGACCAACATACTGGTCAGATTAGTGAAAATAGGGTCCAATAAGTGGCCCTTTTCATACGTAGAAGACATGACTAGCTGGACCAATTGATTTGCTGCTAAATCATTTATAAGATTTAGAGCCTGTGTACAGGAGTTTTGATCCAGATGTATATTTAAGTCCCCCAGCCGTGTAAAGTTGGCTGAGGGGAGTAATAATCTCTGGGATAGTGGGCACAAATTCTGCCGCGGGCCCTGGAGGGCGATAAAAAAGCAAGCCTGAAAAAGTATATTTGTGTGAATTTTTGTGCGAACAGATTTTGGCAACCAGCTATATCCACTGAGGAGGATCTACATTCAAGATTATCTCGAAAAATAACTGCTAACCCCCTCCTTTCTTTCAACCCAATCATTTCTCGCGATCGCGGCGGAAGGGCTGCCATAATATCTGGCCAGCTGTCTTCATTCATCCACATTTCAGAGAGTGACAAAGCTGTAGGCTGCTGGTCTTCCAGCAAGGTGAACAGTTCCAGGCTGTGTTTAGAGAGTGACCTGCAGTTCAAAATAGACATCTGCCAGCTAGAGTTTGGACAATTAGCCTCCCCAACCTTAGGTATTCCCAGGGATTGTGGACTCCCAATGATGGAGAGCGATGCAGGGAATTGTCATAAAGACTGAATTAATGATGTCTTTATGACAATAGGCCAAAAGTAAGCTCAATATTGTATGTCAATAAACAGGAGCATGCATGAACTAGTGTCTGATCAAAAAGGGAAAGAATAAGAGAAAAGTGTGAGAACACGACCAAAATACTCCCATCGGCCCACCGCTTGGCGGATTATCGTCATCTGGGATTCTTTGTAAACAGACTGGTATCTGTTGGGTCTCTCACCTGGTGATATTGTGAGGAGACCTACCCACAGATCCTCCAGTGGCAAAAAACAAATGTGAATAACATGGCTAGGTGGGAGAGGTTGCAGTAAAATAAGTGAAAAGAAAAAGTGAGATAAAATTACCTAATGTGATGCCAAGACAAACTACTTTATTAGAGGGGTCATCACAGGGGTAACTTTTCCATGTTCCAAGGAGAGGGTGGTCCAATTTCTTTGCCACTAGCATACTTTTTGGTGTTTTTTCTCTCTCTAGTTAAGTGTCATTGGTCAGCCTTTTTTGACCTGTGGAGCGCCTCTCTTGTCCACTGTTTACTGTTCATAAATAGGTACATTGAGGAAATCTAAAAATAAACTTGGATTATTTAATCCTTCACCATTGATTTTTTATCTTTAAAAGAGTCATTTGAAAAATGGGTATTTTGTTACCTTTTCTCTATTTCCTCAGAGCGGGGCCTCTCTTAGACCTGAGCGAGCGCCGGCGAGGTGAGGCCTTTCCCCAAAAAACTTTTGGGTGAGTTCTTTTCCATTATTCTTTTCATTTAAGATTTGTAGCCAATATATGTGCCGTATACTTTATACAATGCTTCTCTTGTATAACATTTGCATGTATGTCCTGTGTTTGTTCTTTATTTTTCCAATATAGGTGAGAATCTGCCTACCTACTAGAAGGTACACGGTAGGCTTCCACGCTATTTGTGGTCTTTCTATCAAGTGATTGTTAACTTGTACAGTGTTTGTTGCAGTTAATTTTTTAAAAGAAAAAAAGTTACCCCTGTGATGACCCCTCTAATAAAGTAGTTTGTCTTGGCATCACATTAGGTAATTTTATCTCACTTTTTCTTTTCACTTATTTCACTGCAACCTCTCCCACCTAGCCATGTTATTCACATTTGTTTTTTGCCACTGGAGGATCTGTGGGTAGGTCTCCTCACAATATCACCAGGTGAGAGACCCAACAGATACCAGTCTGTTTACAAAGAATCCCAGAGGACGATAATCCGCCAAGTGGTGGGCTGATGGGAGTATTTTGGTCATGTTCTCACACTTTTCTCTTATTCTTTCCCTTTTTGATCAGACACTAGTTCATGCATGCTCCTGTTTACAATTGACATACAATATTGAGCTTACTTTAGACCTACAGTATCCCTCGTGTTTGTGTAACCTAGAGACGCACACAATAAACTTATGTCTAGGTTGAGCCAATACAAAATTGTTACTCTGGTGCAGCTTTTGCCTACAATCTAAATACAGGAAAGAACCACAGACTTACAGTGAAGCACTACAAACTCACACATAAGTAAACAAAAGTGACTCATAATTCTTAAATTCTTCTCAGATCTGTCATCAGATGGATCTAACTTTCTGGAGTGCCTAATGTCATCAATTTAATAAAAACCAACAGCAGAAGAGTGGGCTTTTGGTCATCCCACTTCATCTATTGATTTTCATGTGATTTCTGTGGCTTGCCATTTTGTCAATGGGCTGCCCATAAAGGTTATGCCATTTTATGATAGTCATTTGCTTATTTGTATTCACATTAGGTTTTGAAGATGTAGAATCAAGCATCCCTTTGTTTAGGCTGAAGATTTGACATGACGAATAGCTTGTGATTAATAACAAGTGCATCTTCTTCTATGTACTCACTTTGCATACACAATGATACTTTAATTAAAGATGTATGTCTTTTTTCCAATTGTTTGTTTTCTAGATGCCTTAGCCTGTCATATGGAGAAAACACTATTCACTAATTCTCCTGTGTAAGTTCATTTGCTTTACTTTGCTGTCATGATAACATGTTTTTCTGATCAAAATATAAAGGCATGCATGCCTATAGACTTTCTTAAAGTTGCAACAGAAAAATGGGCCTTTTTGAAAAAGAATTTACTATGAAATATTTTACTGTGTAGCCTATTACGTTCACCACTTAAAATACAAACATTATCTTCTGACTTTTCATAACAGTATTCTTTGAGAGTACAGCTTAACTCTCTTAACCTAGTTTGTTATGCTAAGAGGTCCTTTTTGTTGTCGTTAAGGATAAACACATGCCTGTGAGTTCATTAACAAACCATTCTTTTACTTCTCCTACCTTAGTGAATGTTGTATATTTCATTCCGTGAATTGTAAGCAACAAGCATAAACAATTTGTAGCATTAAATATATTAAACTCAATCATCTTTAAGATAAAATGTGTACATTAATAATAACACTATATGTTTGTGCTTCTCTTTAACAGTGCTAACACATAAACAAAAAGTCTAGGTCATGTTTTAATAGTGCAAACTTTAAAATTCTGAACAAAAATGTTGTTAGATGTTTTAAAGATGAGTGTGGATCATATTATCACCACTACCCCCATCTCTGCCACCACCACCTTCACCACCATTATCATGACCACCACCACCATTACCACCACTACAACCACCATTACAGTTCTTACTTCCATTACCATTACCACCACCACCATTACCAACAACATCATTGCCACTCGCATCATCGTCATCGCTAACATTTCCAACATAACAACCACAACAATCAGCAAAATGACTGCCATGACGCCACCATTACCAGCATCACCACTGTTACCACCTTTACCATATTATCACTTTTGGAACTGTTACTACCAATATAATCACTGCTACCACCAGTATCACCACAACCATAATCACCGCCGCTATCATTACTGCCATTATCACATCACTAGCGCTTCTACTACCGATATCAGCAATTCTACCCCTGCAGTATCACCACCAGCACCACTACTACTTTTACCACCATCTCCGCTACCACCACTGTCACCAATATTAACACTACCATCATCACCACTACCACCACTACTGCCATTATCTCCAACATCATCGCTACTATCACCACTACCACAGTATCACTATCACCATGATAATCACCACTACTATTACCACAACGCTTTCACCTGCACTGCTATCACCACCACTGCAATCACCTCTACAAGAATCTCCACCTTCACTAAGGCTATTAACACCTCTTCCTACGTGACTGCAACCAACACCTCCACTAACACACTTTGGCTTCACCTATCCTAGAAACACGCAATGATGACCTTCTTTCCCAGTGAAGGTCAAAGGGGGCTCAGAAACAAAAGACTAGCAGGCCTCTGCACCTTTCAGGTTCCACTGTCACCTGTTGTATCAGGATATGTGTGAGGCACTCTTGCAAAGCTTCCCCCACCTCATAGGCCCCGTTTCCAACCGGGTACTATACAGCACCTGCTGCAGCCCTAGTACCTGACTCAGTACTCCCACAAGCCAACTCAACTTAGCCGAGAGCCTGTAGCGGCGAAAAGGCCATAGATGCCATTACCACAACCTCTTATGCCCTCCGAACAGTTGTCAATCACCTACCATAGTCTTTCAGAATCCAAGTTCAAGAGTGCATTTGGACAACTAAGACCTTCCACCTGCACAGGATCAAATGCTGTCAGCATCAGCCTCCCAGCAGGGGCAGATGGTGTCCTTTTCCCTCAGACACTGCACAGTCCCTCTCCTATTTCTAGATGTCAGATCGGGCGTACAAAACATTTTCCCCACCTTTGTTCCTTGCTTTCACAGTACCTCTGCCCTGCTCTTGCTCTCTCACCCAACAAGAAACTTACCCTCTGCTGCTTTGCTGTCTACCGCAGGGCACAGTTCCTCGTCAGCCATGCATTTATCACTTCCTTCTTCCCCCACCTCTCACTGCTATGCTTCTGCCCTCCATGCCACCTCGATTTTAAAATTCTCGTCACTTGCACAATGCCACTGTCGGGGCCGGACAGGCCTTTTATTCCACCTGGCATTTCCCCAGTGGACTGGGGCCTTTGGAGGCCGGTATTGAAAGCCCAATCTTATGCCACTGTCACTTTCCCTAGCTCTCCACGGTTATTTGCAGCAGGCACTGGAAGGCTTCAAGAGTGGGCATAACAGAGAGGGGGGAAGTAAGGTTATAAAGAAACAATCAGAGAGGGAGAAGAGCGGGAGAAGGAGAGAGAGACAGAGAGAATAGTGGGTGAAACGAGAGAGAGCACACGGAGATAAAGGGAGCAGGCTGGTTACAATATTTTGTCATGGATGCTTTTGGGGCCCAGTAACTCTGCCTGTATCCTCCTCTCCCCAAACCTTCGAGGTGCCAAAGTAGTCCCATGTGTACCTGCAATTCCCCACCACACCTTTCCTACCTGAGGTGGGAAAGCTGATTTCCTCTTCCTAATCTGCCTCTTTCTGCACAGCATTATAGATAATGGGGTAACCCAATAAGTCAAGACGGACCTGGGTATAGTACAGGAATATAGAGGGGGTCCGTGACAGATTTGTCATGAGTTGAATTAAGTTCTAAGAACAATTTGTATTGTGTACATTACTACAATACTAATACTCAATATCTTAATGAACAACCTATATCATGCATTCAATATTAATTCAAGAATACATGTATTGAAAAACCACACACGTAGAAGTACCAAAACAACAAAAATTGCTTTCACAAATAATTTATTCACTTAATAATTCAAGGAATAATTCAAAGTCATAGTTCAAAGAATCAAGGTTGCGCGCAGAATAGGAAAAAGGGTAGTGAAGACCAGTACAAGAAGACCTGTCCGCTATATAACATTAATTTACATGTAATCTGTACATTTTTCAATCGTCGGCAAGGAAGGCCTTCCTTGCCGACGATCCGTAGGAGCAACATGGACTTCACGGCGTTCTCTTCTTAACAAGGACAGTGATTAACTTCACACTCGTCATTTATGGATGTCCCCAGAAGATGGTGTTAAAGTGACTGCACACCTTGAAACTCTGTGCCTCTGGCGCAGTTTGGCCATTGGCCTTCGCAAGTTTACAGCTTACCTGAGTAGCCAGGCCTGGCACCAGGAATAGGTTGCCATACCCCGTCCTGATGAAGGCTCGCAGCTGAGGCTCAAGTTTCCCTCTCTGCATCAGCCGAGTCAAAACATCGACGCCTTTCACTGTACCAAGGCCTGTACCTGCCCTATACCGGATTACCCTTGAACATGCATTGTGTGCACATTGAAAAATGTACAGATTACATGTAAATGAATGTTATATAGCGGACAGGTCTTCTTGAATTCAACTCATGAAAAATCTGTCACGGACCCCCTCAATATTCTTTCTGCACTGCAATAAAATCTAAATCCTCTACTGTCAAGAAGGCTAGACTAGGACACCTGTAATGGACTCTTGTCACAGAGTCTCAAATAGCTCCCTAGATATTAAAATATACTCAGAATCACCCTTAAATGCTTTCACTCTCTCTTATGCATAGGCACTTACACATTTTCACATATTCTTATTCACATACTTTCAAAATGACTCACTGCACACACACACACACACACACACACACACACACATACACACGATCACAATCATACACACAAATACGTTATTGTCAAAGCCAATGGGAATGGCTTTAAGTGAAAATTCAGACCTCATCAATTGGCTTTGCCTGTAGTTGTAATGATGTGTATGTAGTCTAGTTGTTGGTGGGTGGAGTTAGGGGAGTTACAGGAAGAGGAGGAGCGGGGCAGGAAAGGGGCAGTTAGAGTAGGTACATGGTCAGGAGCAGCAGCATGAATAAATGCTCTCCCAATATCATACAGCGTGTCTGTTATTATTTGTAGCACACTACAGCTGGCGACGAGGGTGGGATGGTGCAGTCTGCCACCCCCTGAAACCCTGGAGACGAGTGACCCGTCCCGTGCAGCACACTGAGGGAGTCGCGGTCGCGGCACGTGTGCCTGCAGGAAACCACCGCTGGGAGTGAAGCGGTCAGCGGTAAATGCCCGCCGCTCCGTGACCAGCTGGTCGCGTGGAGCCCGGTCGGGAAAGCGCTGTCGAGCGCTGGAATTGCCCCGATAGAAAAAGCGCGGTCGAGCGCTGGGATCGGGTGCCCACCCCGGATGCGTGAGGTCGATAGGGGCGGCTGAAGAAACGATCCAACCTGCCGCTCTGGTGTCCAGGGAGCGTGTGGAAGTGTTGCCTGCTGCGGGGACCGGCTGCCGGTGAGTGCCGGTTGATAGAACGTGAGCACGAGGACTGAGTGAGCCCAAATCTCGTGGGAAACGAGATTTCCATAGCGGCGGCCATTTTGAAGTCAGGCGGTGAGCTCCAGTCCCCATTGAAAGCATAGGGTGGCCATTTTGAAGCCAGGCAACCCTTTGAGCGGCAAGCACAAGCAAAGGCAAGGGATAGACAGAGGCAACAGTAAAGACAAACAAGCACATGCAAATGCAAGAGGGGAAACAAGAAAACAAGCACAAGCAAATGCAAAAGGTGAAACAAGAAAACAAGCACCAGCAAAGACAACAGTAAAGGAAACAAGCACGAGTAAATGCAGAAGGTGAAATAAGAAAACAAGCACAAGCAAAGGCAAGAGATAGACAAAGGCAACAGTAAAGACAAACAAGCACATGGAAATGCAAGAGGTGAAAATAGAAAACAAGCACAAGCAAATGCAAAAGGTGAAATAAGAAAACAAGCACAAGCAAAGGCAAAGACAGTGATAGAAGCAAGATAAAAGAACGCGAGCAAAGACTGAGGGATAAAGAAATAAATCAAGATGTCGACGTCACCACACCAAAATGTCACGGGTACAGCGGCGGCCACGCCAGATACAGCAGGCGTCTCATATTTGCACGCCCCAGAACCGCTAGCCCTGATAGCTGGAGGTGGCATGGGCCTCAGGTGGCAAGAGTGGTTCGAGGACTTTGAAGATTTTATGAAGGGATCCAAAGTCACTGATGAAGATGAAAAGTTAATTGCGTTGCGCAATTTGGTTGGAAAAGAAGTTGGTAAATTAATCAAGGAACTGCGGAAATAGGATCATATGTCAAGGTGCGAGATGCCCTAAATAAAACATTTCTACATAAGAGAAACGTAGACTATGAAACGTTCACATTTAACTTAGCTTGTCATGAAAAAGAAGAACTAATGAGTACGTTTATAACAAGACTTCAACGACTGTCTCGTTATTGTGAATTTGATACTTTTTCTACGGAGGATGCTATTAGGTTAAGAATCATTGAAAGATGTCAATCAGTGACCCTCCGAAGGCGGCTCTTGCGGAAGAGTCACAACCTAGATGAGATTGAAGAGATGACCCGAGTATATGATCAAGCAGAGGAGCATGCCAAGAAAATGGAGGCGGGACGTGCTGAGAGGTTGGAACAAACCTACCGCCTTAAAAGCAGTACCACTCGCAAACACTCGCGAGATCGACGGCGGACATCCAGACCTTCTTCCCGCCAACGCTATGCTGGATGCCGACACCATGAGTCTGGCCGTGGAGACAAGAAATGAGACCGGGCCCTGAGGTGCTACCGGTGTGGATATGATTTTCCACATACAGATGCGTGTCCGGCGCTTGGGCAGCAGTGCCAAAAGTGTGGAAGAGAAAACCACTTTGAAATTGTGTGTGGGGAGTATCGGAAAGACAGAACGAAAGAGACTGTGAGATTCTCTCGCCCTGTCACAAAGCGGCATCATGCCAAGGCTGTTCAAGATCGACTCAAGCAGAAAGTCTCGCAAGTCACGATGGGTGAGAAGATCTCCATCCAGAGAATCCAGGTCAGCATCTTCAGCATCGCTGTACACTGATGAATATGTCAATATGGTGGCTGATCCAGACCAATTGAAGAAATACCACAGATTGGACATATGTGTGGGGCCTCATGCAAACAAGTTTGTACTGGACAGTGGGGCATCACTGAACTATATCCCCATAACCGAGTACAACAGAATGCAGCCGCCACCCACCCTGAGCCCGGCACATGTCAGAGTGTACACGTGGATGTCGAAGAAACCTCTCCCATGCCTGGGAAAATTAACAACCACGCTCAAACACAAAACCACATCTGTGCTGGCCTACATACATGTCATTGAAGGACCGGAAGCTGACTGTCTCCTCAGCTTACCCACTGCTGAGCGTCTTCGGCTGGTTGAAATTCTGTATCGGGTGAGTGATGATCCTGACATCATCCTTAAGACAAGAAAGGAAGACAAGAGAAAAGAGACATCTCTTGTATTAGTGAAGAAAGCCCAAGCAATCAAAAATGCCAGAATGAAGGGGAACAAAGGCAGACCAGAGACAAGACACCATGAGAGGCAAAGTGACATGAAATTCCCCGAGTTAACAATACCAAGGGCAGTGGATGATGGCGAACGAAAGACTGGGACAGTTCGGAACTACGATAGCCTGACTAACGTAACTTGGAAAGGCCACTCAACAAACTATTCTGGAGAAACGCCAAGCAGTGAGCCAGACCACACAAAGGAGACAGAGGAACGGTCTCAAAGGAAACCAGCAGAAGACTCCGCTGATTCAGAAAGCATGTCTGTACGATCACTCGGGTCAACGGAATCATGGTCCCGACAACGCCCAAGGCATCAATCACCCGAATACACAATGGAATCAAAGGACGTCCTCCCCGCCCAGAGCAACATACCTCATGCCAATGACTCAGAATGTTCGATCACCCCACCAGACAACATGTCACGTCAGCCACCGTCACACCAAAAGCTTAACAATGTACCGTCAACCCTGATGGGGTCAGCGAGGCTGACTCAAAGGACTTACAGAAGGAAAACAGATATATGGGACATTACTCACCGGGTGGAAAAGGGCTATCCTGTCACCCTGCAAGAAAGGCCAAACGTAGTGACAGAGATGGATCGCCATCAGATGAGAGAGAGACATGCACATGTCTGGATGATCAAAGGGTTCACTAGTCCCAAACGCGTGTGGGAGTGGGCTAGACAAACAGAGGCAGTAAATGAGTCCCAGAACCAAATCAGGACACTCATTTCAGATAGTGCCTTACACTCTGGGACGCATGATTTTGAACAGGAGGACAGTTTTGCCTTCGACTGAACAAGACAAAAGGAAGTGGAACTGTACGCGGGTGCTTGGAAGAGAACCAGAACAACTTCCACTAATGGGGAGATCGAGCGTCAATTGAACAAGAGTCACAAAGCAAGACAGACTGCCGTAATCGAGCTGCGTCATCAACAGTCACATCACGAGAGGAAATTACGATCACCTCAGAATCTTAAAAAAATGAATGAAGAAACCAGAAGCTTTGTTGGAAGCCACCGTGAGTCAGAGAACAAGAGAATTACATGGAGTGTCTCACATTTTCAAAGGTGCACTCCGGCCGTTAAAGATATCCTCAACCAAGCGACTGAGCGGCTGACGACAGAGAGGCCCGAACCCGTCTCTGCAGCACGGATACCTGAGAATCAGACAGAAGCTGAACCTGACACTGAAGGCGTGCTTCTACGGCCCAGACGAACCATTCGCCGACCTACATGGCTAATTGAAGAACTATAATCAAGTCAGACTTTGCTATTTGTTTTCATTTGTTAACAAGGGGGAGATGTAATGATGTGTGTGTAGTCTAGTTGTTGGTGGGTGGAGTTAGGGGAGTTACAGGAAAAGGAGGAGCGGGGACAGGAAAGGGGCAGTTAGAGTAGGGACGTGGTCAGGAGCAGCAGCATGAATAAATGCTCTCCCAATATCATACAGCGTGTCTGTTTTTATTTGTAGCACGACGCTACATAGTTGTCACAATTTCCCCTCCAAATTCCATAGTTTTCGATTTTGTATTAAAACAAGACGTGAATTGGAATCCCCTGCACACTGAGATGCTCACAATGTATGTATATGTTTACATGTAGCCGCATATAAAATGTATTATGTTAGCTGGTGCTGATTCCTGGGCAGCCAGATAAGTTTGCATATTGAAAGCTTTTCACATATAGTTACAGCCTAAATGTCATTTCCACAAAGTCCTCCATTACTCAGCATCTGCTGCAGCGTTATCACAGAGATAATTACTTTAATATCCTACTTTAAGGAACTTTAAAGAGAAGAAAGTGTGTTAGCAAAGCATTTGAATAGCTTTTACTATAATGCCTTCACAGTGTGCTCCACTCAATATAGCAGCTAAAATGTAATGGAGAAGAAGGCGGCGTACGTCCCGAATTGATGGTTTCCATTCCTGGCCAAATTACTTTCGCACAGGCTCAGAATGGAAAAGGGAAAACATCTGTCTTTAGTGTGTCTCGGTAACCGAGGCAGGACACTATCTAACATGCCTGCAGGCACATTGTGCAGTCCATTCTCATCTCAAGGGAGCGGAAAGAAATGGTCCCTTCTTCCCAAGTTTTATTTCTTAATAGCCATTGAGCAGGATTTGTGTGGTATCAATGTCCAGTGATTTTATATTTTAACACTGGCCCGAACCAAAGAAAATTAAGATATCGAGGGACTAGCATGTATTATTTTGTGACTGTAATCTAGATTCGACATCTCTGCTAATACATTTTCTTCATAAACTAATTATTTTACAAACCGGCCTTGTAAATTCGACCACTGCAAATTGCTATATACTTCTTCTAAAAAATAACTTCAACTCTACAACATCTATAGGACTGTATCACAATGATGAAATGATGTCATCAATAATGTAATATTAACATGTCATGAGTGGAGTAATATTGATGGAGCAAGGTTTCATACGCACAGAAACATGTGTGTATTCAGCCCTCTCGAAAATAACATATAACTAATTAATCATCATGTTTTGTTTACTAATATTTGCATTTACATGACATTTCTAGCATCTAAGGGAAGCTTGTCTATGTGCTTTTACTAACAATAACCTGAGTGTCCTAAAATGGTGCCTGAAAACGCGGGAACTCTTCTGCGCATGCATCTGCCACATCTACGTGGTGTGACGCATCTCTGCTTTGGTAGGAATTTCTTGCTTCTGCGCATTAGTGCCAAGATGGCCGCTTCATGTCTCACACATTTATGCACCTGCTACTGCTTGTACTAAACTTTGTTCGTTCTGCTTAACTATTAATGCTATAATATAAATAAAGTAATGAGGTTAGAGTAGAGATAAGTGGTATACAGTGCATTCATTTAATTTTGTATTCTAATATGTTTTTCTTTGACTTTGTTATTATCTCGTATTTGGGCCTGAAGGGTGACACAAACTCCATATTGAAAAAGCTGTGCCTGCGCAGATGATTCCAGTAAACCCTGAAGTCACTGTCATTGAATGGCTGCCAATACTCATCTTACCCACGATGTTCCTGGGAAACTGGCCATTTAACCTCAGGAGATGAACTGAAACAAATACAATATATACAAATTGCAACCAATATTGCTGGGTGGAATAAAAGTGCATGGGAAAATACATTGTGGGCGGGAACTTGACCAATATAAGTAAATGAAAATTACCTCATCTTAGTATGGTGTGATGAACTCTCCTCGTCTTTCTGACCAATCACTGAAGGGGAACACATAGATTTGCAACGTTTAGGGGTGGTACATTGCCCTGGAAATGGTATAACTAAGGTAGGCTTAGTTTGAGAAATTGTCCAACTTGTCCGATTATCTGACCTGTCACTGACCCAACGCATGCTATAGGAGATCGAGAGCAGAGGTGCTGGCGGAGCACTCTGTCAGAAGAATCGAGGTGTTGCTGAGGGATAATTATCGATTACCTAGTCGGGGTACCTAACTTCCGTAGAGAGGGGTGTGACGCTGGCGTGGCACTAGTGGAGGTTACCTGTCCTGCTTTGCACCTGTCCTGTCCTGTTGGCACCTGATTAGTCAGGAGCCTTATCTTGCCCCAGCCTGTGGCTAGGATTGGGCCTCGCACCATTCTAGGTAAATATAATCCATGTGGTATGTCCTTGTACTATTTTCCTTTCTCACCCCTCCCAGGTACCAATGTCTAAAGGTATTACTGTGATTTCATGCAAACTTTATGTCCTATTAATCATTTTCTTACTTGTAAAATTTATGGTCAATGTATTGTGGCCGCTGATTCAACAAAACTTGCATAGATAAAGTGTTTAAACTTCTCCCGAGTCTGTGGTTATTTCAGGAAAAGTAAATTATTAAAATTTCTACCTATTATGCTAACTCCCTTTTCGATCCCTAGGACTTATAGCAAAGGTAACAAAAGTTGGTAAGTCATGGTGTATAGGTATAAGTCCTAAAATATAAAATTCTGATAGGCAGGAAATCGAAGCAGGATTACCGGTTCAAAGGTGTGAATGTTTATGGGCCCAGGTGAGTATGATTTATTGAGCTGGTAATCCCGCACGCCATCAGTATACGAGGTCATAAGCAGTGCATGTGTGTGTATATATTACAGAGTGGCAATATCCACTCTGTAGTTATAGTTAGGTTACCAGAGATAGGAATTTCTTGACCTGTTGCCCCTTATTAACTTTGAACCCGCTTGAAACCTTCCAGACCTTTTCTTCCTTCCACATTGACAGACAATGGAAAGTTTCATGCGATTGGCGAAAGGGGCGCAAAGAAAAAAGGGGGGTCCCTAAATGCGTTTTGTCCCCAATGCATTTTCCATATATTTTTTTTTTTTGCTGGGTTTTATATAGCGCGAACTAGACCCGAACTGAATTAGGTATCAGAGCGCTTTACATATCACCAGTTACGTTACATGAGGGCACACATTCACACATTCAAACATATATGTTTGTATTAGGTGTAGCGGCCAGTCGGATTTGGATGAAATTTAGTAGGATTGTACAATATGGTGTGCCAATGATCCTTTGAGGGGTTAGAGGTAAGTAGGTTAGGTATTTGTTATGTTATAATGGCATAACATGTAGTGATATCTGTTGTCAGTATAGTTTTGCGGTAATTTCCCCAAACTACTGTGGAACATGCCGAAGACAAGGCATTCTATGGTTGTCTAATGACTGCCTTTACAAAATTTAACGGCAACCATGTTGTTTTTGGTGCCATTTGGTTCTGTTTTGGGCTAGGGTGTAAAATACAGGTAAGCAGGTTTTATAATGTTCCCTACCTATTGTCACATCTTTAAAGTGGTGATAGGTAGGGAAAAATAATGATTATTTTTTATTTTAAAAAATATATACATTACAGGACATCATGTTACTTCCTACTGCAGTGCCAAAAAAAGAAATTTAAAAAGGAAATCTCTTAAACAAAATGTTTTAATAAACTGTAATACACTATATTTGACTAATATAGTGTACTGCGGTGTATTTTCTAATTTTTACATATTTAAAAAAAAGTTATGGTGTCACCAATGAATTGTGCAAAAATAGTGCGCCAGTTTGAAAAATTAAAGAAGAAAGGTAAATTTGTCAAAAAATAGTACTTGCTACCTACTAGCACACTACACCATAAACATTAAAAAAATTACAGAAAAAAAAAAACTATTTTCTATACTTAGTAACACTTCAATAAAGTAGTAATAGGTAAGGATAAAGAAGAAAGCTTACTAGTTACCTATATATAAGGCCCTAACACAAAATACAGTCAAAACAATGCTGCCTTTCCATTAGCATGCACCACAGTATACTGCAAAAGTACTGCAGTATTCCGTGGCACAATGATTTATTAACACCCAGCTCTATTATTGTATTGCATTACCCTTGTGTCATGCATGGTGTCGCATGGCCAACACAATACTTAAGAGAGACTTACAAAGCAATGCAAGGCCACCATGTTTTGCCCTGGGTTGGTTGGTAAATCTGGATAAACACAGGGCAGCGCAAATCGCTGTCTTGTGTTACTTTTCACACCATATTCTACATTCCTATCTATCTAATTTCATCTACATCCATATGCCACTCCATTCTATGCCCCCTCACTGTAGGCTATTCCACTCTACACTATACACCTCTGCACTCTACGGTACTCCACTACATGCCATTCTATTCTACATCACACAACTGTACGACAACCCACTCTAAGGTATTCCACTGTATACCACTCCACTATACGACTTATGCTATTCCACTGTATGCTACTCGACTCTACACCACTTCAGTGTATACCACAGCGCTCTACTCCACTCTAGTCTATGCTATTCCATTGAACACCACTTCACTTTACGCCATTCCACTTTATGCTCCTCCACTGTATGCTACTCCACTGTGTGACACTGTCCTCCACTCTATATAACTCCACTCTATAAAACTCTAATTTACTTTATGGCACTCTTTGACACTCTACTCCACTCTATCCCCATACACTCCACTGTATAACTCCAGACTCCACACTATGCCTGTGCACTCCATTGTACAACACTCTATTCCACTATATGACATTTTGAATACAGTTGGCTCAACGTAACCCTACACAACAACACTCTACTCCGTGCCACTACTCTATGACACGCCTTCGCACACTATTATACCTTACTCCACACTATGTTACGCCACTCCACTCGACTTAGGATCTTGGCAGATGGGTTACTACAGTACAAATGTGACGGATATTCCGTCGGCTGTATTACAAGTTCAATTATATCCTATGGAACTTGTAATATGGCGGAGAGAATATCTGTCACATTTGTTATCGAGTCTCACATCCCATAAGATTGTAATCAGGCCCTTCATCTCACTCTACGTCACAATACAACAGTCCACTCTTCACAGCTCCACAGTACGAAACACTACTGTTCTCTATGCAACTCAACCTTTAAACACTCTACTACACAGTATGGCACTCTCTGCCACTTTACTCCACTCTATATCCCTACATTCCACTGTACAACACTGTAATCATTCCATTGTACAACACTGTACTATACTGTATGCCACTGTACAACACTTCAATCCACTCTATGATGCTCTAGTCCACTATATGACACTGGATGTAACTCTTAATATACAACTGCACCTTACTTTACTCCACTCTACTCTATGGAACAATACTGCACTCAACTCCACTACTCCACTGACAGCCACTCCAATCTACGCCACTCTATGTGATTCTACTCTATAATACTGTATGGCAATTCATTCTAGCACTCTCTACAGCACTGTACTGTACGCCACTCCACTCTAGAAAACTATACTACACTGTATGCAACTCTACTCTCCTGTAATCTACACCACTTTCGAATACTGTATGCTACGCCACTGCACTGTTCTGTACAAATCGGTACTTCAAGTTATAACACTTTACTGTGCTGTATGCTATGCCACTCCACTTTAAGGCACTCCATTCCACTATATTATACCACTCCACTCTAAGACACTTTACCCTGTGCTACCCAACTCCAATGTTCTCCACTCCACTATGTTCCACTCTTCAACAATTTATCCCACTCTACGCCACTGTATCATATTCCACTCTACACCATTCTATCAATATGTTATCAATGTTTCTTAGCCATACCAGTGGTTTGATGCTAGAAGTAGCAAGTGTATGGGCCTCTAGTTTAAAAATATACACATAGGATGTAGCCATCGCAGAGAAAATGGAAGAGGGTGTGGCTTAACGGCTAGGGCGGCCGACTTTGAAGCTGGGGAACCAGGTTCAAATCTGGCAGGAGGCTCAAACATCCTATGATTCTAGGCAAATCACTTAATCTTTCAGTGCCTAAACAAAATGAATGTGTCTGTCTGTAATGCAACTGGTGCTCATATAAAGTCCTCTGATACCTTAGGGTTGAGGTTGCGCTATATACAACTGCAAAAAAAAAAAGTCCCTTGTAGCTGCAGATAGTGTTTTCCATTGAAGTAATACTTGTTAGATTCATGGATAACTCTTGCAAAGTTGGTAAGCACTTTTGTTGATGGCTTTTTCACAGTTCTTTTATTTAGAGTTTCAGTGTCAGAGTGTAAAATCCTCTGGATCGGTATGAAGCTCAGAATGCTCCACCTCTTGACATTCCCAAGTCTGAATTACTGTAATAGCACAGATCAGTGAGATTTTCAAGTGAGGGAAGGATAGAAAGGCAACTGCGGGGAAGAAGGCCTGAAATGACACACGGAAATTATGAACATCAGTATACCTTCCTCTCAACTACAGGTAGTATACAGGTGTGCACAGATATAACATGTCATGGGTTATTTTATACCTGTAAAGAAAGAAAATGTGAAGCCATATATTTTCCACATTCAGTCTGTGGTTCCAGTGTTGCCCATACTTGTAAATCCTTAATATTCCGCTATGGTAAGAACAAAAAAAGAACAATAATGAAATAAACATGAACAACCTAAACCAACCCTCCTTTCATCTAATCAAAGGCATATGAGTAGTTCCGTTACCCTCCCTAAACCTACCGTTGATTGTCTCCACTTAACATCACAGGAGTATAGGGTAATTCTGTCCAGCTTCTTCAATCACCCCTGTTAAGAGCCACAAAGACAGAACATGATAAGTAAGTTCATGGGAAGAGGTGTGGCGCAGTGGCCAGGCTGCCTGACTCCGTACCACAGGGTTCATGGTATGATCCCCGGCACTGGCAGCAGGCTAGCCCAGCACCATGTGACTCTGTGCAATAGCTCGCTTAATCTACCCGATGTCCCCCAGCGCCGGGACACGTCTTGGGAGGTAGCTGTGCGCTTTACAGTTGGAGGGATGTAATGGAAGTCTTGCATCCACTCAAATTTTCTATGGGTATGTCTTTCCCTCTGCATGAGCTTTCTGTACTGAAGCTTGCCAACGGAGGAAAGACAGGGCTCTCAACGAGCAAGGGTCGAGGAGGGAGCAAGTCTTTCCCTCGCATGAGCTTTCTGTACCGAAGCTCGCCAACGGAGGAAAGACCGGGCTTTCAACAATGCAGGGAGAGACAAAGAAATAAGTGGTGCAAGGGGTGCTAGAGGGCGCACACGCAGTATGGTCGCACAAATGTGAGGCTCCTGCTGGCTTGCTGTGCGAAGCCCTGGACATACCCCACACTCGGTGAAAGTTTGAAGAGAAACTAGTAGAGTGGAAGATAACACCAGCCGATAGAACTTTTGCCCAGCTCCTGGCCCGCAGAGCAGTGGAGACGTGAGGCGGCGGGATGAGTCAGGCAGGGTCGGGGATTGCGGAGCCGCAGCGGGCCGTACTACGAGGTGACAGGCTAGAGACGGAAGAAACGAGTGGCGGCCTGGAGGCGCAACGCCTGTTTTCTTGCCTGTGCAGTACAGAAGGGCCGACGGTGAGACACGCTGCGGTGCGGAGCATTGGGCGGCTTCTATAAATGGCAAGTAAGATCACTCGGGCGATCGGTAGAGAGCGCAAGATGGCGGCTGTTGTGGGAGTCTAAACACACTGTGCTGCCTCGGAGCCTCTCAATAATACCGCTGACAGCGAGGGGTGTTCTGGGCCACATGGGAACCCGATGTCTGGGGAAGAGGCGCTGAAGACTGAGAACGGGTTATTATTGCACCGCGAGGAGACCCTGGCGCTATACCGGACCCCTGGGTGCCCCTACCCTCCCTCTCCCCATTGAAGACAGTGCTGCACAGACGGTGTGCTGGGCCCGATGTGCTGCGTTGGAGGCTGCTGGTGCATAGTGGAGCGGCTTAATAATTGCTAGATAGCAAAGGGACTCAGCTATAGTGTCTAATTCAGGAAAGAGGACTGCAACTACTACTCCTCAGATAGAAGACGCTCGGAGAAGTAAGGGTGCATGGACCCGAGGTTCTCACACAACTATCTTAAGGACAACAGGAGGAGCACGGCCTCTCCCTCCCCCTCCCCCTGCCCTCATAGGTGAGAGGGACTGGTCGAATATCGCAGGGACGAATGAGTCGATACACGGGGCAGTTGCGCAATTGCTGACAGCCTAAGCACAACACGGCGTGCTAGAGTATGCTGAAGGAATGTTGGTGACAGCGCAGCGCAGGATCACGCTTCTTTGGATTGTACTATACCGGACACGCGGCGGCCATCTAAAATCAGTGAGGCAGCCCAAAAAAACACTGTACTACCGCGACGGACTTGATACTACTCAGTGGAATATGGCTGCGGCGAGATACTTTGGCGTGCCCCGCCTGAGAAGCAGGACATTGACGGTCAATATGGGGAAACCGGATACTAGGCAGCCAAAGCTAAACTTTGACTCGGCCAGGAACGCGAACAAACATAAGCAGCAAGACCAAGACCCGGCGGAGGATGAACAGGGAGATGGTGGCGCCACGGCCCAAAATCCGGACATGCTTAACATATTGCAAGAAATGAGACAAGGCTTTGCGACTGTGGTAGATAAAGTTGATCGCATGTCATCTAGAATGGACGCCATAGCTCACAGGTTAGAGGCGCACGAGGAGCGTATCAAGGAAACAGAGCGGTGAATATCCGACAATGACGACACCACGGCGAGCCACACGACACAGTTAGCGCGCATGGACAAAATATTGAGAACGTTTGCGGCAAAGAATGAGGACTTGGAAGCTCGTAGCCGCAGGAATAACATACGCGTGGTGGGAATTCCGGAGACAACCAACACAGGTAAAATGGAGGAATATGTGGAGAAGCTGTTGATAACAACGATAGGTGCCGAGGCGTTCTCCTTGCAATTCATTGTTGAACGCGCACATAGATCGCTTGGACCCCAACCGGCGCCTGGCGCTTCACCCCGGCCCATAATTGCCCGTCTACTAAATTATCGAGATAGAGATGTGGCACTGCGGGCGGCCAGGACCCAACAGTCCCTGAATTTCGATGGGAACAAGATCTCCATTTATCCTGACTTTACACCAATAGTGCAGGAGGAGCAACGGAAATTTATTGACGTAAAGAAAAAACTACGAGCGGCACAAATGGACTACGCTCTCCTCTACCCGGCGAAGCATTGTGTCACGCATCAAGGCAAACAAAGGTTCTTCACTAATCCTAACCAAGTGGAAGACTTCCTTCGTGCTGTTAAACGTAGCGACAAAGGGGGTGGACGATGAGATGCTTCCCAAAGACCCTCCCCTGAAAGAGATGAAGAGGAGGAGCAGTGACTGAGTTGTGGGCATGGCGAAACGCTACAATAGGATTGGCAAGTATATAAGTTGGTGTTTGAATTGACTTGGTAGAATGCTCGTTGAAGCACCAGTTGTGAAAAATACTATTAATCCAGACCCCCACTCCACCCTGAGCTGAGACTCTGTCGAATTGCATCCAGGTAGGTCTTGTGGTGGAGATGGCTTTGTGTCGCCCTCTAGAATTGTCCCCCAGAGGGTGCACCCCTGGACTGGCACATGGCCCACAAGTGGCTGTGTCCTTGGGAACATTGTTGGAAAAGGTTTTGGGGAGGGGGGAGGAGGGGAGGGTGAGGGATACTGGCAAGATTGGGTTGCTGCAGTAGTGGAGGGCGTTGGGTGCGGGAATTGGAATGTTGCGGGTATGCATCGTTTAATGTTATTTGTACACATTAGAGAACAAGGTATGGTTCGGAAGAGGTGGTATGGAAGAGCTTTACATTATATAGACTTCATGGTAGGCAGTACGCCGCATGCGCTGTGGATTTGTTTGAATTGCCTGGGTATGAAGGTAAAGAAGGTGAGAAGAGCCTATAGAAGTTGGCATATGTGGGAGAGATTTAGTTACTCGCATGGAACTTATGGTGTGCACGAAGCACAGGTGGGAAATTGGTGCACTGGCACTGCAGGTCAAGAGTTACCCAGTATATATGTAGGCAGATGGCTGCGAGATTAGAGACACACTTGAATGTTATCACTTGGAATGCCAGAGGGATAGGAGACCCGAGAAAGAAGAGACATATCTTAGCTTATTTGGACAGACACCACACACATATAGCGATGTTGCAGGAAACGCATCTCACGCCTCAGAGAACCGCTGCATTTGCAACCAGATGGCCTGCACACAGAGTGTTTTCCTCATACTCGAGTTACCCCAGGGGTACTGCTATATTGATAAAGCGGCTGGTCCCCTTCCACTTGATTGGGCCGTCCGCGGATGGCCAGGGGAGGTATTGTTTGGCTTGGGGACGCCTCGGGGTGGATTTGGTCACATTGGTATGCTGCTATGAGCCACATGTGGACGCCCCAGAGGCGCGATAGATGCAATAGGCTCGAATCACATCATATGGGGTGGTGACTTTAATGTTACTTACGCTCCAAGTTTGGATAAGTTACACCCTGCTCCACATCATCGTACTAAAGCGAGTACTGTTCTCAAAGACCTCATTGAAGAGAACTGCTTATTAGATGTGCACCCACAGGAACGGGAGGGTACACATTTTTCAGCACATGCTGTCTCATGGGCGCGGCTTGACTACTGGATCATTTCCCGGGGACTGGGGCCTGCGGTCTGTACAGTACAACACTTGGCAAGGACATATTCAGATCACGGGCCAGTTAAGCTCACGCTTTCCTCGGCGGATTTTACCCCCCCCCCCCCGCGCAGTGCTTGGCAACTCAACACACGTCTGCTTCTAGACACAGTTTTTCATGAGGAGCTGCGCGACGAGATCCTCGATTTCTTTGCGCGCAACAAAGGAACTGTACAGAGTGTTGAGACCATTTGGGAAGTATTTAAGGTTACATTGCGTTTCCAAAGGGTAGGGGGTACTCAGTGATATCATTAATACGCTATGCAGATTGGAGCGAGAGCTAAAGGTGTTGGAGGCCAAGTTGACACACACGCCAGACAGTGACACACAACAAGAATTTAGGAACAAGCTTACGGCATACACAGAGGAAGCACAGAGAGAACTGCGATTTAGAGGGAAACACTGAAGGGCCCGCCAGTATGGGCAGAGTGAGCGACCAGGCAAGACTTTAGCAGACATAATACGACAACCTCGGTTTTTCTAACTATGTGGTAGAATTGGAGAGACCGGATGGTACGCACAGCTGGGACAAAGCGAGCATACTTTCAGATTTTACTGACCATTACACTACATTGTATACCACAACTGGGGGGCAAAATCTGAACCTGGATGCTTACCTTGGTGATGTTACTTTAGGGTGGATGAGTGACGTGCACCGTGACTTCCTCAGCGCGCCGTTTGAGCTAGATGAAGTTCGAGATGCTATAATGGGTATGCAGTCTGGGAAGGCCACTGGACTGGATGGAATACCAATAGAATTTTACAAGACCTATGTAGATATAATGGCCAGATATTGCGTGAGGTATATGAGGAATCTTTTGAGGTTGGTTCCCTTCCCTCTTCTATGAGGGAGGCCCTCATCATCTCACTCTTAAAACCTGACAAGCCAGCTCATTTGTGTGGATCTTATCGACCACTCTCTCTTCTTAATTGTGATGCCAAAATTCTGGCAAAACTCATTGCTACCCGACTGAGTCTGTTGTTAGAGAACCTAATACTCCCGGATCAGTCCGGTTTCGTCCCCGGGAGGGCCACTTTCCATAATTTGAGGACTCTTTTTACTATTTTGAACAACGTCTCCCCTGAATTGCCCGTAGCAGCAATATTTTTAGACGCCACCAAGGCGTTCGATTGTATTGAATGGAACTATATCTTTGGGATAATGCTCCGGATGGGGTTCCCACAGATGTTTCTCTCTTGGATCCGCTTATTGTATCACCAACCAGGGGCCAGGGTGCTAATCAATGAACCTATGTCTTTAAGACTTTCTATCACACGGGGCACTAGCCAGGGATGTCCCCTCTCCCCATTGCTCTTTGCTTTGGCGACGGAGCCCCTTGCGGCGCGGCTGCACCAACACCACAATGACATGGCCCTGAGATGTAACATGAGACAAATATTGGTCTCTATGTATGCCGATGATATCACTTTATGTGAGAGAGCCACAGGATCACTTGAATTCCCTCCTACGAGAGTTCATAGTCTTTGGACGCCTATCGGGGGTACAGATTAAATGGGGGAATTCCTGCCTCTTTCCATTAACAGACTCTGTTCAGCGATTTCCTTTGGAATACCCGTTGGAATGGCGTGATGATGAGATAAAATATTTAGGTATTGGCGTCACTAGAAATAAGGAGGAACTCATGAGGCTTAATTATGGGGTAGCACTGACCCGTATAACTGAAAGGGTGACTCGTTGGATAACGCTGCCATTGTCCATGGCAGGTAGAGCGTCACTGATCAAGATGGTAGTACTGCCTCGGTTGCTTTATTTGTTTTAAAATATCCGGTTTTACCCAGGTCAGCATTTTTTTCAGGCTCTCAGAACAAAAATGATCAGATTGGTGTGGGGGGATAAACAGACTAGGTTAAAGTGGACTGTCCTGACTAGGCCTTACTCATCGGGAGGGTTTGGTATCCCAGATTTTGAATTCTATTATATCAGTGCACAAACTCATTATGTATATTTTTGGATACGACAGCCCAAATATATGCCACAACTGGCAGCTGAACACTGGCTTCTGCACCCAGTCCCGATAGAGGGAGCTATATACATGGCTCTAAATGCCCGAGAGCGCACGCAGAGTACTGTCTATGCGACAATAACGGCATGGCGACGCATTGCATGTTCCCTGGAGGCCCCCGTGATTTATTCCCCGCTACTACCACTTGCATACCACTCGACAATGCCTCTCCTACAGGAAACGCTTTTCCGTAAATTCCTAGAGCGCACATCACTCAGGACTTGGGGTAACTTATATGAAGCTGGACAGTTCCGTGATCAGGGGAGTGTCTTTCAGGGTGTGCAGCGCACACCACTGGATACCTTTTTATATATACGGCTCCGGCAGGATGTCAAGTCTTTGAACCCTGATTTTCCAAATGAACCTCAAACACTCCCACCACTGCAGCTGCTCTTGCAGCAGACGGTACCCGAGCGATTGGTTTCCTTGCTATATCGGGCAGTCCATACCCAACGAGAAGTAGAGGCTCCGGAATCTCATGTACGCTGGGGGAGGAATTAGGTTTTGAGTTGACGGACGAACAATTGGAATATTGCTGCTCGCAGACTGAGAAGATATCGGCCAGAAGTAGGTTGCGAATTATACACTATAAATACTTACACAGACTGTATCACACACCGGCTCGAATACATAGACATCGTCTTCGAGACTCGGATAATTGTGATAGATGTCATGCGCCGCAGGCTGATTTTTTGCATTTGGCCTGGAGTTGTCCGGGTATACATGAATATTGGGGACATGTTTTTGAGGCACTGACCCAGATGACTGGCGTGCACATAGAGACCACACCAATGCTAGCATTGCTCAGTTTTGTTGCACATGTACCTTTAGCGCATCGCCGTTACATAGCCCTGGCACTTTTGATGGGCAAGAGACGGATAGCCTGTAGGTGGGGCAGGGGAAGAGCTCCCAAATTTAAGGATTGGCTTAACGATAACAAATACATCAGAGTTTCACATTCTGGTATATAATAGTGTACTCAATGTTCTCCCAGGGGTACAGTGCCACACAGGTATCATCATAGCACACCACAGTACACATGGCATCTTCATTCTTAGAGGTTCAAACTAACGTCAGGGAGCTCACTTAGACCCCTCCAGTTATCTCTCTCGCTAACCATTGAAGCTGTTGGGGCCTGAAGCGACTTTGGGGCAAGGCAACACCTTCCTTCCCTGTACACACCAGCTCCTCTTCTGCAGCCATGCCATCTCCAGGAGCCCAAGCGAAGACCACATAACTGGGAGTGTGTTTCCGATGGAACTATTACTTGGATGCCAGAGCCAGGCTCCTGTAAGAGCCCATACGGGGTATTTCACTTGTGATGGTCTGTGGCCAAATTTCTTCCTCTCCTTACATATAGCGACTGCCCGCTTCCCTGCTGCTTACACCTTCCCGATCTGGTCTCTGGAGGCCATGGAGTCATAGGGATAACTGTTTGACTCAAACCCGGCATGTCATCCCAGAAGCAATCGGCCTATCAGCTACTGTAGACTATAGTTAAAAAACCCTGCCCCCCATGTCCTCTTCTGAGGTGAACATGTAAATGTAGTGGTACTTGTATAGCGCCTGAAACCACCAGGGCATCACCGGCGCTTGTACGAATACCGCTATGGAACCCCTTCTGGCTTTTCCTGTGAGGTGCCCACTCCTGGGCACCCCAAGGTGAAAGCCAGGCATCCTAGCATTGTTGGGGCCGTTGTGGAGATTAAGCAAGCTATTGCCCAGAGTTGCAGAGTTGGACCCATGATTAGAATAGGCACCGAGGCGAGAAATATCGGGTCTGAGGAAATTCAGCCCAAGACCCGCCGAGGCAGGAATTGAACCCTGGTCCCGGGCCAGACCTCTGTATCAGGGTCTGCCGCTCTAACCAGTGAGCCACACTTCTCCACTCATGTGCATTCTTCTGAAAGAAATCTCACCCTTGGGCTCCACAGTCTCCAAAATGGATGCAAAGATGACTGACTTGACAACAGAGGTAAAATCCATCAGGCAGGAGGTATCCACCTGACATACACATTTGGATAAGGTGTATAATAGACTGGATGAGGTAGAGGCTTGCTATGACCTCCTATCAGACTGGGGTGAGATATTTAATTTTTGCACCGCAAGTTGACAGATAGGAGGATAGAGCATGGAGGGTCAACTTTAGGATCTATTGATTCCAGGAAGGATCTGAAAAAGACTCACATGATGGGCTACTTCACGTTTCTGCTTCCAGAACTCCTCCATTTCCACCTGCGTGAACCACTGAAATTCCAAAGAGCTATTCTGGTTCGGTCTCATCGAGCCTCTCGATCCAACACCCCTTGCCATAATATTGCCTGTGCCTTAGGCTGCCAACATATGAGGGTCATCCTATGGGTGGCCAAGAGACTAACTGAACCTCTGTATGTGGAGGGCAACCACATTTCTTTCTCCATGGACTTCTCTGCAACCACTAATGCCAAAGAGCAAGCGGTTCCTGCCATTTCGTAGCCATCTGAACGGCATGAACATTAAATATGGTCTTATGGAGTCCACACAGATGCTATGCGATAGGAACATGTGGGAATTCACCGACCAGGGGGACCTCAAAGGGTTTCTGGTCTCTTTAGGGGATTCCACCATGGACATAGCCATCAGCAAATGTGTGTGTCTACTGTCCAGGAAGATCGCCTTCCACCTGAAGCTTAGGTGTCAGTCCAATCACCTGCGCATGGGGAGATCACCGAGAGGAATTTGGACGACGCAGGTCTCCACCAGCTGGTGACAGAGACAAATCCAGATCCCCCCTGAAACTGGGAGAGGGTGAAATCAGTGCCAGAGGAGAGACTTAATTATATCCTTTGCCTTGTAAATCACTGTGACCTATGGCGCATTGTTGATGTTACCCCTCTTTTTTTCTTTTCTCCCTTGTCTTTCATAATCACCTTTGTTCCCTGACTTGCTGCTCCATCTGCTCAGTACCCCCCTCACCCTTGTAGCAGGGGCTGCCGTATTCTGTATCTATCCCTGCTGAGATGTCAACCTAGAGGGGGAACCCGGGAAGGCCAACTTGGGACTGGGTGGTTAGAGGACCCCTTGCCTCATGAGTGGGCTGAGGATTTACCTGTTCACCTGATGAGGGCACCATTAACCTGGGTTCACCTGGTATGGACCCATGCATGCCTGGGGTTGCAGGTTCTGTCCCGTATTTGTCATCCTAGGGGGCATTACTCTGGAGCCACATGTGCAGGTTCAAGCCCAGCTCCAAATTGTTGCTCATACCCCACTTTCCCAGATTAGGTTACCCCCCAAACTTCTTCTGTGTTTCCCAGGCTCTTTTGCCCCTCTGGAGTGGAGCCATCCTTTCCCTTGAAGCTCCGTCCCCCCTCATTTGTTTACCTACATTCCTTAAGCTACCTTATGAGTTGGATCTGGATCGGCCACTAACAATGTCATGCCTACACTCTGACCTTCTGTCTTTCCGAAGATCCCTAAAAACGTAGCTTTTTGGCCAATAATTCCATCCTCCCTCTGTTGCTCTCTCTCGGCGCCGGGAAACCCTTTGGGGTAGCTGCGCTCTGTTATATAAATTTAAATAAATAAATAAATGCCTCCAACCCCGCCAACCGAGAGTTCCATGAACTCCAATGGCATGTTTCACTATCACAAGTGAAAGAAGATCCTGCACTACCTATGTACCAAATGAGTAGACATTGTCTTTCTGCAGGAGACACATCTTTCTTAGGTTGAGTCTATTAAACTCAAACAGGAATGGGTGGGCAAGGCAGTCAGTGGCAACATATCAGTCAATAACCGTACAAAGGCCTCCACCACACTTAACTGCAAAATTAATTGTGGAGTGGCTAATCTTATGGGGAAGACCCTTCCCTGCAAATTTCTTAAAACGTGGAGGGGTGTTGGGTGCTGACTTAGCTACAGATTCCTGGATTGGACCATTGTCATGGGCTTCACTTAAACCCCCCATGGTAAGCAAAATGTGATTCCTGGCTCAAATTTTTAGTCTCTTGCCCTCTTCCGGCAAGACTTCTGTGCTGTTCAGTGGATTGGAATTTGGCAATTAACCCTATTGGACAGGACTGATCACAGGGATACCCATAACCGACATGATAGGGCACTATTTAAGGAACTTGTTGAGGACCACAATTTGGTAGATGTTTGGCGCCTGCTGCATCCAAGTAACCATGAGTACACCTTTTTCTCCTGTCCTCCTGGTATCCAATCCTGCATGAATTACTACATGCTCCATGGACAACTGCTACAGCATGTTACCCATTGCGTGATCCTGAAGGCAGGCCTTACTGATCACATCCCAGTCTGGCTGGGCCTTGATGTGGGAAGCATTACACCACCCCCAACCCCACGGCGTATGAAGGTATTTCTCTACTGAGGATCAAACACAGCTGTGTACCCACATTCATTCTTATTTCTCTGATAATGAGAGCTTGTTTCTGTAGGCAGCTAGTAAAGCGAGCGACCCTGCAGGGTAAAATGATGACAGGCTTGTAATGGAGAAACAAGAAGACTGCTATGATCTCTACCTGTTGCGCACCCTTAAGGCATAATATGCAGCATTCCCTTACTAACTCTCCTGAAGCAGCTGGAGTTAGCTAAATTTCACCTGAATTCCTGCTTCTATAGGTTTTCTGAGAAGACCCTCTACAAAGGTGCGAAGTAAAGCTGCAATGGCAGCAGAAAGATCATGGGGAAAAGCTGGTAGAGTCCTAACTGCAAAATGTAATCAAACATTCGATTTTGATTTGATTTGATGTATTATTTATAAAGCACAAACAAATGACTGAGGGGGTTTTGGCGCTGCTCGAAAAAGCAGATGAAATAATAAACAGGAGAGAAAGAAATAGGAATACTAATCATGCCTGAAAAGACAAGTCTTTAAGTCCTTCCTAAATTTCAGAAAAAAGGGAGCCATATTTAACTCCAACGGTAATTGATTCCAGTCCCAGGCCATGCAACACACTAGGCTCCCACCTCACCAGGTGGCCAGTCCGAAGGTGGGGACCACAAGATATATTGCTGAGCAGGAGTGAAGATTTCTGCCTGGGCAGTACCATCTAAATCTATCTTTCATATAAATAGGGCCAAGTCCATGGAGAGCTTTATAGTTCATGCAGAGGCCTTTAAAGACAATCCATGTGTTTTTTTGCCAGGAACTAATGCAGTTTTTTATGGCTGGGAAGGCTGATCCTTATCTAGGGACCTTTGTCAGCATTTGAACCGCCGGGTTTTGTAGGACTCGAAGTTTATTCAATGATGTCCTTGGTAGATTCTGGTATTGAGCATTACAATAGTCCATTTTAGCTAGAACTAGAGTAATAACAAGGGTCCTTAACAGATCGACAGGATTAATTCAGCGAGTTTCATGCCTGAATGCAGGGCGAAGAAGGAGGCCAAGGTGACTCGTAAGATAATCGGTTGTCTACCAAGACACCCAGATTTTTTACCTTCTGGGTTGGCAAGGGTAAAGTTCCTAGTTCTTCAGGCCACCAGTCCTGTGTCCAGAATGTTGGGTTATTGCCAAACAAAATAACTTCAGTCTTTGATGAATTAAGTTTTAGGCAGTTTTGATCCATTCACCGGCCCCCAGCACTCATACAGCTACAAAAGGTCTTATTCATCTCTGTGCTCTTATCCACTAGGGAGACCACTAGTTGGGTGTCGTCAGCATAGGAAACTAAAGACATCATAAAGGAAATGATTAATGCTGCTAGGGGGGTAACATACAAGTTGAACAGGGTTGGGCTCAAAGATGATCCCTGAGGGACCCCACACAGCAACGTGAAGGGTTCCGATGTGAAGCCCTTATAGGAGACTGATTGAATCCGGTGAGTTAGGAATGATCTCAACAGAATTAAGGCAGCACCCTGTATCCCCAGGCTCTGTAATAAAAAGATCAGAATATCATGGGTGACTGTGTCAAAGGCCGCAGATAGATCTAACAGGATGAGGGTGACATTGCCCTCCTTATCCACTGCGGCCATTATCTCTTCTGTTGCAACCATAAGTGCTGACTCAGTACTGAGGCTTTTTTTAAAACCACATTGTGTGCCATCTAAAAGGCAGTTGGCTTCCACAAAAGGGGTGAGCTGTGAATTCATTATTTTCTCAACCAATTTTGCTGGGAAAGAGAGTCTTGAAATACCGCAATAGTTGTAAAGGTCCTGCTCATCCAGAGATAGTTTCTTTAACATTAGAAGCACTGAAGTGGCCTTCCACTGTTTTGGAAATACACCCGAACTAAATATGGCATTACATATGCTGGTCAGATGTGGGGCTATAACCTCTGGTACTAAATGAAAGATGCTGGATGCACAGGGGTCCAATGGTGATCCTGACTATAAATTGAAGATAGCCTGCGAGACTTCATCCACTGTTGCTGGAACAAACTCCTTCAAAGTGGCCTCGCCAAGCGGCCCAGCCATGATTACATTATTATTCCTGCCTACAGATTCACTGCTAGAGAATTTATTAAAGATGGCTTTCAATTTCTGGTGAAAGAAACTTGCCAGAGCATTACAAAAGACCTGACTGCCCTCCATTGAATTATGGGTCACTAAGGTTAAGAGTTTAGTAACAGCCTGGAAGAGTGCTTTTGTTGAGTTTGTAGCTGCTTGTAGAGAATGCCACCAGGCCATTCTGGCAATTTGCGGCCTGACTAGACCCCTGTGATACTGTGAATCATTTCTCCTCCTACTACGCCTCACTCTACACCACCAAATGGGGTGCCACAACCGCACATGTGAGCACTTTTCTGACTACTTTGCAACTGCCTGTACTGTTAAAAAGGGGGCGGACCCGCCTGCGAGGTGCATTCTCAGAGGATGAGGTGGCTGAGGGCATGCCAACCCTCCCAATGTAAAAGTCCCCGGGAGAAGACGGGTTTCCAGGGGAGCATTACAAGGTGGGGAAGGACAACCTAGTGCCTCACCTGGCATAGACATTTCAGGAGGCGGATGCCACTGGCTCTTAGGGTGCTATCTCTAATAAGACCACTGTCACTCTCCTCCCTAAGACTAGCAAGTACTCCTTAGTTACCGCACAATATCCCTACTTAACGTGGACCTAAAGATCATGGCGAAGGTGCTTCCAACATGCCTGGAAAAGGTGATCCCCATCGTCATTCACAAGTCCCAAGTGGGCTTCATCTAGCATCACAGTCCAGAGTTCATCTACATACCCTGCCATATATTCAGCTGCAAACGAAGGATAACCCTTCCAAATTCCACGTGCCTTCATTGGATACTGAGAAGGCATTGAACCATGTGAATTGACCCTACCTTTTTAAAGTCATGACCAATATCGGTTTGGGGGTAGACTTCATCTGCAAGCTCTGCTTTTTGTAGAACACACTGGTGGCCGATGTCTACTGCGGAGGGCTCTTTTCAGGTCTGTTTGCGAATGAGCTCGGCACCTGGCAGGGGTGCCCTGTGTCTCCATTCCTATTCTTCCTCGCCCTATGACCCCTTGCTGCATCGCTTCATCGGGCACCAGAGGTGGCATTTATCCCTACTACCACAGGGGAGGTTGAAGCCCTACTGTATGCAGATGATATTCTGCTCCTCCGATCTCATCCCTGTGCCTCGGTTGCAACAGCCATGTCCATCATTGATGACTTCTACCAGCTTTTGGGCTACAAAATCAACTGGTTGAAGTATGAGGCGCTCCCAATGTCCCACTGTACTACTGACAGATCATGGCTACACCATGTGGTGGGTTTCGACGTGACTCTGTTGACTGGGCATCAATATAACAAAACGTCTCTGTCATGTAGGGGAGGGCAACCTCCTCCCATTGATTGAATTTATGAAGCGGGATTTCCAGAGATGGTGCTTCTTAATCTCTACATGTGGGGAAGAGTGCAGACTATTAAGATGACCGTGGCACCGCAATTCCATTATTTCTTTGGTATGCAACCTCGCTGAGTCCCTTGAAACCTTCTAGCAGGCATAGAGGTGGATATTCCATCTTACATCCGGAGTGGGCATAAGCCACAGTTCCAGGCAACTCACCTGTAGGTAGATACAACGATTAGGGGCCTTTGATTACCCCATATGAAATCCTGCTGTTTTGCTTTCAACTCTCCCAGCTGGCAGTTCACCTGGGTGCCCACAGGAGGCCCCTCTGTGTGTCCGTTTGGAGTGACACCTCCTCAATAGTCTGCACCTTTCCCTGCCACCCTATCAGACCTCCTCCCATCGCTAGGTGGCTCCAAATCTATCTTGGTGGTGGCTTGGAAAGAGGCCCACAAATTGGTGTTTGCTTCTCAGTTACTGCCTCAGAAAGCACTGCTGTGGTATAATGCAGCTAATGTATTGTAGGGGAGCAGTTCTTCTGGGTGTCATGGCTCACAAAGGGGTGTGAGCAGATGGATCAGATGTACAGCAACGATTTGCTTAATACATTCCTGACGCTCCAGATAGAAATGTGGGTGTCGGTCCACAGACCAGTTACGATTCCGCCAACTAACTCACTGCCTGCAGGCAGCGTTCGGACTGCACCCAGTGAAGCTCCCCGCCTCTCCCATCCTTTAATGCTTTCGATGATATCAGGGAGTAGTATCTGGCCTATATCGCATAATTATCAAATCATCACACTCTGGGCTTTCTTGCACTGCGACCACGTTGGTGTGGCAATTGCTATTTGGTAAAACATAATCGCCCAAGGAATCGGTGGTCCTGCTGGCTGACCATGACAGAGATTTTAGAGAAGCCCAACTCAATTTTTTTTACTTTAAAATACTCCATCACTGGTATTGTGTTGGGTCTCATGTACCTTTAATTAATGTTGTATATTCTTGAGTACAGCACATGCCACCATTATTCATATTCTATCTTAGAATGGTGGCATGTGGAATGGTTGGAGGCAGTTGTAACTTGCTGTCGCTCTGGCCGGTCGCTATGCTGCATACATCCTTTCATCTTCTTCAATAAAGAAGTTTTATTTACCTGGATTATTCATCTTCCTTTCATATTAGTTGCCATGGAACTCAAACAGCCCCACAACTGTTGCTGGAGCAGTGCCATGGACCACTGTGACATGTACCACATACTTTAATTGTGCCCAAAGCTCCCTGGATACTGCACAGATGTCTAGTCACTGCTCCAATGTCATATGATTCTCCTCTTCCCCATCACGCAGCTTGTCAGTCTGCATGACATCTCTGATAATGACTGTTGCTGTGGCAATGCTTTGTATTCTCCAGCACTGGAGGCCTCCCACCATAACAACATCCATTAAATGGAGGATAGAACCATATAGAGTGGCTAGTCATGAGCATACTACCTATAAATTAAATTATAAATGTGATGCCTTTAATGCAATATGGGCCCTTCTTTGTGGTGGATGAGGCTGTGCCAGTATGGGGATGCATATGTCTTATCCCCGCTTTCCAGCACTGTTAACCCACCCCCTGCAACCCTTGCCATAGCCCCCACCGACCTTAGCCAACTCTCAGTATTACAGTTATGTCACTTCTCTCTATGCCCTGACAGCCTGACCAGATTTTATTACTTTTCTCCTGGGTGCCTATGCACCCCCACCTTTCTTCCCTCCCACTGAACTCTACCTTGCCCCTTGTTCAGTTACCGTGCTGAACCCCCTTCCTTCTACCTGTCATTCTTTGCATTCACTAGTCCAGCTCTGTTTTCTCATTGGAATGGTGTGTATTCATAGCTCTCGCCTGTGACTCATTTTGGCTATAGTACCTGTGGCACGAAACTGTCACATCTGTATTGTACTCGAGACGTCACCTACGTACCTCTTGCATGACACTATATGACTGTTCGCTTTGAGACTTTCTTGAACACCAATAAACAATTATTGCAAAAAAGGCTATCGCCATGTGATATGTTGGTGTAGAAGGATGTAACATCAAATGTAGCCAGGAGAGTGTCATCCTCAATTGTTTAGGTTTGGTTACAGTTCTCAGCAATCTGAAGGAAGTGATTGTTTTCCTTAACAAATGATGGAACAATGCGCTGGAGATGCAGGTTAACAAATAAAGATAGCCTCTCATATGGCTGTATCATTGCCAATGATGATGGGATGACCAGCATTGTACATTTTGTTTATCTTTGGAAACATATATAATCTCCCAAATCTTAGCTGAGGGTGAACCTTGTTAGAAATTGAGTTTCAGATTGAGAGAGATGAAAAACCTTCTCAAGACACAACTACAGTCCTGGTCAGTGTGTACCACAAAAGTCACTAAATTATCAAGTGCTTAACCCTTTGGCACAAAAGCAGTCAGGCTTAATTTAGAAGCTCTATTTTAAGTATTTAGTCAACACATCAAAAGTAATAATGTGAAAAAATAACACCTGAAAAAGAAAACACCAATTAAAAAATATATATATTTTTTAATAAATAATTTGACACCAAAACAAAAATCCAACCAGAAGAACTGGAGTAATGAATTTAAAAACTTCTAAGTAAAAAGGAGGGCATAAAAGATCAAACCGCCAACCACGGACATCTAGTCACCCAAGACCGGGGCAAAGCCAAAAGTTATGGCTGACTGCGATGGAGTGCGGTATGGAACACAAGGTGAACTGAGCCCGGTCTTGGCTTACCTTTGGACTTAGATGAAATTTTGAAGGAAAATATCTGAAAAGGTAAAGTTCAGTGGGGCAAGGTATCCGACGGTGTTCGATGGGCAGGTGCTGGACGAAGGTGCAGTGAAGATGTACATGTTAGTACTTCGTCACTTTTTTGGAATTCAAAAATCTCTGGTGGGTCAAAGCTGGCTTCTTCAAATATGATTTCTCAGTTTTCGTTTTTCATTCATTCACACGCATTATAAAGGAGCACCATTTCACAGTATATGTAATTCAGTCCTAAAACCTTTTCTAATCTATTCCATTAATACTAATTTATGCTAATCTCAAGTATCTTGTGTTTGCTTCTAGCATCCCTCACGGTGCCCTGGGCACAGATTTTCGCCACACAATGCGCCATTCATTACACTCAGGCAAGAAGTAACTGCTCTCCAACTAGCAACTAAACTTCTTTCAAGGAAGTGGCTGAGGAACGCATGAGCACTTACCACAAATCCCTTGATGGTTTTAGGAGCTGGGCTGAGGGACCGGCTAATGCATTGAATTCTCACAGGAACCTCAATGCAGATGTCCCAAATGATGGCTTTTCATTGTGATTAAGAAGACAATCTGACCTCAGATTAATCCATTCTTTTTGTGCAGCCATGTGCACAGTCAGAGTAGAAAAATTTATTTGGCAAGAGAATCCAACTTTTTAGTGCCAACTAAAAATTCAGTCATAAAGTCAAGCAAGGCTGAAGGTCATTAATGTGAAGCACTTACTGACCCTTCTATTGACCTTGTACATGCAATACCAAAGCAACAAGTGACTTTATATGACATACAGGTAACATCACCCATTTTAATATTCTAAATGCATTTACTTTAACAGTCACTTGTATTTATCAAGGTAGAGCTTACATACACAAAAACATAGCACTGACTACTTATTCTTAATCACACTAGTGTGAAATAAGGTTCCCACAGGATACAAGACCCTCTGGTATATGTATCACAGACCATCCGTGGTTACTAGGCATGTGGTACTAAAATGATTAATTCCAGTTAACTTCATGTCACTGCACGATTGTGACATCTGTTTTAAGGGCGTTATCAGTGATCAGCACATAAAATGACCTTGTGGTTCATAGTGCAAACAAGAAAGTGAATTCACTAGGAACATCTATCAGGGTTCTTTGGGAAGAACATAGCAGGCATTGAATAGTTCTTAGTGTGTTCCACCATTGCAACAAAATGATTCTGATATCTTCCGCAGCTGAAAGTAGAAAAAAATGTAAGGGGGCCATTAGGATGGCGGGCGGACTTTGCCCGCCTGCCATCCTCAAGGTACTTGAGACCGCCCTCCATAAGGGCGGGGTCCCATGGGGGGTATTAAGATGCGCTCGCCACAGTGGCGGGCGCATCCTGCATTTTTAACATTGTGGCGGGCGGTGCTCTCAGCTCCTCCCGCCACAATGCTAAAAATGCAGGTATGCATTTGCATACACAAAGAGGCAGGCACCGTGCGGTGCCTGCCGCTGAAAGGCACCTGTTTCAGCCCATGCTAATATGGCTGGCAGTGTCTGATAGACACCGCCACCATATTAAACCTTTTTCGCCCCAGTCGCAAGGTCCCCCCCCCCATGGTAATATGGCGGGGGGGAAATGGGTGGCGGGTGGACCAGGATGTCGGATGGATCGTCCGCCCGACATCCTAATGGGCCCCTAAATGTTTTTGGTGAAAGTGCAGAACATTTGCATAGTAATGTATCTGGCTGTAATGAAAATAGGTGTCACTCTAATTCATAAGGCAGGCCCCGAACGAGGCGAGAATGGTGCCCTGGAAGTTCAGGGGGGTTGGGGGTTGGAGGGGTAAGAGGTGTGTAAGGATGCTGGCAGCACACGCGGCCTCAGGTGACATGGGGGCATTTTTCCCATGGCACCAAGCATTTGAGATGTCCAAGACCAGCACTCCGTCCCATGAGAACGTGGACAACGCAATTGCTCTAGCCACGACCGGCTTTAGCGCCGGTGGCACCCAGTGCAGCAATGTTTGTTGCTACTCCCCAGTGATCACCTCCACCAGAGATTCCCTCACTACCACCCTTTAACAGTGCCCCTCAAGTCTCCATAATCTCTCTCTCTCAGATGCATTTAATGTGTTTTATAGCGCTACTCATACCAGTGTAGGGTGTCAGAGATCTTTACATCACACACGCATTACACAGAGACAATCAATCATACCTGTGTAAATCAGTGTGGAGTGCTTGGTCTAGAGAAGGACAAACTCAGAATTTAAAACATAACACCATGGGTAGGGGTTCTCTTTAATAATAAGAACTTATTTCTATACTAAATTAACCCTTTTTGCAACATTTGGACAAAGAAAGACGGGAAAAAATCATAACGCTCTATTAGAACATGGGAATGTTGGGAGCTCCATTGAAAACAATGGAGTGCTCTGGGCCTATAATGGCTGGTATAAGCCTGGAGCTCCAACATTCCAATGTTTCTTTGTTCACAGCTCTGGCTGTGAACAAAGGCTTCCGGGAGCCTGAGTTGATGCCAATCCCCTCAGGCTCCCATAGGGCTTTGTTTTTTTTTATTAGAACATTCTGCCCTCTAGTGGCAGAATGCTTCATAGTTGGGCTATACTGGCTATTAAAGTCCCTCTCCCTTGTTAAAGGCCCTCGCCTTCGGCTCGGGCCTTTAATGCTGGAGACGGCCTTAAATAGCCGGTATAGCCCTCTACGGCGGGCTATAAGGCTATATTAGAACACTGGAATGATGGTAGCTCCATTGAAAACAATGGAGTGCTCCGGGCTTATAATGGCTGGTATAAGCCTGGAGCTCCAACATTCCAATGTTTCTTTGTTCACAGCTCTGGCTATGAACAAAGGTTCAGGGAGCCTGAAGGGATTCCAATCCCCTCACGCTCCCATAAGGGTTTTTTTTTTGTTAGAACATTCTGCCATCTAGTGGCAGAATGTTCTAATAGCCTTATAGCCCTTCGTAGCTGGGCTATACCGGCTATTAAAGTCCCTCTCCCTTGTTAACCGCATGCGTGCGGGCGGAATTCCGCTCGCACGCTGAGATTTGCGGAAACGCATGTTACGTGACGAGCTGGGCTCGTCATGAGCGTGCTGGGAGGCTACCTCATGACGAGCCCAGCTCGTCATGAGCGTGGAAGGGGTTAAAGGCCCTCGCCGAACGCTAGAGAGGGCCTTTAATAGCCGTTGTAGCCCTCTACGGCAGGCTATAAGGCTATAATCTATACCTTGCAGTTTGCATGTAGCTCTTTTTCTTTTTTTTTTAAATCGTCTTCATTAGTATTCAACAATTATACAAGGAAACTATAGCAGTGATAACATGCATGTGATTACATTAAAAAATATATCAGCAGTGTCTTTGGGGTGCTAGACAATGATATGATTCATACCTTACATTTCAACAGTAACAATTTTACTCCGCAGTTCCATATTTTGATCATTACAATAATAACAATAACAAAGGTGTCTATCCCAGGGAGTCCGTCTGTGTCTACAGTCTATCCCGCCATTTACATCAGCCGCATCTATGCAGGTATTTCTGAGTAAATATGTATGTGAAGTGGCCCTGAGGAGGGGACGACGCCCTTCATGCCAGTAAACACATTATTACCGCCAATTGCTTCTCTGGTATCATGTGCGCAGTGGGCGGGTGACCATACCATATGTTAAAATGTATAATACGGTGTCTAGGGAATATGAAACCTTGAAGCAAATTTAAGTTGCAGCTGGGGTACTGGCACTTAATTTTGCTTCTATGGTGGTTAGGTAGGCTCGCCATTGCATTGGATTATTTGTTGGTGGTTGATGTGAGGTGCGGGCCTGTTGAGACTCATGCTCTGCTACAAGTGCCCTCCGAAGGTCAAGCAGCCTTGCGGCCTGTTGCCAAATTCCAAGCCATAGCAATTCTGTGTTTTGCCAATCTTAGCGCCAAGTCCACAAATGTATTAAGGATTTTGCGTTTGGCATTGCGTTTTGTTATTCCTATGTTGACCACTTTTATTGGGGCGTCTACCGTGTCTGTCAGCGTTCAGGCCACCTCATTCCAGAACATCTGAATACGGGGGCAAGTCCATACCATCTGAGGGAAGGTGGCATCAGTGGCTAGACATCTAGGGCATGTATCAGAGGATGTGGGGCACATGTTTGCCAATCTATGTGGAGTGAGATACGTGTGATAGAGATAATTAGATTGTGTGTACTTCAGTCTGGCGTTCATTGATATAGTCTTAGGGTGTCCCATGCATTGTGTCCATATGTTTTTCCGTGATACTAATGGATAGTGCTGTGTCCCAGTAATCACAAAATGGTACTAGTAGAGGTGTTGGGTCTGGCCTAAGGGAATTATAAATTGCAGTGATCGCCTTTTTGCCGCAACCCGGTGTCAGTAAGGTCTGCAGTACCGCTCGGGTAGAGGGTTCCTTGCGTATATTGCCCAATGTCTGAAAAAATTGCTGTGTCGGTGTTGCATACAATAAGAAAGATCGAGGTAATATACCGAAGTCATATATTAACTTCGTAAAATTACATATTTTTGAGTCTGTAAATAGGTATCCCCATATTTCCCTGCCAACCTCACGCTAGGCATCAAGTTCAGGGTGCTTATGACATGTATAGATGCCAGAGAGCACTTCAACAGGAAGGTTAGGAGCATATGATTTGGACTGATCGCATACTGAGGACATACTGAGGACATACTTCAGCCAGCCGCGTCTAGCTGCTGACATTAAAATGTTGCCCTCTGTGTTTTTTGCAGTGGTGATTTGAAGCCTGACAGCCATTCCAGCAAGGGTAGTTGATGTAGGGTCACCACCTAAGAGTCTAATTCAGCCAGGTTGCAGCTTGCGAGCCACCTCATAGGCAATTGTAATTGTGCGCCGCATAATAGTGTTCATAATCCGGTGCCCCCAATCCCCCCCTCAGATATAGGCAGATATAGTTTCTGAAGTGCCACCCTGGGTCTGGAGCCGCCCCAGATCAAAGACACTGGGAGTGCTTTTGGTCTTTAAAAAACCTGTGTGGTAGCTTGTATGGAAGCACAGAGAAAAAATACAAAAGTCAAGGGAGTAAGAGCATCTTAGAAATAGCAATCCATCTCATAGGGGATAGAGGCAGGCCCTTCCAAAATGGGAGAGCAGTTTGAGCTCTAGTGACCACCTTTCCCAGATTACCCTCTGTCATATCTGTCTTAGAATGGTCGTGTTATAAGCCCAGGTGAGTGGAGTGTTGGGTAAATTATGTCATTGTTGCAAGGCCAGGGGTCTCATAGGGAATACTACTGATTTATACCAGTTAACTCTAAGGCCAGATATTTGGGCATGGTCGTCTAAGAGTTCCATTAGTTCTTGTAAAACTATGAAGCTACCTCACAGATAGATTAATGCGTCGTCCGTGTAAAGAGGGGCCTGCTAATACGCGCAAATACCCCAGTCTATAGCGCGACAGCGCAGTCTGCAAGCCAGAGGCTCCATTGCCAGCGTGAAAAGGATGGGCGATAAGGGGCATACCTGTCTAGTACCTCGCCTTATGTCGAAAGAGGAGGAGACGATTCAGCCTATCTTAACTCTGGCCTCTGGTTTTGCAAACAGTATCCTTACCCATTTCAGTTATCAAGTATCTCCAACTCAGGGTGTTGAATGCCTTTTTAATATCTAATGCCGCTGTCAACGGCAGATCTGTTTCTGTTCGGGCCCACTCTAGTAGTTTAAAAAGCCGGCGTATGTTCAAGGCGGTGTTTCTCTATGGGATGAGCCCATTTTGGTCGTCATACACCAATGTTTGAATATTTGTAGTGGGTCTCTGCCTGGTTTTGGTAAAACGTCCAGCACTGCTTCCCTCAGTGAGGGCGGTAGCACCCCCACTCAAATGCCTCCCCATATACTGCACATAGCCTCGGGCTAAGTTGTTCAGAGTGTATTGCATAGAATTCCAAAGGCTACCCGTCTGCCCCGGGGCCTTGCGCGCGGCCAGTTGTTTGATTGTGTCAGAAACCTCATCTACCGATATAGTGTTTCTAGTAATTTGTATTGGTCTTGTGCTATCTGTGGAAGATTAACGTGGGACAAAAACTGTTGAGTAACCAAGGGATCAGCAGGGTCAGGGGCTTTATAGAGAGACATATAATATTTGAAAAATGAGTCGTTAATCCTTTCTTGTGTATTCACCAAATGGCCATCCGAGCTGTGTTTTGCCGTGATGGGGGCTGCGAGGCGTCGGTTTTTAACATGGCCTCCCTTATACTCTGTTCAGTAGTATTCATGTATATATATATATATATATATATATATATATATATATATATATATATATATATCCTAAAAAACACTTTCCCACACTTTGTTGACAGTTCTTTAGTGCATAAGGAACTCATAAACTTATCATTCTCAACTATTTCCGTCCCAATCATACACTACTGAGAGTGAAAAAGTGAAACGAGCGAAATGACCCCTCACGGGCGTGCCACCTGGCGGGCCACTGGTAGGTACTCACCAGACGAGCCCATTGTTTTCATCACCGGCGGTCATTACGCTCTTAACAGAAAGGTGTCCAAAGAAGTGTAAGTGGTATAAAGGTGCAAAATGTGAAGTGCAAAAATGTGTCACACCTCACAGTGTGGAAAGAAATTTAAAATTGGTAGGATTCACTCAATGCACAACAACTTTAATTTTTTGCTCAGTGAACCCACTCAAAGTAAAAAACAATGTAGGTTGCTATATATGTATACCACTGTTAAATGCCAACATTTTTCTCTGCTTACTGTACTTTACGAGATTCATCAGGGCCAAGCTTTTTTTGCCACAGCACCATGAATTGGACACATCAATCTAAAAAACTGTCAACAAAATAAATAAAAACAAACACATAGACACACTGTGTTATTATTCCTGCTTCAAAATTCGGTCTCTTTGGTAATTTCTGAGACTCAGTTCACACTCTCTTAAGCATATTTACCCTCCATCAGCCATGGTGTAGCCTACCAGCTAGGAGGTTGTAAGTAAAACCAGGTTTCCTTTTGTGGAACCTTTGTTGGGCAAGACAGTATTTCTATGGTTGCTTGTATCTATAGGTAAAAGAACACAGTGTCAGCTACTACTCATGTGTATCTAACCATATTCATTAGTTCCTATTAACAAGCATTCACCACGGCCAAGCCGCCAATCTAGAGCCCCAGCGTGTAATTCGATTAAAATCAGACACAATTACAATTTTTTATCAACACGTTTCTCCCTAGGACAATCTGCCCCATGCATAACGTGCCTATAGATACAAGCAACCATAGAAATACTGTCTTGCCCAACAAAGGTTCCACAAAAGGAAACCTGGATTTTCTTACAACCTCCTAGCTGGTAGGCTACACCATGGCTGATGGAGGGTAAATATGCTTAAGAGAGTGTGAACTGAGTCTCAAAATTACCAAAGAGACCGACTTTTGAAGCAGGAATAATGACACAGTGTGTCTATGTTTTTGTTTTTATTTATTTTGTTGACAGTTTTTTAGATTGATGTGTCCAATTCATGGTGCTGTGGCACAAAAAGCTTGGCCCTGATGAATCTCGTAAAGTACAGTAAGCAGAGAAACATGTTGGCATTTAACAGTGGTATGCATATATAGCAACCTACACTGTTTTTTAATTTGAGTGGGTTCACTGAGCAAAAAATTAAAGTTGTTGTGCATTGAGTGATTCCTACCAATTTTAAATTTCTTTCCACACTGTGAGGTGTGACACATTTCTGCACTTCACATTTTGCACCTTTATACCACTTACACTTTTCTTTCACACCTTTCTGTTAAGAGCGTAATGACCACCGATGATGAAAACAATGGGCTCGTCTGGTGAGTACCTACCAGTGGCCCGCCAGGTGGCACGCCCGTGAGGGGTCATTTCGCTCGTTTCACTTTTTCACTCTGAGTAGTGTATGATTGGGACGGAAATAGTTGAGAATGATAGGTTTATGAGTTCCTTATACACTAAAAAACTGTCAACAAAGTGTGGGAAAGTGGTTTCTAGGATATATATATACATGAATACTGCTGAACAGAGTATAAGGAAGGTTATGTAGAATACTACAAATCTTTAGATAGACTACATTGGGGAGATACAATAGACTAGGATCTCCGTAGTCTTAGGACCCTGGTCTTTTTGTGTATTACTCTGTTGAGTGGAGGGCCACCAGGGTTCCTTTTTCCCTCTTTGCTCCATAGCAAATGTGTGTCGGTTTTTAACAACCAAGCCAGCATCATGCCCGCCTTGTCTCCTTCCCTATGTTGCTGGGCTAGTTATTGCTTATAATCCAAGGCACAGAAGCTGTCCAGAATCTCCTTGTAGGCTAGGCAAGCCTTAGCCAATACAGGAGCAATACTTGGGTCTGTGGGGGAGAGTTGTTTGCAGTGCTGTATTTCCAGTTCATGACATTGGAGCTCTTTCGTGCCATACGGGAGCCATAAACTGCTTTAATCTACTGTCCACGGAGGACAGTCTTGAATGCATCCCATTCAATGCCGGTATGAGAGGCAGAGCCAGCGTTTGTTTGAAAATATGCATCAATAGATTGTATTATGACTGCACTTAATGCTGCACCTTTGAGTGTCTCCAAAGGGAGGCGCCATGTCAGGATGCTAGTTTTATGCGTTCCCCATGACAATTGTAGCTGTAACAGGTTGTGGTCTGATATCGTGCAAGCTAAATACTCCACCTGTGACACCTTCGCTATGGCATTCTCAGAGCAATACATGGCATCAATTCTAGTGTGTAAGTTGGGTATTTTGGAATAGTGTGAATAGATGCATGAAGTTGGATGAGCGCTGTGCCAGGCTTCAGTGACTTGCATGTTATTGATCCAGTCCTTCATATATTATGTCAGGGCTATATATTGCGCTTCTGGGAGTGGCGGGCATGAGCAATCTAGTACTGGATCAGAAACGCAGTTGTTGGTGCCGTTGGATCTCTGCACAGTGATCGTTGTAATGACTGTAAGAATAAGCCCTGTATTGAATTTGATGCATACAGTGAGACTAAGGCTAGTGTCGAGCTGTCTAAAGGTCCCTCCAAAATCATATATCAGCTTTCTGGGTCTACCCGGGTATGTAATATCTGCAGGGGTATTCCTGGATCTATCCAGATTAAAGTGCCTCTGGGATAGCCTGAGTATGTGGTGCCTATCACTGAGCATCTTCAGAGCTTGCGTAAGGATAAGAGGGTTTGTGTGGTGAGATGAGTTTCCTGGATCAGTGCTATTGTGACAGTGTGACTTCGTAGGTATTGGTACACCTTATGGTGCTAAACACAGCCAGCTAGCCCTCAAACGTTCTGGTTGTCAGAAGATAATTAGTACTTGCATTTGTGTCAATACCCAAGAATGAATAAACGCACTTGGCCCCCGAATACTCTCGAAGACGGGCAGCGTGTCGTCCCTGTGGCCACCTCCTTAATGCTGATGCAGCAAATCTGTGTGTAATTTACATGTTGTTTAGTATAACAGAACAGAGAGACCTTGATAAACATTTGTAATAGCCAACTCCCCACCCCAGGCCAATACCCAACACCCCACCCCTAGGCCATCAGCACTGAAATGCAATTGAGTGAAAAAACTATAATCAATATAATAAAAATACAAAATAGAAATTATTCAGCTAAATATAATTCGTAAGAAAAAGATATCAAGTGAGCAGAGAGAAAAAAGAAGACAAAAAAGAAGAACATATGGATGCTATATCAGCCACTTATCGTGCGTGAGGGCGCAGCTATTCTTCATTGCCAACTGTATAAAGGCTGCCTAAACAGTTTGTGCCTGCCATAGTTATGGTGAAATCCAACAGTTGCTGCACTCAGTCTAATGTCTTGGTTCCCACGGAGATAGTGTATTCGTGTCCTGTTAATGGGGAGTATTAAGTTTCTCAACAGAAGGTCATCCGAGCTCGTCGGCTGTTTGCGAGGTGACTAGTGGAGCCCTCTCCATTAGCGCTGCTTGCTGTGTATCTGTCAGCTGTAGTATTTGGTCTATGTTTGCGTCTGAGTCGGACTCAGATCTAGAGGGGGGTTAGACTGTCCAAGGTGCTCCACCTGTTTAATAGCATGTTCCTGTTCCATTGCTGCTTGGATTTTGGAAGGAAGTGGCGCTCGCCCCCTGCCAGGGAGTCTGCGTGTGCCTGCAGTTCGCCATGGTTGATGAGAGTCTCACTAGGGTGTACCCGGTGCATGTTCAAATCCATTCTGGTCCATCCAGGTCCAGGCATCTTTGGGAGTAGAGTAAATTACAGTGCCGCCATTGTGTCAGATACGCAACATTGCAGGATATTGCAGCGAGTATTGGATTTCATGTTCACGGAAGTTTTTATTGACTTCCAAATAAGAAGATCTGTGGCACTCTACCATCAGCGTAAAGTCTGGATAAATGTACACTGTACACTTCGACTCTCCATGGGCCCTTGTCATCTGGAGGATGTGATCTCTATCTCAATAATTGAACAATCTGGTGATCACTAGAGGGATTGCCTGTATGGGGGGGGGGGCAACCCGTAATTCTGTGTGCCTGCTCAACTCAGAAGAATTTGGAGAATGTGTCATCGAGGACATCCGTGGTGAATCATTTCTTTAGGTACAGTTCCATACTTTGGGTTTCTATCTGTTCCAGTAGGCCCACTATGCGAATGTTGTTTCTCCTAGATCTACCTTCCTGGTCCTCCGCCCGGCTCTTCAGATATTCCACCTCTTTCTGGAGGGACCTGATCTGGTCTGTGGCTGTTGACATGGTGGGTCTCAGAGTTGCCAGTGCCGACTCCGATTCCTCCACTCTGTCCTTAAGTTTCTTGTCGTTCTCGCGCAGGAATCCCATTTCAGTACAGAGCGAGTCTATTTTAGGACCCAGTGTGGACTTGATATCTAGTACTGCCACCATTAGCTCATCGAAGCGATGCGAGGGATCAACTTGTCCTGTAGGTGTCATGGCCGTTGTTTGTGCAGGGTTCTCTGTGCTAGGTGTCGCAGTGAGTGCGATTTATCTGTTTTTAGTTTTCCCATTTCGTGGCTGTATACTGAGATGTGGAGTGCACTAGAAATATAGCTGGTGTCAGTAGTCACCCAGGAGCATTGCAGGTGTGAGGCGGAAATCCTTCAAAATTGGTGGTAATGATCTGAAAACTCTAGTGTGCACTAGGCATATTAGGAAGTTTACAGGGTGGAGCTCACAGTCAGCAGTGTATATGTGTCTCGTCGAGTTACTACGCGGCGGGTCCCAGTGGTCGGCTACTAAGGATGCAGTGCCAGTAAAGGGGTCAGGAGAAAAAACATGTAGGAGTGCCAATATGTGCTATGCACTTAATAATGGGCTTGCAACCCCGGGTACTGAGTAACGTTTGATCTCAAGACGGCGATTGTATAATGTCTCTATGGTGGGGGGGGGCTAATATCTTTGCCCAGTGATTGTAAATTTTGGTGTTCCGTGTTGTTCCTCTGCTTTCCCATAACACGGACCTCCAAGACTTTCACACCGGGGGGTCTCAGGGATAACGACATGCACTTGTGACCACTTCGGAGATGTTAATTGATAGGCGGTTTGTGCATATGTTTGGTGCCAGACTTCACACCCTCTGGGGAAGACAACAGATGAGTGAGTGACAAGACAATGGGGCTCTTCTGAGCCTCTCCACTGGAATCTGTGCAGCCAAAGAACTCCCTGCTAAGTGTATTTTCAATGTTAGCAATGCACTGGCAAGGCGCATCTGTTGCACCACCTTCATGTTCAGTGTGGTGCGGGGCAACGTGCGTTCAGAGTATTTGTCTCAGCTGCAGCCCCAGCACTCGCCTCCTCTAAATTTCCTGACAAGGAGGCACTCAGGCACCACCGAGGCTGCAGGCTGTTGCGTAAAAGGCCGCCAGGCGTCCAGGCCCTCTTTCCTTGACCTCCAGGGGGTCAGCGCACGTCCACTGCATCCCCAGGAGTAAGTAACTTTCCACCTCCGACGCGGCACCTCTGCGGCGGATCGTATTGGTGGGATGGCGTCCCTCTTGGAACACGGGTGTGCCCAAGCTGAAGGCCTTGCCTCAATCAAACGACCGCCAATGCAGCCAAGGGCAGCGCCACACGCCAGTTGTAGGCCACTTTGTCCCAGTCCAGTCAGCCTTGGTGTCTCCGGGGCGCCTCCTCAGCAGCTGCGCTCACACTGCTTAGGTGTCAGAGTTTTTCTTTCTCCATGGTCTCCTGTGCTAACGGGCCCACACTGGTGCAGACAGTCGCGGCTCCTCCCTCCAGCTTTGAGTTACACTAGTCAGGGGTTTGCGTAGCCGGTCTTCAAGTCGCTGAGCCTCCGGCCCATTACCTCATCCGCACAGCTGCAGAGCCATTCATGCAGCACACCAGAGGCTACTGCTACTGTCAGCGATTACATGCTGCGGTGGATTACTTTTTAGGTAGCTTTATGGCGTATATTTTCAGGATGATTTGGCGTGCCTGGTGCAGAGCATTTTATAGCACATCCGCACTCATCGCCATCTTGGACACGCCCCGTTTGCATGTAGCTCTTTAATGACAGATTATAGCTCACTGTTCTAGGTTGTGATTTTAACTTCTAAACTGCAAGTAGCAAAATGATCTCTTTGACAAAAGCAGTAACCCACTGACCTATTTACATTATTTACACTTTGTGAGGTGCATGGTACACATTCTTTCCAGCAGGCATCGCTATAAACTCCGATTTTTCTCCAGCAAGAACAATAATCACCAGAGATATCTTGACATTTTTATTGTTGCCAGAAAATTGCTTGCGGCAAGGAATGCAACAGTAGGTGCTTAAAAACCATAATATACTTGCAAACAGGGTGCCCCCATCCGAAGTCAGCACCTGATGTGGTGGTACCAGTCGCACCTCCCTAGAGCCTACCCTGGTGAGGGATATGCTCATGGCAGCAGAAAGGCTAAAACAAGCACCAAGCATCTTTAGTATTGGCAGCACCTTGGGCCATGGAGGGCTGCAGCAGCAGGTGTCAGCAGCACCATCATGACTTGATGCTCACCCCAAAGAGAAGGGTTGTAGCTTGGGACCCAATAGAAAAGAAGGAGCACTCCTAGGGGCAGAACATGGAGGAAGCAAGACAGTGAGCCCCTCACACACAAGAGGATGGGCAAAGAGAGCGGGGTCCCCACCCGTAAAGGCAGCACTGGAAAGAGGAGTGACAGGCCAGTTGGGGACAGCGTGAGAGCTCCAAACACACCGGTTGCAACAGGTGGCAGCAGCAGAGATACATCAGCCACTGAGGAAGTGTGCCAGAAGTGAGGAAAAACCACCCGCGAGCAGCACCTCCATTTGTGAGGGAGGCTTACTGGATGGCAAAGGATGTTAGGGAGTCCTCCATGACTGATAGGCCACAGATGGAAGAGCATCCAGAAAAATGGAGGTCAGTGTAGATAGGAAGGAAGGCAAGCAACAGGTAGAGCAACAGCAGAAGCAGGACCTCTGGCATCCACCACTACGAAGGAAGTGTAGAAGGAGTAGCGTGGCCACCTGAAAACCCCACAGCAGAGGGACTTAGTCAGAACAGCCTAGGTCTGGAGACAAATATAATCTCCTCGAGTGAATGTAACATCTTTTTCATGGCAGAGCTTATGGCCTTCATTTTACTCTTACGAACCAAGTCTTTCATACAAGTTTCTTCCTCACTATTTGATCATTTTTTGGTCCATTGAGGTAACTTGGTCGTCATGGTTAACCCAAACATCAAGGTTGCAGGATTTTCACTTGTTAAGAGAGGGGTTAAATGGTAAGCTTGAAGACCTTAAGATCAAGCTTTTCTAGTATAGAACACTGGACAGCTTTCTTCAGAGCACTCATAAAACATTCAACAAGGCCATTGGCCTGGGATCAAAGAGGTGTGCTCTTCTGATGCTTCACATTTAGATGAGTGAGAAAGTCTCTGGGTTCTTGACTGTTGAAAGATGGGCCGCTGTCAGGTTTTAGGCTCACAGGAACACCTCATGTCACACAGATGCCGTCTAATCTCTCCATGACTCTCTCTTGAGTGATAGATGAGAGATCTTCTATCATTGGAAAACAGGCGTATTCATCAAAAATCATCATCAGATGATGTCTATTGTCAAGTGGACCGAAGAAGTCACCCGCAATGTTTTCCCATGCTTACGTTGGCAACTCTGACATGTTTAAGGTGTGTTGAATGGTTTTTGATGTCAGGCAGTTGTATAAATGACAGACCTTCAACTCTGTTTCAACTCTCTTGTCGAGACGTGGAAACCATACTTGATCTCACAGAGCTCGTTTGGTAGCCACGTTTGTACGATGTCTTCATGCGCCACTACAAATATCTGTTGTCGCATACTCTCCAGAATGACAATTCTCGAACCTCTTACAAAACACCTTCATGAGTAAAGGACAGTTCATGTTTGAAATGTTTTAACTTTGGGTATTCACTGTCACTGGTAAGAAGTCGAGGGTGCTGGTACAAAGACAGATCTATAACAATGTTGTTCTGTTTTAGCATGACACTATCGTGACTCGTGGCAGTGACAAATTGTTCCATTGAAATGGCAGCTGGGGTTCTTAATTTCAATATGAAATTTATGTGTGGATTCAGCAGAAGCACTCATGAGAAGGAGTCAGCAGGGTTCTGATCTTTCCCTGGACGATGCATGATGGTGTAGTTGTATTCTTGAAATCGATCAATGCAAGGAGGCATTTTTGCCTTTGGCTTGCCAAAGATAGTCAACAATGTTTGGTGATCTGTCTCAAGTATGAAGGGCTTCCCATACAATAATACTTGAAAATGTTCACAAACCCACACACCAGTGCTAAGCTTTCTTTTTCGGTTGTCAATAAGCATGTTCAGTTTGGGACAAACGTCGACTGGCATTTGCCACAATATGTCTTCAAGCATTTGGGTGTCTACTGTGCAAGGATGGTGTCTAATCTGAAAGGGCGAGCATCAACAACAACCTCAGTATGAAGCTTTGGATCAATGTATGCCATTTCAGGGGTATTCTCAAAGGTTTGTTCAATTTTCTGGAAGCTTTACTCGCATTCATGGGACTAAAAAAAAAAGAAGCATTCTTTTTCGTCAAGTCTCCAAATGGCACACTGACAGTGGCAAATTCTCTTAGTATCTAGAGCAATCGCTGGCCATGCCTAGGAATGAACGTTCCCTATTTGTTATTAGTTGTGATAGCGGGAGAAGTCCCGCGAGGCATTTTCTTCCCACTGTGGAAACCCTACATTAGAGGGCGCATCGAGGACCTTTGTCTCTTTGCCTTAGGTGGCGGTTGTTTCTTTTCTGTCCCTCACCTACTTTTTCTAACTCTGATTCATTCCTCCTCCTTTGTTGGCCTTATTTTATTTTATTTTTCTAATTGTGAAAGGTTATGGCAGCGAAGGACGCCTTTGTCTATAGTGAAGACCACATTAAGAACCTTTTAAGCGCTCCACCGATATTCACTTCAGTTTCCCTCAGTACATCTGCCACTTCGCAAAACAAATCGGATAAACTTTTACGACTGAAGAAGAAACAAATCAGAACTAATTTACATGGCCATTTCCTTCTCCAACACCTAAGGGAAGGTACCATTCCTGGGGGCCTTCAAATAAAGAACATCCTGGTCATTTTTACCGAAGACCCTCTCTTTAAAAAGGGATTCAGTTGTATTGAAACGAAGTGCAGTAAGGACCTTATGGTCCTCACTGTAGAAACAGCAGCTAGGATCTCTAAAAAAGAACTTGAGGAAATAGCTCAGTTGGAATCAGAAATAAGTAATAACCAAACCATAACAGACTCCAAAGCCTTACTTGACAAAGTGGATAAGGAAATTCAGGATTTTAAAGACCATACTATTACGCAAAAAACTAACCAGTTTGAAAAAGACAAAAAGAATTTCTCTTTGGATCACGTATACCCTTTCCTACAAGCGGATTTCTATACAAAATCGGACCCAAGACGCTATTTAACTGATAATCGAGGAAGATCGCGAAATCAATTCATCACTTTCTCAGATACTTCATCATCTGCTGGAAGTGATAGCGATAATAGCACTAATAGACCAAATAGGAACCGCAAATGGAATCAACAGCAACAGCCTCAACGACCATCTTCGAATTCTTTTTTAGGAAGAGGCCAACCAAGGTCAAGAGCAAAAACAAGATACACGCAACCATGGGAAATGACAACCCGCCGCCAACATTACAAGAACTAGCGGTATCCCCAATTTTTAACCTATCTCAAAGAACTCTAACTGAGGCGGAAAAAAATGTCCTTGCCAAAGGACTTTCATTTGTGCCATCCAAGAAAACAGACTTTGTAAGAATGAAAACTGAATTCATAGAATTTTGCCGCAAACTGAGGCTAACTTTGTTTTTTGCATATAGTCCAGTCACCCAGTCACCTGAAGTCACAGGACTTCGGAAAAAAAACACCTTTTGCCCTCCAGGCAATAGGTATCCCAAGGAAATCATTTTGTTTGAAAAGGCGGTGCTGTCCGCCATCTCTGAGATGGAAAAACAAAAGAAATGTGTCAAATTTAACATTTCTAAAGAAGAGACAAATGCATTAACAACTTTACGGAATGATCCAACCGTTATTATAAAACAATCGGACAAAGGAGGTTTGATTGTTGTCTGGGATACAACTGAATATACTTCCGAGGTCATGAGGCAACTCAATGACCCTGTATGTTATCAGAAGATTGCAAAAGATAGGGGGGCGTGGCTACGGCGCTGAGCGGAATGGCTGCCTCGTAAGGGAGCTCCGCGTGCCGGGATCCTACACTGGACAAATCCCATCCTTCCCCCGCTGAAAATGAGCTGATACTGTGCCTGAGAGGCCTGGGAGAGCAAAGGAGCGGAGTGAGCTGCTGAATAAAGCTGAGGCTCTACGCCTTCCCTCGTTTATATGAAAATACTGAGAGTGTGCGCGTAGACCAAGATGGCGGCGCCGCGCTCGAGACAGTGAGTGCGCCTTCTGGGCCTGCCTAGGAGAAGCTGTTGACACGGTGGACGTTGGCCGGTCTGCGCGAGGCGAGGCTGCGGACCCGATCTGCCACGTGGAGGCTTGGCTGCATGGTGTGCGGCTGTGGGACGCTGGTCGGCAGGAATAGCACTGCGGAGATGAGAGCCAGGAGCGAGCCAATAGAAGTCCCGGCCTGGGTCGGCCGCGGTGCATCTGGCGGCTGACGGAGGAGGCTGCTGTGTGGAGCAACGTTGGAGGCCCGCTCCTGCCTAGCTCCGGCCACGTGTAGGGGCACGGAGCGGTCTGGCGGAACAACTGAGGCTGGTGAGTGGGGCGCCGGCCTGGACTGGGCCTGCTGGGGCTGGTGGCGTGGGGCTCGCGGGGCCATACTGCCCGAATAGGCGGTAGCGCCGGACGGATCCCGCGCGGCGGGCCTTTGGGGTGGGGTCTGGGCTGGCGACACTTGCGGCACCTGAAGGGGTTCTGCGCTGCTTGCGGGTACCGCGGAGCTCTGCTGAGTGGTCACATTGCTGCATCCCTGATCCGACCTTGGTCAGGGATTGGTAGGTGCCGCGGTTGTGAGATCGGCAGGAACTGCGGGTGGTGGGGAGCCTGGATGGTGCGGTGGGTGACTGCTGCCGGTGAATAGTGCGACCGCCGGACGGCGGTAGGTGCCCCCCGCTTCTACGCCACGCCGCAGGGACACGAGACTGGCCACACTGGTTATCGGGCCTTGAGGGCGCAGTAATGCGGGAGAGACGAGGTGCGGTGTGTGGGCTCGGTGGAGGGCTGAGAGTTGCCTCATTGTCCAGACCCACATACGCATCAGGGTCCATGAAGGTGTAGGAAGTATCGGACTGTTGGCGCGGACCATGTGGCGACATGAGCAAGTCCGAGCCCAGGCAAGTCAAGCTGACTTTTGAAAATAAACGGCACACACGTGCGGTGGATGGTCTGCATGAGCGGGGCGGGCCTGGGGGTACTGAATCCACGCCAGATGAAACAGGGGATGACACCCGCACAATACTCCTGGAGTTATGAGCGGGAATGAAATCTATAGATAGTAAGATTGACGCACTGGCGACCGGCCTTGACATAGTAAAGAAAAAGGTCGACAAACACGAAAATCGACTAGATGTTCTGGAAAACAGGGTGTCCGATGGACACGACACGCAGGCAGAGACCCGCACACAGCTCCTCCAAATGGAAAAAATCCTGGAAGTGATAAGTGCGAAAAATGAAGATTTAGAAGCGCGATCGAGGCCCAATAATGTGAGAATTCTTGGCCTATCGGAGTCCACACCCATTTCCAAGATGCAGCTTTTCATCGATGGCATGCTACGTGAACTTTTCGGCACTGCCCTATCCAGTGTGATGATTGTGGAGAGGGCTAACAGGTCCTTGGAGCCCAGAACAAAACCAGGTGCGCCCCCGAGGCCGATCATTGCCAGGCTACTTAATTATGCAGATCGAGACTCCATCCTGAGGGAGGCGAGGGCAAAAGAACCGGTGGTGTATAAGGGCGATACCCTGTCCTTCTTTCCAGACTACACTCCGACGGTTCAGGCGGCGCGCCGAGAATTTGTCCCAGTGAAGAGACTGTTACGGGAGGCGAAGGTGCCGTATGCTATGCTCTATCTCGCAAAACTGAAAATATCTCATGAGGAACAGTCACACTTCTTTACGGATGCTAAATCTGCGTTAAAATTCACAAAACACATCTGCAAGAGGAAGCCAAAGGAGCACCGGCCACCTGTGGAGCAGACGGCTTCCGAATTAGATGATGCAGATTGATAGACTGGTGACTATTGTACTGTGCGAATAACTCATGATAAAACTGCTGGGCCTCTCACTTTAGCCAGTTGGAGTGAAACGCACCTGATCAGACTAGTTTGCTAAATTGAGGCGTGCGGTAGTTACTGTTCTTTTGCTTGGTGCTCTCTCGGGGACCAGGGGCGGGGCGGTGCATTGTATACTGATGACAATTTAAAAGTGATTCAGCGGTATTATGATAGACATAGTCCCGGCGGCCGCACTACGGTGCGTGTACACGCTGCTGTGCTTCTTCCCCCATCGGGTAATACCCACATGGTTGCTGTCAAAAGGGAGAGGGGGGGGCTAGTCTCGACCTGATTGGGAGGTTGGAGTGGGTGGCGGGAGGGGAATGGCGGGTTCTTTGTGGTTTTTGTATGTGTTGTTTTTTTTCTGAATATCGAGATCTATCACGACAGCGTAGAACTGTATTTACCATGCAGGATAGTGGTGCTGCTCTGTGACTGCTCGGGCGATGTCCTGGGGGGCTCCCAGACACGAACTGCTATTTTTGTGACAAGAAAAACCTAATGGCTGACAACTGTGTGATGCTGACTTGGAATGTCCGTGGCCTCAACTCCCCTAAAAAAGGAACACAGGTGGCTGCATACCTGAACCGACATGGGGTACAAATTGCGCTGTTACAGGAGACACACTTGGCTCCACATGTGGTATGTGGGGCACTGGGCAGATCGGCAGGTTTTCAGCATGCGGCCTCATTTTCTTCTTATGCGAGAGGAGTGCTAATCCTGGTAAAGAGAGGGGTCGATTTTCAAATGTTACACACGTATGCAGATGATGAGGGGAGATGCATGATGGTATGTGGGAAGTTGTATGGCACGTTGGTAATAATTGTGAATATGTATGGGCCCATAGTGGATGACCCGCTGTGCATGGCTCGCATCTGTGCTCAACTGAGGGACTGGCCTGCTGCGCCTGTCATATGGGGGGGGTGATTTTAATACGTATTTAGACGTGCAGTTAGATAAGTCTAACCCAGAGACGCACCGCACCCCCCGAGTAGCTGCGAGTGTGTTGCGAGCTATGGAGGAGTTTGGTTTGCAGGATGTATGGAGAGTGCGTAATCCAGAGAGGAAGGAAGGTACACATGCGACACCTATTCATGGAAGTTGGTCGAGACTTGACTACTGGCTGGTTGGCGATGAACTTATGGAGTGGGTGGTGGAGGTAGGTCCCCTGGCTCGTACGCTGTAAGAACACAACCCAGTACGCTTACTCTTGAGAAACTCAAACGGAGCGCGACGTCCATTAACATGGCGACTGCGTGCTGAGGCACTTCTGGATCCTATTTATGATAAAACCATACACGATGCTATAGAGCAATACTTCATGTTGAATGAGGGCACGGTTGATCAGGTGGCGACGCTGTGGGAGGCCTTCAAGGTCACCATCAGAGGGACGTGTATTGGTACGGCAGTTGGTATACTTAGGGATATCAGAACACAGCTGCAGCGCCTTGAATCTGAAATGAAGGAGCTTGAGCGAGATTATGCTGCCTGGCCTGCGCTATCTACACTGGCTAAACTGCTAGAACTGATGGTAGAATATGAAACACAGGCGGAGGCAGAGATTAAATACCTTTATCGTAGACATGGGGCCTGCAGATATGGAGAGGCAGGCAGGCCGGGAAGGACGCTTGCGTTCAAAATAAAAACGAGATTAGAGCAGCAGCGGGTGGACAGGATAGTGAATGACGCGGGAACCGAGCATTATACTCCAGAAGCTATAACGGAACAATTCCGTAAATTCTATGCGGATTTGTATGACACGCAGAGTACGCTTACTGCCGAGGACTTTGATGAATACTTGGATGACATCGCATGCGCTTGGCTGAAGGACGCGCAGCGTCAGTATTTATGCCTCCCAATAGATGAGCAAGATGTCAAATTGGCCATAGCGGCGCTAGCAAATGGTAAAGCACCGGGTCCGGATGGACTGCCGGTTGAGTTTTACAAGAAATATGCTGATCTTCTCGCGCCGCGTCTGTTGGCCGTAAATGCGGAAGCGCACGAAACTGGGATACTCCCCCCAACATTGAGAGAGGCCCTCATAGTCACACTGTTGAAAAAAGATAAGCCCCCGGAGCGCTGCGACTCCTATCGTCCGCTGTCTCTGATTAATATCGATGCCAAAATCTTGGCCAAAATCATAGCCACTAAGCTGCAGCCCCTGATGCATGGACTGATTCTGCCGGATCAGTCAGGTTTCATACCGGAGCGGTCTACCTCGCATAACCTGCGCACACTCTTTTCCATGTTTCATGTATTGGAGCCGAGTCTGGAGGCTGCGGCAGTACTATTAGACGCTGCCAAAGCGTTCGACTCCGTGGAATGGCAGTACATGCACAGAGTATTACGCCGCATGGGATTTCCCCCATTATTCCTTCAATGGATAACGGTGTTATACACGGCGCCATCGGCGAGAGTGAGGGTTGGAAGGTCGACTTCGGACTCGCTATATATCAAAAGGGGGACCCGGCAAGGATGTCCTCTTTCACCCATGTTGTTCGCGACTATTTTGGAACCATTGGCTTGCGTGATTCGACAACAGCATAGGGAGACTGCGTTGAACTTTAACAATCGCCCGGTTTATATTTCAATGTATGCCGACGACATGGTTTTGTTCGTACGGGAACCGTCTCGGTACTTGGTACAACTGCTGCAGGAATATGTGCGGTTTGGCCGAATATCGGGATTACAGATAAATTGAGAGAAGTCGATCATAATCCCACTGACGGAAAGAACCATGCGCCATGACCTCGAATTCCCACTGGTGTGGTCGACAGACCCTGTTAAGTACCTGGGAGTGTGGGTGCACCGCGACCCGGCGGTCGTGATACGAGAGAATTACGGTCGAGCTAGTTCTAATCTGGAAACTATGGTTGAGACCTGGCTGCAGCTGCCGCTCTCGCTTGCGGATCGCATTGCTCTTGTCAAAATGGTGGTGCTGCCTCGATTTCTTTTCTTGTTCATGAATGTACCCATAGTGCTGAATCTGTCATTTTTCAAGACGATTCGTGGGCATCTACTTCGGTTGGTATGGGGAGGTAAGACGGCAAGTGTGCAGTGGTCGGTTCTTACCAGGGGGTATGCGTGTGGCGGATTCACAGCCCCAGACTTCTATGTCTACTATTTAAGTGCCCAGGCTCAATATCTATATTACTGGTATAGACCGCATGCCTACATGCCACATGTCGTGGTGGAGGAAGGGGATGCTGCCCCGATTCCCTTGCATAGCATAGTAACACATAGCTCGCGCAATACTCCGAAATCGGAAATAAATGCGATCGACGCTACAATATCGGCATGGCATCGCATAGGGAAACTGGCGCAGAAGCTGCCGCTGTACGCACCAGATCTGCGCCTGGAATGTCATGCGCGTCTGTCGGTTACGCATGAGGCCCCGTCGCTGAGGTTATTGAACGAGGTGGGCATCACTCGTATGCGAGATGTGTATCCAAACGGCACGTTCCTTGACCAGGACGACATGAGTAACATCGAGAACCAGTCACTCCTATTCCACTTTGCGATTCATCGGTTGCGGGGGTAGCCCGGGAAAATTATACCACTTTCCCTGACGAGCCTCCGGTGCTAGCATCTTTGCAGTGTGTTCTAACTGCACCTAATAACAAGAAACTGATTTCTAAGATCTACACACTTATCAAAGATTAAACAGTGTTGGGTGTGGACAAAAGCTTGGTCAAATGGAATACTTGTCTGGAGGATGACATATCTGAAGATGACTGGAAGCATATATGTGGTTTGACTGGGACACTCTGCATGAATGGTAACCTTAAAATCATTCATTTCAAATATATCCACCAAGTATACTACACTCCGGTGCGGCTACATGCCTATGGCTTGCGTGACACGGCGAAGTGTGACAGATGCGGACAGGATGAGGTGGATTTTCTTCACTTGGCGTAGAGCTGCCAGCCGGTGGCTGCTTTCTGGGGTGAAGTGGTGAGTGGATTGCGTGAGATGGCTGAGGTGGACCTTCCGTGTACGCCTTTGGTGTGTCTGCTTTGTTGCGTGCCACATATTAGGGGGACAACCGGTAAATTTGTACGATTGGCGTTACTCATGGCTGCAAGAAGGGTAGCGATTACATGGGGAAGGGGTAGGCGACCCATCCTAAAGGCCTGGCTACATGATTTGGTGTATTGTCGAGATAGCCTAACCGGAGGAGATGCCCCTGCCCTCTAGACCGAGAGACATCTGGGAGCCACTACGATTGTATCCGCTAACGCACTCTGAGCAGGGGTCTGGTTGAGTCGGAGCAGGGAGGGAGCAGCACTGCAGTGAGTTTGCAGCTGGGGGGCCTTACAACAGGAATGGAACGTATGATGTAAGAGCACACTGTTACCTGAGCGCAAAGTGATTGTTCTTTGGAAACACAACTGTACTGTGATCGAATTTGTTTTTCTTTATGTATGGTTTCTTTTCTTATGTCTTCATTTATGGTCATGTCTAAAGGGGTTTTTTGTTTCCTTGTTAGTTGCTAATTCCTTATTATATTGTGATACACATCTGCCTGGGCTACTGCAGGGTCGTCATCGGACTATTGAGCCTATTTGCATATATTTACTTTACATCTCCGATGCGACAGTAGCCGTGGACACAGCTGTGAACTCTAATCGGGCGCATTGGATGCGGATGTTGTCTTTTTTTTTTCTTTTATGTGATGTCACTGTTATCATTTGCAAAATAAAATAAAAAATAAAATAAAAAAAAGATTGCAAAAGATCCCACAACTGAACTACAAAATCAATTATTTGCTTTATTGCAAGAAGGGTTCAAACAATGCTTTCTAGGGCCAAAAGAATTTGACTACTTTCAGAATAAACACCCCAAGGTACCAATGTTCTACATTTTGCTAAAGGTTCATAAGAACCAAACCAACCCGCCCGGAAGACCGATTGTGGCGGGGTGTGATTCATTACTTGAGCCAATTGCCAAATATGTGGACTGTTTTTTGAAGCTATTTATGGACCTTGTGATTTCCTACATACAAGACACCACTGATTTTATTAAGAAACTGGAAACGGTCAATTTCACTAAAGGGAAGGATTTACTTGTCACAATGGATGTGACTTCCCTTTATACACAAATACCTCAGGACGAAGCAGTGGCAGTGCGTTCTCATTTTTTAGATATGAGACCCAGACCAGTTCAAGGTCCCACAAAATTTCTAGTGGATTTAGCTTCATTTGCCCTTAAAAATAATTACTTTTGGTTTGGCAAGGAATTATTTTTCCAAACTAAAGGGGGTGGCGATGGGGTGTCCTTTCGCCCCTGAGCTGGCGGTGTTATTTATGTCACTTTATGAAGACACTTATGTACATAATAACAATCCATTTTCAGACTATATTGAAACGTGGCTACGTTTCTTGATGACGTGTTTATGATTTGGACTGGAGGCAAAGAAAAACTGGCACTTTTTCACAATTGGCTGAATGCCAGAACAATTGACGTACAGTTTAGCATTGCTCATTCAGATAGTAGAATATCATTCCTGGATGTTGAAGTTTTTCCAGCTGAAGGCAAATTGGCAACTTCTCTCTTTACTAAGCCCACTGACCAAAATAAGGCCTTACTGTTCTCTAGTAACCACCCCAGGAGCCTAAAAGAAAACTTGCCATATGGCCAATACCTTCACGTGCGAAGGAATTGCTCCTTCAATGAGGACTACAACTTGCATGCTGGCAATTTAGTTAAAAAGTTATGCGAACGCGGTTACCCAAAAAAACTTGTCCAAAATTCAGTGAAACGCGCCAGATGGACGCCAAGGGAAAACCTCCTTGAACATAGAAATAAACCTCAACTGAAACGTCAAATTTGCGTAACAACTTATTGCCCTAATGCTAATAAGTTAAAAAAAATTATTGGACAGAATTGGCACTTAGTAAAGAATTTACATGAGAGCCTGCAGGAGTCTCCCCTGTTTGCATTCAAAAAAGAAAATTGTATTGCCAATTACGTGGTTAGAGCGGCACCCCCGAAGGAATCACAACCAACTCTAAGACAGCTTATGGGTTTGACTCCCATCATAGGCCACCACAAATGTGGCACGTGCCTTTGCTGTGACCTAACTGTGGAAGGCGCTCTCTTTCAGCATAATGGAATTTCGTGGAAACACGAAACATTCAGTAATTGCAAATCTAAATACGTCGTCTATGGAATAAAATGTCCATGTGGACTTCTGTATATTGGAAAAACCAACCAGGAAATCCGGCAAAGGATTTTGCAACATAAATACAGAATAAAAAAGAAAGTAGAAACTGCACCGCTCGTTAATCATTGGAGTAGATCTCAACATCAAATCAATGACCTGAGATGGACAGTCATCTCTAAGGTGGAAAAAGACCCATGTGGAGGTGACAAGGATTTGAAATTGTCTAGAAGGGAAGCTCTTCTTTTCGTCAAATTCGACACGGCTGTGTCGGGTTTAAATGAATTATCCGAAATATATAAACTGTAGATCTGTTTTGCTTGGTAGCCTCCATTTAGAGTTTCCTTGAAGTCTATTTATTGCCAGTTTCTGTCATGGCCCTGACACCTTAGTGACACTGACACTTTTTCTTACTAAGATACCGCAGGTCCCACAATGCACCGATGTTGTGATCTGGGCTAACTCACTTATTGCGCCCATTTTCTTAAAAAAAAACGTTTTTGCTTGTTTATCCTTTGACCGCTCTTACAAGGACAGTTTATGTGTAAAAAGATGTGGCTTATAGATATCTGGTTCCCGAATTAAAATTGCAGCCGTCACCACGTTACTGGGACTACATTACCCAGCTATATGTCTGCTGTGATCACGGTTTACTCATTCTTTGTGCTTACTTTTTGTAAGCGTTTCACTCCTTCATCTTTCGACTACCCCTCCAAGAATGTTATCGATTTACAAAGACGGGGCACATAGACATCGACTTTCCGATTTGGAAACGGCAACAGGCATTGCGCCACTGGGACTACATTACCCAGCCACCCGTCTGCCGCGCATGCGCAACTGCTTGTGCAGCGGCACAGACGATTGATTCGTACGCGGTGTGAGACCGGCTTTCCTCTGGTAGGAACTTTGCCCCTCATTCCTTGTCGTTGCGCCCATGAGTTAAAATCAGATGTGCCACTGGATCACTTGACAATCTAGTCTCAATTTTGGCTACCGCTATTTTTCTTTGTTGGAAGTGCGGCGCCTTGAAAACTCCCCGACGCTGTGTACGTCAACTTCGTGGTGAAGACAACGCTTCCGGCTGCACGCGGAGAAGAAAACCGCCCGGTAAGCCCATTAAGAGTGCATTCATGATTGTGTTATTAGTATGTTTGGTCAGCCTGTAACACAGGAGCCCGTTTGTAATTTTTAAACATTGTTTATCAGGGTATCCCCTTCTTCCTGACATCGGACTGAAGATCTGATACCAGCAAGGTAGGGACACACGTCACTCCCCCAGAGGTAACTGATTTGGACCTGTGCTGCCCAAGGTTACACAATTTTTAATATTGTGATTTTTTATCTAGAAATGTTACTAAACCACTCTTCCTTGGATTTTGTCTCTCTTCTCCTCTCTCTTTCATGACTGTAGGATCCATCACTCCCTGAAATTACACCCTTTGCTGTCATTTGACGGGTAAGCTGGAGGGTTGGTTCTGGTGTAGTAGTGCTTGAAAGGTTCTTTGGTTTTTAAAAAATAATCTGAGACTAGGCCCCTGTACTCTCTCTCTTTGTTTCCTCTGCAGAGCATCTTTTGGCCCTGAAGAGAATCCTGACAATGATAAGGATTCGAAACGCGTAGGCCGTGTTGGGTCTACTGGTGGCATCCGGGTGCCCAGTTGTCTGGCACTGGGTTTTGTCTGTATACACTCAATTTGTGTTAAAAAAAATTTGGGGGACAATTTGATAAACTAAAGTGAATTGTTAGCAGTGTATTCTTTGCAATTTTTAGGGATTGCTTTAAAATCTTTTAGTAGACCCGGTACCTCACCAACTGGCTTACTGAATTTCCAGATTGTGCGCGGTATATTGCATGATTTATTGAATGAAAGTGGATTGAATGTGATATGACTGATGAGTGATGGTATGGTTGAAGTTTTTGATTATAGTTTTTGTGTCCTAATTTTCATTGTTGGATAAGAACATAACCCAAAAAGGCGCATTAAGTTATAAATTGTGTTCATTTTGAATAATTTTGAATAAACAGCGATTGAATTGCCCATCCAGGTATTGAACTGTTGTTTGTATTCTGGTGGAAAGAATTCATCAAATGATTGTATCAGTATTGGCATTCTCTTTTTGTTATTTTGCTAGGAATGAACATTAGCATGTAAAAATCTGGTGGGGAAGTGGCAGTTGACAATGCTTGCACCTTAGCTGGATCGGGGGTCATGCCCCATCAGAAAAGATATGGCCAAAAATGTTTTACTTTGTCCTAGGAAACTCATATTTTTCAGCATTCAAAGTTAAATTGGCATTAGCGAGCAACTGTCACACTTGCGGGAGAGCTTTGTCCTGCTCCTTCTGTGTAGCTCCAAAACCCAATATGTAATCACTCTAATTGAAAGTATTCATGACAATCTGTATGATACATCGAATGACATCTTGGAATAGCTCTGCAGCTGATGACACACCATAACGTAGGGCCTGATTAAGATCTTTTCAGACGGGTTACTACATCACAACAGTGACAGATATCCTGTCTGCCGAAAAATAAATCCCATAGGATATCATGGAATTTATATTTCGGCGGAAGAGATATCAGCCACCGTTGTGACGGATTAACCCATCCGCCAGGATCTAAATAAGGCCCTTAGTCTTTTGTAATGGACCAGACCATCAGTGTAGAAAACGTTGTAATGCACCTGCAATTCTCCTCGAGTTCCAACTGATGATATCCTTTATTAGATTAAGAGGAGAGAATATCTTCGCACCATTCAATTGTCTCATCATGTTAGCAACATGCAGACTGGATGTCATTCCCTTTCAATTGCCTTGGTCACTTGGGGCCATATGTAGGTAAATGGCATTTACCGAACCGTAAATACCGAATTTTACCGATTCGGTATTTACAAATCGGTAAATGCCATGTAGGCAATTATTCCGTATCAATTACCGAATCGTTATGATTCGGTAATTACCGAATCGGTATTTACCGATTCGGTAATTGCCATTGATTCCTATGGGCTTTGAGGCCCATAGGAATCAATGGCAATTACCGAATCGGTAAATACCGATTCGGTAAATTTACTGAATTGTCAAGGGGGACAGGTGTCACTTTGACACCCTGTTTAACCCCTGAATCTGGCTTGTGTGCCATGTGACACACATACATGCCCTTAGGGCATGTATTTGTGCCACATGGCAGAGGTGTACATGCACAGATGTGCATGTACACAGGAATTCGTTATTTACCATGAAATAGTATTTCATGGTAAATAACGAATTCCTAAGGGCCTGTAGCACTGTTTCCAGTGCCACCTACATCCCATATTACCGATTCTGTACATTTACCGATTCGGTAATTTACAGATTCGGTAAATTTACCGATTCGGTAAATTTACAGAATCGGTAATTTTCTGGCCCCCTACATCTGAAACTACAAATACCGGTCGGTAACGGCCGAAATCGGCCGTTACCGACTGGTATTTGACCACCTACATATGGCCCTTGGTCACTTGGCACATATCCACGCAGATGCGTACAGCTCCTTCTTTGTCTTCAATACGGCTATGGGAGAAACCCACTAGGTTTTCAAGTTCTTTTTCAAAGGCTTCCTGTAAGTGAAAGGCAATTAGTGTCATTGAGCAATAGGACAGATGTCCATATTAATGTGCAACTGGGCTTTCATAATCTTGAATTTTCCCAACCCATGAAACAATTAAGGGAATTGACATACTATTTCTTGATGGGCATTCATGTTATAGTCCACAGATATCAGTCCCATATCAGCAGCTGTGCTGAGGCTGAGTAAACAGGCACTTGATGCCATAGCCTGCAGTACCTAAATGTGTTTGTACTTTTGTTTTCTTGTGTTTTATCGTTGCTACAAATGAGCCTTGACTTGTTAGTGGCATTGATGCAGCCACATATACACTTTATTATTCAATGGCAAAAGTTGGGCAATTAGGATAGTTAATTAAATTTCTCCTCAGGCATAGTATTTCTTGATGCACCACTATCAATATTGAAAGTTATTGAACAACCGTTGACCTTTAGTGTGATATTCGGGCAATATTTAAATGACTTTGGTGCTTTGTCGTGTCGACATTTTTTGAACCAGTATTTTTCATCACAGACAGCCAGTCCAACTAGTGCACATTTCTCAGCAGTAAACATCAATATAAAAACAACCATCTTCTATACTTTCACTTGGTATTGATACGGATGAACTCTTTGATGACGATTTAGATGTCTATCAACTTCATTTTGTGTCGATTTACCTCCGCTGATGTGGTCTCGGCCTTATGGGCGTGCATCGAACGCCGCTTCTGGAACGTTCAGGCAGCCATTTGTCTTCATGCCGTGATACACTCACTTTTTCCTTCACCTTTACAAAATGGTTCTCCTTTCCACAGCCTTTTCAGATTTGTCCAATGGCGTGACAACAAAAATCCACACCTGAAGCACAACTTCTTTTTTTGTGGAAAATTCATTCTGTGCCCCTCTGCCTTGTGCTTTGGCTTACTTTTCACATTCATGACTGACTCACTCTGGGTACCTCCACCCTCCAGGTCAGCAGCTTGTCAATCAGCATGCTCTTCAGCTCTGGCAGCCATGAGAACTCGCTCCAGACTAAGAGTTTCTCTCAGCATTCGTCGTCTGAATGAACACGATAAGCATTCATCAATCACTCTGAGGTGTATAGCTTCTTCATCATTAAATTGCTTGAACTTACAGTGTTTGATGAGCGTATCCAGTCTCTCAACAGATTTGTTGATGGTCTCACCAACTTTTTGTCGTTCTTGACTGAAGATGTACCTTTCATAATCTACATTCAGCATTTGATTTGACTTTATGTAATTTCATCAGCTTGCAGCATTTTCCTTATGACTTCTTTTACACCTTTAAGGTGAGACTTTTAAAGCACTTGATAATATTCTAGTTATCTGCTTCTTCAATTGCATCAATGAAATTATCAAATTTCTCTAACCATACAGTTCATCTGTCATAATTATTCAACTTTTTGGCGATATAGAATGAAGGTGGCAGTTTCAAGAAGGTGGCGTCTTTGTAACCATTGGTGGAACTTACTGATGTGGAAAGTAAAGTTCTTTCCGACGCTGCTTGGTGATCTTGTTTATGCAAACCATCTCATGACATGGTCAGTGACATCACTGATAACATCTCAAATGACTTCACTGATGATGAATCAGCAAGGATCTGCGGCAAAATAAAATAAAATGCTTTTTACTAGTGGCAGGGTCCCTCAGGGCCCCCCCCCACCATATCTGGGGGAGGGTCAGGGTATTCCTAACCTACCCCTTTTCTTTTTTTAAAACGTATTTTCTGGGACTCAGCTTCAAGCCGAGTCCCAAGGTTGCTGCCAACACTTCCTAGTTGAAGTATTGACATCCAATCATATTTTAGTAAGATTCGCAACTTCACTACAAGGACTCGCGTCCCAAGATATCTATATTTTGTAAAGATAGATATCTCAAAAACTACTGAACACAAATTAAATGCAGAACATTGGTCATAAACCCGTTATAACCCCGGTCATGAACCTGGTTCTGAATAGTTATTCTCTATTCCATATGTAACTTGTAATTGAAGGAGTTCCATGCGTAGATGCCATACAGTCTCATTTATGTCAGTCTCCTGAAATTTCCTCATAGAAGTTCATATTACTTCATTTGGGGCCAAAAAAATGGATTTGTTGAGTTCTGTATTGCCAGGTTTTGGCAGTGCCTGTTCAGGCAGAGAACGGAATCCCAAGACTCCACTGTAGGGACTGAAGCATCTGTAAAGAAGCAGCAGAAGCTGGGACTGCAAAAATGGAGGTTGTGGTTATGCTCAGAGTTGAGCGTAGGATACCCTTGCTTAAGTATAGGGAGCTTGCCGTCTGACCGCAAGCAGTTGATTTCTGGGCTCCTGATGAATCAGGGGTACTGGATTACTACTGGTCCACATGGCCTGATTGACATGCATTGTCTGAAAATTTCCCAAAGTTACCTCAAAATCATTTGAAATCGCTGCTCTGCATCTTAAGTTTTTTTTTTTTCACTCAAAAAATTCCTGCCCACCAATTTCTGTACTGCTAATTACTGGAAACAATCAGATTAATTAAATGAGTGTGGGTATTATGAGTCTGACAAAAGAAGTTATTATTCACTCAGTCATGTTGGTTATTAGAAAAAGCTTACTGGAGTCTTCGTGGTTGTATACAGATGACTCCCCACTGATTTTCTGGTTCTTAAACACAGTCAGACTCATAATACCCACACTCATTTAATTAATCTGATTGTGTCCCGGTATAGAAGATGGAAGTTACCCATAAAATTCATTTAGTTTGTCCACTGTAAAATAGTGAGAGAAGGAGACAAGAAGTGTGCAACTCATTATGCATTACTATTTTGTTAATTATTAGGATTACACCGTGGTCCAAAGCCCTGATGATAATCCCCTAAGAAACTGGGGGTTTGGAAACGCGTCAGCACGTACACAATCATCTGCGAGGGACTAACATCGAATGGGACTCTAGTGAGGGTGTTGATGCACAAACTGTATCCCGGGAGCAAATTTTATTTCAAAAATGGTTGTCCCCGCATTTTGTCTGTCTTAGCGCCATACATAATTGTAATAAGAGAATAATCTTATCGCTGGCAGGCACTATTGAATCGTTGACTGGTGTAATTACATGACATGATTGCAATGTGTTTCCTTAAATGTTTTGTTTAATGAATTCATGAAAATACGTTTTTGTAATATTCTTTAAAAAGTTTTGAAATGCATACCACAATGAATGAAATATGTATTTCTGTGATGCAATTTGAATGACGAATTGCTGTTTTAAATTAAGTTGAATTAATACAATCATTGAAGTATAGTACAATGACTCATGACGTTGTATTTGGAATCTGCATAATTAATTAGCAGTACAGAAATTGGTGGCCAGGATCTTTTTGAGTGAAAAATGTATTAAACGTCCTTCCAGGCCCCCTTAATGGACATAACCCCTATAGTTTAAACTGCATCTTAAGTTAGCAGATAATAGAACTTGTGAATTTTCCTTTCCTCCTAGGTCTTAAAGTGTAATAACATTCAAGCTACAGAATGTAAAGAAAAATTAAGTATGGGCGAAATTTGCGAATTCGTGGTACGCGAATTCGCGCGAAAGCGAATTCGCGGTCTGCAAAATCCGCGAATTTGTGCAAATTTGCGGATTTTTTTATTTTTGCGTGTTCGCGGGGTTTTGTTCAGCGCGGTGACTGCGATATTACCCATGCGGTCGTACATGGGCGCAGCCATCTTGTTTTCAGTGTTCGCGTTCTGTATTTTCGTTTCCGGGCAGCAGTTGCATGCTCGCGTTGTGCATTTCCTACGTGCGGGCCTTAATTGCGTGTTCGCGTCCGTTTTTGCGTGCTCGCAGGGGAAATATCGTGTGAACTTACCCACGTGGTCGCAATGGGTGTGGCCATCTTGTTTTTCATTCATTGCTATGGTTCTGGGCAGGCTTTTTCAATCCTCCCTTAATCTTTGCAATCCTTTGTTTCTTTGAACTTTTAAAAAAAAATGTACTCATTATCTATCTCTTTATTTTTCTACATCTATATTTTGTGGTTTTGTTCTACTTTTGGTTACTTTAAAACTACTTTTTTAAACTCATTTCTTTTATTTACTTTTTCCCTATTCTTTCTTTCCTATTTTATTTTTCTTTCCTGTCCAGGACCATGGGAAAGGGGGCCGGGAAGAACCTGAAGGGGAAGGGTCCCACACCCCGTACCCGGCTCCCTTGCGGGAGCTTAAGGGGGGAGGCATTAACTTCCCGGGAGATCTTCAGCACGGTGGAGGTGGCCGCACTGGTTTTCTTTGTCCAGCGCCACCTCCCCAAGACCGTCACAGCAGGCGGCAGGCCCGGTACTGGGTACGGGCTCCGGGAGCATCGCCAGCTATGGGGAAGGTGTGCCGGGCCATGTATCGGGAGTCTGTGGTCAGGCGCACCTACAACCAGGCAACGCACCGGTGGTCTGACATCCTGGACCGGGAACAAGACCTGCTCGACCTGCTTGGTGTCGAGATCCCTGGGATTGGTGAGTAGTAGTAGCTCGTATTTAATCACTACTTTGTTTTCCCCTGCTCTGTGTTATGATATTGCAATTTGTTTTTTCCGAAGAGCAAGAATGCTGCTGATTACATTGCAGGTAAATTATGTTTCAAAAGCTTCTGTGATTGCAGGTGCTCGCCTGCTCACTGGCGGTGCTGCTATGCTTACTTGTTTTCAATTGTGTGCTCATTTGGCCTTGGTGATTAATTATGTATGAGTGTACTTTACAGAAGTGCGTAATGCTAGACATTAGAGACTCAAGTCCAGTCCTTCCTTTGTACTCCTGCCACTAAGAAGAGATAGTGGTGGTGATCATGACAGACTGTGTCTGTTACTTCGCGTGCTGCGGAGTGCTGCCTGCCAGTCCTAGTAGAACCTTTTTGTAGTTGGTTTAGTGAGTAACTTAACTTTCCAAGTAGACGGTCCGTGAATCCAGCAATATCCTAGTAGACCACATCAGATAGGTCAATAAATTTAGTGCAATTGTTGTCTATTTCCCGGAAATAATTTGTTATTGTTTTTTTGAAATGTTTGATGTGGTTGACAACAATCATCCATGTTTATGTCTTTCTTTCATGTTGTACATCAGCTTCCCCCAGGGGCAGGGGGACACAGGAGGAGGTAGCGGCGCTGGCGGAGCAGGGACAACAGCAGGAAGGCCAGGATTGCGGCGGGGGCTCCTCTGCTGGCCCCAGTAAGTTTTCCTGTTAATATTAATAATTATACTTCTCTATCTTTTACAGCACCTGTATTTTTTCCAAACGTTCCTCATTCCATTTTTCCTAAATCGTCTTTGATATTCTTGTAGACTGTTTCTAAATTCTCATCCTGCCTCTAGTATGACTCCCTGTGGTACTACTAGATTAATATTAGTCTGTCTCTGTAGCTAACTAAGCTTGCACAGTTGGCAAAAGGTGTTGAACAAAACTCCTATTCTATTCAGCAATAGCTCTATGCACTGAGTGCAGTCCTCTGGGTTGTCCTTAATGTCTATTGAAGTCTTCTAAATGTTTATGCTTTGACTATTCCCAACAATAAAATATCAATGGCCACCAAGATTAAGATACTAGTTTACTTTTTGATTGGATAGGAGGACAATCCATACTACTACTGTTGCAGGGACTATTCTGCACAAACAGAACTATGGACAAGAAATAGGGCATTGATTATAAATTATAATAGGCGCAATTAGACTTTCCACATACCTCAGTCATAACAGAGGTTGAACCCCCAATCTCCTTACTGACTAGCTAGTGTGTCATAGAGTCATTATTTAGCTCCTGAATGCAGCGATGATCCCCAATGATTATACAACCCAGAACATAAGACTATGGAGTCAGAGACTCATGCTTGCAAATTGCAAACCCTTTCGCTCACTCACTCATCACCAAAAACCACAGAGTCTATGTAACTTTTAAAGCTTTATTAAAAGTAAAACAACTAGCTCTGTGTGTACTCTGTAAAAATTTAAATTGTGCAGTATATAAAAACATTTATTAAAATCAATGTCATATAACAAACGGTGAACGACTGAAAAGTGGCTGATTTCACACATTAATTGTGGGAGAGCCCTCACCTGGTTGGAACTTAAAGTCTTGGTGGGGATGGAGGCGCTAGGGGGCGCACAGCGGAATTGCTGCCTAGCTGAGCAGCTCCGCCGGGCGGACCGTCTTAACGCTGAATAAACATGCTAAAACAGATCGCAGCATGACACAGCACACACTGACGTGGACGGGAGAGTGTGTAGCGCAATCGGAGGGATGACAGAAGATTCTTGAGACTCAGATGCCCCCGGTAAAGCTGGACGATTCCACCGGCTGCACGGTCCAACATGGCGGACGGCACTGTGACAGCCTAGGAAGAACGCGATGTGCCCCGACCAAGCTATAAACGGAGGCTATCAGTGCTACCCGGGAGCTGCAGAAGTATAGATTTAACTGGAGATTTACTGCAATCATGGCATCTGTGTAAATATTTATCAAGGACCCCCTGAGTGCATGGAAATAGAGTTCCTAGACCAGGGAAAAGCAAATAATTTGATATGTATCAATCTAGGCAACAAAGCGTAACGAGTGGTCGAAATGAACTGAGCTAAAACATTGGTTTTTTGTAAAAAAGGGGGAGTTCAATTTTATTCACAAATTATTAAAACACATTGAGATAATAATACACATTTACAATTTACATTAAACACATGCAACACAATAAATTGAGAATACACAACAACATTGTTAAAAAGAAGCAAATAATTCAACGAAATGAAGGTTACATAAAATGAACACAATTTTTAAGAGAAAAGTGTGGCTAAATTAATCTCTACGCGCGTTTCGGCGAACCAGCGCCTTCTTCTGGAGCAGCCACGATAGTATCTACAAAAAGGAAAATGTCATATAAAAAAAAACATTATATACAATATTACTCTTGTTGTGTAACATAAAAACACTTCAGAACAATCCAATGTTATTCTAGTAGTCTCAGACTTTCCATTTTGTTTTGACCAAACGTTTTTATATTATAACATTACTATTAAGGATTTCATTTCCTTGCCTTGAAGGTAATCATACATGCGTAACTGTGGTAGATCATTGAACCCATAATCTTTTATCTGCACTAGTGGTCACAGAAAGAAGACAGTGTCTTATAATCTTGGATTGACTATTCCCAATGTTGTAAGTTTAAAGGTTTTTTTTTTTTTTTTGGTTTTTTTTACATTGGATGGTTAATAAAGGGATTCTGATATTTGTATCTCTCTAGTTGAACCTCTAACTAGCGTGAACGATGAAGTAGAGAACACTAGAGATAGTCGCAGTTATCAGGAAGTTATTCTAGCAGGACCTAACTAATAATATGCAGTGTATCTATATCATAAATAAGGTCACTTACTTTAAAAACACGAAATATATTGCTGTAATTCGATGACGCAATCTGGTTTGTACGCCCAACGAGTACCCTTTCTTTGTTTATGTTATGTAGATATTCTAAACCATAAAGAAACAGTAAAAGAACATTTGAGCACTTATTATTATAGCCTAGTCTTATGATTTCTTCATAGCCAATACTTAATAGATGAACATGATTGGTGTATTACCTATTTTAATTGAGGTTTGCAGATGGATATTCCATAAACACTGATGTGATTCGTTGGTCTCGAATGTTGATTTAAATTTCTATATTTCCTAAAGAAATTATAGGATCTTTCAATATATTCGATTTTTCAACTTTTGATTTTTTTACTTTAACTAAACAAATCGTAAGGATATAGTTTTTTACTTTAGAAAATGAAGGTACCTTAATTAAGGAGTAGGGGTTCATTTAGACCCGCCGCCCGGAGTTAAAAAGTAGTGGCCGCTGTAATGCGTATTTATGTGAAACTGGTAAGGTATGATCCTCCTGATGTGGGGATAGTTAATTGTGATGATTGCCTACAGAATGAATAGAAAGAAAACTGGCATAAACATCTATACTATGTAGTCACAAGGTAGCAATTTCTTAACTATATCTCATAGGGAGAGGAAGGACTGATGGTTACCTTTTTGTTTGCGCTCAGAGGCGGTTGGTTCAGATGATTTTAAAATAACTCCCTGTCTGTAAAATAGAAAAAATATAGTAGGGAAGTTATGTTACTCGCTCATTATTTAAAACTTACGAGTCAACTAAAGAGTGACTAGATAGAAGGTGCTGCATTAGGGATTTCTCCCAAGACTCACCCAATAGATATCAACAGGGCTCCAAAAATCCGGCGGCGGGACACGGGGGTTCTATGCTCCTTCCACGAACGATGGCAACTGAAAGCTCTATCAACTGCTGTTTATATACCCTACTTGATTGGATAAGTAAGTGCACCTGACCTATGTGTGGGAATAGAGAAAGGACCACCAATTGCAGGGAAGTAGAAAGAGGACTCGATTCTCTAAAGGGAATCCAAGATGGCTTCCAACTACACTGTCTCATGAGTAGACATAGATGATGGTGTGGAGCATATAGACTCACCTAACTCAGCAGAGGAGTAAAAACGGAGAAGGGAGCCATATTATCAAGAGGCACTAAGGCCAGTATTTACCTATTGATCAAATGAAAAATAGGAAACTCTATATACATAGCGCAACAAGAATAATTCCAAATATAACCATAGGCACGTTATGTATTGAGTAGCGATCTACCTACTAATTTGCAAAAGAAAAGGATCAAATCGTGCGGAATCTCGTAAAGCTTGGAACTCTGTTTAATACCACTATACGTGTAAACTAGAAGAGACTCCAGATTTTCTATAATTTTAGTAATTAGTAGATCAATACTTCCCAGATCTAATGTTGCTTAAATCAACATAAACGACGGTGTGGAACGCAGGGAAAATCCCACATAGTCGGGGTAATGGAAGATAACACGAGGAAGTTGCATCTTAGGTGGGCACTGACCTCAACTGTTATTGTTGTAAAAAATCAAACCAGGGAATTATCAGTGACACACCGCACGTGTATGCGAGAATAACTCTGGACTCGTTATAAAGCAGTATGCGCTCTATTTTATGGATGTGAAAATCAAACCCTAAAAAGAATAGTGCAACTAAATAATATATTTGACAGAACCATGGATGTCAACATGATGAAAATCTATATCATTTACTATTTTAGAAGATTATACATAAATTATATAAATAGACAGAAAGAATGGTTATGGTAGTAATAGCTAGAAATAGCTAAAATTATCAAATATCAAATTATCATGGCATCTGTGCGCATTCCACACCGGAGAAATGACCATATACGAGCGGGACCCCCTTAGACAAAATGGCGGCTCGACAGGTATGAAGCGTAATTAACAACGAGCGGTCCCTTACGGGTAGCGTTCAGACCGCCGCATGCCCAACAAGCCTCCGGGAGCAACTAAACACGCTCGGCGCAGATTGTAGGGTCGTTTCCCCTCTAGTACTGCGAAGATCACTCTCTGCCTGCGGTGACAATGAACAGCGCAAATGGCGGCGCCCATATCCGACCCAACACGACACGCTTTCTGTCGCAAACTAGGACAGACAAACGTATCCTGACATGCAAGATCATTCAGCGCTTGCTAATTGGACCTCCAACAGGACCGATGCAAGGTATGGCGCCGCATATGTTGCTTCAGTGTGAATCCTGCCCCGACCAGCGTGAGCCGGCATATGAGCGTGTGTAGATGAAAGGGCGCGAAATCCGCTCAGAACTGTTGGGGCCCGCCGCAGCGATCGCACCGGAGATGTGCTTGGACTACCTTCCTGATTTCTTGAGCAGCGTGGCTAATATATGAACGCCCATTGTTGCTGGCACTGTGCGACAGATAGGGACACTGGTGACAGGGTGCGGATCCTTTTGCTGGGTGTGGCCGGACATCACCCCATCGAGTGCCGAAGAGTTTGCCGTGACTTCACGGGAAGAGCATTACAACAGCCTCCAGACTGCGTACCTGGTCGGGGAGGTGGGTGCATATTCAGCTGAACTGTTGCTTACCACCGGACCTGCGCTGCTCTCCTGGCTAGAGGGAACATTACTCACGAATCACACACAATTTCTGTGCCGACATTGATATCCTGAGGGAGCGTGCAGAAGTCATTAAACGACCGAAACCACACACAACTCACTTCTGCGGCGGGACCGCGACGGTGGTGAACAACACCCCGTGGTTCATATACAGCTTTCTGAATCATACATCATGGGGAAACCTGATAACAAGCAGCCTAAACTCACATTTGAGGCGCGGAAGACACCACGGGGCCAAAATGGAACAATGGAAGAGGACCAGGACGCAGACCCTCAAGAAGGGAGCGTTATGGAAAACATCCTGAAAGCCATACAAGCGAACCTGCAGGAAATAAATGGCAAAATGGACCACCTAACGGGAACAGTCGACAGCATGGCGTCGAAGCTTGACAAACAAGGTGAAAGACTAGACACAGCGGAAACCAGAATTTCAACTGTAGAGGATGAATCGCGCACCACAACGTCCAAATGTGCGGGTATTGAGAAGGTCCTGGAGGTAATAACGGCCAAGTCAGAGGTGTTGGAAGCCAGATCAAGGCGCAATAACATACAAATAGCGGGACTGCCGGAATCAACCAACACGGGCCGCATGGAGCCCTATGTGGAGCAACTGTGCAAGGACCTGTTTGGCGCCGATAACCTATCGTCCATCTTCATTATTGAACGTGCGCACAGGTCTTTAGCTCCACAGCCCAAACCAGGAGCACCGCCCAGACCCATAATAGCAAGAGTTCTAAACTACCGAGATAGGGATACTATCTTGAGGATGGCGCGGGAAAAAGGCGAAATTCAACACCAGGGTAACAAATTGGAATTTTACCCAGACTTCACGTTTATCGGACTAACTGTAAGCTTTTGGGATATACTGTATTGTGGCGTTAATCGTCCGCAGTCACGAGGAACTTGGTTTGTGGTAGACTACTGTCCTACCGCCCAGACATTGCCGACATGGCCTTGTGACACCTACTGGTGACGTGGACCTAGACGAGAGGAACCATAATTCAAGGATATATGGACTAATCATGTACTCCTGACTATCCTTTCTGCCAACTATCTTAGAGGCCTTAAAGTTTCGCGACATGGAGTTTCTGTTTTAAGGGGCATCATAAGTGGATGACCAGTTCCGTGATGTTAATATTACTTAATAACCAGCTGTGATCTGTTTACAACTTATGGAACTGCCCACATCCTTTAGTTAGGATGGTGTAATGCGCCCTCGGCGGAGCTCTACTAGGACGGTCCCCGACAAGTTATGTTGATTCTTACTGTTATCAGGGTACAATGGCTTCGGCAGAATTGGGTTGCTGGAGTGGGTGGGATGTGGGTTAGTTGGGGTTTGTTAATTTCTGAACAACCTGGACGATTGAGATGCACTGCTGGACACCGCTTTAGGATGTATAATAGTGGGTCGGAATCAAATGCCATAACGTTATACTGTGCTGTGTTGGGTGTGGGACGGTCGGAGTGTGCTGGAATATGTGTGAAAATAGTCGAACAGACACTATGAATAGAGATAATTTGAACCTATTAACGTGGAATGTACGAGGCCTCACAAATCCTAAGAAGGTTCGTCAAATTTTTGCCTGTCTAGACAGACATCCTATTGATATAGCGCTCCTACAGGAAACCCATCTGGATCCTACCCTGCGCAGAACTATTGGAACACGCTGGGCGGAGTCGTGCACTTCGGCGGCATACTCCACGTACTCTAGGGGGGTCATGACATTGGTTAAGAAGGGTACTGATTACAGGATTGAACACACGATTGTAGATAAAAATGGTAGATATGTAATTGTGTCAGGAAGGCTGAGGGGGCAAATGATCACGATAGTGAATGTGTACGGCCCAAATATTGACTCCCCGGAGTTTTTCCAAGAACTCTGGGATCACCTGCTAGAATTCAATGATACGACCCTGGTCTCAATGTAACCTTGTGTAACGCTGCAGATCGTTCTGCATTATCCACAGAACCTCACAAGAAGGCCAGGGAAAAACTGTGGGACATTATGGAGGACAGGTCACTCAGGGACATGTGGAGGGTTAAACATCCAACAACACCGGGACCAACACACGTCAACATGGCACACAGCAGTTGGTCCAGGATCGATTTTTGGTTGGGGACGGATACAGCGGTTCTATGGGCTACGAAGATCACAACACTCGCTCGCACACTGTCTGCCCACAATCCCGTAGAGCTCTCACTACGCATACCTCACCATTCACCTCCTCCCTTCAGTTGGCGTTTTAACACACAAGCGTTATTGGACCCCACATATGTCACCGCTGTGACAGTTGCCATTCAAGAGTACTTCCACTTAAACACAGGTACAGTTGAGGACCCATGTATCCTATGGGAAGCGTTTAAGGCGACGCTTCGGGGGGTATGCATCAGCACCTCCGCCGGGATCCTGAAAGATATTAGGACTCAGATCACCAGACTTGAACATAAACTAACGGACTTGGAACAGGAATATGCGCGCACAGGGCGAGCAGAACTACTGGGCGAGATTAAACGTACACTCACTGAACATCAACAATATGCGGATGATGAACTGAAATATGTCACCAAACGCCCCCTAGCTCGACAGTTCGGGGAGGGGGGTCGACATGGAAGAGTACTAGCGAGGAAAATTTGTGGGGAAAGAGGGGCGCAGACGATCACACAGATCCGTGACATAAATGGTGAATTGCACACACAACCTGAGAAAATACTTCGTAGCTTTGTTCGTGCATACTCAGACCTCTACACTTCTCAGAAACCGGCTCCAACGCAGGACACGTTTCAATATTAGCGGGACATAGCAATTGCATGGCTGTCAGATCATCAAAGAGAATATCTGGCGCAACCCATAACTGTGGAGGAGGTGACTGCAATAATACTTGCGCTACCCAATGGGAAAGCACCAGGGCCTGACGGGTACACATGTGAATTTTATAAGAAATTTGTAGATCTGCTCGCCCCCCGTATGGTTGAAATGTATGGAGCTGCCTTTGATCAGGCAACACTTCCCCCGTCATTAAGGGAGGCAGTGATTATCACCCTCCTAAAACCAGGTAAACAACCGGACCTCACTGATTCATATCGGCCACTCTCCCTTTTAAATGTAGACTCGAAGATCCTAGCCAAATTGTTGGCGGAACGCCTGCAACCCCTGATGACTAATCTGGTCCTACCGGCTCAAGCAGGGTTTATTCCCACGAGAGACACTTCCCACAATACGAGAACGTTATTTGCGTTGTCCCACTACTTAACTCCCCAGACCAAAGCAGTAGCGGTGATGCTCGATGCGGCCAAGGCCTTCGACTCCATCGAATGGTCCTATATCCGCACAATATTGCAGAGAATGGGATTCCCGGTGAGGTTCATAACCTGTGTGACACTGCTATACACGAACCCACAGGCAAGAGTAAGGGTGAACGGGTACATTTCGGAACCTTTCAGTATAGCCAGAGGAACAAGACAGGGGTGCCCGCTGTCACCATTGATATTCGCACTGGTATTGGAACCCCTTGCATGCATTATCAGACAAACGCATAACCATTCAGCACTGCACTTCCCTGGGAGACCTTTACACATTTTGTTGTATGCTGACGATATGCTCCTGTATATACGAGATCCTGAACAGAATCTTAGCCCGCTGTTGCGGGAATACGTGAGGTTTGGGCGCCACTCCGGGTTACAAATAAATTGGGAGAAATCACTAATAATTCCACTTACTGACTCCACCGTCCCATTTGTCCCTGACTTCCCCTTGGACTGGCAATCTGACCCTACGCGATACTTGGGAATCTGGTTAAGTCGAAATCCTGAGGAAGTGATAAGGACCAACTATGGCAGGGTGCTCACAGAACTGGAGGGAAAAGTGACGAGGTGGATACAACTTCCGCTATCTCTGGCAGATAGGATAGCTATAGTCAAAATGAATGTCCTACCCAAATTCCTCTATTTATTTAATAACATACCAATTACACCACCCAAGGCTGTCTTTAAAAATATAACATCACTGGTGCTGAAACTTATTTGGGCAGGCAAACAAGCACGCATTGACCTACGTACGCTAACGTTGCCCTACGACAAAGGCGGTTTTTGTGTGCCGGACCTCAGACTTTACTACTTGTGCGCACAAGCCCGATATGCGGCACATTGGTATCACCCCACCCCTTATCTAACACACATAACGGTTGGAGAGGGAGACGCACTACCGATACTGCTGACTGCAATAGTAACCCATGAGAGACCACCCTTACACTCGAGGGACATTAACACGATAGACACCACTACCCGAGCGTGGAAGGCACTAGGGAGAATGACTCACAAACTGCCGATATATGCTCTGGCACTACCACTACATCACCACCCTGATCTATCAGTGACAAACGAAACGGTAGGCATGGACATACTGAAACACATAGGCATAGCCACGTTCGGTGATCTATATCACAACGGCACTTTTTGCAGAGTGGAGGACCTATCCTATATAAGTAACCCCACACTACTCTTCTGATTTACGTATTATAGACTGCAGAGAGCAATCCGAGAATTGTATTCGAGCTACCCAGCGGAGCCACCAACTCTGCAAACATTACAACTGATTATCACGTCATCTAACACTTCACATCTAGTATCTAGACTATACAAGGTGGCTCAAAGCGAAATCCCTTATAATTCGGACAAGGCAATGCAGAGATGGAATGCTTCCTTATCAGAACCACTCACAGAGAAGGAGTGGTCCGCTGCCTGCACACTCCCTAAACTGCTCACCCCAAATGGAAACCTCCGTATCACACACCTAAAATACCTACATCAAACATACCACACACCACTGAGACTGCTCAAATATGGGTTACGTGAGGATGCCAGGTGTAAACGGTGTGGATATAATGAGGCGGATTTTGTACACCTGGCTTGGCATTGCCCAAAGATACATACCTATAGGAGTGCGGTCACGGGTATTCTGGGTAGGATGGTGGGAGTGGACATAGGATGTACCATGAAGATATGCCTACTGGGTCTGTTGACAAATGTGAAAGCGGGGAAACTGAAGTTTTGTGCTATAGCTCTGTTACTAGCTAAAAGGCAAGTCTCCAGATGTTGGGAGGGGAAAAATGTGCCGAATCTTAAGGCATGGCTCAATGACATGACGTATTGTAGAGACAATTTGCTCACATATGAAGAAGAATTACCTAACAGATCACGTCCCAAAGACTACTGGTGCTATTTGTTGGACTTCTTACTTAGCATTGAGGTGGATGAGGCTGCTGTATAAAAGGTTGTTGATGATTAATGGTCGACTGTGTAACCGCATGATTTGTCCACACTGAGCACAACATGATGACTCAGACCTAACTATTACGTACTTAAACTGATGTAGTACACAGGCAGCGACAGAGTGCAGTATTGTCCTGGTGTTCTTAGGTTTACTGTTTTATGAGTTTTCATCAAAGTATATAAAATACAGAGTCACAAACAAACAACTTGCACAATTGTGAATGTTTCACAAGGTATAAGGCCATCTCCTTGGCTTACGATATGCCGCCGGACCCCCAGGTTGTCGGCTGTAAGGCTGTGTAGTGGACAATACTGTTTCTTTACTAACTGCGGCCGGCCCCAGGGTTGTAGGCCATTGGCTGTGTTCATGTGTGCAACTATATGACAATAAAGATTTTTGTTGAACTTCAAAAAAAAAAAAAAAAGTCTTGGTGGGGATGAATCATTGACGACTCCGCCTAACATATGATGATGATCTTGCTCTTGTTAGTAGAAGGGTAGCTTCTGTCTGTTATGAGATAAATGATGTGTGTTAAAAAGCAAGCATTCATCAGTTGTGTCAAAAAGTGTAGCATCACATGTTATGGCTAAGCATAAATAAAAAACACCCTTCCCTGAAGAAAGGGAAATTTTTAGTTTAGACTAGAGAGTCACAAATTATTAAATCCGTTTATGTAGTACTAGTAACTTTTTTTCATTCCTCGACAAAATAGGGAGTGGTGTATATGGCATCTAAAAATATTAAATGTTTTTCCTAGGCGTAACATCATTGGCACAGCCAACCACCAGTGCCAGGGCCAGCGCAAAGGTGGGCACTCCAGGGTCGGATGCGGTGCCACAGTCAGCAGGAACTGCTGTGGGGGAAGCCACGGTATTGGTGGGCATTGGTATGCTATTATATTCCTTACTTTTTGAGATTGCAGAGTGGGCTCTCTGCAGGGGTGTATATGTTGTACAGTACAAGTACACTTTACTGTTAAGAAGAGTAACAAATTTAGAACTAAGTTTTTGTCAACCAGGTAGAAGACAGTCACCCTTGACTTCTCATTAGCAATAGCGGCTGGAGTTGACGAGTAACCAATGGCCTCCTCTAAATTTGACTTCAACTCAGCTGTGAAAGTTTTATCGAGAAGCCTAGTCAGATCAGAGATTAACTTGATGGATGGGATGAACGAAAAGGGAAAGAAGGGTGTAAGGAAGGACGAGCGAGTGAAAATTAATGACTGGCAAAGAATGATACTTGTTTTTGAATGCTGCCCAAGGTGGCTGGGAATCTGATGCATGGCCGGTTGAAGGCTGAAGCAACATGGGTGGAAGGAGAAAGAAAAGAGGACTGCCTGGGTGGGTTAAACAGAAACTGTATGTGTGCACAATATATCCTTTGGTTCAAATTCAAATGCAAGTCAAGCACGGATGCATGGCTGGCGTTTTACAAAATAAAATGAAAAGGTTGTTTTGCGGTGAGAAAAAGTAAGGTTTGTCCAGTTGAGAGTCAGACATTAAGAAGAATGATTGACATTTACTTTGAATGGATGGATGCCTGCCTGGATGGTATCTTCCTCATAGTTAGCATAGGTGTATGTAGACAGAGTAGACGGTCTCTGGATGAAGAGTGTTACTTTGAAGAGCATGTAACACCGCACGTCCGTGCCAGAGTAGCAAAGCCGAGGAAAGTAGAAGTTGTAATTTTTCAGAATACTACCATGACTAGTAACAGTAGTTTGCAAGCACAGCATATATCCGGCGATTACGGTGACCACTCACTCACTACCTCTGTTAATAATTCTTTTACAACTCTGTCATTCATGTGTGGCCTATCGGTGTTCACTCAATCAAAAACAAAGCACCTAAATGTCATCCCATATGTAAGCCAATATCCTGTGAAGGGATAGATGATCATATTATTTATCTTCTTAATTTTCCTTTTGTAGTAGTCAGGGGCAGGGCAGGGTGAAAGTTAAATTAATTAAGCAGTCGCCCTTGTAACAGAGTATGGCCAGTGCCACCCGTGATAGAAAAGTAAGAGCTTCACCACCTGCATGTACTGGACTGGTAACAGTAACGCAAGTCTGTGTCATCATGGCTTGCGTCTGGTTTTTTCGGGTGCAAGTTGACTGCGCGGGCATTATGCCGGCTTCCATAAGTTTACGTACCAATTTTGCTAAACAAGAGAGAAGAAGAAGACTGGTGTACTGTCTGAGTCTAATGTAGTGAGTCCATATAGTGCTAGTAGAATTCCTGAAACTCCCACTAATGTTAGAGCAGAGGGCGACGAAGAGGGAGGTCAGATAGATACGTGCCACAAATGTTATGTACTGTGCTTGCAAGTTGCTAGTGCTACTGTGACACAACTTTCTGCTGAATTATTTTGTCTTAATTTTAAAGAGCATTGGTTACAGTATGTTTTTCTTTCTTCATATAGATACTCCTTCCAAACTAACAAGGAAGGAGTTGGCTAGACGGGCCTGGCAACGGAAGCTGGAGGCAATTGTCGCTGAATATCGGCGGCTGATAGGCCCAGGAGGTGGAGGAATCGAAGTCGACATCGACAACAGCTGCATTCTTGTTAGGGTTCAAATAATTATTTATTTCAACTTAAACATAGCATCCGCGTTTTTTTGCTGTTTTGTGGGGGAGGCAGGGGTGGGTTAAATGTACGTTTGTTTTCATGAAACTTAACTGGCTGGTTGATTCAAATTGTCTAATTGCCCAAATTTGTACAAAAGTGTAACTGACAGAGTTAGTGACTTTAATTGTCCTACTACTTTACTAGTACTATCTTCAGTCTCTCCTCTCCTCCTACTCCTTTATTCTTCCTCCCCCAAAATTCTTATCTTACCTGTGATTCATGTTTGAGAATAGGGCTAGGCACAGGGCTGGCTGCATGGCAAATGGCGATTAGGGTTGGCTTTGGAATCCTGGACGAATGAAATGTCATTGTTGTGGTGGTAGTAGTAGTGGTACACACTGGCAGTAGCAGCATATGAAAAAAAAGGAAATGAAACATTGAGTGGCCTGAGCATAGCATTAGAACAGTACGATAGATAGTACAGTACACAAGAACAGTGCCTTAAATTGTAGCCTAAGCAATGCTAAAGTATTCAAAATATAAGTACTAGTTGCGTGGAGTGTGGCTACTACAAGAAATAGTACTGAAGGTGAAGGACACAGCAGCGTAAGCATTCGATTTGTCACATGTAGGAGGAGGATGTTGTTGATGATCAATCCACTTGATGGCACACATGAAATTCTGATTTGATTTGCAAATACTCATGGGTATGTGTCAAGCAGAATAAGAATAAGAATATAGGGAACCGTCCATGCGGGGCATTCGATGGTGCCCTGATTTCGAGGATCGAGTCTCCCTATATGCAGACGATATCCTCCTATATCTTACCTCGCCGCGGAAATCCCTCAATGTACTTTTCGATGTGCTTGCTTCCTTTGGTAAGAACTCCGGTCTCGTTATCAATTTGGCTAAATCCTGAGTCTATGTTTTGGCAGGAGATCTCCCTCCTTTGCCGCGTAGATTTCCAATTCAGGTGGCGAAGACCGGTTTTAAGTACTTGGGGATCTATATTTCCCTGGATCCCGTTCTGCGCTATGACCTTAATCTGTTGCCCCCCCCTTCAGCGGCTTAAACTTGATGTAGCTCGCTGGCGTAAGTTGCCACTGTCGCCCCTCGGCAGAGCGACGCTCTTTAAAATGATGTCTTTGCCCGGTTTCTTGTACGCGCTACAGAACTCCTGCTACTTTCGTGAAGTGGAAAATCTGCAGAGGCAACTTATCTGGGACGGGCGTGCCCGTATCGCCCTATCCAAGCTTACTCTTCCATGGTATGATGGCGGTATAGCCCTCCTGGACATCAGACGTTATTACTGGGCGTCCCAACTCAGCGCAATTAACCACGCAACTTACGCTCCGGGCCCGTCTCCGGCTTTTTCCATGGATAGGCTTATCCTTCCGGGAGGGTCTTTTAGTAGAACACTGTACTCCGGTGGTCACCGGGGAGCGCTGACCGGTCCCACTAAGATTGCTGTGAGAGTGTGGCGGGATGCGACTGCGGCCCTGGGCTGGAATGGTAGATTCACTCGGGCCACCCCCCTGTATGACTCGGAATGTTTGGGTTCTTTGTGGCGGACGAAAGGCTTCGACAAATGGGATATGATTGGTATCTGTAGAGTGGGTGACTTGTGGTCGAAGGGGACGGTCAAGTCCTTTGATGCACTGCGACTGGAGTATGACCTGGGCGGCACTGAATTCTTTCGATACGCTCAGGTCCGCCACGCTTTGTTGTCGGTGTTCCCTGTGGGTACCGATATCCCTGAGTCCTCCCCTTTGGAGGACCGTATTCTGGATGGACATGTACCTGATAGTACGATCTACTTAATTTACAAAAAGCACATTAATAACAGAGCGGATTTACTGATTCGCCTTAGAGAAGCATGGTGCTCTGACGGCCTGGAGTTAGACGACGAGGACTGGCAATCTGCTTTGTCTTCGCCTAAGGAGGTCGCTATCCCTGCCCGTTTGCGGTTTGTCCAATTGAAGATACTACACAGGGTGTATGTCACTGGGCCTTGTTTGGTTCAGATGGGGTTTTCCGTGGATGGGTCATGCAAGCGTGGCTGTGGTGTGACTGGTACCTTTCTTCACATATTGTGGGAGTGCCCGGAGATGGTACGATTCTGGGCCCGAGTGCACGATGTCATGAGGATTGTTACGGGTGTGTCTCTGCTGCTCGAAGCCAGGCGTTGCCTGCTTAATGTGTGGGAGCCTAATGATTACAATTCTGCACAAATTATCTGGGCGACCCTTGGTAACATGGTTGCTAAAAGGGACATTGCCCAGCTTTGGGGTTCGCATAGGCCACCTACCCTGTCTGCCTGGAAAGACAACATGGATTGGTGCATGTTCCGAGAGAAGACTGTGTACCTTTCCCGGGGACGTCCCAAGAAATGCGGTCGTGTCTGGTCCCAATGGAACGCATATCGGGGTAATATATGCACTCCCCCCCACGATCTGTCTACCGATGTGTCCTTCTCCCCCTAATTGGCGTTCACTTGATATCACTGATGCATTTGTTGCTTGTCTCCTCGCTTGCCCCTACCCCTATTTTCACTGATTGTCATGTGTTGATTTTGTCTTGAGCTCCGCCCACATGGATCCATGATATTGCTCTATATATATTTTCTGCCTTGTGAAGTTTTGTTGTTTGTTACTTTTCAATAAAAGTTTATAAAAAATAAAATAAAATAAAAGAATAAGAATATATCCTCGGATTCCTTCACCAGTCTTCAAATTTATTTTCTGTTGCTTTGACCTTATCCTTCCCAGCAAGTGTGTGGAATTATTGTTGTCATTTAGTCACACCTCAATGAAAACCACACAGCCCAGGGGAAGAGGGTTAGGGTTTGAAAATTGGATGGGAATGTGGGTTTTTGGGAAAGTTTTGTGGGGAGAGGAAAAAAACAGCATGGCAAACAACAAATGAAGAAAAACAAATCTTTGGATACGAAGATATCCATAAATCTTTTAAGGGACATAAAGGAAATGCACTACTGGATGCATGAAGTTGTTTGCTAAATGGATGGTTAGGTTACTGAAAAGTAGTACTTACTACAACTTACTAACTATGAAGAAAAAATTTGACAGTACAGGGCTGAAGTAATTACGCAATTTCACTTGCCTATCTGCCCTCAGAGAGAATAAACACTTATTAGTACATTAAATTAGTTTTAAAAATAGCAAAGAAACTTATCAAATAGCTGGAGGGATGAATTTGAAGCAGAGAGCAAACAAACGCACAGAGTCACACTCATAGAAGTTCACAACAATAACATTATTTAAAAGATAAGGAGAAGTGAAGAGGATACTGTAAATGTATGTTGTAGTTGTCCTGTTCAATTTGGGAAGTTGCATCCATACAGCCATTCCTCTTATTCGCGGTACTCTTCCATTCCATCTGACGCTCTGTCAATCAATCTTGGTGACCAGACACACTGTCCACTGCCTGCCTGGCAGATGCGGAATTGCGGATGGCTAATGGTAAGCCTGAGTTAATCGCTTTTCCCATTGCACAGGGTAAAAGCCAGCCTGTAATTGTTGATGGAAAAACAGGAAGTGATATTAAAACACCACGGAGAAAAAAATATAAGGTACGGTGCGTAGTGCAAAAATAACACTTTCAGTTTCAGAGGCGACAGTATTAGATACAAGCATCATTTCTAAAGTGCGTACTCTGAGTCTCCTTTTCAAGGATAGTAATTAGCACACAGCAGGCTGGGGCCATGCAGACGGTCAAGGCAGGCGCCACTGAGTGAAGCAACCTGATATAGCATACCTCTATGACACAGACCGACAAAGCATATCTAATTGTATGCAGCAAGCCACATAGCCACAAGTTTACATGAACTGCTGTCTTGACTCTGGCATAACAACACTACACTGGCTCGACCACTCCATACCATGACTAGACAGACATGTAGTTCTGCTGTAGTTGTTGACTTGTTTACCTGTTTGCCACTCACGAAATGGCCATAGTTCTTCCGTAAACCGACGATGATGATCCATCCATCCCAGCCTCAAGACTCATCATCATCATGGTATATTGGCAAACTCAATGTTGTTCATGCAGTCACAGTCTACATACACAGTGAGTCCAAGGACATTTTGCATATTAAAAAATGCAACGTAGTGGCCCCTGCAGTAGAAGTACAATTTGAATTAAACAAGGTAAAAACAGAGTAGACTTGAGTTACATTTAGTGTGTAAAAGATTAAATAATAACAGAAGACATATGATTCATTTCATGCACAACAAACAAACAGCAATTGCTTTCATCAGAGCCAGACAGCCAGTGCTGTCCACTGTAGGAAGGTAGATCCCTGACTATGGTTGCCCCCAACTTTTTGCCTGGTGTTTTGCTGGTTTTCTGACTTAGTTGACCTGGGGCCATGCTATTCAGGACCCCAGGCCTACTGCTCTCTCTGTAAAATGGATTCCATGTACCCTAGGTACATATCTAATTGGATACTGAGTCACCTTATCAGTCCCTGTACAGAGTACCTTAGGTGCCCAGGGCATAGGTGTACCCAGGGCCTACCAGGGGCTGCAGCATGTATTATGCCACCCCTGGCTGGCCATCCAAATCTGACACAACTGGCTGCACGACAGCTGGGGCAAGGTGGTGTAATCACCCTTTGCTTTAGATATAGTATACCTATATCTAACCCTAAAAATGGACACACCGATCTCCTATCAGTCACTCCTATGGCAGGCCTTAACAATCCTGAAGGCAGAGTGCTTGGAATCGTGTGAGATAGTGCTCTGGCATGAGCTGAGCCTGTCTGCGGCTTCCGGGATCTATCCCTTAGCCGTTTCCATGATATCGCATACCATATACTGTTAAGTGCATTATAATCCTCGCGGTTATGTGCCAACTCTGGTATCGCTTTATCAAAACATGTCGAGTAAGGTGTCATACGAATTGGAATACTAACCCCTCGCCAATTCTGGCGACGGGGTTAGCATTCCACCCTTCTAGACGGACACGACATGTATGTAACCTGTAACCCCGGTTAAAGTCAGACATAGCCTTAGCTCCACAAAATGGATGCTGCCACCGAGACACAAGTCTGCCCTCCTGCTGCTGGGAGTCCTCCCAGAGCAGGAGGCAAGGACAAAGGGTTTCCTGTCAGGGGCGGTGCCAGCACCGTCCCAGACAGGATTTTGTGTATCCTAGGTAGGCAGGGCTTTAGAGGAAGGTGACTGCAAGTGGCACCCCGGTGCTCACTGTGCATAGGCCGGCTGAAACCAGTTCCAGGGGCACTCCAGCCCCTGGCCTGGGGAAAGCCCGCCAAAGGAGAGGGGTGTAACCACCCCCCTCCTAGTCCCACCCATAGGGCAGGACTTAGTCGCGTGCCAGCCCCTTTTTTCAGGATAAAGGTGGGAACTGGCCCCCTTCCAAATCAGATCATCTTTGAATCCTGAAACTACTTTCTGCAAGAAGGAACTCAAGACTCTTCTCAAGATTTCTCCCTTGTGACTAAGGAGTAGTCACCCTGCAGCAGCAGGCACCAACCAAGCATCGCGGTTTGTTGCCAGTCTCTCCTTCGGATCAAGACTGCTCCAGCACGACGAGAACCGGCTTCCCTGGCACCTCTGACCTCAACCTACATCATCAGCCCAGCTGTGATCCGTGGGTGTGACGAGACCTCGAGGGACCGGCCATCTTCAGAACTGCACGACGCTTGTCCAGCACGACTCCCGAGTGACCCTCGACTGAGTGCTTTGGGGTAAGAGAAGCCCCGACCCTGAGCAGCTCCAGCACTGAAGATCAGCCCCCCTGCATCCACGAGATCTGCGTGGGGCCCTTCTGCTCTTTGCTGCTCACCGCGTTGTCCAGGTCGCTTGCCCGTTGGCTAGTGGCCCCTTCACGACACTCCACGACGACAAACACTGCTGGTCTGGTTGCTCCAGACTGGCCCTTGCTTCCCTCCATCAGAGAAGCACCCTGGACCCTCCTGGTCCACTCAAGACGCCATTTTAGGTCCACTGCGTGGGCCTTGCATTTGCCAAGACTTGTTGCCCCAATCCAGGGTCCAGCGACGTCGATAGCAAGAACCTTCGTGGGACAGCTCGCACCTCCATCCTGGTCGCCGACAACGCCTCCTGGTCCGAGAGACTGCAGAGCCCAGCAGCGCCCACTCACCTGACTGCGGTGACTTCGCCCAGTGCCGTCCTGGTGCCCACTTAATCACTGGCTAGTGATTCAGAACTTGGTCCCCTCTGCTTTCAGGTCTTCCTCTTCCCTGATCCAGGCTTGGATCTCTTCAAACTTTTCTTCACTGGCGGCCTGCCAGCAACTTCTTCTTCAGGCTCCTGGTCCGTCAACGAGGGTTTCCGACGCAACTTGAACCCTATGCAGCCGCAGCCCCTGGGCTAGGTAAACTGAGTACTCCAGTGCTCCAGCATAGTCCAACACTCTAAGTGTTCGGATCCACTCCCGTTTTCGTCCCAGCTAGTCGGGTTCGCCCGAGAACAGTGACTTTGTAAATTCTAGCTTCCATAGACTTTGTCCCGCATCCCGCGTGAGAGTGCACACTCTACACCCGAGTTCCCTAGGCCTCCTGCTGGTAATCTAAAGGTTCAGTAGTCCAGTCCTAGCGATCCCAAAGCCTCTGAGAATAGTTACTTACCTGCTAGTAATTCGCATTCCACTTTCATATTATATGGTTTTTCGTGCCCCTCGGGCATTTGTGTAAATTGTGCAACTTGAAGTATTTTTATAAGAGTTTTGTTGTGTGCTTAGCTCCCTGTCTCATAAAGAGCCAGGGTAGTCTTGTTATAAATAAATATCTGTTTATTTTCATAACAACTTGTGTGGTGTCCTTTCACTTGGTGTTCAAGGGGTAATGTGATGGTAAAACAGCTGGCTTAACACGCCCTCTAGAGTCTTAGCCTTAGACTGCTCGTATCCATGCTACTAGGATAGCTGGTCTATAAGGTTGACTTACAACCAATCATCAATAAGGGTTGTTTGGACTGATACATAGTGATCACTAGAATAGTGAGCACTACATATCAGGCCAACTTCTCACATTGGTGAGCAGCGGTTGGGATTTGAGCTTGCTGTTGTTTTACCACACATATCCTAAGAATATCATTTGAAAGATCACATAAGTACTAAAGGTACATATAACTTAGCTTAGAATACTCTGAGTTCTACTGAACCAGCTGTTGTAGCTCCTAGGGCCTAGCACACCCTAAACTACAACTCTAGCAAGGGATCAGTAGGCAAACAAATAGTGTAGGTAAGTGCACCACTTACACCTCACTAGAAAAGCATGTCTACCCATGGAGAGTCTTCAGAGACTCCCCTTGTGGTTATTGACCCTCCACAGGTCACTTCAAGATATGCAGCTCTCAGTTTCCAGGAGATGAGACAAGTGTGTACCTCCAGGAAACTGAAACAGGGGTCTAACCCCACCATTCCCTTTCTGATAGGTCTCTTAGAGGCCTATGATGCGAGAAAGATTTCTCATCTAGATGGGAATATGCCAGCCTTAGAGGGTACCTCTGGGGATCCAGACCTCCACAACACTGTAAATGCAGTTGAGGAGGAGGATCCTGAGGAACTCTCTGGGGATGAGGCAGACAAAGGTCTTGAGGTAGTCAGAAGGCTAACTAGGGCCAACATAGACTTGCTTGGGCTAGGATCTGGGGGACCCCAGTACTGACCCTAAGTAGGCCTAACCTTGGAGTTAGGAGAGATAGATCTCTTTCTAGGGACTCCATTAGATCTCTGCACTCTAATGCCTCCTCTCAGGGGAGAAGGAACTCTCCCCAGAGGAGATTGACTTCCCCTCAGAGAAGAGAGCATGAAGCAAGGATGAGACAAGCTAAACTGAGGATTGAAAGGGAAGAACTTGCCCTGGCCAAAGAGAAGCTTGCCTTTGCTAGAGAGCAGCAGATGAGTGGGTTAGCTCCCACTGGTGGCAGCAATCTCCCAAGAGAAAAAGAGAAGGGTTTAGATACTAAACACCTGACAAAGATAGTGCCCCCCTTTAAACAAGGGGATGACATCCAGAAATGGATGGCTGCTTTGGAGAGGGCCTGCACTGTACAGTGCATCCCCCAAAGTCAGTGGGCAGCTATACTGTGGCTCTCCTTTGATGGCAAAGGTAGAGATAAGCTCCTCACTACTAGAGTTGAGGATGCTAACAATTACCAGGTCCTGAAAAATGCACTGGTTGATGGGTTTGGCTTAACCACTGAGCAGTACAGGTTGCTGTTCAGAGACACCCAGACAACTCAGTCTCAGGACTGGTCTGACTTTGTTGATTGTGCCACTAAGGCTTTGGAAGGCTGGCTACTGGGTAGCCAGGTTACTGACTTCACAGGATTATATAATCTTATTATGAGAGAGCAAGTCTTAAATAATTGTCAGAACCAGTTATTACACCAGCACCTGGTAGACTCTGATCTGACCTCTCCACAAGAATTGGGTAAGAGGGCAGACAAATGGGTCAGAACCAGGATTAGGCCCAAGAACCAAGGTGGTGACCAGAAAAAGGAATCAACCAAGCCTCTGAGGGGGGTGGGTCCCAGAATCCTTCTAATAACCAGAAGAAACCTTATTGTTATCCCTGTAAACAGGTGGGTCATTTGAAAACTGACAGCAGTTGCCCAAAGAACAAAAATAAGGAGAACATACCCCCAAGTAACATTCCCAAACCTCCTGTTACTACTAGTAGTAATCCCCCAGGTGGTGGGAGTGCCCCCAAGAATCTGGGTGCATTTACTTTGGGAGTTCCTGGGGACTCTGGCCTAACCAGGTCCCCAAACTTAGATACTCTTGTCTGTGAGACTGGCATGGGGTTTGCCAACTTCACAACTTGTCCCAACACTTTGGGCAAGTACAGACAGGAGCCCCTCATCAATGGTATAAAAGTTGAGGCCTATAGAGATACAGGGGCTAGCATCACTATGGTGACTGAGAGTCTAGTCCCCTCAAGGCAACTTTTACCTGGTGCCACATACCAGGTGACCAATATTGATGGAGTACAGAGAGATCATCCCATGGCAGTGGTCAATCTCAGCTGGGGAGGTGTCACTGGCCACAAGAGAGTGGCAGTGTCACCAAACTTGCCTGTAGATTGCCTACTGGGGAATGATTTAGAGCTCTCAGCCTGGGCTGAAGTAGAGCAAGAAACCCATTCTAAAATGGTAAACTTCCATGGTAAGGTTAGTGGGGCAGTGATAGCCACAGCCCCAGTCCAAGATGTCCTCCCTGAACAGGTCAGGAGGGCTGTGCCAGTCACAGCCCAATCTCAGACAACTTCCTTCCCAGAACAGGTTGTAAAGGCTGTGATGGTCACAGCCCACACCCAAACTGAGCCCCCTCCTGAAAAGGTTGGGAGAGTTGTGATGGCCACAGCTCAAACTCAGACAGATGATAGTGTTGTGAAGCCTGAAACTATGGATCACTCCACTCAGACAGAGAGCATTGAGGAGGAAGAGAAATCTCCCTCCCACCAGACTCTAGGAAAGGATCAGCCTCCTCAGGGAACTGATCTGACCCCTTGTGAAGGAACTGCCCCAGAGGTAGTCAGGCCTAGCCTGGCAGAGCCCCTGATGTCAGTGGACCCTTCCAAGGTGGGAGCCAGTCTGGAGCAGGTAACCTGCCCCTCTCTACCCTGCCTCAGTCAGCCCAGGGCTGTAGAGGTCAGGGAGGCCAGTGTTGGACCCCAAAGGGCCCCCTGTCCAAAAGAATCCCCCAATCAGCAGATTAAGGGCACTGAAGCTAGCAGTCCTAGCCAAGTGAAAATAAAACAAACTCCTGAGGGATCCCCCTTAAATTTAGTTAGGGACCTCCCCCAGATGGACACTGTTGGGCACAGCCAGACCTGGGACCTAAGGGCCCCAAACCTGACCTGTCCCTCCAGTAAGCCAAACAGAGGGACCCAACCTCCAGCTGTAGGTAGCCAGAGGTTGGCCCTGAGAGCCCAAAACAACTTAGTCTTGGAAAGAAAGGCCTCTATGGTAGAAAATGATTGGAGGAAGCTGAGCCCAAAATTAGTGGAGCCTCACTTCAGTACTCCATTTCAGCACCAGCCTTTTCCTTTGCCAAAACACACCACAGGTAGAGATTCCCTATGGTGGAGACCCTCAGATACCCTTAGGGTGAGGAATTGCTTAGTGGACCATGAGATAGGGGGTAACCATGCCAGTGCTGGTACTTCCTTATATGGCCACTCAGGCAATATAGGCTTACCTGGCAAGGATAGCCTTATCTCCTTTCGTTTGGGGGGGGTTATGTAGGAAGGTAGATCCCTGACTATGGTTGCCCCCAACTTTTTGCCTTGTGTTTTGCTGGTTTTCTGACTTAGTTGACCTGGGGCCCTGCTATTCAGGACCCCAGGCCTACTGCTCTCTCTGTAAAATGGATTCCATGTACCCTAGGTACATATCTAATTGGATACTGAGTCACCTTATCAGTCCCTGTACAGAGTACCTTAGGTGCCCAGGGCATAGGTGTACCCAGGGCCTACCAGGGGCTGCAGCATGTATTATGCCACCCCTGGCTGGCCATCCAAATCTGACACAACTGGCTGCACGACAGCTGGGGCAAGGTGGTGTAATCACCCTTTGCTTTAGATATAGTATACCTATATCTAACCCTAAAAATGGACACACCGATCTCCTATCAGTCACTCCTATGGCAGGCCTTAACAATCCTGAAGGCAGAGTGCTTGGAATCGTGTGAGATAGTGCTCTGGCATGAGCTGAGCCTGTCTGCGGCTTCCGGGATCTATCCCTTAGCCGTTTCCATGATATCGCATACCATATACTCTTAAGTGCATTATAATCCTCGCGGTTGTGTGCCAACTCTGGTATCGCTTTATCAAAACATGTCGAGTAAGGTGTCATACGAATTGGAATACTAACCCCTCGCCAATTCTGGTGACGGGGTTAGCATTCCACCCTTCTAGAGGGACACGACATGTATGTAACCTGTAACCCCGGTTAAAGTCAGACATAGCCTTAGCTCCACAAAATGGATGCTGCCACCGAGACACAAGTCTGCCCTCCTGCTGCTGGGAGTCCTCCCAGAGCAGGAGGCAAGGACAAAGGGTTTCCTGTCAGGGGCGGTGCCAGCACCGTCCCAGACAGGATTTTGTGTATCCTAGGTAGGCAGGGCTTTAGAGGAAGGTGACTGCAAGTGGCACCCCGGTGCTCCCTGTGCATAGGCCGGCTGAAACCAGTTCCAGGGGCACTCCAGCCCCTGGCCTGGGGAAAGCCCGCCAAAGGAGAGGGGTGTAACCACCCCCCTCCTAGTCCCACCCATAGGGCAGGACTTAGTCGCGTGCCAGCCCCTTTTTTCAGGATAAAGGTGGGAACTGGCCTCCTTCCAAATCAGATCATCTTTGAATCCTGAAACTACTTTCTGCAAGAAGGAACTCAAGACTCTTCTCAAGATTTCTCCCTTGTGACTAAGGAGTAGTCACCCTGCAGCAGCAGGCACCAACCAAGCATCGCGGTTTGTTGCCAGTCTCTCCTTCAGATCAAGACTGCTCCAGCACGACGAGAACCGGCTTCCCTGGCACCTCTGACCTCAACCTACATCATCAGCCCAGCTGTGATCCGTGGGTATGACGAGACCTCGAGGGACCGGCCATCTTCAGAACTGCACGACGCTTGTCCAGCACGACTCCCGAGTGACCCTCGACTGAGTGCTTTAGGGTAAGAGAACCCCCGACCCTGAGCAGCTCCAGCACCGAAGTTCAGCCCCCCTGCATCCACGAGATCTGCGTGGGGCCCTTCTGCTCTTTGCTGCTCACCGCGTTGTCCAGGTCGCTTGCCCGTTGGCTAGTTTCCCCTTCACGACGCTCCACGACGACAAACACTGCTGGTCTGGTTGCTCCAGACTGGCCCTTGCTTCCCTCCATCAGAGAAGCACCCTGGACCCTCCTGGTCCACTCAAGACGCCATTTTAGGTCCACCGCGTGGGCCTTGCATTTGCCAAGACTTGTTGCCCCAATCCTGGGTCCAGCGACGTCGACAGCAAGAACCTTCGTGGGACAGCTCGCACCTCCATCCTGGTCGCCGACAACGCCTCCTGGTCCGAGAGACTGCAGAGCCCAGCAGCGCCCACTCACCTGACTGCGGTGACTTCGCCCGGTGCCATCCTGGTGCCCACTTAATCACTGGCTAGTGATTCAGAACTTGGTCCCCTCTGCTTTCAGGTCTTCCTCTTCCCTGATCCAGGCTTGGATCTCTTCGAACTTTTCTTCACTGGCCGCCTGCCAGCAACTTCTTCTTCAGGCTCCTGGTCCGTCAACGAGGGTTTCCGATGCAACTTGAACCCTATGCAGCCGCAGCCCCTGGGCTAGGTAAACTGAGTACTCCGGTGCTCCAGCATAGTCCAACACTCTAAGTGTTCGGATCCACTCCCGTTTTCGTCCCAGCTAGTCGGGTTCGCCCGAGAACAGTGACTTTGTAAATTCTAGCTTCCATAGACTTTGTCCCGCATCCCGCGTGAGAGTGCACACTCTGCACCCGAGTTCCCTAGGCCTCCTGCTGGTAATCTAAAGGTTCAGTAGTCCAGTCCTAGCGATCCCAAAGCCTCTGAGAATAGTTACTTACCTGCTAGTAATTCGCATTCCACTTTCATAGTATATGGTTTTTCGTGCCCCTCGGGCATTTGTGTAAATTGTGCAACTTGAAGTATTTTTATAAGAGTTTTGTTGTGTGCTTAGCTCCCTGTCTCATAAAGAGCCAGGGTAGTCTTGTTATAAATAAATATCTGTTTATTTTCATAACAACTTGTGTGGTGTCCTTTCACTTGGTGTTCAAGGGGTAATGTGATGGTAAAACAGCTGGCTTAACACGCCCTCTAGAGTCTTAGCCTTAGACTGCTCGTATCCATGCTACTAGGATAGCTGGTCTATAAGGTTGACTTACAACCAATCATCAATAAGGGTTGTTTGGACTGATACATAGTGATCACTAGAATAGTGAGCACTACATATCAGGCCAACTTCTCACATCCACTGCATGCCATCTCATTTTTCATTACCTGTTCCACTTTTTGTCCGCATCTTGTTCTTAAAGTGAAGGCCCACAGGGCAACCTCTCGTGCCAATTTCAGAAGTAACTGTCAGCAATCAGCATATAGTCAGTAATTCTAGTCCCACCTCTTTTGCGGGGACTCGTCTACGAAGCGACAGTTTCTTGATTCTGCATAATCCAGCCATCTGCTTTGAGGGAAATGGATAGGGGGAGTCTGGAGAAGGAGGATATAGGAGCATGACTGAGTTGTGAACTTGTGAACTTCAGGAATGCAGACAGCGGCACCTTCAATAAGGAAATAAGACGAAGACAGTGCTGCTGATGGATTTGTTGTGATTAGAGTTTTGTTGTGGTAAAAGTTGCAAAACAAAGAAAGACACACAGGAATAAAAGTGAATAAGGATGGAAAAAAAGGAAGACAGTTTCAGGCCTAGGTGTCAGGGAAGTAGAGCGCGTCTTCAAACTCTGTGAATTGAGATGGGAGTAGGTCAGCTAACAGAGAAGAACTTCCGTCACCTAAGTCAGTGTCCTCTTCTTCCTGCGTGGATTCACGTATTTTGTAATCTGGTGGTATGAAGTGCTGATTCATCCTGATCATTGTTAACCTCTCCACATTTTTGGGCGAGAGGTGGGTCCTTTTTCAGCAGCACTGAAAACACGTTCAGAAGACACGCTTGCGAGTGGGCAAGACAAATATTTTAGAGCCAGCTTGGTGATCAGTGGCCATTGACCCCTTTTCCCATACCAATACAGCAATGGGTTCTGATCAATGAAGACTGTTGGGTCATCCAGATAGGCCTGCACGGCACCATCCACTCAAGGTCATCCAGGGGTGCTCCACTTTGCATACCATCTGTGGCCTTTGCATCAACACTGGAACGAGCAAACCCTTGATGAGTTATCCAATCCGCGTACGACAATATTATGGCTGGGCCTGGTGCAGGTGAGGATGATGATGATATGGTTGCTGGTGTCGGTAACGGCTCTGAGGGAAAGTGACTGCCTTCGGCCACAGAAGTGGACCTTGACGCAGGATGGCCTGCTGATTCAGTAGTAATTGAGGTGGTTCCTTCAATTTCCTGCTGCTCTTTTTCAAAACGAGTGGCTGACCGAGCTAGCCAATGTTTGTACTTTGAAACATCTGCTTCAGTAAAAGGAATGAATGTATTGCTGGCCAGTGCCTTTTTGTACCGTGGATTCAGAATAGTGGCACAAATGTAATGTTGTTCTGTATGTATTTTTTTAAGCCTTTCATTGTCAACTAGGAGGGTTAATAAGCTCTCCACCAACTGATATGTGTCTTGCTTGTCAGTATCATCTTTGAACGTTGAAGACACCGCCTTCAGTTGGTGCTCTAGCATGCGCAACAATGGGATAGCTTTGCCCAAAGTACAGTCCTCCCTGCTGACTTCACGCGTGAAGACCTCAAAAGGACAAAGCATGCCTGTCAGGCTTTTAACTAGGTCCCATTCCTCAACCTCTAGCCTCATGTCTTTCATAGAAGAACCCCGTGCAAAGACATACTCATTGATTACCAAGCACTGCTCAAACAGACACTCAAGCATGTAGAAGGTTGAGTTCCAACGTGTTGCCACCTCCTGGATGAGTCCTCTGACTGGCACTCTACGGACACGTTGAATGATCCTCAGCTGCTTCCGGGCCTTAAAAGGATGGCTGAAATGTGTGCAGATTATTCAGCAGGTGGTCAGTAACTTGCTGACTTTGTTTTCTTTTTTCAAGAAATCTTGAACAACAATGTTAATACTGTGCGCCAAACACGGCACTCTGAAATAGCCACCATCATTCATGGCCCTAACTATATTACTGTCATTATCCGTGGAAACATAACCAATCATGCACTTTCTTGGATGCAGCCATTTAAAGACCTTACTGTTAAACTCCTCCAAAATGTTTACTGCAGTATGAGATATCTCCATGGCAAACATGGCTACTGTTGCATGTTTCTGACTAGCTTGAAAAATTGTGGCACTGTCAACACCTGAAGATATCTTGTCTCTAACCCCTGCGAAAGAGACCAAGTGTGCAGTGATGCACATGTAATCAAGGGCTTGGCAACTGGTCCGCATGTCTGGTGTCAGGTGGATAGTGTGAACAGCACTCTTCTGCAAAGCTGCCCCAATTACCTCCAGCACATCTTGATGTAGTGCTGGAACCGCAACTCTGGCAAAATAGGACCGGCTAGGAACCTTCCATTTAGGGCCGACTTTTGCCACAAATTCTAGAAAACCCACCCCTTCCATGAAAGAAAAAGGGAGAAGGTCCAGCGCTAACATTTTAGCCAGCATTGCATTATAAAGACGTGCCGTTGGGTGGTTGCGTTCAAATGGCGCCTCCGACCAAAACATGCTTTTAATGGTGGTCTGGACCGTTTTCATACGTGATGATGATCCAGACTTCTTCAACCCAGTTAGGCTCATTGATGTACTTGTTCGCATTGGTGTCTCTAGACTCTTAGTGTGCCTCATAGATGTTGCTGGGGTAGAGGGTGTGGGCGCTACCACTGCAGTGCTGCTGCCAGGGGTACTGTGTGTACCAGAAAAAATGTCTGTCGCTTCTTCACCTCCCCCCTGCACAATCAGCCCCTCATCATCATCAGATGCAATATCAATGGATACATTTGGATTTGTTGTACTTTTGGCTTCCCGGATCTTACTTAGGTGCGCTTCCCACTGGATAGTGTGGTGTTTTTGGAGATGACCTCTCTGGCCTCCGGTACCATAGTTGGTACCAAGCTTACCTCGACTAACTAAAGTTTTCCAAATCGAACACATAACTAGGTTTTGCGCCTTTTTGCTAATACTAAAGAAGTCCCAAACTGGGGAGTTGAGATTTCTGGTGGTGGTGGAGGTTCTACTTTCAATGCCAGATGAAGTGGAGGATGAGTGTGGCCGAATTTGACTCTGCTGTGCACTTACAGTTACAGCACCACTACTTGAGGTAATGGAGGTCAAGCTGGATGGAGGTCCCTGCCGGCCCTTCTGAAGAGAAAATATGGCAGCTGTAGGTTGTGTTGGTGTAGTGATTACCTGTGTTGGTAGTGGTACCAGTGCCACGCCGCCCACATCCCGCTCAGCAGCAAATCGGGATAGGGTAAAAATGTCTGTCTGCTGCATGCCCGCTGTGGCTGAGTGATGACTGTGATGACTGGGTCGTCATCGTCAGACTGTTCATCAGCAGCAGAATACACCACTTCTACTTCTTGTTCGTCGTCATCACCCATAACTTAAAGCCTTGCGGGAACCTTCCTTTTAGCTACCTTTGTCGGCTCATGGCGTGCCTCCCTCTCAGATTGCATTAGTGGGTTCCAATCAAGATCTAGATCATCAGAAGGAAGGGGGCTTGAAGAAGAACTTGTACTTGCCCTCCTTTACCTTTTTCTTGCTGGGGATCTGGAAGACAATGGATCATCAGGAGGAGTGGCTTGCTCGGATGATACCTCCGCTTGAATCTCGATTTCCTGATGTGCCCCTACTTCTGGAGGAACAAGCATTGTGGGCAGTTGTGCCTCTCCATGTGCCTCTCCATGCGCCTCAACGTGGGCCTCTCCATGCGCCTCTCCATGCGCCTTTACTTGCGCCTCTACTTGCGCCACTCCTTGCGCCACTCCTTGCGCCACTCCTTGCGCCACTCCTTGTGCCACTCCTTACGCCTCTCCTTGCGCCTCTCCTTGTGCCTCCCCTTGTTGCACCTGTTGTTGTTGTTGCGGCTGTGGTTGAACACTCGTCAGATGAGTTACACCCTGCGTTGATTGGATGCTACTTTGCGATGAGTCAACGCCAACATCACTGGTCGATGGTGAAAGATCAATTAAAGAGGCTGCCTCTGTGGCACTCATGGACTTGGGCCTAACTTGGCGTGGTGGCAGTGAGACCAATGAAGCGGAGGTGCTGCTCCCCGCTTGGTCCCTGGCAGACACCCCTGCCGCAGGCGTAGTTTTTTTTCCCCAAAAAAGTGTCTGTCGGCACACCAGTCTCCTTGGTAAGTGGTGCCACTTGCTTCTTCTGCTCCTTCTTACTGGCAGTGGCACTGGCAACTTTCTTGGTTAAGGAGTTACGGCCACCTTTCTTTGGGCCCATCTTCTTCAGATGTCAGAACAGCAGGTCTCTGTTGCATGAGTTGCAGAGTTGTCTGTGGCCACCACACGTGATGTTGTGCACACACCGCAGCAGGACTTCTTCCTGGCACTACAGCAAGTGATGATGATGAGGATGATTTTGTCAGTCTTTGTGCACCTAAAGCAAAGGAAGCCAGAGGAACATCAGTTAAATAAATGTTGCATATGTCGTGCTTCAATTAATATTTGCAACTAGGCATTTATTATTATTAACACAACACACCCAAAAACGGAAAGAACCCAAGATGAAAAATTGCAATTCTAATCTAAAATGGATGTCTAAATTAATAGAAGAGAGAGAGACCACACAGAGAGAGTTGTTTCATGCACCACAGAGTAACCCTGGGCATAATGGATGAAAGCAAGGCAGACTGGTTGCAGGCCTATGCCACAAAGCACACTGCCTGGCTTCGAAATGGCCCCTAGACCCCATCCTCATGGCCAGGCCCTGGTCCAGGCCTCAAAAATGGCCCCCACCCACATGGCCAGGCCCTGACCCAGGCCCCAACAACACCCAAAAAATTAAAATACACACAGAAATCACCCCAATAGAATGGCATCCATGCCCTAAATGAGGTTTAAAATCAAGAGAACACACAGAAAGACTTGGCCCATGCACCACTGACTAACCCTGGGCATAATGGATGAAAGCAAGGCAGACTGGTTGCAGGCCTATGGCACAAAGCACACTTCCTGACTTCAAAATGGCCCCTAGACCCTCACCCACATGGCCAGGCCCTGGACCAGGCCTCAAAATGGCCCCCACCCACATGGCCAGGCCCTGGCCCAGACCCCAACAACACCCAAAAAAATCAAAATACACACAAAAAAATCACCCCAATCCAATGGTATCCATGCCCTAAATGATGTTTAAATTCAAGAGACCCCACAGAAAGACATGGCCCATGCACCACTGACTACCCCTGGGCCTACTGGCTGGTGGGGCTTTAACACGCACCCCAAAATTACAAAAAACAGTCTCATAGATATAATAACAGTCAGCTATTCGATTCCCTGCCATCCATGCCGTCAATGATATTTAAGTTCAACAAAACTCACAGAAACAGTTGTATCATACACCCATGACTAACTCTGGGCCTACTAGATACTGTGGCTACCCACAATATATTTTAATTTTTTTTTTTTAAGTTGTGAAAAAGTTTATAAATGCTAGTTGCAGCAACTGCAATGCCCCAAACAAACAACACCAACTTACTTGTAAAATCTCAACTCCAAAAGTGATCCAAACAAAAAGTCCTCAAATAAAAATATCCAGCAGCAGCCACAAAGAGAAATCCTTCCAGCTCCAGATCCAAATTAAAAGTGACCAGGACATGGACAAAGTACTGGGAGGAGCCTGCTGGACAGGAACATCAAGTTGGACACTCTGGGGCACTTCTTTCCTCCCAAACCCCCAAAAATTCACTCCTTGCACAAAAAAGTGCAGCCAAATGTCAATCTGAGGAGTTATTCTGATCCAAATCATCAATTTCAGAAGGTTTTTGCTGCCAGCGATAGATTTCTTGTGCAGAATTGCAATTTTTGCTATTTCGGTAAAGCGAGAAGTTCAAATCTCCCACCGGAAGTCAGCTGCGTGGCGCATCTACGTGTTCGCAATTGTTTACTCCCGCGATGCGTGATCGTGGGTCGTTATGATGTATTCGCGTTCGGAGCGTCTCGCTGTGCAAGATGGCGGGACGCTATGACGTACTCGCAGTCGAAAAGTCTCGTGCGATCACGCAATGACGTGCTCGCGGTCGAAAAGTCTCGCGCAATCATGCAGCAAGATCGAAAATGACGCAGCGCACGCAAACCGGGAGGAAAACAACTCGGCAAACTCAAAATCACGGTAAGTCAACGCCGCGCGCGCAAGATTGTATTTTTGAAGCACTACCAAGCGAAAAAAATCCGCCAACTCGCGAATTGCGAATTCTTTGACAATTTTGCGCGATTCGCGGACCGCTAAATTGTAAAAAATTCACAAATTCCACTAGCGTAACGGATTTTTAGCCCATGCTTAAGAAAAATCATGAGCTGAATGTGTTCCTCATGCATAGACCTGATAGGTCTAAAAGCTCCTAGCTTTGCAAATATTGGGTTGAACATTGCATGCCATTTCTGTGGACCCGGGCATTGGGTTACCTTTTAGTTGATGTTACAGGGATTCTGCTCAGACACAGAACTGTGCATAGAGACTTAGGACCTCAGTGAATTAGGGTGTGCCAAAACATACCTTAGTACCCAAAATCCCCTACCAGACTAGCAATCAGTGTCACATTAGCTCTTTGTCCTAAAGCAAAGAAACCAATGATTAGACAACCTAGAACATACGACTTAAGACCATCTCAGGAATGGTGGGAAGTGAGAACACTCTTTTATTATACGTTCATACCAGTCCACAACAGGGGTAAAATGGAGACACGGTAAGGTTAAAATGTTTATTTTAACTACGTGATCTCAATTGCAGTATTTTAATCAACATAGGCATACATATGATTAAGAATAATACGGTCAGCATGGTTACAATTCCATCAAATCCAAAAGGAGGAATCATATTACAATGATAGTGCCAACAGGTGATAAAAGCACCTATTTCAAGCACCCTCCCTAACTAGGAACTATGTATTATAAAACTATAGAAGGTTTCTTGAGCTTTCTTAGGGGGACTCCATTTATCTGTCCGCTCAGTAAGTGTAAATTACATCAGGATCGGTTAGTCTCTCTGCATGCCTGGAATCTTCCAAGTGTGTTGAATTTTGGCAAGTATGCTATGATAAAGGCGCCAGAATCCTACTCGGCTTGCAGCTGCCAAATTGTTGTGTCTAGAATGTGTTACACGGACACGCCGATAAACAGGCTAGCACGTTATGATAACCTTGGTGGCTCAGCACTCACTGTACAGACTGGGGGCATGATGTATGTCTACAGATGTCGAAAAACAAACCTTTTCTCATGTATAGACCTTCGTGAAAGCTAACTCTGCAAAAACAGCTCAGCAGTGTCGTGTGCAAAAAAGCAGCAAAATGTAAAGTGGCGTTTAAACTCCTAATAAGCCATGCTAACTTAACGTGTATGCAGAAAGAGGACCATAAACCACACTACATTGATGGCAACAGTTATACTACAAATAAAAAAACTTTATTTACTGGATTCTATTTTACTTACCACAAAGTTGCTGGCATGAGTTCCAAGGCACCAGCATTTGTAACTGAAGGAGTTAAATACTGTTTTACAAGATTTCATTTGAAATCTCCAGCTAGGGTTTCAGCTTTCATTTGGGGCCATCCCTGACTTTGCTTTATTGTCATTTATACGTTCTTGCCTGTGTTGAAAACAACTAGAATTTCTTCTCTATAGATAACAGTAAAATGGGTGGGATAATGTGTGTGTGTGTGTGTGTGTGAGTGTGCGTGTTTATGTGTGTGCGTGCATGTGTACATGTGTCTGCCTGCGTGTGTGTCTGTGTTTGTAGATGGCATTGTTGGCTTCTAAGTCCTGTGCAATTGTTTGGGGTCTATTTTAGTAATTTATTTTATTTGTTTCTTTGTTGAAACACTTATATAGTGCTTCTGTGATCTGATGGTATACAGGTGATTTACACATAACTAGATACTCACAGATACTCATATAAAGATGCACATGAACTTCAGCCAAAACAAAGTTAATGATGCAGTTCAAATATTTTTCTCTGGGAAAGATCCAACAGAAATTCTAAAGCATAGGTGTGGAAAAGTGTGGATCTTCCATTTTTAAATATACAAGAGGGGAATCAATAAGGCTTGACCTGTGGGTTTATAGTTGTTTTCTCTAGCCTAACGGTGGCATTAATGTTCTGTGGCTGGGAGGAAGCAAGTTCTATGATGAGACTGAAGTGCATGAGAAGGATTATCTGCTGGCAAAGAAGGATTTGAATTTAGGAACTTTAAGAATAAATGAGTGTGAGAAATGGGGTTGTTGGTTGAGGGGAATATGAGCCCTTCTTAAGCAACAGCCACGATCCTTGTCAGGGTGAAGCTCAAAAGTCATTAGATTAACCTGTGCTTAACCCTCTAGTAGCTTGCCACAAAAGCTTATCTTAGAGGCAAGGTGTAAAATATGTATGCAGCACATAAACAGTAGTAAAGTGAAAACACAACACAAGAAAATACTCACACTAATTTAAACAAATATATACTAAATGTTAATGAATTATTTGACAATAAAATGTCAAACGTCTGATTAGTAGACTCGGACATATGCAATTTTTACAGATTCAAGGCAACTACAGTGCATAAAAGCACAAAATGCCACTTGGTGCTATCTGGTCATCCGAGTCTGTGAGAAAGTCAAAAGTTCAGGCCGACCGTGATGGCGTCCGGGCTGGATACAGGGACCAGGTTAGTCCTACTGAAAAAGTTACCTTCTAATGTCCAGTGCAAAGAGACGAGTTTGCGGTGGAGGAGGCCATGAGGAGCAGGGAGAGTGTTGGGGATGGTCGTCGCTGTAGCGCAAAGAGCAGGCTGGGTATTTTGGACAGTCATCGCTGTCAAACGAACAGAGAGAGAGAGCGAGAGAGAGATACAGATATAAATATATAGATATATACTAAGGTAAGGGAGTTTTAGGGTTATGGATGGATGAGGATATTTGGTGGTAAGAGTATTTTTTGGGTTCACGGTGGGTAAGGGTGTTTTGGTAGCAAGGATATTTTTAGGGTTTAGGGTGAGCAAGGGTACTTTGGAGGCAGGGGTATTTTTAGGGTTTAGGGTGGGTAAGGGTATTTGGGTGGCAAGGGTATTTTTAGGGTTTAGGGTGGTTAAGGGTATTTGGGTGGCATGTGTGATTTTAGGGTTTAGGTTGGGTAAGGGTATTTGGGTGGTAAAGCTGTTTTCAGGGTTTAGGGTGGGTAAGGGTATTTGGGTGGCAGGGAACTTTTTAGGGTTTAGGGTGGGTAAGGGTATTTGGTTGGCAAGGGTGTTTTTTCTAGGGTTTAAGGTGGGTGGGGTATTTGGATGGTAGGGATATTTTTAGGGTTTAGGATGAATAAGGTATTTGGGTGGTAAAGTATATTTAGGGTTTAGGATGGGTAAGGGCATTTGAGTGCCAAGAGTATTTTCAGGGTTTAAGATGGGTAAGGGTATTTGAGTGGCAAGGTTATTTTGGGGTTTAGGGTGGGCAAGGGAATTTGGGTGGCAAGGGCATTTGTAGGGTTGAGGGTGGGTGAGTGTGTTTACATTGTTTGCTAACTGCCTACAAAATGTGTGATCGGAGCTCCAAACGGTGGCCTCTGTGTTTTAATTGTTTTAATGTATTTATGTGGCTTTTATGTTTTATCATTAATGATTATGATGCATAATCGAATAAAGATGTATTACTTACTATATATATGCATTATATATAAATCTATATATAAAAAAGTGTTTTCACTTACCTGCAGTATACTTACATTTACTTTGTAAAGGTATGCGTGGTAAAGGCATATGAGTGGTAATGACTTGAGTGGTAGAGGCATTCATTGTAAATGCGTATGAATGGTAATGGACATAGGGTAAAAGCACGCGTGGTAATATCATGCGTAGTTCCATCATACATACATTCAATGCACCTCTAGACAAGGTTCTAAACTTAGCAACCTGCACTATATTTGACCTTTCTACGGACGTCCCCTTCCCCCGACTAGCAGCAAGCTATTTGGCTCACTGATAAGAGTAGAGCCTTAGAACAGTACTAAAACAGTGTTCATGCCAATAAACAGCCTGGTTCCTAGCTATTGCTCCAACAACTCAAAACCTTATGTCTGTCAGTCACTGTCTCCTAACAACACCCGAACCATCCTGTGCCACCTCCATTTACTAAGCCTTCTACCTATTGGGCCCTTTTTGTTGGGATTCCCTGCCATCCATCATTTATGCCTGACAAACATTGAGTTCATAATTGCACTAAAAACCTTTGTCACAACTAGAAACCCAGGGGCTTATTTACAAGCCCCTTGGCCACCGGTACGTCATTTTTTCCCATGTTAAAAGTGACTCACCAGCAAGGGAAATGGATCCCCCACTCCCCACATGCTGATATTGTTATGCATATAGTGTTCTTCTTACATGCCTTTGTTGCTTCTATAGCTAGTGTTCGGATGAGTTATGTTGTATTGTTTGTGGTAATCTGTTGGAAAACGAGGCAGCATTTGTGAGGCCTGCACAAATAACATGACGTATTTGTCCTTCACTGGGAACCAAACACCCTAGGGCAGCGCCTGACTCTCAGAGTGTAGCGTTGCAGAGCAGTCTGAGGCTTACTCAAGGGAGATGGTGTGGGCTAGTAATCGCCATTTGCAGGTGCGCAAAAATAACACACAATAATTGATTGTCCAGTCTGAACTTTGCTTTATAAAAGTAAGAGTACATTTATTAAACACACACACCGCTCAATACTATACATTAATTTACAAATATAGATAAGCTGATGGAATTACTTTGTGACATTGCATAACATCTCCACCCCTCCCGCAGGGGGGTGTTGTCTAGTACCACCACAACCATGTATGCACATCGTCTTGTCACCAATGCAGTGAATTGGTCTTAACCTGGAGCGAGGGCCCTGTGCACTGGCACCATCTCAGTGGCGAGACCCCCACATTACCTCAACAAGGTAATGTAGGGTACTCCTGCCTACTCCTGCCTTGGTGACACATAGCCCTGACTGAGCATCTCCTACTGACCATACAGTATGCACCCCTACATCTTAAGGGCTAATAGTCTGTGGTCTTCCCCTAAGCGCAGCAGCAAGAATACATGTTTACGCACACTTTAGAAGGACAGTACTCAGCACATTTGGATATCATTAAAAATTAATTGCAATTACATCCCCTAAATGCATTGCAATTACAGCCCTAAAGGCATCTCAGATTATCACAGGATTAAGTTGTAAATACTGCCAGACACCCTAGCAAGAGTGTCTAGCCACTTAGCTTATGACATTACCTTACACCAATACTTCACATTGAACTTCAGTCCCTCTAAAAGAAATAACCATTAATAACCGCATTTAAGTGCAATGACACCTCTTCACCTCCAGGGGATGCCCTTCTGCAGCCATCCCCAACTCAGCCCTTCACTCCTTGATACAAATATCAAAACACACTCAGCTGATGAACAAAAGTTCCAGCCCCGAAGGTGTTAACCGCCAGTTGAGCCCTGGAGGGGTTGATTCCTTTGAATCCTCAAGACACTTGGGGTGGGACTTTGCTCTTCATGCTGTGGGGAGACTGCGCTTCTTCAGCAACTCCCCAGCACCTTTATACATGTAGTGTGGTGACCCCGTTCTTCTGGGGCCACCACAAGCCATGAAAACGCTGTGTTGCCCTTGCAGTCCGGTCCTTGCCTGCAAGGCATTATGGGTGTTGCCGCATATTAGATGAGCGGCTCTCCCACTTCTCCGGGGAGAGCTGCGCTGGCGCTTCGCTGCTTTCTGGGGCCTCGTGGGGGACTCGGTCCCACCCGCATCCCCAGGTGAGCACAGACGGCTCAGGGAGCCCACCCCTGGCTGCTCCTCCTCTGTTCTGGGGCCCGGTCCCACCCAGGCCCCTCACACCACTGCAGGTCTTCCCTGGGGGCTCTGGTCCCACCCGGGACCCCCGCTGTCCTCCTTGGTTGGGGGGCAGCCTGGGGAGCCCACCCCCAGCTGCCCCCACTGACTCCCCACGCGGCAAGCACTCTTCCGTGCTGCCACGGGAGCCGGCCGATCCGTTCCGGTCTGCCCGCTCCGGTGGGCAGATGCGAGGTCTCCCACAGTCCTCGCGGGACCTCGGGGGAGTGCGGCAGCACTCCCCCTGCCTCCTCCTCTTCGCCCCGAACATCTTCGTGGGGGGCACGACGGCACTCCCCCCCTACCTGGCACTTCGGACCCGGAGATGGGGTCCCAGGCCCGCCACCCGTCTTCTTCACATGGGGCGCGATGGTGCCTCCCACCCCGCCTCCTCACATGGGGCCCGAAGTTGGGCTCCCGGGCCCCTCCTCCCATACCTCTTCACGGGCGACGCGGCGGCGCTCCCCGGCGCAGGTTTCAGCGGGGGCCAGGGTGGGCTCCTGGCACCCCTCGGGGGCAGCGTCGTGCACCCCGGCTTTACTTCTTTCCAGGGGCAGCTCCCGGGACCAGTTCTACCCCGGGGGCATCTCTGAGACCAGCGGCGGAGCCCCACTCGCTTCGCCGTCAGTCTTCTTGGGGATCAAAGGTCACCTACCTTCCGGGGGCCATATCTCATCCCCTGGGGGTCCGATCGGCCCCATTTTTGCATCTTCCTGCTCCTGGTGGCGCTCCCTAGCCACTGGGAGCACTCTCCTCCATCCTCCGGGTCTCCAAGAGGGTGCATCCTGCAGGAAACAGTTTTCACTGGCTCCCTGCGCCTCTTTTCTCCCTGCGCAGAGGCCCCTGCTTCTGCTCACCGGTCCTGGGTTCTTCTTTTGGCGCTGTTAGGGGCCTGGGGGGCAGTCAGGGGTGTCCTCTTTCCAACTGTCCATTGCGCCAGGCTCCAGCACCTTTCACCTCAGCAGACCACACACCAGAGAGAGCTTCTCTTCCTGTGCAAGTACTTTTTAAAAGTTGAGTAGGGGGCTGGCAGGAAGTCTCTGTGTGTACTATCAAACAGCGACACATCACTTCCCTGCCCCTGCTCCCTCCTTCTTGTCCAGCCTCTGGGGTTGTTCAAACATGGCGTCGTCCAGTGTCTCTAGCCACATGGCCTTAGAAACTGAACTTCTTCCCCCCTTACTGCCTTGATTCAGCTTGGTGCCTGGCACCCAGCGACAGCAGTTGATGGATTGGCTGGTAGCTCCACCTATCTTTTCACTCTGGGAAGAAAGGTCATTAATGTAACCTGCCAGGGCCAGACCCCAGCCAGGGACTCAGAGAAATATGACATTTCTGGACGACCCAAAAGCAGTACAAATATGACTTTAGACTCTGCAGAATACTTAATTTCACATCTGCTACGCTAGCCTTTAGTGCGTGTCTGGAATCTGTAGACCTTGTGGAAGTCATTTTAGCCATGGGCCCCATATCCCCATAGGGGAATAATGAATTGAAAGCACAGTAAAACACACTGACTTTCCCTGGCATGTTTCTTTCTAGTGCATAAAGGCTATTGCATGTCACCACCCAATTCTGCATAAGTCCTGCCACACCATTCACTCTGTAGCTGCTCCTGGACTGCGCACGCTAGGAATCTCCCCTGCGCAGCCCCTACACGTGTGCACACACATGTACACCCGTGTCTGCATGTAACCAGCACGGTGCCCCATACTCCAGCTGCTGCGCAGCGGCCTAGTCACGCCAGTGGGACACCAGTAAAATCTCCATGAAGTCTCCTTAATTATGAGTTCACTGTGGGTGAGTCCCAGATTATGAGGCTCCCCTACAGTATTAGCTCAACAATTAGGGGCTCAAAAAGAGAAAAATCCGGGCGGCCCCTAGTGTCAGAACCACCTTGTAACATAATCATATTCAGCAAATTGTGAATTCATCAAGATCAAAAACACTCTATCTGCAAATCTGCTACACATCCATTACCTATTGCACGATCATCCTTGCAATATATTTTTGGTAGAAATGTTTTTTCGCTGCATATAAATAAATTGAAAATTAAAGCAAAATAAAATGTTGGGAATTTCCAAAAAGTTAAGACATTTCCTCAAATACAAATATAGGGGTAATCCAAGGTGATCAAATGTCTAACTTTTCCCCTTGACTTTTGTGAAACAGGTGGAAAGCAATATACCCTTTCTTTCCATGTGGTGCCTTTTCGTGCACAATATTTGTCGACGAAAGCTATCAGCCCAAATTGACAAAATTCTATAATGCGTGTTTTTCTTTTCTGAATCTTCCAGTTATGCCTGATCCTGCAAGCAGATCTAACACCCACGCCTTCCCTGGAAAAGATCGTTGAACGGCTTCAGAAAATAGAAGTAACATAACTTTACTGAGAAGTTCTTATCTAGGCGCGAATGTTTACAGCTTGACATTAATCTATGATCTAAGTGGCTGTTTACTTTTGAAACCCGTCCTCTGTAGATATACATCGCCTACACATTTACCTAAGTCCTTTCTTAAATCTCTACTGGAAACGGCTCATCATTTAACGTGCAAAGTAAACAGCTCACCGTCACCCTGACTCGATGATTGCCACTTTCTTTTGAAGAAGCACGCATATTTACACAAGGCAGGGAGAGCTTGGTAGCTCGAAAAGTGCTTGAATGCATTTAATGGAACGCATGTGCTCGTTTTCTCACACATCAGTTTGCGCGTCTTCCTCAGAGGTCCCATTTAAACCTTTTAGTTCTGCCCTGATAATATGTAGATATATTGTTTCCACAGAAGGTTGACTCCTCTAATGAAAAGCATTTTGTTTATTTTGGAAAAGTGCAGGGGCGTAGCTTGGTCGGTATGATTAGGGGGTGTGTGAGCTTCAGATTTCCCAACAATCACGCTGGGACATCTTGTTAAGACACATTATATGAGAAGCAAGACATAAGGGGCAGTGGAAAGAGAGAAGAGAGGGATTGTTAGGGGTACACAGTATACTTCAAAACATAGAAGAGAGAGAGCGTGTGTTTTTGGCAAGGTGAGCATGTAAAAGTCCCAGGTGAAATCCGACAGACACTTCACATTACCCAACTGAAAGCACTTGTACCCAACTATTTACTGCAGAATAAATTCTTTTAGGGTGGGTGTAACATCCTAAACACCCCCTTGGAGCTACGCCCCATGTAAAGTGTTAGTTGAGGGTGAAATTGCGTTTTTTTTCTTTTGTAGTATGTGGTACTTTTGTGTTGCATTTTATGTAAAATAAATGTTGCCAGTTGATTGCATGCAAATTTTCCGTACAAAAATTGCACAAGATACTAGCAGGAAACTGGTTTGAACAGGACGTATTGAAGCCAGGTTTCACATCAGGCCTCGCTTACGAGCCCTCTTCCACTACTTTTGTTATGCTCAAGTGGCACAGTGTGCCTATTTACAAGGCCATGAAAAGCCACTCTGGTTTTTCATGGCCTTTAAATATGGTTCCCATTTACAGAGTACTTTGCGTGAAAGGGGTGTACCATGCATGTTGTGTAGGTGTTCCTACTCAGGCTCATAGAATCTGGCGTATTCCCAGATTTACAAGGTTTCGTAAACCTGGGAACAAGTCAGAGTCCTACCCTCCACAGGGGAGGTGTAGAGGAGGCTAACAAAATACCTCTATTTCTCCTCGTATTTCCTTTTTCTTTGCGAGCTGCATTCTGCAGCACACATAAAAAGAGGAAAACATCTCTCGTGATTGTTTTTGTGCAAGAAGTATCTCTTTCTGCACAAAAACAATCATCCCTGCAACGCAGGCACTCTTGCATCATGGTGCAAGGGTGGCTGCATTGGTGCATGGCAGCCCATTGCGGAAGATGACAGGAATGCACCATGGACCAGATTCATCAAGCTCAAATCTGCTCGCAAAGGGCCAGATTCTGAGAATTAGGGCACGCTATTAGGGCACGCAAATTACCATGAAGTACATCTTCGTGGTAATTTGCAAAAACTTTGAAAAATGCACTAAAGTGCATTTTTCAAAGTTTCATGTTGCGCACACACATGCCCTAAGGGCATGTGTGTGCGCAACATATGTGCACACATCAATTTCAGGGGTGCAACAGGGTGTCCTTTGGACACCCCTGCACCCTTGAAATCGCAATCTCAATTTGCGAATCGCTAATTGCGATTAGCAAATTGAGATTGTCTTCCCATTCATTCCTGTGGGCCTCTAGGCCCATAGGAATGAATGGGGAGATATTCCTTAATTGCAACTCGCAATTTGCGAGTCGCAATTAAGGAGTTATTAGAAATCACTATTTTTTTGGTGATTTCTTGATGCATAGCATTTTGCTATTCCTTAATAGGGAATCGGTATTTTTCGCTATTAAGGAATAGCAAAATGTGTTCTTGATGAATCTGGGGGCTAATCTTGTAGATATGGCGCTTTCCTGCCCTTTTATTTTGACACACGGCAGCGCAGCAGGAAGGCTTGCTGCGCTGCCGTGCCTCAAAATGATGTTAATGAGGCCATCTAGTTTACAATTTCCGCAAGACATGTTCTTCCATAAACCAGAATTACCAAAATTATGAGAAAAACCATAACTCGTCTAAGGAAACAAAAAACAAATGCAATTCAGTTACCCAAATAATTTGGAATTCTGCAAGACTTCACTTACATTAATGGAAAAATTTGGCAAGGGCTATTTTTCAGCCACGTCAATTGCCTTGTCCTTGAGGGTTCTCTGAACCTCCAATCTCCATACATCAGTAGCGATTATTTACACAATAAAAGATGGTTTATTTGCTTGATCACTGAAACCATCACAAACATCGGTTCCAATGATGAAAACAAATCATCACATCAGTGCTGAGCCTGGCCATTTAAACTGACGATAAGCAGCCACTGATGGAGCCAACAAGTCAACAGGTTCTTATTTCATGCACCAACGGCATCACAACAGGAAGATCTGTGTGCACGGAGAACATACACATAGGCTACACACAGTAACACATGTAAACAACACAAACAGGTCCCACATGCAGACTGCATACATACTTGCACAACCCAAGCACGGCTATATATGTGCTTACATGTGTGTGCTGCATACTTTTGAAAAAACAATTCAATTTCTAGCAAACCCAGCGCTGTTTTAAGGGGATAATGCGAAATAGCCAACTGGTACATTAGAAGATATCAGAGGTGAGTGCATTGGAAAGAGAGGCAGTTCTGATAAACAGTCACAGGTCAGGCTAGAAATCTAGGGCCTGATTTTCAAGAAAGGCACGCAATGCCGCACACCCGCGCCCAGCACCCAAAGAGGCTGCGCTGCTTGACAAGGAGGGAGCAGGAGATCGCCATAGCTACTGAGGTTTGAAACATCAAAACATTTCTCCTGTTATGCCTCCTTTGAAGTGGCGTTAACTTTTGATGCTAAACCCTGTCTACAATTTGTTTGTTTTTTAAACAACTTTTATTAGAGTTTACAATTTTAGACAAACACACATCATGTAGGGCCTCAGAGCAAGGTGCATACATTCAGAGAGAGTGTTGGAGCCAACGTGTAAGATGCAATCATGTAAAGCTTTCTATGTTTGGCATCGTCTCTCCTACGCTCTTTCTAGTTCAAGTCTAATCTAAGGCATTTAAAATGTATTCAAACGATACAGCATATACTAAACATTCACTCCTAACATTTGGCAAAAGATTTTATCCCCAGATTAACTTCCCAAAACCACCCCCCTCCCACCCCTCCCCCCCAGGCATGCCACTGCTGCAGTATTATGTTACATCACTGCATTAATGTCCCCACAATCGGTCAGACTCATGTAGAATCTATCTAGTCTCGTATTGCTGGGGCAGGTGTCCCAGGTTCTTCATCGCTATCACTATCAGGGGTTTTGAGGAGCACTGCCAATGTTTTCCATGACTTCCCTGCATCTAGTGCCTTCTCGCTCCTCACCCTTTTTGCCATTTGTATGCAAGCTATGTCTTTGCAGTCTGCCAATTTAATGAACTCTTTCTTCCAGCGATCTATGTTGAGGCCCTTCTGCGCTTTCCAATGCATAGATATCTCCCGTTTAGCTAGCAGGAGTTCCATGTCTATGAACTTGCTAGTGATTTTATTTTTAGCTGTATGAGGAAACCAATGCAATATGCATGATCCTATAGCCGTTTCCAAGTTCCGGTTAGTGATTGCGTTAAGTAATGCCACCACCTCCGACCAATATGTACCTAAGTGTGTGCACCCCCAAAACATGTGGTGAAAATCGGCTCCCTCCCTGCGGTTGCGCAGGCAAGTACCCAAGCCTGTGTCAAAGTATTTATAAAGCTTCACTGAGGTGAGGTAGGCCCTATGCAAGATTTTGATCAAAAAGTATGGGTAGTAGCATGGGAACACCTATATTCCACTAATTTAACGCACTCTTGGCTTAGCAACACAAAGCAGTGCATTGTGTTACTTTCAGCATACTTTCCAGCGCAAAACAAGTTTTACACTGGAAAATAAATTAGGAAAATAACATTTTGTGCTAGTTAGCGTTACTTTTGTGGGGCTAACCCAGTGCAAAACATTTGTAAGTCTACCCCCTAGTGACAAACCAGTCCAACACTGGATGGGGAGGGCATCTCATTTCTGCTGATTATGCTCATCTTGGGGTGGGGTGTATCTGTGTGTGCAAAATGTAAACAAAGAGGTGAAGAGAAACAATTCAGCTATTCACTCTTCCCTAGTTAAATAAAATGATTGCTGTTGTGTCAAGTAATGATATCACTTGTTGTTTACAGTGCTTCAAAGAAATAAGGCTGATAGTAACTCTCAGGTTTCAACTCAAGAAAGGTTTACTAAACATTTTTTTTATTTTTGAGGCACATAAAATGAGTACCAGTGAGTTTATTTATTTAAAGTTTCTCAATCCCAGCCCTCAAAAGCATATACTATGCTTTTTTGGGCAAAGATGGCGGCCACTAGTCAGACGTGTGAGCAATGAGCTCCTCACTGAGCGCCCCTTCTACAATAGACTTCACCTGCAGAAATGCTTCAGCCACATACTGATGTGGCATCCACCGTAGGCATCAGTAGAAAGCTGTGAAACAATTTAAAGCGGCGACCCCTCCGAGAGAAAAATAAATCATCGAATGGCATCCAAAGGCAGCGACTACGGCAGCGGTAATTCCGCATTCCATCTACCTGACTAATCGCTCACCTGTGAGGAGTAGGAGGAGGTCTAGAGACTGGTGTGGTGTGGAGATTGATCGATAGACGCCCCTAGCACCGGCAGACCCGATTCGTAACTGGCTGTCAGGCACGATGATTGAGAGGATAGGTCTGAGTCGGAGCCAGCTGATTCTCTGAGGTTGCTGTGAGGCGAACACGATGGCATTTCAGGCACTTTCGGGCTCCTGGAGGCACTACGCAGCAAAGGCTCACCGGTAAGCACACTGTTTGTTTGTTTGGAGGAGACATCTACAATGGGCGCCGATGCGCTATGTTACAGCTATACTGGGGGAATGCCAGTGGAATAGCTAACAAACTTGTAGCGCTGTGGAAAAGACTGATGATTTGGTCTTAAAACACAGGCAAGAGAAAATATACAATCTTGCAGTGCTCTGGGAAATAAAGAGACATGCCTTATCTCCTCTTAGAACTGAAGCGCGCAGCACCTAATTACGTCACTATGCCCCCAAAATCAGCCTGTGGTGTCAAAAGCCGTGGCCAGTTGGAGCACGTGGCCGAGAGCAGATTAGAAACTATATCAAAAGTAGGAATTAACACCAAAGAAGCCTTGGAAGGTACTCTTGGTGACATGATTTGCCATATGCAGGCAGGCGAACACAAGATGGATGTAAAAAAAAAGTCCCACTAATGTTTACAAAATCCAAAAAGGACAATGCTGGGAACATTATAGGTGCCAAAGAAAAGATGGTGCATGGTATGGTTAGGAGTGATATCTCTGATAATGCACAAACTAGAACACACCTCGACAAGGAAAACGAGGGTACATCGACTCTAAGCCAGTCTCTATCTGAGCTACAACAGAACACACCAGAGGCAGGGCATGATGTACAGGCTGTGGATCCAGAATGTGCTCAAGATATATCTGCACAGGATCTTGACTTGAAGGAGGGAAATGCACTAAAAACCCCTAAAGAGACTGACTCGGGCGAGAAATGTTATTCTCTTTCTGAGTCCTAGGACTCATCAGAAGATGACTAAGCAGGGCAGGATGAGCAAGATGGGGGGCCAAGCTCTGGATGTTTGGAAGGGTCTGCAATTAGCTTATGGAATGAATCAAACACTTCAAATGCGGATGAAACATTTTTGGACACTAATATGATGCAAAAAGAACTGAATAACAAGGAAAAGGAAAATACACCCCATCTGGGGACAGCTAAAAGTCTGATGTGGGAGATCTCCCTGTCTCCTGAACCCAGCTCCCTTGCTACAGAAACCAAGGATCCACTTCTGGGCGATATAGGTGCGGCGGTTGGTCAGAGGGAAGAAATATCCCTGGCTGCAATTTATCAATCTATAGTAGACCACAGGCTTGAAACCCGTACAGAAAATCTTAAGACACACACCGCCAGAACCGATTACGCCGTAATATTCTTAAAGTGTTAGGTATTCCTGAAGGCTCTGAAGGCTCAGATGTCCGGAAATTCTTGACTGATCTTTTTATTGAAGCCTTCCCTGAAATTAACAATGTGGAACTGGTCTATTGAGATCCAAAGGGCCCACAGGTTCCCGTTTAGGCCATCGACAGTTAGGAGAGGTCAAACTGAGATTAAGCCGAGGGCCATACTGATTTCTTTAAATAACTTCTTAGCACGTCAGGCCCTGTATGATCTGGCCCGACCAGACAGGAAGCGGCAGGGAAAAGGGATCCAGTTTTTTGTAAGGCCCGACTTCTGTCACCACACTGTTGAGAAGAGGTGGCAGCTACGACAACTCATAACCCCATTTCAGAATAAGGGGGCGCAGGCCTTTCTACTCAACCCAGCCACATTAAAAGTAGTTAGCAAAGGCCACACAAGATTTTTTACGTCGGAAATCCAAGCCAAAGAATGCCTAGATTCTATATAAGCAATAAGAAAGTGAGGCCGCTAGATGATACTGGCATGCTATTATATAAATTTATAACAATAAATAAACAAAATGTATATATACATAAATATATATCTTTGGTTGATGCCACTGTAACAAGAAGAAGGGGGACACAGAGGCGTAAGTCTCTCCCCTTCGTAACGGCCATTGGCCCTTTTAGCTCTGTAGAGGGAAACGGGTGGGGAGGCGGGGGCAGCCGGGGGCACAGGGATGGGTGATGGGTGAAGTTGGGTATAGTGATGGGGGCTTGGTAGGGTGCTGTGGGTGGCACAAGGTTGGGGGGGCAAGCAGTGGGGAGGGTCAAAGAGAGAGATAAGCAAGAAAAAAGGAAATCAGAGATATTCACGTTTAATGTAAATAATAAAAACGAGGCGCTAGATCAGCAAGGGTGAGATAAGGGAGAAAACACAAAAAAATGATAAATTCAGGCTCTATTCATCTAATGTTGGTGGCCTAAATGATAGAAAAAAGCGAGAAAGGGTATTTGAGATACTTAGAACATTGAACCCAGACCTGATATGTTTACAAGAAAAACATATCCCATGGCGGAATAAGAATCTCTTAGAGATTAGGGGGTACTGCTTGGCAATGTGCTCTTCCCAGAATACCAGGATTAGAGGGGTCGCAATACATGCTAGACAATGGGATGGAACGGCAATACGATCAGCAGCAGACAAGTGGGGGTGATGGGCAATAGCAAAACTATCAAACGGGCTGACAGTTGTGAATGTGTATGGCTCTAATTTAGATGATGCTGGTATTTGGGACAAATTGGAAATAGAACTAGCTAATTGTCTCCAATGTTTGATAGTGTGTGGTGATTTTAATATACATCAGGATGTGATTAATGGCCAAAAACAGATATATGTAGGAAAGAAGCTGAAGGTTTATAGGGCAATCAGGGCACTTAAAGCTAGCCATGGCCTGTGTGATGTACGGGCAGAAACACAACAAAAAGATCCTGGTTTTACATACTTCTCCCATCCACACAGGAAATTTGTACGGCTGGACTACTTTCTAGCCTCCCATTTACTGATAGACAATTTAGATATTATAAAACTGCCCCAACAATATTCCGACCATAATCCTATGATCATGGACCTTAGTGGGGCAACGGATTTTAGACAGAGGGTTTCATGGTCATTTGGTAAAAAGCTGTTGACTGATGAAGAATTCTGCACCTATATCAAGCAATGGGTTCAAGAGTTTTTTGACTGTAACAGATATAGCGCATCTCGCGAGGTGGTATGCCTTGAGAGGTCGGATAATTGAGTTTGTAGCTCGCACCCGGAAACAATGTAAGATAAATCTGATTTACTAATTAGTAAACTGTCTAAACTAGAGGCATAACATATCCAAATAATAAATAAAGATGGCCCTAAGAGCCTATTGGCCAAACAAATGATTACATTAATTATAGCCAAATCAGAAATAAACGCATACTTCCAGACCAAAGTGGCCAAGATGTTTCAAGCTTACCGTGGGGAATTATATGAATATGGGGAGGTTACGGGGCGACTTTTAGCCTTAAGAACTAGACAGAAAGCCACCAGGAATAACATTCTAAGAATTAGGGATAGAAATAATCATCTAGTATCCGGCCCACAGAAAATTATTGGAGTATTTGAGGAATTTTACACCAGGTTATATCATTTGGAGGAATGCTCGGAAGAATACGATGAAAAAGCAGAGGAGCACCTTTTGCTACCAAGATTAGATTTTGAAGCTGTTTTGGAACTAGAAAAAGAAATACCTATAGAAGAAGTGCAGGAAGCATTATGAACCCTCTCTCCGGGGAAAGCTACAGGCTCCGACAAAATTCCGGTAGAAATCTATAAAATATTATTACCTCAAATACTTCCTATTATGCAAGACTTATTTTTGAGCATACAATACAGAGGGATCCCACCCGTATTGTGGCAGGGTACGGGTATGGTTGTCTTTGTTAAAAAAGATAAACCATCAGAAGTGCCATCCTCGTACCGCCCAATATCGCTTATGAATGCCGATGCAAATGTTTACTCTAAAATAATGGCCACTCAACTACAAAAGACCAGTGTTGCACTCATATCACCCTGGTAACATGGCTTTGTTCCAGGCAGGGGGACCACAGACCATACAAGGCGTGTTAATTCAATCTTGGATATTGCAGAGCCTGATGAGGAAAAAATGGCTGTGGTCCTCCTGGATGCAGAAAAAGCCTTTGATCGGGTGGCTTGGGGATATCTATGGAGAAACTTGGTAGATCGAGGATTCCCCCTGGAATTATAAGGGCTCTCCAGGCTTTGTATTTTAAACCGTATATGCTCAGATTCAAATTATGGGTCACACTTCTAGGAGGGTGGAGATTGCCAGAGGTACGCGCCAAGGCTGTGTCAGCGCTCCTATTTTGTTTGCATTCTATTTGGATCCTTTTATTATCCGCCTTTTGCACAATCAATTGATTAAACCAGTTATAACACATGGCCATGAGACAAAAATACTTGCATACGCAGACGACATTGCGATAATTACAGCAGAACCTCGAGCGGCCATCAAAGAAATTGAAAATATGGCAGATGACTTTGGGGAGATATCTTCTAAATAAAACCAAAACACAAATTATATGCTCTTCTAAGTGCCAGCTCCAAGATTCTCGAGTAACCGAGACAGCTATGTATTTAGGGGTTAAAATAACAGCAGAAATGAACAAACTCTGGGCGGTCAATATTGATCCAGTGTTGCAAATAATAAATAGCGAGCTTACACGTATTAACAATCTGTATCTTACAATAATTGGCATAATGAAAGTAATTAAAATGAAGATATTCCCCAAGATTCTGTATCTAATACGCGCAATACCGCTGGAACTTGCCGCTACTAAAATACATAGAATTGAGACTATGTTCTCTAAATTCATTTGGGGATATCAAAAGGTACGACGGGCCTATAAATATTTGACGCTACCTAAAGAACGGGGAGGGTGGGGAGCCCCCAGTATGCAGCTCTAATACTGGGCTACTGCTCTGCAACAATTTGGGACTCTCTATCATTTTCAAATGGGAGAGACGGAGGGGTCTAGAATACCCACCATATATCAACTTGCTATGGGAGATGCTGCCGTGGGATTATTGCAACAACTCAAATTACCATAAAAAACCTCGATATAAATGCATTGAGAGTGTGCTAAAGATTTGGACAAAGTAGAAAAAAACTTCCAAATTAGTAGGTATAATAAGTATACATTACTTTGGCATTCAGATTTTTTTACATCAGCGCTGTAAGATGGAACGGCCCGAAAAAAAATGGGAGCAGGTGGGGATCACAGCATTGGAAGATCTTTATTCCAATGAAGAAATAAAGACTTTTTTATAACTAGTTCAAGGGTTTGGCATACATAAAAAATCATGCTTCAAATAGCTACACATACGAAATCGAATCAAAGGGCTCCCTATAGGGCTTATTAGAATGGATCCACTCCCTTTATTAAAAATTATGAAAACCGGGGAGGAGCTTCGCGGGCATCCAAGATGGTTGCGTGAGTGTAGAGCTCCCGAGACCCGCGCCACCCTTTGCACCTATCCTTTCGTAATCCTGCTTTCATTGATGGGCTTTTGAAGACGAACTTCGGCTGACTTCATCATCCTTCGAAAAATCGAAATCGGACGCTTGGGTCCATTTCTAGACCGTCTGGAACTTTATCGGCCCGCCTCAAGGCGGCACCGGGATCTCAAGTGATTTGTTGGCCGGGGAGTAGTTGAACAACAACGGCCGAGGGGATTCTCTCCCCCGGGCGGCCTCTGTGGGACTTTCGGTTTCACTTTCTCTCCCCGGCACGACTGACCGGACTACGGCTTGTTTTGCCTTCTGCCGCAGCCTGATTTTGAGGCATTGCAGCCAGCCGTCTACTTTGACCACCGTGTCTTCCAGGTTATTTCCATTTGTGCCCATTTTGGCTAGTTTCGTGGCTCTTGGCATCACCGCGCTCGGCCATTTTCACCAGGTCGCGCGGGCCCCTTCGGGGTCCCTATTCCAATATGGCCGCTAGGCACGAGCCGGAGAAACGAAAGACCATGACATTGCATCGTGGGGGCCGATCTCAGACGAACATTATGGACCATTACTCCCAAGAGAAGGGATCCCCCAGCAGTGCTGGCCGTTCGCTCGACGATCCTAAGGCCGTTTCTGCCGCGACGGAACTATCGTTGCAGGACGTTATGGGTGCCATCTCCGGCCTTAAGGCCTCTATGGGACAGCAGTATGAGGCGCTTGCCTCCAAGATAGACACGGTGGCCGTGGACGTCACGTTAATCAGAGCGGACTTGGCGAAGACAAATGAGAGGGTCAAGGAGTTGAATTTAAAAACTTCTAGCCTGACCACTGATGTCACGGAGATCCAAACGGAGATCGGGAACCTGCGTTCCTCTCGGGACATGATGGCACGTCGTCTGGAGGATTATGAAAATCGGTCCCGTCGCAACAACGTGCGCATTATTGGTGTTCCTGAGACTTCCGATCCTACTGCTACTGACCTCCTAGTGGAAGATCTGGTCTCTAACCATCTTGTCCCCCCCGGGCTCACCAAATTCTTTGCGGTTGAGCGGGCTCATAGGGTTCCCGGGGGAAAGGCTCAGCTCGGGGCACCCCCTAGACCCATTGTGGCCAGATTGTTCCACTTCAGGGACAGGGACGCTATCCTGCAGGCTTCCCGGGACAAAGGCCCGTTGAAGTTCGAAAATTCCACAGTCAACTTCTATCCGGACTTTACTCCATTCGTACAATGGCAGAGGATGGGGTTTCAAGGTGCCAAGAGGCGGTTGAGGGACCTGGGACTCAAGTATGCCATGTTGTTTCCGGCCAGGCTTCGTGTGGAACATGGTGAACGAACGTTTTTCTTTGATCGACCGGACAGTGTCAATGACTGGCTTGACTCCTTGCCCAAAAGGGATGATCGTACTGAGCACCCCGGTGGGGCCGAGGGTGGCGTGTCGGAACAGGAGTGATGCTGTGGACCCTGGTGTTTGAACTTCTTGATCCTTTCGGCTGAGTTTGGACTTTGGTTCTTTTGTCTCTATGTTATTGATTGTGCCTGAGGGTGGCGGGGTTACTGGGGACTCGTTCTCCTCCTGGGTTCTTTGTGTAGAGTAGTTACTATGGGGCGACAGGCACACTGCAAGTTGGGGTGGCTTCTGAGTCGTAAGCAGGGGTGCAGGGTGGGGGGCGTTGTAACGGGGTTCAGTTGGGGGGTGGTAGGGGGGAATGTGTGTGTTTTTTTGTCGTCACAAGGCTTCGTATTGTCTCTCCTTTTAGCTCATGTGGGTTGGGTTCATGTGTGGGGTTCCCTGCTCATTCTCGGGGATTGGGGGTGGCGTGTTGAAACTGCTGTCCTGGAATGTTAATGGGTTGGGAGACAGAATAAAGCGGGGGTGGTCCTGCAGTTCCTCAGACGCCATTCTCCTGATGTTGTTCTCCTGCAGGAGACACATCTGATTGGCAACGTGTGTCACGCCTTGAATAGGCGGGGTTATCGCTTAGTCGCTGACTCTGGTTTCACTTCTGGTTCCCGGGGGGTGGGCATCCTTATCCGGTCCTCTCTCCCTTTCGAGATCGATGACGTGATACTTGACGATAGGGGGCGCTATGCCGTCCTCACTGGTAGATGGGAGGGTAAGACTCTCTCCATTCTTTCGATCTATGTCCCTCCGGGCTTGCAGGCCCCGACTTATGTTGATTTGGGTACGGTTATTCTTGGGTTACCCGAGGGTCTTCTTATTCTCGGTGGGGACTTTAACTCCGTGGTCTCTGGTGCTGCGGACCGTTCTTCCCCTCGGGAGTTGGTCCGGTCTCAGATGTGGCTTAGTGATTTCCTGGAGACTTTTGGATTTATTGATAGCTGGAGACTGATGCATCCCACTCAGCTTCAGTATACCTTCCATTCCGAGGCGCATGGTAGTCTCTCCAGGCTCGACTATTTCCTGATGCCATCAGCCCAGTCCTCCTGTATTGATGAGGTTTGACATCTTCCTAGGGGTATATATGACCATTCTCCTTTGTGGCTTCGGTTTCGGGTTGGAGTTGGTAATGCGTGTAGGTTGGCCCCCATCAACCCTTGGTATTTCCGCAACCCTAAGACCCGTTCTGAACTAGTGAAAACTATTGACCATTATTTCAATGACAATGTGGGGTCTGTTTCTTCATCTGTTTCTTTATGGGAGGCCTTCAAGACAGTTATCCGAGGGCAGTCACTATCCCTTATTGCTGCTGCTAAGAAGGCTAAACATGAGGAAATTGTGCGTATTGAAAATGATATCACTGCCCTTGAGAATGAACTTGGTTCTGGGGTGACACGTTTGGCTTCGCATTCCCTTAGTTTGCAGCAAGCTGACTACAAAGCCCTAGTCACTGATGCGGCGAAGGCGATGTACAGTGAGCAACTGGGCCGGCTGTATGATGTGGGGGACAAGGCTGGTAAACTGATTGCTTGGCTGGATAAGAATGAGAGAGAGAATCGTGTTGTCCGGGTGATTGAGCGGTTGGATGGTGAGCGTGTTGCGGAGCTCGCGGGGATCGTTGAATGTTTTGTTGACCATTTTCAGACGGTGTACGCCTCGGTCTCCGACAGAGACGAGTATGATTCCCGGTTACTTCTTCGGGACATTGCGTTGCCTTGTCTTTCTGAGACCGACAGAGACCTCCTGGACGCCCCTATCACGGTCGATGAGATCGTGAGTGCCATCCGTTCCCTTCGATCTGGTAAGGCCATGGGTCCCAATGGCTTACCTATTGAACTGTATAAGCTACGACCCGATGCCGTGGCACCCTATTTAAAGGAGATGTTTCTGGAGGCTTTGGACTCTGGCGCCCTGCCCGCAGATCAGCGACTTGCTACCATTGTGGTTCTCCATAAGGAGGGCAAGCCTCGTGATCGCTGTACCTCGTACAGACCCATTTCACTGCTTAACGCTGAACCCAAAATTCTCGCTAAATTGTTGGCTAATCGCTTGGTTGCTGTGATTGGGGACCTGGTCCATCCGGATCAGTCCGGTTTCATCCCGCATCGCAACACCGCCCTTAATCTGCGGAGGCTCCATGGAGTTCTCGCGAGGGCTGCGACGCTTACTGAGTCGGCCATTTTGGTTTCCCTTGACGCTACGATGGCTTTTGACACCATTGAGTGGCCCTATCTCTGGGCTGCTCTTTCGAAATTTGGGTTCGGCCCGGGGTTCATTGCTTGGGTTAAACTTCTTTATGAGAAGCCCCTGGCTCAAGTGGTGGTCAATGGTAAGGTGTCCGGGACTTTCACGCTCGGGCGGGGTACCCGGCAGGGCTGCCCGTTATGTCCGTTACTCTTTGCCCTTGCATTGGAACCGCTGGCTGAGTGGCTCCGTTGGGAGCCTTCCTTAAAGGGCATTCGGTGGTCCCCTGACTTTGAGGATCGTGTCTCGCTTTACGCGGACGACATCCTCCTGTACCTTACCTCCCCTCGGAAATCTCTTAATGTTCTTTTCGATGTTCTTACCTCCTTCGAGAAGAACTCGGGTCTCGTCATTAATTGGACCAAATCTTGTGTCTACGTTTTGGCTGGGGGTCTTCCCCCCTTGCCTCGTAGATGTCCTATTCAAGTGGCTGAGACTGGCTTTAAGTACTTGGGGATCTACATCTCCTTGGATGCCACCGTTCGCTATGAACGCAATTTGTTACCTCCTCTTCAAAGATTGAGGATGGATGCCGCTCGCTGGCGTAAGTTGCTGTTGTCCCCGTTGGGTCGTGCGGCTCTATTTAAAATGATGTCGCTGCCCAGATTTCTGTATGCTCTCCAGAACTCGTTTGATCTTGTTCCCTCTCGGTATTTTCGTGAGGTGGAGGGCCTACAGAGGCGACTGCTCTGGGACGGTCGTGTGCGCATTGCCCTGTCTAAGCTTACCTTACCGTGGTATGACGGGGGTATCGCACTTCCTGACATCAGGCGCTACTATTGGGCTTCCCAGCTGAGCGCGGTTAATCACGCGACGTATGCCCCCGACCCGGCCCCGGCTTTTGAAATGGATAAACACCTATTGTCTGGTGGGACTTTCACCAGGGCGCTTTATTCCCGTAGGCTTTGTGGTTCGCTGACTGGACCCACTAGGATAGCGGTGAGAGTGTGGCACGATGCGACAGCGGCTCTTGGTTGGCGTGACAGATTCACCCGAGCGACCCCCCTGTATGATTCTGAATGTTTGGGCAATTTGTGGCGAACGAAAGGATTTGATAAATGGGACATGATTGGTATTAGCACGGTGGGGGATCTTTGGTCCAAAGGAGATGTGAAGTCCTTTGTGGTGCTACAGGCTGAATACGACCTGGAGGATAGAGAATATTTTCGCTATCTGCAGGTCCGACATGCTCTTTTGTCGGTTTTCACTGTGGGCACGGATCTACCTGAATCTTCTCCCCTTGAGGATCGTTTACTTGACGGACATGTACCTGATAGTACGATTTCCCTGACTTATAAGAAGCTCATAAACAATAGGGCCGATCTGCTTGTGCGCCTCAGGGCCTTGTGGACTGCTGATGGCCTGGAATTAGATGATGAGGACTGGCAATCTGCCTTGTCCTCACCTAAGGAGGTCGCCATCCCAGCTCGCCTCCGATTTGTTCAGCTCAAGATCCTCCATCGTGTGTATGTCACTGGTCCGAGTATGGTTCGCATGGGTTTTTCTGAGGATGATCGGTGTAAGCGTGGATGCGGTATGCAAGGCACCTTCCTCCATATTCTGTGGGAATGCCCGGTGGTTTGTAAATTTTGGTCTGGTGTACATGCTGTGATGGAAAGTGTGACTGGTGTCGCCCTGCTTCCCGAAGCCAGGCGTTGCCTTCTCAATGTCTGGGAACCAAATGACTACAATACGGCCCAGATTTCCTGGGCGACCCTGGGCAATATGATTGTGAAACGTGATATTGCACAGCTGTGGGGTTCTAACAGGTCGCCTACAGTTTCGTCCTGGAAGGAAAACATGGACTGGTGCATGTTTAGGGAGAAGACTGTATATCTGTCACAGGGTCGACCCAGGAAATGGAGTAGAATTTGGTCACAGTGGAACTCTTATTGTGGCGATATTTGCACCCCTCCACAGGTTTTGGATCCGGATGTCGCTTTGTCCCCATAATTGACATTCCATTTATTGGATTTATGTGTTACTGACTCTCTCCTCGCTGCCCCCCCCCCATTTTCCTTTGTATCCTGCTGATTCGACACATGATGTTGCAGTGGAGCGCCTCCTGCTCGGACCCATGGCATGCTGATAGACTGTCCTTATTGCCTTGTGATGTTGTTGTGTGTTTCTGTTTTTGTTTCAATAAAAGTTTATAAAAAAATAAAAAAAATTATGAAAACCCCAGAAAGTAAAATCAAGGATTTTTATCAAGAGCTATTGGTAAAGAAACCGGATGATATAGCTAATATTGAATCAAAGTGGGCTAGTAAGCTCGAGGATGGGGAGGAATATATATATAAGGCTTTAGAGAATGGGATAAAAGTTTTTATGTCAGCCAACCTCAAAGCCCAGCAATATAAAACTGTCTATAATCTCTATTATACGCCTGTCAAACTATTTGGGTGGGGAAAGAGACAGACAGACAAATGCCCGAGGTGCCGCCTGGGCCCAGCAGACAGTATACATATGTTTTATTCCTATGAAAAGCTCGATTTGCTAAAAGAGGGTATTGAAAAATGCTGGTTCCAGCTATTAAATAAAGAGATCAAAATTACTCCAACTTTGATGCTTCTAGGATATGATATACGTCAAATCTATATCTAAGGGAGAAGGACTTTGTGTTTTTAACAATGGCGATAGCACGCTTACTGGTTGCCACCGTATGGAACGATAGCGAGCCACCCACATACTATCAATGACTGTGGGGATTAATATATGTAGGTCATCAGGAAATGTATCTGTATAAATGTAAAGGGATAAGGGCCATGAGGAAAGGCAGGAATATATGGGAACCTCTCATAGCATGGATGGAAAGAAAAAAGCGACACAGGATTGGGTAAATATGCATAACTAATGAGAAACTACGATCAGGATGTATAGCAAAGATGATGTATGAATATTTAAAGTGCAAAGTATTACCCATGCTATTTTGGCCAGTATGAAATTTGGAAATGTGTTAATTATACGTAAAAATGTGACAAGATTTGTATAATACCTCTGATTTCAGAATAAAAAAAAAAGTTTCTCAATCCCAAGGGTGTCATTGCGTTTTTCTAAGAACAATGATAACAAGCACTGGCACCGCCAATAGATCACACCTATTGGCTTTACCAATGGTTTAGTCACACTGCACAGCCTCATAGACGCCATGCGGTCCAAAAGGGGGTGGTGATGGACGGAGCATCTGAACCAATCAAACACTCACACCCAGTCAAAAGATCTGGGTTTGATCCATCACCGTTCTTTAGCCCACTCTGCCACCCCAGTTCAGACATGGCTATATGCAAATCAGTCTGACCCTGTGCCTCATGGGAACAGTCCAGCCCAAACTGCCAAGCCATGCCTTCCCTGGACCGTAAACAAGCTTCCGAGGACCGGTTTCTGGCATTACAGCCGTCTTCAGCCCGGCTTGCTTGAATCCAGTGGCGAAGTGAGCAAGGGACTCACGTCTGAGCATACCCTGCCACACTTATGGCGGCCAAAGCGGTACAAAAGGGGGTGGTGATGGACGGACATCTGAACCAATCAAACACTCACACCCAGTCAAAAGATCTGGGTTTGATCCATCACCGTTCTTTAGCCCACTCTGCCACCCCAGTTCAGACATGGCTATATGCAAATCAGTCTGACCCTGTGCCTCATGGGAACAGTCCAGCCCGAACTGCCAAGCCATACCTTCCCTGGACCGGAAACAAGCTTCCGAGGACCGGTTTCTGGCATTACAGCCATCTTCAGCCCGGCTTGCTTGAATCCAGTGGCAAAGTGAGCAAGGGACTCACGTCTGAGCATACCCTGCCACACTTATGGCGGCCAAAGCAGTACAAAAGGGGGTGGTGATGGACGGAGCATCTGAACCAATCAAACACTCACACCCAGTCAAAAGATCTGGGTTTGATCTATCACCGTTCTTTAGCCCACTCTGCCACCCCATTTCAGACATGGCTATATGCAAATCAGTCTGACCCTGTGCCTCATGGGAACAGTCCAGCCCGAACTGCCAAGCCATGCCTTCCCTGGACCGGAAACAAGCTTCCGAGGACCGGTTTCTGGCATTACAGCTGTCTTCAGCCCGGCTTGCTTGATTCCAGTGGCAAAGTGAGCAAGGGACTCACGTCTGAGCATACCCTGCCACACTTATGGCGGCCAAAACGGTACAAAAGGGGGTGGTGATGGACGGAGCATCTGAACCAATCAAACACTCACACCCAGTCAAAAGATCTGGGTTTGATCCATCACCGTTCTTTAGCCCACTCTGCCACCCCAGTTCAGACATGGCTATATGCAAATCAGTCTGACCCTGTGCCTCATGGGAACAGTCCAGCCCGAACTGCCAAGCCATGCCTTCCCTGGACCGGAAACAAGCTTCCAAGGACCGGTTTCTGGCATTACAGCCGTCTTCAGCCCGGCTTGCTTGAATCCAGTGGCAAAGTGAGCAAGGAACTCACGTCTGAGCATACCCTGCCACACTTATGGCGGCCAAAGTGGTACAAAAGGGGGTGGTGATGGACGGAGCATCTGAACCAATCAAACACTCACACCCATTCAAATGATCTGGGTTTGATCCATCACCGTTCTTTAGCCCACTCTGCCACCCCAGTTCAGACATGGCTATATGCAAATCAGTTTGACCCTGTGCCTCATGGGAACAGTCCAGCCCGAACTGCCAAGCCATGCCTTCCCTGGACCGGAAACAAGCTTCCGAGAACCGGTTTCTGGCATTACAGCCGTCTTCAGCCCGGCTTGCTTGAATCATGCAGCATGGATTAAACATTTTTAGAAGCCTTTTGTTTGACGTGGCTGCCTGCAACATTTTGTAAGTGCGAGCACCAATAATGCGCTTGCATACCAAATGATGCAGGCATTTCTTTTTCTTTTTAGTTACCGATCCAGTACTTATCCAAATTGGATGAGTGGCTAAAAAGAAATGTAAATGCACAAAAGCTTAAGCAACACAGGGGGATGGAGGAACGCAGAAGCAGCATGGATGACAAAGCAACACAAGGGAGGGTGGGGGGTCAACACGGCAGTGGGTGGGAGGGATGCTCCTGGTGGGTTTGAATGGGGTAGTAATATGGGGTTGGAGGAAAGCAACAGAGAAGGCATTGGTGGGGGAAGGAACAACAGAGAGAGAGGAGGAGGATGCAGGCAGGGCAAGCCAAACAAATGGTTTATAGAGGCAATGGGGAGAAACACATAGGTGAGCACAACAGGGGGGAAGGGAGAAGCACTCAGGTGACTGAGAGCAACATGGAGTGCGGGGGAGGAGAAGTAGATGGGGGAGTCAGCTCCAAAACACATGTACTCTCCTGGCATGCTTAACAAAAAAGGATCAGGTAGTGCATGAAAAGTAAGCAGGGGTAGCAGAGCTGCAAGGCAATCAATGAGATGGTAGAGAACCAATGCTCCACAGGAGCGACAAACATAATATTGACAAGCTGGGACATAATTAAGAAACAGTTAAAGAGAGTTATCGAGAAATCCAACCAGTGTTATGCAAAGGGTGAGCCCTTCTTTGTTCTTGGTAAATCACAATGTGCATGCGCTGTCTTGTCTTCTCCCTATGATCCTTTTTCCATCTTTATGCCCCTGTTTTACCCGTTTCACTCCTTGTCCATGAAGTATTGACCATTGTAACTATAGTCTGAGGCACAGATGCAATTGATGTATCACGTTGTGTTTTGGTTGTATGAATGAACGATTTGTGGAATGACAGTAGTACTTTGATACGATTGTGGCCATGAATGTTTAATGAATGTTGTGTGTATGGGACCTTTTTCTTTATTGATGAACATCAAATGCTATGAAATATATGTGGGTTTTAATGTTTGTAAATGAACTTGCACCTTTTCAAAGAACTGTTGAAAAAATATAAACTATGAAAATAAAAATGGCTAAAAAGGAAAAAATCATAGTGTTCAGGTGCTGAATATCTTGTGTGGCTTTGATCGTACTAAGGGGTCCATTATGATATCGGGCGGATTGCCTCCGCCAGGCTGGCGGTAACCACCGCCAGCCTGGCGGAGGCAATCCGCCCGATATCATCACCAGATTTCCCCCCGCCATATTAGGATGGCGGGGCGAAAAAGGAATAATATGGTGGCGGTGTCTAACAGACACCGCCAGCCATATTATGATGTCTGGTTTTCAGTGCCTTTCCGCGGCGGCGATGCCGCCACGGAAAGGCATGCGGTCTTCACTCTGGGGGCCCCTTGCGGGCCCCCAGAGTGAAGTACAGGTGGGGGGTGCACATGGGGGGGTACCTGTGTTACCCCCCTTCATTGCCATTTACAAAGCGGCAGGCACCACGCGGTGCCTGCCGCTTTGAAAATGACAATGTGAAAGTGCATTTTCAGCATTGTGGTGGGCGGTGCAGAGAGCAATACTGATCGATTGGACAGCTAGCAACAGCGTATCATATCATACCTGATGGGCCTGGGTTACCTATCTCAGAAGCATGTTGATGAACCAATATAATACTAAAGGCTGCCCTGTAACCTCCAAATGTATTCAGGATGCACTAAGGGCCTCATTTATGAGAAGTAACGCATTGCTGCGTGAAAGCAGCGACGTGTCACTTCTCAGTGCGCCCTCCTTTCGACATGATTGATGCGTCATATTTACTGTATGATGCATCATGTCGCAAGGAGTTACAGATACGTCAGTATTTCTGACATATCTGTATGGAGCAAGAGTGACGCATTGCTGGATTGTGTCACAAAAGTGACGCAACTCCAGCAATGTGTCCTTTCACTTGTGGCAAGCCCCATGTGAAAGGGCTTGCATCAGTCTTATGCCTGCTGTGAGGCAGGCGTAAGATATTGACGCATTTGCACCCTAGAAGTGTTTCAGTGAAATCTGGTAGATTTCACTGCGTCACTTCCACGTGGCTTACTTACGTGGGAACGCCCACCCTGCATACATTGGGCCCGATTCACAGAACTAACTTAAGACAAAATCCTAAACTTACTACCATATACGTATTCACAGAAGGCACTTACTCATTTTGGTACTCACAGAAGACACTTACTCATTTCGGTATTCACAGAAGTTAGGACTCCTAACTTTAGGACTCCTAAAGTCCTAACTTGACTACTATGAAATTGAGAAAAATCCTAATTTTAAGACTTACGGTATTCACAGAAGGCATTTAGGAGTCCTAAAGTTAGGAGTCCTAACTTTACTACTACTAAATTGAGAAAAATCCTAATTTTAAGACTTTCGGTATTCACAGAAGGCATTTAGGAGTCCTAAAGTTAGGAGTCCTAACTTTACTACTTCTAAATTGAGAAAAATCCTAATTTTAAGACTTACGGTATTCACAGAATGCATTTAGGAGTCCTAAAGTTAGGAGTCCTAAATTCTGTGAATACCGAAATGAGTAAGTGTCTTCTGTGAATACCAAAATGAGTAAGTGCCTTCTGTGAATACGAAAATGGTAGTATGTTTAGGATTTTGTCTTAAGTTAGTTCTGTGAATCGGGCCCAAAATACCTGACACAGGTATAATGTAGCGCAGAGGTTTACAAAGTGACGCATCTGCTTAGATGTGTCACTTTGTAAATAGGGTGCAACAGGAGGCATGTTTTGCGCCGCTGATGCGTCACAAAAAGTGATGCAATGGAAGCACAAAACTGTCGCAAGGCCTCATAAATAAGGCCCTAAATCTCTTTATGAGTAATTCGTCATACTAGTGGGAAATCTGCCAACCCTTCCTCTGGCCACAGGCTCTTCTATCACCACCTCTACCTAGGTTGTTAAATCTTCCCCCTTGAATCACCTTACTCCTTCCCGCTCCCCTTTCCTATATCCCCTAACCCCTCCTTATCTCAAATGCCACGTCAGAAACACTCCTAAAGATATGTGCAACATGCATACATCGCTGACTTGCTCCCCTCAAGATCCATTATAGCTCTTTCGCCCCTCACTCTGTGCCTCTTCTACTCATTCATGTGCCATTTCTGTTACAATCCCTTGATATTATTTACAACTGATGTTCATCTATGATTCTAATTGATGACATAAATAAGTGTCAAGTTGTTGTGCATATCTTGACAATGCTTTTAATCCATTTTAATTTCATTTTGCTTCTACCACTTTCTTTTCTTCTTACGTAGTTTTTCTTATAATTACAAATACGAATAAAATACTTTGAACAAACAAAAAGTGGGTGTTATAAGGGGGAAATTAAGGAATAGCACTGGGAGGGCCTTACAATTCCACGTTATTTTACAGCTTAGAAGTAAGTGACATACCACACACAGGCCATTGTAGGAACTGCAATGGAATCACCCAAAAGCAAATAGAGGTTGGGAATCAAAATACCAGGATATATCACTTAAAAAAAGGTGTGAAAACAAAGAAATTACAATGAACGTTTGCTACTCACACAGGGCCACAACAAATAACACATCTACACATGAGAAATGCTCAACATATCAACCAAGTGCATGTGTTAAACAATTCAAAATCTCATGAAATGCATCACAACACTTCAACTACTTATTTATTTATATACTCTATTTATTGGAGGTAATTATGTGCGAACAACCACCTGTAGGTACCGTGGCGCTAAGCAAAATGGAGCTGATCAACTTTTGAAAACTGAGAGCTTCAGTATGTTTTAGAATGCAACTTAAGGGGGGCGTGGCTTAGGAGCCTTCGGAGATGGCCGCGGTTCTTGGGAGCTCCACCACGACATGAGGGATTAGTTCGACCCCAGGACTTATTTCTTCTGTCCGGACTTCAATTTGTTCCGTTTTGCACGTCGGAACCTCGTCTGCATCTAATGCGACGAAGAAAACGGCACTCATGGTGAGCCTTTAGACTGATTTTTCTTCATTTTGTTGCTGCTCTTCAGCGTAACTCTGTGGCCGCCATTTTGTTTCCAATGTTTCCGCTAACCTCCGTGGTTTTCCTGCGACATGGTTATTTTTCTCAAGAATTCTTCCTTTTTTGTTCACGTTTTCTTTTTCTCCATTGCACATGACCTGTGACTTTCTACTCTTGCTGTTCTGCCAATTGCTATTTTTTCGAGACTCCTCATAATCGCCTCATGGCGTCATCTCGTCACAACCGTGCTACTCCTTCGAAACCAGCTGCTTTGGATGATTACAATCCCTTCAGCATTTTACAAGAATCTATTGACGGAGACGTCGCTGATTCCATTACTTCTAAGTCGACTTCATTAACTTCTACTTCTCGCTCCAGCTCCAAACCATCCACTAAGGTGCCCTTGCCATCGTCGGCTCCTTTTGGTAAACGAGTGAAAACAAATCCGCCTTCTCCGACTAATTAGTCTTCCGCAATTTCCATGGAGCTCCTTCTGGAAGAGATTCGGGCTCTTAAGCCTCATATGGAAGAAACTAATACTCGTCTACAAAATTTGGAGTCTTCATGGTTGCTCACTGAACAAAAGCTTGGACTGTTGGAGTCTCGTGTGGACTTGGTTCAGGGTATCACAGATCAAGTTCCCCTCATGTCTAAGGAAATCTCTTTCCTCAAACAGCAAGTTGAGCAATTGGAGAACCGTAACAGGCGCAATAATTTGCGTATTTATGGACTGGCGGAAAATTTGGAAGACCCTAATCCTATCTCCTTTTTTCAGACATTCCTGCCAACTCTTTTGGAGCTTCCTGACGCCCCGGCTCTGAATATTCAACGAGCTCATCGCCTTGGTCCTCCTCCTCATTCTGTTTCTACTTCTTCAAAGCTAAGAGGGGTTATTCTTTATTTTTTGGAATATACCGAATTGCTTAAAGTGCTTCATGCAGCGAAACAACGTGGTAAAATATCTTGGAATGGCGCTAACCTGTTCTTCGCCCAGGACTATGCTAAGGCAACGGCGGACCGTTGAAAGAAATTCTTGGACATGCGACCTGCACTACGCAGTCTTAATGCCCGTTACGGTCTTTTTCACCCTTGCCTTTTTCGTGTGACTTACAATAATAAAACCACCACGTATGAAGATCCTGCGTTACTTCAACGTTTCCTGGACAATTGTGGTAGCAGCTCCATGGAAGTGCCTCTACCGTGATGAACTGATGCTCTCTCTTTGATATTTTATTCAGGATACTTTCATATTTTCTGATTTTGTTCTTTATGTTGTACTGTTTTTCGTATTTGCGGTTTCTGGTTGTTATATTCTGTTTATTCTATTGCAGTTTCTAATCCCCTTTTTCCTCATTCCCCTTGTAGGTAGCGGTGTTGTGGTCCTCCCATCGTCTTCTCTTCTTTGTTCCGTCCTGAGGGTTGTTCTTCTACTCATGGTCCCGTACTGGAGTTTCCTGTTCAGCGTTCCATTTCCTCATGTGGCTTCACCACCCCTGTTCTTTTTGTTTTTCTGTGGTATGTTTTTTGGTATTACTCCTTTCGTTCAGTACTCTCCTCTTGTTCTCTTCTTTTCCCTCCTCTTTTTCTCATTCTTTTCATCTCCTTTCTTTTCTCTTTATTTTCCCGCCTTTCTTTTTTTTTTTCTTGCTCGCTCCGTTTTTATTCACTCCATTACTCTCTTCCTCCTTTTTTCTTTCTCTATCATCTTTTCTCTTCTTATCCTTTCTTATTCTCCTATTACAACCCATTTTTATGGCGTTTTATATTTTCGTTTGTATTCTTAATGTTCGTAATGCATTGTTATTATGCCTTTTGTTATTTTCAAACAACAACAAATGTGAATGTCGATAAACGTAGTTTCCTGGAATGTTAGAGGTTTAGGGTCTCCTATTAAGAGACAGCATGTTCTTTCACATTTAGCCCATTTAAAAGCAGACATTGTTTTACTTCAAGAAATTCATGTTAAGGATGTTGAAATTTCTAAGTTACGTCGAAATTGGGTGGGCCAGGTTTTTGCCTCCCCGGGTTCTGGTAAGCGCAATGGGGTTGCTGTGTTGTGTCATAAACGTCTCTCTATTCAACTCATTAATCAAACTACAGACTCTGAAGGTCGTTGGATATTTGTATCACTATTGGTTAATAAGATCCCCTTGACGATTTTCAATGTTTATGCTCCCACTGTGCACGATAAGTTATTTTGGCCCCAAATTCTGTCTTCTGCTATGCATCTTTCCGCTGATTATCTTATCCTAGGTGGAGATTGTAATATGATTATAGACCCCTTTTTAGACAGAAAATCTACTTCTCGCTTCTCCCCTTCCCAAGCCCATTCTCAGTTTAAAGACACCATATCTCAACGCTCCCTTGTAGACTCTTGGAGACTTTGCCACCCTACCTCACAAGAATATACCTTTTTCTCTCCTGTACACTCTTCCCAATCCCGAATCGATTATCTCTTTATTTCCAAATCTTTGACACAACACATTACTCACTCAGATATTGGCTCCATTTTGATTTCCGATCATGCCCCTGTTTCTTTAGGTCTTGATTTACTCCCCCCTATTACAGGAACCCGTAGATGGAGATTCAATAATTCCCTTCTCCTTGATTCACATTTCACATCTGCTTTTTTAGATTTTGCTCCCCGCTTTTTTGCAGAAAATGAGTCTCCTCAAACATCCCCCCAATTACTTTGGGACACCTTCAAAGCAGCCTCTAGAGATTTCATTATTTCATATGTTGCTAAAAAACGTCGTCTTGCACGACAATCCTTGTCCTCTTTAACTTCCCAAATCAAACACCTGGAACATTCCTTTTTCTCTACTAAATCCCCTTCTGTTCTTAATCAACTTATTAAAGCTAAACTCTCCTTTAATAAACTATCCACTGAATCTGCTAATTTAAGTCTTCTTAAATCCAGTGCTAAATTGTATTCTTCTCAAAATAAAGCCGGTAATGTTCTTGCTACCTACCTTAAAATTAAAAAAGACCGGACAAAAATTGAGTCAATCATCTCTTCTACTAATGTTACTCTTCATAAAGATGGGGAGATTTTAGACGAGTTCACTCACTTTTATCAATCCCTTTATACCCCGGAATGTCCTCTTTCTCCCTCGAATATTGAAACCTACCTTTCCTCCATTCCTCCCCCTCATGTGGAAAACGTGGATTTTTCTTCTCTTGATAAAGATATTCTTCCTGCAGACATTTTAAAAGCTATTCATGTCCTCAAGACAGGTAAGGCCCCAGGTCCAGATGGTTTTTCAATTGAATTCTATTCCCATTTTTCCTCCTTTCTCCTTCCTAAACTCCATCAATTATTTTCTTTCTTTATTACATCTAAAAAATCGGAAGGTTCATTTCAGGAAGCCCTTATTTGTCTTCTCCCCAAAGATAACAAGGACCATACTCTCTGTAAAAATTATAGACCAATCTCTTTAATTAACGTAGATTATAAAATTTTTGCTAAGATTCTTGCATTACGATTAGATAAAATTCTCCCCCAACTTATCGGCAGAGAGCAATCTGGTTTCATCAAAGGTCGTCATCTTTCCGATAATACTCGCCTTTTCTTTAATGTTCTCAGCAAGTCATCTAATTTTCCCCATCCTCTCGCTGCTATTGCTTTAGACGCTGAGAAAGCTTTTGACAGGGTCAATTGGTCTTTTATGTTATCTACTTTATCTTGGTTTGGTTTTGGCTCTAAATTCATTTCTTATATTTCTTTATTATATTCCTTTCCGAGATCTTTCATTTTTGCTAATGGTTTTATTTCTTCTTCTTTCCCCCTTTTTAGAGGTGTACGTCAAGGTTGTCCTCTTTCTCCTCTTCTGTTTATTTTAGCTTTGGAACCATTTTTATCTCGAATTAGACTGAATTCGGCTATATCAGGTTTTCCGTGTGGGGATACTCAATTAAAGCTTTCTGCTTACGCAGATGATATACTTTTATTTCTTTCTCACCCTCTTACTTCTTGGTGGGGAAGGCTCGACTCTATCAAAATGATGCTGGTCCCCATAGTTTTATTCTATCTCTCTAACCTCCCCGTCAATGTTCCAAAATCTTGTTTTAAATCCATTTATTCTATTCTATCCAAATTCCTTTGGCAACACAAAAAGGCAAGGATGTCTTTTGCAAAACTTAAACGCCCTAAAGCCTTAGGTAGTGTTAATTTTCCGGATTTTTCTTCTTATCATGCATCCTTTTTTCTCTCTCATTCTTCTTCTTTGCTTTTAGAATCACATGAAGATACTTCTTCTTCCCCATTGTGGTGCGCTCTTGAATCTTCTTTCTTTCGTCCTTTTTCCTTTAAAGAATTTGTTTCTCTAAAACATGTCCCCCCTAGATTGTCTCTTCCTATTCTTAAATTCTCCAGGAAAAATTTTCTTCCTCTTTTCTTTGACGGTCTGGATGATCGATCACGTTTTTTGCACTCTTCCATTTGGTACAATCCACTTATAAAACTTAAAAATAAAACTCTCTTTTGGAAAGACTGGTATTCCCTTGGTCTCTTTTAGGTTCATCAAATCTTTCAAGACGGTCTTTGTCTTCCTTTCTCATCTATCCAATCTGACTTTTCTCTTCCTGATTCTTTCCTCTCCAAATATATTTCATTATGTACTATCGTTCAAACTTCATATGACTCTTTTCTTCTTCTTCTGCTTCTCCTACCTCTTCTTCGCTTACTATTTCTTTTCTCTCATCCTCTCCTGCTGCTTCTCAGATTTACAAACGTCTCCAAGACCCCCCTCTTACCCATGATAAGTCAAAAGTAGAACATGATTGGGAATCTGATCTTGATACTTCCTTCTCTTTTCACGTATGGCAAAACATTTGGAATAAAATACGGAAATCATCTAGGGCCGCTAACACCACTCAGACTTTATTTTTTATTTACAATCGCCTTTTAGTTACTCCTTCTAAATTACACACTATCAACCCCTCTATTCCCTCTACTTGTTGGTCCTGTTCTGCTGCTTGTGCAGACCTTAAACATATGCTTTTCACATGCCCTCTCGTTCACACTTTTTGGACCAAAGTATGGAAGCAAATCAATTCCATTTTTTCTACACACTTTCCATTCTCATTCACTCATATTTTTCTAGTTAGTATTTCGGACATATGGTCTTCCCAAACCTCCTTTTCCAATACTTCCATCATCGACCTTCTCCTAGCAGTTGCTTTCCAGCAGATTACTAAATCTTGGAAAAATGCCACGCATATTTCATTTCAAGCATGGTGATATGGTGTTTGTTATAACCATAGACTTGACAGAGCGTATGTATACCCTATTCAACTTGTTATCAAACGTGATTTATTGTGGTTACCAGTTGCTACTTTTTTAGATATATCTGCTCAATCCCGTCCTTTGCATACACCTATCCATGAAGAAGTTCCTAAGCCCTCCTGAATTGACTATGTTACCTTTTTCCTGTATATGCATAATTTGCTGTTTCTGTATTGGCATTACTTTTTTTATGACAATTTTACTTATTTCCTGTTTTCTGATTTTCTCTATTCCAGATACGCTTCATTAATGCCTTTTTCTATATCCTTCTTCTTTTTTCCTTTCTTACTTCTTTTTTCTTCTCTTTCCTTTCTTTTCCTTCTCCTCTTTTTCTTTTTCTTCCTTTTTTCCCCCCTTTTCCCTTTTTTCTTTCTCGTAAGATATTTTTGCTTCTATTTTGTGCTGATTGCTTATTTATCATATTGTCGTATTTGTATCCTTATTTCATGCAATCTCTTCTTAATAAAGTCTCTTTGAAACTTAAAAAAAGAATGCAACTTAAGAGGCTTGTCTTCCTAAAAGGCTTCATGAACTTTATAAGTAAAGATTACCTCTGCAATTGAACCGGGAGGCTATTGTACAGTTGACTGCCACCACAGAAAAGGCTGTGTTTCCCAAGGTGACTCACGAAAATATGGAACATTAAGCCCAAAGGCTTCTCTGATCTCAAGCTGCAAATAGGAACATGAAACTAATATCTTTTCAATAAAAGGTTTGGTCCCAGATGTAGGTAGCTTTTTTGAGTTCACAAACTGCCCGATTCACAGAATGAGGCTGTTTGCGGCCGCAAAAAATAATTTTTATATGTACAGAACCCTATTTTGCGATTCGGTAACCAATTACCAAATCGCAAAATGGGTTTGTGATTCGGTATTAGAAAGGGACGTGTTAAAGGCATCCCTTCCTAAAAGCGATTCATAGTGGTATGTGCGAATGTTTTGCGATGGAAATGTGGTCACAAAACATTTGCATACTACCACCTATTGCAAATAAGTGGTAACCCATTTCCAAACAGGAAGGGGCCCCCAGGGGACCCCTTCCCTTTTGCGAATGGTTGTAAAAACTTTTTCAAGAGCAGGCGGTGGCCCCACAGTCATCTGCCTACTCTTAAAAGAAGAAAAAAAAACTTGTTATCTTTGTTTTTGAAACACATTTTGTTTTCCTTTAAGGAAAACGGGCTGCATCTAAAATGCTTTATTTAAAAGCAATTGGAGACATGGTGGTCTGCTGACCCCAGCAGGCCACCATCCCTGTGATTTTAGCATTCCCAATTGGTTGCAAATTGTAACCTACCACATGAATATTAATGAGATAGGTCTTTTTGCGACCCCCTGGGAATTACAAACAGTTTAAACACATTGTAGTACATAGCTGTTTGTACTGTTTGTTCTAAAGGATAATATGCAACACAAACATATGTACATCAGGCCTGTTGGTTTTTTACCATGCAGTGTTGCATGTACTAAACATAAGGATTTAGATGTTATCCTCTGGCGTACTGGCAGCCAATGCAGTTTCCCCAACTCCCAAGATATCGAATAAAAGTTCTTTATGTCTGAAATCATTCTAGATCATCTGCAATTTATTCAGTGATTTTGCTGGCAAACTCAAATAAGCAAAATTACGATAGTCCAACACTGGCAGACACAAAGGCATTTTAAATTTGTTTCTTTATGAAAGGGAAAAAGATAAAAAAAATATTTTTAACATCCTCAATTGAAAGAAGCAGATCATAACCACCAACTGTAGTTGGTCCTCCATGATGAGGCTTGAGTCAATTTTAACTCTACATTTTTCACACTTTGGACCGGGATAGATTTAGAGCCCAAATATACAGACCAAAACGAGTAGTTCCAAATTAATGTTTGCAGACAAGGCAAGAGAATCTCACTTTTTTCACGATCCAGCTTCAATCGATTTAGCTAACCAGGCGTGTACGTTGGGCATGAAGTGAAGATGTGGGAGGATCCAACCCTCTGTCTAGAATCTCCATCAACTGAATGAGTCCTCTGCATCCATCAGTGCTGTCAGACTGCATGATTTAATCAGTTCAGCCAACAGTTCCATGCACAGGTTGAATGACAGACTGTGAATGACAATAAAAGTTAGGTAGATGTCTATATGTAAATTGAAAAATGGTGTGGGTGCATACGGTATAGTCAGATTACAGCAGCGCTTACCATAATACACATCCAACAATAAGTGGAAGCACACAATGTAAGAACAGAACAATAGGATGGGCTCAGTTAGTAACCATCTCCCCATCTGCAGTTAATCCAACCAGTGACTAGCCACACAGGTCACTGCGATAATTAAGGCAGCTACATGCTGATCACGTGTTTTTTTTACAAATTTGGCATGTGTTTGTTGCAAAGTATCTAGCTCAAAGGAACAACTACATGAGCGAGAAAGACAGAGAGAGAGCGAAAGAAAGAGAGAGAGAGAGAGAGAGACTATACAGAAAACGAATCACACTCTTTACTATGTTCAACTAAGAGGAGTCAGGGAGACGCCATTTTCCACTGCGAGTAATCCTGCAAATAGTTGCAGGGTAGAAACAAGAGCTAACTTCACCAACACCCTGTTTTCATACCATCCCTGTCAAGGTAGAGGTTGCACTTCTCTTCCTGTCCCCATTATCATTCATGAGGACCTGCAGCATCATTTCTAGCCAATCCATGGTTTTGCACCAGGTATTATTATACATCAATAACCAAGTGCAGCAGTATATCATCATGCTGCAGTCACAGCAAGACAGGTAACAGGTGGCTATGCAGATCTGTTCCATTGCTAAATTCCCCCTAGGTGCTTGGAACCATCAAATGCTGATATTGGGCACTTGAGGCCAACCAAGCACACTGCACACCTATATCACAATTGACATTGATGGCACTCGATTAATGTGCAAGCAGTCTGTGATGCCAGGGACCTCTTTACAAAAGAGTATATTAGTTGTCCCGGCTGACCACATTATGTTTTCTTCTTCCCTTAGTTGGAGCTTGCTATTCAATTGTGCATCAGGCCTGTTGGAGAAATGGGTCTGCTTGATAAGTAACAGAAATTCACATGAGACATGCAGGTTCCCGTTGGACCATCCTGTGGCAGTAATTGGTTCACATCACTCTATCGTTAACAACCATTGTTCAAATGTTAGAATATATGCATGAACAATCTCTGTGTGACGATATAAGTATAAGTAGTAATTATTTAATCCTTTGCTTGCACGCTCTCTGACCAGTACACATAGGTCAAGGATTGCGTGTTCTTAATCAACCGTGGTCACTCCCTTCACGTGAGTCTTATGTATAACTGCCAAATGAGACAAAAAGGATGGTGTTGAGTCAAGCATTAAATGTGGAACATAGCCATATCCAGGCATACCATCTGCAGACACTGTCTGATTCACATCAGTACAACCTGCATATATAGTAACATCCCCATCTGTTTTAGCAAAGCATGCATGCATACACTCACAGTATTCTGCAGAAAGATGTCACTTTCTGCTTTTCTGGACTTAGGGCTCTGTGCACTTTACCCCTGTTAAGCAGGGGTAAAGTGCTTGTGCTCCACCTTTTTAAACATGGCTAAATTGGCTTACCCCAGATTAGCATATATAAGTTTCCTATATGACCTTAGTATATGACATAGAAAATGCAACCAGGGCCTGTAAATTAAATGCAACTTGCAGACTGCAGCTCCTAATGTGCCATCCACAGTGTTGACTTGTAAAACATGTCTTATGGTCTTCAATGTGTAGCCTGGCTGCAACAGCTTAAATACCTCTTGTCAAACCAGTCAAAATACCCTTTTTGACAGAAGGGAAACCCTGCTTTCAAATGTTAATAAATCATCCCTAATTACGCCTTGCTGTCCACAAGGTAGGATGTCTAATATTTAAAAGTGGAACATGTGCAAAATTAAATTTGAGCAGTAAAAGGGGTAATCTGTCCTGGGAGTGGTCTGTCCTAGTTTAACTGGTAATATTCGATTGGATCAAGATGTCCAAAATGGGAAACCCCTAACCCATTAAGGCAAAGTACATGCATTTGTGGGAATCAATGATGGATCACATGGCATAAAGATTCTTATGCCTGTAATAGCACTGCCAATGACACAATCAGCTATTGGTCTTTCGTTTCCTATCCAATTTCACAAATTACTTTATATTATCAGCCTTGAGAAAGTCCCAGGCCTGCATGCTGAGACGGGACGAAACATGCGTTGGCTGTTCTATTTGTTTTACTCTGGAAGAATTGCTCTGGACTATCAGAAAAATAACAATAAAACATATTTTGGCTTCTTTGAACTTACTCATTCATTTTAGAAATATAACAAGCAATATGATTTAGTTATCTAGCTCTGTCCTTCACTAAATGCATGCAAAATTAAAGGTGGCATGTTCCTCTAGTGACTAACTCCCAAAAACTATTTCCCTGGCAAGACGGCAGTTGGGTCCTGGAAAAGACCAAAGTACAGATTTAAAATTCAATCTGTAACTTTTGACAGAAAGCAGCTAGAATAGTCATTCAAAGTTTATTTTCATATCTATTAAAATGCAATTTAGTGATGAAATTGAATTTTTTTATTAACTATTTAGAAGTAACTTTTAGAAAGATACTTATTCTTTAGAAATATACTTTTTCCATGCCTGATGCTCCTGAACGCTAATTTGAATCAGCCTACCAGCACCTGCCCAGCCAGTGCTTTGCCTTCTATCCCCATGGTAGTCAGCCTAACTCCATCCCAGTGGGAGGGGACACTGGCCCCAGAACCAAGTTGTTGTAGCATAGGGGGCTGCTGATTTCCCTAAACACACCCCTGACTGGCACACAAACTCCCTCCAAGGGCAGAAGGCCTATGCCATCTAGGAGTTTCCTTAGAATGGTGCAATGTGGGATACTTTGCAGTAAGTCAAAGATTTAGTCACTAGGATGTAGTTTCCACTTGCAGTTCCACGAGGTGAGCGAAGTTCAATAGCACAGGATTCTCAGATTTGGTAGTGTACCCCAAGGAACCCTTCTCAGAACATCTGGACTTGTGGAAGATCAGAAGAGGACTGGATCTGCTGTCTGTGAACTGAGAGGAGGCCTGATGATGGGTTTGCTCCCTCTTGCACCCAAGATAATGAAGTGGACTTCAAGGGTCATCCGGATACAGACAACAAGCTGCAAGAGGCCTTTTTCCTGAAGTGATCATTGGACCAGTAACAGCAGGACCTGGGCTGGACCCTGCTGGTGGCCTCTGTTGGAATGAGTGCTGGCCCCTAAGCTCTGCCCCTGGTGTTCTGGGAGCCGTAGGCATGATATATAATCACAAATAGGGTTAAATGAAAGTTTATAGAGACCAATGATGCATCACTCCCAACCTAGTACAAAAACACAAAAGGAATGTGTTAGAAATTGGGTTTCTGGTTGGCTAGGGTATGCACCTAAGCCAGACAGAACCCATCACTCTAGTCAGGGTAAGAGAGTTATACAACCACCTTGGTTGCTTGGCAGAGCAGTCAGGCTTATCGCTGAGGCAATGTGTAAAGCGCTTGCACAAAACACACACACCAGTGACACACTACACACATCACAAAAGAGACTCTACACAAGGTTATATAAAAATATCTCATGTATTGTAGATAAAACTCATAGACCACAATCACAATAATTATTTTTCCACTAGGCAATTGTCATCACAATACATAGATCATAAATCACTTTGCCAACTAGGCAATTGTCATAACACCACACTTCGTTCAAAAAAGCACATACTTATAAGTTGCACATGTCATACAAGCATCTTGAAAAACACCATTGTTGTGCATATCACACCATTACTGAACATCATACTTGTTATCTGGTCTTTACAAATGTCACAATGACCTTCCTCCTAACATTAGGGCCTGATAATGCAGGGGAAAGTCCTAAATTCCTACAAAACCACATATTGTACTTCTCACATTGCCCATGGGCACCGGAACTCCTGCATGCCTTTTCTGGGACTTATGGCATTCTCCCATCCGCTCAGAAGCATGTGAGCCTTTTAACTATGGAGCACGACTCGCGGGTGCCCGTTAGGGCTCTCCACACAGGATTCCTTAACCGGTCTCTTCGATCAACTGTTCCTTGCAGCTGCCCGCAAGCCTGTGGCACAGCTGCCAAAAATCTCGGGCAACCCAGGCAGTGGTGCAGGGGGCGCTCCCCTGCCACAAGTCCTCGCAGGACTCCTGGTGCCAGCGGAGGAGCAGAGGTACTTCTCTGGCCTTAACTCCACATGGGCACGAGACACTGACGGCACCCTCAACAGACTTCAAACCCAGGTCCTCCAGTAGATGCTTTTCGGTCGGGTATGCGACTGCTGTCTCTCACGGCAGCTGTGTTGCTGACTCTGCCCTTCTTCCTCGGCTCTGAGGGAGGCAGGGCGGGGCTGGGTTTCCTCCTGAGCCTGCATGGCGGTTGCTTCAGCAATGTGGAGACGCCCTCAGGTTCTTTCACTCGCTGGGCTCCTTCTTCGGCACAGCACAGCGGGTTGCCCCAGCATCATGGGGACACCCTTCAGGGTTTTCTTATGTTCCTCTGCCACAACTCGTGTTGGCAAGGCATTTTTCTCATGGCACCAGTTATCTTTTTAAAGAACAAGAGAATTTCGATCCCAATGTGCTTCCTGCAGTAAAAAGGCGAAGAACTGTCTGGTGCTTCTCCTGCTCCAGGCAGGGGCAGCCACTGCAGGCCGTCTTACCCCATGGACATCAGGGTCAATGCTCCTCACACAGCATCTCCAGCTCTCCACCCAGGAAGGTCCTTTTTAAATCCAGCAAGGAACTTTCCCTGAAGTCTTTTATCTCACTGAGACTTCCAACTGGAGGCAAGCACACACAAGCCCTTGGCGATTCTTCACAAGCAGGATACCACAGCTTGGCAAAAACAGTCAGTTCTTTTCCTCCATCACAGACAGAAGCAGCACCTGCAGGTCAACCCACCCCTCACACAGAAAAGGTAGTGCTCCTCACATATCTCTTCTTCTAGGCAGGGTCCTCTTGCTTCCAGAAGTAATCTAAAGTCTTGGGGTTTTAGGACCAATACTTATAGCCCATTTTGTCATTGTCCTCTTTGCTGCAGAGTCTATGAGCTCAGTCCACACCAGTCCTGTCCTCCCTGGTCCAGCATGATGACCGGGGGTGGAGAAAGCATTCTGGAAAAGAGACACAGCCTATTCAAATGCTAGTGAAACTCACCCCACCACTCTAAATGCAGCCCAGGTCTATTCAGCCTAGCTATGAGTCACCCAGGAAAGGCAGGACACGCCTCAACCCCCCTTGTGACTGTTTAGAGTGAATGCCCATCCCCAGCTCCTGCCACTCCAAAACCAGACTCTGAATACACTAACAGTCAGAGGCACACAGTATGGTAAAGCAAGATAATGCCCAGTTTCTAAAAGTGGCATTTTCATACACAAAATGTATTTAAAAATCACCTTAACTAAAAAGTGTGTTATTAAATTCTGAGTTCAGAGAGCCTAAACTCCATTGCTCTATCTTCTCCCAATGGAAGTTACACATGTAAAATGTTACAGTACAGTCCCAATGGGAGCGTATGGGACATACAGCCTCTCAATAGTGAAAAACAAAATACACAGTATTTCACTATCAGGACGTCAAATACACCAGTACATGTCCTACCTTTCACATACACTGTACCCTGCCCATTGGGGTACATTGGTCCTACCTTAGGGGTGCCTTACATGTACGAAAAGGGAATGTTAGGGACTGGCAAGTGGGTGCACTTCCTTAAATTGTGATTGCATTTAAGGAATCCCAAATTAAGATTCCTTAAATGCAATGCATGAAAGTAAAAAAAAATAGCGAATTCGCTAATAGGAGTAGTAAATTACCACGAAGTTTAACTTCATGGTAATTGTTAAAACTTTGAAAAAAGCACTTTTGTGCATTTTTCAAAGTTTCATGTTGCGCACACACATGCCCTTAGGGCATGTGTGTATGCAACATATGTGCAAAGATCAATTTCAGGGGTGCAACTGGGTGTCATTTTGACACCCTTGCACCCTTGAAATTGCATGAGCAATTTGCGAGTACCTACTGGTGCTCGCAACTTGCTCATGCATTCTCCAATTCATTCCTATGGGCCTGTAGGCCCATAGGAATGAATGGTACAGCATTCCTTAATTGCGACTAGCAATTTGTGAGTAGCAATTAAGGAATGTTTAGGAATCGCTATTTTAATAGTGATTCCTACATGCATAGGCTTTTGCTATTCCTAAATAGTGATTCCTTAACAATCGCTATTTAGGAATAGCAAAAGGCTACCTTGATGCATCTGCCAGTTTGTTGTTTGAAACGCGAGCCCACTAGTAGCATTTGATTTACAGGCCCTGGCACACACCGTCCACTTTACTAGGGCCTTACCAGTAAATCAAATATGCCAATCATGGATAACCAATCATAATCACAATTTACACAGAGAGCATGTGCACTTTATCACTGATCAGTAGCGGCAAAAAGCCCAGAATCCTATTGCCAACGAAAACAGGGTTAGAAAATAGGAGGAAAAAGGTTTGGATATAACCTGCAAAAAGGGCCAGGTCTAACAGAATGCATCAGGTCTGGATAGATATGTCACATTGGATAGGTTACAACAAGCCAAAAGTCTATGATTAAGAGAACTTTCTGTTTTTATGGACGAAAGCCCACCCCCACCCTTAGGTGACATGATTCATCAAAGGGTTCTTCTAAACTTAGATGTGACCAGAGGAGCTGCTCCTCAAACACTGAAAAGTTAGGGACTTGGAAAATAATTGGGTTTCCAAGACCTGTGGAGTGTCAGCAGGACCTCACAGCAAAGATGTCCAATTTTGATGCTACTTTGTCAGATACAACTTCAGACTTGCCCGACTGGATGATTTTGAACTCGATAAAAATACTGAGTCAGAGGATAAAATCTTTGACCAGGGATAACTCACTTGGTGTTTCCAACTCACATTCCTTGGCGGTTGGCCTGAAATTGCACCTAAGTTCTGGTTTACCACATCCATGAAAGTGACTTGTGATCCCTGAACAAGTTCAGTGTACCTTTCTTTCCTTTGTGACATCACTTTTGGGCTCTTTGCAAATTCCCCACTTTTCCGTGTTACATATCGTATACTGTAATATTGGGTCAACTGTGTGTATCCAAAGGTGACCAGTTGGAAATGCAAAATCGCCCATTACTAAGTCATCACCACCTGCACCTGAGCCTAAAGGCATACCTGGCCATATGGAAAAAACCCCTCAGAAAGCAAACAATGGTGGAGTTTGCCAACTCTTACTTCAAGAAGTGCAAGGTTGGGGGAACCTCAGGCCCTGATCCAATCTCAAGGCTCTGGACATGCTTGGGAGGCTCACTCAGCTCCATTGAAGACCATATTCCAGCTCACCTCAATGAATAGAAGAGTCCATGCAAGAACCAACCGGAACTCAATGCTCAGATGCAGAGTAGAAGCATTGGCAGTAAGTACCAATGATTTTACATGGTGTGTGTATGATATGTCATTTGAAGCACATGATATTTCCCCTGTCCAAATTGTAAAATACATTGTTAATGTCTAAGTTAGCAACTAAATACGAGGTGTTGTTACAGAGTAGTTTTTCTTAGATGGCTCCCACACGCATACACTCATGCTATAATTGAAGAAACTTGCCAAAAACATACGTCAGCATCGACCTCTATATAGTGGGGGCCCTTACACTTAAGTGTAATGCAACTATGTGAACAAAGGGAGAAGACAAAATGTGCAGTTACAATTCAAGTGACGAGGAAATGTTGTCAGAAATAAGGGCCCATGTTTCATGGCGTGGTGCTAACAAGAGAAATGTATGCATGTGGGCCATTGTCTGCGGTCCTGGCTTCTTCTCTCAAGGGCTATCATATATATATATACGCAATGTGCAACGTCTCGCATACGGCTCTTGCATAACTCCTCATGAATTGAAGTCATAATACTTGTGACATTTAGGTGTGGTGTTTACGTCATCATTGCTCCCAATGTAAAAGGAAGGGACTTATTGAGGGTAGGACCCCAAGATCTACGTCACAGGAGGGCATCTGCGAAATCCACCCTTGTAATTAACTCTGCAATGTACAAGTGTCGGTGTTGTGGCCCATGTTATATAAGTACATATAAATTGTCATTTTTTGTTACTTCGCATTTAGCCATTTTCTCATTATTTGCCTACAGCTGGTAGCAGGCAAGCAGGGGAAAGGCCCGACCTGCAGGATAGATAGGAACCACCACACCAGCAGAGGAGGAGGAGGAGAAGGAGTTGAAGTTAGAGGACTTACAGTGCATCCAAGGCACCAACCAGGTCATCCTTACGTCATTCCCAGGAGTTAAGCAACAAGGGAGTGGTGGTGAACCTTGAAAGCACCAGAGGCCAGGAGGACAAGAGGTGGGTGTTTCTCTTAGCCCGAAAGAAACAGTGTTATCAAGGAACAAGACCCCACTGTGGCGCAGCGGGGCCTCGTGGACAGAGGGCCTCAACAGCACTGCAAAAAAGGTACAACACACTTGGTTTCACTCTCATGGCCGGAAGACCCCAAGCGGTCTCCGTCCGCTTATTTATCCCCTCGGGTCAAGCCCACCCGAGGGGTGTAGGCATGCATGAACATGGATACATTGTAGGCGAGAGCCCAGGTGGCTCTCTACATCCCTCCTTTCTTTTGGTACCAGACCACCAGGCCCCCCCTGAGTCATGGAGAGGTGCATGCAAAGTCTTTCAGTCTTTGATTTGGCGCAGGGTTCGGCCGGAGATCATACTTCTGACTCCGGGAGTTGGAGCAGGCCACTCTGCCGGATGGAGTATTCAGGGGTGACTCAGATGCTTCATCAGAATGTGCTGACCCAGCCACAGGAACAGCCTCTTCGTTCACCCTTCATGAGCCCCTTGGCGATGGACTCAGTGTACCTGGCGAGACTGGAGGGGAGAGACCAAGGGGGATCTCTGAATACTCAGACATTTTGTGACCAGAGTCATTTTCGCAAAACTTCTTGAAACTGGACACGTGTCCCGTGACGGACTGCTGTCCCCGCTGGACGGTGACCATGGTCCCTTGGATGTCAATGACGATTCCATTCCTCCGGCTTGTAAGGTGTCCAAAACTTCCAGCCAGGGTGCCTGTCCTTGATCACCACACTATTTCCCATTCTTAGCTGGAGCTCTTGTGCCTGCCGGGTCTCATTGGCCTTGCAGTTCGTCATATTCCTTCTTGCCTGAACCACTTCGATGTCTCGTTCCGACGGCTCCCACGTCGGATCTGACGGGATATTGTCTTGCGGAGGCCGCTTAAACAGTAGGTGAGACGGCGCGCACTTGGTTGTGCTGTGGGGTGTCTGTCGATAGGCGCCAAGGAATTGGTCCAGAGCCGCCTCTGCATCTTCCCCTTAGTCTATGGCAATGCGCAGTGCTCGGTTAAGTGTTTGCATCAGGCTTTCAACCTCCCCATTGGCTTGAGGCCATAGCGGGGTGATTTGTGGGTGATGAATCGCTTTGTTCTCAAGGTACTCTTGGAATTCCCGGCCCTGGAATGGAGGACCGTTGTCTGTCTTGATTTCCTCGGGCAGCCCCATCATTGCAAAGGTCTTATCCAGAACTCTCTTGACCTGTGTGAATGCTGTTGTCGCCACCACCTTCACAACAGGGAACTTTGAAAACGAGTCTACCATGACCAGCATGTGACGTCCTTCTGGGAAACTTCAAAAGTCAAGGCTGACTTTTGGCCAGGGGATCTCACTGGGCTCTTCGGTAATCACTGGTGCCGGCGCTGGATCTCCGCCTGTGATTGTGCAGGCATGGCACTGTCTCACCATCTCATCCACCAAGGAGTCCATGGCTGGGAACTAGACCTTGTTCCTCAGCCTGGCCTTTGTCTTGGCCATCCCTTGGTGTCCAACGTGTGCCAGCGTGAGAATACACTTCTGCAGCTTTTCTGGAATTGTGATCAGATGTCCTCTCAACACGACCCCTTGCTCCCCTACGCTGAGTTTGTGGCACACTTGCCAGGGCTGTTGTCGAGCTTGACTGACCTCCATCCGGAGAGTGCGAGTTCCATCCATGAAGTGTGTCCAGCCATTGTTTCCCAGTGTGACTTTCGGGACAGCGTCTCATCTTCCTTGGTGGCACGGCCGATCTCCTCGAGCGTCATGGCGGTGGGGCACGCTACTTGTGACACCATCTTCATGAAGGCTTTGGCGTTACACGCAGCTGTCGAAGGTCCTGGAGGCGACACAGACTCAGGATGGCGTGGTAGGTAGTCAGACGGGTTGTGGGCCCCAGGACGAAACATGACCTTGAAATTCTTTGACTGCAGCCGCACCGCACATCGTTAAATTCTCGGGGGTGCCAGACTAGACAACCCGGCGATGAGCGGGAGTAGAGGCTTGTGGTCGGTCATTACGTGGAATTCTTGGCTGCACAAGTAGAGGTGAAAGTGCTGGCACGCCCATTTAAAGGCCAGGGCCTCCCTCTCGATTTGGGCACATCTTGTCTCGGTGTCAGTGAGGGCCTTACTCGCATAAGCCACCGGCCTACAGACTTCTGGGCTGTGCTACTGAAGAAGGACCGCTCCCAGACCCACTGGACTGGCGTCAACGATTAGTTCAGTGTGCCGCCCCAGATGGAAATAGGCCAGTACCGTTTTGTCCAGCAGCCCTGCCTTGATATCGTTGAATGCTTTATTGGGGGCCCCAGTCCACTCCACTTGTGATCATTGCGTGTGAGAGCCCAAAGCAGTTCTGACATGACAGCGAGATTTGGAATGAATCTTCCACAGTATGTGGCCATGCTGAGAAAACTTCTTACTTCTCTGGGGTTCTTCGGCGTGCTGGCTGCTCGGATGGCCGCAGCCTTCTTAGGATCCACTAGGAGTTCCTCTCTGGTGAAAGTGTATCTGGAGAAATCGACAGATTCTTGATAGAACGAGCACTTAGACTTGTGAAGGGTTAGCCCTCAGTCTTCGAGTCTCTTCAGGGTGGCTCTGAGATGAGTGTGATGATCTTCTAACGTGTCTGAGAACACCAAGAAGTCATCACTGAGGTTAATCACGCCCTGCAGACCCAACAGTGCATCTCATTTTGGAAGACTTCGGCTGCCAACAATACCCCACCGCTGAGTCTTTTATATCTCCGGAGGCCAACGTGCATCGAGAAGGTGGTGATATACCTGCTCTTGGGTTCAAGTTCTAACTGATGATATCCTGCATTTGAGTCCAGTTTCGAGAACCACTTGGCTCCGTTCAGGTCTGCCACAAAATCGTCAATGGTGGGAGTAATGTGGCGTTCTCTCTTGACGGCCCTGTTCGGTAGCCTCATGTCCACGCAGAGCCGGATGGCTCTGAGCTTCTTGGGTTTGGGAGCCACGACAAGCGGGGACACCCACGGGGTGGGACCAGAGACCTTCTCAATCACGTCGAGATCTTCAAGCTTTTTCAGCTCTTCCTCCACCTGCGGGCGAAGATGTAACGGCACTCTCCGGTCCTTGAGAGCGACTGGTCTCACCGTGGGGTCAATGTGGTTATGCTGGTGTGCCTTACTGGGGTCCCAGTGTGTCCTCCCTTTTTGCTTTCTTTCTTTCGTCACCTGCTTCTGTACGTGAGGGCTGGGGGGTCCTGCTTTCACTCCTCCTCCTCTTTCAGCCCTACTGGTGGGCGCTGGCAGCAGGCTGGGCAGCCGTGGCAATGGGGCCTCGCAGCAGGACAGGTGGCAGTCTGAGATGGGGCCTAGTAACAGGCCTAGATGTTGGGAGAGGGAGGTGGGGTTCTCGAAGGCCGGGGCGAGATGCCTCTCACCGGTACAGGCAAATGGGGAGCAGGAGGGGAAGTCCCGCTCCCGCAAGGCATACAGGCGGAAGAGTCCTGCGCAGCAGCCACTCACCCCAGGTGCCTCCAGTCAGAGCGAGCCTTGCCAGCTGAACGTGCTCCCGCTTGTCAGGGAGACGCGTGGGCAGGTGTAATGCACAGGAGCAAAGTACTTGGTGCCGGTCCTCGCAGATAGCGGATGGGCGGCCACAGTGGGGGCGGTGCAGTACAGGCCGCAGATGTTGACAGAGGCTCACGGAGGCACCAGGCAGCTATCTGAGCCACAAGCAGGAACGGAGGGACGCAGGTGGGCACCGTGAGCTCTCAGCTGGGCACCGATGTAGCGCGGTCGGGCCTCGTGGACAGAGGGCCTCAACAGCGCTGCAAATAAGGTACCACACACTTGGTTTCACTCTCGTGGCTGGAAGACCCGAATTTTGTTGTGCGCGCTGCATCGCATTTTGCGTTGTAGCGCGCGCAACAAAATTCGTTTTATTTATTTTTTACGTTACTTACCTGTAATCATCCGTTCCTGTATTTTACACCCCCCACCCTGCCCATCCCCCGCCCCACATCACCGCCCGGTGAGACGCCCTACACGAGCCGGCACTGCTTATAGGTATAAATTAAATGAAAAAGAACTACACAGTGTAGGTATAAAAATATTTAAATATCTTAAGACATTCACTAACATGTTTAGATACCTCCTAGCCAGGGATATACACAGTTCGCACAATACTTTGCAATAGAAACAGGTAAGTAGCACAGCATACACTGTGGTCACCAGGGGGGGACCAAACAATTTACTAAAATAGTGGTATGAGAACCACGACAATACTCAGAGGACGTAGAAGTGTCAGTGACCCAAGGAACCACCCAAGGTGAGTATCTAGGAGCCCCACGGAGGTTGTGTGCAGTGTTGGAACACAGCCATGTTCTCTGTACATATCAACGTGTAAGTCAATGTTGTAAGTTTAAAGAAGAAGGACCATTCCCAGTGGACCCTGAGGAAATTCTGTGGAAGACAGAAGGTTGGAGAGCAACCCCACCCGCCGATACCTTAAGAACTAGAATACCTGCCCCAGGGGAGACGGGTGCATAGGTGTGAAGTGGTGTCGGAAACTGCCATCGAATTCAATGGAGGACTCCCGGAAGATGCCATTGCTGTAGAAAGTGAAAATGTCTAGTGGAACCCAAAGGTGGATTAAAGTCAAAAAGTACCTGAAAGCAGAGGGGACAGAGTCTATGCCACTTGGAAGTGACCAGGAGGCATGGAAAACCAATGCCCACCAATGTCGGATGCTGTAGAAGAGTTGACAGTGACCTTGGAACTGCAGCTGTCGACCAAGCGATGCTGTTGAAGACCAGGAGCTGTACACAAGCTTTCCCACATTGGATGTCTAAAGTTGAGGGGTCGGTGTCCAGCGGGAGCACCAACAAGCCTTGGCAACTGCAACCAACGTGGAAGTAGAAGAAGGTGCAATGTTGGGACCAGCAAGGTCCAGGAGACTCACCACAAGCAGGGGAGTCAGGGCAGACCCCAAGCAATTAGGGGAGCCCAAAATAATTCAAATGTGACCCTCAAGAGGACCCACAGGCCGGAGGCACTGGAGTCACAGAGGACCTCAAGCAGCTCACCAAAGATGAAGGCCCACGGTGCAAGTGATGTGGTGAGGACAAAGATCTTGGTCACTGAAGATGCTAGAGGTTGGCAAAACTTGGAGCCTAAAGATCTTGGTGGAAGGAAGCCAACAAGCCTTTGCACCTGCAAGTTGACGTGGTGCACAGGGGTTAGGTTCCTGCAACTCTGACAAGGTATGCTGGCCTCAAACTTGGTGAGAGGACAGGGCAGGCCTTGAGGGATGTGAAGGGATGTATGACGTTACAACGCAGGCTATTACAACGCCTGCCTTTACAACGCGGTTTTTACATCGCATACCATTACAACGCATAACGCTTTTGGGTGCTGGATAGTGAATAGTTTAATTTACTATTCCAACTCCAGTCCCCGTGGACACTAGGGAAGGTGTTGGATAGTAAATTAAACGTATTCCCTATCCTAGAGCGCCCCCAGCGCCCCAGCGCAATGCGTTGTAATAGTTTGCGTTGTAATGACCGCGTTGTAATGGTATTGCGTTGTAAAAGTTTCGTTGTAAGTGATGTTTACCGATGTGAAGAACTACCACCTGTGTTGCTTAGCATTTCGGAGTCTGTAGGAGCCCAGGAAAGCAGACCAGTCAGCTTAGTTGTTGTGCCTGCAAATGAAGGGAAGTGACTCCTTCACTTCAAGGGAGATTCCTTCTGGTGTCTTGGATTTCCACAGGCCTAGACGGGTTCCTGTATGCAGCACAGGCACGGATGTTGCAGCAGACAAGCAGGACAAAGAGATCAGGAGCAGCAGGAGTCTTTCTGGTTGCAGCCTCGATGCCCAGAGGGAAGTCCAGAGTGCCTAAACGGTTGGAGTTGAAGTGGTGTCTGAATTGTATCGTGTCCCACGATGAATCTAGGGGCCCACCCACAGGTAAGCCCTTAAGTACCCTGAGGAAAGGGTTAAGACAATACAGGGGTCCCTCCCTAAGGAGGGGCTTCACAAGGGGGAGGAAACTCCCCTGTTCTTGGTCCAGTTTCATGCCAGAGCGGGAGCCAATGGCTCCTTGAACTGGTTTGAACTGGACTATGCATGGAGGGCCCTGCACACAGACTATGTGGGGCTGACAAGCGCTCCTACCCTTTCCCAATACATTAAGCCCTGTCTGAGAGGTTGTCACACTGCCCTGTAACAGAATGCATAATGTTCTGCCTTCCCCCATTGAGCTTGGCTCAGCAGCAGGAGGGCAGAATCATGTCTCTGGTCGGCAGCAGTCATGTTGTGCTGTCCGGGTCTAGAAGGTTGGTACCGGGATCACTGAGGACCTAACTAAGGCTCTTTACAGTGCTTGGAATCATACCTCCCACACTGTTTACGGTGTGTGGGGGTATGATTCCAACATGTTTGATACCAATAGCTAGTTTTGAGATAGTCATCGTGTAATGATGAGGTGCCCATCTATATGTTATATGGCTGTCTCACAACTCAGGAGATCAATGGACTCCTTAGACTGTAGGGTGCCCTGCTCATGCAGTGGCACTCTCACACTTGGAACCAAGCACCCTGCCTTCAGGATTGAAAAGGCCTGTTGTAGGGGTGAATTATAAGTGCAGTGACCTTAGATATAGGGAAAACTATATCTTTAGTAAGTGGTGCTAACACCAGCTTACACAGGTTGCATGACAGGCCTGTGTGATAGTTTGAATTGTCTCCCTTAGGTGGCATAATATATGCTTCAGACTATGGGAGATATCTGGAGTACCTATGCCCTGGGTACCATAGTGCCATATACTAGGGACTTATAAGGGTACCCCAGGATCCAAGCTTGCCATAAAGGTTTAGGGGAGAAAGCAGATAGACTGGGGTCCTGCTCAGTAGGATCCCAGTCAAGCTATTCAGAAACAGCATTACATCAAGCAAAAAGTGGGGGTAACCATAGAAGCAGATCCTACTTTCCTACACGTATCATTTGTGAAAACTTCTATTTGTAATGCTTACATTAAAAATTACACGTTTAACTTTGTGAATCAGGCCCTATGGTTTTATATTAAAAGATCAAGTATGAGACTTTTGGACTAACTCCTGCAGGTAAAGGTGGGGACTATGTGAAGTGGCTAGGCATGTCAAAAGACAACATCTCAAAGCAAATACATTATCCCAATAGGTATGAATGAAAGAGACCGTTTATATTGCATGCACAAGGCATTACAAAGGTTCGAAAAAGGAGACACTTATTCACAAGTTTTTAAATCCAAAAATGATCTTTAGTTTCTTGATAGTCAAAAATTATGAAAGTAAATTCAAGCCACAGGAAATATATACAGCACGTAATTGAAAAAATTCAAATGACACCCAATAAAACTTGGTGCTCAATATTTACAAGTGAAAGAGTGGCGAGGCAAGTGAAAGTGAGTGAACAGCGATAAACGGCGCAAGTGAGCAAGGTGATATATACAGTGATTAGCTCAACAGGTGACAAGTATTCAAAACGACTTTATATAATACACATAGTAATTTTGATGTCACAACTAGATGCGCCTATAATTTGCGCTGTGAAGTCGACGACGTTTCGGTCCTTATAGAATGTGGACCATCATCAGGACTGGGTTGTCTCATTTGTAGTGCTGTAAGGGACAATAGACATTGGTTCAGGTCCTAGGGTACTAGATCAAGGGAAAATCAATTAACGGATCAAATGGTGAAGAGACAGGAATGGGAAGTGTGGAAGGGGACAATTAAAAGTCCAGCAAGTGAGCCCAAAGTTATGCAGGGGTGTGGTGAAAATAAAGGCCGGCGTAGGAAAATGGATAATTCCCACAGAGGAGTGATAACGTCCTAGGTGGTGGGCCCAGTGACCAACTAATTGGTAAGTCTGACAACTGGTCGGCAAGGGGCGAAAGGAATTAGCCACCCATGCACGTGTGGTGTTTTACACAATTAACCCAGAGCCCGAAGTACCTGTAGGCAGGAGTATTTTGGGATCCTCATCGGAGGATCTGGCTTTGAGAAATCCTTGCTTCTATATACTACAGTAAGGAGAAAAGGATTTTTTGAAAAAAGGATTCTTGTTGAAAAACGTGGCCTACTAGAGTTTTTTTAATCATACTGCAAGTAGTTTGATTGTTACCTTAATCTTGGTCGTCTAAACCGGACAAGGTGGGTAGATTTCCACCGCCGTTCTGTTCGGTAGACGGAGGAACCTGAAACCGAAAGGAACGGTCAGGGTCTACGACGTAAAAATATCGGGCAAGGTGGAACAAGACGCGATTTATTAGCGGCTTACCGGAGTAATCAAGAATGCCGGTCACGTAGTGGATACGTCTAGGCAGCCAGCCAGAGAGGTCAGGGAGCCCGTGGTTAGCGTCTCAGTCGGTGCACAAAGCAAACACTCGCTGTAGGGGAAAGTTACCAGGAAGAATCCCTGCGTCGCTGGAGGGCGGGGTCGGCAGTGGGTGGGCGGGGCCTGGGCGGGACTGGAAGGGAGGGTAAAACTTAAAGGGACAGAGTATAGAAACAAACGATAGGAAGGGAGACCTGGAGAGAATTGATTCAAGTATTGCGAAGTGTACATAAGAGAATAAAGCAGAAAATTACGTGAATCAATCGTGGTCTCTCGCATCAAGTGTATTTAAAGGATTGTTGAGTGACATATATATACACACATATATATACAATTAAACATTCATGTTGCGGGGCAATTAGTATAAACAGTCAATATGAACAAAACAAATCCATACAGCCATAGTCAAGGAGTTGCTGCAATGTGAGAGGGAAAAAGATTCATATGGGGGACTTAATACAGTATAGTGTAACCAGCTATACATGAATTAACACACCAGTTAGATCGACAGGAACAGGTATAAAGTATTTCAGGGCTGCTAGGTGGTCACAGTACTATTCCACTCATCAATTGTATTGAGACCGGATGCCACAGAATCACAAATGGTCATCCATTTACATTCAGCTTTATTTAACAACCTCTTTAAGTCTCCCCCACGCATAGGGAGTGATGGATTATCAATCACTTGCCAGGCAATGTCTGTATCTAGGTGACCTGAATTGATGAAGTGTGGTACTAAAGGGGCAGTGAGTACTTTACAATTGATCCTACTCTTGTGCTGAATGATCCTTTGTTTGATCATTTGGGTCGTTTGCCCTATATAAATAAGGCCACAGGGACATGTAATGGCATAAACCACATTTTGTGTTCTACAGTTGGTGTGTGTCTTCAATTTATATGTCCGATCTTTATAGGAAAAGACCTTGGTGTTCTTGGTCAATTCGCAAACACTGCAGTTCTGGCATTTAAAATGTCCCACCACTGGATCCATTCCTGATGCTGCGGTGATGGTGTGTTTTTCTTTCATGGGTTGTGGCCATGTGATTGCGTGTACCAGGTGATTAGCAATGTTTCGGCCACGCTGGTAAGAGAACAAGGGTAGGTCCGTGAAGGATTCATGTATTCGGAGTATTGGCCAGTTCTTCCTAATAATTTTGTTGACTTCATTACTATGCGGGCTGAAAGTAGACACAAAAGGGATCCGGTTCAAGGACTTTTTAGGTTGTGGTGAAAGGAGTGTCTCCCTGTGGCAGTACCATGCCCTTTTTCTGGCTTGAGTGACCAAACGTCGTGGGTAGCCTCTGTGGATAAGTTTATTTAAAAGGACCTCTGCCTCCCTAAAGTAATCCTTTCGCCACTTGCAGTTACGTCTGATACGTAAAAATTGTCCATATGGTAAGCCATCACGTAAGCCTCTCGGGTGGTAACTTGAGTATTCCAACAAGGAGTTTTTCTCCGTAGGTTTTCGGAACAAGGTGGTACCCAATTTGCCATCTTCTGCATGAATTGTCACATCCAGAAATGGAAGATCGTTGGCTTTCTTCTCATTTGTGAATTTCAAATGTTCCTGTGCCTGGTTCAGCCATTGGTTGAATGAGTTCAGCAGGAGGGTATCTCCATTCCAAATCAAAAAAATATCGTCAATGTATCAACGCCATAAAGAAATTTGTGAAAAAAATGGATTGGTAGGTGTAAGGATTACTGATTTCTCCAAATCATGTACAAACAAAATTGAGAAGTTTGGGGCAAAACAAGCACCCATGGCAACGCCCTTCACTTGTAGGTAGAAGATGTTATTATACAAAAAATAGTTGTTCTGCAGGGCAATCCGTAGTAATGACATAACAAATTCCGTTGGAATCTTAGTAGGTCGAGGTCTTGATTGAAGGAGTCCCCGTATCACATTAAGGCCCTCGTCATGTGGAATATTAGTGTAGAGGGATTCGATATCCATGCTTACAAGTAGTTGGGTTGTACTGTCATAAGGTAAATCCTCTATTGTATTTATAAGATCAGTGGTATCACGAATGAAGGTATCAGTGCAGGGAACAAATTCTTTGATAATCGCATCAATGTATTTTCCCAGCGGCTCCAGGATGGATCCACACCCAGATATTATGGGGCTTCCCGGGGGGTTACGTTGATCCTTGTGTATCTTTGGTAAGATATATATCACAGGGGTTCTGGGGCTAGGGTTATTCAAGAATTCAAATTCCTTTGTCGTGATGATATTAAGATCCTTCGCTTCCTGTGTAACTGTCAGTATTTTTAATCGGATATCTTCCAATGGATCCTTGGACAGAGGTTTGTAATGGGTACGATTAGAAAGTTGTCTCTGTATTTCCTGATCGTATTTATCATGGCTGATGACTACAATACCCCCACCCTTGTCTGCTGGTTTTATGACAAGTTCTGCATTATTTTTTAGAGACATCAGGCTTGTTTTTCGGACATTGGGAGATTGTATTGGGTGAAACAAGGTTTAGCTTTTAAGTTCATAACATCTCTCATCACCAGATGTTCAAATGATAGAATCTCAGATGGCATGAGGTGGGAAGGGGGATTGAAGGTAGAGGGAGGTCGGAAAGGTGAAAGGGTGGTCATAGGGGAGTCCTGTTGGTTAACAAAAAATTGCTTAAGCCTGATTCTTCTGAAAAACTTAAGGAGATTAGTTTGAAGTTCCAGAAAATCTGTACGTTCCGTGGGTACAAATGTAAGACCTCTGGAGAGCAGGGACGTTTCGTCTTGGTTGAGACAGTAATCAGATAGATTGAAGATGGGTATGGCATGGTGTTTATTTTGTGGGCCCCCATTGGTAATATCGAGTGCGTGTTTGTCTGTCCCCTGCAAAGGTCGGTTGATACTGTCGATTTCTTGTTCCGCGGTTTTGAGGTGGAGGTTGGCCGCGTCCCCGGCCTCTGGCTAAAAAACCACTTGATAATAATGGCTGGGGTCTGTTATTGCTTACTGATGTACTTGGGCCCTGGCCTGGATCAGTTTCTTCCCCTGAGGTATTGGAAGAGTCAGAAAAGGTGATTCTTTGATTATTTCTGAATCGTCCCCAATTACGTGTTCTAGCAGGAGTGAAGGGAGTATTGTAGTACTCGTCTTTTAGGTAAGGATATGTTTGTTCCACTTTGTAATATTTAATATCCTTTTCAATCTTGTTCACCTTTTTATTGTATTCAAATGTATTGAATGTGGCAATAGTGGAGGCAATCTTCTCAAGTAAGGTCTTAGCATCTGTTAGTGAAGAATCAGCTAGGATAAATTTTTCCAGTTCCGCTATTTCTTCAAGTTCACGGCGGCTATGTTCAATTGCAGTGTCTATGCCGAGGACCATCCAATGCCTGGAACAGGTGGTCGCTAGATGACTGAACTTGCTACGGAATAAGGGGTCGGTAGTGAAAATGGCTGGAGTATTACGGATTTGTAAACCCAATGGGATCACTCCTGACCTGAGATAATCTGTCAACATGCGAGCATGTATATCTGTCCGAATTTGTTTTTTCTTTAGTTGTTCTAATTTCTCTAAATTGGCCCTAGAAGTGTTAGAGGTGGGATTGGAAACGGGAAGGATGGGAGTGGCAGAAATAAGTGAAGGACCAACCATCAATGATTGGATATATTCTTCAGAGTATGTGAGGGTCTCCTTAGACATCGTATGTGTGCCGGAGGGTCACACACAGAGTAAATCCAGTTACTTGGATCAAAGGATCTATACCACAAGGGTATGGACTCTCGCAGCTCAGCAGCTGCTCACAATCTTGTATGTGAAAACAGGAGTGTGACCCGTAAACTAATCGGGATTGGGGTTCAAAGGTTCAAAGCAAATACATTATCCCAATAGGTATGAATGAAAGAGACAGTTTATATTGCATGCACAAGGCATTACAAAGGTTCGAAAAAGGAGACACTTATTCACAAGTTTTTAAATCCCAAAATGATCTTTAGTTTCTTGATAGTCAAAAATTATGAAAGTAAATTTAAGCCACAGGAAATATATACAGCACGTAATTGAAAAAATTCAAATGACAACCAATAAAACTTGGTGCTCAATATTTAGAAGTGAAAGAGTGGCGACGCAAGTGAAAGTGAGTGAACAGCGATAAATGGCGCAAGTGAGCAAGGTGATATATACAGTGATTAGCTCAACAGGTGACAAGTATTCAAAACGACTTTATATAATACACATAGTAATTTTGATGTCACAACTAGATGCGCCTATAATTTGCGCTGTGAAGTCGACGACGTTTCGGTCCTTATAGAATGTGGACCATCATCAGGACTGGGTTGTCTCATTTGTAGTGCTGTAAGGGACAATAGACATTGGTTCAGGCCATTTTCACTACCGACCCCTTATTCCGTAGCAAGTTCAGTCATCTAGCGACCACCTGTTCCAGGCATTGGATGGTCCTCGGCATAGCCACTGCAATTGAACATAGCCGCCGTGAACTTGAAGAAATAGCGGAACTGGAAAAATTGATCCTAGCTGATTCTTCACTAACAGATGCTAAGACCTTACTTGAGAAGATTGCCTCCACTATTGCCACATTCAATACATTTGAATACAATAAAAAGGTGAACAAGATTGAAAAGGATATTAAATATTACAAAGTGGAACAAACATATCCTTACCTAAAAGACGAGTACTACAATACTCCCTTCACTCCTGCTAGAACACGTAATTGGGGACGATTCAGAAATAATCAAAGAATCACCTTTTCTGACTCTTCCAATACCTCAGGGGAAGAAACTGATCCAGGCCAGGGCCCAAGTACATCAGTAAGCAATAACAGACCCCAGCCAAAGACAACATCTAACATAAATTCCTCAAATAACAGACAGTGATTTTATGTTACCAACAGTAACCCCTTGAGGTAATACGGTGCACACTTTAAGATTGTTTCCATAGTATTCATGGTTGCAGTGATATAAAAATACTATCCTGACCTTATGCATTCAGCTGTAGGAGCAAGAGAAAATAAAGAAAGCAAATAGAAAAGCAAAAAAGTATAATAATGAAAGAAATATGTCATGGTAATATCGCCCTTGTCACTGAACTGGCATGTATGAAGCCTTGAGAGGATCAATAAACACAAATGATGGCTATTAAGAACAACCATTGGCAAAGTCAAAAGAGCTTGCTTGTTTTTGTTTATTCGTTCTTATTGTAAGATCCGGATGTTGTATGATGTTTGGAGCATAAGGAGAAATCAAACATCTAGGTACCCATATGTGCACAGAAGTACTAATGCACACACCCGCATACCCAGACAAAACACATAAAGACACACACACACACTCAGACAGCACATGTAAGGTCATGTCCAGAAACAGGAAGTTGGTGTCTGTATGCATGGATGGATAGATGTGTGTGTGTGGGTGTGTGTGTGTGTGTGTGTGTGTGTGCTTGTACACTAGAATAAAGAGATGATTAAATGAGTGTGCATGTATAGAGTAGCGGGTGAGAGTGTAGAATAATAAGTGTAGTTCTGTAGCTGGACAGGTGCAAGTAGTATGGGCAGATGTGTGTCGAGGGGTTATGAATGTCTGTTAATGGAAGGATATGGATGGAATGCACTGCTGTTTAAATGTAAGTAGACATATGAATGGAAAAATGTCTCTGTGTGAAAAGATGAGTGCATCAAGTAGAAGGATGCAGGACAGCATTTCAAGCCTTGTTGTCTATGGATTGTCTGCTCAAGCTATCAGCCACACCCTGTGCAAATTCCACACTCTAAACTGTCCACATTCTGCTGTGTCATATAAAAATGCAAAAAACGTACACAGTAAGGGAACAATAAATCTTATATGTTTACAAAGCATAATGGTAGCTCATGGCTCAACCCATTTAGTCCTAGCCATGACCCTATCATCTATCTCATTTGCCCAATCTCACAGTAGAAGGCATGTCAGAGAAAAAAAGAGTGAACCTATAAATACTAGCTATGTAACATCATTCCATTGTCCCCTCTTGAATCTGTAAAACACACAAAAGGTTATGGAAGTAATTCTTGCATTAAGTCCAACCACTGGTAATCACTCGGACTAGCATTCCAACCCATCGTTCTTTTGCTCACCATGCGGCCTGAATGTGGACCAAGCCATATGGAAATTAGCCTTGACCCTGCTCCCATAGGAACAGTACAGCCCAAACTGCCAGGCAGGTCCTCCCTAAATGAAACAACCAAAGATCAGTCCCGCCCTGGTGGGACTTGTCAGTCAGGGCCAACTGTGGGGTTGAATGTTAACCAATCTAGCCCGTGAATGATTGCTAGGCCATATCCAAATTTATGTAACCTGTCCGGAGATAACTTTGTATCCTTGAGAAACCAATGTCTCAATGGAAGACTGGGAAGGAGGAGTTCCATGGAGTTGCAGCAGTGACATTTTCAGGCTTAAAAAGGTATGATATCTATGAAACCTGTATGTAAGGCAGTGGTAGATCCTTGGAGTAAGTCAACGAAAATAACTATGCTTCCAGTTCTGTAGACTGACTTCAAAATGACAAAGAGTGGGTCAGCTGTACTGAGAAGCAAGTGGCCCAGTCCATGTCCTCTGGGAAGGAGAGAAGTACAAGGGAGTACAGGAGGAGGGAGTATTGCAGTTTGCAGGAGAGTAGCAGTAGGAGTGGGGATAGGAGCTAGAGCAGGGGTAGGGTGGGAATTATATTAGAAGAGTAGATAGATGAGGTAAAACCAGTTGGTAGAAATATTGGGCAAGATAGAAGAAGGTGCAAAGGAAGGGATTAAAGGAGAACGAGTATTTGATTAGAAAAAGGAGGAACATGAGGAGCAAGAGCTGGGTTACGTAGGAGAAAGTTGAAATAGTTGAAATAAGAGTAGGTGTGAAGGGTGAAGTCATGGTATTATGGGGGGGTGATTTTAACTGTACTTTGTGTAAAAAGGGTCAGAAGGGTATTTGCGGCCTGATGTTGGAACAGGATATTAATTTGACGCATTTTGAACATACCCTCCTAGGTGATTCATTAAATGAGATGATTTTTAATTTTGATCTTGGGTTTACAAATGAGCTAGCCCACCACACAATGCCATTTGTTCCAACATTTGTGGGGCGGGGGGCTTCAACTATCATTGATTTTAGTTTCTGTACAAATAGCTCGGCGGGCAGATTGATCAGCTCTAATATCATGCACCAACCATTAAGTGACCACTACCCACAGGTACTAAAAATGGAGAACCTATTTTCTGCATCAGATCATGTAGTAGGTTCCATCAATAAGGCGCAGGACGTGAAATTAGGTACCCAAAATGGATATAGCCTTAAATGGAGTAGAGTGGTCCCGGTTGATTTTTTGTCTAAATTATTGAATAAGTGTATGAGTAGTTTTTTGATCTGCTTGAACGAGCACGCCGAGAGTAATGAAATTTTAAATCATTTTCATACTATTTCTAGTGCAATTAAGGAGGCGCTGTGGGTTGCAAAGAAAAACTCCCTAAAGCCCAATAGAAAATGGTTCGATAAAAAATGTACTAAAGCCTTATCAAAGCTTAGACATGCGATCCATAAAAGACCACGGGATGTAACCCAAATTAGAATCTTGAGGAGGGACTATAACATAGTACTGAAGGACAGGAAGGTCGCCATAAGAAGGGAGGCTTGGGATGATTTATGCGAGGCGTCACAATTAAAGGATCCGGCAGCATTTTGGAGGGTTATTAATACCCCCCTCCTATATGAAAACAAGGCACGTATGGAAATCGCCATCCCAGAAGATGAATGGGTGGCACATTTTTCCTCCCTTTACAGGGCTATGGAACCAGTCCTCGATACAGGCCAGGACTTTATGTTCTCAAACCTAGATACATCCAAAGTCTTGGTCGTAACCCTTCCTGAAGTCCTTGCGAGCTTGAAGGCAACCAAAGGGGGTAAGGCGGCTGGACCAGATGGTATACCAGCAGACCTCTATAAGGCCAATACCGAATTATGGGGGCCTTTGCTTGTCCAGCTTTTTAATGTTGCTTTGGCAAAAGGTTTAGTTCCTACCTGGTTTACATCGATTATAGTCCCAATCTTTAAGAAAGGTGACAGGCAGAATTGCATGTGTTATAGGCCAATTTCTTTATTGGACTCCTCTATAAAAATTTTGGGGAGAGTGGTTTTAGATAAGTTGCGAATCTGGTCAGAAGAGAATGGGGTGTTAAGCGATTTTCAATTTGGGTTTCAAAGGGGCTTAGGGACTATAGAGCAAGGACTGAATTTGTTTATCCTGCAACAGAAGTATATAAGGGTTAAAAAACAACGTCTATACCTCACCTTTGTTGACTTATCGTCAGCTTTCGATTGTGTTTCACACAATAAATTGTGGTCAATTATGGCCGAGTTGGGGGTAGACAATGCCATTATATGTTTCTTGCGAGATTTATATTCCGGGGCCACTGCAAGTGTCCGTTTTGGGAAAGATGGAGAATGTAGTAGACAGTTTGGGATTGGTCGGGGTGTACGCCAAGGGTGCGTTTTAGCCCCCTTTCTATTTTTGCTATATATAAATGGCTTGGAGGAACGTCTCGTGCAGGAGGGTAGGGACATGCCTATGGTGGGTGGAAGGCCTGTCCCTGCCTTGATGTACGCTGACGATGCTGTTTTGATGGCACGAACCCCAATGGCGTTACAAACCTTGGTTACTTCTTTTAATAGTTTCATGCTTGGCTTAGACTTAAAAATCAACTGTTCAAAAACCTTGTCCATGTATTGTGGGCCAAGATCAAGCAAGCATTTGAAACCCATTTTTATAAATTCCAATCCCTTGGAAAAGACCTCCACCTTCCCTTATTTGGGAATTCTGTTTCACGAAAGTGGCTCATGGACTAGTGCAATCCATGCTAGATCCCTGTTGTTTTCCAAAACTATTATGGCCTTACAATGCTTCATGAGAAAACTAGGGAAAAAACCCATAAAAGAAATTTTAACTATTTATAGGGCGACCTGTTTAGCAGTAGCCACTTATGGATCAGGTTTGTGGGGTTACTCAAACATTAGTTCAATTCAAACCATGGAAAATAAATTTTTACGCCACATTTTGTCCGTGCCTGAAAGTACCGCAACTATGATATGCCATGTTGAATTGGGAGTAATTTACGTTACTGATACGATTAGGATTCAGCCAATCCTTCTTTGGCATAGGGTGTGGACAAATGATGAATGTGTGGTTAACCGGGCTATTTTAAAGGACATTTTAGTATTAGACAATATCAATGATTTTAAATGGTTATGTTATGTCAAGAACTTTCTCAAGGAAATAAACTGTGCCCAATATTTTGAGGACCCGCCAACAATGGCATACATATCGAGAAGAGATCTGAAAAATGTGTGCATTGCCTATCTCAGGGACAAGAGACACTTAGAGGAGGCGAGAAAAAAGACTGTTTCTGCTCACCAGGACATTTTATGTGGAGAGAAACTACAGCCATATTTATCATTATATATGTCTAATCATGAATGCTTCCTTTTAACCCGGTTTAGACTCAACATTGTTTTTAGGGTCTTATCTTTTCCTGTGATGAATTGTTGGTCGAAAGAACTATCTTTTTGCCCATGTGATGATGTTTCCCCACAGTCTGATATACATATTTTATTTTTTTGTAAATTTTATACTCTCTTTCGAAAGAAACTCATCATACCTATTCTCAAAGACTTAAATATATACAGATGTCGCTTAGCGTTTTTAGAGTGCCAGAAAATGGAAACTGTTTTTATGGTAGCCTCATTAGGTGAATTTTTTTAATCTATTTTTAAATGTCGTAAATCGATTATAATGAATTAATCTCTATGTTGCACATATGTATTTTAAATAATGAATACATGACTCCTCTGTAAAACTGTATTTTTTTCATGCTACTTTTATGGTTATTCTTGTTTTTTAACCGAATAAAGTATTTTGAACTTGAACTTGAGTAGGTGTAATAGTAAGTAGGAGTAGGTGTAAAGGTAGTAAAAGTAATAAAAGTAAATGTATGAGAAAAGCAAGAAAATAGGAGTGGGCATACAAATAATAATAGCCATGGGTAGGAGTAAAGGTACAAGCAGTGATAAGAGTGGAAGTATGCACAGAAGTAGGGATACAGTAGTGTAAATAGGTGTGGAAATGTAAGTAGCTGTATGACTTGGGTAGGAGTCAGATTAGGAACAGGAGTGGAAGAAGTAAACAGCATGGGTAGATATAGGTTAGGAGGTGTAGGTGTAGATTCGCAGTAGGCATTGGGCTGTGACTTCATTGAAGTGCATGGACACTTCACACTCCATTAATTGCAATTGAAGCCTTATTTAGGCAAACTAATATACCAGTTAGCCAAAGGCATGATGGAAACATAAAATAACATGTGAATCACACTTCCATCAGAAAGTGTCTGACTGGGGCAGAACCAATGCAACCAATGGCTGAAAAGTACTGGCTTCACAGCACCTTCCTAACATTTTGTTTTGTTTACCACATGAACTCTGGCTGGCAACTTAATTTGTCTCAAGTCCAAAGTTAAGAGTAAGTAGATGAGCAGTTTTAAATATGGCCCAGGATAAAAGTAGTAGTAGGAGTATGAGTGTGAGTGTGTGAAGGAGTTGAGTATGAGCATAAGTTACAAAGAAGGAGCAGGAGTATGGGTAATAATATCGGGTAGGTTTGGGGTTATGAGCAGGCTTAGGGAGGAGGTAAGAATAGAGAAATAAGCGGGTGTATGGGTCAGGGTCGGAGTAGGGGCAGGAGTGGAAGTAAGGATAAAAGCAGACATGCAGGTTGGGAGTAGGCAAAGGAGTGTACCTTCATTGTAATGTAAGCACTCTTTAGGTGGACTCATACACATGTACTTGAGGGTAAAGAGAACAATTACCATTTGGACTGATCCTAAATGCGAATGGCATTTCCAACAAACAATGCCTGAAGAGGACAGAGACACAGCTACCAATGGTACCTGTATATCATCATGTGAGCTCTGGTAAGCAGCTGAACTGCCTCTGCCGCACCATAAAAAGTAAGAAATTTGCTAGTCTACCTTTGAAATGAGAGATGTTATAAATTAAACACTGCCCTAGTGAAAGACTATCATAGACATTTAGATTTTGATTCCTATAGAGCCATAAGGGTCCATGGTTTAGTGTATGATATGTAGACCATATACAAATGCATTTGTAATAGTGGCATAGTATAATCCTGATTTATCACTTTTACATTTCACTCTATATGCACACACTGTATTTTGTCTTACACTTCACTTCATTGTGTTTTCACCTAAATACAGGGCCGGACTGACAACCAAAACCGGCCCTGGCAAAGTGCTCGGCCGGCCCCCTGGGGGTGCGACCGAGCTCTTTGCCGGGGCCGGTTTTCGTCCGATTCTGTTACCGGGCCGATTTTGCAGCTATGCTGCAAAAACGGCCCTGTAACAAAAACGGCCCCCAGGGCCCAAAACCGGCCCCCACCCTTGCGGGCACCGGGGGATTGCCCGGTGCCCGCAACGGCCAGTCCGGGCCTGCCTAAATATACGATAGGCTGATTAGTAAAATCAATTAGGCATATAGTTCGTAGAGAGTCATTGCGATGACTTATGACAACCAATAAGATACCTGATAGAGTAGCGTTTTATGCTCAGTAAATGGATAAGGATGATTATTCTCAAAAATAACTCAGCAGTCACAACGAAAGGTTACGCATTCTGACGCTTTTTGCTGAATGCTGAAGTCTTTCAATAGACTAAGGTCCAAATGCAGGCCCATTGGATTTTGAGACTCGCAAATTGCGACAAATTGTGAGACGCAATTTGCGCGTTACAAAATCCGATGTACAACAGTGTTTCAGACACTGTTTGCGATTCCCAATTGGTTGTAAATTGCATGCCTCATGAATATTAATGAGGCTATCACAATTTGAGACCTCATTGGGAATGGCTGGCACTCCCTGGGATGGTGGCCTGCTGGGGTCAGCAGATCACCATGTCTGGGACTGCTTTGTCAATAAAGCAGTTTAAAAAAAATGTCTTTAAAAAGGAAAGTGGGATGCATTTAAAAAAGAAAAATGAAACTTTTCAGTTTCTTTTTTTAAGGGCAGGCCGTGGTCCCTGGGACCACGGCCTGCTCTTAAAAAATATTTGCGCATCCATTCACAAAGCGGATGGGTCCCCTGGGGACCCCGTCCCGTTTGCGAGTGCTTTACCACCCTTCTAAGAAGGGTGATAAACTGCGAGTGTTTTGCAACCGCAATTACGGTTGCAAAACATTCATACATAAGTTTGGACTCACTATTAGGAAGGGACACCTTTGGCACGCCCCTTTCTAATAACGAGTCGCTAACCCTATTCTGCAAGTCGCTAATTGATTAGCTCCTCGCAAAATAGGGTTAGTACATTGGGCTGACCTATTTTGCAGTCGCAAAGAGGATAAAAATCTCCTTTGTGACTGCAAATAACAGTCGTACATCTGGCCCTTAGGTCCTTATTTTCAGTTTACAGATTGGCAGAACTCACACCTACCCATTTACCACAGGGTCACAGGGTCTCAGTGGCAATAACCACACCTTTCAAATGGCATGGTGACTGCCACTAACTTTCCCTGCTTGACTGCCCTGCAAGTCACAGCAGATTTGGGTAAACAGAACAATGTTGCTGGGGCACTGGGAGAAACACCCTGCATGTACGGGGCTTTGTGTAATTAACGCAGTATTTGTTTCACAAAATCAATAACGAATAATGTCTGCTTAACAAATAAATAGATTACTTATGGTTAAATATTTTATATGATTCTATGCTTAACATGCATATAGGTCACTGCATAGTTTTCATATAACTTATTTGATTAGATGCTTATGGGTCTCTGTTTTATTTATCTATCACAATATGTAAATTTTATTATAACAATTTTATCTACAAGTGCTTCACTATTGAAATATTGAGGAAAATATCACATTTAAATTAAATTACATTTTAAAAATCATTAGTTATAAAAACACACAAATAAATAAGCTTCAAGTACGGTAACACTTGAAAGTCTGAGTTTATGCAATACAACTTTAAATCTCATTATACTATCTTCCTTGTACGTGTATACCCTTTCTATGTCGTTATGTATCTATATATTTATTACTTTACTCCTACTGTAGAAAAAAAAGAAAAAAAAACGTGACTCTCTCCAATGCTCTACTCTGTCTCACCCTATACCTCTCTCAATATAACCTCTAATTCCACTCTCTGACTCATCCCAAACCTCATTCTACTACTATGATCTCCAAAATAACCCTTTCTAGACTCTTCCCTCATCTGTCCCGCCTTGGCTTACCCCAAACCTCATTTTACTGCTTCAATTTCCCAAACAATCCTTTTTAAATTCGTCCCTAATGTATCCTTCCTTTGATTCATCACAACCCTCATTTTACTACTATGATCTCCCTAATCCCTCTCTAGAGACTCTTTCCTCCTCCATCTCCCCATTTACTCATCCCAAAACTCATCTTACTACTATGATCTCCCAAATAACACTTTTAGACTCTTTCATCTTCTATCCCTCCATTATCCTATTCACACCAACTAACAGACTCGCATGTCCACCCTTCAAATGAACTAATATTTCCCTATGCTAATCAACCACTAACCCTTTTTGGGTTCCGGAGTAGTATGCTACTACCCGAAAAACGCTTAAACACCTCATCTGGGGCGGTAAGAGCTATAAAATACAATTACAATTACTAATGATCTAAAGTGCAGTGGAATTCCTAATACATACATATCTAGTTGGTGCATCCAAAGTGTTTACCACTAAATAGAAATTTGCTATATATAGGGCCCCATTCTAACCTTCACAGTAATACGGCATCAGTAAATAAATGGCCAAAATTACCGATATCATTAGTGTATGCAATTTTGGGATGCAAAGTGACTTGACTATCTTAAATGGGACCATGATTGTTTTCTGAGAAATTAGGAATTACAGTGGAAATGATGATGTCTACTTAAGATCCTTGCAGTAAATTCCCATTTGCATATTTTTTTTTGCTGAGACAGTCCAGCAGGTTTCACCTAGGGAAATTCCTTAGCAGGGGATCGCGACAGCAGTATTCTTCTGTCACCTTTATTTCCCGGTAATTTCTAATTTGGTGGAAAACTGTTTCCTGCTGAATCGAAGATTACACAAAACATATTGTACAGGACTTAATGTGATCCTATATTGAAATAGTATGCATCAAGGGCTGGGCATTTGTGATCAATTTGTTGTATAGCTCCTATATATCCTTATATCGTGTTAAGTTAGCATAGGTACATTTCGGATTTAAACGCCATTTTTCCTTTCTTGCAACTTCTGCACACGACCCTTAATTGTTGACTTAGCTTTCAACCTAGTGGTTTGCCGTGGTGTATGTGAGAATAATATGTTATTGCTCTGATATCAGTCTTGTTTAATAAACCATGTCTGCACGGAGAGTGCTGAAGTTTCAGGAGCAACACGATATGGAATTGTTATGAGGTCTGATCTCCACGCCTTCATAGTCATAACACAAGTGCAGCCTTTGCCAACTTGGGCTTGAGGCGGGATTGATATTGCTTTGCACAAGAATTGTTAACACACTTGATGCGGTGCACATGCAGAGAGAGCTGGTGTATGCTGATGTGATTCCTTCATGCTAGGACACTAAGGTATGGGCCCGCCCTAAAACAACCCGAAGAGACCTTCTTAGCTAATAATATAATATATGTGTTAGGGAGGGTGAGATATAAGTGTTGTTAACTCTTATTCATTACAGCATGTTAACATGCTGTCACCATTCGCTTTTTATGTCTTAGTAACTATGCTGATAATTTTGCTACTGATAATAAGTATACTTGTATTATCAAAGATACTGCGCCTGAGAAGACGGCATTAGTAAATAAACATTTCAAATGCACATGTGTCTTCTTTACTCCATGTTCTGGTTTGTAATGATAATATAACGAAAGAGTGTTCATGAGTCCCACGTACCCTGAGGTACTGTAAGTTCATGTTCTGGTTTGTCTAAACATTGGGTGTTTGATATGTCCAATGAGACACTGTAGCTAGCTCGGTAAGGGGTGAGTTGGTTGCTAAGGTAAGTTTTGGGACATCCTAATTTGCCGAGGTTCCACTCCTCTGTGCACAGTTCTGTGTGAGTACAGAAACCCTGCAACATGGCGCCCAACGTTTTCGGTGGTCTTATATCATGACACTCGAGTAGTTTATCGTTCATGCCTTAACCCCTTCACGTCCGTTTCCGGAAAACGGGGTGTTGGTGAAACCTACCTATTTTTTGAAATAGGTCTTTATTCAAGCTTGATTCTTACCTAAACGGTTTCTTTGAATTCCAACCCAGTTGTGCTACAAAGTATTCTTTGTTTTTTCTTGTTTCCAATTCTGTAATGGCGGCAGCGGTGGCTATTGCACAGCATAGTCGCGTAGCGGTACGCAACCATCTTCAGACGTACCAGGTCCCAGTAGATGGGATGGCTGTGATTTTCGTGGTAAGTGCAGATCCGGCGTTTCCTTACGAGTTGTTTTACTCTTGGGTTACGTTTCCGGCTGTGGACGCTAATTCTGGTTTGTACCACTCCTACACCGCCTCGGATGTCCCGGCTGAATATACGCCATACAGGGCATTGGAAATACCTATTGATCATTGGCAGCATCGAGTTTGGTTTGATGGCGCCCTCCCCCACTCTTTGTCCCGTGCGAGGTTAGGTCCACTCTCGATTCCAGGTACGAATTGGCCTGCATTGGGTGGCTTTACCCCGCACCCGAATCACGGGGCTTGTACCCTGGCAGAAATTCGCAGGCTACATGTAGTTTCCATTTCCGTGATTCGTGCTTTAGTGCAATACATTGGTCGACATCTTCCTGGTGGTCCCCAGGGGGGTGCGGCCGCTCCCATGGAACGAGGCGGAATGCGTCTCAATCCAGTGATGGTAAATTCGGTTTTTGGTGCGCGCCCTGTTGACAACGATGACTTCCCATTCTGGCTAGCGGAGAAGTTTGATCAACTGGAGGCGGTTTTTCCGAATTCTACTCCTGCTGATAAACATAGAATGTTGACGATTACTCTACCGAAGGATATTACTCCTGAACTTGCTGACTGTGAAAGCTGGGGAAAAACTTTTGCGGCAGTTTATACGAGGTGCTTCGGCACCCCGTCTATGAATGCCCTGCCTGAAATCATTAGACGTGTTCAGAATGATCACGGTCCAGAGGCAGCGGTGGAATTGGGTATGCGCCTGTGTGGTTCTTTTGAGATTGTAAGTGATCTCATTCTCTCCAATGTTAAAGGAGATGCAGTTAACTTTCAGGTGTCGAATGCTTTGGCTGCTCTGCCCGATGCCGACAAACCCCGCCAGTTAGCAAAGATTGTAGTGGCCGCTTATAAAACGATTGGCCGCACAAGTAGAGGTCTGAAATATTTTCCAGTGAAGGATAAAAAACAACCACAGGGACAATCTGCAGTGACAGATGCCCAGCCCAAGTCCAAGAAATCGAATTGGCCTAAAAAACAGACACAGGGGAAGCAGACAGTGCAGACTCAGGGTACTTTTCCTGCAATACAAGCTCCTGCGCCATCCGAAAAAGTTTATGATTTGCGCGACCGCGCGATGATTAAATCACCTGATCGTTTTCAGGGTTCTGATCAACGCTCTCCTCGTTCCTTTCAGGACACATCGGCCCCGAAGACCGGTGGAGGAGGAGGGGGTGGACGTGGACGTGGTGGCCAACAAGGACGTGGTCAGTCCCGCCAGACGGACGGCGCAGTGAAGCAGGAGGATTCTACGCCTAGGCGTCCGCAGTTTGCGAAAAAGAAAGTCGCAGCCTTAACAGCGCATCGATATGCCACAGATAGTGAGAACGCGGCTTCGGAATCTGACGTGGGCTCTGACCTTGCTGGACAGCGCGGCGGAGATAACCATAGTCAGAGAGGCGCTGCGTCCACTACTGAGGGTGACAGCGACTGATGTCTACGTTGTGATAGAAACAGCGGATACGAGACTTGCTCCCCCTGAAAGACTATATGAAATTGTCCTGTTAATTGAAGGTGACATACAGCGTACCGTTAAAGGTGTATTTTGGGAGAATCTGTCTTCTACATATGATATTTTGCTTTCGGAGGCTGACTGGCCCCCACCTTTTGTGCTCGCGGCGCCGCGAGGGGAGGAGGTGATCCTACCCAGTTTCGCGAACACTGTCTCGAAAGAGCATGCGCAGCATTTTGCAGAAGAGTGGGCTCGGGCTCTCGCGCCGGCTCTGTACCGTAACCAATGTGGTTGGGATAAATTGTCGCCTTGCCACGAAATTCCGTTGCGGTCTCAGCCGCAGCCTCAACCTCAATATCCCATTCGGCGTGAAGCAAAATCTTCCGTCGCGGAAATCCTTGAACAATTGGAATATCAGGGAGTTATTGAAACGTGTGTGTCACCGATGAATAATCCCCTTTTTACTGTGAATAAACCTGACGGATCATATCGTTTGGTTTTGGATTACCGGCATTTAAACTCGCATTGCCGTAACTGTGCAGTACAGAATACCCACGGCTCTGCCCTAGTGGATAGTCTCGTGCGTAAGCGTTTCAAGACAACGCTTGACATATCCAATGGTTTTTATGCCCACAGATTGGACAGCTTTAGCTCCCAATGGACCAGTTTTACAAGCGCTGGAGTCCAAAAGCAATTCCGGCGTCTTCCAATGGGCTACAAGAATAGTCCTGGTATATTTACCGCTCGAATTGTCTCTATTCTGGAGGCACTAGACCCTGATGCTTTTTCGTATGTGGATGACATATATCTCACAGACGACGATATTTGGGAGCATCTGTGTCGTGTAAATTCTCTTGTTTGCAACTTCGCAGACATGGGTTACAAATTCAACTTTGCAAAATCGCACATTGCTGAACACACAGTGTTGTTTTTGGGCTATGAGCTCAACAATGAAGGTAGAGGTTTAGCTCCTCACTTCTTAGAGAAGTGCGCACAATTGCGCGCACCAACGACACTGAAAAAATTACAGTCTTTACTGGGCTTTTTGAATTTCGGCAGAACTTACATTCCGGAATATGCCCAGCGTATCAAGCCTTTGTATGCTTTGATACAACCAACTTTCTCAAAATCATGCTGGCTGCCTGAGCATTCAGCCATTTTGCAATCCTTGCAGGCTGATCTGCTCGCTTCTAAATATTTACTGACTCGTGATAACCACACCAACCTGGTCATAAGAATAATTCCTGGGACAGTGGGTTTCACGTACCTCACTTTTAATGAAGGTGACACGGTACCTATTGCTTACAAGTCACACTTGTACACTTCGGCTGAGATGCGGTTTCCCACAGTGGAAAAGATTTTAACTGCTGTACAGATGGCAATTCTAAAAGAACGTGCTCTGTCACAGGGGAAGCGCATGCTAGTGGTAACACCCTGTCCTCATTTAGAGGCAGTCACGAAAGCCAGTGTACCAAATTCAAAGGCTTTGCACCCTCGGTGGATTCAGTGGGCTGCGTCATTGTCATCCGCAGATGTCATGTTTATTTTTGACGCTTCCTTACGGTCGCAGGAGTACTTGCAGTATGAATTCGTTCATCCTGCTCCTCTGGCGATGCGACCTTTGGAAGACTTCCATTGCATCATTTACACTGATGGGTCGGCGCAGGTTGCGCATGGCTCTAAACATGCCTACGTTTCCGCATGCGCCATTGTGGTCGGTGCTATGTTGAATGATGAGTTCATTTCCAGGGAGGTACACACGTTGCCCCTGGGCGATTGCACCGCACAATTGGCAGAGCTTCGTGCTCTCTTACTAGCTTTGGAGTACGCAGATCCAAGTGTTACTACTCTAATTGTAAGTGATTCTTACTACTGTGTCCAGTCTTACAATGAAAACTTGTTCTTTTGGATTCAAAATGATTTTCATGATTCCAAGGGTAGCACAATAAAACATAAAATGATCTGGGTTCGAGTGGCAGAGCTTAAGGCTATGTTGCCACTCGTTTATGTGATTCATACTCTCGGTCATCAGCGCGTGGGAGTACACGCTGTTGGCAACTCGCTTGCTGATGAAGCGGCGAAATCAGCAGTATCTACATACTTAGTTGCAGCAGTTACTAGGTCTAAAACCAAGATTGATAGCGACATCTTGGCAGCGGTTGCTGCCTCTGAGAAGGGAAGTAAACATCCTTCGGGATTCCCTTCGAAGTATAAATACCACTTAAGTCCCGAAAAGGTTCCTTTTGTGACAATTCCTGATGTTGGGGAACGGCTGATTCCCAACACTGATCGCAGAACAGACTTGATTACAGCGGCTCATGAAGGTGTGGCGTCTGCGCATGCGGGCGTCTCAGCCACTGTAACGCAACTACAACAACGTTTCTGGTGGCGGGGACTGTACAAACAGACGCGTGATTATGTCCTTCTTTGTGACATATGCCAGCAGATTAAACCTTCAACTGCTACGCGTCCGCCTCAGACTCAGTTGTACATTTCTAATAAACCACTAGGCTGTGTTTATTTAGATCACTGCGGTCCATTTTCATCTGATACTGCGTATAAATACATCTTAGTAGCAGTTGACTCATGCACACGCTTTGTGTGGGTATGGCCACATCGCAGCGCTGATTCCCGGACTGTCATCAGAGATTTGCGTATCTTTATAGGGATTTTTGCCTGTGGTACCTTCCATTCGGATCAGGGTCCGGCTTTCGCCTCTAAGGCGTATAAGGATGCCATGACTTCGATGGGGGTCCAAGTCAAGTTTTCGTCACCCTACAGACCTGAGGGTAATAGTGTAGTTGAACGAATGAACCGTGATTTAAAGCAATCTTTGACAGCCCGAGTTATAGGCACTGGCAGAAACTGGCTGGCTCACCTCTATGGCGTGCAGCGTGCTCTTAATAATCTCCCTAGAAGGTCTCTGGGTGGGCGGACCCCATACGAAATGCTCTTTGGCATCAAGATGTTCGTCCCTGACCTTGACGGTCTAGACTCGGTGGTTCGCGCCACTTCCTTTGACGCAGATGAACATTGCAATGTTTTACAGAATCTACAAAAGACGAGAGACACTCTTGCAAAGGAACATTTGCCCTCCACATCGGATGATGCGTTGCAGATCCCGGTAGTTGGCTGGCTACCCCAAGTTGGAGAACTGGTTCGAGAGAAGATCGACAACAAGAAAGAGTTTGGTCCCTCCTATCGAGCTCCGGTCCCAGTGCTTGGAGTGAAGGGCACAAGAACAGTCATTTTACCACCACTTCCAGGTCGTAAGGAAAACAGGTTTATTTCTATTGACAATGTCAAGATACACAGAGTGGCCGATTCTTCTTAGCATGACACCGGCTGTTTCCTGTCCTTCCATTGTGAGAAATTCAATTATGCCCACTGCTTCTAATAATGAACCTGAGGTGGCCATCGAATTACCTGCTGTTTCCAGTCCATTATTGAATAATTTACCAGGAACTAACCTTGATGAGACAGACTATACATACCCCACTGATTTGTCCATGCCTGACCTGCAAGCTCGTTTAGCCACGGAATCCAGATTTTCATTTGACTCTGCTTCCCTTGCCTCGAAAAAACCCTCTAAAATTGCAGTATATGCTAGCCTGTTTAAAAAACATTTTTTGATACCTCCTTGGATATACATTTGGCTGGTCCTTTTTTCACTTTACCTTTTTATGTCAATTGGTTTTGTGTTTTATTTTTTTCGGATTATGAATGGACACTATGTCGAGGAGAGAACTTGCATTACTCATTTGAATGGAACTTTGGCCCCACTTTCCTCTTCACATTCTACACACAGATTAAAAAGAGACTTGACTTTGGTTAACATCACAGCGTGGCCTGTTCTGGATGGAATCGCGTGGGATGCAGTTCGTTTTCAGATTCATGGCCCAACGGAAGTCGTTAATGTCCCTAATGTACTAAGAGTTAATATGGGGGATGTGGTGAAACAAAACATTCGTTCTGATGATTGGGATGTTAATGCTGTGGAAAGTTTGTTTTCTGATTTGAAATATTATGCTGCTTTTGATGCTGAGGATTTATATTTAGAATCTGCTAATTATGGTGAATTGTTCTGTTACCAACATTATGGCAATCACTTCTTACACAAGACATCTTCCCGAAGGGATGCGGTTAATTTTACTCAGTGGGAACATTGCCCAGCACCAACACAAGGGAGTTCAGAAACGTTTCTTAAAAAGTATACTTATTTCACTGACTTTAATCAGTCCAATCCCGAGTCCTTTTATTTTAAATTTCACAAACAGCCACTGTCCAAGGTTCGACTTACAAATACAAAATTGTTATATTCAAAGGCCTTCCTGGATCAATTAGTTACTGGAGGGTATGAGTTATGGAAGGATACCATAGACCTTAAATCAGTTTGGGGCTCAAGGGCCTGGCAGGTACAAGGCACTGAGGCTTTGCACCGTGCATGTCTCATCCCAAATCATATGTGGTTTTTAAATGAAACCATTTCCCAGACCACGTGCTTTGGATTGGCTACATCTAAAAGGTTAAACACCCCGTCTTTCCCGGAGTTGGAGGAATATGTGAATTGGAGTAATTTTACTAAATTGTCCATTAGAGATATACAGGCTCTGCTTCTGAATTCCTCCTTTAACATTTCCAGTATGAATCCCAAGGGTTGGCTGCTTTGGCACCGTAGTGCTGATTCTTGCCAAACGAGATTTTTAAATATAACTGACGGTTTTAAGACTGTTAGATCTGATCCCCGTTTTGATTTGAGTCATACTGTCACCTCTTACTCAGTGGGCAAGTTGTGTCAAGCTTGGCTGAAACATTCAACTTTACCTGCGGTTAAGTATCACCTTTCCAAACTGAATGCAGACGTGGATTTGAATGATTTCATTAAGGGCCCAGCTAGTGGCAGGTCGAAACGTTGGTTATATGGTGTTTACAATGAAATTTGGAAACTCTCACAGATTGAGGCTGCTTCACGCCTTAGGGCTATTGATCAGGCAAATCTTGAGAAAGTTCTTGCAGTTGTTGACAATAGCATTAACGTGCTTTCCTCTAGAATTTACACATTAGATAATATTGTGTCGTCTGTTGTTGATATTGTACATGATGAAGTATCTGTATTATACCATGGTCAAAATCAATTACGTTCAATCATGCAGTTTGCATGGACACTTCAGACTCTGAAAATGGGTAAAGTTCCCTGGGGATACATGAATGTTTCTTCTTTATTTGCACCGTTTAATTTGACAGACAAACAACGCTTGCTTTCAATGCGTGATGCTTCCTTTTCTATGCTCCATATTGAAAGGTTGGAATCTTTACCTTTTTCTGTGGCAGAAGCCACTGCTGCTACGTGGCTTATCCACGGTTTAATAACGCTGCCTTTTGCTTTATATAAGTTTTCAAATTGTATGAAGTATGTGCCAATAGGTCGTTTTGAACCCTTAGGTAGCGGTTTTCTTCACGAAGTCTGGTCACTCCCATACACATACAGATGTTTCAAGGATGAACAAGAGGTTTATCTAACAGGGGATGAGTGTACTGAGACGCCAGATCATTCTTTAATGTGCAGACACATACAGTTACACGGTTCATGTAACAAGGACCGACCGAATATGGCTTGCGTTTTACAGGGCACGCCAGTTCCTGCTATCATCCCCACGTTTAAATTGTTAGAGAATGGTAGTTATTTAATGCTCAATAATGAAAACTGCTGTGGTTTAATTAAAGGTATAGCTTTCATAGTAACGGTTAGTGAGCGAGTTATTTGCTGCAGAAATGTTCTTTATCCTCCCACACGTGAAGATAGGGAGTCTTCCATTTGGCCACAGATACCGACCTTGGGAGCAGAATTCAGCGGCATGGCTAGAATAAGAGCTCTATTGTCCCAGAAAGAGGTGGCCTTGAGCTCGGCCCGTGAAACTTTCGTGCTTCACATTGCTAACACCCGTACGGAGGTTCAGGCTCTATTAAACACTGATTTGCCTTTGCATTTCGGAGCCATGGTCCGTTCTATCTTTAACGCATCCTCCACAACGGGCCTAGCACATTTTTTTAAAGTTGTTAGCGGTGGTCTCGTGACTTCCTTTGAGAAGATATTTGGAGTCATCCCTGCCTTCTTCCATTCTATTTTTTCATCCTTATTTGGAGGGTTCCCGTTTTTGCTTGCATTAGCGGCTGGCGCATTGGTGGTTTTCTGCCTTTTTAAATATGGATGCCCTTCCTGTGCTAGACCATGAACAGCTACTACTGACGCGGTTTCGCAACCGCATGCTTGATTACTATGGCACACTGCCGTTGGCGACTCTAAGCACGGCGTTTGGATTATCTTTTCGGTTCTCCTATTTCACCTGTGTCCAGCCTGTATTTCGCTGTCTGACCTGCGATTTCCTTTGGGCCATTGATTTGTGTCTCTGCGGACCAGCATCTTCTGACGTCAATTTTGATCAACTGATGAGTCCTATCATTGCTCACGAGTTGGTTTGTTCTGACGAAAGGATTATGGCCTTGGCGGTGGCACATGGACTAATGGGTCCCTGGGATGTGTTGTCGGCAGCGCAAAATTTCTTGGAACTAAGTTTTCTTGAGAACCCACCGAGCTGTCCTCTGATGGTTATAGAGGATCCGGTGCTGGAAGATCACGTATGTTCCTTTCATCTTTTAAATTGGATGGCTGAACTGTTTTCGGATGAGGACAGTGACTTCCTCCTGGAGGCTGTTGCAGCTTACTTTTCATATACAGTCTTATCATAGACACTGCCTCAAATTGACATGCTGATTGATAGCATTTCCTTGATTTTATTGACTTTTGATCAAGACATTTTATTTTTGCTTGCCTATTGGCTTGAGCCACATTATATTTGTGGGCTATTTTTTAGCATTAGTTTTTATAATTGAATTTTTATTCATGCTCGTTTATAAATGGATTCTGCTCTCATGTGATGGCACTTCTGTTACCTTATTTAGTCCGTTCTCGGATCATGGGGGGGTGTTGTATAGCTCCTATATATCCTTATATCGTGTTAAGTTAGCATAGGTACATTTCGGATTTAAACGCCATTTTTCCTTTCTTGCAACTTCTGCACACGACCCTTAATTGTTGACTTAGCTTTCAACCTAGTGGTTTGCCGTAGTGTATGTGAGAATAATATGTTATTGCTCTGATATCAGTCTTGTTTAATAAACCATGTCTGCACGGAGAGTGCTGAAGTTTCAGGAGCAACACGATATGGAATTGTTATGAGGTCTGATCTCCACGCCTTCATAGTCATAACACAAGTGCAGCCTTTGCCAACTTGGGCTTGAGGCGGGATTGATATTGCTTTGCACGAGAATTGTTAACACACTTGATGCGGTGCACATGCAGAGAGAGCTGGTGTATGCTGATGTGATTCCTTCATGCTAGGACACTAAGGTATGGGCCCGCCCTAAAACAACCCGAAGAGACCTTCTTAGCTAATAATATAATATATGTGTTAGGGAGGGTGAGATATAAGTGTTGTTAACTCTTATTCATTACAGCATGTTAACATGCTGTCACCATTCGCTTTTTATGTCTTAGTAACTATGCTGATAATTTTGCTACTGATAATAAGTATACTTGTATTATCAAAGATACTGCGCCTGAGAAGACGGCATTAGTAAATAAACATTTCAAATGCACATGTGTCTTCTTTACTCCATGTTCTGGTTTGTAATGATAATATAACGAAAGAGTGTTCATGAGTCCCACGTACCCTGAGGTACTGTAAGTTCATGTTCTGGTTTGTCTAAACATTGGGTGTTTGATATGTCCAATGAGACACTGTAGCTAGCTCGGTAAGGGGTGAGTTGGTTGCTAAGGTAAGTTTTGGGACATCCTAATTTGCCGAGGTTCCACTCCTCTGTGCACAGTTCTGTGTGAGTACAGAAACCCTGCAACAAATTCTTTACCTTATTAATGAAAGGACAAACAATGCCAGGAGCACTGCTTGATATTCTCACTTAGGGATATTTTGCAAGCTTTCCACAAACAATGCAATGTGTAGACTGACTAATTTGTGCACAGATAGTTGGTTTGCAGAAAAAGTCATTTTTAGTCACGTCAAGCATATCATTATCTTGTATTGTGTGGCTTGGTACTTGAAATGAGTTGGGTCTTTGCTCAGGGAAACATTTTTCCCACTGAGATAGCTCTTTCCCTACATTCGACTTTCATTCCAATGTTTCCAGAATCTAAATATGCAAAGATTAACTTTTGTGATAAAGTGCAGAAGTCTCATGTATTTTTGTGGGAAAGGAGGAGCTTAACCTGCTTAACAAAGATGACTACCATCCTATTGGCTTATGAAAAGGAAGCCTGATACAATGTTTTCTTGACTTTTATATCAGTGCATGTTCCTAGGTAGAACCAGAGCTCTGAAATGAGGTGCCTCAGACCTAGACCTCTGAGAGTTGTGGTTACTGCTGCATCAGTTTCCCTTTGCCTCCTTGCCATTTGCTTTTCAACAGATTGCTACTAGAACCGTATGCTTAATGGGTAGTTCTACTACTCTAATTTGGCTTAGAACCTTTATATTCCTCTGATCTCACTCTTTTCCTCGAAATTCGAACTCTTCATGGGTTCTTGAACTCTAAACCTCTGCTTCTGATATTTAGAATATGGAGTCTATTTCTTCATGGAATGTGCTTAATGCATTATATTTTTGATGCTTCTTCTAAACATTCTTTTAATAAGATTTCTGTAAACGTATTTGATTATGAACTAACTGAAATAAAGACAAATGATGGAGCAAGGTTTCATACGTACGGAAACTTGCTTGGACTCAGTCCTCTCGAAATAACATATAACTAATTAATCAACATGTTTTGTTTACTAATATTTGCACTACACGACATTATTAGCAAGATGGGGAAGATTGCATATGTGCTTTCACTAACAGTTACCTGAGTGTCCTAAAATGGCAGCCGAAAACGCAGGAACTCTGTTGTGCATGCATCTGCCACATCTAGGTGGTGTGACGTCTTTCGCTTCTGGTGGGAATTTCTTGCATCTGCGCACTAGTGCCAAGATGGCCGCTTCATGCCTCACACATTGAAGCACCTGCTACTGCTTCAACTAAACTTTGTTTGTTCTGCTTAACTATTAATGCTATAGTTAAAATAAATTAATGGGGTTAGAGTATAGATAAGTGGTATACAGTGCATTCATTTATTTTTGTATTCTAATGTTTTTCTTTGACTTTGTTATTAGCTCGTATTTGGGCCTGAAGAGTGATACAAACTCCATATTGAAAAAGCTGCGTCTGCGCAGATGATCCCAGAAAACCCTGAAGTCACTGACATTGAATGGCTGCCAATACTCCTCTTACCCACGATGTTCCTGGGAAACTGCCCATTGACCTCAGGAGAGGAAGAAATATGAACTGTAACAAATACAATGTAAATGAATTGCAACCAAAATTGCTGGGTGGAATAAAAGTGCATGGGAAAATAAATTGTGGGCGGGAACTTGATCAATATAAGTCAATGAAAATTACCTCATCTTAGTATGGTGTGATGATCTCTCCTCATCTTTCTGACCAATCAAATTATGGGAATATATACAATTTGCAACATTTAGGGGTGGTACATTGCCCAGAAAATAGTATAACTAAGGTAGGCTTAGTTAGTTAATTTGTCCGACTTGTCACAGACCTGTCACTGACCTTACGTATGCTGAAGGAGAATCGAGAGCAGAGGTGCTGGCAAAGCACTCTGTCCGAAGAATCGGGGTGTGCTGAGGGAGAAGTATTGATTACCCAGTCGGGGTACCTGATTGCTAGAGAGGGGTGTGACGCTGGCACTGCACTTAGCTGAGGTCACCTGTCCTGATCTGCACCTGTTTTGCCCCCGTTGGCACCAGATTAGTCAGGTGCCCTTTTCTTTGCCTCAGCTCATGGCCAGGATTGGTCCTCGCACCATTCTAGGTAAATATAATCGTTGTGGTATGTCTTTGTACTGTTTCCCTTTCTCACCCTTCCTAGGTACCATTGTCTAAAGGTGTTACTATAATTTCTTGCAAACTTTACGTCCTATTGATTATTTTCTTACTTGTAAAATTTATGGTCACTGTATTGTGGCCGCTGACTCAACAAAACTTGCATAGATAAAGTGTTAAAAACTTCTCCTGAGTCTGTGATTATTTCAAGAAAGGTAAATATTAAATTGTTACCTATGATGCTTACTCCCTTTCGATCCATAGGACTTATAGCATAGGTGACAAAGGTTTGGTAAGTCATGGTGTACAGGTATAAGTCCTAAGAAATTAAATCCTGATAGGCAGTAGTTAGAAGCAGGATTACCGGTTCAAAGTGTGAATGTTTATGAGCCCAGCTGAGTATGATATATTGAGCTGGTAATCCCGCGCGCCATCACAAACGCAAAGGCAAGAACTTTACTAATCTCTTAATGAGAATAAAGGTATTGCAAAAAATCTATCTAAACTTAAAATTGTTGATACTGTTTAAGTTTGTGATTTCGGATTATGCTCCTTGACCCCTAATACAACATTCCACGATCCATCAAGAGAAAGAAGCATACTTTAGCCCGGAATAATGGTAATATTATAATTAAGATACAGAAGTGATAGGAGAAATGTTTAGGGCCCTGTCCATGCTTAGAAAGCTCCACAGTCTGCTCCTTGCTCGCTCTTCGCCAAAACACCCATCAAACCTGTTCCTCTTCTCTCACTTAAAGGGGATTTACTCCAACACTAGGCTGCAGTAAATCTCTGACAATTTCGAGAATGGAAAGGGGATACGGGGTCTTGGAAAGGTAGGGCTGCCATTCCTGTCAGAGGAACAGAAATGGCTGCTCTACCTTTCCAAGACCCAGTCTCTGAACTCTGCTTCATTGTTTGGAGTCCTTAACCACATTGAGTGAGCTATACACATAGTCATTAGTTCCACTTTTTTTCACTATCTGCTACCTCAAGGGTACTACTTCTTGACTGACTTTGACTACACGTTAATTACTTGGTGTTTTGGGGGTCAAAACATTGATTTATTCACTATTGGACTGCATTTGTAATCAGATTTAAATCCAGGGCCGGACTGGCTACCGGGCAGTTTGGAATGCTGCCGAGCGGCTGCCTGATTTTACTGCAGTGGGGGCTGATTTTGTCCATGGAGACATGCGTGTGCTTCGAAATACTGAAAGCAAAACGAATTTTGTTTAGCTCACGCAGGTCCCCATTAACGGAATCAGCCCCCAGCTCAGCAGCATTCCAAACTGCCCGGTAGCCAGTCCGGCCCTGTTTAAATCTATTTCGGATCCTACATGTTGCCTAATTTTTCTGACTATATGCCTACTTACCAAATAGTTTAGTTAAAACTAGAATCTAGTTTGTTATAGAGTCAATATATTTTCTTGTGCCTTTTATTGCTATTTTTGATAATTCATTAAACACACGCGTGCCACATGGGCATGTTAGATCACTTCACCCTTTTTTTCAAACCTTCATATATATATATATATATATATATATATATATATATATTTTTTTTTTATTTCAATAGAAAACTTTGGATTGTACCATATTGGATTCAAAATATATACTTTGGCCTGACTTTCATTTATTCTTATTTTTCTACTGTATGATGAACATATATTGTGTCTAAAAGCACTTCATCCCTTTTATTCAGAATCCACAAGTAAGATAGCTACTTGTTGAATCTTATCAAAAATTTATTTCCTTATAATTGTGGTCTCTCTGTGTAGCTCCAAAATGAACCCACTGATTTATATGTAGGCGTAATGCTGGCCACTTTGAAAAGTGCGACTTAGGTGGTGGTGGGCTGTCCTCAGCTTCCTGCCTCTCAAGAGAGAGCAGGTGACACATGGTCCCAGGTCCATGGATGCTGCTAAGCTTCCATGAAGTTCCTGTGAGTGTGTGGGCGGGGGGGTCTCCGGCCTCACAATATGCCCCTTGTAGCCCAGCAGCTCAATGGATGGCTTGTGGGTGCAAGGTGGGAGTTCTGTGACAGAATAGCTTATAAGTGAAATGTGACAGTGGAGGGATGTCTGCTTTTCCTGGCTTCCAATTCCTCGGTTATCCATCTGACACATAGTCCTGGAGGCATTGCATGTACTGCTGGCCCTCCATGGAGTGTCTAAGTGAATTAGTGTTTTTGCTCTCACAATTTGCCCACTGACATATCATAAAATTACTATCTCCTCCCCCTGCAGAATCTGAAAGAAGCCCCTGAGTCTCCCATTGCTCACAACTATTCACTGACAATGGGTGGAATTAAGCCTGCCTTAGGGATTGGGGGGGGGGGGCCTGAAGAGTTGGGGACCTTCCTGCACCACACAGGCTTGCATTACGCCCCCATCTGCCCCTTGCAGAAGAGCAGTTTCATGCAGGTCCAGTATGTGCGGCGCCGGAAGAGTGAGTAAGAAAGACTCCTTTGCTCTGCAGAGCTCACCACCTATGCCAACTCATGCAACTGCATGATAAAGACAAGGGAGATGGCCTGAAAATACAAATCCTCCTATGGAGTGCTTGATAACATAGAACAAGATGGAGGACGGAACAAGAGATTTAATACATTCGAATCGTGCAAAAAAAAAGTGCTCTTCGTGTTTTAACAACTTTATAAGAAATGCACTTGTTTATGTACACGCACATTCATTTAGTGGTATGTGTGTATGTACAAGGGAGACGGCTTCGGTCCATGTGCTATGGGAGGCTCAAACACAAGAAGAGGGCATGATGCCAAGCCAGCATGCCATGACGAATAGCGTCAAAGAAAATGAGAGCGACACTGAAGTTTACCAATGGTAGGAGATGGGCAGGCTGTAAGCCCACAGAGAGAACACAACACGTCTCTTCAAGACAACGCATGCGCTGTCTAGCCGTGACCTAAAAAATCTTCATACGTGATGTGAATTTAACTGTGAAAGCTACCTGGGCAGAATAAATCAACAATTTGTTTCCAAAGTAATTGCCCACGGGTTTGAGAGAAAGCAGGAACATAGTTGTTTACTAAGAAAGTGTCCCTTGGAGATTTCCCTACGTAATCAGTGCGTCTCCGTGGATTGCACTCGGCTCCTGCCTTGGTAAGGTCAGTCAGATTAAAGGTATCTACAACAAGCATCGATTTCCGTTGGCACAACACGAGCAATTATGTGGTGGAGGGAAGCTCTGCTCCCATTTATTCTGTGGCTCTGGGAGGTTCTGAGATAAGAATGTGCTGTACATACATAAAGCAACCCTCCGAAATCTAATCTAAACTGGAGGGAAGGGGACGTAATAAACAGCGAGCCTTCGCAGCACAAACAAGATAAAAAGATTTAGCATTGCCGAAAATACTGTGACTGTACTTGCAGATTCAACTCTATTTCCATAGCAGCAGATTGGATCAAAATCAATATGTGGAAAATATTCTCATGACAGACACACATGGGTCTTGGAAACAATCCATATTTCCTGTGATGAGTTCAGATTTCTATGGTTTCGTGGCCAGGACTCTCAGTTTTTAGGTGCAAAGGCTGACGAATGTATTTATCCTAAACAGATAGAAATTATAGATTGGGCAATATGACAGAGTATGTCACAGGGGAGACAGCCATCGACCAAGTTACTGCACTGTTTCTGATCCAGTAAGGCACAGGTGCATGCATAGAGCAGCAACAAGTATATAGTGTATGTCTGCTACAGAGTCCTCACAGCATCTTATTCATCGCAGTGAAACTTACACTTCTGAGAGTGAATGCTAAATGCATACCATTCCTATAGCGTGCACACATCTCTGAAGCTGAGGGCATTATTCACAAAAGGGAAATATGCATAGATCTCGCACTTGAAGATTTTTGACTACATACAAGCGGAGATCACCACCTAGATGGTATTCCCAATTCCAAATGGAAATCTCTCTCCCAGAATAAGATTTATGAGTTTCCACCCCACAGCAGAAATTATGTCAGTAAAGTTACCAGTAGTAACTGTATGGCTGAATGTCAGATCTACACCTATAGGCGGAGATCTCTGCCTCTGCTATGGACAACTCAGAAAGGAAAGTATGTCGAAATAGCACACCTGACTTGCAAAAACACTGAAAACATAAATTCAACACACATACTGAGCTCTGCCCTCTTCTACTTGGACTATGTGACACTGCGCACATTGAGAGCCCTATCCGTCCTGCAGGATGAATAGGATTTCTCTGAGGAGGAGACATGCCTTCTAGTTACCTTTGCTGTCAAACGCTACCGAAAATTACATAGTCTACCTCCATACACCCTTAGAAAGAGAGGGAGATAGCAGCCATGTGGCAGCAGGCGACAAACTTTGTCAATGCATTGGGGGTGGAGATATGCACCATAGTGGACCCAAAAAAGTGCAGGACAGGAGGTGTTGGGTGAGTTATGTAGGTTTCAGGTGGTAAAGGCTCTTCCTGGACGCGGAACTGGATCCCTTCTGTGTCTCACCCTCTTCATGAATGTATCCTCTCATCCACGCGCCTTGACCTGCTATGTGGTCTGACTGTTCCAGGGAATCCGAATGTAAGGCCAGATAAGGATCTAACCTCTCTATATTACCACTACATGTCTTGCTCACACTCATGTTTAATTCTCCCACCGAACATATAGGCACATTTAACACTCCTATCTCAAGCACAGTTTCATTCTCCTCATAGGAGTTTCTAATGATTACAGTTATCTTAATGCACTTTCATTTTAATAAAGTCCATATTTCAAGTTCATTGGTTCAACAGCAGGAGCAGGAATATCATCTACTGTGGCAGGTAGCTAACCATGGCACACATCAAAACACAGCCTAACCACACATATAACAGTTCAATTCTGAAATCCATACATCACCACTTAGATGATATCCATATGCATCTATTGGACTCGTTAATTTCAGATTACTTACTGAACATAGTGTGTTGTCTGCTCATCCGCCAACTGACATAATCTCCTCTCTGCTCCAACCAGTGCTCTGACATATGGACTGGCCACACAAAACAGAGGAGTGGAAGACACTGGTAAGTTTACAGCCAGGCCCTATGCAATATGCACAAACATATGAATGATGTGTTCATGTCATACCTCCTTACAGTCTTGCACGTCATATCAGCATTTGTCTACTATTAACATCTTCCTCACCCTAGCTGTGATACAGAAGATCTGTTTGTTCTTCTTATGTCATGTGTATGACATACATGTTACTATATACCTAAAATATTTGTTTACACATTTGGCATGTTTCTTGGTGTATGTTTATATATACAAAGCTTCAGTGATTAAACAGCCTCTGGTGTCCACACTATCTTCCCTCCATCAAACATCGGGGGAAGTCCTGCAAACAGTAATACATTTATTACTGTCTCCAATCAAAAGTCCCACTCTTCCTCAGATGCAGACAGTTGGGCTCTCAGAGCAGAACTGGACACATCCGTGGTACTGTACACCCTGGGGTAGGTTTAGAAACTGTTGGGGCAGAAGAACTGGGCGACAGAACAACAGCAGGATAGGACGGATGTGCTATAAGATAATATTCCAACACTCCAGGAGGAGGAAAATGTCCTGATGCTGGTCAGTTTGCTTGACTCCAAAATCATCTCTTTCACATCCTGAGAGGGTGCCTGCTGCCTAGATATCACATACCCCATGGCCTCCTGGAAAGCACCAATGATAGCATACTATGGAGCTGCAGAAGAAAGGGTCATCATGAGAGTGCTCAGGTGTCTAAGGCAAATGGTACCCATGGCTGCCGGTCTTTCAGGCAGTTACTTGTGGAAGAAAGAGATGTAGCAACGGTGCAGCTGTAGGCTCCGTCATTGTCGGGGGCCTCTTGACTCATGGATGCGGCCTGTGGCCTGCTCCTGGAAAACCACTGATGTTTCCTCTCCTTGGTGAGAAGGAGCTTCATGGTCCCACTTCACCTAACTTAAGTTGTCTACCTCTTTCATCCCCTTGGTGGTCTCCACAGCCTCGACAAAGTTTTGGTTAGTTTGAAAGCGAGTGAATCTCTGGGGACGTACACTCTCCTAGCTGGTGGTAGGTCCCCCCTCCTCAGGGATGGCGCTGAGTCTTCCCATGCCAGCCTAGCAGCGGGTGTCCTTCTTGTTCTTTGCCCTGGGTCCTACTCATCTCTGGTTTGCCAGCACTGCTAACTGAAAAGAAATGTTGACAAAAGTAAGAATTGATGAGTGTATATGCACAATCCTTCATGTACAATAAAATACTTTTTTTAGGAAATTCCACTGTAAATGTGTCAATGAGTGACCTTGTCAAGCACTTCCCTCCCATTTTCTATGCACGTTTGTTGTTTCCACATTCGACTTTTAACAGTGGCTGTCTATTATTAAACAATATACAGCTGAATCTCATTTCTTCACCCTCAATTATACTTGTTTTCACATGTACACTTTGTACATGGGAGTCTTTTCATCACGTGAGCAATGCCAACCTTACATTCACTTCTTGATTACAAATAGGAACTTGAGTCAGTCAACAAAAGATGATGACTGATGACACAATTATTCATGGCTAGCCTTTGGACATCTGATGAGCAACAATTATAGTTGCTGCATTGTAAGTATATATTACCTCGTATTTGTACTCGACATAGTAGAAACAGAATACATTTTAAGGCTTATGTGCAATTCATAATATGGTGTTCCTCCTTTTGAATATAAAAGCCATATTTATCAAGGGGTGCATTGCTTTCACACCATGTTGCGTGGTACAAAAGTGTTACAACCCTTGAAATGCAATATATCAAGCCACGCAAGTCCCCCTTGCATGGCCCTGAGTGGCTTGATAAATCAAGAGTAACGCAGTACAAATGGCTGCATTGCACTACTCTGCCCCAGGGTGGAGTTCAATGGACGCAACGGTTTTCCGACGCAACACTCAAAGATTTTAACACATTCCCAGATTTACCATTACTGGTAGACCTATTTGTATTTGGATCATATTTACGCAAAGGTCCGGATGGGCATACGTAGATACGAGAAGCTTTCCAAAATACATTATGTTTTTTATGTGGATAAAGAATATGAGATGAAGTCTGGGAAACACTTTGGACAAAACCGGATTAATTTGAAAATGGTTGAACGTTTAAACAATGATTGGATCTGGTATCCACTTTTGCAGTGCATCTGGGAGTGGAGCGTCAGATCGGCGCTCCCCACAACTTAGTACCAATGATTGGCCATGTGTGCTGCTTGACTTACTCCAAGGCTGAAGTAGACATGATCCTGTTTTCTCAGTAGCTCTACTGTAGTAGATTTATGTGTAACTTTTTGAATAGCATTGGTCGTATTCTTATGTGAGTATCTCTTAGTATTTGCATTTGACTCTATTTTAGCCCTCCCTAAATGTTCTTTAACCACATCCTTTTTCTAGTAGATAATCCTCATTTTCCAACCGCTCCACCTTGTCTATCACATTTTTGTACCAAAAATGGAGCAATCCACATGTAGAGTTTTCCACGAATGGGGCAGAGAACTTCGCACATAAGCAATAGGTTAGGCGAGGGCAGAGATCTCCAGATGGATTTGCGAATTGCATTTATAAGTATGTAAAATAGTACTAGTGTAGCACGACTTTACATTCTCAAAATTGCTTTCGTGAATTGGTCCCTTAATGTTGAGTTATTCTATGCTCATGGACCGATAAATACACTGATGTGGGAAAATTACAAGTCAATGGGTGACCCTTTTGGGGCAAGTCGTAGCTGGTGGTGGGAAGCAGAAATATACAGAATCAGAATAGGATGAGGGAAGGACGCAGTCTTCAAAGCAAGTGCAAGAGTTTCATTTTGTTTTTCTTTCAGTTTCTTTTTCTCTTGCCTTCTAATTAGTCCTTTCCACATTTTATGCTATTTGTCCTTCTTTCTTTCCATCAATTCCTTTCGTTTTGTATTGCCTTATTTTGACTTACATTTTTGTTCCTTGAAAGCATCTTCATCTCTGTCTCTTTTCCTTCTTTCATCTTAACTTCTTTATTCTTTATTTCTGTCACATATAATTCTTTTTGCGCACTTTCTTTGTCAACTACTTTCTTTCAACAAAGATTCTTTTATTTATCCTTCCTTTCTACTTTTCATCATTTATTTCTTCCTTTTTTCTGTGTATTCTCTTTTCAACCATTCTTCCTGTCTTTAATCTTTGTTCCTTTTTGTTCATCCTTTCTTCTTTTGTTCATCCTTTATTTCCTTTATTCTATCTTTCTTTGCTTCTTCCTTTTCACTTTACGTCCTTTAGTCCTTTATTTCACCTTTCCTTTCTTCATCATTTACTTCATTCTTTCATCTTTACACCTCTCATCATTTAACTTACTTACTCTATTAGTCTCTCTCACTCAGGGCCTGATTCTGATGCGGGTTGGAAAGCTTCCCGACCAAATTGGCTTGGAAATGGTTTCCAACACACTCGGATCGGGAAAGTCCGAACGACGGAATACGATGCATCTGGATGCTTCCCAATCAGATTTGGTTGGACTCCGATTGACTGCAGTGGGAGCATATGTTCTTAACCGCATCATAATTGGGCCATCGGTCGGTAAGACATGTTCCCGATCCGATTTGGAAGGAGCAAATGCTGTTGGAGCCTTCCTAACCGCATCAGAATCAGGCCATAGGTGGGAATGCTTTCCTAACCGCATAAGAATCAGGCCCTTAGTTGTGTTTGTCATTTTCATAATTTCTCTTTCTCTTTAGCTCTGACTTGTTTGGCTCTTTTGGTACCCTGGACTCCCAATTCTTCAGTTCCTTAATGCTATTGGCAGTGTGGAGAGGGGGTTAAGGTGGCAGATGCATTTATTTCATCCCAATACGTGGTAGGTTCGAGAGCAGTAATTTTGTTAGAAATATCTGTATGAGACGAAAATGTCGAGAAGGATCAGTTCAGTGTATTGCATAGAGGGGCATTAGAGACGGATGTAGCTTGCTTTGATGTATCGAGAAATGTGATGTACATGTTCTTGCATTGGTAAATAGTTGATGGATGGCCGTGCAAATGCCAGTTGAGATCAGTTTGGGAACAAAGTGAGGGAAAACCTGATGGCTTTGTTGAGGGAGGAGTGGCAGTTAAGATACAGTTTCCGTGTGGGAAGCAGAGAGATTCTAATTGTTAATCTTGAGCATTGTGTGGTTTATTTTCTTGCTCATAGCTCATTTACCATCAGTGAATTCTTGGGGGTCTCATATTGTGGGAAGATTTGGTTTTACAGAGCAACCTCCAGAGTGTTGATATTGGGTTATGGGATGAGGCTAAATGCAGGTGGAAGTTGACATCAGCTTTGAAGTTCTGCTTGAGAGTTTTCAAGTGCATGTCTATGAAGAAGCAGTACAGTGGTTTCATTGACCGCATAACCTCAGGGGAGGAATTTGGTATCAGGGGTGGGCATGAAGTGAATGTAGCACAGTCAGACCAATCCAGTGTCATTAAAAAATTGTACGACTGTAAAGATCAGATTGACCAATGTTAATTTTTGTCTGAGTTGGTTCAATTGGATGACTGAGGTTCATTGTGTCAAGAAAGACAAGATGTGCTTCTTTCAAGGTGTTGCTTAAGAAACTGCCTTGAAGTATAAAACCCAAGAGAAAGATATCATTGAATTAAATGAAAAATTAGGTGCTGATAAGATCTGCAATTTCTCAAAGTGAAGCTTTGTTGGGATTGGGTCTGAATAGCAGGTGAATGGTGGAGTCTGAGAGGTTGAGGGAATTGGCTGGTGAGCAGTAATACATGAGGCTATTCACCAAGGTAACTTACACCTGTCAGTAAATTACATGTATAATTTACTCTTGTACTTTTGAGTAACTTTACTACTGTTGGCTTCACAAAATCCAAGTGTAAAGTTGCTCAAAAGTGTAAATCTCTGTGTCTCCATCCCCTCAGTTTAGGTGGTGGAGTCAGTGTAACCATAATTTGCAACTGTGTAGTTAATACATGTAACACACAACTGTATTTTACTTCGGATGGGACCTCCACACTTAGGGAAAACACTCCGTCCTTAAGGCAGACACTCAACAGGTTAATGAATTGGAGATGTTTTCACATGGGGCAGAGACCTCCACATGGTAGCAAATAAGAGACCTCTGCATGGCAGTGAATAGGAAATTGATATTAACCTAAAAAAAATAAGGAACTCCCAACACACATTTACTTACAACCACATATATACTGCCCACATCACAGGATCTGTTACTTTCCTTTCAAGCTGAAATACAAGCAGCTACATGACCTGCCTCCATTCTCCCTCAGTGAAACCAAGAAGGCAACCTTATGGCAAGAGGTCACAGATTCTGTGAATGCATTTGTGGAGGACATCTGCACAATGGGGGACAATAAGAAGAAATGGCAAGATGAGAGGAGGCGGGTGAAGGAGAAGTACTCCAGGAATCAGCTGGCCCAAGTTCGTCCTGGAGTGCCTGTCTCCATCCCTCCCACCCTTGTGAAGGATGTGCTCTCCACAATGTACCCCCACCTGTTATATGGGCTGCCACTTTTGGACAACTGCCAGCTAAAATCATGGCCCCCCTCTCATCCACCTGCTGTCCGTATCTCCAAACTTTCCCATGTCCATATGTGACTAAGTAAACCAGTGCCATTTTTTTCTTTGAATTACTGGGACCTGTAGTCCTGGTTTTATACTGGGTTAAATAAGACTATAAGTCTAAGAATTCTAAGGAAAAAAAGGGCCTGGCAAGCAGTCATGAATGGACCTAGGAAAATGGGAAGCTATAACTCTTTCTATGTCTACAAAGCCAAACCTACAAGTACTCATCCATATCTGTCATTCACTTATACCAGCATTTTTTGTTGCACATCACATTTATAGCTCTCATAAACACCCCGTAACACAATCCCTAAAAATTCATACATGTTGTGTAAATGTTTTATTTACTATTCTTTATAAGCCTGATTGGTTGCATCACCTGGAGCAGAAGTCATTCTAACTGCAGCAGGCTAACACATAGGGCATGTCTGGCAACAAAACCACCTACACAGACAGGTACGTCTATATGCTAACAAGCTGTCTAACACTATAGAGGACTGTTCTCACTTGCTTTTCCAAAATAGAAATGTCAATATGGGGTTGCCATATACTTTAATTTACTCAAATGTAACCTTGTCATGTACACTGGTACACTATTATACACCACTACTTTTATATTTACATTTTAAGGCCCTGTGTTGTTGTCTTATCCACCACCTGCCACAACATCAACTTCTGTACCCAACAGTGATCCAACAGCTGGATTGGCACCCGAGAGCTAATAGATGGTACACACTGGTAAGTTCAATATCTGCTATTTTGCCTAAGGATCTAATACATTTATTACAGACAGGGTAGCTGTATGTTTTTGTCACTAATCCCTGCTGTCACCATGCACCATATGTCAGTCTATTCTTTTACATATCAAGATTATCCTGCAATAACTGTGTTCTCACTGTATCACAAACACATTCACTCTCACTATTTTTCTTCCATAAAAACGTGTACCCCTTTTCAATCACAAACCTATGTCAACCTTTCATCTCTGTTGAATTTTTGATGTTGCATTTACCAGATAGGACAGTGTTATGTATGTTTTCTTCTGATCTTGTACTCACCCAACCCAATACATCGTCAACCCCCCCTCTCTGGAAGGGCAACACCTGCCAATAACATATCTGTAGCTGCATGGAACACCGAGTTGCTGGAGAAGGAGCCTGTTAGTGCAGCCCACGGTAGTGGTCGGCCTGACCTTTCTGCACTGTGGCCGCGTCCTTATTCCCTCAAGTGAGTGGTGCAACAGGAGCTGCACTGACCTAGTGCTTGGTTCCCCCTGGACCTCACACATTGGTGAGGAGATGGCATCAGTCCCTGGAGCCCTGAACTATGTGATAAATATGAAGGTGGCTCAATGCTGTGATAACTGTATGGTGAGCCTTGCCAAGAGCTTGCCAATCCCCCACAAAAGTGAAAGCTGCTGTGCACCACTGCTGCCACAGAGATTCTGCTCCTCCCCTTCCACCTGCATCATCCACTCACCCATGGGCCTCTCCCCACTTTCAGTAAACTGTACCACTGGGAGCCTCACTAGTAAGTCCTGCTCAATAATAGCAAATGTCTATTAAAAGGTGGGATAATTTACTGGATTACCTACTGAAAGAAACTGTGTTGTTGGTTGAGGAGGATGAAAGTCCCACTTAGGTAGCTATCACAATCCTTGTCAGGATGAACCACAAAGTCACTAAATGAACCAGTGCTTAACCTTCTGGTAGGTTGGCACAAAAGCAGTCTGGCTTAATTTAGAGACACTGTGTTAAGTATTTAACCAGCACACAAACAGTAATATAGTGAAAACACAACATAAGAAAAATCCCAAAGCAATTCAGAAAAATAGAGTAAATTTGTATAAATAAAATAATGATAGAATGACAAAAAAAACAGTAGAACCAATGATATTAAAGTTTTAAGTAGATATAGCAACTAAAAGCGCACACGCGGATTGTTGGTCGTGCTAGACCAAGGGGAAGTCACAAGTTTAAGCCGACAGCGATGGAGCACAGGCTGGATTCAGAGACCAGATTATTCCTGTTAAAAAGTTACCTTCTCAAAGTCTGGTGTGGAGAGTTCTGTTCCATATTGAGGAAGCAGCAGGAAGCAGGAAGAGCGTTGCAGATGGTCATTGCTGGAGTGGGATGTCCAGGCCGGTATTGCGGTTGATCATAGCTGTAGCAGAGGTGTTGGCGGTCTTCGTATACAGTAGAGTCACAGTGAGAACTGGCGTGTTGAAGGTCACAAAGAGTCCAAAACTTCAGGGTTTCACGTTTCTTCTTAGGAGGAGCTCAAGTAAGGCCAACCATGATACCAGGACCTAGGGAGCCACCTCTTGTCTTGGGGATCAGGAATTAATTCCAGCAGGGCTCAAGCGTGGTCTAGTTGCAGGTCCATGCCGATCCGGTGCAACAGGTCAGCTGGGTAGTTGCAGAGAGGCTTCTAGAGCTTATTGTGTCCCTGTATCTTGGACAGGAGGTCAGTCATCTGACCTTTGGAGTCCCTCTGGTTAGCCTGGTCCAGTCTTCCTTCTCAGAGAGCAAGGCAGTCCTCAAGCATCAGGGCAGTACAGTGGAAGCAACAGAGCAGTCCTTCTTCTATAATGTACACATGTCCAGGAAAGTAATTAATTTGAGCCACCACTAAAATGCTATTCTCCCTTGAAGGGCACTATAAAAGTGGCACATACGTGCAACCAAACATTAGATGGGTTTAAATTTCAGTTGGAGAGCCAATGTATTTTCAAACTGTTGGATGAAGAATGTAGTCTATGGCATCATTTGGTCCTGCCAGAAACTATACATCGATTCAGAAAAGGGGGATGGTGATGAACGGAGTGTCTGAATTAAGCAGACCACTCTTACCCAGTCCAAAGATCAGGGCTTGATCCAACACCGTTATTTAGCTCACTGCCCCATCCCAGCTCAGAACCTGGCTATATGCAAATTAGTCTGTCCCTGGCCCAGTGCATCATGGGAACAGGGCAGACCAAACTACCAAGCCAATTCTTCACCAGAAAGGAGACAAGCTACCGGGGACCGGTTTCTGGCATTTCAGCCTCGTCGGCCCGGCTTGCTTGAATCCTGATGGAGCAGTGAGCAAGGGACTCATGTCTGAGTATACCCTGCCACACCTATAGTGGCCAAAAACGATTCAGAAAAGGGGGTGGTGATGAACAGAGTGTCTGAATTAAGCAGACCACTCTTACCCAGTCCAAAGATCAGGGCTTGATCCAACACCGTTATTTAGCTCACTGCCCCATCCCAGCTCAGAACCTGGCTATATGCAAATTAGTCTGTCCCTGGCCCAGTGCATCATGGGAACAGGGCAGACCAAACTACCAAGCCAATTCTTCACCAGAAAGGAGACAAGCTACCGGGGACCGGTTTCTGGCATTTCAGCCTCGTCGGCCCGGCTTGCTTGAATCCTGATGGAGCAGTGAGCAAGGGACTCATGTCAGAGTATACCCTGCCACACCTATAGTGGCCAAAAACGATTCAGAAAAGGGGGTGGTGATGAACAGAGTGTCTGAATTAAGCAGACCACTCTTACCCAGTCCAAAGATCAGGGCTTGATCCAACACCGTTATTTAGCTCACTGCCCCATCCCAGCTCAGAACCTGGCTATATGCAAATTAGTCTGTCCCTGGCCCAGTGCATCATGGGAACAGGGCAGACCAAACTACCAAGCCAATTCTTCACCAGAAAGGAGACAAGCTACCGGGGACCGGTTTCTGGCATTTCAGCCTCGTCGGCCCGGCTTGCTTGAATCCTGATGGAGCAGTGAGCAAGGGACTCATGTCTGAGTATACCCTGCCACACCTATAGTGGCCAAAAACGATTCAGAAAAGGGGGTGGTGATGAACAGAGTGTCTGAATTAAGCAGACCACTCTTACCCAGTCCAAAGATCAGGGCTTGATCCAACACCGTTATTTAGCTCACTGCCCCATCCCAGCTCAGAACCTGGCTATATGCAAATTAGTCTGTCCCTGGCCCAGTGCATCATGGGAACAGGGCAGACCAAACTACCAAGCCAATTCTTCACCAGAAAGGAGACAAGCTACCGGGGACCGGTTTCTGGCATTTCAGCCTCGTCGGCCCGGCTTGCTTGAATCCTGATGGAGCAGTGAGCAAGGGACTCATGTCTGAGTATACCCTGCCACACCTATAGTGGCCAAAAACGATTCAGAAAAGGGGGTGGTGATGAACAGAGTGTCTGAATTAAGCAGACCACTCTTACCCAGTCCAAAGATCAGGGCTTGATCCAACACCGTTATTTAGCTCACTGCCCCATCCCAGCTCAGAACCTGGCTATATGCAAATTAGTCTGTCCCTGGCCCAGTGCATCATGGGAACAGGGCAGACCAAACTACCAAGCCAATTCTTCACCAGAAAGGAGACAAGCTACCGGGGACCGGTTTCTGGCATTTCAGCCTCGTCGGCCCGGCTTGCTTGAATCCTGATGGAGCAGTGAGCAAGGGACTCATGTCTGAGTATACCCTGCCACACCTATAGTGGCCAAAAACGATTCAGAAAAGGGGGTGGTGATGAACAGAGTGTCTGAATTAAGCAGACCACTCTTACCCAGTCCAAAGATCAGGGCTTGATCCAACACCGTTATTTAGCTCACTGCCCCATCCCAGCTCAGAACCTGGCTATATGCAAATTAGTCTGTCCCTGGCCCAGTGCATCATGGGAACAGGGCAGACCAAACTACCAAGCCAATTCTTCACCAGAAAGGAGACAAGCTACCGGGGACCGGTTTCTGGCATTTCAGCCTCGTCGGCCCGGCTTGCTTGAATCCTGATGGAGCAGTGAGCAAGGGACTCATGTCTGAGTATACCCTGCCACACCTATAGTGGCCAAAAACGATTCAGAAAAGGGGGTGGTGATGAACAGAGTGTCTGAATTAAGCAGACCACTCTTACCCAGTCCAAAGATCAGGGCTTGATCCAACACCGTTATTTAGCTCACTGCCCCATCCCAGCTCAGAACCTGGCTATATGCAAATTAGTCTGTCCCTGGCCCAGTGCATCATGGGAACATGGCAGACCAAACTACCAAGCCAATTCTTCACCAGAAAGGAGACAAGCTACCGGGGACCGGTTTCTGGCATTTCAGCCTCGTCGGCCCGGCTTGCTTGAATCCTGATGGAGCAGTGAGCAAGGGACTCATGTCTGAGTATACCCTGCCACACCTATAGTGGCCAAAAACGATTCAGAAAAGGGGGTGGTGATGAACAGAGTGTCTGAATTAAGCAGACCACTCTTACCCAGTCCAAAGATCAGGGCTTGATCCAACACCGTTATTTAGCTCACTGCCCCATCCCAGCTCAGAACCTGGCTATATGCAAATTAGTCTGTCCCTGGCCCAGTGCATCATGGGAACAGGGCAGACCAAACTACCAAGCCAATTCTTCACCAGAAAGGAGACAAGCTACCGGGGACCGGTTTCTGGCATTTCAGCCTCGTCGGCCCGGCTTGCTTGAATCCTGATGGAGCAGTGAGCAAGGGACTCATGTCTGAGTATACCCTGCCACACCTATAGTGGCCAAAAACGATTCAGAAAAGGGGGTGGTGATGAACAGAGTGTCTGAATTAAGCAGACCACTCTTACCCAGTCCAAAGATCAGGGCTTGATCCAACACCGTTATTTAGCTCACTGCCCCATCCCAGCTCAGAACCTGGCTATATGCAAATTAGTCTGTCCCTGGCCCAGTGCATCAGATACTCAGATGTGAGTCCCTTGCTCATTGCACCATCAGGATTCAAGCAAGCCGGGCCGAAGACGCCTGAAATGGCAGAAACCGGTCCCCGGAAGCTTGTTTCCTTCCCAGTGTAAGAATTGGCTTTTGTAGTCTGGTCTGCCCTGTTCCCATGATGCACTGGGCCAGGGACAGACTAATTTGCATACAGCCAGGTTCTGAAACTGGGATGGTGCAATTAGCTAAAAAACGGTGTTGGATCTAGCCCTGATCTCTTGACTGGGTGAGAGTACTCTGCTTAATTCAGAGACTCTGTCCATCACCACCCCTTGTTGTAAATTATTTTGTCCACCCTAAGCGTGGAAGGGTATACTCAGATGTGAGTCCCTTGCTCATTGCACCATCAGGATTCAAGCAAGCCGGGCCGAAGACGCCTGAAATGGCTGAAACCGGTCCCCGGAAGCTTGTTTCCTTCCCAGTGTAAGAATTGGCTTTTGTAGTCTGGTCTGCCCTGTTCCCATGATGCACTGGGCCAGGGACAGACTAATTTGCATACAGCCAGGTTCTGAAACTGGGATGGTGCAATGAGCTAAAAAACGGTGTTGGATCTAGCCCTGATCTCTTGACTGGGTGAGAGTACTCTGCTTAATTCAGAGACTCTGTCCATCACCACCCCTTGTTGTAAATTATTTTGTCCACCCTAAGCGTGGAAGGGTATACTCAGATGTGAGTCCCTTGCTCATTGCACCATCAGGATTCAAGCAAGCCGGGCCGAAGACGCCTGAAATGGCAGAAACCGGTCCCCGGAAGCTTGTTTCCTTCCCAGTGTAAGAATTGGCTTTTGTAGTCTGGTCTGCCCTGTTCCCATAATGCACTGGGCCAGGGACAGACTAATTTGCATACAGCCAGGTTCTGAAACTGGGATGGTGCAATGAGCTAAAAAAACGGTGTTGGATCTAGCCCTGATCTCTTGACTGGGTGAGAGTACTCTGCTTAATTCAGAGACTCTGTCCATCACCACCCTTTGTTGTAAATTATTTTGTCCACCCTAAGCGTGGAAGGGTATACTCAGATGTGAGTCCCTTGCTCATTGCACCATCAGGATTCAAGCAAGCCGGGCCGAAGACGCCTGAAATGGCAGAAACCGGTCCCCGGAAGCTTGTTTCCTTCCCAGTGTAAGAATTGGCTTTTGTAGTCTGGTCTGCCCTGTTCCCATGATGCACTGGGCCAGGGACAGACTAATTTGCATACAGCCAGGTTCTGAAACTGGGATGGTGCAATGAGCTAAAAAACGGTGTTGGATCTAGCCCTGATCTCTTGACTGGGTGAGAGTACTCTGCTTAATTCAGAGACTCTGTCCATCACCACCCCTTGTTGTAAATTAGAAACTATACATCGACAAAACCCACCAAGAGATACGACAAAGTAGTGTTCTGATGAGTGGCTGATGATTGGATCTGGAGGTCCAATATTTATACCTGTTGTCACCCTTTGATGTGGGGGGATTCCATATGTTACCCCACCTCTCGTTCTGCAAATGTATATCCTCCCCCTGTCAAGGCTCCAAACTGTCTAGAGGTGACAAAGGGCAGGCAGACTTTTTGTCAGATTACTTTGTGTGAACATGAGCCTAAGGCCTTTTGAATGAAGTGGGGCTGAATATAGCTCCTCTCATTCATCCTGCCAGGAGGGCCCATCCAGCCCACCCCTAGGCCCCTTTTGTGTCACTGTCTGGAAGCAATCACAAACCCCAAAAACAGAGCTAATCGCAGTCATGTGACTAAGTACACTGGCAGAAAGGTACAGTTGGTTGGGACAAGATAATACCAACTTTCTAAAAATAGTATTTTCAGAATTGTAACTGAAAATCCGAATTCCCCATTAAAGAGGATTATAAATTAAAATTAATTTGAGTGTAAATAGCATTTCTCTATCTTTTTCTAATCTAGACGGAACATATTAAATTAAAAAAGGTAACCCAGTGTTGGTCAATGTAAGAGATAGGCCTTATAACAGTGCAAAAAAACTTTAGAAGTGTTTCACTGACAGAACATGTAAACCTTAAGGACAAAGATCCTACTTTTAAAGTACACACTATCCTATGAGCCTTTAGGGCATACCTTAAGAGGGACATATAGATATTCAAAAGGAAGATTTAGGCCTGGTAAAAGGTAAATTCTGCCAGGTCGAAATGTCTGTTTAAACGTGCAAAACAAGCTGCAGTGGAAGGTCTGAGATGCTTTAAAAGACTACCTTAGTGGGTGGCACAATGAGTGCCGCTGCCCCCTATTAGCAAGTAATTTACAGGTCCTGGGTACATTTAGGGCAACATGCATTAAGCTTTTTTCCGGTCGCAAACGGGCCGATTCGCAGAATTGGCCCGTTTGCGATCAGAAAAGGCCCTTTACTGATGCATGAACCCATTTCCATTGGCAAATTAGGTAATCACAATTTTTTTAAATTACCTAAATTGCGAATGCATTTTAGGAATCGCAAGTTGCGATTCCCTAAAGGTGATGCATCAAGCTTTTCCAAAATGTAAACTGGGCATTTAGGAAACGCTAATTTCCATCTACTTCAAATTGATGGTAATTTTCAAATTCTTTGAGAAATGTACAAAAGTTCCTTAGGGCATGTGTGTGTGCCATATGTGCACACTTACCTTTTTGGGGTGGTGCATCAGGGGGGCCTTAGGCCCTCGGGCACCCTTGGAATTGCATTCACAATTTGTGATTTACAATTTGGTATTCGCAATTTAAAAATGCATTCATATTCATTCCTATGGGCGAGTAGGCCCAAAGGAATGAATGGAGTGACATTACCTAACAGCGATTCGCAATTTGTGATCGCTATTAGGTACGGTTTAGGAATCACAATTTATTTTGCTATTCCTACATGCATAAGGAATTGCAATTCCTAAATAGAGATTCCTTTAAAATCGCTATTTAAGAATCGCAATTCCTTATGTTGATGCGTGTGTCAATTATATGTCAATTGTGCCATATTTTAGAAAGGGAGATCAAGCACTTTACCACTGGTTAGCAGGGAAGTAGAGCACAGAGTCCTAATGACAACAAAAACGAAAGGTAGAAGGCAAAACGCTGAAAGTGATTCTAAAAAAGGGGCCAGGTCCAACATAAAGTTACAAAAGGACATTACTTTTCCTGCACCTGTGAAACTTCTCTCCTGTGCATGGGGAGCACAGAAAAGCAAGCTTGGGCAGAGAAATCCCAGGGACTATTTGGAGCCAGATATTTTACCGTGAACCTGAACGAGAGTTGTGGTGTTCATCCTGCAGTTGGATACTGTGTGAACTAGAGTCTAACAGGCACATGCATCAAAGGATTTTGCGATCGCAAACCGTGCGAATCGCAAAAATCGGCCGTTTGTGATCGCAAAATCTGCTTTTGGAATGCATGAAGGGTGAAGGCCCTCGCAATTTGAGAATTTGCAAATATTTGCGAATTCTCAAATTGCGATTGCATTTAAGGAATCGCATTTTGCGATTCCTTAAATGCAATGCATAAAACATTAAAAAATTGCAATTTTGCAATTAGGGGGAGCAAATTATCATGAGGTTGAACCTCATGGTAATTTGCGAAAACATTAAAAAATGCACTTTTGTGCATTTTTCAAAGTTTCATGTTGTGCACACACATGCCCGAAGGGCATGTGTGTGCACAACATATGTGCACAGATTGATTTCAGGGGTGCAACAGGGTGTCCTTTGGACACCCCTGCACCCTTGAAATCGCATTCTCAATTTGCGATTCGCTAATTGCGAATCGCAAATCGAGAATGTCTTCCCATTCATTCCTATGCCCATAGGAATGAATGGGGAGGTATTCCTTAATTGCGACTCGCAATTTGCGAGTCGCAGTTAAGGAATATTAAGAAATCGCAATTTATTTAGCGATTTCTTGATGCATTGCATTTTGCAATTCCTTAATTGCGATTCCTTATTTTTCGCAATTAAGGAATCGCAAAAAGCAATATTGATGCATGTGCCTGTAAGGAACGAGTCCAGGGGTTTTAGCAACTTTTACAAAGGTGCTTTTCGGCAAGAACTTTTCCTTCGGTAATGAGAAATTCTGTCAGAAAAATAACTTTTAAATCCATCTTTCCTAAATACAATTCTCTCCCCTGAAGAAGCTGCTGTGATATTGCTTTCTTTTAGTGTCAAAGTGAAGGCACTGCTGAATTTGATGGCCATTTTGAGACTAGACATGAACTGAAGAGAGCTGTGTATTAATGTTGTTAACTAAAGTGATCCTAATTGGGTTTTGCTATAACCTTTGATTGCTACTTGACAGTTCCTTCGTTTTTGCTGTATTGTATTTATTACAGTCATATTATTTTAACATCACTGTGCACCTTTTGCAGAATGTGTTGTCTTAAACATGTTGTTTTGGTTAGTTGTTCCACGTGCACCCATGCATTTCTCTCGCAGCTTCAGCCTAGCTCACAAGAGTAAGATGATGATTCCCTACAAATATCAATTTAACCTCTAGGGTCCTTTTTTTGGGCCTTGCGGAGGCTTTGTCACAACTCACTTCAAGACTGTGGCCTTTCTGCTATGTAGCTTAACAATCCAATTTCAATCAGCAGCCCCTTAGGGGTACCACAGGCTTCAGCTCATCTGAAAACTGCCTTTGACATATGGAAACTATCCTTCTTCATATGATTCTGCTGAAACAAAATTGCTGTTTGTCTTTCATGATCTTGCAAATGGCCCCTCGCAGCCAATTCACTTCAGCATATTTGAAACTGTCCTTGCTCATTTACCATGGGACGCATCCAGTACTTCACAGACGTTAACCTCTCCGGAATTTCTTTTGCCTATTCAGCCCTTGTTAATTCTATCCAGTTGCCCTTTTGTTTCAGCCCCTAGCAAAACTGTCCATTTAGCACAGACCACTCCCAGCACTTCAGAGACTGCAGCCATTCAGAAACTGCCCTGATGCATTAAAATTATGAAAATTCTATATTGCAGCCAATACCAACTAACAGTGGCGGCCGGTATCTTGAAAGAGTGGCTGGGCAGGAGGAGGCAGCCGAGGGGTGGTGAGGCGGGGGAACAATACAAATAAACAACAACAAAAACAACGTACCTGCCGCATCACCAGATTGCTGCAGTACGATCTTCTAAGCTCCTCTCCTCCGCAAGCACAGGCTCCACTGGCCAATCCTAACGCTGCACTCATGCTGCTGGTGGCAGCATGAAAGCAGCGCCAGGATTGGCCAAGCAATGTGAATTTGCGCTCCCAGTTAGACTGGGAGCCTGTGACCACTGTCTCCAACCCGGCTAAGCAGGGTTGGAGACAGCTTCAGTGCGCATGGCAGTTTGGCTGGCCTGAGACGACTGGCCAAACCGTCATGCGTACTGATACAAGTGTGAAACACTTCCTCTCGTGCCTGACCCCAACTCAACCCTGCAACCAAAACTCAGCTGCTAGGGAGGGAAAAAACAATAATAAACCTGCTGGCAGGAGGTGATGCTCCTCCACCATAGCGCAGGAGTCGCATCTGCAAACTAGTTCTAACAAGTGGAAGACATAATCTAGGTATCAATAACCCAGTGAGAAGGGCAGTTGTGTCAATCATACGTACTATCTTGCTGCTTCAGTTTGGTAGTTTGGAAAACTGTCTCTCACACTGCCCCATGTGGTTTCATGGCATGGTATGGTTCTTCCACAGTCATGCATGGAGGGTATATGCCGGTCTCAAGAAAAGTTGCCATCCTCTTTAGTTGAAATCTACCCTTCCAGTCACTTAAAACATGGCAGATTCGATCAGTACATACATTCCCTCCTCACATTCCAACCCAGTGCACCCTTGTCATTAGCCAACATAGATATTCAACTTCCAAGTGCCTTCCTACAGAAGATAGGTCCCAGTATAACACAGGTTGCCCTGAAAGGCTGATACTAATGGAGGACTTCAGCAAGGGAAAGGACTAGGCAGTTGACAGGTCCAACAACAGCAATCGCTCTTCTCAAGCCAAACTTGCTGACTTTGTTAAATCCATTGAAGATACCTAGAGCCGCTTTTACCCCCAAGAAAAGGAATTGACCTTTTGATGAAGTGTGCACAGATCTCTTTTTATTTAGAATCATTTGCTTCCTGATGACCCTAATTGGTTTATCTTCTTTCCGAAGGACACATATTCTTTCCAGAGGCCCATCTGACCACACTTCGATAGCATAAGTTATGGCGGGAAGGAAAGATATGGGAGATGGTGTTTAAATGCCTGATGGCTATAACATATATGCACTTAAGATATATGTGAAGAAAGAGACTTGGTTGGACTTTCAAAATCAATTTGGGGTCAGTGGAATCCTTACTAGTATCCTCGGAGGCCTTCAAACTCCTTATCAGAGGAAGACATTTGAGCTGTGATGGGGCCTGATTACCCATTCTAGATTTACTCAGGAACCTCTGGCCAATGGTCTGTATTGCCTGCTGAGAAAGTGTTTAGGGGAGAAAGGAATTTCTGGCTGCGTCCCCATGCGCCTAAAGGAACACAGACTCTTGATTCAAGTTGCCAAATTTATTGTAAGCCTAAAAAGTATAGAGATACAAGAACACCAAGCCTACGAATATAATTCATTCGGCACAGTAGGCACAGAATAAAGAATTTAAAAAGAAGAACACACCTAAGTATAGACGTTGCGTCCAAATCCTTCTTCATATACATTTCAGAATCAGAAGAGTAATCTGTCCCTACTCTACTTCTAGAGTGACATCCCTACTTCCCAGTTGATTCCCCTCAAAAGGTGTCAGCATGGGAAGACTTCCTAAGAAGCACACTCATGTTAAAAAGGGGCAAGTAGCATAAAGCTACAGAGCTCGTTCTAAGATGCTCTCTTTCCTCAGTCCAAAGCAGAAGTTCCCCGAATCTGTCCCTAATACAAAAGAAAAAGTTACACCCGCAACAGGTCACATGGTAACCTGCTCATTGAACACCTCCTATGGGTAATTTTCCACGGAACTCCAACTAATTCAGGGTTCATCCAACGACCTTGGTTACCAGGTTTCACCAAACACAAAAGGCTCCTCCATTCTATCTGTTCAGACTCTACAAAGACATTCCTTTCATCCCTATGTCTCTTCCTAAATCTTAATAAAGAAGGCAAATTCATGCACCTGCAGTACGGATGAGAAAGAAAAACTCTCTACATGCACATAAATTCTAATTAACTTATAACTTGAGAGCAGACAAGGAGAAACAAAACTTTAAAGAAACGAAAGTTAGACCTACAAGATTGGCCAACCTAAGACCATCGATTAATACACACACATTTCACGTGTCGTTATACGAACCGCTTATTCAGAAGTTAATACATTCTATACTGCATAATATTCGTAATATGAATGCATGACTACATTATTTCTCTAAACATGTACATAGTCCTAATTATTCTCATATACAGCATTACAAATTTCAGTCTAATGTCCTTAGATAGCGATAGAGGTTTCATTCTAATCACATGGATTACAGCAAAGCAAGAGGACATATGTGAGTACAGATTGTTTTCGAGTATAATGCAACCCTACAAATGTTAAGAAAGACAAGCTCTCTATCAGCTGCATTGCTAGGATCACAGTCCCCTGCAGGCAGACATATTTTGGGTCAAGGCTCTCCTCGTGGACTGTGATACACTATACCCTGCCCTGCACAAACCTGAAATACGTCTGAGTATGGGCTTCCTTTTTGGTTTTTCCTCTTTTCGTTTCTTGCCATATTCAGTCCTTTTCTTGTCTTCCCATTACCCCGCTGAGCATCCTGTGTACAGTTGTGGACCCACACAACGTCCTTAGTATTGTCCTCACTTAGATTCAGAGGGCCCCTGCTCAGCGGGACCACCACATGCTATGTCTCTAGATCTGAATTTTGCACTGATTATTTTGTACTGAATGATTGTTTCAAGTACCGTGCATTAATTCCCTGTGCCCTTCCCTTCTCTTATGCCTTGTTCTGATCTATCAATGAAGAATTATGAAACAAACAAAAAAAAACGAAAGGCTTAGTTAGATTTCTTGCAACAGATCACTTTTTAAGCAGTCATTCTGAATGCCTTGGTTTTTCCTCACAGAACTACCATCTACCAATCTAAATGAGATGAGCCAAATTGATTTATAGGATGTCTTGTGCCCCAGATTGGGATTAAGATGACAAACAGACTTGGTATCTCACAAATCTTGTCTGATTAGTTGCAATATATGTATACTCAGAGAGTGACTTGCTCCCCAGGGATACATTAAATAACTTTGTCACCAACATCTCCATGTGGTACCTCTAGCAGGCCTAGAGAGACATGTTAGAGGTGTAGATTTTGGGCACAGAAATACCTGAGGTTATTAGTCAGCTACAATGCATGCAAATCTCAGAATCTAAAGGTTTCCCAGCTGAGGTTTTCAAGCAGCCGAGACAGAATACAATGCCTTCAGGCTCTGATCGAAGCTTCCCTAGAAGAAGGCGCCTCACTTTCAGAGTTCAATCATTTTGAATAAAATGGTGTAATCACTCACTGCAATTTGAAGAACTGTTCCAGGCTGTGGGAACTTCATGAATCAAGCACCCGTCCTACTTTTTACAAAGAAATCAACACCGTGTCTTTTCGCACATTCCTAGTGTTTGACTCTCAGCCAAAGGGGGCTGTGGAGGGAAGAAGGATGTGAGAAGCAGGCCTGGTATATGCTGTCCACTAATTAAAGTGGGCACCTAGCACCAGTCCAAACAACCCTTATGGTGATTTAAAAGGTCTAAGATAACCTTAGAAAGCTAACCAAGTGGTAGGTGTGGAGAGCAGTCTCAGGCTTCGTCTTGAAGGAATGTTAAGCAGCTTGTTTTACCAGAATGCAACCTTATAGTATTGGTTAAATAAAAGGAGAACCACACAGTAGTTATAAAAATATGTATTTATTAATATAACACCCTAAAAGTACGACCCAGTATCTTTTACACAAAGATACTCACAAAGCATACAATACTGTAGCACAAAAACAATAGCAAATAGCAGTAATACACAGTGGGCTCCAAGGGGAGACCACACCATATACTAAAATAGTGGTATAAGAACCACGACTCGAGTCTAGACAGTGTCTAGAGGATGCAGAATTGCCAGGACCCCAAGGAACCACCAGAGTGAGTAAGCAGAGACCCCAAGGAGGACGTGTGCAGTGTGGGAACACGACTGCAAAAGCCGTACATTCTATGGGAGAGTCACGGTTGCAGTTTTAAATTTTAGGGACTCTTCTGAGTGGACTTTGAAGAAACCCAGTGGAATTTAGGAGGTTGGAGAGCCACCCCACCCGTGGATACCGTAGTACCAGAATTACCTATTCAAGGGTAGTTGGGTGCGTAGGGCTGAAATGGCATCCGAAACTGCCATCGAACTCAATGGAGGACTTTGAAGAAGTGCCACTGCTGGGAAGAAGAAAAGTGTCCGTCAGAATCCAAAGGTGGATTCTTGATGAAGAGTACCTGAAAGCTGAGGGGACTGTGGAGGACAACTGCAATGAAGCTCCCCCACAGGTCTGAGCAACCAACCGAAGCCATCCATCCTAAATCAGTATGTGCACATTATACAAGATCACCAGTGGAACACTCCCTGAGTGAAGATGGAAACGCACCTCCCACTACGTATTTATGAACCCAGTACCATACGATCATCTCTGGGATCAGATTCCAGGTGACATTGCCTATCCCTAAAAACCAACCTTTGTAGCAACACCCATTGTTAAAAATATTTTGTCAGGACCTGTGCCAAAAAGCACCTGTAATATCTCTGCATTTGTTTGCCCACCCCACCACGAATTGTAAATAGCACTATTTTATTAGTGGGCCCACTATATAATAGTCTACAGTCCCCAAAGACACCTCTCCGTGAAATGGACAATGTCCAAGAACTGCCTACACACCCCTGCCATATTCAGTTCCCTACATTGAGTAGCGAAGTATAGATAACATGATTCACTTTGCTCTTAATATTTCCCAGCATATCCGTCCAATAACCGTGTGATTATGTATATAGAGGGAAACCATGATCCTACTTTCTTCCAAACATTATTTAAAATCGCATCTTAGATTATCACCCAATTGCAATGGAAGATAGACTAACGCGGTCATGAACCCATGGAAGGTCCATTCGCGGTGGCCATCTTTGTTAGCATTCTAGCATCGAGCAAATAACAACTACCACTTCCGGTTTACGAGGACCCAACATTTCTCCTAACGCGGCAAGTATGTAGTATAATTACAAGTGCCAAACACAGGCTCCTACATCCGTCGGAGCAGCACAGGGGCAGGAATGAGGATATTTTTCCTCGGCGGTGATGTAAGTAAGACTACAGCCAGAGGTCTCTAAAATATGGCTAAGCAGGGACGCTGGCAATTCTGATCACGATGCGCTGGTGCGTTTTTCTTTACAGTGACAGCAAGGACAACCCTTGATGGTGGCTCATGGGGCACGCTTGATTTCACATCTATGTATATATATTCATGGCTAAGACTTCTAATTTGATCGCTAACCATATGTACACCATGTTTTTACCATTGACATTTCGGCCTCACAAACGCGGCTCTTTTTATCCCCGTTCCTTCTGCCAACAAGAGTGTTTTGAGTTTTTATGTGTGTGTGAGACGTGAATTTCGCCATACATTGTATCAATACCAAAGAGCAATACTATGCCACTACCTCTCTGTGTTGTGCACTATGGCCAAACACAGCACGAAACGTTAGGAAAGAGATAGAAAAATATATCATGAAAAATATATCACGTTGTTTCTTCCACAGGGTAATTGAGACTAACATGTGACAACTGATCATTATTATGTCAATTAATGTACCAACATTTATGTGATTATATGTGTTTTTTTCTTCCTCCTTTTTCCTTCCTTCTAGAGACCGAACCAGGTCCCTTTTTTCAGAACAAAAGGGTCCATACAAACCCTCATAAAAAATAGAGTAGCCTATTTTTGCTACTTTATTTTTAGGACAATAGGCATACAACCTACTGAGTTAATTGAATATATATTTTTTAGTAGGGACTACCTTAGGTCCTGATGAGTAAACAGTAGGGGACTGTTTACGAAACATGTCGACCAAGTAGGGTGTATCATAGCCCTGCTACCACCCCCTTTTTAACATTTTCAGCTAGAGAAGCGAATAAATCATTTTTTCCACTAGCCAGAAAATTTTTAATTTTTCATTCCTACACATAAGTCCCTACACATCCCTTATCACCCACATTTCCTTCACACCTCACATAGCCTATTCCCAATAACTAAGTGCTCCAGCGTAGTTCGTAGGTTGCATCACGCCCCGCCCCGTAAAGGGACGGGAAGACCCCCATGATGAAGCATGACACTAAGGGATTCTTAGTGTGTGAGGGGTATTTTAAAAACACATAGTGTTTGCCTTTGCCATTCACTTAGGAGTGACCAGGGGCTCGGTAGACGAATGCCCACTGATGCCAGGTGCTTCAGGTGTGTTGAGGGGGTTCATGACTCTGTAGCCACCGGGGCCAGTAGATGTCGAGGATGAACCGGAGCTTGATACAAGCTGTCCCACAAGAGATGACGAGTTGCGAGGGATGGGTGTCCACCGGGAGCACCAACAAGCCTTGGCAGCGCAACCCATGAAGAAGGTCAAGAAAGGTTACGATTCAGACCAGCTAGGTCCAGGAGACTCATCACACACAGGGGAGTCAGGGAAAGCCTGGAGCAAACATGGGAGCCCAAGAAAAGTAGTGTTGACCCTCAAGAGGACCCAGAGGCCGGACGCACAGAAGTCGCGAGGCAACCTTGAGCCGTTTCACAAATCAACAGAGCACTCAGTGTGAGGAGGCTAGAGTTTTTTGTAGGAAATGGTGCCATAGGTTGGGGTTACTCAGAGCCCATTGCACTTGTTTTGGAACTGCCAACAAGCATATGCACTTGCAAAAGTGCCCAGTGCACGGGGGTACGGGTATTGTACGGGTATTGTAGTCCCAACGAGAGATTCTGACCTCAAACTTGATGAGAGGGCAGCTTGGACCTTGAAGGACTTGGAAACCCACCTCCTGTGTTGCTGGAGCCTTTGGAGTCTGTAGGAGCTCAGGAGCAGCAGACCGGTCAATCGTGTTGTGGTGCCTGTGGTTGCAGGGGAGTGACTCCTTCACTCCAAGGGATGATGCTTTGGACGGAGAAGGAGGCAAAGTCGGGCCCAAACGAAGTCCAGCGAAGTCCAGAGTGTCCAGATGGTCAAAGGTCAGTGGCTTCTTGATCAGAATCTTGTCCACTTTGAATCTAGGGTCCTACAGCCAGCTAAGACCTTTTGTACCCACGGGAGAGGGTTGGTTAGATTCAGGGGACCCTCCCTGGGGAGGGTCTGGACCGTGGGGAGGGTACTCCCATGTCCTATGTCCAGTTTCGCACCAGACCTGGAGCCAACGGCTCCCAGGACTGGTTTGAACTGGACTATACACAGGGACACCGAATGTGCAGACTTTCAGTCACTAGAAAGAGCACCCACACAGGCCTAATACATTAAATTATGTCTGGGAGGTGGTCACACCTCCCTGTGACAGGATGCCTATTGTTCTGCCTTCCCCTGCTTGAGCTTGGCTCAGCAGTAGGAGGGCAGAAATGTGTCTTTGGTGGGCAGCAACCATTTTGGGCTGCTCGGGGCTAGAAGCCTGGTACTGGGAACACCTGGGACCTCACAAAGGTTGCTTCTGAGGGGTGGAATCATACCTCCCACACTGGTTACTGGTGTGGGGAGGTGATTCCACAATGTTTGACACCAAACACGATAGGGTTGCTTTCAGCCGTTTTAGAGTTGGCCATCACGCGATCGCATAATGCCACTCTATTTGTCGTAAATGGCTGTAGCACTGACAACCCGAGAGAATGGACTCCTTAGGCTGCAGGGGTGTTCTGCTCATGCAGAGGCACCCTCTCAGTTAGAACCAAGCACCCTGCCTTTAGGATTTTCAAGGCCTGCAATGGGGTGACGTAGATTATAAGTGTAGCGACCCTTAGATTATAGTAAGCCTATATCTTAAGTAAGTGGTGCATGCACCAACTTACACAGGCTGCAATGGCAGGCCTGTAGGTTCCATTTCGCATGGCTTCTCATGGGTGGCATAATACATGTTTCAGCCCATGGGAGGCCTCTGGGGTACCTATGCACTGGGTACATGGGTACCATATACCAGGGACAGATAAGGGTACCCCAGTATTCAATCTGAAGTGTACCTAGGTATATTACACAACAGTTTAGGGAGAAAACAGATAGACTGGGGTCCTGATTAGCAGGATCCCAGTCAGACTAGTCAATCATAGTAAAACATGACGCAAAAAGTGGGGGTAACCATAGGAAGCAGATCCGACTTTCCTACAAAGTAGTTTTCACATCCGGAGCATTACTGCACCACTTTTCTAAGGTTGAGTCACTCTAAGAGGAGAAAGGACACTGCCTTAAGTACTTTAGTAATGATTTTTAGCTGACTACTGATTGCTGTTATGTACATGTATATGTACATACCTTGTGTGTACCAACCACTTTAATCCTTTTTATACATAACTGTAGTCTCATACATTCTGGAGTTGGATAATACCCTTTCAAAGTTCTTAACTTTCTCCCTGGAGAAAAAAACCCATAAAATCTCCAGTGAGCATTTCCCTTTTTTGCAATTCAATTTTATCTTTAAGTGCCACTTGGGAAAAAAGGTCCATATACCCTACCAATTTGAATATCAGCCTGTTTCAAAAACCTTTGAGTGTCCAATTCCTTTAACTGAATTACCTCACTCGGAGTAACCAAATATTTAACTCTGAGGTACACTCTAACCAGAGGTCCCAAACCTTTGGATGTCGAGACCCCCCGTCAAAATATTCAGATGTAAGGACCACCTCCTGACAAAAATGTCTGGAACTTGACAGTCCTCATCATCGACAACCAGAAACGCCCCCAATTCCCAAGGACAAATATTTAGAAAATCAAAGGCTTATGAGTTACCATTGTTTAGAGTCAGAGGCTTACTACACAGTTCAAACAAAAAGTCTCCTAAAAGAATTGCCCAGAAATGCACAATATCACTTTATTTTTCCCAAACAAAACATCATTTGGCAAAACTTATTTGGATGATACACCTTTCTGAACGAATGTGATGAGTGTGCCTATTTTTCTCCTGAGAGCGGTGAGCCTTTGTGAAATTAACTATTTTCACAGCAGAATTCAACACATCCCTAAAGTTCCTATCTAAGGGCTTCCCGGTGTAGACTATAAGCAGACACTTTTAACACGTTGGATTTTAAGCCTGCCCTAGCCCCATACATGGAAGGACTACCATCCCAAAATCCAATCAAAGCTGTCCCAGTTTAAGCCATTAGAGCACAGGAAGTCATTGAGAATATAAAACAGGGCTGATCCCGAAGGAGGCTAATTAGTTTAATTCACTGCAGCGGTGTCACTGTGTGACACGAGAAGTGTCTGAAGCTCAGCCTCCACGCACAGTCTCTGCACCACATTTTAATTGCCTGCCCGTGCACCACACTTGCTGTAGTATGGCAATGGGCCAGGTGGCAGGCCATTATTAATTTAAAATGCGTGCCCCTGGGCCTGCCTGGAAACAAACGTTCGGCTCGCTTGGCTACACAGTACCCCACGATCACATTTGTGCAAGGCACGCATGCAATGCTTTGCCGCTGCTGCGCGGTGACGGTGGCCACACACACCGTGGTCTTCAGGTTGGGGCACAGGAAGGTGGATCAGTCACGCACTGGTTCGTTTGCGTTCACCTCGCAGTGGAATTTGAAACTGAACCATACCCTGCCACTAATCAGACTGCTGCTAATGTCACGGTAGTAAGTGTACAGTAAGCGAAGAGAAGCAGCGCAACCTGCAATACAATTGGTACTACTACACCGGCACATGACCCACCAATTTACAGATGTACAGTATATTTTCAGTCACCTCACCCTGCTGTTACGACTAAGACCCATTGAATGGTGCTGATGGCAATGCAAGTTATCTGGGTAGTGCACTGGGCCGGCAGCGGTTTTATTGATGCATCCTTACCCGCTCCTCCGGCCTTCCCTATTAATATCATGAAAACATAACGGCACAGGGCAGGCTGCTTTCCCTATGCAGGGCCCAATTACTGGCCACATGGCAGAAATGTGCTTCAGGGAGAGGGTGAATCTTCTTTTCAGTCACATTCAGACGTTTTAAGGCATGGGCAAAGTGGGCTACAGTCCAAAACCCCAGCTTTCCAGGGGACCCCCTGATAGAGTCAGCTGTGGTCTGCAGAGTCACAGAGTTTTGCCCTGATGACCGTAAATCATAAACAGAGTGGTTTAAATACTGTTTTCCTGGAAAATATTCTTAATGTGGGTGATGTGTGAGAGTCTCTTACATGCATTTTGCAGCACAATGTTGTCTTTATGTTTCATGCAACATCCATAAACGTTTAATTTAGATAAAAACAGACCTCACATATGCTGGTTTGATTTGTATGCTGCTGAACTTGTTGTTTCACCAGTCCCTTTAAAAGTTTTGCACCTTAAAAAGAGAATTGTTTGCTTAAACTGGTTTGCTTTCTATGCTGCTGAACTTGTTATTGTTTCAAGAGTTACTTTGAAATATGCGTGCCTTCATAAAGGGAATGGTTTGTGTAAGGGTGTGAGTTTTTATGCTGCTAAATGTGTTATTGTGTTGTCGGTCACTTTGAAATATCTGCACCTTCATGCACAAACCAAAGGGGCATAGGTTGACTAAACAGGATTTATTTTTGTATGCTGCTGCCTGCTGTACTTGTTATTGTTTTAACAGTCACTTTGAAATATGTGCACCTTGATGCACAAACCAAAGGGCCATAGTTTGATTAAACTGGCTTGATTTTTTTTAAACTGTTGCATCTGTTATTGTTTGATAAGTCACTTTGAAATATTTGTGCTTTCATGCACAAACCAAAGGGGGAATTGTTTGATTAACCCTGCTTCATTTTTGCATACTGCTGAACTTGTTTTTATCACAAACTACTTTGAAAGTATTTTCCCCTTGATGCAAGTATAAAATAGTATTGTTTTACAAAATGCACTTGATTTTTGTATATTGCTGGACTGGTGATTGTTTTATTATGAACTTCGAAAGCATTTGCACTTTTTCTCATGCTTCACCAACTACAATTAGTATACATTCTTTCTTTAGGTACTTGCTAATATTGTTTGTTTTAATTCTACATGATATGTTATTTACAGTGTTGTTTGCAATTGTCTGTCTATGTGTGTCTTAAATCTTGTAATTAGACCACAGATATGTTAAATACAAGCAGACAAACATCTGTATCAATGTTCTGAAGCATCCAAGCAATTTTCATCCTCAGCCTTGTTTGCCTACCTGTTTTTGTCCTGCTTACTACGAAAGCAATGTTTGTTGAAACTGCCTCCTCAGTTCATTTTAAATATTATAGAGTGGTTATTATCATGCACAACCCCTGACAGGCGCAAGTGTGTGGCATGCAGATATTCACACCAGTTTATTTCTCCTCGAACTGGCAGGTTACTGAGTTATATCTTATGTTCTTCTTGTGTATACTGTCGGTCGTGTCTGTGAAATTGCAGGTTTGGGTTTGTCTTTCTAATTTTACAGTTATTTTCCATCAATGTCAATCCTAATTCAGACCCTATGTAGATGTTCTTTGTTCTTCAACCATATGCAGTTGCTACGACAACAGGACCACTCCTTGGCATTGTTCTGATTGCTGTCTCAGTTCAATAATCTGCTCTTGACAATGATGGTACAAATGGCATAGCTTATACGTTAAGAGTGTTTCTCTCTTTCTTATTGGAACTTTGAGCAAAACGATATGGAGGCATTTCATTAAAAGTTGGAGGTTTCAATTAAGAATATACCAGATTTTTGGGCAGTGGGGCAAGGTGATAGATGGTGGGCCAGGCCGACCCTCTCAAGTTTGTTTCGTTACTCCACTGGGTCCAAACAAAGGAGGAATTGTCATACTTCAGTACTCAATTCAAAAATGCAATTCAGAACCATTGGACTTCATAATGTAAAAGCAAACCATCATGTTCAGCTCCCATTTCAGCACATAAAATTGCAAACAGACAATCTCTAGTTGGGGGAGCCTTTGTGAAATTAACTATTTTCACAGCAGAATTCAACACATCCCTAATGTCTCAATCGCGTGGCCAAGCCAGCCAAGATGGCGGACTCTTCTTCCTGAGGCTCCGGCCGGCAGCCTGTGCAATCATCACAAATCTTTGCCCCATGCACCTGTAAGTCACACACCAGGCAGTGCATGAGCCTAGATGAGGTAGAGACGGCTCTGGTGCACTCAGATCCCCGGCACGGGTCATGACGGCACACCTGGAGAGCCCTTTAGAGGGTCCCCAAGACAGCAGGACAAAATGGCGGACCCCATGCGGGACGGTGCGACACACCGAGAAGCAAAGCAGGTGCCAGCATCCTAGTTTAAGGTCAGCACAAGTGAAAGATAAAGACAGCGAAGCAGCCACTTGGGGCACCAGGTGAGGGCACAGCGGCCCCCGGACAACCATCAGGGAGCGGACATCCCTACGCGCCGGGGCTCTGAGGAGCGTCCCTGAGAGCAGCGGGGCGCGGACCCCACGGCAGATTGGATCAGCAAATACATTCCCTCCTCACATTCCAACCCAGTCCACCCCTGTCATTAGCCGACATATAGATTCAACTTCCAAGTGCCTTCCTACAGAAGATAGGTCCCAGTATAACCCAGGTCTCCCTGGAAGGCTGATACTAATAGGGGACTTCAGCAATGGAAAGGACTAGGCAGTGGACAGGTCCAACAACAGCAATCGCTCTACTCAAGCCAAACTTGCTGACTTTGTTAAATCCATTGAAGATACCTAGAGCCCCTTTTACCCCCAAGAAAAGGAATTCACCTTTTGATGAAGAGTGCACAGATCTCTTTTTATTTAGAATCATTTGCTTCCTGATGTCCCTAATTAGTTTATCTTCTTTCCGAAGGACACATATTATTTCCAGAGGCCCATCTGACCACACTTCGATAGCATAAGTTATGGCGGGAAGGAAAGATATGGGAGATGGTGTTTAAATGCCTGATGGCTATAACATATATGCACTTAAGATATATGTGAAGAAAGAGACTTGGTTGGCCTTTCAAAATGAATTTGGGTTCAGTGGAATCCTTATTAGTATCCTGGGAGGCCTTCAAACTCCTTATCAGAGGAAGACATTTGAGCTGTGATGGGGCCTGATTACCCATTCTAGATTTACTCAGGAACCTCTGGCCAATGGTCTTTATTGCATGCTGTGAAAGTGTGGAGGGGAGAAAAGAATTTCTGGCTGATTACACATTCCCCTTCCCCATGCGTCTAAAGGAACACAGACTCTTGATTCAAGTTGCTAAACTTATTATAAGCCTAAAAAGAGCAGAACCTAAGTATACCTTAATATAAGAGTATAGAGATACATGATCACCAAGCCTACGAATATAATTCATTCGGCACAGTAGGCACAGAATAAAGAATTCAAAAAGAAGAACACACCTAAGTATAGAAGCTGCGTCCAAATCCTGCTTCATTTATATTTCAGAATCAGAAGAGTAATCTGTCCCTACTCTACTTCTAGAGTGACATCCCTACTTCCCAGTTGATTCCCCTCAAAAGGTGTCAGCACGTGAAGACTTCCTAAGAAGCACACGCATGTTAAAAAGGGGCAAGTAGCATAAAGCTAGAGAGCTCATTCTAAGATGCTCCCTTTCCTCAGTCCAAAACAAAGTTCCCCGAATCTGTCCCTGTTCCTAATACAAAAAGACAAAGTTACACCCCTAACAGGTCAAATGGTAGCCTGCTCATTGAACACCTCCTTTGGGTAATTTTCCACAGAACTTTAATTAATTCAGGTTTCGTCCAACGACCTTGGTTACCAGGTTTCACCAAACACCAAAGGCGCCCTCCCTTCTATCTGTTCAGACTCGACAAAGACATTCCTTTCATCCCTATGTCTCTTCTAAAATCTTAATAACGAAGGCAAATTCATGCACCTGCAGTAGGGATGAGAAAGAAAAATTCTCTAAATGCACATAAATTCTAATTAACTTATAACTTGAGAGCAGACAAGGAGAAACAAAACTTTAAAGAAACGAAAGTTAGTCCTACAAGATTGGCCAACCTAAGACGATCCATTAATACACACACATTTCACGTGTCGTTATATGAACCGCTTATTCAGAAGTTAATACATTCTATACTGCATAATATTCGTAATACGCATGCATGACTACATTATTTCTCTAAACATGTACATAATCCTAATTATTCTCATATACAGCATTACAAAATTCAGTCTAATGTCCATATATAGCGATACAGGCTTCATTCTAATCACATGGATTACAGCAAAGCAACAGGACATATGTGAGTACAGATTGTTCTCGAGTATAATGCAACTCTACAAATGTTAAGAAAGCCGAGCTCTCCATCAGCTGCATTGCTAGGAGCACAGTCCCCTGCAGGCAGACATATTTTGGTTCAAGGCTCTCCTCGTGGACTGTGATACACTATACCCTGCCCTGCACAAACCTGAAATACGTCTGAGTATGGGCTTCCTTTTTGGTTTTTCCTCTTTTCGTTTCTTGCCATATTCAGTCCTTTTTTTGTCTTCCCAGTACCCCGCTGAGCATCCTGTGTACAGTTGTGGACCCACACATCGTCCTTAGTATTGTCCTCACTTAGACTCAGAGGGCCCCTGCTCTGCGGGACCACCATATGCTATGTCTCTAGATCTGTGTTTAATTTTGCCCTGACTATTTTGTACTGAATGATTGTTTCAAGTACCGTGCATTAATTCCCTGCACCCTTCCCTTCCCTTATGCCTTGTTTTGTTTTGATGTTTCAATAAAGAATTATGAAACAAACAAAAAAAACATTAAATAACGTTGTCACCAACATCTCCATGTGGTACCTCTAGCAGGCCTAGAGAGACATGTTAGAGGTGTAGATCTTGGGCACAGAAATATCTGAGGTTATTAGTCAGCTACAATGCATGCAAATCTCAGAGCCTAAAGGTTTCCCAGCTGAGGTTTTCAAGCAGCCGAGACAGAATACAATGCCTACAGGCTCTGATCGAAGCTTCCCTAGAAGAAGGCGCCTCACTTTCAGAGTTCAATCATTTTGAATAAAATGGTGTAATCACTCACTGCAATTTGAAGAACTGTTCCAGGCTGTGGGAACTTCATGAATCAAGCACCGTCCTACTTTTTACAAAGAACTCAACACCGTGTCTTTTCGCACATTCCTAGTGTTTGACTCTCAGCCAAAGGGGGCTGTGGAGGGAAGAAGGATGTGAGAAGCAGGCCTGGTATATGCTGTCCACTAATTAAAGTGGGCACCTAGCACCAGTCCAAACAACCCTTGTGGTGATTTAAAAGGTCTAAGATAACCTTAGAAATCTATCCAAGTGGTAGGTGTGGAGAGCAGTCTCAGGCTTCGTCTTGAAGGAATGTTAAGCAGCTTGTTTTACCAGAATGCAACCGTATAGTATTGGTTAAATAAAAGGAGAACCACACAGTAGTTATAAAAATATGTATTTATTAATATAACACCCTAAAAGTACGACCCAGTATCTTTTACACAAAGATACTCACAAAGCATACAATACTGTAGCACAAAAACAATAGCAAATAGCAGTAATACACAGTGGGCTCCAAGGGGAGACCACACCATATACTAAAATAGTGGTATAAGAACCACGACTCGAGTCTAGACAGTGTCTAGAGGATGCAGAATTGCCAGGACCCCAAGGAACCACCAGAGTGAGTAAGCAGGGACCCCAAGGAGGAAGTGTGCAGTGTGGGAACACGACTGCAAAATGCGTACATTCTATGGGAGAGTAACGTTTGCAGTTTTAAATTTTAGGGACCCTTCTGAGTGGACTTTGAAGAAACCCTGTGGAATTTAGGAGGTTGGAGAGCAACCCGACCCGTGGATACCGTAGTACTAGAATTACCTATTCCAGGGTAGCTGGGTGGGTAGGGCTGAAATGGCATCCGAAACTGCCATCAAACTCAATGGAGGACTTTGAAGAAGTGCCACTGCTGGGAAGAAGAAAAGTGTCCGTCAGAATCCAAAGGTGGATTCTTGATGAAGAGTACCTGAAAGCTGAGGGGACAGAGGAGGACAACTGCAATGAAGCCCCCCCACAGGTCTGAGCAACCAACCGAAGCCATCCATCCTGAATCAGTATGTGCACATTATACAAGATCACCAGTGGAACACTCCCTGAGTGAAGATGGAAACGCACCTCCCACTACGTATTTATGAACCCAGTACCATACGATCATCTCTGGGATCAGATTCCAGGTGACATTGCCTATCCCTAAAAATGAACCTTTGTAACAACACCCATTGTTAAAAATATTTTGTCAGGAACTGTTCCAAAAAGCACCTGTAATATCTCTGCATTTGTTTGCCCACCCCACCACGAATTGTAAATAGCACTTTTTTATTAGTGGGCCCACTATAAAATAGTTTACAGTCCCCAAAGACACCTCTCCATGAAATGGACAATGTCCAAGAACTGCCTACACCCCCCTGCCATATTCAGTTACCTAAATTGAGTAGCGAAGTATAGATAACATGATTCGCTTTGCTCTTAATATTTCCCAGCATATCGGTCCAATAACCGTGTGATTATGTACATAGAGGGAAACCATGATCCTACTTTCTTCCAAACATTATTTAAAATCGCATCTTAGATTATCACCCAATTGCAATGGAAGATAGACTAACGCGGTCATGAATCCATGGAAGGTCCATTCGCGGTGGCCATCTTTGTTAGCATTCTAGCATCGAGCAAATAACAACTACCACTTCCGGTTTACGAGGACTCAACATTTCTCCTAACACGGTAAGTATGTAGTATAAATACAAACGCCAAACACAGGCTTCTACATCCGTCGGAGCAGCACAGGGGCAGGAATGAGGATATTTTTCCTCGGTGGTGATGTAAGTAAGACTACAGCCAGAGGTCTCTAAAATATGGCTACGCAGTGACGCTGGCAATTTTGATCACGATGCGCTGGTGCATTTTTCTTTACAGTGACCGCAAGGACAACCCTTGATGCTGGCTCATGGGGCACGCTTGATTTCACATCTATGTATGTATATTCATGGCTAAGACTTCTAATATGATCGCTAACCATATGTACACCATGTTTTTACCATTGACATTTCGGCCTCGCAAACGCGGCTGTTTTTGTCCCCGTTCCTTCTGCCAACAAGAGTGTTATGAGTTTTTATGTGTGTGTGAGACGTGAATTTCGCCATACAATGTATCAATACCAAAGAGCAATACTATGCCACTACCTCTCTGTGTTGTGCACTATGGCCAAACACAGCACGAAACGTTAGGAAAGAGATAGAAAAATATGTCATGAAAAATATATCACGTTGTTTCTTCCACAGGGTAATTGAAACTAACACGTGACAACTGATCATTGTTATGTCAATTAATGTACCAACATTTGTGTGATTATATGTGTTTTTTTCTTCCTCCTTTTTCCTTCCTTCTAGAGACCGAACCAGGTCCGTTTTTTTCAGAACAAAAGGGTCCATTCAAACCCTCATAATAAACAGAGTAGCCTATTTTTGCTACTTTATTTTAGGACAATAGGCATACAACCTAGTGAGTTAATTGAATATATATTTTTTAGTAGGGACTACCTTAGGTCCTGATGAGTAAACAGTAGGGGACTGTTTACGAAACATGTCGACCAAGTAGGGCATATCATAGCCCTACTACCACCCCCTTTTTAACATTTTCAGCTAGAGAAGCGAATAAATAATTTTTTCTACTAGCCAGAACATTTTGAATATTTCATTCCTACACATAAGTCCCTACACATCCCTTATCACCCAAATTTCCTTCACACCTCACATAGCCTATTCCCAATATCTAAGTGCTCCCTCGTAGTTCATAGGTCGCAGCACGCCCCGCCCCGTAGAGGGACGGGAAGACCCCCATGATGAAGTATGACACTAAGGGGTTCTTAGTGTGTGAGGGGTATTTTAAAAACACATAGTGCTTGCCTTTGCCATTCACTTAGGAGTGACCAGGGGCTCGGTAGACGAATGCCCACTGATGCCGGGTGCTTCAGGTGCGTTGAGGGGGTTCTTGACTCTGTAGCCACCAGGACCAGTAGATGTCGAGGATGAACTGGAGCTGGATACAAGCTGTCCCACAAGAGATGACGAGTTGCGAGGGGTGGGTGTCCACCGGGAGCACCAACAAGCCTTGGCAGCGCAACCCATGAAGAAGGTCAAGAAAGGTTACGATTCAGACCAGCAAGGTCCAGGAGACTCATCACACACAGGGGGGTCAGGAAAAGCCTGGAGCAAACATGGGAGCCCAAGAAAAGTAGTGTTGACCCTCAAGAGGACCCAGAGGCCGGACACACAGAAGTCGCGAGGCAACCTTGAGCCGTTTCACAAATCAACAGCCCACAGAGCACTCAGTGTGAGGAGGCCAGAGTTCTTTGTAGGAAATGGTGCCAGAGGTTGGGGTTACTCAGAGGCCAGTGCACTTGTTTTGGAAATGCCAACAAGCATATGCACTTGCAAAAGTGCCCAGTGCACGGGGTACGGGTATTGTAGTCCCAACGAGAGATTCTGACCTCAAACTTGGTGAGAGGGCAGCTTGGACCTTGAAGGACTTGGAAACCCACCTCCTGTGTTGTTGGAACCTTTGGAGTCCGTAGGAGCTCAGGAGCAGCAGACCGGTCAATCGTGTTGTGGTGCCTGTGGTTGCAGGGGAGTGACTCCTTCACTCCAAGGGAGATATCTTCAGTTGTCCTTGATGCTCCACAGGTCCTACACGGAACCTGTATGGTGCACAGGCACAGATGATGCTTTGGACGGAGAAGGAGGCAAAGTTGGGCCCAAACGAAGTCCAGCGAAGTCCAGAGTGTCCAGATGGTCAAAGGTCAGTGGCTTCTTGATCAGAATCTTGTCCACTTTGAATCTAGGGTCCTACAGCCAGCTAAGACAGTTTGTTCCCACGGGAGAGGGTAGGTTAGATTCAGGGGACCCTCCCTGGGGAGGGTCTGGACCGGTGGGAAGGTACTCCCATGTCCTATGTCCAGTTTCACACCAGAGCTGGAGCCAACGGCTCCCAGGACTGGTTTGAACTGGACTATACACAGGGACACCGAATGTGCAGACTTTCGGTCACTAGAAAGAGCACCCACCCAGGCCTAATACATTAAATTCTGTCTGGGAGGTGGTCACACCTCCCTGTGACAGGATGCCTATTGTTCTGCCTTCCCCTGCTTGAGCTTGGCTCAGCAGTAGGAGGGCAGAAATGTGTCTTTGGTGGGCAGCAACCATTTTGGGCTGCTCGGGACTAGAACCCTGGTACTGGGAACACCCGGGACCTCACAAAGGTTGCTTCTGAGGGGTGGAATCATACCTCCCACACTGGTTACTGGTGTGGGGAGGTGATTCCACAATGTTTGACACCAAAACGATAGGGTTGCTTTCAGCCGTTTTAGAGTTGGCCATCACGCGATCGCATAATGCCACTCTATTTGTCGTAAATGGCTGTAGCACTGACAACCCGAGAGAATGGACTCCTTAGGCTGCAGTGGTGTTCTGCTCATGCAGAGGCACCCTCTCAGTTAGAACCAAGTACCCTGCCTTTAGGATTTTCAAGGCCTGCTATGGGGTGACATAGGTTATAAGTGTAGTGACCCTTAGATTATAGTAAGCCTATATCTTAAGTAAGTGGTGCATGCACCAACTTACACAGGCTGCAATGGCAGGCCTGTAGGTTCCATTTCGCATGGGTTCTTATGGGTGGCATAATACATGTTTCAGCCCATGGGAGGCCTCTGGGGTACCTATGCACTGGGTACATGGGTACCATATACCAGGGACAGATAAGGGTACCCCAGTATGTAATCTGGAGTGTACCTAGGTATATTACACAACAGTTTAGGGAGAAAACAGATAGACTGGGGACCTGATTAGCAGGATCCCAGTCAGACTAATCAATCATAGTAAAACATGACGCAAAAAGTGGGGGTAACCCTAAGAAGCAGATCCGACTTTCCTACAAAGTAGTTTTCACATCCGGAGCATTACTGCACCACTTTTCTAAGGTTGAGTCACTCTAAGAGGAGAAAGGACACTGCCTTAACTACTTTAGTAATGATTTATAGCTGACTACTGATTGCTTTTATGTACATGTATATGTACATACCTTGTGTGTACCAACCACTTTAATCCTTTTTATACATAACTGTAGTCTCATACATTCTGGAGTTGGATAATACCCTTTCAAAGTTCTTAACTTTCTCCCTGGAGAAAAAAACCCTTAAAATCTCCAGTGAGCATCTCCCTTTTTTGCAAATCAATTTTATCTTTAAGTGCCACTTGGGAAAAAAAGGTCCATATACCCTACCAATTTGAATATCAGCCTGTTTCAAAAAACTTTGAGTTTCCAATGCCTTTAGCTGAATTACCTCACTCGGAGTAACCAAATATTTAACTCTGAGGTACACTCTAACCAGAGGTCCCAAACCTTTGGATGTCGAGACCCCCCGTCAAAATATTCAGATGTAAGGACCACCTCCTGACAAAAATGTCTGGAACTTGACAGTCCTCATCATCGACAACCAGAAACGCCCCCAATTCCAAAGGACAAATATTTAGAAAATCAAAGGCTTATGAGTTACCATTGTTTAGAGTCAGAGGCTTACTACACAGTTCAAACAAAAAGTCTCCTAAAAGAATTGCCCAAAAATGCACAATTGTAAATTGTAAATTGCTACTTGCTACAATATCACTTTATTTTTCCCAAACAAAACATCATTTGGCAAAACTTATTTGGATGATACACCTTTCTGAACGAATGTGATGGGTGTGCCTATTTTTCTCCTGAGAGCGGTGAGCCTTTGTGAAATTAACTATTTTCACAGCAGAATTCAACACATCCCTAAAGTTTCTATCCAAGGGCTTCCCGGTGTATCATACAGTGGGTTGATAGACTATAAGCAGACACTTTTAACACGTTGGATTTTAAGCCTGCCCTAGCCCCATACATGGAAGGACCACCATCCCAAAATCCAATCAAAGCTGTCCCAGTTTAAGCCATTGGAGCACATGAAGTCATTGAGAATATAAAACAGGGCTGATCCCGATGGAGGCTAATTAGTTTAATTCACTGCAGCGGTGTCACTGTGTGACACGAGAAGTGTCTGAAGCTCAGCCTCCACGCACAGTCTCTGCACCACATTTTAATTGCCTGCCCGTGCACCACACTTGCTGTAGTATGGCAATGGGCCTGGTGGCAGGCCATTATTAATTTAAAGTGCATGCCCCTGGGCCTGCCTGGAAACAAACGTTCGGCTCGCTTGGCCACACAGTACCGCACAATCACATTTGTGCAAGGCACGCATGCGATGCTTTGCCGCTGCTGCGCGGTGACGGTGGCCACACACACCGTGGTCTTCAGGGTGGGGCACAGGAAGGTGGATCAGTCACGCACTGTTTCGTTTGCGTTCACCTCACAGTGGAATTCGAAACTGAACCAGACCCTGCCACTAATCAGACTGCTGCTAATGTCATGGTAGTAAGTGTACAGTAAGCGAAGAGAAGCACCGCAACCTGCAATACAATTGGTACTACTACCCACCAATTTGCAGATGTACAGTATATTTTCAGTCACCTCACCCTGCTGTTACGACTAAGACCCATTGAATGGTGCTGATGGCAATGCAAGTTATCTGGGTAGTGCACTGGGCCGGCAGCGGTATTATTGATGCATCATTACCCACTCCTCCGGCCTTCCCTATTAATATCATGAAAACATAGCGGCACAGGGCAGGCTGCATTCCCTATGCAGGGCCCAGTTACTGGCCACATGGCAGAAATGTGCTTCAGGGAGAGGGTGAATCTTCTTTTCAGTCACATTCAGACGTTTTAAGGCATGACCCCAGCTTTCCAGGGGACCCCCTGATAGAGTCAGCTGTGGTCTGCAGAGTCACAGAGTCTTGCCCTGATGACCGTAAATCATAAACAGAGTGGTTTAAATACTGTTTTCCTGGAAAATATTCTTAATGTGGGTGATGTGTGAGAGTCTCTTACATGCATTTTGCAGCGCAATGTTGTCTTGATGTTTCATGCAACATCCATAAACGTTTAATTTAGATAAAAACAGACCTCACATATGCTGGTTTGATTTGTATGCTGCTGAACTTGTTGTTTCACCAGTCCCTTTAAATGTTTTTGCACTTAAAAAGAGAATTGTTTGCTTAAACTGGTTTGATTTCTATGCTGCTGAACTTCTTATTGTTTCAAGAGTTACTTTGAAATATGTGTGCCTTCATAAAGGGAATGGTTTGTGTAAGGGTTTGATTTTTATGCTGCTAAATGTGTTATTGTGTTGTCGGTCACTTTGAAATATCTGCACCTTCATGCACAAACCAAAGGGGCATAGGTTGGCTAAACGGGATTTAATTTTGTATGCTGCTGCCTGCTGTACTTGTTATTGTTTTAACAGTCACTTTGAAATATGTGCACCTTGATGCACAAACCAAAGGGCCATAGTTTGATTAAACTGGTTTGATTTTTTTAAACTGTTGCATCTGTTATTGTTTGATAAGTCACTTTGAAATATTTGTGCTTTCATGCACAAACCAAAGGGGGAATTGTTTGACTAACCCTGCTTCATTTTTGCATACTGCTAAACTTGTTTTTATCACAAACTACTTTGAAAGTATTTTCCCTTGATGCAAGTATAAAATGGTAATGTTTTACAAAATGCACCTGATTTTTTAATATTGCTGGACTGGTGATTGTTTTATTATGAACTTCGAAAGCATTTGCACTTTTTCTCATGCTTCACCAACTACAATTAGTATACATTCTTTCTTTAGGTACTTGCTAATATTGTTTGTTTTAATTCTACTTGATATGTTATTTACAGTGTTGTTTGCAATCGTCTGTCTATGTGTATCTTAAATCTTGTAATTAGACCACAGATATGTTAAATACAAGCAGACAAACATCTGTATCAATGTTCTAAAGCATCCAAGCAATTTTCATCCTCACCCTTGTTTGCCTACCTGTTTTTGTCCTGCTTACTACGAAAGCAATGATGGTTGAAACTGCCTCCTCAGTTCATTTTAAATATTATAGAGTGGTTATTATCATGCACAACCCCTGACTGGCGCAAGTGTGTGGCATGCAGATATTCACACCAGTTTATTTCTCCTGGAGCTGGCAGGTTACTGAGTTATATCTTATGTTCTTCTTGTGTATACTGTCGGTCGTGTCTGTGAAATTGCAGGTTTGGGTTTGTCTTTCTAATTTTACAGTTATTTTCCATCAATGTCAATTCTAATTCAGACCCTATGTAGATGTTCTTTGTTCTTCAACCATAGGCAGTTCCTACGACAACAGGACCACTCCTTGGCATTGTTCTGATTGCTGTCTCAGTTAAATAATCTGCTCTTGACAATGATGTTACAAATGGCATAGCTTATACGTTAAAAGTGTTTCTCTCTTTCTTATTGGAACTTTGAGCAAAACAATATGGAGGCATTTCATTAAATGTTGGAGGTTTCAATTAAAAATATACCAGATTTTTGGGCAGTGGGGCAAGGTGATAGATAGAGGGCCAGGGCGACCCTCTCAAGTTTCGTTACTCCACTGGGTCCAAACAAAGGAGGAATTGTCATACTTCAGTTCTCAATTCAAAAATTCAATTCAGAACCATTGGACTTCATAATGTAAAAGCAAACCATCATGTTCAGCTCCCATTTCAGCACATAAAATTGCAAACAGACAATCTCTAGTGGGGGGAGCCTTTGTGAAATTAACTATTTTCACAGCAGAATTCACCACATCCCTAATGTCTCAATCGGCGTGGCCAAGCCAGCCAAGATGGCGGACTCTTCTTCCTGAGGCTCCGTCCGGCAGGCCGTACAATCATCACAAATCTTTGCCCCATGCACCAGTAAGTCACACACCAGGCGGTGCATGAGCCTAGATGAGGTAGAGACGGCTCTGGTGCACTCAGATCCCCGGCACGGGTCATGACGGCACACCTGGAGAGCCCTTTAGAGGGTCCCTAAGACAGCAGGACAAAATGGCGGACCCCATGCGGGACGGTGCGACCCACCGAGAAGCAAAGCAGGCGCCAGCGTCCTAGTTAAAGGTCAGCACAAGTGAAAGATAAAGACAGCGAAGCAGCCACTTGGGGCACCAGGTGAGGGCACAGCGGCCCCCGGACAACCATCAGGGAGCGGACATCCCTATGCGCCGGGGCGCTGAGGAGCGTCCCTGAGAGCAGCGGGGGCGGACCCCACGGCATAGTGACTTTCGCCGTGGGGTCCTCCTTCTGTGCCCACCCCGTGTTTCCTGAGAGGCATCCGGGCTCGTGATGAGAGGGGAAGAGGAGGCGATCCATGGGCCTCCGAGCCTGCAGCGCAACTACGTTGACCCCGGGCCAGGCGGGTCCGAGCCCATCACCGGAGCCCCGGCACCTCACGAGGCCTGCCCACATTCTTCATAACGAAGGCGAAGAGATGGCTCTGCTGGGGCCGAGCACGGGTGCGAGACGAGCACCAGCCCCCCTGCAGTAGACTAGGCTGGACCTGGCGGCGGGAACACTATTGCCGCCAGAGAGAACGCAGGGGTGTATAAGCAGGCCCGGGGTGGCGGACGTCCCTTGGCGCTGGGCCTCAACATCTACCCCATTACACCAGCCCTGCAATCATGAGATCTCGTGCTGCCGAGGAGTGCGACCGCATGCTTCATTCCCTTTGCGGCACGCAGTAAAGGAGGTGGCGCACCCACCCATTCGCATAGCATCCACTGAGCTGGCGATCTCCCGCATTGAAGACCATGACACTGCACCTGAGTCGGGGCGCTCATAATTGCATGCGGCGCAAAGTGACCGGAACCCGAGACATGGCGAGCCCCTTCCCCACCCCCCCCCCCCGTCCCGCATCGGGACCCGAGACATGAGGGGAGGGAGGAAGAAAGAGAGTTGACTGACGAGCTGGGAGGTGGCAAGTGGTAATCTTCGAGCCCCTATCTTGAGGGCCAAACGGACAGCATAACAGATCCCCACCCTGACGCATAGCTCCCTCGCTGCATAGCAGTGGGACCTGGGGCATGTACGCATCTAACCCACTACCAGCGTTGTAAGGAGCGACTCACTACTCACGCGCCTGCTGCATAGTGGTGCGTCCGAAGGCACAACATCCATTGTTACAGATCAGACCCGGCAAAAGGCTGGGCAGGCTGAGCCTCAACTAAATCACCACGACCTCGGCGGGACTACGAATCGCCACTCAGACTAGACTACTACATCTCAGCACAGGGGCAGTTCACCAGAGCACCACTGGCTGCTCTTCCCGCGCTCGGATTGCGGGAGCCACAGTGGGACGCAACAAAGAGACTTGTGGCAGACAGTGCTAAGGAGATCGTCAAACTGCATGTGGCGCGCGTCGTGGGATAGAATAACACGGGAGGCACATAGAGCGGTCGAGGAGCAGCCATAGTGGACCAGGCAGTGTTCATTGCCTCCGGGTGGGCACATTCGCCCAGCAGCTGTCCACAGATCTGGGATCAAAATTGAGTGATACTGGACGCTGACCACCGCAAGAGGAGAAAAGAATCCCCTACCATGGGCCATCAACGCGCAGTGAGGACACCGCATGCCTCGGAACAGCAGAGAGCAACACCTGCAACACCTGTCATGACCAGATCAAGAGAGGAGCCTTCTGGCGACGATTCCATGTCCAGGAAACTAGACCAGGTCCTCGCAGACATAGGGCAATCCAGAGTGGCGATGGAACATAAATTTGACGACTTAGCCACAGACCTCAATATCCTCCGGTACGACCATAGGAAATTGACAGACAAAGTTACTCAAAGTGAAAAAACTATACAAACAATGGTATCACAGGGCAGCAACAACACAACGCTATAAAGGACCTGCAATCATGGATTAAAGCCCTGGAAGCCAAGACAGACGATTTGGAGGGACGCTCCCGATGGAGCAACATCCGAGTCATGAATCTCCCGGAGGGAGCAGAAGGGACCGACCCGATCAAATACATCACATCCTGGATTGCATCATTTACACCCGCAAAAAATTTAACCCCCTACTTCTCTGTAGAAAGGGCACATCGGGTCCCAGCGCGCACACCAAAGCCGGGCCTACCACCTCGACCATTCCTCTTGAAACTACTGCATTATCAAGATAGGGACACCATTCTCCATGCCGCTAGGCAACATGGACGGCTACAAGTAGAAGACAAATAGGTCATGTTGTTCCCAGGCTACTTTCAAGCTGCCCAACAGCAGAGGGCCACCTTCCTAGCAGTTAAGCGCACCCTGCACCAAAAGAACATACAATACGCCCTCCTATTCCCTGCTAGACTCAAAATCATTCACAACAGCACCACTCACTTCTTCATGGACCCGAAGGATGCGGACACCTGGGTGGAGCAACACATACCGCACCCCACGAGCGCCACTGGCACACAGGGCGGACGACCACCCGGGCAATCGGGACAGCGTTTCCGAAGGGTCACCCTCACGGAACTCAGTGTACAGCCCAGCCCAACCATCACCGGCTCCCCAGATCTCACGCAAATCATCACAGAACGCAGGAAAGCACTACAAGCGATGGCTGCCCTGAACCCCATAGGGAGGAGCTCAGACATAGAAGGAGGCCCGCACTTGTTCAGCTCGGACAATGAAGGCAGTGATGCACCTACGTCTCGAGAAGGCTCATTGACCCCTCCAATGATCACCCCTCAAACGGCTGACACACTGATATAATGAACCAATAGAGACCTGAGCCTCACAGAGGGAGAGAAACGGCCTCGAACCAGAGACTACACAGGCGGGCGACATCCAATCCCGGTGGCGCAATGTTGGGATCACTCAGGCTGGCGGCAATGGTTGTAACAGTGCACAATACTTCAGCCCGAAACAAACAGCAGAAAACAGAAATGGTGTTAGCGGCCACCTTCCTGGTGTTTCATACAGGCGGGCGGGCGCAGTGGCGGAGACCGGGAGGACGAAAGCCACGACCCCACAGCAACGAACTACATATGAAAACCAGTTTGGACATATCGCCCCGAGCGATAGGTCCCCCGAGTTGGGAATGTTCCCAGAGTTTCAGTTTGCCCATGCTTCTCCCTTATACCCCAAGTATCCCCAAGTAGGCAAGGAGACGGAAACGGACAATACAGACTACCTATAAGTGATGAGCGGCAGGTGGAGGGGCGGGCTCGATGGGTAAAAGAGACAATTTGTGTTGAGAAAACACCGATTCAACTTCACGATACATGACACTCAAGATCCCTAACACAGACATAAAACTGATCACATTAACCGTCAGGGGGATGCATACAGCCAACAAGCGGTACTCTGTCTATGCATACATTAGGAGACAACAGGCCCAAGTAGAAGTAGCCCTCCTGCAAGAGACACACCTGACAGAGAATGGGGTAGACCGTCAGCGGAAAAAATGGCGGGGCATTTGCCAGAGGTGCACTTATATGGATCAGACCAGGGGTACCATTCAAGGAGCAAACGTGATTAATAGATAAGGATGGGAGGTAGGCACTAATGAAAGGGCTGTTAGAGGGTCAACCACTGCTCATAGGGAGTATATACGCCCTCAATGTAGAGCAAGATCAATACTGGGATAGACTCACAGGCGTACTGGCCCACCACACAGCGATCCCGTGGCTCCTAGGGGGAGATTATACTTCTGCACTAGACATACACTTAGACAGGTCGCATCTCCCGCCAGCGCATTCGCCTGCACACAAACAAACCGAGCGATTCCGGAGTTGGGCAGATCGATAGGCGTTGAAGGACACCTGGGGAGCACGGAACCCAACCGCCAAACTCTACTCCTTTCACTCCATCTCCCATGATCTGAGAGTTAGACTAGACTGATTTATGTGCTTTGGGCAGTACTCCTGCCTGAAGTGCAGCACGCTGATTACTTGGGTATGATAGTCTCGGACCTCGATGCCCACTCCGTGACCCTTAGATGGAGACTGCCCCATCCCCCGATCCCAACATGGAAACTACCCCAAGAATGCCTCATCGACCCTGCGTTCCGCCAAATTCATGGGGAATACATCCAGGAACACTTTCTACAGAACGCTGGCACAGCATCCTCCAGATCAATAGAGTGGGACGCATTTAAGGTCAGCGCCAGGGGACACTGCATCCAACAGGTAGTGGGGGTGCGGAGGACATTGGAAAGAGCCCTACAAAGTGCAGAAACTAAACTGGTGGAACTATAAAAACACGTAGACCAAGGGAAAGCCACAATAGCGCAATGACCTACGCAAATACAACTTCCGAGCGTATGCGGCGAGAACACACTGGGAGGGTAATAGAATGGGGTCACTACTGGCCTGGTTAGCCAAACAGGACACAGCGACACACCCAGTTACAGAGCTCACAGACAAACATGGGTGTCCCAAATACTCCCAAATTGACATATTACACATATTCCATGACTACTACGCAGAAATATACCGAGCCCCAACGACGGAATCACAGCAAGAGTTGGCCCAGTTTCTGGGTCCGCTGCCCATGCCCGAGGTCTCCCCCGCAGACAGGAAAGAATTGGAGGGTAAGATCACACCCTCAGGCATAAGGCACGCAGTCAAATCGTTAGCGCGCAAGAAGGCGCCAGGAAAGGACGGCTTTCTGCTCGAGTATTATAGCACGTTCGTGGCCCAGACGTCGCCTCGGTTGTCATATATGTATGAGGATGCACTGACCAGAGGAGAGCTCCTGGAATCGCTTCGCGAATCGATCCTGGTGACTTTCCCGAAGCCTCATAGGGACCCAACGTTACTGGCCTCTTACAGACCGATAACACTCTTGAACGCGGACTGCAAGATCCTGGGGAAGCTATTGGCCGATCGCTACAGTCAAATCCTCCCAGCTCTGGTGCACTCTGACCAGTGTGGCTTTGTTCCACGATGCAACACCTCACATAACTTGCGTAGGTTGTTTCATATCCAGAACAGGGCAAAAGACTGATTTCTACGAGCAGCATGCCTGATCTTAGATCTAGAAAAAGCATTCAATACTTTGACGTGGACCTATCTGTTCGCAGTCCTCCGGAAGATAACTGTCGGCCCCATACTCATGGCATGTACGCAGCTCCTCTACAGAGGCCTCACTTCTAGGGTACGAATCGGCAAACTTATATCGGCCCTATTCCCAGTGGCGCGGGGGACCAGGCAGGGGTGCCCCCTCTCCCCACTCCTCTTTGCTCTGGCGGTGGAGCCTTTGGCCATAAGATTGCGACGGGAGGGGGAGACATGGGGCATCCCAGTGGAGGATGCAATGCAATGCGTATCACTATACGCAGATGATCTTCTGATTTATGTTCGGGACGTTACGGGCGATCTTACCTCAATATGGGCAGCATTGCAGGAGTTTAGAGAGACATCGAGTCTCAGAGTCAACTGGGGAAAATCGACGATTTTCCCACTCAGCCCCCATTTGGCACCTTTATATGTCATGGTCGGCACTCAGAAACTAGCGGGAAGCGTCGCGGCTCCCAGGTATCTGGGAGTGTGGCTGTATCACTCCCCCGAGGATCTCTATCTGGGCAATCATCATAAAGCGCTAGCGGGCTTATGAACAGCGGTGGGCTTCTGGAAGGCACTACCTCTGTCGCCCATCGGGCGAGTGGCCATGGCCAAAATGATAATGGTCCCTAGGATGCTCTATCACTTTGCGAATCTTCCAGTGATCCCACCGCGCTCCTTCTTTCTGGAACTAGACGCGCTGCTCTCAGCCCTGATATGGGGAGCTGGCCGTCATAGAGTAGCACTGCGCATGTTATACTTGCCCACGACTTGTGGAGGCCTGGGAGCTCCATCTTTCGAGTTCTATTTCTTTGTGGCGCAATTCCAGTGGCTATCTCACGGGACAGCGGAAAGGCATATGGGAGAAACAATAACCGAGGACGCAGGCTACTCCTCCCCGCTATCAGAAGAATGTTATCACTGGGCACCAAACCGGCGCACAAGTACCCGCTACAGGTTTCCAAAGCCCACAAATGTATGATGCAAGTACACCGAATGTTGAAAGGACGACCGCTATACTCTACATTGCTTCCCCTAGTGGGATTCCCCCGAAAGGAGGATTACTACTCTGCGGGAGCCCTTCGGGTGTGGACCGAACACGATGTGACAGAGGTGGAAGCTCTGTTCCATGAGGGGCAACTGAAGACATATGCCCAGATGGTCGAGTGGTATGACCTCCCACAAGAACAATTTCTTATGCATTGACAACTCTTAGACAGCGGTCACCAATGCTGGGACCTATGGGATGGGGAGCCACCGACACACCCAGTGTTGCACACGATACTGAGAATGGGAACGGGTAGGCACTTGGTTACCTGGCACTACAAAGCGATCCGGGAACTGACTAACATCTCCCTAGACGGACTGCGGCAGACGTGGGAAAATGACGTGGGTCGAGCATTACACGAAAAAGATTGGTACCAAGCTTTGGAATATGCCAAAAAGGTCTCCAGAAATGCGCGATTCAAAAACATACACATGCCCCCGTTGCCAAACACCAGAAGCAAACTTTAAACACATGTTTTGGGATTGTCCCTTCCTGCAGCAATACTGGGATAGGGTACATCACACACTATGAACTACGGTCAGTCTCCCGAACATTTCCACATGGAAAGCATGCACTCTGGGGGTCTTTCGGAGAAAGAAGTCTGAAAAATTACAATGGTGATTTGCGTCATTAGCCATTCTCTTGGCGAAGAGAAACATAGCTATGCATTAGAGAGCCCCTACAGGCCCCCCGGAAGCGGCCTGTGTGGGGGCAGTTAACAAATGGGGGGCGGCAGAGGAAGAAACCCTGAGAGAGGAAGAGGTAAAGGGTACATGTAAACATGCAGTATCTATGGAATGGGCGCAATTATTAATTGCCCTGCATCCCCTCCTTACCTCCTGCGACGCAGATCCCATCACCAGCCGAGTAACACCTAGACAAGAGGGTTAACTAGTTCAGATAGGCAACGCCCCCAGGACTACTGTTCGACCGCTCACCTATTCCTCGATAAGCTTATGGCTCACCCAACAGACCAGTAGCCAGTCCACTACTCACTTGTCACAACTGATTGTCCTCGCCACCGTGAGTTCCCCCCCTTCAGGTTTTTTTCTCCCCATGGTTCACAGTTAAATTCCCATCGGCAGTTCCGAAGCCGACTTAACCATACAGATTAGATGATCAGGCACACTAAAGGGGATGGCATGCACAGTTGGAGAGGAGGGTGATGTACCAACCCTTGCCACCATGTAGCACATTAGACCAGACACAGCAGGATACATTAGCCCACAAAGAGACAAATCGGTAATAGATCTGTGGTCTATAATAAGGTAGTTTTTTGAAGACTAGAAACTAAATGAATTTGTCATTCTGTAACTTTCGCTGATGCTCAAAATGTGCGCACATGATTATTAAAGCGATGCGTCTGATGTCTGGCATGGAATACTGTAATGCAAAACCCAATACATTTTTTTTAAACAAAATAAAATCCCTAATGTCTCTATCCAAGGGCTTCCTGGTGTATCATACAGTGGGTCGATAGACTATAAGGAGAAACTTTTAACACTTTGGATTTTAAGCCTGCCCTAGCCCCATACCTGGAAGGACCACCATCCCAAGATCAAATCACAGCTCTCCCAGTTTAAGCCATTAGAGCACAGGAAGTCATTGAGAATATAAAACAGGGCTGATCCTGTTGCCTGTCCCTTGATTGGTTTACAGAATAAAAAAATCTTGCAATATTACAGAGTTGTGGCTGTATCGGACATAAGCAATTAAACGAGCTTCCTTAGATAAGTCAGTTGCTTTATCCAATTGTAAAGCAAAAACCCTCAATTAAAAGCATGCTATGAGCTGTCTGTGGTCCTGTGACATGTCAGAGATGCGATGGCAAACTGTTGTGTCTGAGAGGGGTACCATTTTAAACTTCTCTGCCACTTTTTCACCAAGCATTGTCCTGGCTACATCAAGAATTGCTGGAAGAATCACTTTTTCCCCATCTGTTAAAGTCTTCTTGTTTTTGGCAATGTGGTATGCCACTTGGTAATATACTTCCAAGGCATTTGTTGGTGTGGAGGCCACATTTTTCAGTGTCTTTTTGGTGGATGATGTTTTCGAGTTTTCTAGCAAGCAAATCTGTATTCTTTCCTACCAGGGACCCATGTTGAGTTTCCAAGTGATGCTTTCATTTGTTTGGTTTCAGACTTTTGTTAGCCAAGATCATACCACAAACCACACACTGTGGTCTAGTTTTGCCATTTGTGTTGATGCAGGTGAATCCAACGTCCAAGTAGGAGGCATTATACTTCCTAATTTGTCCAGCTCTTTTCTCACCATCTCTTTCGGACTTTCGTTTGAGTGCCCTACTATCTCTTCGGAGCAGGAAACGATCCATGTTAAATGTGTGTTTGACCAATGATACAAAATTCCAAAGTTCTGTATAAATGAATACCACAGACTTAATTTAATGCAGCATGCTGTATATCTGTCATTTTTTTTTAACTCTTTGCAGTTCTCGGGGGCGCTAGAGATCGCACTGTGGAATGGCTGCCTGTTGAGACAGCTCCGCCGGTCAGGCGCATATATCGACAGTAACCTTGTATGTGCGGCTGCGAATCTGTGTGAAATTGGCAGAAATGTATGTCAGAGCAACTCGCCCCTAACATGTGTGGCAAAAGAGACCTGAATTGATTAATAAGGTGGTGAAATTGTGTGTGACCTTCTGGCGAGACAGGAACTCGGCAGCGCAACATGGTGGCAGCTCGAGACTTGGAAGGTCAGTGAGCCCCTGTAGCGGTGTGGTGGCTTCAGCTCCAGAGTAAATTGGACAAAGTGCACAGCGGACCTTATTTGGGACCTGCACTGTGCAAGAAGGAAGCACCGCAGGCTGCGTGGACAAGGCTCCATCGGGAGGGAGTACCGGAGAAGCGCTGAGGTGGAGTCGTGCAAAATGGTGGCCCCCTAGGTTGCAGCCACGATGAAGTGCTTGCGGAGTTCCGCTCGGACGGACACCAGGGTGGCGATGGCAGCATCCAGTTGATACGCTGTGCAGCGGATGATCCATAGCCCTTAGAAGTTAGGTATTGCACAGTGTGGGGGCAACAGTACAATTGCAAGCAAGTGCTGGGGGCGAGGCTAAGAAGCAACTCTGAATATGGCGGCGCACTAAGTTACTCCTGCACCACAGGGTCTGGGACGCTGTATGCGAGTGTCTATGGAGGCAAAGGCAGGAATATTGACTGACCTCCGGAGCCAAGAGGAGTGCTCAGCAGATTGGGTGCCGATGAGAGTAACGGAGCGCTACATCATAGCGGCGCAATAACGTCTCCCGTTATAAAATGCCGGCTGAAATGGAAACATCTTCTAAAGGATACTAGCCCTTCACTTGATAATAAATGTGGTGGCTGTGGCTGGCTGGCGCTATTTTCCTGTACTGCCAATTAACCTACACTGTGCCTGGAGAGGAGTGCATCCGGCTCTGTGCTATCTACTGTTGGCGCGAAATGCAGCACAAAGGCGGTCAGGATACTAGCTGTGGATACTAAGGTCAGCTCTCACCACAGATTTGGAGCGTGCCTGATTTGGTGCCAGGCATAGAGATGAACAGCACTATATCGCTTCACTTGTACAGGCAAGGCGATAAGTGCACAGATGTCCCGGGTGGTACTATTATTCATTAGTTGTGTGTTATGTGCACTGTCTAGATCACTGGAATAAAGTGGCTGGCGGGAACTGTTTGTAATATGCATCTGGAGTCCTGGAGTTCACACATAATGGGCTAATAAAGGGTGCAAACTGTCTCGACGCACATATCCTGCTACTACTACCAATAGGCTATGCGCTAAGTGACGGTGTCAGTGATCGTTAGTGGTGGACAGCAACCGTAGGCCAAAAGTGCATAACCCTAAAGGGTGACGACATCATACAATACTAACGCTGACCAGTGGTGCACTGCAATGACCCTCGTCACACCCCTAAAGGACGATTGGCAACATCATGGGTAAGCCAGACAGACAGCAAACCAAACTCTCTTTTGAAGCAAAAAGGCGAACAAAGGGAGCTACCGCTCACTCTGACACTGAGCTTGAAACTGAGTCTGCCACCAGTAATGCAATGGAGAATATCCTTCAGGCCATCCAGAAAAGTCTACAGGACATAAACGGAAAACTGGATACCCTCACGCAGTGGGTTGATAATATGTCAGCAAAGCTGGATAGGTAAGGCGAGCACCGGGATGAAGCCGAAAACCGTATTACTGCTGTGGAGGATGAAACGCACGCCACAACCAGTAAGTGCAGGAAGTTATAAAAGAGAAAGTGTTGGAAGTTATAAAAAGCAAAGCAGAAGACTTAGAAGCGAGATCTTGTTGCAATAATATACGAATTGCGGTTATTCCAGAGTCCACTAACACAGAACGGATGGAGACATATGTGGAGGAGTTGCTTCGCTCAGTGTTTGGTGCAGAACACTTCTCGGCGGTCTTTATAGTGGAGCGGGCGCATAGATCACTGGCTCCGCTGCCACCACCAGGTGCACCCCCGAGACCCATCTTTGCCCGTATCCTTAACTACAGAGATAGAGATGTGGTCCTGTGGATGGCCCAGGAAAAGCAGCAAATGTCTTATCAGGGAAACAATCTGGCATTTTACCCTGACTTCACAATGGCAGTCCAACTAGCGAGGAAAGAGATCAACCCGGCAAAAAAAAAAACTGCGTGACTTACAGATAGAGTACGCGATGCTCTACCCTGCCCTATTGAAGGTAACCTGGGAAGGATGCTCCACGGTTCTCCAAACACCAAAGGCAGCTCAGGATTTCATTAAGAAATCTGTCAATCAGCGTAAAGAGCAGAAACGAAAGGAACAGAATCAAGATTTAGAATAGGATCTGAATACAAAGGTGCCTTTATTGTGAGACGTAACAATGGATTGCTGGACCCGGTCTAGGTAGGAATGGATACAAGTGTTTTATACTGGGTGAGCACATGGCGTGGTCCGTATTGGATCACAATGGAATGGACCGAACACACGGCGGCTAGTACATGTATATCTTGTTGGTGGTGGTAAAGTATACCGTGTCTTTATAATGCTCTATGCCAATGGGGATTAGAGTTGCAATCAGACTGGGAGCGAGTTTCTGTTAACTGCTATTACGCCCTTTGGGTGATGGGCCATCCAATTGCTGCATCAAGATGGTCTGTGAACTAAATGGATTTTAATGTACAATGATAGTTAACGTCCGGAAGTCGGAGGGGTCTGAGACACCACATTTGTGATATGGCAATTCCTTGTGTTTAGGCAAAGTAAGCCAAAGTGCTCCCCGTTTGTCCTGCGGGCTGATCAGCTCATGTGTATCACTTTGTTATAGTGAAGGATATGTAACGGTTCTGAGCATTGACTGATGTCCTGTTTAGCATGATAATTGGGTGGTTACTAGAATCGTTTTCATGTTGCAGTAAATGTTCTATCTGCATTAATGATATTGACCTGACCACATCCACTATGTTGGATGGAGTTGTGTGCACTTAGTGGACCCCCAAACAGGTGATCCCCACGAAACACTTTGTTATGTTGGGTTTTGGATTCAGGGTCTGTCTTTGGCATAGTTGGGATGCTGAAGTGGGTGGGGGGTGGGTGGGGGGAAGTTGGAAAGTGCTATGCAGACCATGGTACTTTAGATACATCGCGGATATCCAGGCTATTCTTTCAGACATGTGTTGTTGCCATTACCTGTCCACACTGTCACATGACCTTTGGAGGTACATAGTTACGACAGTTACAATAGTCTGCACTATGTTGTTAGGCCTAGGTGATGGCTGCTGAAAACTTGCGACCAGCTCATCTTAACTTGCTTACCTGGAACGCCAGAGGACTTAATAATCCTAAAACAATCTGACAAATATTTGCATATTTTGACCGGTTGCATATTGATGTTGCCCTTTTACAAGAAACGCATCTTGCCCCTCACTCTGACAGTCACATCGGACATAAATGGACGGAATCAATACATAACTCAATGTACTCCTCAGACTCCAGAGGGGTTCTAATCCTAATCAAAAGGGGGACGCACTTCACTGTAGAAACTACCACTGTAGATGACCAAGGGAGGTACATTATTGTCACAGGGCAGCTTAGAGGACAGAGGATAGCGATCATCAATACATATGGCCCAAATACTGATGACCCTGATTTTTATCATACGATCTGGCAAAAACTGCAAGAACTAACGGATAGAACGTTACTTGGGGGGGGGATTTTAATCTTGCTTTGGACAAACACCCTAACAGATCAGGTACAACTACGGAACCACATCGTAAGGCACTGGGTAAATTGAAAGATATGGAGGCCACGCACACATCAGCCGCACATAACAAATGGTCTCGTTTAGACTATTGGGTGGGAACTAGAGACACGGTGCTATGGACCAGAGCTATAACTCATTTACCTAGAACATTGTCTGACCATATCCAGTATTACTGTCCATTGGTATATCACATTACACACCACCCTCATTCAGTTGGAGATTTAATGCGAAAGCGCTGTTGGACACAGTGTACACTGATACAATCAGCATGGCTATTACTGACCACTTTGAATTAAATGAGCCCACTGTGGAAGACCCTAGCCTGCTGTGGGAAGCTTTTAAAGCTACAATTAGGGGTATTTGTATAAGCACAAATGCTGTAATTCTGAAAGATATACGAGACAGCTTAGTATACTGGAGGCTAAATTGAAACAATTAGAACGTTCCGTCTCCTCACCCACGCACACAAGGCCCTCTACGACCTAGGACCCGAATGCCTCAACACACGACTATCCTTCTACACCCCCACCCGCCAATTACGTTCGTCCAATCAAGCCCTCGCCACAATCCCGCGCATCCATAGATCCACCATGGGGGGAAGAGCCTTCTACTACTTAGCAGCCCGAACCTGGAATTCCCTCCCCACCCACCTCCGCCTTACACAGAACCACCTCTCCTTCAGAAAGCAGCTTAAAACCTGGTTATTCGATAAGTAAAGCTCCCACCCCCCTCAAGCGCCTTGAGACCCTCTGGGTGAGTAGTGCGCTATACAAATCTCTGAACTTGAACTTGAACGTCAATATGAACGTACACAACATATCAAAATATTGGGGGACATGAGAGTCGTGATATCGGAATACCAGTCATATGCAGAAGACGGACTTAAGAATATAACCAAACGCACTGTTGCGAGAGCCTATGGTGAGGGATGTAGACCAGGTAAACTATTAGCATCTAAGATTTCTGCCGGACGCGCTCCGCAAACATTCCTAACTATCCGGGATAAAACTGGTGCCACGCATAATGATGCGCAGGGTATATTGCAAGAATTTATTAAAACCTATGGTGCCCTGTATACATATCAGACCACAGCCTCACCCTCTGAAATTATGGAATACCTAGAAGATGTTGCCATTGCATGGCTTTCAGACACATAAAGGGAATACCTATCATTACCGATCACGGTAGAGGAGGTTACAGAAGTCATTAAATCACTTCCCAATGGTAAAGCAACAGGCCCGGATGGGTTCACATGCGAATTTTATAAATCCTTCGTAGACCAACTAGCGCCCAGTTTGGTCGCGATGTATGGTGATGCCCATGACAAGATGATGTTGCCCCCTACACTGAGGGAAGCTATGTTGATTGTACTCCTTAAACCAGCCAAAGATCCAGAATTCTGTGACTCATATAGGCCTCTGTCACTACTAAACGTAGACACAAAAATATTATCTAAAATGCTGGCGACCAGATTGCTGCCATTAATGACAAACTTAATATTACCTGATCAGTCGGGGTTTATACCCACAAGGTCATATGCACACAACACCAGAACTCTCTTTGCACTTTCGCACTATTTGATTCCAACCACTAAGGCAGCCGCGGTTATGTTAGATGCAGCTAAAGCATTTGACTCTATAGAGTGGCCGTATCTAATTACAGTTTTACAGCGAATGTAGTGGGTGCAGTTGCTGTACACTGAGCCAACTGAACATATAAAAGTCAACAACTACATATCTGATACGGGGTGTTGATTGCACGGGGGACAATGCAGGGATGTCCGCTGTCCCCTTTACTTTTTGCGATTGCCCTTGAGCCACTGGCTTGTAAAATTAGACAGGGACATCAATACTCGGCTCTCCAATTTCCACAACGTCCATTGCATATATCGCTATACGCCGACGATATGATGTTGTATGTATGGGACCCAGAACAGCACCTAGCCCCTCTATTATGAGAATATATTAAATTTGGACGGCAGTCTGGACTCCAGATTAACTGGTCTAAATCTCTTATAATACCGCTCACTGACACCACACAGTCTCATCCCACGGAATTTCCCTTCCCTTCCTGTCCCAGAAGTTGTAATTTGTGCAAATTATGGCACGGCGATCAGTGTGATGGAAGATAAAATAGGGCGCTGGATTCAATTACCATTATCACTAGCTGACCGGATAGCCATTGTTAAGATGGTAGTATTACCAACATTTTTATACCTTTTTAACAATATACCCATTACTCCCCCCCAGCTGAAGTTTTTCGTAGACTAACTTCCTTGGTGACTCGTCTAATATGGGCGGGCAAGAAGGCCCGCATTGAATTGTGAGCTTTGACATTACCCTATTCCAGGGGTGGCTTTAAGGTCCCGGATTTCCTGCTTTACTATTTGTGTTCGCAAGCGCAATATGTGCATTATTGGTATCACCAGGTCCCTTACCTTACCCATGTGGCTATAGAGGAAGGGGATGCTTCCCCAATCCCTTTGTCTGCTGTGGTAACACATCACTGGCCTCCTCTCCATAACAAAGATATAAATACTATAGACTCGACCAATGCTGCCTGGCGCAAAATGGGTAGTTTGTCACATAAATAGCCTTTGTATGCCCCTGCATTACCACTGCATCACCACCCAGAATTATCAGTCACACGGGAAGAGGTAGGCATGGGTCTATTGCAACAGGTGGGCATAGATACTATGTGGGACCTATACTGTAATGGTATATTCAAAACGCCACAAGAACTTACATATATTAGTAATCAAACTCTACTGTTTCTTCACGTACCATAGATTGAAAGGTGCGATCAAGAAATTGTACCCCTCTTACCCAGCGGAACCACGGCAACTGTCAGCGTTACAAATGATACTCACTATGACCAGTAATAAACACATGGTGTCCAAACTATACATTACACTACAGGAAGACATAGCGGAGATGACGCACAGGGCACTTGAAAATTGGAATGCTGTATTAGATGCTCCGCTGACAGAAGAGGACTGGGCTGTAGCTTGCTCTTTGACAGGTATGCTGACGCCTAATGGTAATTTGCGAATATTGCACCTCAAATATCTTCATCAAACCTATTATACTCCAGCCAGGCTATTTCGGTATGGATTACGCATGGATTCCAAGTGTCAACTTTGCAATGCCGAACCAGCTGACTTCCTGCATCTTGCATGGTCTTGTATGGCGGTGCATGTCTTTTGGGAAAAAGTTGTGCATTTGCTGGGAGAAATGGTGGGTACTAACATTATATGCTCTAGTCGAGCCTCTTTACTGGGGCTAGTTCGTGATGTGTGCGCCACTAAGTGCAAATTTTTTGTTATCGCTTTACTTCTAGCCAAACGAAGAATTTCAATGTGTTGTGACAGTAGAGAAACTCCCAAAGTTAAACAATGGCTTCAGGACATGTTATACTGTAAGGAAGTGTTGCTAACTTATGAAGAAGAACTGCCTGCCAGTTCCAAACCTAGGGACTATTGGAAATATTTGGTCGCATGAATGCAAACACACCAGGTTGATTAACTATGTATAGTGACTTTATCTGTAGTAGAGGTATCATGTGGTAATATCCAGTAATTGTTGTGACTGGATCAAGGATGTTGTAGTACAACAGTCTGTATTTTGTTCAAATGTTTGGACATTGTATGTCTTTGAAAATGCCAATTAAAAAAAAAAAACTCTTTGCAGTTCTCAAAATGTCGTAAAAACATCTTCTTATCTGGAATGCATAAAAAGGCAATAACACATTAAGGGCTAGATGTAGGTAAATTAGATTTACCGATTCATAAATATCGAATTTTACCAATTCGGTGTTCATGAATCGGTAAATCTAATGTAGGTAAGAAGCCCATAGGAATCAATGGCAAATACCGATTCGGTAATTACTGAATCGGTAAAATTACCAAATTGCCAAGGGGGACAGGGTGTCACTTTGACACCCTGTTGCACCCCTGTTTCTGGCTTGTGTGCCATGTGACCTAAGGGCATGTATGTGTGTCACATGGCACAGGTGTACATGCACAGATGTGCATGTACACAGGCATTCGTTATTTACCACCAAATAGTATTTGGGGGTAAATAAAGAATCGGTAAGGGCCTGTGGCACTGTTTAAAGTGCCACCTACATCTGTATTTACCGATTCTGTAAATTTACCGATTCGGTACATTTACTGAATCGATAAATATACCGATTCTGTAAATATAAGGCCCCCTACATGTCAAACACCAATCGGCCGTTACCGACTGGTATTTGGTGACCTACATCTGGCCCTAGGTCCCTTTTGATGCTTAAAATTGAAATTACAGCTGGTCCTTGCTTCCTTATGTGAGCAGGACGTGTGGGCCATTACCAAAGTTCCCCTTTCCTAGAGCACGCGCATTGATAGCAATAGGTAAAACGGTTGGATGATATCTTTAGAATCTACCTCCTACCTGCAAATGAAATCAAAAGTCTTTCCATGGCCTACTTAGCATTCCATCTTTCTTAAGTCAGTGAATTGAGTACTATGAAATTGAATAAGAGTAACCTTGGTTATTTCCAACAATAAGAAAAAGCAAAACTGCAGTATAAAGTACTATAAAAATATTAATAATATATTTTAAATTTACTTTTAAGTAACACAAAGCACTGCATTAATACAATTCCAAAAAAAACCAAAAACAGCAATGTGTTAATAAAAAACAAAACATAATGACCCGTAACTCTAGTGATTAATGTACCTGCTGGACAGAGATGGAGTTTTGCCTAGTCACTGTTTTGATTCACCATAAAGTAGCACAGAGGGTTAAAGTGCCCGCTGCAAAACATGTGTATCATGCCTATCACAAAATTGTATTTCATATGGATAGCTCAATGGTTTACTGTTTTTGTCAGAGAGATTCTTCTGTTACTAAGTTAAGATCCAAATGTGGCACAGTGAGGAAATGAACTGGCAACAAACAGCTGCATGCAAGACATAGTTTAGTTTCGTTTTTAAATTTATAATGCTACCCAACAAAGGGTTTCCCGGCGCACATAGGTTAAAAACTTATGTTTCTCCCCTGTCTTTCATTATCCTGAGGTTGCTAAAAAGGGGTGTTTTTGGGTGGAAATAAATTCTTATTAGCAAAGCCAACCCCAACCACAGTGTTTGATTTTAAATCTTGTTTGTTGACGTCTCCTGCTCAAGCACTCTTAAAATATAATGTCTATGGAAGTCTTGCTGTGAGCTAACAGGGCACCTTACTGCGAACAACAACCTAATTATTATAATTCATTTTAAGTACCTGCATCAATTATAGTATACCCCACTACAACTTTGTAGGTTTGGACTGCTTGATACTACGTGCTGCATGAGGTGTGAGTTGGCCAATGCTGATTTTTTTGCACCAAGCGTGGCTGTGTGCTGGCATATCTGCATTTTGGGCCAAGGTGACGAATGTACTCACTGATATTGTGCTGGAACCTGTGTGCTGTGCACCAGAGCTTTTCTTACTTGGGAATGCTCAATGTTTAACTCCTTGCACGCTCGTGACAGAACCATTCCGTCACGAGCCACGGTGGGGCTGCGCTGGTGACGGAATGGTTCCGTCACGGCCCGGCCGCCGCGCCTGCGTGGTGCTGATTTTGCGCCTGCGCGGCGCGTTCTATTGAGCGGGTGGGGCCGTGACGGAACCATTCCGTCATAAGCACAGCGCCACCGGGGCTCGTGACGGAGTGGTTCCATCATGAGCATGGTGGCACCACGCGGCCCACCTCCCCCCTAGCGCAGCGGCGGAATTACCGCCGCGGCCAAGGGGTTAAAGTCCTGCAACCAACGGTTGGTCGCCATCTCAACCTTGTTCGCTAAAAGAGCAGTACTGCAATGCTGGGGTGCGAAAACCACTCCTACTGTCAAGAAATGGGTCTGTGATCTGCTTTATTGCAGGGACCAGCTTGAGGTCTGCGAGGAGGAGCTACCTGAGGCTTCGCACCCAAAAGACTTCTGGGACCCACTAACTGTATACTTACTATATAATCCTGACCTGTAACAATATAATGGACTATTAGTTACCCTATATCCGGTCATTGTTTCGCTTGCAACAGGATTCCACCCCCTTGACTATGTTTATGCTCTGCCACTCATGTGTGTTGCTTTGTTCTGGAGTCACCAATCTATTCGTGTATTACATTTGCTATGCCGGTGGGATGGTGGAGGGAGAAGTTTGTTTTTTTCGAACGGATTGATGCCTATTGTTGTGTACCTTTTGTATGTTACTGGGCAATTGAAAACTGAATAAACATATTTAAAAAAAAAATATATATATATATATATCCACATACCAAAGTTTGCCATATTTAGAAACACCAACGCAGTTAGAAATGTCTTCCTGTCTTTAATTGCAGTTACAAGCACAACGTGCATTCTTCCCCCAGTCCAAGCGCCAAATGCATTTCGAGCATGAGCTCTTTTTCAATGGCTTGCACGCGAGTTCTGGCAGCTGTGGGGACTATTTCCTTTCACTTCTTGCCCCGCCCAAGTGGGATTTCATCCGCCCAAAGTGGGATTACATACCAAAGTGGCTGTTGGGAAACGTAGTCCGCTGCTCAGGTAAGTTCGTGTACAACTGTACTCCCCAAGTGGGTTGAGAGGAGGAGAATCACCTTCGTGCATGTAAATTACCCAAGCTGCAAAAATCGGAAATTTACAACTCCTTTCAGCACTTTTATTTTCTAGTGCAAGGTCCGCTGTCATCACGGTGGGGCATTTCAGCGACGTGGCAAACGCCGCAAATTAGTTCCACATACCAAAGTTTGCCATATTTAGAAACACCAACGCAGTTAGAAATGTCTTCCTGTCTTTAATTGCAGTTACAAGCACAACGTGCATTCTTCCCCCAGTCCAAGCGCCAAATGCATTTCGAGCATGAGCTCTTTTTCAATGGCTTGCACGCGAGTTCTGGCAGCTGTGGGGACTATTTCCTTTCACTTCTTGCCCCGCCCAAGTGGGATTTCATCCGCCCAAAGTGGGATTACATACCAAAGTGGCTGTTGGGAAACGTAGTCCGCTGCTCAGGTAAGTTCGTGTACAACTGTACTCCCCAAGTGGGTTGAGAGGAGGAGATTCACCTTCGTGCATGTAAATTACCCAAGCTGCAAAAATCGGAAATTTCCAACTCCTTTCAGCACTTTTATTTTCTAGTGCAAGGTCCGCTGTCATCACGGTGGGGCATTTCAGCGACGTGGCAAACGCCGCAAATTAGTTCCACATACCAAAGTTTGCCATATTTAGAAACACCAACGCAGTTAGAAATGTCTTCCTGTCTTTAATTGCAGTTACAAGCACAACGTGCATTCTTCCCCCAGTCCAAGCGCCAAATGCATTTCGAGCATGAGCTCTTTTTCAATGGCTTGCACGCGAGTTCTGGCAGCTGTGGGGACTATTTCCTTTCACTTCTTGCCCCGCCCAAGTGGGATTTCATCCGCCCAAGTACAGTTGTACACGAACTTACCTGAGCAGCGGACTACGTTTCCCAACAGCCACTTTGGTATGTAATCCCACTTTGGGCGGATGAAATCCCACTTGGGCGGGGCAAGAAGTGAAAGGAAATAGTCCCCACAGCTGCCAGAACTCGCGTGCAAGCCATTGAAAAAGAGCTCATGCTCGAAATGCATTTGGCGCTTGGACTGGGGGAAGAATGCACGTTGTGCTTGTAACTGCAATTAAAGACAGGAAGACATTTCTAACTGCGTTGGTGTTTCTAAATATGGCAAACTTTGGTATGTGGAACTAATTTGCGGCGTTTGCCACGTCGCTGAAATGCCCCACCGTGATGACAGCGGACCTTGCACTAGAAAATAAAAGTGCTGAAAGGAGTTGGAAATTTCCGATTTTTGCAGCTTGGGTAATTTACATGCACGAAGGTGATTCTCCTCCTCTCAACCCACTTGGGGAGTACAGTTGTACACGAACTTACCTGAGCAGCGGACTACGTTTCCCAACAGCCACTTTGGTATGTAATCCCACTTTGGGCGGATGAAATCCCACTTGGGCGGGGCAAGAAGTGAAAGGAAATAGTCCCCACAGCTGCCAGAACTCGCGTGCAAGCCATTGAAAAAGAGCTCATGCTCGAAATGCATTTGGCGCTTGGACTGGGGGAAGAATGCACGTTGTGCTTGTAACTGCAATTAAAGACAGGAAGACATTTCTAACTGCGTTGGTGTTTCTAAATATGGCAAACTTTGGTATGTGGAACTAATTTGCGGCGTTTGCCACGTCGCTGAAATGCCCCACCGTGATGACAGCGGACCTTGCACTAGAAAATAAAAGTGCTGAAAGGAGTTGGAAATTTCCGATTTTTGCAGCTTGGGTAATTTACATGCACGAAGGTGATTCTCCTCCTCTCAACCCACTTGGGGAGTACAGTTGTACACGAACTTACCTGAGCAGCGGACTACGTTTCCCAACAGCCACTTTGGTATGTAATCCCACTTTGGGCGGATGAAATCCCACTTGGGCGGGGCAAGAAGTGAAAGGAAATAGTCCCCACAGCTGCCAGAACTCGCGTGCAAGCCATTGAAAAAGAGCTCATGCTCGAAATGCATTTGGCGCTTGGACTGGGGGAAGAATGCACGTTGTGCTTGTAACTGCAATTAAAGACAGGAAGACATTTCTAACTGCGTTGGTGTTTCTAAATATGGCAAACTTTGGTATGTGGAACTAATTTGCGGCGTTTGCCACGTCGCTGAAATGCCCCACCGTGATGACAGCGGACCTTGCACTAGAAAATAAAAGTGCTGAAAGGAGTTGGAAATTTCCGATTTTTGCAGCTTGGGTAATTTACATGCACGAAGGTGATTCTCCTCCTCTCAACCCACTTGGGGAGTACAGTTGTACACGAACTTACCTGAGCAGCGGACTACGTTTCCCAACAGCCACTTTGGTATGTAATCCCACTTTGGGCGGATGAAATCCCACTTGGGCGGGGCAAGAAGTGAAAGGAAATAGTCCCCACAGCTGCCAGAACTCGCGTGCAAGCCATTGAAAAAGAGCTCATGCTCGAAATGCATTTGGCGCTTGGACTGGGGGAAGAATGCACGTTGTGCTTGTAACTGCAATTAAAGACAGGAAGACATTTCTAACTGCGTTGGTGTTTCTAAATATGGCAAACTTTGGTATGTGGAACTAATTTGCGGCGTTTGCCACGTCGCTGAAATGCCCCACCGTGATGACAGCGGACCTTGCACTAGAAAATAAAAGTGCTGAAAGGAGTTGGAAATTTCCGATTTTTGCAGCTTGGGTAATTTACATGCACGAAGGTGATTCTCCTCCTCTCAACCCACTTGGGGAGTACAGTTGTACACGAACTTACCTGAGCAGCGGACTACGTTTCCCAACAGCCACTTTGGTATGTAATCCCACTTTGGGCGGATGAAATCCCACTTGGGCGGGGCAAGAAGTGAAAGGAAATAGTCCCCACAGCTGCCAGAACTCGCGTGCAAGCCATTGAAAAAGAGCTCATGCTCGAAATGCATTTGGCGCTTGGACTGGGGGAAGAATGCACGTTGTGCTTGTAACTGCAATTAAAGACAGGAAGACATTTCTAACTGCGTTGGTGTTTCTAAATATGGCAAACTTTGGTATGTGGAACTAATTTGCGGCGTTTGCCACGTCGCTGAAATGCCCCACCGTGATGACAGCGGACCTTGCACTAGAAAATAAAAGTGCTGAAAGGAGTTGGAAATTTCCGATTTTTGCAGCTTGGGTAATTTACATGCACGAAGGTGATTCTCCTCCTCTCAACCCACTTGGGGAGTACAGTTGTACACGAACTTACCTGAGCAGCGGACTACGTTTCCCAACAGCCACTTTGGTATGTAATCCCACTTTGGGCGGATGAAATCCCACTTGGGCGGGGCAAGAAGTGAAAGGAAATAGTCCCCACAGCTGCCAGAACTCGCGTGCAAGCCATTGAAAAAGAGCTCATGCTCGAAATGCATTTGGCGCTTGGACTGGGGGAAGAATGCACGTTGTGCTTGTAACTGCAATTAAAGACAGGAAGACATTTCTAACTGCGTTGGTGTTTTTAAATATGGCAAACTTTGGTATGTGGATATATATATATATATATACATATATATATATATATATAACGTCTACCAGTAAGGATGGCACATAAATCCTACACCTTGTAGTCCTCATTGTCTTATGCAACATTTCCTATACGTTGATTTACACATGCATGATTAATTTTCTTTGCTTATGTGTGAAGTGCTCTGACACCCTACATTGGTATGAGTAACGCTATAAAAGAAAAGAAATACATGCGAGAGAAAGGCTATGGAGAAACGAGGGGCACTGTTGACGGGTGGTGGTGAGAAAACGCTGGAGAAGGAGGTTAGTGGGGGCGCTAACAAACATTGTTACACTAGGCGTGAACAGAGCTAAAGCCCACCCTTCTCTCACTACCCACCCTCCCACCATGCAAGTCTGGCATACCAACCCATTACGGTTGCAATATGACTAGCTTGTTACCCTCCTGGTGTTTCGTTTTAAGTCCAGGTTTTAAGTCCAGGCCAGCCGCGGCCGGTAGTGGGAGTACCTGCCGGGAGGTGACGTGGGGAGGGGGAGGGGCAGGGTGGGGAGTAGTAATGTATGGATTCCAGACCTTAACAGGTAAGTAAACATATAAATAAATTAAACAAATTTCATTATGTGCACTACATCGCCAAATGCAATGCAGTGCGTGCAACGAAATTAGTTACTCCCACTACCGGCCGCGGCTGGTCCAGGCCAGTAAAAATATTGGGGAAAGGAGTGAACTCCGATATTTTATATTGCTTGAAACATATCTAAAACAAAAATAGTAAGAAATCATGTTAAAGATATTTAAAAGCTGGCCAAACCATTTCAGATTGTTAATTGGAGCAAATAGAGGGATGACTGAAATGTTACAAAAGAAACAGTGCTTCGGAGAAAAAAGAGAAACTTGCACATGGGAAACATGTCTCAAGGAAATATAATGCATTCAACTTCAATTTGAGATGAAACAACACACATTCTCCCCAATTGTGAGCACGTTGAACCCCATAACACGAAGTTCAAAGGTGACAAAGAAAGTCGAAGTATGCTATCCTAAATTTACTTGTTTTGGCACATAAAGTGATTTGTCCATGATCACTTTTCTGGTAAGTGGGAAATTAAGATTCAAATAGGGCCTTCTGGCACTGAGGTCTGCAACTCATCTGTTCACACTCACAACCCTTTTAATAAAATGTGTTTAGGACAGATGAAAATCTCAGACCTAGTTAGATAAATGTCAAAGATGTGCGAAATGTATGCAGCTGACTTTCACTAGCTGCTTAGTTGTTTACATTTAACAGTTTCATTGCGTGCAATGGTAGCCACATTTTTTATAAAGGTTTGTTTTCTTTTTTCAAACGCTCTACCTTTCATATTAGATCCCACCTACTCTTCAAATAGTATACAGAAACTGATCAAATGGACAGTAATTACTTTAAATAACTGCTAAAATAATAATGTAAAAATGTGAATGAATTTGATTACAACTACAGTTGCATTAGTAATTATTTAACACCATGTATGGTATATTGCAATTGTCTTATGTAGACTAACAATATGTATTATTCAATCTGAGCATCCGCTTGCTCGATGTCGTCTGAAACTTGTCTTTTTTTCTCTACGTGCTCCTGAGGTACAGAAGAGTATCATTCTGATGGTTGTTCACTAATATGATTCCTCCGTATGATACCTCTCAGCCTCCCCCCAGGTTACTCCGCATATTCGGTGGAGTTTCTCTGTTACTTCATTTTAATTGATCCCTGCGCTGTTGCTGCGCCTAATAAAAAAGATTGGACTGCGCTGCATGAAGAGAGGTGTTCACTTTCTCGCCAGCCTGCCTTGAATGAAGAGATAAAGAACTACTCGAAGACTCCTGCAGCCCCGCCCGGCTCCTGTTTTCCATTGCAGCCCAAGAGGTGTTGCAGAGTGCCACACATTAATTATGTTTTTAAAAGAGCTCCTTAGGACACAGTTTCTCACACCGGACCACAGATATCAGCCCATATGCGTGACATTTTTTAAATGAGCAACATCTTTAAGGAGGAAGAAAGTAGTGTGGGCAATATCTTCAGGAAAATTCTTATAGATATTAATGTGTGTGTGTGTGTGCGTGCGTGCGTGCGTGTGTGTATACCAGGAAACAGCGAGGGGATCCCAGTTGTGGTGAGCCACCCGGCCGCTACCATACATTGTTTGCATGCACCTCCCTGGGCCGAGCGCGGACCAGGGAGTATTTAATAAAAGGTGACGTCAGCGCACGTGGCTGACGGCACGGACCGAGTATCTGTGAGGTTGTTCTCTGGAGTGCTCCCACTGGGCATGGGAGGCTCACCCTTGCATGGCCTTGTGATATAGCTTTGGTGACCTAAGCAGATACCCCACACCTACCCCTCTCTAGAGTCGGGGGTACTACATTGGCGAAGAAGCGGAATCTATCCCCGTGTGCAACTATGTGGCTGGTGCGTGGAGGAGCTGATAAGTGTGAAAGGAGGCAACCATGCTGGATTCAACAGAGAGAACAGCGGCGGCGGGAGCCGCCGGAGGGCGGCCGAGCCGCGCAACCGAGAAGACACTCCCGGAATTCAGTCAGCTGGAGGACCCTGCGACAGCAGCCCCACGCTGGAAGAAGTGGCTGGGGCAGCTAGAAAATTACTATGTGGCCACTCGAGAAATGGATGCGACGGTGAAGAGGTCGCTGATGCTACTTATGGGAGGTGACAAACTGTACAAGCTTTTTCAGGACCTACCAGACACCGGAGGTAGTGGGGACTATGACAAGGCGGTACAGGCCCTCAACCGTTACTTTGACGCCCAAGTGACTCTTGACTATGAACATTTCAAACTGCGCCAGGCCAAACAGCTGGGGGAGGAGTCGAATGACATGTATTATGCAAGGTTGAGAAAGCTGGCCAGCACTAGCACTGTGGCTGATCGGGCGTTCGAGACCCGGGCCCAGTTAATAGCCGGGTAGAAGTTGGAACTGCGAAAGCTCATTCTCCGCCAACCAGGAATTACGCAGGAAGAAAAACTTATCCTGGGGTGGTAACATGAGCTGGCGGATGTGCGTGCTGGTGAAATGGAGATGGCGTTTGCCAAGAAACCCACGGGGAGTCAGGCGGTGTTTCCCAATCCGATCAAGGAAGAACGATTGAGGCATTGAAGAAATGGCACAGTCGAGGGGGCGAAGGAGGGGCCAGGCCAGAAGAAAGGCGCCGGCGGCGCGAGTGCCGGAACTGTGGTATGGGAGTGCATGCTCCGAGGGTGTGTTCAGCCCAGGGAAGACAGTGCATGTAGTGCAACAAATATGGCCACTTTGCGAAAGTGTGTCAAGGTGGCAAGATGTAGAACAGCAGCCGGCCTCAAGATGCAGGGTCCACGAAGTCTGCCAAGAAAATTCTGGAGAGGAAGAGGGGGACAGCAGGGGGCAGCCGTCGTCAACATCGGATGACGACGACGAGAACGTCTTCGTGATATCCCATGTGGGCGGGGTAAACATCACAAAGCAACCACCTCCCACGTGCCAAGTGTGGATTGGTGACACATGAGTAAGGGCGCTAATAGTAAACAAAGGGGGGGGAGGGAGAGGGAGTAGTGGATTCTGTCTCCCCAGATAATATTCATAAACAAAAGGAATCCACTAGGTTGGGTTCGGTGGTCCCTACAGTGGTGGGGAGCAACCAGTGTTGTTTAAATACCCCTCACACACCAACAGGCCCCTTGGTGTCATGCTTCATCATCGGGGTCTTCGCAAACCTCTACGGGATGCGGCGTGCTACGACTCACGACTACGTAGGAGCACTGTAAGTGAACTATGTGCTGGTGTGTGTGGGTAATAAAATGTGAGTGGTGAGGTGAAAGTGAAATATTAAAAAATACCTGGTTCGTAAGTACAGAAAAAAAAAATGTTTTATTAAGTCTTCGGCTGGTATCATTAAAAAGTGCGAGAGAGGTTGTTTTCTACTGATTAGGGTAAAACAACCTCACAAGTGCGTCGACATGTTTCGGAGTAGAAAACTCCTTCTTCAGGACAAGGATGTGCACTACTTATCCTCACCTTACTCACATGTATGTAGATGTTAAAGTGTGCTCTACAAAAATAATTTTAGGTGAAAATGTACCTATCTGTTTTATTAAAGGTCAAAAGTCCGTTGCGCCCAATTGGCGATGACCTGAACCTGTGAATGAAGAAAGGTCAAATAAACCATAATGTAAATACATGTTCAAGAAACACTGTGTAAATACACAGGAGGGTAACAAGGAGCAAAAGTAAGGTCCAGGAACCCTAAAAAAGAAAAGGAAAAAAACGAACAAACACATAGACTGGGACACACATTAATGGTCTCTGAAGATCTCCAAATGATTCCATGAGATGAAAAAACATAAAAGGTAATACATAGTGAAACATAGATGTATGTAGCTTACTTATAGTAATGGGCCAAATAGCCTCATGAGCCAGAAGCGTGGTATTGGGGGTTCCTGTTCTGCCCAGTGTGGCAACCTGTGAGGTATTCAAGGAACCGAGTTTAAGCATTAAGAGCAGTCGATCCTGGTATGGGTTTTAGGCAGATGTAAAACTTCCAAACACACACAAACACTCACGGTTACTGCAAGGCCTGGTTGGCTCTCATCCCCTCAACGCGGCTCTGACGAAGTGTCGGTCAAGTCAGAGGTAAGCCCTTTTATAGTGTTTCACCCGTTACTAATTGTCCCTTCATTGGAAAAGGAAACGGCCCATACATGGACATGCCCCTTAGATTCCGACCCGCTTCTGCGCCGGTTAGGCAGGGCGTGTCCCCAGCAGTACGCGCGTATGCGAAGGGGAGACATTAACCGCTGGCGCATGCGCATGGCGGTAGTGTCTTAGTAAACGTTCAGGAGGGAGTTTGGTAGGCACTCGCGCATGCGCGGGAAATGCTTATCCCTTATTGCAGTGTTGTGAGCGCAATATAGAAATCCTCGTCTTTGAGCATACTACAGTTGGGAAAAGGGTTTGATTTGACATGACAGCGTTATAGAGGCAGCTATAAACGATAGGTTGGTATGTACAATTACACATTTTTGGGGGTGCATTTCGAATTCTCACGATGACATTTAGAGGAGTACATTATGACACTTAGTTAAATGCTGTCCAAGGTAGACAGGCCTGTATTTTAACGTAATTGGCTCCATGGGATGAGTCATTTAGCCCAGTGACATCTGAGCCCAAACGAAATACCCATCTCTGTTCTTTTTCAAACAGACCTCTTTCTGAAGGCAGTTGTTCAATTACAGTCCAATGTATCTCATTCACACAGTGCTGTGCCTCTAGAAAGTGTGATGCGATTTTCGTTGTCTGTTTTTTGCACCTCACATTGCTTTTGTGTTCATTGATTCTGGTTTTTACAGCACGCGTCGTCATCCCCACATACTCTTTTCCACAGGGGCATGTGATAAGGTACACAACATTTCTGCTGTTACAGTTTGTGACGGCACGTTGTTCCCATCTGGTGCCATTTCTGAATTCGAGAGTTAGGCTTTTCTCGGTGAGGTGGCAATTATTACAATTCCCACATGGGTAATGCCCATGCAGACCTTGCAGTCTTGTCTGTTGGATTACATTGGTGCAGGGTCTCGTGTGCACCAAGATATCTTTTAAGTTTCTTCCTCTCCTGTGGGCGAAAATGGGTTTTTCTAAATCTAGATTCCCACTCGTCAGAATTCGCCAATGTTTATTCACCAGCTTAGAGATCTGGTTTGAGACGGAGCTGTACGTCGTGACACAGACTGTTCTGTTTTCTGTTTCTTCTTTTGGAGGATTGTCTTCCAGGAGGGCTTCCCTGTTTAATATTGCGGGCCCTTTTCATCGCCTGGTTTATGATTTTGTCGGGATATTTTCTTTGTTGCAATTTTTTGCTCAGGTCTAGGGCTTGGGATTTGTACTTCCCCACATCGCTGCAATTGCGGCGCAGGCGTAGGAACTGTCCATATGGTAAGTTCTCTCTTAGGTGACGTGGGTGAAAACTGTCAAACCTAAGGAGGCAGTTCCTAGCCGTAGGTTTAAAATGTGTCTCAGTTTTTAAGTGACCTGCCTCATGGTAAATGTTCAAGTCCAGGAAAACCATTGATTCATTGGACATTTGGTGGGTAAATTTCAGAAAGTTATTCTGATTGTTGATCCACTGCATGAAGTCCATGACAGATTGGCTATTCCCTTCCCAGATGACCAAGACGTCATCGATATAGCGCCTCCAGGAGAGGATCTTACTCCTGAACGGATTGTTTTGGTGCAGGATTTTGGTGGTTTCCAAATGGTGTACATAAAGACCTGCCAGGCTCGGCGCAAATGTGCTGCCCATGCTCGTCCCATGACGTTGTAAGTAAAGGGTTCCTTCATACTCAAAGAAGTTCTTGGTAAGGGCCATCGAGATACATTCCATCACTACTCCACGTGGGGTATGATAGTTCCATTGTTTACTGTGTAATACTTCCTCAATAATGAGGAGAGTTTCGTCGTGTGGGAGACTTGTGTAGAGGCTCTCCACATCGAGGCTCAGTAGTATTTGAGAGTCAGGGTTGAACGGGTGGTCTTTTAACATTTGGAGCGCAGCTTTTGTGTCCTTGAGATACGTGTCAGTAGCTTGGACAAGTGGTCTCAGGAAGGCATCCGCGAACTTGGAAAGTGGTTCGAGTACAGATGAAATGCCAGACACGATGGGGCGGCCAGGAGGATTCTCTAGGTTCTTGTGAACCTTGGGTATCGTGTAGAAGTGAGGTTTTCGCGGGTTTTTTTGTGTCAGGAACTGGGCCTCCTTCTTTGAAAGCCAATCATGGGCAAGAGCTTCTTCAGTCATTGCTCCTACTTGGATGCGTATGGACTCTGTGGGGTCCTCATCCAGAACCTGATAGTTCCTCCTATCTAAGAGGAGTCTTCTGCATTCCTGGTCGTATGCCGTGGTTGTCTGAATAAGCACTGCTCCGCCCTTATCCGCAGGTTTTATGACGATCTGCTTGTTTTGAGACAGTTCCCTTATCGCTTCGCTTTCTAGTCTACTCATATTTTGGAAAACTTTAGGGTCAACATCCATTTTGCCTAATTCCAACATGACCGCTTTTTCGAAAGCTAGAACTTCAACTCGAAGCTGATTATCCTGTGGTGTAAAGGACGACTTAGGTTTTAAGCCTGTGTCGGATGTCTCAACTCTAGGTGCTTGGTTGTAAAAGAAAGCCTTCAGCTTGATAGTTCTGACAAAGTCCTGAACCTCTTTGTGTAGGAGGAATATATCTGGTTTGTTCGTAGGGACATAACCTAGGCCTTTATTGAGTACTTGTTTTTGCATGTTGGTTAGTGGCCAGGGTGATATATTTATGACTAGGTCCCTGTCTTGCTGGTTGACGCTCGACCCGCTGTCATACTCCTGGTGTGCACCCTGGGGTCTGTCTCGGTCACCGGCTGCCAGGTGACATTGTTCCCTCTCCTGTTCCTGCCTCTGTTGGATCCTGGGCCCCATGATAAAAAAGGCTGTTGATTTTGCTGTGGTGCAGTGGTCGGGTCTTCTCCCCACTGTGGGTACAATGGTCCCATTTGTGGTGGGCCATATTGGTATTGGGGGAACTGATATTGACCCTGGAAAGGGTTGAAAGGAGGTGGTCCTTGGAAACCTCGCCACCCTCTTTGGCGTGGAAACTGGGTTCTCTGTTGGCGGTAACCACCCCTCTGTTGTCTTTTGTTCCTGAATCCCCCTGAGTTAGTACTAGAGGAGCTTCCATCTGAGTTGACGCTGTCGGCATCACTCACGTTCCCACTGGCCACATAATCTGCTTTTGTATATGGGTAAGCCCATTCCGCTGTAAAACGATCTTTGTCTTTTTTAAATTTATTAAATTTGCTCTGTTTCAAGGTAGCCTCAAAATCCGACATTTGTTTATTAAGTTCTTCCAACCCTTTCTTAAGATCAGCAGGTGAAATATAAGCTTTCAATTCGACTTCTAGTCGTTGTATCTCGGTATTCAATTCCTGGGATTTTCGGCTTGCAGTCTGTACTATTAGTACCAACCAATCCCTGGTGCAATGCCAGGAAATTAGAGACCAGGCTTTTTTGAAGGTGAGGTCGTCTTGGAAGATAAAAGGTTTGTTTTTGACTAATAAACCCTGAGGGGCTAGTTTGTTCCTTAAATACTCCCTCATTAACAGACCATGCAGAGCAGCCCTGATCTGTACTTTCCGTACATTTGTCAATTCATCCCAATCTCCTACTGTAGGAGCTGGGTTGTTAGTACTCAATCCTTCGAATGGATTTTCTTCTGCCAAAATCCTGTCAATGTCATCCTCGGTGAATGTTAACCCATGCTCATCCTCCATGTTGGTGTAGATGGAGAGGATGACCAGTACGGTGTTGAGTGTAATGTGTGTCGCCAAAATGTGTGTGTTCAGGTAGGTTGGGTTCAGCTCCGTCTCAAACCAGATCTCTAAGCTGGTGAATAAACATTGGCGAATTCTGACGAGTGGGAATCTAGATTTAGAAAAACCCATTTTCGCCCACAGGAGAGGAAGAAACTTAAAAGATATCTTGGTGCACACGAGACCCTGCACCAATGTAATCCAACAGACAAGACTGCAAGGTCTGCATGGGCATTACCCATGTGGGAATTGTAATAATTGCCACCTCACCGAGAAAAGCCTAACTCTCGAATTCAGAAATGGCACCAGATGGGAACAACGTGCCGTCACAAACTGTAACAGCAGAAATGTTGTGTACCTTATCACATGCCCCTGTGGAAAAGAGTATGTGGGGATGACGACGCGTGCTGTAAAAACCAGAATCAATGAACACAAAAGCAATGTGAGGTGCAAAAAACAGACAACGAAAATGGCATCACACTTTCTAGAGGCACAGCACTGTGTGAATGAGATACATTGGACTGTAATTGAACAACTGCCTTCAGAAAGAGGTCTGTTTGAAAAAGAACAGAGATGGGTATTTTGTTTGGGCTCAGATGTCACTGGGCTAAATGACTCCATCCCATGGAGCCAATTACGTTAAAATACAGGCCTGTCTACCTTGGACAGCATTTAACTAAGTGTCATAATATATTCCTCTAAATGTCATCGTGAGAATTCGAAATGCACCCCCAAAAATGTGTAATTGTACATACCAACCTATCGTTTATAGCTGCCTCTATAACGCTGTCATGTCAAATCAAACCCTTTTCCCAACTGTAGTATGCTCAAAGACGAGGATTTCTATATTGCGCTCACAACACTGCAATAAGGGATAAGCATTTCCCGCGCATGCGCGAGTGACTACCAAACTCCCTCCTGATCGTTTACTAAGACACTACCGCCATGCGCATGCGCCGGCGGTTAATGTCTCCCCTCCGCATACGCGCGTACTGCTGGGGACACGCCCTGCCTAACCGGCGCAGAAGCGGGTCGGAATCTAAGGGGCATGTCCATGTATGGGCCGTTTCCTTTTCCAATGAAGGGACAATTAGTAACGGGTGAAACACTATAAAAGGGCTTACCTCTGACTTGACCGACACTTCGTCGGAGCCGCGTTGAGGGGATGAGAGCCAACCAGGCCTTGCAGTAACCGTGAGTGTTTGTGTGTGTTTGGAAGTTTTACATCTGCCTAAAACCCATACCAGGATCGACTGCTCTTAATGCTTAAACTCGGTTCCTTGAATACCTCACAGGCTGCCACACTGGGCAGAACAGGAACCCCCAATACCACGCTTCTGGCTCATAAGCCTATTTGGCCCATTACTATAAGTAAGCTACATACATCTATGTTTCACTATGTATTACCTTTTATGTTTTTTCATCTCATGGAATCATTTGGAGATCTTCAGAGACCATTAATGTGTGTCCCAGTCTATGTGTTTGTTCGTTTTTTTCCTTTTCTGTTTTAGGGTTCCTGGACCTTATTTTTGCTCCTTGTTACCCTCCTGTGTATTTACACAGTGTTTCTTGAACATGTATTTACATTATGGTTTATTTGACCTTTCTTCATTCACAGGTTCAGGTCATCGCCAATTGGGCGCAACGGACTTTTGACCTTTAATAAAACAGATAGGTACATTTTCACCTAAAATTATTTTTGTAGAGCACACTTTAACATCTACATACATGTGAGTAAGGTGAGGATAAGTAGTGCACATCCTTGTCCTGAAGAAGGAGTTTTCTACTCCGAAACATGTCGACGCACTTGTGAGGTTGTTTTACCCTAATCAGTAGAAAACAACCTCTCTCGCACTTTTTAATGATACCAGCCGAAGACTTAATAAAAAAAATGTTTTCTGTACTTACGAGCCAGGTATTTTTTAATATTTCACTTTCACCTCACCACTCACATTTTATTACCCACACACACCAGCACATAGTTCACTTACAGTGCTCCTACGTAGTCGTGAGTCGTAGCACGCCGCATCCCGTAGAGGTTTGCGAAGACCCCGATGATGAAGCATGACACCAAGGGGCCTGTTGGTGTGTGAGGGGTATTTAAACAACACTGGTTGCTCCCCACCACTGTAGGGACCACCGAACCCAACCTATTGGATTCCTTTTGTTTATGAATAAGGGCGCTAATAGACACGGGGCCTCTGTCATTATCCTGGATGCTGAGCAATCCTAGAGGCTCAAGCCAAGACCCCGACTAATGCCAATGGTGGCCCGCATCTTGACCTATGGAGGGGATACTCCGATCCCGCTGCAAGGGGTCGTCAACGTAGAAGTGAAGTACAAAGACAGAGTCACAACTACCCAGTTTTACATCACCTGCGACCGGGCCGGTCGTTGTTAAGCTGTCATACGGCCAAAGATCTAGGGCTAGTGACTTTTGCCAAGCAGATCCACCAGTCCCAGGCAGACCATATATTGGAGGAATTTCCTGAGCTGTTCAAAGGGCTAGGATGCCTGAAAGGAGTGGAGGTCAAATTGCACATCAACGATTCTGTACGGCCGGTGGCACTTCGTCACAGGAGAGTTCTATTTCACCTACGGCCTCTGGTCGAAGCCGAGTTGGACCAACTGGAACCCGAAGGAGTCATCGAGAAGGTGTCCGGCCCTTACCAATGGGTGTCGCAGTTGGTGGTAGCCCCCAAACCGAAGCAGTCAGGGGCCATCCGGCTGTGCGTTGACATGCGGCTGCCCAATAAGGCAATCAGACGTGAGAGACACATCAAGCCGACGATTGACGAAATTATGACAGACCTGAATGGGGCGCGGTGGTTCTCGGAAGTGGACTTGAATTCGGAATACCATCAAAGGATGTAGCGGAGGAGAGTCTGTATATTACGACATTTTCCACCCATGTAGGGCTGCAGTGGTTCAAGAGGCTGAGCTTCGGAGTGTCATCGGCCGCCGAGGTGTTCCAAGAAGCCGTGAGGGAGACACTTTCAGGCCTTGTGGGAGTCTTTAACGTGAGCAATGACATCCTCATCTTTTCGAGGTCCCTGGAAGAACATCATGTGAGGTTAAGGGCTACACTGAGGAGGCTGGCGGATCATGGCCTAACCCTGCATCAGACGAAGTGTGAATTTTACGCCACCGAAGTGGAGTTCTTCGGAAAACGGTTCTCGGCAAAAGGATTGCAAGTGGATCCCATCAAGGTGGAAGCTATCAGAATGGCTGTTGTCCCCCAGACGCCGTCCGAAGTGAGAAGCTTTGTAGGTATGGCCAACTACTGTGGCTGCTTCATCCCGCGACTGGCTACTTTGTCGGAACCTTTAAGACAGTTGACCAAAAAGGACACCACCTGGAGGTGGTCAGACAAAGATGCTCAAGCATTTGCAGATGTGAAAAGGGCACTTCTCACCAGGGCTACGGTGGCGTACTTTCAGCCAGGTGCGGCCACAGAACTGCTCGTAGGTGTTAGCCCAGTGGGACTGTTGAAAATTAGTACGTTTCGGTGAACATTATCTGCGCCATCTTGCCTCTTCCCCTGATGCCACACTTTTGTCGTGCGCGCCCGCCATTTTGTTAGATGCCCCGATCAGAACGAACCCTTTTTCATGCCGCTGGCCCCTGACATAGCCCTTCGCCTTCACTAAGCCTGCACGCTGACCACCCCCTGCTTGCACCTGCCTTGAGTCATAAACCCCTCTTCGGCGCTGCTCTGCCCCAGGCCCTCATCCTGTTCCCAGCGCGACACCTCCCTGCTTCCCTTTCATGATCTCCGGCCCTTAGATGCAAACCCCCTTTTTCCCCGTGTGCCCGTTTTGTCTTCCCCGTTCCCAGGCCAACACCCAGCTCTGCCGATACCATCCCTTGCCCCTCCCCGTACTATAGAAAGCTTCCCCCATCAAAGGATCCCCGGGTTGATCAAAGCCCCCACTCCATGAGATCCGATCAAACCCCCACATTTCCGTGAATCGGCGGAATATCCAGCTGCGTGATACTCATCACCTGTTGTGACTAGGGTGGGGACTTCGACTGTAAATGTGTGTGGGAACGGGCTCAAAGGGAGTTCCGGGAATGTCTTTTTCATACATCAAAGCTTTAACATGAATGTGTAATGTACAATAAAGTCATAAAATTGTGTATAAGAGGCCAGGCCTCAGGGATGCAGTTAGAGCACCTCAGAACGATACCTTCTGTCCGTTTCGTTGTGTTCTCCTCCGGAGAGAATAAAAACCTTGTTTCCTGCTTTCCAGTCTCCAGCGCCTGCCTCTTCATTGATTAAATAACTAGAGGGTCACAGAGGCAATACCGCCGGGCAAATATCGATTGCCCCCGACCCGCCGTCAGGTTTTTACAATTGGCGTCCCAAGCGTGGGGCCCATCAGCGACTCGTGGATCCAGTGGGAGAGGTCCCGACGACAGAGTGAACGACTGCAACGATCGGGAGAGCTCTTGCCCAATAGACCCTCGTCTGGCAGCCGATCATCCGAACTTCACTAGTTCCGAACAGACCTCTCTCGAGTGATCTACGGTCCTGACTGGGGACCATCAGGAGTGCCGTGAGAAATACGAGAAAAAGAGGACGATCGGGCGCTGGATTCGGAAGACAAGAAACTGTCCATATGGTCCGGGTAAGGTCGTGTAATCACGACAAGTTGCGAAATAATTGCTTGATTGCTTGATTGTTCAAAAATACTAGTATTGCTCTTTTTATTTATTTGGAGATTCACTGTCTACAAACGGAGAAACAACGGGCTCTCTCTTTGCAAGCAGTGGAGGATAGGTAGGGCAACAGCCGTGCTTATTTTTTCTCCCCCACTCAATAATCACTTGAAACTGAACTGTTGTTCGCAAACTATTGTTTCCTGGAGATTCCCTGTCTGCAAACAGGGAAGAGACCACCCTTTTTGCAGATAGTGAAAAGGATAGGTAACGCAGATCTTTGCGGACCTACTCATTCTCCCCATTGTTATTTATTGGTCTTTTGTTATTTTGATCCATGAGGTATTCACTGCCTGCAAACAACGGTGAATAGAAATATTCTGTCCGGTCTTTGCACCTAGTGATAAGATAGGCAGTGCTGACTTTTTAGTCCCTCGTTACGAGCCGTCATGCCTGTCTTCTCCCCACTGATTAATAGCCTGTTTAGCCCGGACCGTGTATTAGAGGTGGACCATATAGCTCCACTAGAAGGCACCCCTAATAAGGACATGTTCATAAACTATGGATTAGTCACCATAGCCTATAATAAATTGTGGCACAGGTATACCGAAGATAGTCAAGACAAACAGTGGCCACTGGCAGGATCCTTTGACCTTGATAAAATAGAAACGTTAGAAATAGCCCTTCGAAATAATAAGACAACGCCAATTATGCTCGACAGTCTCGGTATGTGGCGCAGAGAGGCTATGCAACGACAGAGAAAAGACGAGGACAAACCAAGTAGAGAAATATACCGACAGGACAACCCCAGGACACCGCTACCCACAACTTATCCCCCGACACTATGCAAAAGACGACCAGACTTAGGGCAAAACCAATGCGCTTTTTGTAGGTATGTCGGACACTGGAAAGCCCAATGCCCGACTCTACTGAGCGTGAGTAAAGGCAAAGGGCCGACAAAAACGACAGACCGGCAGTACGAGAAAAAGCGCGAGACAAAGAAGAACCCGACTTACATAGACAGACCAGACAGAACCACCACGTTTGATTATGCCCGATGGCACAGATTTCGCCAGGACAATTTCAGCGGCATGCTCAAGTTCTCCTAGGTCGGGCAACGTCAAGACGGGAACCCAGCCTCGTTTCAAATTCACAGACGGAAAAAGATAATTATGACCAATAACTGTTTTATATTCGTCTTGGGTCTTTGTATGTCGTACTTGTACTGTCCCCCGTCTGAGTTTGTGTGTATGTAATGTACAAATCTGCGTCATCCCTCTACACGTGTTTCCGTGTTACTCAACCTCTGTTAGCAGAAACTTAGCATAAAAGCAACCTGAAAAGAAAGAAATGGTAAAACAAAATCCGTAGACCATTAATGAACTTGAACTTTTAATTTAACACAACAAACAAGGAATAATAACGGTAAACTGTAGAAAATGAAAGTCAAACAGAACATTCGCCCCCCCCCATTCTGGAACCTTCCAAAGTAGGGCAGGGTTACGGCTACGCCCAACCAACGGCAACCCATATAAGGCGGGCCCGGCCGCCAACTCTTGGTCAGGAAATCTTAACGTATGGGGGAGCCGGAGGAGAGGCAGGAGCCAGCAGCCGGGGCAGTTGTAGGTAGTCCCGCCACATGTCTCTTCAGCCAGCCGCAACGGGCCTGGATAGACTTAAGTAGTCCCGCCACATGTCCAGAGGAGAACGAGGCACCTTTTTTCCTTTTCTCTTCCGTAACAGCCGCAGCAGCCCTGGACGGCGGGATGTCCTGCACGTACCTCCACAACAATTTGTCCAAGTTGGGCTGGGAGGGAGAGGCGACGCGGACGAGCCTCTCCCACCTCCACCGATAGGAGGTTTCCCAGCCCCCGGCCCGACGCCGAACACCCCCAGTCAGGCGATGGTGCCAATACTTCCACAGCACCGAACACACCATGGTGGCACCCCAGTACTTGCGCAGCACCGAACGTGCAATGGTGGCCATACTCCCACAGCACCGAGCACAGGTCTTGGGGAACACCGGATGTGGAGAAACCTTCATGCGGGGCGATGAAAAGGAGCGGCCTGGAGTGCACCGGGAGAAGGAGACGATGCGAACCAGTCTCCCTCGCCCCCCAGGTGGGGGCATCACAGCTGCACCCCAGCCGAACGTCCCGCTTTCACAAAACAGAGACCTCTTCCTTTCACTCCGAAGGATCTCTCCCACTCTTGCAAACTCGACGAGAGTGGCCCCTGTAGGGCCTCAAAATGGCGTCTGGGTCCGCTGGAAGGCGGGCCCCGGCCACTAGAGTAACTTTGACCAGCAACATAACTCGAACATTTGCCCCCTGGAGCACGAGCCCCCATCTCCGACAGCATCTCCGCAGCCTTGAAGATCCTACAAAGGTCCCCGGCGGAACCTTCGGCCTTTGCAGGCTTCCGGTAAGGGACGGCTGCCTTGATCGCCAGCGAAACAAACATGACATTGCCACTCCTTCTGTTAGCATGAATTCTAGAACTGCCGAAAAGGACTCTGGTCCAAACTGCCAGTAATGGGAAACATTTCCCCCTGATGCTGCTTCCGGACTGAGCCGGCCCCGCCCAAAATGGCGCTGGTATCAATCGGAACTTACGAACACCTCGTGGTGTTCCTTCGCACTGATATAAACTTGATGTTCTGAGATTTTATATGATCCTTTGTACACTTGGCTAGAAAAGACAAGGAGAACTCACTCGACGAACAGTATGAAAGGATCCCCGTTACAAATGTTGATTACAAATGTACAAATGTATTATATTTTTTTATAACTGATGTAAACCTCATTTACGACGTACACGTACGGTATGCATATAGGAAATCTGATTACAACCATTATGATTATGCTTCTAAATTATGAAAATAAATGCCCCCGAACCCCCAGCCAATTAATAGACGTTTTAGTTTCTTACAAATGAATGAGTCAAACTTTCCGATGTTTTTATTGCCGCAAACGACACCCCCCACTGTACGCACTTTAGCCATTGCCACGACCGGCCAAATACGACCGCACCCTCATAATCCAAATGCTGAAATGATTTTGCTAAATAAAGTTTTTGAAACTATGAACGGGTATTGCATGCTTTATTTTAAAAATGTGGGATCGGTGGGAAAGTTCTTTTCTGTGCACCCTACTCTGCTCTCTCTTTAAGGTTAAAAGAAGATGGTTGCCCAGCCCTGGAGGACGGATCGGATCGACAACACGACACTCCGCCTTCAAAGTACGCGACTGACTCATGAACTCTCGCGTAGAGGAAGACCTTGACTTCCAAGGATGGGTAAAACGAACGGTGTAAATGAGGGAATGTAAAAGGAGGGTGAAATGAAATAATGTAAATGTGATGAAATACAACGTTCCAAAGTATCAGGGAACGGAGCTGACCCAAGAACCGAAGAACCTTAGAACGCCACAGCGTTGAAAGAGGTTTGAGGATCCCGATAGTGAGATACATCCTTTGACTAGATACCTCGCACTAGGCACCTCTGGTTTCCTTTTTACGTTTCCCCGCACACGACCTATATGGACACACTACCCCCCTCGACTCCAGAAACCACGTCCCCGGGGACCCTGCCCCGAGGAGGAAAGACGAGTAAGAGGTAAGTAAAGGACTTATGAATCCATGTATTTGAATGTGCGCGAACGCTGTCTCCCCCACCCCCTTTTTTCCTCCCTCTGCAGGTTACATCAGAAATTACAGCCGAGGTGTGGCGAAGATCCGAAGCCTTGCCATGTCTAATACACGAAGCGGACTAGCGCCGCAAGGTGGTGTCTAAGCACGCCTGCAAACTACTGACGTATCGAACAAACCCGGAAAATTAGCGCAACCTGATAAAAAGTGATCACCCTTAAACCAGACCGGACGAATGAACCCATGTCACGTATGATGCGAAACTGTGAGGGAATGTGTGTGTGACTGAGGCGTCGACCCAACTGGTCGAAGGACCGAGAATGCGAGAAGTGCGACAAAATGGTACCTCCTTTCTTCTCTCCTTTTTCTCAAAGCACGTCCCCTCTACCCTGTCTAATGCTCAAACTACATGATTACAAGATTCTAACGCAGACCCGTGAATGCCCTTTACTGTGTAATGCACTAAATAGCCTTTCTTGAATACACTGCCACCCTCTCTGTTGCACGTGTACTATTTAGCCTGCCGTTGCACTCTCTCTCTCTCTCTCTCTCTCTCTCTCTCTCTCTCTCTCTCTCTCTCTCTCTCTCTCTCTCTCTCTCTCTCTCTCTCTCTCTCTCTCTCTCTCTCTCTCTCTCTCTCTCTCTCCCTCTATTTTTTTTACTCCCACTCTTCCGAGTGATTAGCCCCGAAATTGGCAGACTGCCACCCCTAGCACACCACCTAATTGGCTTCAAATACCGTCAGTATTTGCACAAAAACTTGTCTTTAATACGATCACCCTGAGACCGCGTCATTACCTCTCCTTTTCCGCTAGAAGTCAATGAACCAAGGTTGGGCCGTAAGGGAAAGGACAGGTAAGACGACAGAGGTTCCCTAATCTGACCCGAAATAAGGGAACTACATGTCAACGGCTCCTATGGTATAAAACAAGGACCTCAGAATACGCGACCCTCCCCGCCCCGAATTGTCACAATACCCAAACCAGGAAAATGATCACCCCTGTTACCCCCCCTATATCAGCCGCCCAAAAACTGGAATTATGAAACTACCCCTCATTTCCGGTCGTGAGAGATGGGTCGATTTATGCCCTTACCACAAGTTTCCTATGTCCCTGGTTGTTCCCCATAAAACCCCTGTCCCTCCTAATTAAGTAATCGGGCTGTAAAAGGTTACGTAGGATCCAGAGCGATGTTTTACAAGGTTAACAGACTAGTCCAAGGTAAAGAAATCATCGAAATGAACCCCGTAGTAGTTGAAAGGCAGGATGCATCGATAGAAAGGAAATGTTTAGCCATGTTCATCTCTCAGCAAAATACCTGTGTAGTACCATGTTGACGACTCACAGTACCCTTTGTAAATGTAAAACTCTAGAGAACAGCATATCTCTGCCAGGTTCGTCTCACGAAGGTGGGTCACCATCAGATGAACTGTCGTGACTGTAATAAATAATTGTAAAGGAAAGTCATAGTAAATCCAACAGGCCCGTCACCGGTCATTCATATGCCAGTTGTGAACACCAATATAACGGGCATTTTCATTCTTTGCCTGGAGCTGGGAGAGAAATAGACTTTTTGATTATCTTCATCTGCAAATTCTCTAAAGACTGTCTTTTCAAACTTGTTTAAGGGTACTGCTGTTGGAGGAGAGAAGGACCGGATGTGGGAGCACGAGGCCTGACTGCAGACTAAGGAACACCTGCGACATTAGCCAAGGCGAGACCACGACAGAAAAGAGCTGCAGGACGAGGCACTGTTTTCGACAACATGAGAAGAAAGGGTCGACCTGATGCCCCTGCTCGATGTCCAGTGTCTGTCGACAAGTCCCCGCTCTCTGAATTCGGTCACACGCTCGCCTATTGGAAGTCTCTCGTTCCCCTAGTTTGTTCCTAATTTGGCCTTGCTCCATCCCCCTTTTCCTCTGACCTACCCTATGGACTGTTTTGAACGCTCTTCTTCCATCTGAACTTTCTGACAATCACCTCAAAGGACACAGGGCGAAGGGGACCTTTCCAACCAGGAACGCGAGGAAAGGGTCGTGCCCTGCAACGCAGAACTTAGAACCGAGCTGGACTCGTAGCTCCACCGCCGGTGCTCAACAGCGCCAACGAAAGGCAGCAAAGAACATTTGACATCCCCAATCGCCGTTTCTGCTAGACCTCATTTCTCTCCCAGCCGCCCTTGTATTGATCATGCTCCAATCCGAACCTGATATATATGTAATCACCTACCAGTATGAAAGGTACTTGCTGCTCACGCTACAGAATCGTTTTTGTATTGCATTTCTATGACTTTCCTGCTAGACAAATTGATCAAAGTTTATCAAATAGGCCCACCTCCTAAAAACTAGAAATGTTAAAATGTATTGTTTACGACTCTTTTCATCTAGGGTTCCTACCGTTTTCTTTCTCATGCCCACCACAATAGAACCGAGTAGAAAATGAACCAGCAAGATGTCTTGAATATGTTAAAGGGAGGACTGTTGAAAATTAGTACGTTTCGGTGAACATTATCTGCGCCATCTTGCCTCTTCCCCTGATGCCACACTTTTGTCGTGCGCGCCCGCCATTTTGTTAGATGCCCCGATCAGAACGAACCCTTTTTCATGCCGCTGGCCCCTGACATAGCCCTTCGCCTTCACTAAGCCTGCACGCTGACCACCCCCTGCTTGCACCTGCCTTGAGTCATAAACCCCTCTTCGGCGCTGCTCTGCCCCAGGCCCTCATCCTGTTCCCAGCGCGACACCTCCCTGCTTCCCTTTCATGATCTCCGGCCCTTAGATGCAAACCCCCTTTTTCCCCGTGTGCCCGTTTTGTCTTCCCCGTTCCCAGGCCAACACCCAGCTCTGCCGATACCATCCCTTGCCCCTCCCCGTACTATAGAAAGCTTCCCCCATCAAAGGATCCCCGGGTTGATCAAAGCCCCCACTCCATGAGATCCGATCAAACCCCCACATTTCCGTGAATCGGCGGAATATCCAGCTGCGTGATACTCATCACCTGTTGTGACTAGGGTGGGGACTTCGACTGTAAATGTGTGTGGGAACGGGCTCAAAGGGAGTTCCGGGAATGTCTTTTTCATACATCAAAGCTTTAACATGAATGTGTAATGTACAATAAAGTCATAAAATTGTGTATAAGAGGCCAGGCCTCAGGGATGCAGTTAGAGCACCTCAGAACGATACCTTCTGTCCGTTTCGTTGTGTTCTCCTCCGGAGAGAATAAAAACCTTGTTTCCTGCTTTCCAGTCTCCAGCGCCTGCCTCTTCATTGATTAAATAACTAGAGGGTCACAGAGGCAATACCGCCGGGCAAATATCGATTGCCCCCGACCCGCCGTCAGGTTTTTACAGGGCTAGAGGCTGTACTTCTTCAGCGGTCGGACAAAGAGGAATGGGTGCCCATTGCCTATGCCAGCCGCTCACTCACCGCTGTGGAGACCAGGTATGCCCAAATTGAGAGAGTGGCTCTGGCGATTAGGTGGGCGTGTCAGCATTTTCATGTGTGGATACCGCTTCACAGTAATCACTGATCATAAGCCGTTGGTGCCCCTTTTTACGGGGACAGCACGAAGTGGACCGCCGAGGATTGAAAGATGGGCCGTCCAGATCCAGCAGTATCAGTTCGAGGTTGTGTACCATCCAGGGGCGAGCAATCCGGCCGACCGTCTGTCGAGACACCCACTGGCACCCAGAGGGGCGCAAGGACATGAGGTGGACGAAGGGCCTGAGGTGTATGTGAATCAACTGCTGGACGAATCTTGCCCCCAAGCAATTGCCCTGGAAGAGATCCGGAAAGCATCGGAGGATGATGAGTGCTTACAGGAAGTAAGCCGTACCCTGCAAGACAACCAATGGAAGTGGTTCCTGAGTGGGAATGAGCGGAGAATGACTGAGGAGAAGGAGTACTGGGAGAGCATATGGAGGTGTCGAGGTGAGCTGAGTGCGGCTGGGAACTTGGTTATCCTGAGAGGTACCCGTGTAGTAGTGCCAGCGACCCTCCGAGAACTTATCCTTTGAGCTGGCCCACCAAGGACACCAGCGAATTGGGAAAAACAAGTCATGGCTGCTTACAAAGGTGTGGTTCCCAGGCCTAGATCGAATGGTGGAGGAGACAAAGTCCGGAAGTGTCATGCCTGCATCATAACCGGGGCTGATCCACCCGGCAATCCCATTATCACCAATAGGCCCAGTCTGTTGCTGTGGGAATGGGTGAGTCTGGATTTTGGGAGTTTCCCAGATTGTCGTCAAATGGCTGTATTGATTGATAGTCACTTGAAGTTCCCTGTGGTGGAAGTGGTGGCGTAGACAGCTTTTGAATGTTTGCAACCTGCGCTCAAAAAGACACTTGCACTGCTGGGGCTGCCGGAGGAAGTGCGTACTGACAATGAGCCGCCCTTCCAAGGGCAGGAGTTTCAGGACTTTCTCAAACAACTGGGCATCAAGCACAGAAAAATAACTCTGCAGTGGCCGCAAGCTAATGGAGACGTGGAAAGGTTCATGTGCACCTTGAACATGGCCCTTAGGATTGGGGTAGCCCAGGGTGCCCATTTGGAGACGTGCAAACACCAATTCCTGAGGGCATATCAGCAAACGCCACACTGCACGACCAAGTGCGCCCCCCATGACCTACTACTCAGAAGAGCCGTACGGGATGGAATACCTAACAGTTATGCATGGATGCCCGCGGTGGTTGACGTGGAAGAGTCCCAGGACTGCCGCAAGACCAACAATGACAGGGCCAGCCAAAAGAGGGCCGTCTGATCGGCTGACATCCAGGTTAGGGACTATGTGGTCGGGAAGGACAGGTATCCGGGGTCCAAGTTTCGGACGCCGTTTGAATCCGACCCCGGGAGTGTGATTCAGGTTCAAGGAACTTTGGTAGTGGCAGAGAAAGGACACCAACGGCTAGCTCGCAACATATCCTGGTTCAAAAAAGTGCCCAGACCATGCCTTCCAGCCTCGGCACCCAAAAGAGAGCCTTGGGGGGATGACACTGACCCAGGGCTGGGAGAAGACAGTCCGACCAGGAGTGACAACCCCTGCAGTCCCGAAGAACGGGAGGGACGCCCAAAAGCAACTACAAAACCTTGTAGCGGCAGCCCTTCCAAAGGGACTGAAGGAGGCAGAGGTCGGAATCAACACCACTGGTATGAGTTTTGCGACAAGCCAGCGCCGAATACTCAGCTGCGGTCCTTTGTACCATCAGGTGGTCGTGCAGAAGTTGTGAGTATCACCACTTATCCTGAACAGTCTGGGCCGTGGAAGTCGTTTGGTTCGATATTGAGGGCGGACTTCTACATGCCAGTTGATACGTTGGATTTGATGTGATGAGCCACCCGGCAGCTACCATACATTGTTTGCATGCACCTCCCTGGGCCGGGCGTGGACCAGGGAGTATTTATTAAAAGGTGACGTCAGCGCACGTGGCTGACGGCACTGACCGAGTATCTGTGCGGTTGTTCTCTAGAGTGCTCCGACTGGCCTTGGGAGGGTCGCTATTGCCTGGCCTTGTGATGTAGCCTTGCTGACCTAAGCAGATACCCCACACCTACCCCTCTCTAGAGTCGGGGGTACTACACCAGTGTAGAGGCAGCCACGAGGAAGAACTACGGAAATGACACCAGGTGAAAAAACACAGCAGCAGCAACGACAAAGACTGAGAAAGGTAACTGAACAGAGTGCAAGGCATCAGCGAAAAACTAAATATTGAAGCACTCCGAAGCATTCCACAGGTGCCTATTTATGGCCCCAGTTTCCGGCATTTCCTGATATTCATCCTGCAGTCTCTCTGATTGGAGGACAGTCGTCAATGACGTTGGATTCTTTTACGATATCCTCCAATCAGAGAACTCCCTGAGATGCTACTAGTATTTGGAATCCAAGACGAAGAGCAATCGTTTTGGCTTCCAGTTCCAGGCAGAAGTGATGATGGGGAATGGATGACACCCTTACAATGCCTCCACACCCTTCCTGGGGGTCGCATCCCACAGATTGAAGAACCCTGCTCTATAAAAGGGAACGTCACTCCGGGAATTCTAAATTCCACAAAACATCCACTGAGTTACTACCCTCAAAACAATTACTCTGTTTAGGGAAAGAAAACTGAACACCAACGAATTGATTGTCCCAAAGGACACAAAAATAACCACCATTAACCGCCATAAACCACAGAACCAAAAACAGCAACAAATCTTTTCAAGGCACTTGCTCACACCAAACCTTTTACCAGGACTTTCCGCCATTCCACTCTACTGTCAAAACCTCTTCTGGCGCTATCCTGCAAAAAAAACAAGAAGCTAAGAGGAGCACCAGACTCACTAACACATCTCAGCATAAGTGAACGCCTCGCATGCTAATGGCACTTCCTTGCAAGATACTAAATTGTCCAAACTGGAAGTACAATAGCAGAAATTAAAATATTAACTAACAACATCTTGGATGTTCAAGAAGGTTAATATACTTTTCATCTTGAACTGAGCTAGTTTCCTGACACTTGCTACCAGGGCTTTAAGTGGGCCCGGTCTCAAGGGGTCTGAGCACCAGCAGTTTTAGTTTTTTTAAGGGGGCCTCGAAACGGGTCTCTATCAGGCTCTGTTTTGAGCCCTGGCACAGGCGGTCCTTTATTTTCTGGACTGCAGTGAGAGCAGTTTGCTGTCACTGCAGTCCGGAAAAAAAGTGCCAGGACGCAAAACAGCCCAATAGAGACTCGTTTCGAGACAGCAGGCACATCGATGTGCGCTGCCCACACTGCTCGCTTCGCACTAGTGGAGAAGTTACGGAATGACGTCATGCCAGGTGAGCGTTGTGGGGGAAGGAAAATCCTTTAAAGAGAGTCATTTTCTATCTGGATTTCCCTTCTCTTTCTGAAATGCAAGAGCAGCAACATTTTGGTAGGGTCACCAGGGCTTTAATTGGTAGCTTTTTCAATATAATATGTCACAAGCCATAGTTGCAGCTTATATATCTTATGCAACTAATAACCATTGACAAGGCCAATAGTCCTGACTTGTTGTAGGTATGATGTTACTTGTTGTATCACATATCTGAATGCAATGACAGAAACAGCAAAATACAAGTCGGGCTGCACACTATGCTAAACACAGATTTTTAGCGTAAGTGCTGTAAAGCTGTTTAGCGTAAGTGCTGTAAAACTGTTATTACACTGGTCACGCCCCTTTGAGAGACCCCATCAGTTTTTTCATCCCACTTAAAGCCCTGCTTGCTACCATAACTGCAGAAAGCACTAACACCGCTGCCAAGTACCACACATCAGGCGTTCTACTGACACATTTTAATGTGGTGGCCCGCATCACCGCATTAAAATGCATTATCACGCATTTAGCGCATGTTGTCCACCTGCACGAGCTGAGCCAGTAGAACGAAGCATGCAGTGACTGTGACCGCCAGCTACAGCAGCACCGTGTTGGAGAGCTAGGAAAGTTGTCTTTGTTTCTCTGCATGTGTAGTGCAATATCCAACCCACAACTCGGCATGCAACATGGCCATTGCTTTACGGGGAAAAAATGACACATAACTGATCAAAAAGATAGGTGTTTCAATACATAACATGACTGTACAGTGTCACTGCTGGTGCTGTGCTCAGCTGTGTGTGCCATTGCACATCACATATGCCACATACATGTATAGCCAGATCGGCATTTTAAAGTTGTTTAGCAGCTGAGTGACCGCTCTCAGTTGCAGCCTGACTCACCGCTTTTCCTGACAAGGGGAACAGCCTAGTGAATAAATCAGAGGAGGTGACGGGCCGACGGTGAAGCCTAATGATCTTTCATCGCACCCACAACTTCCAAAGAAAGCGCACTTTATAGCATGCCTGTGCCACTAACTCCGCTGCACTTCTGTGGTGTATATTAACTCAGGGGCCTAACACAGGCCCCCGCAGCCCCCACGCTCCAGGGGCCCCCTCCGTGACATAATATGATTTTAATGGTGCGCAGTGCGCACGGCCTCAATAAATTAAATGGTGCACACTCCACTGCAGGCAGGCGTAACAGGTTTGGGGGGGGCGCTGGTGCTCCAGGGCCCCCCTCACTCACTTTATTATGAGTTTATTGGTACACCCGGCCTCAATTAATTAAATGGTGCACAGCAGCACACGGCACGCACGCCCCTGGGTTCCGCTCCTCTAATTAAATGGAGGCTCGCTCTTTTACTAATTTAATGGTGCGCAACTGCACTGCTGTGCAGTGCGCACGCACTGGCCCCGTCCGAGCCACTTCAATAATTAATGGTGCGCGGGATTGACCGGGCCTCTCTGAGGCTAAATGGGTAGTGGGTGCGCGCATCGAGATCCATTCCGATCCTAGGACCAGGTCAGACCCAGCCGTCATGCTACGCTGAAAAGGACCGTCGGAGGTCCGTGGCCATAATTATTACCAGCCCTGGGCCCTGCCCATGGGCGTAGGAGACACTAAATTTCTGGGGGGGACAGGGACAACCTTGTGGACTTTCCAGTGACCCTATACAAATCGCCCATTGTGCGAGACCGTACGCGTGTTAAACGTATACAATCGCATAGTTATGAAGAGAAATATTGAGAAAGGCAGGCAAGTAGTCACAGTCTGCAAGTATGCTTTATTTTTATTTACATTCACAATAAAGACCAGATGGGAAAAAAATATGTATATGAATCTTGCATCTTCATGCACCAAGAAAACAAAGCGGGACAAAAAAAGGAATAATAAACTAAACGCTCTTAGCGACATTCCTACATCTCAAAATGCAATCGGACAAATTACAAATTGTTTTTCTTGCTGCAGGAATCTGTTTTAAAATTATGAACTTTATTTTGAAAAGCCAAATAATTTCTTGCGCCGTTCATTGCAGAGGACAAATTATTTCGCTATTCTATGCAGGTTAACTGAGTCCATCATCTCTTTATGTATGTTGCAATGTTTTTTAAAAAACGCTTTTCTTCTGGGGAAACATTTTTTGAGTTCAACTTGCTTCAAATAAATAATAGAAAGCCGCTTATTGGATACCTTTTCCACCTTCTGGAGTTCCTCCCCTTTTCCATGACCCCAAACTCCTGCTCCATAAATCGCTACAGTAAGACATTTATCTTGGCAAATCTGGATCATTTCTACAGGTGATCATTTACCTAGGCTATGAGCAAAATTAACCAGGGCAATGGTAGTCCAAATAAACCACAGTTTCCTTGCCTCTATTGCCTGCTTCCAAGAGGATTTATTATCTATTAGGATACCAAGATAGGGGTACGCAGTGATGGTTTCCAGTTTGAGTTGTTCAATAAATATACTGCGTGTTTTCTTGTTCCCAACCGCTGCAGTCATGACGAAAGTTATTTTTAATGTTTACTTTTAGATCTATTTCGGCCATGTAGGCGTGGTATCTATCTATATTTCTACTTCTTGTATGGAAATGTCAAATGGGATAGGGAAGGGTGTGGGGAAACAGGTATAATTTAGCCCATCGCTATCAGTTGGTGAGGTACTTTCCTTTGTCACTCTTCTAAAAATCTTTTTGGTTTACGTAGGGAATCCTTTAAGGCAGTATATGCCTTAGTGCATTTACTATGAAACCAACCCTTAGATAATTTTGTTCTCCTCTGTTGTACACTAAGAACGTCTTTTACTATTCCTACTATAACTTCAAAGCTTGTTAAAATCTCCGCTTGCGAGGGAGAATCGCTCAAGCATACCTCAATGAAGTCACGTGAGTTTTTTACTACAGTCTCAGTTATTTGTGTTGGGTTCATTTTTCCCATTTCAGTGAGTATCCATTTAGTCTATCTAAGATCAGTTTGTCCTGTGCCAATGCTTTAAACCTGGGCTTCCGATTAGAAATATTTGGGTTATTTACTTTTAAACTGATCGGGAAGTGGTCACTAATCGCGTTTTTATGGGTTTTAAATGTAGTATACGGAACGCTGCATTTCTTGATGCAAATATAAAATCAATTATAGAGTTCGCTCCTTTTCCACTAAACGTCTGGCTCAGCGGGACCTGAGGCATAACCAGCTCATTGGCTGTTGTGAGATCTATTAGGGAGAGGGTTTTGTTTAAACAGTTCCCAATTAGCGTACGAGGGAAATGAATAACATTTTCCCCCTCCTCATCAACCAGGCCGCAAACCGTGCCGCTAGTTTTACCACACAGTGATAAATTAAAGTCACCTCCCCAAATTATATACACATTTTTGTAGCTCTTAAATTTAAAATCCAGCAAGGTGGACCTAATCTCTTTCAACACAGGAATCAGCTGCATGTTATAGATATTATTATAGAAATTAACCAAAAGGTAAATCTCTTGTTTGCTAATTCCCAGGGAGATAATTTGAAAGTTTGTCTCTAACTTAAGGGGGACGATATACTTAAAGTCCAAAAGGTTAGAGATAAACGTTATCAGGCCACCTTTAGCTCTTCCGGATGTAGCAGGGATAGCAGGAGAAAAGTAGGTTTTATACCCCTCCATATGTATTGGAGAGGTAGCCCACGTTTCCTGCAAACATAAAACTGAGAATTTACTTGAAAACTCAAGCCATATATCGTTATCTATTTTGGTTCGCAAACCTGCTATATTCCAAAAGACTATGTCAATCCCTGACCTATCCCAATCTTCATTCTCATAGGATCCTGAGTTATCATTAGTCCTAGAGCATAGGGGTCTATCCTGTTGAGCCACGATCGGTGGTTCCATCTGTATCTGCGGCGTTGTATTGCATGAGTTAAGGACTGGGTTTTTTGTTTGTATGGTAGTGTGGTTTTCCTGAGATCTTATGCTCTCTTTAAATGCGAAGGATTTTTGAATATAGGGAGAAGGAGTATTAGCTATGGGGGCGCATGGGTTCTGGCCTCTAGTTTTCTGTTGTTGATCGGTTTCCATGGTTTTAAGTCAATCGGTGTCTTCAAGACCCGATAGGACACTAAATCTATTAGTTAGATGGAGATACTGACAATTTCCAGGGTGAAGATCATGGGTGTTGATATGTAAGTTTGTTTTATTAGGGTCAACCCCGGAACAAGGTGGATAGAAAAAACCTAAAGGCAGCACATTAATATCTCCTAAAACTGGTGAATGCCCACGAACTGCCCATAATATGTTCTTTACTAATTTTGGGGTTTTAAAGTAAGGACTATACAGTCGCCTTGACAAGTTTTAGTGCGAGACCCAACCCGTTGTATCCTCCTAGCCATCTTAATCGCACTGAACAATTGGTGGGTTATTCCCGTCCTCTCTCCTAACCAATAAAGAGATTTATTCTTCAATGAGTCCCAGCTTTCTTTTTGCGATGGAGCTAATTTTGGGACATTGGTTAAGACAACTACATACGGAGTTGCCTCCGGTGATAAATGAAGATGTTGATCGATACTAAGTGTGTTTAAAGTGTTCTTCGTTAGGAGTGGGTCATTAACTGACCGATGGATATTATTCGGGAGGTTTGGCTGGATCAGTGGGTTTGTTATGGTAGCATCAATATCAATATCTATAAGATGTAACTGACTAGTTAATATGTTATTCCCTGTAATCGCAGAGGCTTGGTCAGAGTTTGCCAAATTCTGAGAATTCGCGTTCTCAGGATCAGTTTTTTTGCGATTGTTTGCTCTATTTTTTCTATTCTATCACTCATTTGGTCTAATCTAACTCTTAAATAAAGATCCAATCTTTCAACCAGTGTCACTAAATTTTTTATTTCAACTGAGTTATTTTCACTTCTTTTATTAGTGTCTTCCTTCCCCTTATAAGAGCCCTTTCCAGACCTCACTCTCCTTTTTCCTTGATGACCCTGTTTTATGTTTAGCGACAATGTGTGCTTTGGTAATTTTTGGGAAGTGGTATTACCTTCCCCCTGATTCTGCGCGCCCGTTCTTTCCACGCCCTGTACTGGGTTCCTCTGCTTTTTCTGGGGGGGCTGTTTCGGGGAGTCCGGATCGCTTACTACTATCTCATCAGAATGGACTTGTACACCGCCATTTACAGCTGATTTTATTTGTGGAGCTACCAGCAGGGTTTCTAGGGCCTCTGTTTGATCCGGGAGCAAGGCAGTACCTGCTTCCAGTGATTGAACCACCGATGATATTTGTTTATCTAGGGCACCCATGGTACCTGTGAGGTAGCTTAGTAATCTTTGCTGCGTGTCGCCCGAAGTTCGGGCCTGTCCCCTCCCCTTCGGACTAGGCATCTTTCTCTTACCCATGGGACTTTTAAAGCAGTTAGGTAAAGTTGATCAACGGGCTCTTGTAGAATAGTAATTAGTATGTAATCCCCGAGGCCCTCTGCTGTTTCTCCTGAGGGAAACCTCTAAGTTCTAATAGTGTGATAAGAACCCAGCTGTAGAGATAGGGGTACAATGCACAATGATTATGATACACTAATAGTTCCGAATATGTAGAGAGTCATGTTATTAAACAATCAGATAGCCTGGAGTGGCAAATTGTCCTTACTGTCTGTTCTCCCTGTGATGAAATCAGGGAGGGGGAACTTAGGGAGTGGGCCCAGCCCAGCCTCAACCGGCCTCTGACAGGCACGGACGGGTCCCCCCTTGGCCAGGGCTTCGCCCGTGCGCGTCCCGCGCTGCGTGGGGCCTAAGGGGTTTTTATGCGCCTCCAGGCGCTAGGTCTGAACGTGTAATCCCCACACCACCGGGGATTCTGGATATTGTAGTTCCCTCCGGCCAGCGCAGAGACCTCGGGACAGCTGGTGTCGGGCCGCGACTAGAAGTAAGTAGCGACGATCCCCTCGAGGCAACGGAAGGCAGAAGACCCAAGAAGAAGAAGGGTAGGTTGCACCAGGAGCTGTGGAAAAGGTCCGGCCGAAATGCGCGTCTTGTGTTATTCTCCAATGAAGCGGCCTTGGGGTTCCGGTGATATTTACACCCCTCCACCTGGCCTCGACGCAACTGTAATGTTGTAACCTATGGGATTGGAGGGAGGGGGGGAGAGGTTATGCTTGTGCATATCAGTGTGTGGATAGAGTCTATTAATCTCTTAAATCAATAGACCAAATTATATGTAAATGGCACCTGTAACTATGAATTGAATTTTATTGCACAACATCCATCGCCTGGTGTTCAGTATAGCGACTTCAGAAGGATGAAATGCTGAGTCAGCAGTGATATGTACATCAGCACATATATAACTTAGATGGCAGCAGTAAGTCCGTTGTCGTTTATTTTAAGCCCATAATACATGAGTGCGCACCCAGTTAAACAGCACTGAGATTGTGACATGATGAGAACATCTAAGCCGACACAGCTCCTCCTTTCAGCAGCGCACTGGTTGCATTGCATCATTGTGTTATGTTGTGTAATGTCATTGCTGGACAGCTCACTGAAGCCCGCATACACCCGCGAAGACCCCATTTCCACCTCTCACCCACCCGCCTGCGCCCGTAATGCCGGCCGTGACTGCATATTTTTCTAAACTGCATCCCAAGGTCTGATTTAACAAGGCTAAAGATATCCTGAACTCTGAAGGTATTGTCTGCACTGAATATTTTGAAAGCAGGAATACTTAAACGGGCTTGGAGTGATTATTGTTAAAATAATGGTGCTGCTGAACCGGAGGAGAGAGTTGAAGCGGTTGCCGCGCGCCAACCCAGGCACGTGACCACAAAGTCTGCACCAGCCTCAGTGCCCCAATGAGAGGCGGCACGCGGACGGTACTGCAAAGTCTGGAATTACCTTCCTTTATTATGGTTGTCATTATTACTAGAGATAACTGGTAATTCCCCAATCCCCACCCTTCCCTGCTACCCCTCGTCCCACCCACCCCCATCCCTTGCTAAACGTGTGTTGGAGAGGTGCTTGTAATGTGTGGAATAAAGTATTGGCCATGGATGATTACGGGACATTTTACGATTATCACAACTTTGTGTTAACTAATAATTTACACTTGTCGGACCACTGATTAATAGAATGCAATCGGGCCTAGAATCAATAATACATATGCAAACAAATGCTATTGACGTTCGTTTCTGCGTGTATATGCATGTATCTGTGTGTGCATTTATATTTTTTTAAAGGGCTGTCATGGCTGCCCTGAAATTTGGCAGATGGCAAAGGTTTTCGTGAGGCCTATTTGGAATGGGGGGATCTGATGCAAACAGAGCACTTGCCCCTTTACTGCTGTTAGCAAAATTATTGTAAGGATATTTACAATCATTGACCCTCTGTGAAATCCAAGGTCACAGCTTTTGACCCGTAGGTTGGGCACAGATGTGTGCACACGGAGAGGCACTTTTGAGCTACAGAAGGGCCCGATGGATCTGCATCACTGAGAGAAGCGAGTTGGAGCAGAATAGAGAGACGTAGAGGACCAAGAGAAGGACCTTTGTAGATCAAAGGGCAAGCAGAGTTTGGAGACAGAATTCAAGAGGGTGGAAAGGAGTGTGGGGTAGCTGCATTCAGAAAGAGAACACAACTGGGCTCTGAGGAGGTGAAAAAAGGAGTAGCGTGCTGGTGAGGGATCAGGCTTGTGGTACTTCGTAGAGAGTGCCATAAATCAATAGTGCGCTTTCCCTGCCAAATCTCTGTTTCGCCTACTCTATATGTAAAGGCAGGCCTCATGAATGCGTACTGAAAAGCATTTCTGTGCATCCTACCAAATTATTGCACTCCGGTTATTACATGAAGGTGATTATGTTTTGACTCTATCCAGCAATAAGCAGCCCGTGGGGAAAAAACAGTTATTTTTGCATGATAATGTCATATGCACATTTTGTTATTCCCTTCAGCCATTAGCAGGGCAAGTAAGGTTCGCTTGCTGTGCTCGCTCGCCATAGTGCACTCAGTCACAACTTGTACACACCACACCCCCACCACTTTCAAATGTCACCAGGCACCCCTGGCAATGCAGTGTAACAGCCCTTGCACCCACGTCAGTCACTTCAATGGGATAGGTACTCACGCAGGGGGGACCTCGCACTTCGTGGGAGTGTGCTGCTGCCTGCAGCCCTTCCGCCTTCAGCCGGCAACAGACACAGGGCGAGGAGTCCGAGGTCAGGTCAGCCAGCAAATCAACCAGAGCACTGGCTACAGGCAGCTGAGGTGAGAATACATAATTCCCGGAGCCTCAGGGGTGCTGCGCCACACAAAGAGTTGAAATGGGCAGAGGCAGGGGGGCGAGTGGCCTCTGACATCACCTTATGCTGTGACCATCGGATCATTGGCGGCTCACAGACAGGAACCTGGAGAGGCGCCATGTCAAGTGCAGGGCCATTAGGTCACCCAGCACCTCTCGCACTTTTTTTCACGCGCTAATGGCCTGCCAATCTCCCTCTCAGAAGGTAGATGGGAAATTTGTTTGACCCCTCCAACCCCCCTCCCACCCTTGTCCCCGTGTCCCCCCCACTCCAAAATCTGGGGGGGATATGTCCCCCGCGTCCCCCACAGTTCCTACGCCCATGGCCCTGCCTGACTAACCTTGCCCAGTTGTCCAGCCAGTGGTGCCTTCTCTTCTCTGCTGCTGCCCGGCCCGCTCGCGCCTACATGACGCTGCAGACCAGTTCAGGCCCAGCCCTCAGGTCAGTCATCTATTCTAGGTACATTAGATCCTCCACAGTCCTGAGTCCTCGCTTTGTAATCGATTGGGTTTAGTACATGTACATAACATAACATATGAAGTCACATGGCAGCTTTATGTAAATAATGTGCCCCCTCCTTTTAGTTGGACTCAGCACCCTAAAGACCAGGGATGCAATGAAGAAAGTGGCGTTTCTGTATATGGGTGTGTGGGTACACCATACCATAGATCTGATATCTGCGTGTTCCTGAGTCCATTACATCAGTAAGCGTTTCCTGTGCTGTGGTCTCTCGCGCTCCCCACAAACGCCGAAATCTTTTTCCTCAAGTATTCTGTTAACAGACTGCGGTAATGACCCTCTACTGACCCCTACTGGTCCAATGAAAACCCGCACTGCTGTTACAAACAAAAACAAGAAAATGTGTGTTTTACGCTGTGTAAAGTACCTTATCTAGCTCATCATCCTCTGCTAATGAAATAGTGATCTGGGGAGTGGAGTGATTTGCGGCATTTTGATTAATTTCTTTTCCACGCCAAGCACCCCAGGCCTTTGCACCTTATGAGGCAGCAATCAATAACAAGTGTTGGTACAATCACTATCCTTCTGTTGACACCTGGATGCGTTCAATAGGAAAATCTACTCAAAATGGAGAGCCTGCTGGTGGAATATAAAGCTCCAAGCTGTGACGCCTGCTGGTTGCCAAAGCCAGGGCAAGCAGGATTCTTTAAACTGTTAAAAGAAATTATTCACCTTCTGCAGCACAGAATGAATATCACACTTGTCAACATAGTAATCAGCTGGCAGAAGAATTGTGTTCACAGGCACGTCGTCAAGATTTAATTGCACTGCTATTGTTATGGAGCAGCACTTTGGAGAAGTTGGCAGTGCAGTGCATGCTAAGTGTATACAGTTGTTGGAAGGGAACAACCGGCGCTGAATAGAGGCACAGCCCAGAACAGCACAGCGGCAGAAAATAACCGCTGAGAGACAAGCTGCCACTCGGAGGTTTCATTCGTTGACACATTGAGCACAGCCAGATGAATGGCCTGTGATTGAAAACTGTGCACCAATAACTGAGCGCGGCTTCTCTATCTGCGCCCCGAAGATGTTATTTTATCATTGTTTCATCACAAAAGGCCTTGTTGAAAGTGCAGAACAATGTGCTGGATGGGAAATGCGAGGCACGTGGTATCCTTGTGTTATTGCTGAATCGCGATGGAGTTTTTTTTCCCTCCAAATTAAGTAAACATTTGATGATTTGGTTTTCAAACGTATTTAATTTATATCCAGTGTTTTGTCTCGCGGTGGCAGCACCGTGGGAATCTGATTCCGACACCGTGTTATTTATTTTATGCATCTATAGAGGGTTACTCCCCGAAAAGGGCTCAATACGTTTTCCCGCGCACCTGTTCCCAGTCAATAGGCATCAGCGAGAGGCTGCATTCAGATACAGAAACCACAAAGCGCACTGAGGCTGACAAGGGAGTTGGCTCTGGCCTGGAACCTCGATGTTTGCCACAACTTCCTAAACTACCGTGATTGGCAGCGTTTACTAATGAAGAGGCTGGGAAGTGTGACCGAAATGCGCGCGCGCTTATACAGTAGCCAAACACAAGAACATAGAGAACAAGAGAAGCAGAAGAGGAAACGGGATTAAACTAGAATTACCAGCCCTGCAGGGATTTGGAAATTATAATTTCACGGAAATTCAATAATTAGCCTGTCAAAGTGGCAAATCCCGCTGGGGCGTAGTCGGGTGCCATAGGCCATAATGCGATCAAAGAAAATGGCTACCGTGCTGTCCTGTTATGGAGTACAAGAGCGATGATTGGAGTGAAGTGGGCACCTTTTGTTCTTTGGCTCCAGTGCCACTGCGCCTGCTGCACTGATGGCAGCAATGCTCCTGCCCCTATTCGAAATCCCCTGCTCCCAGCAGATATGCCTAGAATGCAAAGGGTCGCCTCGGAGCAGTGCTTTAAATGAAACTATAGAAGTGCTGGTACTCACTAGCTCTGAGTACCCGTTTCCTACCGAGAACTCAATTGAAACTTTTGCACACGTACTGACAAGTGCTGGTACTTTCCCTTGCAAATTCAAGGAGTGCAGGACTCTGTACCTGGCAGCTCCTGCCCATTTAAAGCATTGATTCGGACCAGTTGCATACCATCAGAAATGAAATCCCTTTATAAATATAAAAGTAGTAAGGCACACCATGTTGTGCAAACCTCCAAGGGAGCAACCAACTACTGGGGGTATACTCAAGAACGTGCGATAATCTGCACCAGACATGCAATTCATACACTTCATGCGGGAAAAATCACTATGAAAGTGGAAAAAAAACACAAACAAAACCGAAACAACTGCGAAGCACACTGGAGGTAGCATTAGCAAGTACAAAGGACAACCAGAACCCCACAAGCACCACGGAGGACCAGCCTTGGAACTCGGGGTCGGGGAGGGGCAAGGAGAAGAAGAGGAAGACGCAGTTCAGTCCACAGGAAAACAGGATCCTGATAACGGAGGTGATAGAACACCATCAACTACTGTTCCTCACCCCCACTGTGTCATTGGCAACAAAAAATGCAATATGGCAGTCCATCGTGGACAAGGTGAATGCAGTTGGAGTGCTGAGGAGGACAATGGAAGAGGTCAAGAGGCGCTGGAATGATGTGAAGCGCAAAACCAAGCAGAAACTCGGCAACAACCAGAAGGCAGCAATGCAGACTGGAGGTGGGAGTCCAGCTCCACAGAAGGAGCTGGATGAGATGGAGGAAATGGTGTCCGAAGTTATCAGTGTGGAGATGGTGGCAGGAGTTGGGGGACTGGACACTGCTCAACATGACCTGATACAACAGCAACAGGGTGAGTAACGACCAGGGACTGGGGGGACGGAGAAGATGGCACAATGGCACACATGCACAATTAAGTATAGCACAGTGCACACCCACAATGACTCTGGATCATGTCCCTTATCCCCGTGGCACACAGCAGCACACCTAGAAACAGCAAGTAGGCCCCCGCCAACTATATGCCCAGAGGGGGCCCATCACACACATCACCAATCTCACAACCAACCCATGCACATGTGCCAAACCCAGCAAAGCGGCGTGTCTGTGAGCAACACTGACAATGCAAGTGACACTGCATGACGATTAGCATTGCTGCAGTCAAGATATCATGACATGTTGCATATCACAACACTGAGGTGGCTGTGTGTGGACCACATGGATGTATGACATTACAACGCATGATTTTACCACGCATGCCTTTACAACGCGGTATTTACAATGCATGCCTTTACAACGCATACTGCTTTGGGGCGCTGGATAGTGAATTGTTCAATTTACTATTCCAACTCCAGTCCCCGTGGATAGTAGGGAAGGTGTTGGATAGTAAATTAAACCTATTCCCTATCCTAGAGCGCCCCCCAGCGCAATGCGTTGTAATGGTTTGCGTTGTAAAAGTTGCGTCGTAAAGGCACTGCGTGGTAAAAGTTGCGTTGTAAAGGATGTTTCCCGGACCACATCCATAAAGGAGCAGGTCATACTCTGACACATCCATGTGCACAGACAACCCCTGACGTCAACAACACATCTGTGGACAAACCATGCCCCAGACTCCCAAATCCCACCAAGAACCCAATGTATGCAACATCTCAGCACTGTATAAACACAGAAGTCAAAGGGTACCTTTGCTGCTGCTTACGGGGCTTACCGCCATCACACCGCTGTGCTGCCAGGACTGCCAGGACTGTAGCCTCCCCTGCCTTCCCTGCCGCCCCCGCCGCCGCAGACCATTCACGGCCGCTGAGAGGGGCTGGGAGGGAAAAACTACAATCCCCAGCGTCCCCTGCTCTGCGGGGACGCCGCCTGCCAGCTGGGACTTCCGCCGGGAGGCGTACTTGAGCAAGCCCTTCCTTCCGCGTCGCGGGACGCGCGCGGGCGACGCCGGGCAGAGCCCGGGCAGAGGGCGGGCCGTCTAAGGCCGTCCAAGGACGACCAGGGACGGGATGGGCCACATCCCTAACAGCATGGGTAAGCGTAAATTAGTCACTCCGGTGATAGGAGAAGTTAAAGCCAAGGTCCCAAAATATACGACCAGCATAATTACATACCTGACAACAAAAGTGGACGAACTATCCACCCAGATAGCTGTCTCTGAACGTGCATTGGGCCTGGAAACTACATCTGGAAGCCCTAGTTCTACAATTTCCTCGCCCATTAGCTGTGTTCCACTGGAGCCGAGGGTTATAATTGAACCATGCCGGACAAACTTGGCGCAGACTCCCACAGTTTTGCCTTCTCCAGTACTCCCTATTACTGTTATACCTCCCACAACTGAGGGTATGGATGTCAAAGAAAACACGGCAAACATGCAATCTGGGGACCAGCGGGCATCTTACATCACCGAGGAGGGTCTCAGGTTACTTCTGGAAAAACTTTTTTCTGATAGGCTAGAATCGGCCTTAATTCAGATTGCAACAGACATAACTGAGACTCTAAAGGATTGTGTTAATAATTTGTTGAAAAAATGTGAACGCATTAATGATTTTTTGATTAGTCAAGCCCCTGCACCACCATCACTTAACTTGATTTGTCCCCATGTCCCCCAGGTTTCAGCACCTTTAGAAATTGACCCTCCTTCTAACCCAGTAATCGACATGCCCGCAGAAAACTCTGCGTCTACTAAAGGGAAAGTTGTAAACGGAAGATATATGCCCATGCCGCCAACAATGCCTAACCGTGTTTCACTGGGAAAGCCGTTAGGTCTTCTGGGAGACCGGACGGGCAGGGTACCTCCAGTGCACCTACCCCCCGATGCAACACCTTTTGTCGCCGTGCTGGTAAATGTACCCAAACTAGATGCGGGGGAGGTAGAACACCATGAAACGCTGCGTAACCATACGGAAAAATGGTGCAATGCAAATTGCACGGGTGAAAGTAATATCGCAGCTAATATACTGATGTGTAGAAGGGTTGATTGGGTGGGCAGAACTAAGAAGTGTGTGGCAGGTGACTGTGTTATTGTTAATTTTAAATCTCGTGATGTCATTAGCCGCCTCTTTTGGGATGCTTCCCCCTTGGATCCATTAGTCAAGGGAGTGCGCGCCATGCCGCTGGGTTTCTTCTACCCACCTGCACTCATGTCAGCCGTAGGCGGGCATGGCGGGTCGCAGCTAAATACCAATCATGGGTTTCTGGGCAAAAAAATTCTCCCCTCTCAAGGGAATGAATGGGTGACAAAGAAAGCGAGGGGCGGCGGCGTAGTTACTTCTGCAAAGCACACACAGCCAGATAACTTGCCACTCTCAAACAGATTTGCGGCTCTCGCTAATCATGACAACATGGATTGACTAGAGCCCGAGCAAACAAACCTGCCAGGCGATGCCCTGGATGACTTTACTAAAATCTTTACCCCCTGTATCACTGTTAATATCCCCACCCCCTGTAATGTTGCACCCAATGAAGGGGAGGTGACAACAGAACTAGGTAACAGAAAAGCTAGTATCTTATCCTGGAACATTGCTGGCTTACGCGCCAAACAGGATGACCCAACTTGGTTGGGTAAGCTGAAAGAACACAACATAGTAGCCATGCAGGAAACTTGGGCAAGGGATAACTCATTTTGGCTGGATGGTTACTCTTCATTCTTTGTCAAAGCACAGTGTACCCAGGCGGGAAGGGACATAGGCGGCCTGATGTTCCTGGTCTCACTAAAAATAGCTGGGAGTGTGAGGGAAATTCCTAGCTCCTCACATTATTTTCAGCTCTTAGAGATCCGCCACTCAGATAAAAATAAGACAGTTCTTATTAACTGTTATAACTCTCTGCAGGGAGGTCCCCAAAATTTTGTTTTAGAAAGTTTAAGTTTATTTGTAACTGATTACATGTCAAAACAAACCACTTTTGTACAAATTATTTTAATGGGTGATTTTAACGTTCATCTGTGTGACTCCCATTGCCAGATCAAAGACTTTAATGGGCCTGATTTTACGACTCCTCCCCACTTTGAGCATAATTTGAAGGGATTAGCAATGGAACATTTGCTATCAGCAAATGACCTGTATGAACCAGGCTTTTCTGACCCAAATGATCGTGTGGTCACATATAGTGCAAGGGGTAGTGAATCTATCATCGATTACATTTTTCTGTCCCCAGGGCTTCTTCACTATGTTCACTTTTACAATGCTATTGATAGTAGATTCAGTGACCACAACCCAGTGTGCTTAATCCTGGATGGGTCGCTTGGATTGCTCAAGGGGGCTTTGTCGGCCACCTCCGTGAAACACGTTAAGAGCAAAGATCAAGGGAGGCGTTTAAAATGGACCAAAGTTTGCCCAGAGGACTTTTTGAATCTTATTGAACAAGATATGATGGTGGAATTTCAGACCTGTAGGGACCCTGCCAGGGGGGATAAAGCGACTATTGCCGCCTTTGAGGCTATCTGCTCGAGGGTGGATAAAGAACTTACTCTTAGTCCAAAAAGGGGACCTGCCCCAGTCTCCGGTTGGTTCGACCACTCTTGTTCAAAAGCCCACTCCGCATTGATTGCAGCGCTTAAACACTCCCCTAGAAATAAGTTAGTGATAGCGCAGCTAAGGAAAAAATATGCTGAGGCGGTAAAGTTACGGAAAAAAGCTGTAAAAGAAGAAGCATGGGACGCTTTGATGGATTCGACCACCCTCAAACATAGCTCCAAATTCTGGTCCATAATAAATAACCCCATATTTGCCCAAACACGTAACATAGATCTTGAGACAAATATACCTGAATCAGAGTGGCTTAATCATTTTTCAGTTATCTATGGGAGCAATCAAGTTTATGAAACATTTTGTATACCTTGCTACTCTGACATGCAACCCATTTTAGATTTTACTGAAAATGATGTTAAGGTTGCGATAATTGGGTCTGCTAAGAATAAAGCCCCAGGACCCGATGGGGTCCCTCTGGACTTATATAAATCAAACCCAGAGTTGTGGGCAACTATATTAACGAATATTTTTAATCGTGTACTTGTAGGGGGATTCCCCAGCACCTGGGCATGTTCAATCATTGTCCCAATTTTTAAAAAAGGACTAAGAAGCGACCCGAAATGTTATCGCCCTATATCCTTGCTGGATTCTTCCATGAAGATCCTGGGTAAAGTACTGTTGGCGAAAATCAACATGTGGACACTAGAGAATGATATTTTGTCCAATGCCCAGTATGGTTTCCGGTCAGGCAGAGGGACGGAGGATCAATGCTTAAACTTGCACATGTTAATTTCTAAATACACTAAGGCAAAAAAGGGGGCAATTTTTGTTGCTTATATGGATCTATCCACAGCATTTGATTTAGTGAATAGAGCCAAGCTGTGGGGCATGTTATTAGAAATGGGATTGGATCCTCCTTTGGTTTACTTCTTAGCTGAACTCCATAAGGATTTAAAGGCTTCCATTAGAATGGATCAAGATGGACATCGTACAGCATGGTTTAAATCAGGCAGGGGTGTGCGGCAAGGCTGCATCCTTGCCCCTATGCTGTTTACTCTTTACATAAACTCTCTGGAGAGAAGTCTTCTGGCTGCGTCTGCGGACACACCGCGTGCAGGAGACACTCATATCCCAGTGCTCCTGTACGCGGATGATGCCGCTTTAATAGCTAGGACACATCTGGGCCTCCAGAGACTTCTCAATGCATTCAGTGATTTTATGTCTTCTCTTGACCTTGTGGTTAACAATGCAAAATCTCATGTTATGGTTTTTGGGGCAGCTAAAAATAATACCAAATCCTTTTATTGTAAGGGGGAAGTAATCACTAACGTAAAAGCCTTCACTTACCTCGGTGTAATTTTTGATACTAAGGGCAGTTGGACCCCCCAGTTAACAGCAAAAACCAAAGCAGTGAGGAGCTCTGTTAACGCTATTCTAAGCTTCTCAAGGAGACTCGGGGGGAAACCAAGTGGTGCACTATTAGCTTTGTATAGGGCAAAATCATTGGCTATAGCTAGGTATGGAGCTGGATTGTGGGGATATGTAAAAACTGAAACCATTCAAATAGAGGTTAATACGTTTTTCTGTTCTATATTAGGACTTCCTTCATCAACCCCCACTTTTTCTGTCCATCAGGAGCTTGGAGTAGGATACATTACTGATATCCTCTCTATGGCACCCATTCTTTTGTGGATAAGGGTCTGGATTAATAATAACCTAGGTCTCAACCACAAAATCCTGATGGATTGTTTAAAACTTGACAAATATAAAGATATTGCTTGGTTGGCATATATTTATAAGTGCTCTGTAGAACTTGGACGCCCGGAGATTTTCTCCTCCCCGCTTGACCTAAAAAAAGCAGACTTAATCTGGGTGAAGGAAAACTTTTACAAGCTTAAGTCTTTGGAGAGAGAACAACTCCAGTTATTAAAACCTATGGTTAGAGCACATTTTATGACAATCACCTGTATAGCCATCCAACCGTATCTTGCCGTAGTTACCATTCCGTTTCACAGGTGGCTTCTGGTTAAGTTTAGATTTAACCAGATTTATTTGGTACTCTGCGACAGACAGGGTTGGTTTAAGCTTGAGGATGCACCTGTATGTAAATGCGACAATTTTTCTATTCAAGACAATATGCACCTTATGTTGTTCTGCCCCCTTTATCATGCTCCAAGGCAGAAGTATCTGTTACCTTTGTTAAAGGGGAAAGCCTTTATGCAAGCAAAACCAGCTCTTCTATTTTTACAAATGCTTGATTCGCCCTTGGTAATGTTTAGTGTAGCAAATTTCCTTGTTGCTGCTGTGCGAATAAGGAAGAGGAAATTAGATGTTTAACAGTGTGGAGTGTGACGAACGTGGTATATCTAGCTTTTTTGCACATGTAGAGTCCTTTTTAATCTGATCTTTTTATTGTTTTTATATTGTATTGTATGAAATACTTTTAAATATGCACTTGGACTGATTTTTAATTGCTGTAGTATGCTTTTATGATTTTTAACAAAATCGAATAAAGTGGTTTTTGACTTGACTTGACTCAAAGGCACACCACCTGAAAGGGATAAGGGGCAGCAAAATCAGAGCTGCCAAAATGCAGTACACACAAATACCATGCAGAGCACATCAACATTGAGACAACAATGTGGTACAAACTGCAACATGTTCACAACAGAACAGAGGACACAACTGGTGCCGCTTGTGTGTAGAAACTGGCCAATGACATTTGGCATAGCAGTAAACTGTGAGATGACAATGTACAAGTACAAACACACATCCATGATGTTGTCGAAATGTCCACTGTCATGCATCAAATAGGCAGCTCCTCCCAAACAATCACAATGTACATTGTCATGCAGTCTGTATGTAAACTTGAACAAACAAAAATGGACAAGTCTTTCTTGAGGTTTTGAGGTCCACGTTCCTGACCAACAACCTTCAAAAAGATGAGCGAAAACAACTTCAAGTAGTTTTAGGAAACCCCTCACCCACCTACCTAGTAGGTGGCATGCTTCATCATCGGGGCCCAGTAGGATTACCTAGCGCAATCCAGCTGTGCTTCAACGCCTGAGTTACAGCGGAGTAGGTTCTTTGTGTAAGGAGAGTGAAGTGCTATGTGAAAAGTGCAGTTATAAGTAAAAAATGCCTCTAGGAATAACCCTTGTAAAAGTTTTAATAAAAAGGCCCTAGGACATGGGTAAAAACACTCTCGGGATTTGCTTGAGGTTTTTATATGCACCTCTGCCTCACGGCGGAGATATAGGTCTACTAGTTTCAGCCTTGTTGTTTGTTCTGCAGGCTTTCTTCAGGACCAAAAAGTGTGTGACCAAAAAGAGAGGAGTGGTCACAGTGGTGATAAAATCAGCACATGCCCTAAACTGTGCTGTGAGTGTAGTGGATTGTTTTACTTACAAATCCTCTGTACGGAGTACTTAGACTCTGAGTCTGTTTTGCCTCATGGACCCGATCGCGATCTGCTATTACCCCTGCTGACCGTTTTATCGAGGGGAATCGGTCAGTATGACCTATGCAGCCGATCGGGTCCCGCTGGTGTGCGTATGTAAACTTGCACAATGCGTCAACATACATGTGAACACAATGTTAAACTGCATCTCCCCTTCACATTTCAGAGGGACAATCAACACCTCCTGCAGAGCAGACCGAACATTTCTTCACTGATTACGAAGAGGACCTCCACACCTTCGATAACAATGACCTCCAAGAGCTCATGGACAGCTACGGCACCCCACCTCCAGGAGCAAGGCAGCCCAGCTGCATCGAGGAGACCTCACCCCCTGCACAGACCACACAGCAGGAAGCACCCACCACCACGGCTGCCTCCCAGGTCTCCCACAAACAAAACATGGCCTTCCAACGCCGTGTGTTGGGGTGCCAGGAGAAGATGGCTGAACAGGTGTGGGTGGGGTTCGACCTCATGGCAGCCAAACTAGGTGCCATACATGGGTGTCTAAGTCCCATCAGACACCCACAGTCCACTCCATGCTCTCCAATGATCCATGGCTGACATCGCTGGAGTCCTGACTCTGAGACAAGAGCAACTGTCTAGTCAGAGTAGCTCCAGCAATGTCAGCCAGGAGTTGGGACACATGCAGAGGCTGCTGGAGAACATGGAGCGGAAGCAGGCAGAAAGAGCAGCTGCCACAGCTGCACACCAGCGAGAGGTAGCTGGGTTCTTCCATGCCCTGCCGACCCTCATCATGGCATTGCTGCCACAAGGCCGGGCACAGATGAATGCTGCTGCTACCACTCCATCCACATCTCCACCCCCTGAAGTGTCAGTGCCACACAGCGCGGCAGACATTCCACCTCCGGCCCCTGATGTGTCACTGCCATACAGTGAGGCAGATAAAACAACACCACCCACATGTGAGGCACATGATACATCAGAGGACGAAGATGCGAATTAAGCTGCCTCAGTGGTAAGAAGTACGCAGTAACATTCATCTCCGCCATATGGCCTGTTCCTGCTTGGTTCTGCCCTCTGCATCATCACCTTCCACTGTCCCCAATACACTCTCCGACAATCACCTTGGACCTCCACATGGACTACCATATTCTGTTTGGTTACCAATGACACAGCAATCAGACTGCCGACTGAATTCCTCCTCTTCCGATGAACTTGTCATTTCCTAAAGGACTCTGGCTGGCCCTCCATGGGGCAACAATGTGTAGTGGGGTTTGCATGGCCCTGTACTGCTCCAGCTTCAACACTCCACTGAATGTGAATAAACATTCACACTCACACAGATGTGTCATGTCTATGATCATTCAAGTATTAAAGTATGGATGTATGTAGGGTCAGTGATTTCCCCTTATGTCCATGTTGATCATGTTGTGGGACTAGAGTCACAGGGTGCAACATTGCCGATTGCTGTCCGGGTGGCGCCGACACTACAACAGAGACACACGCATTAGTTACTTATGTGTCCAGCCCAGAACTGAGCTACGCCCAGAGCCCCAGGCTCATTGTTCATACCCCTATGCTGGACTGGCATACGCCAGCCCAGCCCACTCCGCTTACGCTTACAGGGGGGGACGATAAAGCTACATGTCCCAGGTCTTTCCGGCAGTGATATGCTGATCACTGGTCTAGTTGTCAGCATGCCACAGCCACTCCCTGAGGGCTGGTTTACAACCACACCACACCCATCCAGCACAGGCATTAGATGACATGTGACCGTGCCAATAAAAGGGGCCTACCACATCCCATTCCCCACAGCCAGAGATGACATGATGGCTTCAGCACCGCAAGACTCAATCATAAAGGGTCCATGACCTGTAGCGCACTGGGTTGGTGGTACCCGATGCACTGCAGCTGGCACGGGTCCACTGCCACAAGACGATGACTTGCATTACACAGAGTTGGTGGCGCCCGTTGCACTGCAGCCAGCAGGGGCCTACCGCCATGGGACGATGACTTGCATTGCACAGAGTTGGTGGCACCCGTTTCACTGTGGCCGGCAGGGGCCTACCACCACGGGACAATGACTTGTGGTGCACTGAGGTAGGGGCACCTGAAGAGCTGAGCGGGTGCGTAGCCTGCGATGATGCGTAGGCCTCGATACGCCGACCTGTCAGTCAAGTTTCAATATGAATGAAGAGCCCTGCTGGACTGCAGTGAACGCCGCAGGCAGCAGTCAGCACACACGTCTCTGCCGTGCATTGCCGCAGGGTGCGCTGGGAGCCTGTGGCGCGGAATCCAGAGATCAGCTGAGGAGACTGCACTGGCAAGTGGTGGGCCCTCTTGGAGACACCCGGTGGTGGCAGGTGAGCATTCAGGCCTGTGTGCGCCGTGGCGGCCAGTCATCACTGGGCGGCAGACGGGTCTGGGGACCAGGGCTGGGGTGCAGCAGGTGCACAGGATCACGCAGGTACCACAGGGGTACAAAAGGGGGTGGTGATGGGCGGAGCTCGTCCATCACCACCCCCTTTTGTACCGCATGCTCCGTCCATCACCACCCCCTTTTGTACCGCATACTCCACCCTTCACCACCCCCTTTTGTACCGCATGCTCCGTCCATCACCACCCTCTTTTGTACCGCATGCTCCGTCCATCACCACCCCCTTTTGTACCACATGGAATGCCAGAAAACGGTCCTCAGATGCTTGTTTCCGGTCCAGGGAAGACATGGCTTGGCAGTTCGGGCTTGACTGTTCCCATGAGGCACAGGGTCAGACTGATTTGCATATAGCCATGTCTGAACTGGGGTGGCAGAGTGGGCTAAAGAACGGTGATGGATTAAACCCAGATCTTTTGACTGGGTGTGAGTGTTTGATTGATTCAGATGCTCCGTCCATCACCACCCCCTTTTGTACCGCTTTTGGCCACCATACGTGTGGCAGGGTATGCTCAGACGTGAGTCCCTTGCTCACTTTGCCACTGGATTCAAGCAAGCCGGGCTGAAGACGGCTGGAATGCCAGAAACCGGTCCTCGTAAGCTTGTTTCCGGTCCAGGGAAGACATGGCCTGGCAGTTCGGGCTGGACTGTTCCCATGAGGCACAGGGTCAGACTGATTTGCATATAGCCATGTCTGAACTGGGGTAGCAGAGTGAGCTAAAGAACGGTGATGGATTAAACCCAGATCTTTTGACTGGGTGTGAGTGTTTGATTGATTCAGATGCTCCGTCCATCACCACCCCCTTTTGTACCGCTTTTGGCTGCCATAAGTGTGGCATGGTATGCTCAGACGTGAGTCCCTTGCTCACTTTGCCACTGGATTCAAGCAAGCCGGGCTGAAGATGGCTGGAATGCCAGAAACCGGTCCTCGTAAGCTTGTTTCCGGTCCAGGGAAGACATGGCTTGGCAGTTCGGGCTGGACTGTTCCCATGAGGCACAGGGTCAGACTGATTTGCATATAGCCATGTCTGAACTGGGGTGGCAGAGTGGGCTAAAGAACGGTGATGGATTAAACCCAGATCTTTTGACTGGGTGTGAGTGTTTGATTGATTCAGATGCTCCGTCCATCACCACCCCCTTTTGTACCGCACCACAGGTCACGGCGTCGGCCTCGTGGCTGGGTGGGTGGCGCCGCGCTGGCAGTCACGACCCTGCATGCAATGGCAAAATGTGCGCGGGTTGGCTCGGGACGTAGCCACCTCATCTCCAGTGTAAATCTAGTCGTTGAAGCTGGTCGGCCACGTGTGTGTAGGCCTATGGACAGGATATGGCAGACAGAGGCACACGCAGTAGTTACTTTGGTGGACATTCCGGAACTGAACCACGCCCAGAGCCCCGGGCTATTTATTGACAACATACAACAACCAAGGCCTCTCGGCTCACTCTTACAGGGGGGGGGGACAAAGCTAGATGTCCAAGGTCTTCCCCACTGCCTGAGGTGCCCTGTTTGTGTCTACTGTCCACAACACTACAAACATCAGCAGTATATGTCGACATGGACATGTTTGTGCTCTGCATACTGAAGTCTGTCCAGCACATCACCGCCACACTTGGCATTGTGCACATTCTCATTGATGGGTCACATGCCGCCTTCGCACATACTTGGTTCCCACCTCTCCCCACATTCTGCAATAGTGTGGCAGAGGTAGGATGACGTGGATGGTTTGTCTACATGGCTGGCCAGGGTTACCACAGTTACTTGTGTTGTTGTGTCTGGTAGTTGGGCATGTTTATTGTCATGTTGTATGTGATTTTGTCACGTGTGCATTCCAACAGTTGTGAGTTGTATGGTTGTGGAGTTGAGGTGTGTGGTGTGTTCAGTAGGTACTTACTGACGTGTAGGGCATTTTAATAGGTGCCATCCTCAAAGCGATGGTTGGTGATGGACTTGTGGAAGATGTAGGAATCATGCACACTGCCTGGGAAGTTTGCGACGACACTGGTGAACAGGCCCCAGTGGTCCAGTCTTGCTTGAACATTGATGGAATGAGTCTGATGTCTGTTACGGTGATTGTGTGCAGTGTTGGCAGGAGGCACAAGTAGTACATGTTTGCAGTCAATTGCCCCAACACGTGCGGGAAGGCGGCTATAGCGTAGTTCCCTTGCTTGGTCTCCAGCTGTTCCTGCACAGTGTTGGGGAAGTGAAGGTGCAGGGTATCAAGCTGATACAAACAGTGATGCTCACAGGTATTGTTGGACCTGGCCCTTTTGGCAGGTTCACCCCGAAACTTTTTCCTTTTTCCTAGCCTGTTTCTGGAACCTGGTGTTGGTGATTTTAGGCCTTTGCGCACTTTTTCACTGTGGTACAGTGTAAAGTGCGTGTGCTCTCTGTGTATGTGTGGTGAGTGACCTGCCCTCCCATAGGAATGAATGGGGAATATGTATGCCCATGGTAGTTACTGATGTGTGGGGAGTGCAGGGTCGAGTTTGATATGTACGAACTCGTGAGATTGAATGCTGCGCAATGGTATATGCGGCATGATTGTGTCCAGTGTAGAAGTGCCACTTTTAGAAGTTGGCATATTTGTGTAATTTGTGTCTGGCGTGTGATTGGCTGGTGAGCCTGGCCCAAGAGTGCCTGGGCCTGCTTGTGGATTGACTGTCCGGTTTGAGGGTGACAGGGGCTGGAGAGCCCCCAGGAGGTTGTCTGAGTCAGGCCGTGGATGAAAGGCTGCATCTGCTGCCAGGGAAGTGGGAGGAGATAGCACCTAGGAGTGAATAGGGCTGTGCCTGCCTGCCACAATGCTGGCTCCACCTCCTGCTGGGCGACTGTCGCCTCTGCCCCTCACACTGAAAGGAGTTCCCTATAACCAGTTCTAGCTGGTTCTCACACTACCTGCACCCTTTAGACAAAGGATTTTATAGCATAAAAAGGTGCTGTGTCCCCTTCCAAAATGTTCTTCTTTCTGACTTGAATCCTGCCAGGGGCGTGCTGCTGCTTGGGCTCAGAAGAAGGCTTGCCTCCCTGAGCCCTGCCCAGCCCCTGGATATCTGATGGACTTAGAGGCTGATGGATCTTCCTTACTGGGAGCTGTGTTGCTCCATCTTTATCCTGCCAGGCCTGCTGGGACCCCTTTGCTATGGGAGTCCTTGCCATGGGGGCTTGATGGACTCTGCCCCCCCCCCTTAGCACCTGGGAGCGCTTTCCTTTCCCTGCCAGCGCTGAGGAGCGATTTACTTGTCCCCTAGCGCTGGGAGCGCTTTGCTAGCTGTGCAGGTGCCCACCCTGCTGGTGGTTGCCGTGGCGAGTGCCCACCTCGCTTATTTTTTTATGATTTTGTCCCTGGCAGGTGCTCACCCCGCCAGGGGCCTGGCCGCTATTTTTTATATTTTAATTTAACTCGAGGGAGCCCACCCCTTGGTTAATTATCCCCCAGCCTACAAGAGCCTGAAACGGGCCGCAGCGCTGCCCACGGCGACCCGGAAGTGTTGGCCCAGCCGGCCAATTGCAGCACGGCCCCGAGACAACGAACCAGGAAGTCAGGCGATGCTTTGCCTGGCGGCGGGCGGGACTTCCGGTTTTGCGAGAGGAGTCTCGCGCCCGCCGCCGGCATCAGAGGAGTGAGGGGAGAGGTGTTGCGGGGCTCCCATGAGCTGAGGGAGCCCCGTGGTGTATGGAGGAGCCCCGGATCCCAGGAGGGGGCCCGGGTGAAGCACCGCTTGCTGCAGCCATGGAGTGGAGTTGCCGCCCGGAGGAGCCCCAGCCAGCAAACAGGCCGGTGAGTGAGGGGCTGCAGGGGGGAAGCTCCGGGCGGGTGTTAAGGCCAGCGCGAGGCCCCGGATGGCAGTGGGTCGCCCGACCATAGCGGGCAGTGTTGTATGTGGCAGCCCCTAGGCTTCCAGGGGCATTGTTGTGTCCTGAGCCCTCGGAGGCTCCAATGAGGGGCATATTTTACTTAAGAGCCACGAGAGGCTCCACAGCTGCGGGGGCTTGTTTGTTTTAAGGAGCTGAGTTGGCTCCAAGACCCGTGTGCAGTCCACCGTTTAGGGGGGGCATAGAGGTGCTTAGGGCGGTCCCGAATGACAGTGGGCCGCCCCAACGGTATTAGTGAGTTGAGAGCCCCTGAGGTTCCAGCGTGATTTAGGGGGCCATTGTCCTTTTCTAGAGGTTCCTGGGGACATGGTGATTGGTTAAGGAGCCAGTGTGCTCCCCGGAGGTAATGTTATTTGTAGAGCCTGTGGGCTCCAACGATGGGCATAGTCGATGGCAGAGCCAGTGTGGCTCCAACCCCCTGCGGCGAAGTTTATCTAAAAAGGGCCAGGGAGTGTCTCCAGCTGCCCAGCAATTAGTGGGCAGCTGCACCGTTTAGGCGCAATTGGATAGAGAGTCCCTGTGTGGGACAGAGGTGGCACAGTGGTGCCAGGCCTGCTACAGCTGCGCAGCACTTAGAGCCAGCTGCAACATTTAGGCCCTTGTGATTTTTCCCAGGTGCCCAGCAAGTAGTGGGCACCTGCAATGTTTAGGTTTTGCGCCGGTGGTGCACCCCTGACTGGCACTGCATTGCAGCGCGCCCTGACATTCTGGACACAGGGCTCTTTAGTCCCTTTCTTAGATGGGGGCTGGTATGTGACTTTATTTAGGCGCAATGTGATTATCTATGTGATGGTACTAATGTGAGTTTTGCGCAATGTGATGTGGTGCTAGGAAATGTAATGCATTTAATATGATTACGCACCTTGATCTTACACCTCTGAATGTTTTTAGGCATCATGTGTTTTTGCGCTATTGAGTTATGGTCTGGCACCTCTGAATGTTGTTATGCATCATGTGTCTTCCTTGATTTTACACCTCTGAATGTGTTGGTTTATGCATCATGTGTTTTTCCTTCCCTGCACCTCTGAATGTGTTTTTGATGCATCATGTGCCTTGTTATTACACCGCTGAATGTGTTTTTATGCATCATGTGTTTACCTTTTCCTTACACCTCTGAATGTTGTGATGCATCATGTGTAATGTGTTCTTGCTTACACCCCTAAATGTATTTTATTCTTAGGTGGTTGTTCTTTCCAGTACAGGTGGTCCTAGTGAGGTCCTGGTCCCCTGCGTGACAGTCTCCTAAGGTGGTTAGGGTTGCGTAGGTGGTACTTACCTGTTACCAGTAGTTACTGGTTGTGATTTATAACTGTTCTTTTGTTTTACACTTATTCTAAGTTCTAAAAGTGTTGATTCTGACAGTGGCCCATGTGGCCCTGTCCTGTACATAATCCCTTGTGAATCTTGCCTGTGCCAGTTGGCACAATGTACATGTGTGATTTCTATATGATGTGTTTTGACAATACAGAAGTTAGTTTTATATAAACTTGTGTGGAGTTCCTTTTGTGGTGTGCCTAGGATGTTGTTGCTGTTGTGTGCTGGTGCAAATGCTTTACACATTGCCTCCGAGTTTAGCCTTACTGCTCGTGCCAAGCTACCAAGGGGGTGAGCAGGGGTTATCTTGGCGTGTGACTCCCTTGCCCTGACTAGAATGGTGGTTTCTGCCTGGCTTTGGCGTCAGCCTTAGCCTACCAGAAATAGCCAGTTCTAACATGTATGATAAATCCTGCTTAGTAAGACCGTAACAGAAGTTTGTGTGGTCGTAACCTTCCTTTTCTTTCCTACGAAGGTTACGACCACACAAACTTCTGTTTCTGTTACAGTCTTCATATGCAGTATTAGTGATACCTGTAAGCATTCCGGTTTGTCCAAGTGCAATGCACTGTACCAGATTACTTTTATGACTATACGGACGCTTGACCATTGTCACCATTTATCCAACAAGTTTCGGAATGCTGACCTTCGGAATATGGGATTGTATTGGGGAGTTCGCGCAGCATATGCAGTTAATTGAATCCACACGTTGCCCTAATGAAGTTCCCCGTTGGGAATGGAACATGTTGGCTGAGTTTTTAGCATTGTTGATTTATGTATTTGTAATAAAGAACAGTTTTAAAACTACTGTTGACTACTGAACTTCATGACTTGGCACACCCCCATTTCAGTGACTACAATCTTGGATCTGGGGCACAGAGGCGTCAAGCAACGGCTGGCGTTAGTTGCGCAGGAACATTACGAAGTTGAACTAGCGTGTGGTGCAGATACAGGGGTCCACCGTTGCATCCAAGACACGTGTGAGGAAGTTTGATAGTGCTGGCTGTGAGAGTCCTCCGACTCTGGCAGTTGTTGGTCAGGAGGTACCAGAGGGCAACAAGTGCGGCACAGCCAGCAGCTTTGTCTGTGGAGGGATGTTGGTTCTCCACTGTGTTGGTACCGTCAGCCTGTGGACAATGTGGGTCAGGATGTGGACGATGGTTGTCCTTTTGAGCCTGTAGTGGGCAATGGCATCCTCTGGTCTCTGAGGCTGGTGCGTTATAGCAACGTCCACTGTCTTGTTCTGCGCCGCCTAGGGGTGGTCCTGGGGGTGGTGGCAGTGGGTGTTGTGGCCCTCTTGGGTGTCTGAGCTGCATGATCAGTGGCTCTATGACATGTGTTGATCTTCAGATGATGCTCTTGGCTGGGCTCCCTTTCATACTGCAGGTTGTCATCCTGCTTAACACCAGTAAAAGGCAGGTGTTAAATCACTGCTGCTGACGCGCCTTATAGCCTGTTTTTGGATCGCATCGCAGATCTGGCTGGTCATTGAGAATATCATGAAGTGGTGTTTTGTGTGCTTTTGCATGGAAACGCCTACTCTGCATATCATTAGCTTTAGTTGTCGCTCTCATCCGTGGCGATGTTTATCGCTGAAAAACTGGCGATGTTGGCAGTTTACACCAGCTTGAGAATAGGGTGATAAATCTATTGCCACTTTTGTGGCGCTAAAGTGCCGATAAGTCGGCGATAAGTCCTTGAGAATATGCCCCTACGTGTTTTAACCTAAGCTGATGGTGATGCAAACCCATTAGCAGCCCGCCCTTCAGTCAGTTTGGTGCCAAGTGGGAAATGCTTTCAGATGTTGAGTCCGAGAGGGTTTCTGAGAGGCTTCTAGTAAAGCTCAAGCACACATGACTAGCATTTAATAAACGGCCACAAATCGTGCAGAGGCAGACTGCATCTTCAGCAAAGCACCAGCCAATTGAGAAGTTTTCTGTAGTTGCATGGCAGTGTTTACATGCCTATTTCCCTCTTATAGAGCACATACAGCAGGCACAAAGTAGAACATGTGCCTCTGCCTTGGCGTGCACCTCTCACTATGCAGAGTTGGGGCTCCTAATAGAGCATTCTCCCTCTATCCTGACTCATCCACAATTCTTACATCGGGTCAATTTTCTGTGCAATCACTGCATCTTTCACCAGACTATGCTGATTTAAGGTATGTATCTTAACTTAAATGAGGGGGAGGTGGGTGTTATAGTTTTCCTCATATCTCAATTGATTCCTGTGCCTTCCCAGGGCTTCCTCCTGCTCTGGCTTGGTGCAACTTTGGTTGGCATCAGAATTGTTTGGCACTCTGCATTAGCAGGTGTTTTTCATGCCAGGAAGGGGTACAGGGAGACCCGAGGGGCGTGGGTAGCTGCCCCTCTTCAGCCTGCGCTCCTGAGGGATAGCGCCAGCATGCACAAAATTCAGAGGTCTTCACCTGGGTTCTGCAGAGCATGGAAGGCTGCATTAAGGTCAGAAAGGCTTGGGGGCGGGTATATGCTGCTACCAATCTCAATTAGAACCCACACAACATCCAGTATGCCCATTCCCATGTATGGAGTGATTGAGGGGGCAAACAGAATAGAGGATCCATGCTCCACCCCCCACCAGTGTGGGCAGCACCCAGGTTAGCACATCATGCCCTACCCGTGTTAGGGGGCTCACTGGCCGGTAAGCATTTCTGGCACACCAGACCTCCACCCCTTTTTGCCCCGCCTTGTGGTTCGAGTAAGCTATGGGGGGCAGCCCATTCACTGGTATACACCTTCTTAGCACCAGGCACTCTTGTCAGACCATACTTTAACTCCATGTGCCTTCTATGCTGGAGTGACCCAGCTGCACGCAGGTAGCACCCCAAGTGAGCTCCTCCTATCCTTTACACTCTGCTCTGGAATCATAAGACATCAACATTTCACATGTGGCAATGAAAAAAAGGCAGGGAGACAGATGTTTATTATTTTACGTTTTCACCTGACCTTTGTAAGGTCATAAGGATACCCTATCTATGGTGAAACCGAGTGCAGGGTGGTCCTTGTGGTGACCTTCATGCCCATTGGCCCAACTAGTCCTGCTTCATCCCTGTTGATTGGGTGTTGTATTCTCAAAGCTACTCTGGGAAAATGAAAAGATAGAAGAGCCCTGTGGCCAAGGGCTCATGCTCATTCTGAGGGTAGGAAGTAGTAGCTGCATTTCACATCTGTGTTCCAGTAGAACTGGTGATGTTTGCAGTGAGAAGGCTGCAGGATTTATGCATATGAGTAAGAGTCTGTATAAGGGCTACTCCAATTTAGTAATCTAGTGCCTTGCTGAATAAAATACAATTTCAGTGATAAAGCTTAGATTTACCCTTAGTCGCAATGACACAAAGCAGCGGGGTAAATGTGTGGTAAGTATTCAAGCAGCACCAAATCAACAATGAAGTCACAAAATCAACCAGCAAAAACGCTCAAAGCAATTTAGTAAAGGGACTGCAATGCAATGAATAAAACAAGACCAACATGACACCATTTGGATAAGGGCTTGAGCAAATATGGACCTTTGAAGAATGTTTTCAAAAACTTCAAAGAACAATGGGGGTGTAAAAGTCAATGCAAGCTTATGTGCATTATCAAAACAACTACTGGAGGCCACACTTAAAACAGTTACAAGTCAACTGTTCTGACTCCCAAGGCAGACAAGAGCAGAGTCAGTTACAGTCCCGGCTGGTAAACTCAATTATTCCCACACTTCTCAGGTTGCTGTATAACTTGCTCCTGGTTACTCACAAAGCTTGTAACTGAAAGGGAGCACTTCCTGAAAAACAGAGCACAGATAGTAGTGAGAGGCTAGCTCAACTATTCTCTTCAGCCAGGGCTCCAGTACAGGATCCTTTTCTCATGTTTCTGCTGGAACTGTGGAAAAGAGGCCCTTTGTGTCCTTCGTTCTCCAGCCTGGGCTCCAACACAGGTTCTAGTTTGCACTGGTCTGTTGCTTTTGTGTTTTATGTCCATAAGACCACAGCAGGAGAGCTGGTCTGACCCTTTGGAAGCACAATACAAGGGGGAAGCAGGCCAGGCAGATACAGACAACAGGTTTATCCTCCATTGATCTTCTTTAATTAAGTCCAGTTGTATTTTGAGGAGCATGCAGCCACTAAGCCTTTCTAATAGGGGTTATCAGCTAGTGATTGATGATGAGCCTTATACCTATTCCCAGAGATCCCATCAGAAGGGACTCTCAATGTTGTGTGAAACCAACCCAGAAAACCTTGTTCTGCGGGGCAATCAAAATGCAAGCTTTTAGATCCTCTGTGTGGAGCTATTTGTCCCAGTAAAATGTAATAAGCCATCTCCCTCCCAGCCCCTTACTCAGTCTTCCTGGACCCAGGAATATCCTATTAGGAACAGGAGCTAACTTGACTGGAAGAAGGCTACAGTCAAAGGCAAGCCTTGCATTAGGGCCTCTTGTAGTATAAACATTGCAACTTCTGCTAGCTTATGTCTCTGCTTTGTGGTCCCCATCTGCTGTCCCTCTCACTCTGCTCTCCACATCCCAAGTTAAATTTCCAGTAATTAACCTCCTACTGCCTTCCTGTTACAGACCTGATGGCAGGCTAGGGCCCTTTGTTCTATACGGAAGGGAAACATCCTTTACAACGCAACTTTTACCACGCAGTGCCTTTACGACGCAACTTTTACAACGCAAACCATTACAACGCATTGCGCTGGGGGGCGCTCTAGGATAGGGTATAGGTTTAATTTACTATCCAACACCTTCCCTACTATCCACGGGGACTGGAGTTGGAATAGTAAATTAAACTATTCACTATCCAGCGCCCCAAAGCACTATGCGTTGTAAAGGCATGCGTTGTAAAAACAGCGTTGTAAAGGCATGCGTGGTAAAAGCATGCATTGTAATGTCATACATCCATACGGAAAGCTGTATTACACTTACTACACTTTGGCATCTAGTGACAGTGAGTTCATTGAATTTCTTCAATCTAGAGGTTCACAACCCTCAGAAGCCACACTGGTGCCCTCTTACCCAGCACAGAAACATTTTGATCATGGGATATTAAAATCCATCCATATTTTAAACCGGGGTATCCAGCCACGCTGGCAAACACACCAACCATGCTGCCAAGTGCTTGCCAGACACTGACCAGAGAAAGAAATATGCCATACAAAGCAGGAGTAAGATCGTTTGGTGTAGCCGCGGCGAAACTGTGGAATGCTCTCCCGGCTGAGCTCAGACACACGTCCGATCTCCTCCTGTTCAGGAGGAGATTGAAAACATTTCTCTTCCCTAAACTCTAGTCCGCTACCGCCCTCCTTTCTGATTGCTGTCTTGAGTCTGCAAGCGCCAGGATGCCTTTTAGGTGATAGATGCGCTTTATAAATGAAATAAATAAATAAAATAAATAAATACTTAATCTTAAAACATGCTCAAGGCCAGACGGTCACTTGATTTATCCCTCAGGCAGCGATTCTCACTACAAATTCCGAGCAAGACTGAGGTTGGTTACCAGCAGCCTTGTCAATCAAAAGCTTAGCTAACCTGATGAACAGCTATAATGTCAACAAACCCAAAACAAAGCTGCTCAAAATAAAGAGCGTGACTTACAACCTATAAACTCAACCAATCTGCAGATGTGGATACTATTAGCCCTATGCTCTTTCAATATCATTAGTCTTCACCATAAAATAAGCACTCCAGAGATATGTAATCTATTTCCGGATACAACTTTCTCGCATTCCAGGAAACATCGGCCACACAAAATGACCCCCTAAATGGATACTTGAGACGCTGGAAGGCAGCTGTAAGAGACTGGAAATTTAGCCGGCTAAGGGGGGATTGTCTAGATATAGTTCATGTGGTTTAAAAGGTCCCATAGTACCATTAAACTTTCAGGAGAACTGGCTCCTTGGAATCCAAATTAATTTGTTGAGACAGCAGTCTCTTGCTACTTCTTAACTCCTACGTCAACCTGACTGCCCGAACAAAAAGGTCTCAGTTAAATCATTTATCCACAGTCCTGTGTGACTTGGTAAGGGACTTACCACATGCAGACTGTCTCCTCCCAAGGGATTTTAACAACATTTTTAAAACGCTGTAGCCTAGGGAAACACTGGGTTTTACAACTTAACAGTGTGGGTTTTATTGTATTGAATGGGAGATTCCCATAGGACATCCCTCCAAACTGGTCATGGACAAATGGCCTAAAATGTTCTTACCTTGATTATACTACCTGCAATTCAGAACTGCTCCCAAATATAGAAAACTATAGCATCATTGTGCGTTCTGAAAGTGATCATCACCCGCAAGTCACTACCATCATTCCGGATTTAGCGTACTACGACCTACCCAAAAAGTAGTTCACTCGAAGAACCTAAAATGCCTAAAATGGAATAATGAAATCAGCATAAAGACCATAGAAGAGGGCAAGCAACTCACCATACACCTCAAACTGTGATCTGCGTCTCCAATAGAATACTGGGCACATTTCTGATATCAACTTTTAAGGCAATTCCAACTACCACCATGGCATCAAGCTGGTCCTAGTAACAAGCATGCCCCTCTCTCAACTCAAACAATGGCACTAAATAAAACCAGAAACGCTTTCCTTAGGGCAGCAAGGAGACACCCTGAATCTAAATATTTAGGGCCCGATGTAGGTGGCTCATTACCGGTCGGTAAACCCAAAATTCGGTACATTTCAGGCTTACCGACCGGTATTGAGCCATTTCCAATGTAGGTGATGATTCAGTAAATAGGGAATCAGTATTTACAGATTCTGTATTTACCAAATAATTATTTACCGAATCGATAGATGGTATATAGGAAGCACCTTTAACAGTGCTTATGTGCTTTCAGGATTCGTTATTTACCACCAACTACAAGTTGGTGGTAAATATCGAAAACCATTGGAAAAGCAATTTTGTGCTTTTTAAACAGTGCCATGCAGCAGACATACATGTCCTTAGGGAATGTATGTGTGCCACATATGCACACATGTACGATTCAGGGGTGCAACAGGGTGTCAATGTGACACCCTGCCACCCTTGAATGTGTTCCCCCTATTACCGATTCGGTATTTACCGAATCGGTAATAGTGAATGGCTTCCCATTCATAAATGGGAATTACCGAATCGGTAAATACCGAATCTGTAATACCGAATCGGTAATACCGAATATTACCGATTCGGTAATATTTACTGAATCTTTAGCTACATCCCATTTACCAATTCTGAAATACCGAATCGGTAAAATTCGGTATTTTAGAATGAGTAAATAGTATTTACCTACATATGGCCCTTATTGATCAACTACAAAATTGCTCAAAAAAATTACAGACGGGCATGTTGAATTAATAAACAACACAACCTCTAACAACTTTGGTGCTCTCTCCATAGTGCAAGTAAGAGCCGGAACCCTAGAAAATTCTGGCCGTTCTCTGCCTGGGGAGTGCAAGTATCTTAGAGCAGGAATGGTAACATTTCTGGCAGGGCACTTCCAGGCAGATGAGGTAAGGGCACACCCATTGGGAGTGTCAGGTCCAACTGCAAGGAGCACAGCAACACCCAAATGAAGAAATCTCCATTCCTCCTACAAAGCCGGTCAAAATACTAACCAAAGCTAGATTGGACCAGGTGCCAGGCCCTGTTTAAAAAGAACATTCCTTTATGGCAGAGGTCTTCAATCTTTTGTAGGTTGAGCCCCCCCCCCCAGCTGATTTTTTTTAGATGTTGGGCCCCCCACCACCTGACAGAAATTTCTGGACTCGACCGCCACGCGCACATTCCGGGCATATTCAGCGAATACCATTCAATACAATAAGAGTGTTTAGTAAACTGCAGGTTTGTGAGTGGGTGGGTGTGGTGAAATGACAGAGGCTTATTACACAGCTCAAAACACCACTTGTTTTCTAGGGCTGCCTGAATGATCAATGACTGATAATAAAAGGGAGAAAAGATAAAAAAGTCACATTACAAATGAATCGACAAAAAGAACGGGGGACCGGGAGCTCGTTAACATTATAAATGAATACATACGTATTTATAACTATATTTAGGAATTTGCAAGATGTTTAAACACATGGTTGGTTTACTGACATTTTGCACGCCTGCCTGTGTAATTTTAAAAGAAACGTTCAGGGACGTTTTAAGGATTTTTTGGCCTGTGGGCCAAATGTATTTTAGGGGCCCCTGTTCAGACCAGCTTTGATTTTATGATCTAGTCTCAGCTCTTTCATGCCTTCTTTGGTCAAATACTAATAAATGTGTGTACATCGGATATTCAGGGATAGTGATGTGTGTTTTCAGTATGTTACAACAGCAATTCACTAATAATACTGCAAATAATCTGTCACACCCTTCTATTTCTCATATGTGAGGTCATGTATTGATCTAAAATAAACTTTTTATATGGATGTCACATGATGCATAAACACATTTAGTCTGCAAAATGTATGTAATAGACTTATACACATTAAAAATGAATGATTGAAAAACGCTATTTACAACATTGGGTTTTAAAATGATTCAAGGTTCCCCCCCCCACCCCACCCCCACACACACATTCCCACCCCCTTTGAAAGGCTGGGGCACTGGGCCAGAGCCTACTTTTTGTTTTTTTACTGAGTTTTATATAGCGCGAACTTAACCTGAATCAGGTATCAGAGTGCTTTACATAGCACCAGTTGCATTACATGAGGACATATTCATTTCCTTTGTTAGGCACAGGGAGATTAACAGCCTGATTCATGAAGCGAAATTGCGCCCGCAATGGCTGCGAAAATGCAATTGCGGGTGCAAAACACGGAATCGGCATTCAAGTACAAAATAGCGATTTCGCAAACACAGAATAGCGATTAAAATAGCGATTACGCTATAATAGTCGCAGAGTCCCGGTAGTCGCGCATTAGCGATACGGAAATAGCGACCAACCACGGAATCTGCTAAATGAATAGCGAAACGCAATTTATTCTCAATCGGCATTCATGAAAAATATACAATAGCGGAAAACCCCAAAATCGCAGTTTTGCGCGGCGCAAATTAAGGACAACTCAAAGCAGGTGGTAACCATAAAAGCCATGATTAAGTAAAATTTGAAAAACAGTTGGCCAATCACCAACAGGTCCAGGCCTGACCAATCACACATAAGGACATTCAGCAGCAGCATTAGGCGTTCCACAATGCCAGGAATGTACATGGTGGTGAGGCGGCGAAGGCTACAGCGAGCAGCACGGAGGAGACGCATGAGGCAGGAAAGGATTTACTTTCGCTTTCGTCCTGCGCTGTTGCTGGGGCCAGGGACAGGTTCCTCAGACATGGCAGCAGATATGTCGCTATTTCAGTCGGTAGAGAAGTCGCTATCGCTGGTTTAGCGTCTGCTTTCCGACTTGCTCCCTCGGAGGTTTGCCTCGCTGTGGTGTTTGGGGGTGGGAACTGCCTGCTTCCTGGTTGTGATGTCATCACTGTGCTCGGAAAGCGACTTCCCGTTTTCCCGATCGCACGGGATTGCGAGTCGCATTCCCGATCGCACGGGATTGCGAGTCGCATTTCCGATCGCACGGGATTGCGAGTCGCAATCCCGACGCAGGTAGCCGGGATTAGCGATTTTTCTGCGTTTTTAGTTGGTCGCTATCGGATTTAGCGCCCGCGTGCGAGTCGCTATTTTTTCCCCGAAAAGTACATGAATGCCGTTTTGCGTTTCCTCAATAGCGAGTCGCTATTAATCGCTATTAGGGACACGCAAAACGGCCCGTACATGAATCAGGCTGTAAGTGATTTGCCCAGAATCACAGGATGTTCAGCTTCAATGCCGAGACTCGAACTCTGGAAACTGTCTCCGTTCTGGGAAGAGCTAACTCTCCCAGGAGGGGGTTAATTCATAGAGCTGAAATGCTTCAGCTGCAGTGGGAGGCGAGGGGTCTCCTCTGCTAAAACAGAAAGCATGTCTGTTTGTTTGCTTTCCTTTTTAGCAGAGGAGACTCCTTGCCTCACACTTTAGCTGAAGCTAACAGCTCCGTGAATTAACCCCCTCCTGGGAGAGTTAATACCCAGACAAAAGGACGGGCACCTCCTGCCCCATGGATCTCCCCTCCCTCCACCTTCCACATAACGGAGTCCACGGAGGCAGATTGCTGTGGAGGTCGCGCCCCCTGGGAAGGTGTCACGCCCCCCCAGGGGGGCGCGCCCCACAGATTGAAGAAGACTACTTTATGGTCTAAGCAGCTAGCCAGCCTGTTCGATTACAAATATGAAGTTCAACCATACCCGATAATTCAGCCAATTCACAAGTCTGGCTCTTGATCAGCCCCAAGTAACTACAGGCTGATAGCCTTTTGGATTATGAGGCAAAGTTCTTTGCAAGTTTGTTGCTCAAAGATCTGAAAAGCTGGGCTAACTCAAAAGGTCTGATCCCTAAAACCAAACGAGGATTGTGGGAAACTCTGGCACATTGACCAACCTCCTAGCCTTGTCCATTCTCATTGATAAAGTGAATATATCTTCTATGGTGCTTTTTTGCTGCTTTGTGGTTTTCAAAGCAGCTTTTGATCATGTGCCAATGAAGGCTCTCTGGGCTAAATGAATAAAATGGGGATACCGGGCTAAATTACTGGAGTTTTTCATCCAATTCCATACCAACACCTGGATTCAATTCAAGATTGGCATCAGATCACATCTATCCAGAAACATATCGACATCAAGGGGAGTGAAATAGGGATGTGTGTTAGCTCCCCTGCTTTTTAATCTGTTTTTAGCCGACCTTTGAGCAGAGTTGGATGCAATAAACAGCCACCCCTCTAGGATCAGTGGAGCTCAGATCAGCAATCTCTTATATACTGATGACCTTGTTCTTTTCAGTCTCACGAGAGTCGGACTACAACGGCAGCTAAATACATTAAACAGTTACACCACCATGTACAATTTGGAGGTAAACTTAAAGAAAACTCTAGTGGTTATATTTGGCAGGAAGTGCTACAGAGGTGGTGGTTGGTCAAATAACAACCTCCAAATATCACCTGGAAAAACCTACAAATACCTGGAATCTACATCGATTCAAGGGGCACTCTAATTAAATATCGTAGTGAAATTGCCACGAAAGCCATGGCTCTTCAAGTCAGTCCCTCCAAACTCTCTAAAAAACTGATAGGTCCTAGCTTGGCTTCAATGCTGGAAGGAATGCAAGCCAAGATAAGTCCCACCTTGTCATATGGCTTTGAGATCTCATAGGGCAAGCTCAGCATTGCACTTAATCTACATGTGACTAAAATCTACAAAAAGGTGCTTCGGCTGCCAAAAATCTCGTCCACGGCCCAGATTCGACTAGAGCTAGGCCTTGTAAATTGTGTTCTGCAAAGTGCTGGGGCCTTTTTTCACCTGTGCCACAAGCAGAGACCAGCTAGAGCTGGCCCACTTGAGTCCCTGTTATAGACTGACATCAGTTTCAACAACCCTGGTGGGTCACACAGTCATTTTTTCAATGAATGCATGCTACAACTTTCAGTAAGTGAACTGTGGTCTCTCAACCCAAGTAAAAAAGCATTCAAATCAAGCATCAAGAAGCAAATCCAACTGTGTTCTTGTAAGTCCAACAGAGAGATTTTAGCCAAACATAAGCATGTAGTAATTAAATCTTACCAGTTGGCCTCTCCTGTGCCGCACCTTGCTTGCACATACTCCCTACATCTAAAACAGAGATTTCTGGCCCTAGCTTGGTGAGTGGCATTTTTTGCAACACTACCTTCCTGGCGGCGTTCTTCAGATGATCTTGTGTGCAGAGGTTGTGGAAAATCAGTCAAATCTTTGGAGCATGTTGTATGCATTTGTCCAGCATTGATGGTCCTGCGCAGATCAAAGTTGAGGCCTGAGTGGAACAAACTGAGAGTCCGGACCTGTAGGCATGGCATTATTGTGGCTTTGAACCCAGAGAATACGGCTCTAAACATCAGCTTTACAATTTTTATCTATCTGGCATATTGTAAGTTCAAGCAGCCCCACATATTCCCACCCCCTTTGAAAGGCTGGGGCACTGGGCCAGAGCCTACTTTTTGTTTTTTTACTGAGTTTTATATAGCGCGAACTTAACCTGAATCAGGTATCAGAGTGCTTTACATAGCACCAGTTGCATTACATGAGGACATATTCATTTCCTGTGTTAGGCACGGGGAGATTAACAGCCTGATTCATGAAGCGAAATTGCGCCCGCAATGGCTGCGAAAATGCAATTGCGGGTGCAAAACACGGAATCGGCATTCAAGTACAAAATAGCGATTTCGCAAACACAGAATAGCGATTAAAATAGCGATTACGCTATAATAGTCGCAGAGTCCCGGTAGTCGCGCATTAGCGATACGGAAATAGCGACCAACCACGGAATCTGCGAAATGAATAGCGAAACGCAATTTATTCTCAATCGGCATTCATGAAAAATATACAATAGCGGAAAACCCCAAAATCGCAGTTTTGCGCGGTGCAAATTAAGGACAACTCAAAGCAGGTGGTAACCATAAAAGCCATGATTAAGTAAAATTTGAAAAACAGTTGGCCAATCACCAACAGGTCCAGGCCTGACCAATCACACATAAGGACATTCAGCAGCAGCATTAGGCGTTCCACAATGCCAGGAATGTACATGGTGGTGAGGCGGCGAAGGCTACAGCGAGCAGCACGGAGGAGACGCATGAGGCAGGAAAGGATTTACCGGCAGCGGGTCACCTTGCTGGGCCAGACCAGAGAACAGATTTATGCCAAATACAGGCTGAATGGGGAAATGATCACCTGGCTGATACAAGAACTTGACCCCCTCATGCAGCACCTAACAAGGCGAAACAATTCTGTGCCTACACATGTGCAGGTATTGTGCAGCCTGCACCTCCTGGCCTCCGGCAGTTTCCAGGGCATAGTAGCGGCTGCTGGGGGGATATCCCAGCCCACCATGTCACGCTGCCTCCACACTTTCGTTGACGCCATGCTCACCCAGCTCCACCGCCACATCACATTTCCCACGAGCCAACAGGAATTGGACCTGACAAAACTACAATTTTACAATGTAGCCCATTTTCCCCATGTCCTCGGCTGCATCGACTGTACCCACGTCGCCATCTGCCCACCAGCTGCCACGGAGTATATGTACCGCAACCGGAAGTCCTACCACTCCCTCAACATACAGATGGTCTGCAATGCCAAGACCATCATCACTGACATTGTCGCACAGTACCCAGGGAGTACCCATGATTCCTTTATCTTCAGGCTCCTTTTGGGAGCGAACCTGGCCGAAATCACCAGACTGCAGAGAGTCCAGAATGCGGCTGCCAGAGCTCTGGTTGGCCTCCCTCGCCACTCTTCTGTTTCAGGAACTTTAAGGAAACTGCATTGGCTCCCGGTGGGAAGAAGGATCCAGTTTAAGGCTCTGTGTTTAGCCTTCAAGATCCTTAAAACCGCCTCCCCCCCACTGCTGAGCCCCCTCCTGTCTGAGTACACACCCAGCAGATCTCTCCGCTCAGAGGGACAACATCTAGTGACCATCCCACGCACCAGACTTGCTAGAGTTGGGGGACGCTCTTTCAGCCTCCTTGTTGCCAAGCTATGGAACAGCCTGCCTGTAATCATACGGGGGATGCATGATCTTTTAGCCTTTAGGAAAGCCATCAAAACCCATCTTTTCCAATAATCCGTTCTTTTGTGCACCTTCATTTTGCACTCTGGTCAGTTCGCAGCGCCGGGACGCCCCTTGGCTGGGGCAGCCGCAAATCTGGATAACATAACATAACATAACATAACACAGTGGACTCCACACACGACTGCTCAGAGGAGAGTTTGGGGAAGGACACCTACTTGGTAAGTACACTTTGTCGACAATGTCACATTGCAATGAAGTCACTGCGCTGCACAGGCAATCAACATCTGCTCCTCTCATTCAGGTGACAGTGGCTACGCCCTACGGGAATACCTCCTGACCCCTTACCTCAACCCTGCCACACCTCAGCTACGGCGCTACAATGTTGCGCACATCCGGACAAGGAACTGTATAGAAAGGACATTTGGCCTGCTCAAGAGCAGGTTCCGTATACTGCACAAGACAGGTGGGGCCATGTATTACAGTCCTGCTGCGTGCTGCCGCATTGTGGCTGTCTGTGCAATGCTCCATAACATTGCAACCAAGCGCCGGATACCTGTTGACATCTCAGGCAGTGAATCTGAAGGGGACGACCGGCCACCAGCACATGTGCACCATGCACGCGGGGAGAACCCAGCTGAAGGCCACAGACGTCGCAACCACATCACACTGAACAATTTCTAGCCCACCCTCTTCCCCCACCCCACATATCACAATTGCATGCAAAATGTAATGATTACACAAGGCTAATGTGTGCAGCAAAATAAATATATTTGTTTCATTCACAAGAAAAAGGTAATCAGTCCAACTATTTACAAATAACAGTATTGCTTCATACTGCAGTGTGCATGTACATGGCAGGCTTAGCGTCAGCCTGTGCCAGTGTTATGCAGACAGTGTCAATGGCGCCTCCTGCGCGTAATGCCCAAGCGCCTCTGAGGCTCTTCCTCTTCCTGGGCACCTGTACCAGCCGTTGCCCTGGTGCTGCGCCTAGGTGGCGGGACCAGTGTGGCCGATTGGCTGCTCACGCTGGAGGCACCCTCACTGGCATCGTCGCCCCCTACAGTGGCCGGTAGCGCAGGTGTGTGTAGTTCCGTTACCGCGGTGGTTAGGTGCTCCAGTACCCTGGTGATGTCCTCACAGCACTGCACTAGTTGGTGCTGCTGTGTGAGAGAGCGCCGCGACAACTGGGTGGTGGCATTTGCTGCCACATAATTCGACCTGCTATAGGTGGACAGCCGGCTCATCAGCTGGTGGTGGCGCCGGCTCGCTACACTGCGGTGCTTGATGAGCGCAGCAGTGTTCTCCTCCATGGCTGCAGTCATGCGGCCCATGGCCGCCGTCATGCGGTCAATGCGGTCTCCAACTCCCGCCACATTGCGCCCAATTTTGTGCAGCTGGAGCTGGATGGCACCTTGCTGCTGTGACTGGCGCTGGTGGATCCGGAGCATGCGTCTCTCTACGCTCATGCAGGCATAGCGATGTCCATTGCCCCTCCTGCTGATTGCCTGCTGTGTTGCCGCTGTCGCAGGCCCAGATCTCTTGGCACCAGCTGCAGGTGGTGTTGCAGCAGGCGTTGCTGGTGCGGCAGGGACTGGGGGCACATTAGTGGGGTGCCTGGCTCTGGCTGCGGGTGGGACGGCAGATCCAGATGCAGCAACGGTGGGGGGCCTGGCCTTGGCTGCGGGTGGGACGGCAGATCCAGATGCAGCAACGGTGGGGGGCCTGGCCTTGGCTGCGGGTGGGACGGCAGATCCAGATGCAGCAACGGTGGGGGGCCTGGCCTTGGCTGCGGGTGGGACGGCAGATCCAGATGCAGCAACGGTGGGGGGCCTGGCCTTGGCTGCGGGTGGGACGGCAGATCCAGATGCAGCAACGGTGGGGGGCCTGGCTGCTGGTGTTGTTGCAGCGGCAGGGGCTGGTGCCTGGGTTTCTGGTTGTGAATCCTCCTCCTGGGCCTCCTCATCTATCTGCAGCCTCTCGCTGTCACTGCTGTCTGCGCCACCTGTGAGGGTAAGTGGATACTCATTAGTTGCATGTGACTGTCAGACGTGCTGATGTTACATGCATGCTGGGTGACATTCCCTGGATGGCTGTGGATTTGCGTACTTTGGGACCTGTCTGGCTGCATTGGGGTACTACTACATTGTGGACATACTACATCTCCCACAATGCTTCAGGGCATTCCCTGATGCGCAACAAAGGCATGACTAAGGGCCAATAAGTGAGCCTATTTGGTCAGGGACGGTCATAGGGGACAGGGTCGCAGTCGCATGCCACTTACCTTGGGTGTCTTGGGTGGGGCGGGAGGAGTCCAGAGGGGTCACGCCAACGCACGCCTCCCTCTCAAGGGTGTCCTCGACCTGGTCCTCCAAGGGTGTGTTGGGTGGGACTGTCGGTCCGCCATCTCCAGTGCCCGATGCCTCTCCAAGGCGCTCCGCCACCCTCTCCTTGGCACGACCTCGGAGGTCATACCAGCGCTTCTTAAGCTCCTCCAATGACCTATCGGCCACACCCACCGAGTTCACGCTGGAGGCTATTCCCAGCCAGATCCTCCGCTTGTCTTGCTCTGGGACCTTTCTGGAGTTGGTCCCGAAGAGCCGGTCATGGTTGGCCACCACCCCTTCAATAAGGTTCTCGAGCTCCTGCTCTGAGAACTTGAGCTTTCGCTTTCGTCCTGCGCTGTTGCTGGGGCCAGGGACAGGTTCCTCAGACATGGCAGCAGATATGTCGCTATTTCAGTCGGTAGAGAAGTCGCTATCGCTGGTTTAGCGTCTGCTTTCCGACTTGCTCCCTCGGAGGTTTGCCTCGCTGTGGTGTTTGGGGGTGGGAACTGCCTGCTTCCTGGTTGTGATGTCATCACTGTGCTCGGAAAGCGACTTCCCGTTTTCCCGATCGCACGGGATTGCGAGTCGCATTCCCGATCGCACGGGATTGCGAGTCGCAATCCCGACGCAGGTAGCCGGGATTAGCGATTTTTCTGCGTTTTTAGTTGGTCGCTATCGGATTTAGCGCCCGCGTGCGAGTCGCTATTTTTTCCCCGAAAAGTACATGAATGCCGTTTTGCGTTTCCTCAATAGCGAGTCGCTATTAATCGCTATTAGGGACACGCAAAACGGCCCGTACATGAATCAGGCTGTAAGTGATTTGCCCAGAATCACAGGATGTTCAGCTTCAATGCCGAGACTCGAACTCTGGAAACTGTCTCCGTTCTGGGAAGAGCTAACTCTCCCAGGAGGGGTTTAATTCATAGAGCTGAAATGCTTCAGCTGCAGTGGGAGGCGAGGGGTCTCCTCTGCTAAAACCGAAAGCATGTCTGTTTGTTTGCTTTCCTTTTTAGCAGAGGAGACTCCTTGCCTCACACTTTAGCTGAAGCTAACAGCTCCGTGAATTAACCCCCTCCTGGGAGAGTTAATACCCAGACAAAAGGACGGGCACCTCCTGCCCCATGGATCTCCCCTCCCTCCACCTTCCACATAACGGAGTCCACGGAGGCAGATTGCTGTGGAGGTCGCGCCCCCTGGGAAGGTGTCACGCCCCCCCAGGGGGGCGCGCCCCACAGATTGAAGAAGACTACTTTATGGTCTAAGCAGCTAGCCAGCCTGTTCGATTACAAATATGAAGTTCAACCATACCCGATAATTCAGCCAATTCACAAGTCTGGCTCTTGATCAGCCCCAAGTAACTACAGGCTGATAGCCTTTTGGATTATGAGGCAAAGTTCTTTGCAAGTTTGTTGCTCAAAGATCTGAAAAGCTGGGCTAACTCAAAAGGTCTGATCCCTAAAACCAAACGAGGATTGTGGGAAACTCTGGCACATTGACCAACCTCCTAGCCTTGTCCATTCTCATTGATAAAGTGAATATATCTTCTATGGTGCTTTTTTGCTGCTTTGTGGTTTTCAAAGCAGCTTTTGATCATGTGCCAATGAAGGCTCTCTGGGCTAAATGAATAAAATGGGGATACCGGGCTAAATTACTGGAGTTTTTCATCCAATTCCATACCAACACCTGGATTCAATTCAAGATTGGCATCAGATCACATCTATCCAGAAACATATCGACATCAAGGGGAGTGAAATAGGGATGTGTGTTAGCTCCCCTGCTTTTTAATCTGTTTTTAGCCGACCTTTGAGCAGAGTTGGATGCAATAAACAGCCACCCCTCTAGGATCAGTGGAGCTCAGATCAGCAATCTCTTATATACTGATGACCTTGTTCTTTTCAGTCTCACGAGAGTCGGACTACAACGGCAGCTAAATACATTAAACAGTTACACCACCATGTACAATTTGGAGGTAAACTTAAAGAAAACTCTAGTGGTTATATTTGGCAGGAAGTGCTACAGAGGTGGTGGTTGGTCAAATAACAACCTCCAAATATCACCTGGAAAAACCTACAAATACCTGGAATCTACATCGATTCAAGGGGCACTCTAATTAAATATCGTAGTGAAATTGCCACGAAAGCCATGGCTCTTCAAGTCAGTCCCTCCAAACTCTCTAAAAAACTGATAGGTCCTAGCTTGGCTTCAATGCTGGAAGGAATGCAAGCCAAGATAAGTCCCACCTTGTCATATGGCTTTGAGATCTCATAGGGCAAGCTCAGCATTGCACTTAATCTACATGTGACTAAAATCTACAAAAAGGTGCTTCGGCTGCCAAAAATCTCGTCCACGGCCCAGATTCGACTAGAGCTAGGCCTTGTAAATTGTGTTCTGCAAAGTGCTGGGGCCTTTTTTCACCTGTGCCACAAGCAGAGACCAGCTAGAGCTGGCCCACTTGAGTCCCTGTTATAGACTGACATCAGTTTCAACAACCCTGGTGGGTCACACAGTCATTTTTTCAATGAATGCATGCTACAACTTTCAGTAAGTGAACTGTGGTCTCTCAACCCAAGTAAAAAAGCATTCAAATCAAGCATCAAGAAGCAAATCCAACTGTGTTCCTGTAAGTCCAACAGAGAGATTTTAGCCAAACATAAGCATGTAGTAATTAAATCTTACCAGTTGGCCTCTCCTGTGCCGCACCTTGCTTGCACATACTCCATACATCTAAAACAGAGATTTCTGGCCCTAGCTTGGTGAGTGGCATTTTTTGCAACACTACCTTCCTGGCGGCGTTCTTCAGATGATCTTGTGTGCAGAGGTTGTGGAAAATCAGTCAAATCTTTGGAGCATGTTGTATGCATTTGTCCAGCATTGATGGTCCTGCGCAGATCAAAGTTGAGGCCTGAGTGGAACAAACTGAGAGTCCGGACCTGTAGGCATGGCATTATTGTGGCTTTGAACCCAGAGAATACGGCTCTAAACATCAGCTTTACAATTTTTATCTATCTGGCATATTGTAAGTTCAAGCAGCCCACGAGTTATTAATAAAATCAAGGCAAAATGAGGTGGACACATTAAATGGAATATAAAAAAGCAGCCGCTGCCGTCCTCTGAATCCTCGATCTGGTGTCTTGGCAATCTCCATCTCAGTTTCGCCACATCGAATCTTGTGATAAAGCCAACAGCATGCTTTGGAAAGTTCTCTATTACCGTCAAGCACCACTCAATCAATCAATCAGGTGAATTATAAGCGCACTACTCACATGTGAGGGTCTCAAAGCACTGGTGGTGGGGGTAGGGGGGGTCAGCAGTTCCGTGTCAGTCGAACAGCCAGGTCTTCAGAGCCTTCTTGAAGGTGTTCAGGGAAGGGGCGCTCCTGATGTCGGTGGGGAGCTTGTTCCAGGTTTTGGCTGCGATGTAGGAGAATGATCTTCCTCCTATTCTGGCTCTGCGGATGCACGGGGTTTCGGCGAGGAGGAGGTTGGCAGAACGGAGCTTTCTTTTGGGTACGTGGAGAGTGATTCTGTTGTTGAAGTATTGGGGTCCGGTGTTGTGTAGGCATTTCTAGGCGTGGATGAGTATCTTGAAGGTGGTTCTTTACTCGACGGGGAGCCAGTGGAGCTTGCCCAGGTATAGGCTGATGTGTTGGTGTCGAGGGATACCGAGGACGAGTTTGGCGGCGGTGTTCTGTATCATCTAGAGCTTGCGAAGTAGGGACTTGTTGATGCCAGCGTTAAGGGTATTTCTGTAATCCAGTCTGCTGGTGATGAGAGTGTGGGTGACCGTCTTACTTGCCACAGGGGGATCCATTTTAAGGTCTTGCGTAGGATGCGGAAGGTGTTGAAGCAGGTGGAGGTGACAGCGTTGATTTGTCTGTTCATGGAGAGGGATGAGTCAAGGATGATGGCGAGGTTTCGTGCATGGTTCGTTGAGGTCAGGGATTGCCGAGGGCGGTGGGCCACCAGGTGTCGTTCCATGCTGAGGGGGTGTTTCCGAGGATGAGGACTTCTGTCTTCTCTGAATTGAGTTTCAGGCAGCTGTTGATCATCCAGGCTACGAAGTCCTGCATTCCTTCCTGGAAGTTGAGTCTGGTGGTGGTGGGTTCTTGGTGAGGTAGAGGATGAGCTTGGTGTCATCGGCATAGGGGACTATGCTGAGGCCGTGGTGTTGGAAGATGGCGGCGAGGGGAGCCATGTAGATGTTGAAGAGTGTGGGGCTGAGTGATGAATGCTGTGGGATACGCAGTTGATTTCCGTGGGCTGGAAGAGGAAGGGTGTCAGTCTGATCCTTTGGCTTCTGCTGGCAAGGAAAGATAAGATCCAATCTAGGGTGGTGCCATGTATGCCGGCGTTGTGTAATCCGGCTGTGAGTGTGCGGTGGGAGACAGTGTCCAAAGCTGTTGATAGTCGAGTAGAATCAGGGCTGTGGCGTGGCCTTAGTTGAAGAGGGTGCGGATGTCATCGGTGGCTGCGAGTAGGGCGATCTCTGTGCTGTGGTTGCTTCGGAAGCCCGATTGTGAGGGGTAGAGAATGGCGTTGTCTTCTATGAACCTTGTCAGTTCTGCTTTGACGGTCTTCTCTGTGACTTTCACCGCAAAGGGGAGGAGCTATATGGGTCGGTAGTTTTTTAGGTCCGTCGAGTCCGCAGTGGGCTTCTTGAGCAGGAGCCTGACTTCTGCGCATTTTCAGGCGTCGTGGAAGGAGCCCGTCTTGAAAGTGGTGATGATGGTGCATTGTAATATAGGTGCGATGGCAGTGGCGGCTTTGTGGTATATGTGAGGTGGGCAGGGGTCCGTAGGGGCCCTGGAGTGGATGCCTTTCATGGTTGTGATGGTCTCTTCAGTCGTGATCAGTGTCCAGGTGAAGATGGTGGGTTGGCTGGTGTGCCAGCGGCGCGGCTGCCATTAAATGGGGAAGGGGGAGGGACGTGCAGCTGGGAGCCGGGAGCGGGGACAATCAGGGAGGAGGGGCCCCAGGGGCAGTAGCAGCTGAGAAAACGGGACGCAAAACAGAGCAGGGCACAAGTACAGTAAAAACAGATAGGGCGAGATTAGCAGAAAACAGATAACAGAAATTAAAAAACGGGTGAGGGTGAGAATACTGTGTCTTCCTTATTCTGAATGTAAAGATAACATGTGTCTTAAGTTAGGATTTTGTCTTGAGACCAAAACGTAAGACAAATTTAAGTTTAATTTAAGACAAAATCCTAATTTAAGACAAAATCTAAATTTAAGACAAAATCCTAATTTAAGACAAAATCCCAACTTTACTACTACTAAATGCCTTCTGTGGATACCAAAAGTAGTAAGTTTAGGATTTTGTCTCAGATTAGTTTTGCGAATCGGCCCTGTAGTGTCTTGCAAATTAACAGTGAGGGAACTCTTTTGGCTCCTGATGATCTCCCTAGAGCTATGGCGTAATACTTTGAGTGTATTAAAGTGAAGACTGCTTTAGAATGTTGTGCTCGGAGTTGCACGCAGACGAATAAAAACATGTATTACTAAGCTCCTTGTGTAGCATAGTCATTGGTGGGTACCCCGGCTGGGAAGATGCTACACATATGAACCGTCACAAAGCAGAGTGGAAGTGGCCTAAGTTTATTGAAAAAGAATAATATAATAGTTATTGATCAGGGAAAGACAATCGGGCTTGTTCAGTTTTGTATTAATCCCAGCTATGTTCCAGCTCATAATATTGACTGAGTGCGAAAATTGATTATTTTCTGGAGCAGGGCTCGCCCTATTCACACAGGGATATCTACTAAAGCCAGACTTATGAAACAACAGGAGGTGACTGATTAAGTCAGTCACCTGTGGCTAGATTTTTTAATGCTGTAGATCTGTTATACAAAATCAGATTGTGCTGCAGGGTATCAGGCTGACAGGCATTGAATGGTACACAGTTAAAATTAGATGATATATCTAAGAGCATAAGACCTCAGGGGTTTGCAAAATAAATCTAAAGGTGATGTAATATTGCAAACTTTCTTTCGGTTGCGAACAAATGGAATATGCTAACAAACTGTGCACATACATTTGTTTTCGGAAGTTAGTAACTACACAGTTGCCTCCCATACCCTTTCTGGAGGGGCCTCCCCATGTAACCCTTCCAAATATAAGAATCTGGCTACTTTTACAGGTATTAAAGCTCAGATTCAAAGATAAGCAGTGTAAGAATGTATGCTGCAATTTTTCAAAGGCTGCTGCTTGACCAGGATTGAGTTTAGGTACATTGGCCTGAATCAAAACATATGGGCAAGTTGATGGTGGCAGGTTTAAGATACTGAGCCTAAGCATTAACTCCACTGAGGGGGGAGCGTACAGTGGTAGTTCAGTAACAACACGCCCTTCTGCAGAATTATGGGATTGACGAAAAGTGCAAGGGAGCACTATTAGTGGAGTGAGTGGCCAGACAAATCTAGGGCTGGCTCCGTTAATTAAGTGATGGAGGGTGTTTGATATATAAACACTGCACGTGACTGTACCATTGACTTAGTACAGGAGGAAACAGAAGAAGGTGCACTAGATGAAACACAAAAGTGGGACTGTGGCAGGGGCGCCGAATCACTGCACTTTGCAGCAGTCAATAACTATATGTCAATCAGCCCTAGGCTATCATGCAGGGGCTGCAGCTGTGACTTTAGTATCGCACTAAACCTAATACACAGTTGATCCACTAACGCAGCCTCAACATTATGTGGGGAAAGCAAGGACTCTGAAGTGTTAACACATTTGTCCATCCTCCCCACTTGTGCACCCCTTTTTTTTGCGTTTAATGCTAATCCTGCAGGTCCAAGGAACTATGAGACCATGGAGGTCTCAACTCGTTGTGACCTGCCAAGCTACGACATACGAATTTGTGGGGTAGTTGCCAGGACATGTGCTTTCAAGAGACAATCTGCTTTCAGTTAATGCAATATCCTTGCTTAAGACCTCTACTGCTCCTTCTAAAAAAATGTTGATGGTAGATCCCTCAAGTGCTGCTAAGCACACATTGGTTGTTGCCTTCCGCTACCCAATGTGGTGCAAAGAAAAGAGCCAGAGAGATGGAGACGAAAGTGGCGCAGCCCAGCCTCTGTTGCAACAGATGCGCTCACTCTTCTTGACCCCTTCTATGCCCAGCCTTGTTCTACGCTGAAGGAAACTGTAGGCGCTTTATAGCAAGGTCCAGCTGCATGGGAAAGGCCCACCTCTTCTGCCCCCTCTTGCTGCAGACATGTCCGCTGGGGCTTGTAGTTCTCCACCATCACCATGACAGGGCCCGCGCTGTGTGAAACTAGGCGCTTTAAAGCACAATGTCTGGACAGATGGAAGGGGCCCACTTCTTCCCTCCCGCTCCCCCCTCCTGGTGCAGAGATGGCCGCTGAGGCCTGTAGTCCCCCATCACCACAAAGACGGGCTCAATGTGTCAGTGCTCATGAACATGTGGATGCCACAACAATCTCCTTCAAGACAACAGCGGAGAAGGATATTCTGCCTTTAACAAATAGCACTTCAATCAAGATGTGGACATTGAAGCCCTACCTGAAACTGATTCCCTGAGAAAATGAATGTGTGCCTCTGATTTTCTCCACTCCTTAACATCCCAGTTAGGACTGGCTACAAGCAGCTGTATCAGTCGAGAAGTCGTCACCCTATTTTCTGATGCCATGGTTCTAGACTTTCGACTCTCCAGCATCATAATAAACACACTTGGAAAGAGTACTTTTGCAGGTAATACCTAGAAATACATTCCGCTAACTAACCCAGCAACCAGTGGATATAAGTTGTCTGTCTGGCCTGTCGGGCCTTATGAGCTCCAATGACCACATTTTACTTGGTTGCTTTTGGTTCCTCGTCCAAATCACTACATTAACATATCTTGATTATATCCAAATTGTGAAACTGCAGCTGTGTTGATTGAGTAGTTTTGCATTAATTAACCGTCATAGAAAGGGACAGTAAGGGTCAGTGTGTTTTAAAAAAAAAACCGAATGTTTTTATAATTATGGTGCGACCACGTTAATTAGAACCTGTTATGTGTTCTTGAACGTTAAACCCTGTGTATTGAAAAGGATTTACCAGAACCTATAAAATAATTGAATCATGTAGTCATCCGTTTATTAAATCGTTTAATCATGTCAGTACGCTTACGTTATTTGAGTCACTTTATATATATAGATAGACATATGAACCAGGTCACTGTCAGCTTTCATGTTTAATTAAAGAAAGCTGCTACTCTGACAATTGTTTGGCAAGCTTCTTGTTTCCTATCACGACGGCACTGACAGGCGTTTGTTCCAGAGTTCCTTTAGTGCAAGTGAATCATGAAGGTATTTGTGTATATACATATGCTATTTGCTCAGTGAAGCATGGATCTCTGATGTTTTCTTCTCTGGTGCCTAGCATGAGGTGAAATGTGCTCTCTTTTGATATGGTACATCATGTTGTTATGTGTCATGCCAGGTGGCATCTGTCACTTTGCTTTACAACACACTGCAGTCAAAATATGAGAGCAGATGCATCCTCCCCCGACCTCCAGTGACTTTGAAAGTACTTTTTGCAGCTATCTCAGTTCAAGATGTGCCTTATAATTACAAGTTATGAAATATTAAGAGAAAATGCATGTGCAATACAGCAAATGTCTGCAAAAACTTAGTAGATAGTGTTTCCTGGGTAAAAGGGCATGAAGATGTCCGCATTGTGGTGCTGTTTAAGACAGTTTCAGAAGCATTGACAAATCCAGTAGGTTTGATCTTAGTAAAGTGCATGTCTGCATGTGCACAGATAAGATAAGATAGATCAATAAGATAGATCATGCTTTCATGCACATTTGTGGTATGAACAATATACATATGGATTCTAGGCCCAAACAACTAAAGTTACCAACACACCCAGAAACGCCAACAAACAGTAACGAATTGGTTACTTACCAGTAGGAGTAGTTTTGTAGCTTGAAGAATGTTCTGGATTCACATGCTGTGCTTTATTCCGCCATCTAGTGGTTGGGTCCAGAATTGTCCTTTTTTTTTTTTCTTTTCTTGTTTTGGTCGCTGTCGAACACCATGCCAGGTACGTCCCCTGTGTGACGTCAGACTATATCCTGGAGGTCGACATGCGCTGTGGCCATCTTCGGATTATTTTTTCTGTTCTTATTCTTGTTTGTAATCCTTGAGATGGTTATTAAATAACTGATGTAGTCCCTTGCTTCCCCACCTGTTTCTTTTCCTTACAGGGGAGGCCGGGAAGACCGCATGTGAATCCAGAAAATTCTTCAAGCTGCAAAACTACTCCTACTGGTAAGTAACCATTTCGTTTTGCCGCGTGAATCCTTTTCTGGATTCACATGCTGTGCATCAGATTATGTAGCGGTTTCTCCCATGTCTGGGAGGCTGTGGTGAAAGGAAGACTTTGCAAACAGGTGTTGAAGCACCCGTTGTCCAGTTTGAGCTTCCTTATTCATTTGTGTATCCACACAATAATGTTTTGTAAAAGTGTGTGGTGATGCCCATGTTGCTGCTGCACAAATGGAGTCAATGGGTATATTGGCCATAAAAGTTAGCTGTGCTCCTTTCTTTCTAGTGGAGTGAGCTGTTGGTTGAATTGTTAGCTCTTTCTTGGCATTCGCATAACATAATTGGATGGCTTGTACTATCCATCTTGCAATAGTTGCCTTTGTGACAGGTGATCTTGTATTAACATGTGTCTAGGCGACAAACAATTGTTTTGTTTTTCTGATTTGTTCTGTTTTTTGCAAATACAACAAAAATGCCCTCCTGGAGGGTATGGAGGCTTCTCTCTCCTTTAGTCTTTGGGTTTTTAAAGAAAACCAGCAGGAGAATGTTTCGATTTAAGTGGTACTTAGATACCACTTTTGGCAAGAAATGTGGGTTCGTTTTTAAAATTACTTTATCCTTGTGGGTTTGTAAGTATGGTAAGGTTGTTGTATTGATAGTGCTTGCAGCTCACTTACTCATCATATTATAGCAATGAGAAAGGCTGTTTTTAGAGTAATGTGTTTGAGGCCTGCTGTATGCATGGGCTCGAAGGGCTTTGCCTTTAGTTGAGAAAGTACTGTATTTAAGCTCCATGTGGGTACTGGAGCTGCTCTTGGTGGGGCAATTCTTTTTGCTCCTTCTAAAAACCTTTTGATTACTGGTCTTGTAAAAAAGTGTTTGCATGCTTTTCCTCTTGTGTATGCTATTATGGCAGCAAGGTGCACCTTTATGCTTGAGTAGTTGATGTTGCTGTCTAAAAGGTAAGTAAGGTATGTAATAACTACTTCTTGTGTGTTGATTGAACTGTTGTTATTGTTAGCGATGCACCATGTGGTATATCGCTTCCATTTTGCTGTATAGCATTTTCTTGTTGACTGTTTCCTTACTTCTTTTAGAATTTCCATGGTTCGCAGAGGCAGATTGAGGTGCCCAAATTCTAAGTATTCATGCGCCAAGCTGCCAGATGTAGCGTTGCTGGCTCTGGGTGCAAGATCTGACCCTGTTGCATTGTTAGCAAGTCATTTTCTGTTTTGATCTTCATCATTTCCCCCTGGATAGTTCTAGGAGGGTTGAGTACCATGTTTGCCTCGGCCATTGAGGGGCAATGAGAATCATATTTGTTCCTGGATTTTTTGCTTTTTCTATCACTCTTTGCAGTAGTGGTATTGGTGGAAAGGTATAAGCAAATGTATGTGACCAGTTGAGTGAAAGTGCATTTCCCTTTGATACGTGGTGTGGAAACCTCGAGGCAAAGGACAGGCATTTTTTGTTCTGCACTATTGCAAACAGGTCTATCACTGGTGTTCCCCAGATGTTCAACAGATAATGTACTGTTTTGTGCTTGAACTCCCCTTTGTGGGAGCAGTTGTTCTGTCTGCTCAGCAGGTCCGCTGTAATGGTGTCTTTTCCTGATAGATGTACTGTCTATAAGTTGATCTTGTGAATTATTGCCCATTGCCAGATTTCCTGTGCAAGTTTGCTCAGGGGAAAGGACATTGTCCTTCCCTGCTTGTTCAGATAGAACATTGTTGTTGTATTGTCTGTTTGTATTAAAATGGTTTTCCCCTGAGTGTGTTTTTGGAATGCCTTTAGAACTAGAAAGACAGTTTTCATTTCCAAAAAGTTGATGTGTTTCGTGGAATCCTGTTTGTTCCATTGACCATGTATTTACAGCAGGTTGAAATGTGCTCCCTAACCGTTGAGGGATGCGTCTGTGGAGATTCTCACAGCTGGAGTTGGGTTCCTGAAAGGTCTCCCCTGTGCTATGTTGTTGGATGCCCACCATTGTATCTCTGCTTGCACCCTTTGTGTAACAACCACTAGATCCTCCCAACTTCCTGTGGCTTGAGACCAGCTGTTGGTAAGCCATTCTTGGAATGGACGCATGTATAGTCGGGCGTGAGGGATAAGTGGGATGCATGATGACATCATGCCCATTAGTTTCATGACCTTCCTCACTGTCAGAGGCTTACCACTCTGGTAGAGGGTCATTTCTTGATGGATCGCTTGTATCCTGATTTGTGTGGAGTATGACCTTCCTTTCCTTGTATTTAACCTTGCTCCCAGGAAGGTTTCTTCTCTTTCTGGTGGTGTTGAAGATTTCTTGTGGTTTATCGAGAAACCTAGTGTTTGTAGCATTTGGATCACTTTTTGAACACGATTGTGACATGTTTGTTTTGAATGTCCCATTTTGAGCCAATCGTCTAGATAGGGGTAGACGTGGATTCCCTCTCTTCTCCGGTGTGCCCCCACTGCAGCCAGACACTTTGTGAACACACGTGGAGCTGATTTTATTCCGAAAGGAAGTACCTTGAATTGGTAGTGTGTTCCGTTGTGCAGGAATCTTAGGTACTTTCTGTGTCTTTTGTTCATAGGGATATGTAAGTAGGCGTCTTTGAGGTCTATTGTTGCCATGTAATCCCCCTTTTGAATTTGTGGGATTATTTCTTGGAGAGTACACTTTTTGAAGCATTGTGTTAGTATGAACTTGTTTATGAACCTTAAGTCCATGATTGGTCTTAGAGTTGGATCCTGTTTGGGTATTAGGAAATATGGTGAGTAGTTTCCTGTGAACCACTCTTGCCTGGGTTCTTTTTCTATTGCCTAATTTAGGCTTAGTTCCTTGATCTCCGCGTTTTGCAGTGTTTGTTCTGAATTCATGAATTTTCTTGCTTTTGGTGGGTTTGCAGGTGGTATGTTTGTTAGCTCTGTGCAATACCCATACTTTACTAAATTTAAAATCCAATTGTCTGTTCCTTTCCCATTGTCCGTGGAAAAATTATATTCTTCCCCCCACCAGTGGGTCCTTCTTTGTGATTGAGTCAGTTTGATCCATTTCCGCTTCCTCTAGGAGAATTGGCCTCTTCCCCTGCCATTGCCTCTTCCTCAAAAGGGCTGCTTCTGTTGTTGTTGCCAATCTTGATAGCCTGACTGCTGACCCATTTGTTGGCTTGGATTCTGCCCTTGAGTTTGTTGTGACATCTGTTGTCCTTGTCCAAAGGTGCCTCTACCTGTGGGCTTTCTGTTATTGAATCCCCCTCTTTTAAAGGAACCTCTCGCTGCAGGGCCCCCATTGACCTTGCTGTTTCGTTGTCCTTTTTTATCTGTTGAAGGGACTCATCTACATCCTTGCCAAAAAGTGCTTCTCCATTGAATGGCCTATTAATGATAGAGGTTTGAACCTCCTGCTTAAAACCTGAGATTCTGAGCCAGGCAAGTCTTCTCAGCATGGTTCCTGTGCACATCTGCCTACTAGCAGTATCTGCTGCATCCAAAGCTGAATTGAGACAGGAATTTGCCACGTTTCTCCCCTCCTGAACAATAGATCTTGCCCACTTTTTGTCCTCCTCAGGGAGTTTGTTCAAAATCTACTCTATCTCATCCCACTGTTGGTGGCTATATCTATTTAGTTAGGCATTTGAGTTACCAATACGCCACTAGTTGCTGCCTCCTTTTCCATTGTTCTCCCCACCATATTCATCCTCTTACTTTCTTTTTCTGGTGGAGGACCGGTGTTGGAGACTGCATTTGCTCTCCTCCTGGCTGTGGTGACAATAATTGAGTCAGGTACTGTACTTCCCTGAATATATTTAGGGTCTTTTGAGGTGGGTTTATACCTCTTCTCCACTCTGGAGGTTAACCCCTTGTTTGAGGCTGGTTCCTTGAAGGCTTTTTTGTCTTGGTCCAGAACACTGGGCAGCATAGGAAGGTACTGTGTTCCTTTCGTAGCTGGTGCCAGGGTTTATAGCAAGAAACATGTGTCCCCTTTTTCTTCCTCTAAGGGTACTCCAAATTGATTTTCCACCCTTCTAACAATTCAAAAACAAGAGAGAGAGCTAGGACGTGTGGACAGCCATCCTTCATCAATAATAAACCAACTAAGACGGCTACTTATAGAAGACTGCCTGTCATGGAATGTCTGGCACCTCTATGGTTCTTTAATAAAACCCTCACACACCAACCTGGTTGCTTCATCATCGGGTCCCAGCTGAGTAGCCGGATGCTACCCAGCTGTGCTACGACACCTGTTTACAGTGGTGCAGGTTTTGAGGTGTTAGTGTATATGATGAAGTGAAAGTGAATGTTAAAAATACTTCTGGATACTACCTGTTGAGTTTATTTACGTTGATCCTGGGTATATTTAAAAACTAGAGAGTGGATAAAGAATACTATGCGTAGCCGTATATTTTTCCAGTGATGAACAACATGTTTCGGCCCACTAAAGAAATAGGTGGGGCTTTCGTCAGGACCTCTCAAATAAAATGTTCTAAATTGCAAGTGAGTGGTAAAAAATCACCACATGTTCACGCTAAGGAACACCATATATGCAAAAAGTCAAAGGACTGACCATCTTCTGCCTCTTCCGCATCAACTTTCTCTAGTTCGGCAGCCAGTGTCTTTGGGATTCGAAAATCCTTCAGTGAGGCATCGAAGTCTTTTTTCTTTTGTAGGATTGCTGCAATCTCTTCCTCAAGGTATTTTCTTTTGACCTTGAGGGCCCTCTCGGCGTCGGAGACCGGAGATTTTTGCTTCTTCCCGACGTCGACGTTAGTCTTCGACAGTGTTGTGCCCTTTTTAGCAGGTTTAATGTCAACCCTTCAGCGATTTTTCCTCCTCTGTAACCTTTGATTTGGTTTTGTGGGGCTCCTTCAATCATTGCTGACCCTTGATTGCCTTCTTGCTCTGCGTCGAGGCTGCCTTGGACACCTTATGTTCGTGGCCCTTTGGTTCCAACGGATCTTTATGGTGTCTTACCTTCTCCGTCTTCTTTTTCGAATCCCACGTCTTCTTCTCGGTGTGGATCTTTTATGAGTCCCCTTCTAGGATCTCAACGTCCGATTCCCCATGAGTCGACTCCGCTGGTGCTCCATGTTCTTCCTCATTGGTAGAGAAACCTAGGTCTCTCAGGGAAGTGTTCTTTGTTGTCTGCGACATTGTGGCGTAATGGGCCTGTCTTTGCTTTCGGCGTGTTCTCAGAATCTTCGACAGGAATGCTGCACAGGCCTCACAGTCCTTGTCCTGATGATCTTCGGGCAGGCAGAGGTTGCAGACGTCATGTGGGTCACTTTGAGCATACTTGTGGTGGCACTTGGGGCAGAATTTGAAGGGGGTATTCTCCATGACCCCTACCTCACCATTTGAGGACCAAAGTGGTCCTCTTGTGGTGTTAAACCGAAGCTCTGCTCCTGCCTCAGATTACGACGTCGATGATATTTCTCTGTAATCTTCTTTTTTGAAGTTTTTGGGGAAAAATCTAACCTTTCTTTGGAGCTTCCCGGTGTGCTTCCAGACCCAACGGCGGAAAAAAGAATCTGAAGATTGCCACCACGCACGTCGACCTCCAGGATACTATCTGACATCACACAGGAGACATACCTGGCACCAAATGGTGGTCATGGTACAGAAAGGTAAAAAGTGAAAGAGAACTTCCTCAATACCTCAAGGGCTGAGAGGAACGCTCAAAAGGGAGTACACCCTCCCGTGTGTTAACACTAGACCACAAAAAGTACTTCTCTAGTACATAAAAAGTGTTCACGACTTTTGTTTAGATGTAACCTGATCCAACAGTGATGGGAAGTCCCTATGTGAAGCTAAGCATAGTGACCCACTAGGAAGTGGGGAAGGAAACAAATCTTTTTGTTTTATACACCCTCACACACCCTAGTGGTGTCATGCTTCATCATTGGGTCACACTGATGCCTAAAAGTCAGGGTGGGCTCGACCGTATTTCAGGGAGCTCTTAGAGAAGTTAGGGCCAGGGGGAATAAAGATTACAAATCTGCAGACAGATTCTTGGATCTGTCGGGGATCTTAAAATTCGAAATGAATGGGTCGGTTAGGGTATTATGGTCCTAAGACCCTAGTGCCAACATGTTTCAGTCCGCTAATGCCCCTGAAGGGTGCTGGACTTTCTTCAGGGTGATGAAAAAATCCTCCCGCTATAAATCCTACTTGCCGTGGGTCCCAAGGCTTTTTGCGAAAAGCCTTGGGACCCACGCCAAGTAGGATTCATAGAGGTAAGGACCCTTGGAGGTAGTGTGACTACAGGGCTGCCCCTTTTTACAACGTGAGGTCCCTCGTGAAATACAACCTTTCCCACATTGGGACGGAGAACCAGAAACAATAATACTCTTCTGATAAGAAAAGGAGCAGCTAACTGCCCTTATTAAAGATAGTATATGGAAATTCCCTCACTATTGTCTTTTCCAGGGAGGATTTTTTCATTGCCCTGAAGAAAGTCCAGCACCCTTCAGGGGTATTATTGGACTGAAACATGTTGGCACTAGGGTCTTAGGACCATAATACCCTAACCAACCCATATAGTCCCTGGAGTCAACTCACTGGTCCTTGGCACGAGAGGGATATGTGTAACCCATGGGGTCTCCACCGATAAAGTCGATAATAGGAGCAGCAGGTGCAGTCTTCCCTTGTGCAGCTTTTCTTTCTGAGGTCCACAGGTTGAGCTTGCAATCGTTTTCCACCCCTTTCCAGAGTCCAGTAGTGTTCTGAGGCTGGAAGCCAATTTCGATTTTGTGGGTGGGGAGGACTCCCTAGCCAATGGGGCAACATTTAACACTGGGCAACCCTACCTCTTCTGACATTATTTCCTGTGGGGTTGACACTAAACAATCCCACAGGTCATGTCTCAATATCAGATCCCTTTTTCCCTGGGTCAGAGCTATGGGCACACCCCTGAGAGGTGTCCAGTATATTTATTCAGCCCTCTGGGAAAATCGATTCTGCAATGGATTTTCCCCTTCTGGAGGAGATACTAGCCTGTCTGCCTACACAGAGGAGTGAGACTAAGGTGTGGCTTACAATTGCTTCTCAGAGGCAGTATCCCCATTGAAGACTGACAATCTGTGGCTACTACCCTCTTGCCATCCTGTTGGACAAGGTCACACCTTCTCCCACCAATAGTCCCTTATGTTCCCCATTCCTAGGAGGGATCCACACCTCACAGTAGGAGAGCAGTAGGCTACCATATACTATTGTAGTGGAGCCGAAAATGTTACCAGAGCTTTGGCGCAACAAATGGGTGACTTTTTAAAGTCACCTTTATAGTAAAAGTTTCTTTACATTTGACTTCAGCAAGAAGTCAACTTTAATGTTATGATTAATTCTAAACTTTACAGTACTATGTTGGGTGGTCCAAAATGGAAGTTAGCACTTGGCACTTGGACTAGTGTAACTCGATGTTAGTCAATGTGACTACCGACCTCACTACAGTGAAAACAACAATTTAGAGTTTTCACTCTCAGCACAAAATAATCATGTAATTTGTAATGCTTAGCACCCTGCCATGTGGGCTACTAAGGCCTTACTACAATGAAAATGACAATTTTGAGTTTTCATTCATGGGACATGTAACGCTCAAAATAAACTTCCTTATTTTTATCGCTTTGCACCCTGCCTTGCGGGCCTCATGAAATGTAAAGCACAAACTAAAGATGTCCTTCTTTTTACCAAATGGCACCTTGCCTTGTGGGCTATTAAGGCCTTCCCTATTACAAATGGAAGGTTTTGACTTGGCAAAAGAGTTTCTTTTGTCATGTTAGCTTGGCAGTTTAAAAGGCTGCAATGGTAGACCTAGAGCCATGTTTTCACTTTGTCACTGCATTGGAGGCACAATAAGTGCTGTAGGTCTGTAGTGAAATGTAGTCTACTAGCCCATGGTGCTTTTTGTATCGCATACTAGGGATTTATAGGTCAGCTAAATATAGCAATCAGGGAACAGCCAATCATACCTTTAATTTAGGGTTACAGCAAACGCACTGGGGCCTGGTCAGCAAAGCCCAGTGCATTTCAGAGTCAAAAAACCAGCATCAACAGTTGAAAACTTTGGGGGGAGGGGGTGATAATACAAATAGGAACACTTTCTTACGTACATTAAATGGTTATAATGTCTTATTTTCGTAGTCCTGTTTTGAAATAAATTAAGGAGCATATTTATTAAGATATCACGCAGCGCAGCAAGTCAACTTGCTGCGTTGCACAGCATGATAGGGAAAGAGCAGGAATGTGCTGTTCTTAACAATAAACAGCGCATTCCTGCCCTTTCCAAGAGCTGGTGCACAATCTGCTGGCGACTGCCAAGCAGGATTGTTTTTGTGCAGGAAGAAGCACCTTCCTGCACATAAACAATCCTGTGAGACCTTTTCCTCTTACTATGTGTGCTGCTTGTAGCACACATAAAAAGAGGAAGTAACAAGGAGAAATAAAGATATTTCTCCTCGTTCCATCTCACCTGGAGAGGTGCAGCCGCTTAATTTTGATCCCATCTTAAAAATACTGTAGGAGTGCATAATAGTCATGCAAAGTCAGCACTCAAATATATTCTGTGTGATTAATAAACTAAGAAAAAATGGGGTATTGCATATGTAAAGTACTCCACGTAAAAATTAATGAAACTAATAACCATGTGCATGGAAATGTGATTAATAAAGGTCTTTGTAACATTTACATATTAATATTTCAGGAGAAGCTAAGGCTTAGACGTGTCTCACTGTAAAGTTAATAAAGCAGGATGTGTATCTGTAGACTAATGTTTAAACATTTATACGTGTAACAAGCAATTATATCACTGTTGGTGCATTTGAAATGACATTCTCATAATTCTTTGCAATTTATTCATGCATTAAAAAGCTGCATTGCTATTTGTGTAGAAATGTGCACGTATTTGTAACCCTGTGCACTGTTAAACTGATGTAAGTTTGGGTCTCAAAAACCATTTTAGGTCAAGCTTACATTTAAAGTTTAACATGTAATTCCTATTTAACCTTCAACTTAGAATATATTTGCTTGTATTTTGTTTGTTTCCACTGCAGGTGTGGACAAAGCTTTATTAATTTGCAAAGAAGGGTTTTTGTGTTAGTTAGATAGAAGGTATGACAAGATGGATTTTGGCAACGAGAAATACGGCAATAAGCAAGGAGGTGAGCTCTCATAGAGGAGCAAGATGGCCAAGGACAAATGAAACATCAACTTATCGATGTGGGAAACGTGGTGCCAGTAACCAATTTGTACTGGAATCGTGGAAAGTTACTTGAGGAGACGTGACTTACCTTGGGTGTAACTAATTTATTATGCTTAACGTAGTGAAGGACAGAGAGGCATATTAAGACTTCATGAAGTACGGGCCTCACCCTCTTTTTCTGCTTTGAGTGGCTTCATGTTACTTGACACTTGGTTGGAGTATCTTCTACTGAAGACTCTGACAGCGGACCCCTTTCTAATTTCACCTTTATTCAATGCTTCTTAGTTTAAGTCTGTCCCTTTTAAGGCAGTGTAGGGAGAGGTAGCATGCTCATGCTTACCTTTGAGAATCATTTGATGCAATTTAACACTCAATTATTTTTCTTGATTACTTGAATTGTTTTTACAGAACTAGTTATCTGCGTTTTAGGTCTCCGCCTAGCGAAGGCTGCCCTTGCGCAGTCTCGCTGGGGAGAACTGATGTTTTGCTGAGTGGGGCTTGAACCCCCTCTTCTCCATTGGCTGGCTTCCTAAACGGACGCCAGCCATTGGAGGAGAGGGGCATCACTCCGTTTAAGCCCCGTCTTTTTGGGATTCGGGGGGGTGTTTTTTTACTTTCTTTCTCTCCTATTCCCATTGGCTGGATTTTTATCTTCCAGCCAATGGGAAGAGGAGAGAAAGAAAAACACGCCCCCGAATCCCAAAATGACGCTGTGTTTCTCCGAGGCATTTCTGCTGGGCCTCGGAGAAACGTGGTGGTGTTTCCAGAGTTGCTCGGCTCCGCTCACCTCCCCCCTTCCCTCTGCCGCAGCTCTCCTCTTCCCTCTCTCGCCTCCCCCCTTCCCTCTGCCGCAGCTCTCCTCTTCCCGCTCGCACCTCCCCCCCTTCCCTCTGCCGCAGCTCTCCTCTTCCCGCTCTCGCCTCCCCCTTCCCTCTGCCGCAGCTCTCCTCTTCCCACTCTCGCCTCCCCCCTTCCCTCTGCCGCAGCTCTCCCCTTCCCGCTCTCGCCTCCCCCATTCCCTCTGCCGCAGCTCTCCTCTTCCCGCTCTCGCCTCCCCCCTTCCCTCTGCCCTAGCTGCAGCGAAAACGAGAGCAGCTCGCCTCAATCTCCGCTCTTAGTTCCAATTTTCCGTGGCAGGAGGAGCCATTGACACTGCGAGAGGCAGAGCTCAGAGGAGATGGGGCGCGAGTAAGAAGCTCCAGCCAATGACAGGCCACTGCACGGAACTTACACTCTTTCGCAGCCAACCGCAGTCCCTCTCTGGCTGTAGTGAGGGTGAGTGAGCGGGGTCGGTGCTTACAGACCGGGGAATGGTGTTCCCAAGACGTGGAGGGAGCAGGAGGCACGGGTGTCTGGCGTTTCCCCAGGGACGTTAGAACCGAAGAAGCTATTGGTGCACAATGGCTCCCAGATCTAGTTGGTGCTGGCAGGTGTTGACGTCACAACAGCGGTGGTCATGGTGGCTGGAAACAAAGTTGCGAGAGAAACTAGTGCGCAGCTAGAAATCCCGGCGACCTCGCCGGCAGGGCGCTTCGACTTCACCACACACCAGGCAAAAGTGCAAGAGTTTTTTTTCTATTTTGGCTCACCCATCCCATGTGGAGAGGAGCACGACCTTCCTCCAAAGAGATCTGCTTACCCCGAGTCACCTCTGTCCTCGCCAACCTAAATGCATGACACCTTAATTGCGTAGTGGTGAGTGTCCAGTACATGACTGGAGTTGTCAATAAGGTTGCAGATTTTTTTTAACAGATTGCCTCTTCCTTGGACAAAAGTACAAGATGGGGATATTTGAACAATTCAGTGGGGCCTGTTTGGGTGAGGGAACAAGTGAAATTCCACCAGAAGAATGGAGTCAAGCGTAGGAAGATGATCTGGTGTTGGCAGAGGCTAAGGCTAGGATCACAGGAGGGTGGCCTACTATGAGCTGTGTTTCTTCAGAGTTGAAGGTATTTTGGGAGTTGAGACGAGAGTTGTGAGAGGGGGAGAACCTGCCCCAACCCTACTGTCTGCCCTTGACTCGGCCAGTGCCTGCCCGCATCTACCCCAGTGAGTGTCAGTTCTATCCACTCTGTGCTCCATCTGCTCACCAAAGTTCCCTCTAACTGCCCCTTCTCTTGCATCCCTACCTGCCCCAACCACCGCTCTGCCCTGGACCCTAAGTGCCTGCCCTCATCTACCCCAGTGTCAGTCTCTCCACTCTCTGCCCCGTTTGTTCCACTAACTGCCCCTTCTCATGCATCTGTACCTGCCCCAGCCCTTTTGTTTGCCCTTGACCCCGCCAGTAACTGCCCGCATCTACCCCAGTGAGTGTCCGTTCTCTCTAATATGTGCTGCATCACTTTCTGCCCGATCTCTTCCTTAAATTCCCTCAAACTGCCCCTTCTCTTGCATCCGTACCTGTCCCAACCCTACGGTCTGCCTTTGACCCCGCCAGTTCCTGCCCTCATCTACCCCAGTGTCGTTCTCTCCACTCTCTGTCCCATCTGTTCCTCTAACTGCCTCTTCTCTTGCATCTGTACCTGCCCCAGCCCGCCCTTGTTATTATATAGGGTAAATCTCTTTAGGAGATTTGGACTGATTTTGTTCGTTCTGTATTTCTATATGATAATGTTGAGGTTGATTTATATCGATGTGTTTCTAAATTTATAATAAAATTTTACTAATCTCAGATTTAATTCTCGAGTGGAGTATTGTATAACCCTATTGGTTACACTGTATTAAAATTCAATTGTGATTGTTTTCTCCCTCCTACCTCTCAAGCTGCTAGACAGACCATCTAATTGAGTAGGGATGTTTGAGTGGGCCCAGCTCTTTCAGAGGGGTAGCTTTCTGACGCATTACCAGGTCTATCACTAATGGTGCATCGAGGAATGCACCAAAATATATGGGTAGATGCATGGAAACACCCACCCTCCACCCATGGAATGCCTTCCTGGTGCAGAGTAACGCAACACAGCAATTTGTGTTGCATTGCGTTACTCTGGATTTATCAAGCACCTCATGGCCATGCAAGGTGGCCTTGCGTGGCTTGATAAATTCTACTTAGGTTTTGCGTCGCCCTTGCGTCCCCTTGCGCAGCACAAGATCGATGCAAAACCTACATAAATATGCCCCTTTATGCATTTCGTTTATTGTTCTTTGGTATTTGGACCTTTTTTTCTTGCTGACAAGTTCATCTATTCAATAGATCTTTACACACGAGTGATGAATGTAACACAAAGAGTCCTGCTTGGAAAATAGGATTTTGAAAGTGGGCATCATGGATATTAGACTGGGCCTTTTTCTGCACGTTTATCCCCAAACATTTTGTCTTTTGCCTCCTATTTTTCTGACCCTGTTTTCGTTGGCTGTAGGCCTTTGGGCACTTTAAAACTGCTGATCAGTGCTAAAGTGCATATGCTCTCTGTGTAAATTGTGAATCTGATTGGTTAATCCATGATTGGCAGATTTGATTTACTGGTAAGTCCCTAGTAAAGCTCACGGTGTGTGCCAGGACCTGTAAATCAAATGTTACTAGGGGCCTGCAGCACTGATTGTGCCACCAACAGGAGTAGCCCTGTTAATGTGTTTCAGACCTGCCACTGCAGTGTCAGTGCACGCTGTTTTAAACTGCCATGTTGACCTGGCAAGTGCACCCACTTGCCAGGCCCTAACCTTCCCTTTTCTTACATGTAAAGCATCCCTAAGACAGGCCCAAGGTACCCCCAGGGGCAGAGTGCAGTGTATGTGAAAGGTACGACATGTACTAATGTGCTTTACATGTCTTGATAGTGAAATACTGTGTATTTCGTTTTTCACTTCTGAAGGCTATCTGTCCCGTAGGCTATCATTGAAGCTGCACTGTAACATTTTACATGTGTAACTTTCAATTGGGATAAGCTGGAGAAATGGAGTTTAGGCTTTCTGAACTCAGAATTTAATAACACTCTTTTTGGTAAAGTTGGTTTATAAAATGTACATTTGAAAATGCCACATTTAGAAATTGGGCATTTTCTTACCTAAGTATGCAAAATGTGACCTCACCCTCAAGACACTGAATATCTTATCTTTCTATGACAAAGGTGCGGGATTGTTCAAACTTTTGCAATACCCAGTTCATGTGTAATCCACTTATGGGGCCGATTATGATGGCGGACGGACCTGAGTCCGTCCGCCGCCATAGAGCAGGAGGGAACCTCCGCATTGCCTGCGGAGTTCCCTCCTGTGCAATTAGGATGTGACCGCCACCCTGGCGGTCACATCCTCTATTCTTACCATTGCGGCGGGTGCGGCTTCAAGCTGCACCCGCCGCAATGGTAAAAATGCACGCATTGCATTTGTATGCAGAAAGCGGCAGGCACCGTGCGGTGCCTGCCGATTTCTGCATACAAATGCAGGGGGGTACCATAGGTACCCCCCATGTGCACCCCCCACCCCACCTTCACCTAGGGGGCCCGCAACGGGCCCCGCAGTGAAGTTACACATGCTTTTCCACGGCGGAAAACCCGCCGCGGAAAAGCATTTTTTAAAGCCCTTCCTAATATGGCGGACTGTGTCTGAGAGACACCGCCACCATATTAGAGCTTTTCCGCCGCGGTTGTAAGCCAACCGCGGCGGAAAAGCTGCAGACGGAAACCAGGACCCACTAGCCATCCTAATGTGGCGGTGGGTTTTTGGTGGGTCCGCTGCGGTTTTTCCGCATCCTCCGGGCCGGCGGTGGCTTCCGCAGGCCCGGAGGATGCGGAAAAAACGCAATCATAATAGGCCCCTTGGTACTACAGTCACAGTGTCATTCTTAAAAAGTGTGAAAAGGAAATGAAAAATGTCAACTACCATCCAGACAACCCACTATGCATACAGTGAAAAATATGTGGGAGGAGAGAGAGAGTCCCTCACAGAAGAACCGCCAATAGGGTTGCTGTTTGACAATTACCAGTATACCCAATTATCATCATAGGTAACTCTCTCTTTTATAGTGGAAAAGAAATCAGAAAAAGAAAGGAAAAGACTAAACAACAGATAACAGTGCTTTTTCTCCACGAAAACCAAAAGACGTACTAGTTACTGTTGTAACAGTCAGGTAAGACAGACAACACTTACTATTGTGTATACACATATACCTCAACAACCCCAGTGAGAAATAATAGATGTGTTTCTCACCATTAAAATTAAAGAGCTAGCTGGCCACTCATACTTTTATTCTGGGCTGCACGCTCTCTAAATTTAAAAATGGTTCACACTAAACCAATTCCAATATCATTAGATGTCGCCAACATGTTTCGTTGCCCTATTTTGTGAAACTTCTTCAGGGCAGACGGGGGTTATCTTCTCATGCTTCCACTTCTATGTTTACAACACCTGTGATGGTAGAAATTGACATAAAAACAATGCTGAGCCAATCTGTCTAGGCCGGCCTGTACCAAAAGGCCAGGTCAGATAAGAATGCAATATAGTGGCACTTAGATCGTTTGGGACATAATCAACTGGGGGTTGCGTCTTGCCAGCGTACCTGCAACCCTCTCACTTAGGACAACCATGTCAATTGATCATGCGTCCTTCTGAAAACCATCTGCAGTCTGGTCTTATGTGGATGTATATATCCATCTAGCCTCCTTCCTGGCCAATATGTTCTCAATATTATGGCCTTCACCAATAACCCTCTCAAGCACCACCCATCTGAGATCCCTTGGGTCATGTCCCTTCTCGCTGAATTGTTGTACCAAGCGTGTGGTAATTTTTTTTAGCTTTTATAGTGCTGAGGTGCTCCTGTATGCAAACCTTCACTTTTCTTGATGTAAGACCTATGTAGTGGAGTCCACAATTGCATGTCAGTCTATAAATCACGTTAACTGTGTTGCAGTTGCTAAATTTAGTGAGGTGCCAAGTTCTCCCACCTCTCAAAGTGACCGCCTTAGTTGTTTGGGTCAGGCTACACACTGAGCAGCATGTACATGGATGGTGCCCAGCTGGAAGGGTACTCACATAAGGGGTGGTAGGAGTCCACGTATGGACCAGTTTGTCCTTAAGATTAGCGGCTCTTTTAAAGGCGAACCGGGGGGGGTGGCATCTTACTGGTGCTGATGTTAAGAATAGCCGAGTTTATTCTCACAATTTGTCTTATTTTTGTGGACAAGGGATCAAAGGTCGTCACCACTGGTATGCAGTCTTGTTTAACCTTGCTGTTCCTTTCCAGGAGTGCCTCGCGAGGAGTAATAAGGGCTCGCTTGCGGGCTTGCTTCACCACTCACATTGGGTATGCTCTCTCTGCTAGTTTGTTAACAAGTTCTTCTGATTGTTCCATAAAGGATTCAGTGGTTGAACAATTGCGCCGGTAGTGCAAAAATTGCCCTACAGGGAGATTGTCCCATAAGGCTCGGGGGTGGAATGACCGATAGTGGAGCAAGAAGTTCTTATCGGTTTTCTTATGGTGGACATTAGTGGCCAATCTCTCTTCAACAGCCATAATGTCGACATCCAAGTACCCAGCAGAGGTATTGCTGATCGACCAAGTGAACTTTAAGCAGTCATCAGCTTGATTAGGCCAAGTAAGGAAACTTACAAGACAGTCCTCTGTACCTGTCCAGATACCGAGGACGTCATCGATATATCTCCGCCACAGGGATATGTGTTCCCTAAAGGGATTGTCTTGGTGGTAGACCACATTCACCTCTAACTGGCCCACATAAATGCAGGCCAGACTTGGAGCGAATGTGGCCCCCATGGATGTCCCGAACACTTGGAAATATAACTGATTGTTATACTCAAAATAGTTCTGTGTTAGCGCTAATTGGATACATTGCATGACAAAGGTGGGCGGGGTGTCATAGAACCATTCCAGGTCCCCCAGGGCACGCACTGCTGCCACCAGCGTGGCATCCTGGGGGATGCTGGTGTAAGGGGGGAACATCCTTTTCAACAAAACTCTAACAACGCGGTACCATTACAACGCAGGTTTTAGAACGAAAGTCTTCACAACGACTTTCGCTGGAGGGCGCTCTAGGATAGGGAATAGTTTAATTTACTATCCAACACCTTCCCTACTATCCACGGGGACTGGAGTTGGAATAGTAAATTAAACTATTCACTATCCATTGCCCCCCCCAACGCAAGTCATTGTAACGACTTGCACTGAAAAACCTGCGCTGTAATGGGACGCGTGGTAATACCACGCGTTCTACCGTCTACATCCGTGTAAAGTGACTCGATGTCTATGGTCACAAGTAACTGGGAATCAGGATCAAATTCAACGTCTTTCAAAATATTCAAAATGTCAGTAGTATCCTGCACGTAGGAGTCCTGTGTGATCACCGCCTCCCTGAGAAAAAAGTCGGCAAATTGCGATAATGGCTCTAACAGGGACTGAATGCCCGAAACTATGGGGCGTCCAGGGAGTGGGCGTTGGGGTTTGTGGATTTTTGGCAGAATATAAAATGCCGGAATGTGTGGCTTCTTATTGACAATAAAATCTGCCTCTTTTGTTGTTATCCACTTCTTTTCCAATGCAGCCGCCACCATTCTCGTGATAGTGTCCAACAATTCAGGCGTGGGGTCCCTAGCTAGGGGATGGTAATTGGTGCGCACCACTAAGAGTCTAAGTACCTCTGCCTCGTAATCACATGAGTTGAGCACCACATAAACTTTTGGTACAGGCCGGCCTAGACAGATTGGCTCAGCATTGTTTTTATGTCAATTTCTACCATCACAGGTGTTGTAAACATAGACGTGGAAGCATGAGAAGATAACCCCCATTTGCCCTGAAGAAGTTGCACAAAATAGAGCAACGAAACATGTTGGCGACATCTAATGATATTGGAATTGGTTTAGTGTGAACCATTTTTAAATTTAGAGAGCGTGCAGCCCAGAATAAAAGTACGAGTGGCCAGCTAGCTCTTTAATTTTAATGGTAAGAAACACATCTATTATTTTTTTTTTATTATTTTTTTTTTTTATAGCGCATGGCTACCCGGAGGCATCCCAGCGCTTAAGCTGCGAGCAGAGAGGGACTGAGATAAGCAGGGATAGTTTCGTTAGATTCCAGGAAAAAGCCAGGTTTTTATTTTCTTACGGAATGAAAGATAATTGGGCTCCTGACAAAGTGGGGGGGCAGAGAGTTCCATAAGTTTCTCACTGGGGTTGTTGAGGTATATGTGTATACACAATAGTTAGTGCTGTCTGTCTTACCTTACTATTACACGAGTAACTAGTACGTCTTTTGGTTTTCGTGGAGAAAAAGCACTGTTATCTGTTGTTTAGTCTTTTTCTTTCTTTTTTCTCATTTCTTTCCCACTATAAGAGAGAGAGTTACCTATGATGATAATGCGTATACTGGTAATTGTCTACCAGCAACCCTATTGGCGGTTCTACCATGAGGGACTCTCTCTCTCCTCCCACATATTTTTCACTGTGTGCATAGTGGGTTGTCTGGATGGTAGTTGACATTTTTCATTTCCTTTTCACTTTTTTTAAGAATGACACTGTGACTGTAGTATATAAGTGGATTGCACACGAACTGGGTATTGCAAAAGTTTGAACAATCCCGCACCTTTGTCATAGCAAGATAAGATAGTGCGTGTCTTGAGGGTGAGGCCACATTTTGCATACTTCAGTTTGAGTGGGGGGCGGCCTCCTTCCCTCTTTTCTTTCCCCCTGGGCTCCCATTATATTGACATTTTCTTACTTATCCATTCTGTGTGCCTCTAACTGTTTGTGTATTCAGCATCTGGTTCTGAAGTGACAAGAGCTGTGGAAGTTCATTCACTCTAGACAGTCACAAAGGTCGGTTGAGGTGTGTCCTGCCTCACCTGGGTGACTCATCGCTAGGCTGAATAGACCTGGTCTGCATTTAGAGTGTTAGGAGGAGTTGTGCTAGCACATGAATAGGCTAGGTCTCCTTTGCACAAAGATTTCTCCACCCCCAGGGGTCATGCTGGACCAGGGAGGGCAGAACTGGTTTCAACTGAGCTTGAAGACTCTGCTGTAAAGAGAACAATGGCAAAATGGGGTATGAGTATTGGACCTAAAATACCAAGACTATAGATTTCTTCAAGAAACAAGAGGACCCTGCCAAGAAGAAGAGCATAAGGACTGTGTGAGGAGTGCTGCCTTTTCTGTGTGAAGGGTGGGTTGGCCCACAGTTGCTGCTTCAATCTATAGTGGAGGAAAAGGGATGACTCTTTTTGCCCTGCTGTGGTATCCTGCTTGTAAAGAATCTCCAAGGGATGTGTGTGCTTGCCTCCTATTGGAACTCTCAGGAGGATAAAAGACTTCAAGAAAGATCCTTGCTGGGTCCAAAAGAAACCTGCCTGGAAGGAGGTGGGAGCTGTGTGAGCAGCGCTGCCCCTGGCTTGTGTGGGGTGGGATGGCCTGCATTGGCTGCTACTGTCTGGAGCAGGAGTAGGACTGGGTTGTTCTTCAACCTGTTTATTTTTCAACTGTGTGGGGAGCTCTGTTTATGGCCTGAAAGGTGCTTCTCCCTTCATTTATTCTTGCCATAAAAATTAAAAGAGCGTAAGGAGTGCTTTTTGGTTACCAACCAGCGCGTGGAGCACTTTGGTTCCCATCGTGAACAAGGAAGCGCTTGAGAAGTGTTTTATGGTGCTGGAAGTTCACTGCTTACTTTCAGGAAGTCCACGTGTGTTCTGCTGAGAGTCAAGCTTTCTGGCCCATCTCTGGGCTGAGCCCCACCCATTGCTGGACAACCTGTGATCGGGGCTGGCAATCCAAGGCGCAGCCTCGCCTCAGCGTGGCCCCAGAATGTTGTATGAGTAACCTTAGTGTTTAGCGAAGCCAGCAAATGCCAGCATCAGCCAGGAAGGCTGCACTGAGGGAGGAAGCCCGGACAAGGTCCCTACATGTTGTCATACCAACTTGGGAGCCACAACAGAAGCGCCAGCCGCAAGGCAGAGAACCCCCCTCAGTGAGGCCCCCGCTGGCTGGGAAGTTGACTGAGCCGAGTGAGAGAGCGGAGGAGTTCTGCTATTGTCCTACTGAGGGCCAGGCCGGCAAGGAAGGCCACGCCTGATCTCCACGGCCAACCCCTATGACTGAGAGGGTGAGCCGACAGCAACCCAGGAAGACCCTGGCTGGACAGTAGTGAGTGGCAGAATGGTCTGGCGTGTCCCAGCCCCAGGTTGCGCTGCCTGGGCGAGGCAGATGGAGACCCGCAGAGTCCCACCATTTTACGGAGAGGGTGAGTCCCCCAGGGGGACTCGAATTGGGGGGCTTACCTTTGTGGGGAATTAAGCCATACAATCACTCACAGCTGCACCGCGCAACCGCAGGAAGGTGCAATATTATATACATTTAGGGCACTTGAAAGTTGGATGGTGTTCAGGGTGAAACCTCGACGGAGTGATATGTTTATACAACTTTGTGTGGAGTCTCTTTTGTGGTGTGCTTAGAGTGTCACTGGTGAGCGTGTTTGTTACACAAATGCTCTACACATTGCCTCTGGGATAAGCATGACTGCGCTGCCGAGCTACCAAGGGGGTAACTCCCTTACCCTGGGAAATATCTTTTGTGCAGGAAGATGCCCCTTCCTGGACAAAAAACAATCCTGCATGCAACGCCATGCACCATGGTGCAAGAATGCCTGTGTTGGCACTAAGCTGCCAAAAAGGTGCCTGCATTAGGGAAAAGGCAGGAATGTGCCTTATTGACTTAAATACGACACATTTCTGCCCTTTCCAAGTCACGCAGTGCAGCGCAGAAAGGTGACTTACTGCTCTACACTCTGTGACAAGTGTGTTAATTTACCCCATAATGTTTTTCAGGATATCCATTGCCAGTGAGAGTAACTGCAGAAGCCTTTCTAACCTGTATAAATAGAAGACATCCGAAATCATTAAGCTCACTGGCGGTGTTATATACGACATTATCATTCTCATCATTAATGAACTCAATGAAGTCAATGTTTCTCTTTTTTGTATGAGGCACTCTGCTCACAATTTTGCTCACTGAGCTTTTAGTTAAGCATTTTTATCCAATGAAGAAAGTTTGTTTTATGGGTTAATATGAATGGTACTGAGGCATTCATTCAGTCTTAGCTCCTAGAGCTGAAGGCATGCCATCCCTGAGCTCTAGGAGCTAAAAAGCAGTATACTCTGTAAAAATGTCTATGTATAGTCATTGTGTCATCCCACTCCAGAAAACGTTTTTGCTCTAAATAATTTTAATAGAACAGTGATTGTACCACTGCACTTATACAAAACAAGTCCAGAGCTTTAATTACCCTGAAAAACCTGGAAAATTAAATTTATTCACTTTAAATTATACAATAAAAAACGTGCTTCGCGCTGGCTTTCCAGGACGAATCTGCAACAGCTAATATGTAAACCTAATTAAATCTCATTTGACAGAAAATATAAATACTTTAGGTAAAAAAAGTGAAACTAGTCAATTGTGAAAAAAGATAATAACGGTAAAATGAGTAGCCTCTCAATGTATCAAAGTTTTAATTTCGTTAGTACTGCTTTAGCAGCCACAATGCTTGATTTATATTGTAGTACTGGTATATCATTCCAGTTATACAGCACAGTGCATTTTATATTTTTCATTTCATTTCCTCTATTCTCTGCTAAATATGAATATATGAATATTTCCTTTCCAGAATATAATACATCAGTATTCCCAGCACCCATCCCAACTTCTTAAAGAATTAAACAGAAAGCTAATTTATAGTTGTGTTATTTAGCTCTATTCAAACTTTACAAAAGATCTCTGCTCAGCTTTTAATCCCTTTGAGGTAGAAGCACATTTGTATAAAACATTATTTTAATTAATGCACATATTTTAGCAAACGTCAATAATCATTTAATCATTTAAATGTAACTATCATGATTTAAGGTTTACAGATATTTATTATTGTGTGGTTAATTAAAACCATTGGAAACAATTAAAATCTAACAAGCTTTTGCAATGCAATAGGTCTCGCATTTGCGAGCGTATAAGCTAATGGCATTGCAAATGGCAATGCCTTTTATTTATGTGTTTTGAAATACCACAGCTGTCTCCCGGGACCCCCGACCAATTCATGGAGTTCCAACAACGTATGTGGCATTGCCAGGTGGAGTTGGCTGACCAGCTGCGGGTGGGCTTCGAAATCGTGGCAGCCAGACTCGATGCCATACGTGGGTGTCTGAGTCCCATCAGGGACCACGTACAGTCCCTATCGGACACCCCCTGTACGCACCATGCTCCACCACAGACCTTGACTGACCTTGCTGGGTCAATGAATCTAATACAAGAACTGTGTGGTCTGACAGGCACCAGCGATCAGAGTACAGAGTTGGCACAGATGCAGAGGTCAATGGAGACCAAGGAGCAGATGCAGGCTGGAAGTCTGTCTTCCACGGCTAGACACCAACGAGTACTAACTGGAAACCTCAATGCCCTGCAGTACTTCATCTTGTCATTGCTGCCACTGAGCCGGTCCCAGATGACTGCAGCGGGGGACATCGACACACACAGCTCCGACCCTGACATGTCCGTGGCACACAGTGATGCTGCACCATCACCTTCACAGTCTGTTGTGTTAGTGGCACACACAGATGCAGCCATCACCCCGCCACACACCCTGGACACACCGGACACAGAACATGTATCAGAGGAGTAAGAAGGGGATGGGAATTACTTAGTGAGGAAGGAGGCAGTAGCACCCATCACCGCCATATGCCCGGTCCCTGCCTGGTTATGACCTATGCATCATGCCCTGGGACACACCTCAAACTGACCCCCGGAACACTCTGCGACATGCACCCGGACCCCGGCACGGAATGTCATTTCATCACTTCTGACCACTTACCCAGCAATCCTGCTGCAGACTGCACTCTCCCACTTCCTAATCACTTCTCAATCCCAAAGGACTGTGTTTGGCCCACCAATGGGCTTCCATGTGATGTGGGCTTGAATGGCCATGTACAGCACCAGCAACGTCACTCACCTGAATATGAATAAAACATTCAAATCACACAGATGTGTGATTACTATGTTCACTCACGTATAGAAGTATGGCTAGATGTTGGGACAATGATTGCACATGAAGGTACACCATGGTAACTTACATCTATGCACATGCGTATCCCTGAGACACATGGCAAATTGGTTGACTGTGAAGGTGAGTACTAGCTGGGCCCCCATTGCCCATCAACAATAATCTCACAACCCCCAAACTAGGCAAACGTCCATGTGTTGAATAGGGCTGTGGGTAGGACTGACCTAATCGGTATCAGGCCTGGTGTGGTGACCTACATCACATGTGACAACAGAACAGCACGTCGCATACCCAGTTACCCACATCTGTGTGTACACATTCTGTTATGGTGTATGACATTGCTCCACATGGTCAAAGGTTGCACACCATACTCACATTGCTGTAGTCATGTATGTGTACATGTCGGCCAGCACCTATCCCAAAACCATGTCTGGCTCAGAGGTTGAACCTGCAAAAGGGACACACCACCATTGCACATGCGTCAGTCAGTCCCTCCCTGTATAGGGACGATGCTCATTGTGGCACACGAGTGGATAAACAAATCAACACACCTCACAGTTAGACACCAGTGGGTTGACATAGACTTTATTGGCATGTGCGTGTCAGTACAGACGAGGCAACGGCCACAACAGGCAGGGACATGCTTAAGGTACTTGCATGCAGCATGGGTACATGTTGAGGTTTATACATTGTTGTTGCAACAATGGACGAAAATCATCATAAATGGCAACACTCCCAGGCCACATTGCCTTGCTGGATGAGTCAGGTGTTGTTTGGCGTCTGCCCATTGCCCCGTGTGAGGGGGCACGACTCACTGCCCATGGGATCTGCATAGTGCTCTGCTACCGGAGTGCGCCTATTGTCTGCTCTGCTGACATTGCTCAGGTGAAAGGCTCCGACAGGTTCACATGTCGTGCCTCAGTGCTGTGTGTGTGCTGTACCCCAGCAGTGTGTCCGAATTGGCAACATTGCCAAATGAACCTGTGTTGCTACGACCATGATATCTCTAATGAAAGAGAGGGACCCCAAAACCCAAAAAGGTAGGGTACCAGAAGACAAATGTCAAAAAGAAGTTCCCTTTTGGGTGCAACTCTATATCATATAAGCTTTCAATCACAGCAACTCATTACAACAGGAGCAGAAAGGAAAAGTTAATTAAAATTAGACAGTTTATTCAATTAAAGTTGTTCACGGGCTTGTCATTTCTCGTCATCAAAAAACAGTTAAAACTATACAATTTGTACAGAATAAAATCACATTACATTACAAAATCAATTTATGCAGGTGGGAAACAGAACTTAAGGAATAAATAAATCCTATTATCATGAGGTAAATACAGTAGTCACACTTGTAATTACACTCTGACATCCAGCTAGTTTTTTCAGTCAGAGTTGTTATCCCCTGGATTTAAAGTACTTATACTAAAAAAAAGTGCATTGACGCGTTTCGGTGGGCGCGGTATTTAGGAGCCATCACCTTCTTCAGGATATAATAATTGAATCCCACAAAAATAAAATCTGAAATGCAAGAAAGAATATCTTAAACAGACATAGCTACAGCATTTTACAATGAATACAGCCATCAAATTTATTTCAAAGAACTAATCCTAAATGCTCCACACTATATACTATACATCTCATTCTAAAATACACAAATCATGTTAAACATGGTACAACATCAGGTTAAATAGCCTTTCACTTTACACAACGTTTTGTTTAAAAATGAAAACTGTGCAATTCCATATTTGGCATATATTTGTAATCTGCATGTTCATGGTACTGGAGCACAGTTAAGTGTCACCAGCCTGGCTCTGTTTAATTTATATTTTATGTACAGAGATCCTAGTTCTGTCATGTTACATACTACATATTTATTTCTAAACCATTATTGACACAAGGGGTAAACATATAGTTACCTCATTAAAGGATCACACAGGATCTCATATTTTCCAGACTGTCGCTTCGATGCCACTTTAATGGCTATCTAGATATTGAGAAAAACATCATTTACGTACTATAATTCTATAGGTCTATAGTGGTCTATGCATTACATCATACCACGTTAATGGCACACACCTTTTATTTCGACAGAGTCTTCATTCGATAGTTCCTACAGAGGGCCGCACTTTCACCCATGGGTGGCACTATTGTGTAATCTAAAGGGGCAAATCACACCATATAGGCGCCATTAAAGAAGGTAACTATATCTCTCAATGGCGATACCACAAAGCCTGTCCTTATAAATGGCATAGCTAACATATCCATAACGTTAAAATATTTAGGCGATTCTTGCTCAAATAAAACAGAACATAATTGACATATGCGTAGCGTTAAACTTCTAACGTCAACACGATAAACATGCCAGACTTCAGCGTGCTGTCTGTTCCATACTATCACATACGGGAATGATTATCACATATAATCCCAATCATGCGAATATTCAAAGGCATTTATATATACACATATCTCTTAGCGGGAGTCCCCGTCATATAGGGATATGGCATTTAATATTACGAGTCATATCGCACAGATATTAGTATGTAGCGTACCTTAAAAATGGTTGATTAGTATTCAACCGTATATCCAAGTTTAAAACGGACCGTGTATTTAAATATTGCACGGTATATCGGGTTACGTCATTATCCCAATCTGGGCTCGAGCTCAACCCCCAGCGGTCTGCATGGAGACAACAAACAAACACAAGTACAATATATTATACTATTGTTTTTAAGGATTGAAGCTATCCCGGACAAATGGTTCAGATTACGGCTTTGCGTTCTCCTACCTGCTAGATTTTGGAATTGCTGTACGTCAGGGCACACGCCTCGAATGGTTTGTCAAGCGTTAGTCGTTAGCACACTACTAGATAGTCCCTCGTCGAGGTTGCCTGTAATCAAACAATGCTTGCGCGCTCTAGTTGTTAGTTTAAGTGGAAGCCGGCAGTCATTGATCGGCACCGGAAGTCAAAATGCGTACGTGACGTCGGATGTGAAGTCACGGATGCAAATCACGGTACCTAATAGTATTTATATCTGGTCGCTTACAACCAACGCTTGACAAACCATCCGAGGCGTGTGCCTTGACGTACAGCAATTCCAAAATCTAGCAGGTAGGAGAACGCAAAGCCGTAATCTGAACCATTTGTCCGGGATAGCTTCAATCCTTAAAAACAATAGTATAATATATTGTACTCGTGTTTGTTTGTTGTCTCCATGCAGACCGCTGGCGGTTGAGCTCGAGACCAGATTGGGATTACGACGTAACTGATATACCGTGCAATATTTAAATACACGGTCCGTTTTAAACTTGGATGTACGGTTGAATACTAATCGACCGTTTTTAAGGTACGCTACATATTAATATTTCTGCGATATGACTCTTAATATTAAATGTCATATCCCTATATGACGGGGACTCCGGCTAAGAGATATGTGTATACATAAATGCCTATGAATATTCGCATGATTGGGATTATATGTGATAATCATTCCCCTATATGATAGTAAGGAACATACAGCACGCGGAAGTCTGGCATGTTTATCGTGTTGACGTTAGAAGTTTAACGCTACGCATATGTCAGTTATGTTCTCTTTTATTTGAGCAAGAATCGCCTAAATATTTTTGGATATATTAGTTATGCCATTTATAAGGACAGACTTAGTGGTATCGCCATTGAGAGATATAGTTACCTTCTTTAATGGCGCCTATATGGTGTGATTTGCCCCTTTAGATTACACAATAGTGCCGTTCATGGGTGAAAGTGCGGCCCTCTGTAGGAACTATCGAATGTAGAGTCTGTCGAAATAAAAGGTGTGTGCCATTAACGTGGTATGATATAATGCATAGACCACTATAGACCTAGAGAATTATAGTGCCTAAATGATGTTTTTCTCAATATCTAGATTGCCATTAAAGTGGCATCGAAGCAACAGTCTGGAAAATATGAGATCCTGTGTGATCCTTTAATGAGGTAACTATATGTTTACCCCTTGTGGCAATAATGGTGTAGAAATAAATACGTAGTATGTAACATGACAGAACTAGGATCTCTGTACACAAAATATAAATTAAACAGAGCCAGGCTGGTGACACTTAACTGTGCTCCAGTACCATGAACATGCAGATTACAAATATATGCCAAATATGGAATTGCATAGTTTTCATTTTTAAACAAAACGTTGTGATGTTTTACCATGTTTAACATGATTTGTGTATGTTAGAATGAGATGTATAGTATATAGTGTGGAGCATTTAGGATTAGTTCTTTGAAATACACTTGATGGCTGTATTCATTGTAAAATGCTGTAGCTATGTCTGTTTAAGATATTCTTTCTTGCATTTCAGATTTTATTTTTGTGGGATTCAATTATTATATCCTGAAGAAGGTGTTGGCTCCTAAATACCGTGCCCACCGAAACGCGTTGATGCACTTTTTTTGACTATAAGTACTTTAAGTCCAGGGGATAACAACTCTGACTGAAAAAACTAGCTGGATGTCAGAGTGTAATTACAAGTGTGACTACTGTATTTACCTCATGATAATAGGATTTATTTATTCCATAAGTTCTGTTTCCCACCTGCATAAATTGATTTTGTAATGTAATGTGATTTTATTCTGTACAAATTGTGTAGTTTTTAACAGTTTTTTGATGACGAGAAATGACAAGCCTGTGAACAACTGTAATTGAATAAACTGTCTAATTTTAATTAACTTTTCCTTTCTGCTCCTGTTTGAATGAGTTGCTGTGGATTGAAAGCTTATATGATATAGAGTTGCACTCAAAGGGGAACTTCTTTTTGACATTTGCTACGACCATGGACCTGCCTCACCTTGCACAGGTGTGTGTACACACGCGTTGTTTCACGTACATGCATCCAGAGCTCGGACAATGGTAGACATGTCCTCTGTTGTGTTGGGCTATGTGAGCCATCCCCACGATGCAACATGTTTTTAGGGACATGTGTTGTGGGTAGCAATCAGTTCTGGCTGCAGGAACGTAGTAACTTGTCCATGAATGTCCGCGCAGCTTCATATGCAATGTGTTCCAAAAGTACGTCATTGTGGTGTTCAAGGAACACCAGGGCGAGCCAATTCATTAACGGGTGGGCAGGTGTGCTCAGCCCACGCCGTTTTACTAATCCGCAAGACAGCCCAATAGGGTAGCGCCTCTATGTGGTCACTGCACATGAGGAATTGTGTAATCTCTCATGCAGAACTGCCAATACATACGCAGTATGTCAAGGCATCCCATGCATGGCTGTCTCGGTTACACCCCTGTTCGTGATCCAACAGGGGGCGGAGACACAAGTCATAATCCAGTTCAGCTACCATTGTGTTGGATAGGCAGACATCGTGGGACAGTCGAATGTGCATGCTCGGCAGTGGAACCAGGGCTGGACGCAGGTGACGTAGGCAATGCGGGAGCTGAGCTGATAACTGATCCGCAGCACTGCCAGTGGCACTGCGCCCAGTAAATGCAGCATGCGTGCACAGTACTGTTCCATGTGACGGGGGTTGTGTATGTGCCCAGTATGGCCTGCCATTTCCTTGGTGCGTCTCGTGGAACCGGCGCTCTTGCGTGCTGCGGCAGTTGTGCGGAGGATATGCCACAGCTCTGAGCAATAATTTGAATGTGTGTGCAATGTTGGGCAGAATGGGTTGCTGTTTTGGTGACTGTAAAGGCCATTCCATGCAGGGGTACCTCAGTCAGGGGCTTCTGTGTGTGGGGTGTGGATCAGTTGGAGGGTTCCTTTGCGCAATGCGTGGTGTGGAGTCGTCTACATCTGTTATGGCATCTCTCTCAGGGTGTTCCAGGCGCATTCAGGACCAAGGTCAGAGGTGCAGGTGTCCTCCCGCCTTCTGCTTTCATCCCTGAGGTTTGTCTGACTACTGCTTGCGGTTTTGGAATGTGATGTGGCTTTGTAGCTGAGATTGGGACACGGCCGTGGGCTCATGGTGTACGGATGGTGATACACACACACATGTTGGCATGTGGTGCCAGGTGCCCTGAAGGCCTTGCGCTGCTTGTGCATTCTCACTCCGTCTCTCTCCCCCGCTTTCCTTTGTTGGGCGCATGGCACACCTTCTTCTGTTGAATTTTGTCTTCCAGGCTATGTCCTACGGATTGTCCAGTGTGGACCCGCTATGACTCATTCGAATGGTTCTTTTGTCTTTTGTTTGTATGGTGTTTTGTGTTGGTAATTGCTTTGCTGTATGACAGGTTCTCCAATTCTGATGACGCATGTATGATGATCTTCCTGCTTGTGTGACCACAGGCAACATATTTGTTTTGTAATTCGTGGTGTTGGTATGCAGTTTCTTGTTCCGGGTTTGGGGGTGGGCCCGGGGGATGGGTGTTGCGGGCCTGGGTGTGGTGTTGGTGGGTGTTGTGGCCCTCTTGGGTGTCCATGCTGCATGTTCAGTTGCTCATAGCATCTGTTTGTATTCAGGTGTGGTTGTGGGCTGTGCTCCCTTTTGTGCTGCAGACTGTGGTCCGACTTGACACCAGGTCAGAGCAGGTGTAAATTTCCTTCTGCTAAAGCGGCTTATAGCGTGTTTTGTGTTTTTTTCACGGTTCTGTCTGGTCATTGGGAATGTTGAGGTGTGGTGTTGTCGCGGGTTTACGCACGGGAACGCCTACTATGCATCTCATTAGCGATATTTGCGGGGGTCCTCTGCGGCAATGTTTTCTGCGGCTGCTATCGCAGGAAAACTGGTGCTGTGGGCTGTTAGCACCTGCTTGTGAATGGGGGTAAATTTATTAAGACTTTGGCTGCGCAAAAGTGCTGTTAATTCGGCGATAGCTCCTTGTGAATATGCCCCATAGTCATTTACAATGCCAATTGCTCAAACTCTTGCAAATGCGAGACCTATTACATTGGAAATGTGTTAGATTTGGGGGTATCTAGTTGGCACAGGTAGGTACTTGTGACAAATAGGGACCCTTGCCTCTAGTCAGGAAAAGGGGATTACTCTCCTAAATAACTCCTGCTCACCCCCTTGGTAGCTTGGCACGAGCAGACAGGCTTATCTCAGAGGCAGTGTGTAAAGCATTTGTGACCACATACAGTAACCCAGTAACAACACTACAGATGGACACCACAAAAGGTTTTATATAAAAAATAAGTATACTTTATATAGATTTACCACAAGACCATAAATGACAAAAATACACAATACTGTTACTTTAAGATGGTAGATTTAGCTTAGTTTAGTTCAGTTCTTAAGATGCGACACTTTGCGTCAAGGTACCGTACGATGCGTTGCGCTTCCACGACAAGCAATGTCGCAGTGAGGGAAATGCGGCAAAATTCAGGTGCAAAGAAATAAAGGCGTGAAGATCTTCCAGATGCGGCACGCTTCACGGGGATGCAAGAAGTTCTCAGTTCAATGTGAGGACTGCAGCGGCGACACCCTTGTTCAGCAGTGAGACAGCAACAGCTTCAGCTGCGACACTCTTCTTCCTCAATTGCGTGAAGCTTCCGCACGATGCGACAACTACAGTGGCATCATCTTTGTTCAGAAATGCGACGGCGGCGCACTTCTCAGGGGATACGAGGCGCTTTCCTCGATGCGGTGCAATACGACAGTTCTAGCGGCGACACCCTTGTTCAGAAGTGCGATGGCGACATGCTTCTACCTCGTTGCGAGACTCTTCTCTCGATGCGGTGCAGTGCGACAACTCTAGCAGCGACACCCTTGTTCAGAAGTGCGACGGTAGTCAGCAGCGACGGCGACACGCTTCCTCTTCGTTGCCGCACGCTTCTCTCGATGCGGTGCAGTGCGACAATTCCAGCGGGGAACTTCCAGCTTCTTGCGACACGCAGTCCCTCAGAAGTCCCAAAACAGCAGCAGACACTTCCAAAAGTACTCGGGGGAGCTGGGGGTTGAAGTCTGTTGTCCCTGAGACTTCAGCAGGAGGCAAGCTCTTTTCCAAGCCCTTGTAAATCCTTCACAAGTTGAAAGCGAAGTACGCAAAGTTCCTTTCTCCTTCCTTTGGCAGTAAGGCAACCACTGCAGGCCAATCCCCCAAGCAGCACTTCAGCATGGGAATAGTCTCTTCTCAGTTTCTTCAGGTTCCTCTCCTCAGTAAAGGTTTCTTCTTGTAGTACAAAAGTGATCTAATTTCATTGGATCAGGGTCCCAATATTTATACCCCAAAATCCTTTGTTGTCTGAGGGGCCTTTGCCCAGTCCAAACCAGTTGTGAAGCACTCTGTTTACCAGACTTCTCCTTTCCTTTCACAGTGCAGGGCAGACACATCAGACGCCCCCCAGGAGGTGGAGCCAGCATTGTGGAAGGCAGGCACAGCCCTATTCAAGGTTCAGGTGCAACTGCTCCGTCCCATCTAGATGCAGATCTCTCTATTCACCACTGGGCTGACTCATCCTGTCTCTTGGAATCCCCCAGCCCTGTCACTCACAAAAACAGACAAAGGAATACACAACCTAGCGGAGGCAGGCTTGAAAGGTTGGGCGAGCAAATACCTACTTTCTAAAAGCGGTATTTGCAAACACAGAATGTTAAAACCAACTTCACTAAAAGATGCATTTTATCATTCTGAGTCCAGGCATACTAAACTCAAATTTCTACCATGTTCTATGAGTCAGTTAGGATTTTAAAATGTAATAATTCTAACAGCCCATTCTTGCCTATGGAGAACAGGTAGCCATGCAATAGTGAAAAACGAAAATGGCTGTAATTCACTATTAGGACATGCCACACACACCAGGGCATGTCCTACCTTATACTTACAATGCACCCTGCCCTTGGGCCTACCATAGTGGTGACTGATGTTATGTTATGTTATGTTAGGGTTTTTTTGTAAAGCGCACGTACGCCCGTGGGCTTCATGGCGCTGTTGAAGTAGGAACCTAACACAACAACTTACTGAAAATACGAAGAAAAGGGAAGGTTTAGGGACTGGCAAGTGGGTGCACTTGCCCAGTCAGCATGACAATACCAGACTGCACGCAGGCTCTGCAATGGCAGACCTTAGACACATTTTACAAGGCTGCTTCTGTGGGTGGCACTACCAGTGCTGCAGGCTCACCAGCAGCTTTTGGATTTACACACCCTGAGCACACTCAATGCACTAGACTAGGGTTTGAACAGTAAACCAAATAGCAAACATGGAACCATTGATTAATATATCAATTTACAATAAGGAGCACTTGCAATGTGGCACTGGATAGCAGTGGCACAATGCCCAAAGCATCTAACATCAACAAAAATACATGAGGCAACAGCAAAAATGGATGGGAGACCTACGCCAATGGTGCCAGGTCTAACAAAATGCTTGTTATTACTGAGGATGGACTGTGAGAAGAAGAGAACGGCATTGAGGAGACAGTCAGTCGCTACTAAAAGGGGTCAGCTGCTGAGAGCAAGGAGGCAGCTGAAGTATACAAAGTGCTTTGGTATTTGACCACATGAATGGTGGAAAGCTGATGAAGTGCCAAGATTTTGCACTGTGAGACAGACTTCCAAACAGAGAGATGTGCACAAAGCTGGGGCTCGACAGAGTGCACGCATTTGTACCTTGGTCACCACTGGCAGCTCTGTGTAGACTAATTATGTGCCCTCTCTTTGCATAATGTAAAAGAAGGCATCTACCATGCATTAGGAAGGAAGGGTGTGCAAGAGTAAGGAAGGTAAACCCAGGTGTGTAGAATACAGAGATGGTGTGAACGTGAACAATAAAGAAGAGGAGGCCAGGTGTGCAAGGCAGAAAAAAAGGGAGGGGTGCTAAGAAAGGGTGAACTACAAAAGATTGGCAGAAACGCACATAGGAAGGAAAAGGGGCAACTACGTATCATAAAGGGGTTGGTGCAGGTGTGTTCCAAGAAGAGATTGAGAAAGTGTGCTGGGGTTAGGGAATGTGCAAGTGTGGGGCACAATGAGTCCGTCTATACAATGAAGAATATATTAATGTGCCCCAGAAAGATTCCAAGCTTTCACTCAGACACACACACAATGGTTCACTTAAGTACTACTCCAGTAGACAGTTGCACCAGGACCCCCTGGAAGCTCCTCGCGCCCGCCCAACTAACCTGGTAGTTCAACAGTTCGCCCACATCCATGGTTCACCATGGCAAATTCATTGGTAAAGTCAGATTTGCAATACATATTAACGAACAGATACTTTAAAAGTTGTCTGTTACCTGTCTAAAGCTTCTAGAAGCCTATTTGCATGAGCCTACAACGATCACATAGGAACTAAATAGCCCCATGGGGTGTAAACTTCCTCCTACAGCTGAGCCAAGGGCCTTGGGTGTTGTGAGGTGTTCTCTTTGTCTGGCAGGCTAACCATCTGGGCTGTGCCCAGAAATTTTATTAACTTCAAAGGGGCCTTCCTTGTTACAGCCAGATGAGCTAACACATGAGCCTGCCCATTCCTTTTCCCTTTCACCAGTCAGGCACCAAGCCCAGTGGGAGAGGAGCTGCCCCAGAACCAGTTTTGAGTGACCATAAAGGAGGGGTTGCTCATTTCCCTAGCCATACCTCTAGGGAGGGCATAGGAGCTCTGCACAGGGCCATGTTGGCCTTGGACAGAGAGGTGCAATGTGAGATTGCTTACGGTAAATCATGCAAAAACCTCTGCAGGACTGAGTATGCTTATCCCTGAGAACCTGTACCTGAATAGTTAGGATGAGGCCAGGAGTTTCCCCCACCGACATGCTGGCTCTGGGCATAAATGTGGAACACACAGTCCCCGCCTGAGATCGCTTTTGGACCTGTGAAAGAACAGAAGAGGACTGAACCTGCTCTCTGTGACCTGAGAAGAGCCATAAAGATCCTAGGATTATAAGGCTGACCTCCTGTTTGGGCTACAGGGACACAACAAGCTTCAAGAAGCCATCTACATTCACATCTGACCAGTTCCAACTTGGCCTGACCTGGACCCGGCTGCTGTCAGATGCTGTAGTGAGTTTTGACCCCTATGAGCTGTCTTCAAGATCCTGGACCCTTGGCTAATTTCAAAGTGTACTCCTTCTAACAAATCCTGAAACCTGGGACTTAGAAACCTTTTGCCAACTTTTTGCTATGACAACTAGTGGGGGACCAGCACCAACCTGCCATGCCAATTTGACCAATCTGTGTTGCCTCTGGGCCAAGGATTCAGGCGGCTTCCTCTATGTTCTTCTCCTCAGCAGCAAATCTGATTCAGTGGGACCTTCCAGAGAATGTATCCAGCCTTGTGGAACCATCTTCAGCTACAACCTGCAGCCTTAACCCACTGGAAGAATCCGAGCTTCAAAAAAGTGACTAAGTTAAAAGGCAGAAACCATCACCGGGTGAAGGTGCAAAAAGTATATGGCCGGCAAAAGACCTTCTCTTTGCACAAAACCCAAATTTTTCCCACTCTGAGCTTTCCCACTATAAGACAACAGCTTCATCTAGACTTCCTCCAGCAGCTATTCAAGAACCTGGAGCCCTCTTTTGCCACAGCTTGTTGCCATTTCCTACTGAGGATTTTTGACTTCCACTTCAGAGACTAAGTCCATCCTAGTCGACCGTAAGCATCACCCTTGTCGCCGTCAAGCGCAGCCAGTTGGCTGCGGTTGGCCCGTAATGCTTTTTGGTGCTATTTTGAACCATAAAACAGAAGAGTTCATAACTCTGGTTCTACTAATCGAATATTCGTTGTTCTGTGTTCATTTAGTCATTCCCACTTTTTCTATTACTCTGTGATTTAATTGTTTGTTTTTTAACTTTATTCCTGTTTAAGAACTGCATAATACATTGCCTATAAGTTAAACCTGGCGGCTCTGTGCCACAGCTATCAGGAGATTAAGCTCAGGTTAATATAGTGACTTTAGTAGTTGACCATGGCAAGTCCTGTGGTTATTATCATAGGTGAGTATTCAACCCCCTCAACTAATCAGCCAATGTTTTATAGTGAGGAAAGAAAATGAAACATCCCCATGTCAAAAGAAATGGCAGAAAATGCAAAAACATCAAAAGATGTTGAATGATGTGAAAAGAATTACAAATCTGACCAGAAAAGGCTCAAACTCTATAGCACATGTGTAAGAATGAGTTTATATAACCGTAAATCAAAGGAGCAGTAAAAAAGAACTTTATGAACTGTCTGTTAAATGCCACAGCACTATTCTCTAGGGGAGGTCGGTAGCTTGCCTGCCTTGAAACAGAACAGTTTACTTCTTGGTAAGGCCTTCATCTTTATAGAGATTACAAAGCTGAAGAAGTTTCGGTCTCTTGGGGTTCTTCACATTAATATGCATTTGAGTATTTGAAAAACTGAAAATGTTTCCTGTAAATACGCATATATGTAAATGAAAATTACTTTGTAGAAGCGTTCTGAGCTTCCCGAACTTAGTTGAAAATATTTAGGGCCTGATTCACAAAGGTAAACTAACAATTTTTTGTAAATGTACAATTGTTTCCTATTCACAAAATTGTAAAAAATCTTTACAATTGCGGAGCCTTCGCACAGTCATATCTTTTCATGTGCGGAGACTCCGCACTCGTAAATACACTACTTATAAAACCCTTTCTGAATAGGAAACAATCGTAAATGTACACAAAAGTGTAAGTTTACCTTTGGGAATCAGGCTTTCATTGTTTACAAATGTCACCGAAGATTCTCCAATGCAGAACAACAGTTCCGTATTTCATGCACAAGTGATTCTTCTGGAGACGAGTCCCTGATCAGCGAGATCTCCAATCACGGATATATGTAAATGTCTTACTTTTTCAGAAACGCAGTAACTGCCACAACAGTATTAAATTCTCTGGGTGTTACAATTATCACAAACAGCAGAGTTTGGCATAAGAGCTGAACTTGCCCCTCTAGAAACTGAAATTTCATTGGAAGGGGAAGCCAAACTGCTATGAGAAAGTAGACATCCAGTATGCCTACAGCAGTCAGTAATGTGCATGTGTGGTACTGAAAATTTTGGACCTGTGTCATAAACATCGTCGTATCATGACGATTTTGGTATCAGCAGACCGAGAATGACGAGTACACTACATACTCCAATTTTCGTCACATTTGGGCGGCGAAGTCACCATTAAATCAGGGATTCCGTCCTGAACCCTCGGGTTCCATTTTGTATACGGCAGCCATTTTGTGGTTGCCCTCATATAGGCCGATGACTAAGGCCAAAACTTGTCTGAAGGACACCTACACCTTTGCTGACTTCTCTGTGACCTGGGCAAGCTGACTCCACTGCCTGAAGCCAAACCTGTTCGGTCAGTTCCTTTCCCAGTGGCCGATCGAGATTAGATCAAGGCACGGCATACCATAAACCCTTCATCACACACAAACCACGCCTAATCTTACACACACCTGTCTCTGTTTCTACTTTATGACCTGCTTTACGAGGAGGAGGTGCCCGATTTTATTAGGGGTCCGTCGATATCTGATGAAAAATGTTGGGCCTTGCCGGGTAATTGATTATGGGCTGGACAAACTGAAAATAAGCTTGTCATCATGATTCTGCTTTTTCTTTGTAGTGAAAATATGTGAATGGTCAACTGTAAAACAAGGAATGTTTGCCTAAAGCATAATATTTTGTATAAAATGGGATGGCTGGCTTTGTAAGTTGAGCAGTCTCCTGAGAATATACACCGTGTTGTACTTCTAGGATACCTGTTACTGGCTGCAGCCAATAAACTCGATCTTTGACTTCACCAAGAAGACTCTGTGTTTCTGTAGTCTGAAACAGGAAGGACTCGAAGTCTTAGGGTGTGTTCCCTGGCACCACTGGGTTCTTAAAAACCCAGTACTTCAGTTGGCGCCCACAGTGGGGCGATTTCAGCGGTACCGGTCCAAGCCAGAGGTTCGTGAGGAGCTTCGTGTGAAAATTCTGGAGGAAGGCCGCCACTTCATCGACCCCTGCATGTCGACGTGGTCCGAAAGTCTTTGCTGCGAGGTTCCCCGCTTCCCGACGGCTACGAAGGACTGCTGCCCTGACTATCGCCCTGTTTTGGACCCTTGATGATTTGTAGAGCGAAACGATAGACAAGTCTTCTGGTGATGTCATCGATATCTCAGTTAAGTATAAGTGGAGCACCTCCCAGTCCTTAGTTTGGTTCTTCGTTTCGGTATCCCCTTGGGATCTTTGATTTGGAACTTGCAAGTACCAAAGCCGAGGGACTCGTGTATTCACGAAACTATCGTATTCGATAATCCTTTGAAGTTTGAAGCTAGACTAGAGAGCGAAGATGCCTGGTCTTAGCAGACTTGGAAATTTGTTTTGTCTTGGTTGTAATAGGGATTCCCGATTGGAGGACTCGTGTCCGGTTCCTCCGGTTGGAACTCCAACCTATGAGCTCTATGTGAAACACGGCGTAGGCCCCATCACATATAATGAAGTATGGATCCGATACACCAGGAAGGATGGTGTTTTAAAATGGCCCCAATATGGTAGTTTTGACACAGAGATATTAGATAATCTAGAGGTTATACTTTTTAGGAAGAAAGCCCGGCCGGCAATGTTTGACTCTTTCCGCCTATGGCGAAAGGAAGCCAAACAGAAAGAAATTAAATTAGCAAAGAAAAATAAAAGAGAAAAGGGTATCTCGATAATGCAAGCTGCTATGCAGTATAAAGATAACGAAGAAGAGCAAGCGAGTGAGCAGTTGCACAGGCAACGTAAAATGGCGATCGATAAATGCTATCCAGTTTTGCCGCCTCTTCAGCAAGATGCAGCAAAAGAACTTGAAAAGGATCCTTTAATGTCTCATTTATTGAGTTGGCCACCCCCTATGCGCAGAGTGCTACAGCACATCCGCAACCTTTAGTTGTGCAACCCCCGATTGTTGTGCCTCAAGTTCTTCCACAACCTCCAGCTGCTCTTCAGTTGGCTCCTACTGCCACGGCTCAGCCTCCTCAAGGGCCGCCAACTTCGTTACCTGCTTCCCCTGTACTTCTTACGACTTTGCCTACTACATCGACTATCTCTTCTGATGTTCCTCCTGTTACTGCCTCTGCGTCTGCATCTGCGTCTGCTTTGCCTCACTCTGTTTTTCCTCCTGCTCTTTCGTCGACTTCTCCTTCTGTTCGACAGAGAATGACTGACACTGTTGCCAGTCTTCTATACCCTCTTTTTGGGGCAACAAGTATGACCCCTGTTTCAACACGTAAACAACTGCGTAGTCAACTGCCCGACTCTAGAGAGCGGGAAACATTGAATTATTTGGCACATAAATGGGTTACAGACCCCACGAGATATGAGTTAGATTCAGTTATGGATGTCTTCCATCAGTGGGAATCACCGAAGCAGAGATACGTTTTCGATAAAATGTGTGCTTTTCTTTGTGAGGAATTGGAGGGAAATGATTTAGAATGCAATAAGCCTGATTTATGTCGTGTACGGTACGAGTTTGCAAAAGGCACAATTGTGGGTTCTGATGTTGAAAAAGCAGTTGCGACATTGTTGTCGTTTAGGAGTGAGGGTGTTTCTCGGTCATTGTTCGAGCATGATTCCTCTGTTAGGAGGAAAGCGAGACAATATCCAATGAGAGAGGTTCCTCCGGTATGGAAGGATGCCGTTGCAGCTGATGTCGCTAATCACGTCGATGCTGTGCCCGCACATTTTCAGCGTGTTTGGGTACATGTTCCTTGGAAGCGAGCTGAAGTTTTGGCCCTTAAACAAACTTTGCCTGACCCCCGTAAAAATCCTGCAGGATACTATAAGGAGTTGTCTCAGACTGCAGACTCATGTATTATGAATCTAGCTGATATAGACATGTTGTTTGGCAATGTTGTTCCACAGCCTCGATGGGGTTCGATTCGCCATACTGATCACGCGCAAGAGTTAGGTGATACCTGGGCTAATATTGCTGCTGCAGATGGCCGACAAGTTGGTGGTGCTAAACCTGAGCCTTTAGTAGCAGAACTTCCTGGCAAGATCGTTACTTATATGAAGACTTTAATGCCTGCTATGCGAGTGAATTGGGACAAATTGTCTGCATGTAAGCAGAAGAAAGAGGAAACCGTGTCCGATTTCTTCACTAGGTTTGAAGAAACATTTATTGACCACAGTGGTCAAGACATGAGTACAGAAGGTGGTCAACGGTTGTTCGTTGACAAGTTTGTGCACAATTTGCTCCCCGAATTGTGTAAGAAATTGAAAGATTCAGAGAGTTCTTGGGCTGTTTCCTCATCAGCACAGATATTGGCTACTGCGCAGTATTATGAAAATAGGGATAAGGATGAGAAGGATAGAGCAGACAAGAAAACTAAAGAGTTGAAAACGAAGGTTCTTTTACAACAATCTTTTCCGCCTCGTAGTGGCCAGCGTGATTATCAGCAGCCTCAGCAATTTCAGAGAAACTCGCAAAGGTTTGAGTCTTCTCAACCACGTTTTCCTGTAGGCCCTAATCAGTGTGCATATTGTAAGGAAGAGGGTCATTTTAAAAGTAGCTGCCCTGCTTTGTTACAGCGTATGAATGGTGTTTCTAGCGCACGAGGTCGAGGTGCTCCACAAGCGCCTAGAGGTAGAGGACGTGAAAATTTCCCCCAAAACGCTCGATCTTTTCCGCCTCAGAATTCAATGAATAGTTTTGATCAGCAGAATAACGTGTCTGGTAGGACGGCTCAGTACTATGCTGATGACTACTATGCAGAAGATGAGAATATGGACTTTAATGATTGCTAGGACAGCAATAGACAAAGAGAGGGAGTTGTTTTAGTTCCAGTAGATCAGAGTGGACCTTATGTTAAAGTGATTACATCAGGTGTGTCAGAGCCTTTTCTGTTGGATACTGGTGCTACAAAGAGTTCTATTATGCACTCTAAACTCCCTGGCGCACCTTTGTCTGGCGAAACGAATGTTTCAGTAGGTTTTTCTGGCGCCCCGGTTAGGAACCCGATTTCTAGTCCTATGTCACTTTCTGTTGGACCTTGTGAATTCGAAGCACCCCTTATTCTGACAACACGTTGTGGTGAAAACTTGTTAGGATTGGATCTGTTGAAAAGATTGTATGCGACGTTGTATTGTTCTCCTTCAGGAGTACAACTTACACTAGGTAAGAAAGTGGTCTCCCCAATGTATTTGTCAAAGGATAAGCTTCCGACAGAATTGTCGTCTCTTCCTGATGTTCTTTGGGCTACTGGTCCTAACAATGTGGGTCTTTTGGAAATACCGCCATATGTTGTGACATTGAAAGCCAATGTTAAAATGCCACGCATTCCCCAATATAAGATCTCTAGTGAAGGCGAAAAAGCGTTGCTAGCTATCATTTATGATTTGAATGAAAAAGATGTAATTGAGGAGACAAGTGGCAACGTTTGCAATAGTCCTGTTTTGCCTGTTTTGAAGCGTACTGACCCTTCTCAGCCACCTGTTTACAGGTTTGTGATTGATCTTAGAGAGGTGAACAAAATCGTTGTGCCACAATTTCCAGTTGTTCCTGATATCACTGCCCTATTGACTATGATTCCAGCTTCCGCGACTTGGTTCTCGGTGATTGACCTGAAGAATGCTTTCTTCAGCATCCCGATTGCCGAGGAAAGTAGGGATATTTTCGGCTTCAGTTTAGGAGGCCGAAGCTTCCGGTTGAAACGCGCTCCTCAGGGCTACTGTGAAAGTCCATCGATATATAGCCAGGCTTTAACAACACAGCTTGATACGATTGTTTTACCTGATGGCGCTACCCTTATTCAGTACGTTAACGATTTGCTAATTGCTGCAGATACTGAGGAGATTTGTAAAGAAGCAACATTGTCATTGTTGCATCATTTGTCCGATTTGCATCACAAAGTATCTCTTTCGAAATTGCAATATTGTCGACAAGAAGTGACCTACTTAGGTCATCTCTTATCGAAGGAGGGAAGGAAACTGACCCCAGAATGAATTCAGGCAATTGCAAAATTGAGTGTGCCAAGGACACAGAGAGAAGTGCGCGCTTTCTTGGGTATTACATCCTACTGCAGACAATGGATACCAAATTTTTCTTTGCTGGCCAAACCTTTAATAGCATTGACTTGTAAAGACACACCAAATCCCCTTCCATGGTCTGAGGATTGTCAGAAAAGTTTTTCCGAATTGCGTGATGCATTATGTTCGGCTCCTGTGTTGGGTACCCCCGACTACAGTAAGCCTTTTACACTGTATGTCCACGAGAAGGAAGGTTGTGCATTGTCAGTGTTGACACAGTCTTTTGGGGACAAACAACGTCCATGCGCGTATTTTTCGTCGACTTTGGATCCGGTAGCTAGAGCGTTGCCGAGTTGCTTGAGAGCCACAGCGCAGCAGCAGTTTCTATTCGGCAGTCTGCTGGTTTAGTGATGAATAATATGTTGATTGTAATGGTTCCACATGCAGTGGACACTTTGTTAAACAGGACCAAGACACAGCACTTAACTAGTGCTCGATTGTCAGGTTACGAGTTGACACTTTTAGCGAGTCATGTGCACATAAAAAGATGCAACACGTTGAATCCAGCTACGTTGTTACCGATTGTAGCAGAGACAGATGTTTCTGAACAGCATGATTGTTTTCTCAGAACAGAAGAAGAAACGAAAGGGAGAGTAGATCTTAGGGACACTCCTCTTGTGAAGTGTGATGGTACCTTATGGGTGGATGGTTCATGCTTCAAGCTTCCGAATGGTGATACGACTGCGGCATATGCTGTTACGACTTTGCATACGATTGTTGAAGCTGCACGTATCCCACATAATTCAGCTCAAGCAGCAGAGTTGATTGCACTTACAAGAGCGTGTGTGTTGTCAAAAGGAATGAAAGTGACCATATATACTGACAGCCAGTACGCATTTGGTGTGGCCCATAGTTTTGGACGATTGTGGAAAGAACGTGGGTTCCTGACTTCACACTGAGCCAAGATACAGCATGGTCAGTTGGTGAATGAGCTTCTTGAGTCACTTACCTTGCCGTTGCAAGTTGCGATTGTAAAATGCAGTGCACATAAGAAGGTTACTGATGATGTTGGTCGTGGCAATGCATTTGCTGATGAAATCGCAAAAGAAACAGCGAGGGATGTGATGAGTTGAATGTATGTTGCAGGCCCTGCCAAGATGGGTTGGTGACGTTGGAATGTGTGAAGATACGATAGAGAGTGTGAAATCTATTCAAGCTGAAGCTACAGAGAAAGAGTTGAGCGTGTGGAGAGAAAGTACGGGTAAAATAGATGCACATGGTTGTTGGGTGGAATTGTCAGAGCATCAGCGATGGTTGTTACCCGATGCGTATGTGCTTGCAGTGGTTACAATGGCCCATGGAATGGCTCACATCAGTGCGAAAGGGATCTGTAAGCTGTTGGCTCCAGTATGGCAAAATGCTGGAATCCCCAAGTGTGCAGAGAATGTGGTCAAGAATTGCATGGTTTGTCTGAAATACAACCCTGGTAGGGGAACCCCAACTCCAGCTGGTCATTTTGCGCCTCCAACGTATCCGTTCGAGGTTTTGCAGCTAGATTTCATCCACATGGAGAGGTGCAACAACTTAAAATACGTACTCGTTGTTGTTAGTGCCTTTTCGAGATGGGTAGAAGCATACCCCCTGAAAGACAACACTGCCTTGTCCACAGCTAAAGCCCTTGTCAAAGAGTTCTTCCCTATATTTGGAATGCCAAGAATGGTCTGGAGTGAAAATGGGAGTGAATTTGTGGGTCAAGTGATGAAAAGAGTATGTGAAGGGCTAGGTATCCAGCAGAAATTCCACGCTGCAAATCACCCCCAATCAGCTGGACTAGTAGAATGCTACAATGGCACACTAAAACTGAAACTGGCCAAGATACAAGCAAGCTCTGGTCTTAAATGGCCTGACGCTCTGCCTTTAGCACTCCTATCAACCAGAATGACTGTGCATTCGCGAGTGGGACTTAGTCCATATGAAATAGTGTTCGGCCGCCCGGCCAACATATGGGGAGTGCCAAGGCCGACAAAATCCAGTGAGATCGAACACCCTGTACTGCTTGATTATCTGTATGAATTGACGGCTAAATTGCATGTTTTACACCAACAGGTTCACGATACTCTGCCTCAGGTCTCTGAAGCTCCAGGACACCCTATTGATCCCGGATCATGGGTGCTGGTCAAGAACTTCCAGCGGACAAAGAATGACCAGCCCCTTTGGACCGGCCCCCACCTAGTTCTTCTCTCAACGAGATCAGCCGTTCGAGTGGAAGGAAAGAAGAACTGGATCCACAGCGTACACTGCAAGAGGGTCCCTTTGCCTCTGCCGTACGACCGGTGGGTCCAGGAGGGTGTTGCTGACTCTGAGACTGAGACTGTGCCTCGTTTTCTGCCTTTCAGCGATGCACGTGTAAAAGGAACAATTTCTGAACGTGAAAGTGACAATCTTTTGCAAGGAGCTGTGCCGCCGTCAATTCAATTGGACACTACAGAGCCTGAACTCCTGTTCCAGGACCAGACATTACCTGGAAAAAGACGTTATAACCTGAAGCCGAGAACTATGGACTAATAAAATTTCTTTTCTTTACTATTTTTAGAAGTGCAGCTCTCTCATCTGAGAAACTTTTTTATTTTTGTTTTTCGAACCACCATCCGGGTTCAGCTGTAGGGTCGCGGTTGCCGAAGTTTTTGGAGTGCAGCTGAAGACGTTAGGTCGACAGTTCTGGTTGGTCCAAGGGAGTTGCCCTGGACTGACAGAAGCATTCCTTAGCATAGAACACCCTACCATCGCGAGCAGCAATTAGAGAGGATGGAGTTTTTTGAGATGGCGAGACCTGCCAAAGAGATGAACTTTAAAGCTAAAATATGTAGAATGATGACCAAGAAACGCTTTTTGATATTATGCATTTTTATGTTGTTCAGTGTAATGATGTTTTTAATACGATAGGTTCTATTCTCTTTTCGAGTGACGTTTGCACCCACTACACAGCCCATACCTCCTTCTACTGTTTCCTCACATTCCTTTCACCCTTTTCCTGAACATGAGTCCGTTAGGAGATTAGAGTTTATTAATAACTCCTTTGTTCAGCTTTTGCACCAACACCAACTAGTAATGAACACGACTAACTATTGGGTGTGTGGTCTTATGCCTCACACAACGGACAAAGGTATCCCTTATCTGGTCCTGCCATTCAGCCATAATGGTTCTGTGTGGGCATACAGAACAATGTTCATCTACGCACATGAAGTCTATCCCCTACGTTCTGTAAAAGATAACCCAAAGAATAGTGCTCTAGTTAAGGGTATAGTAGATATGATTAGGGAAGATACTTCCTGTGAGACTATCCCGAGAGATGAGACACTAGCATATATTGGATGGAACGTGACCGGATATGGAGTTACTCTGAGTGAAAAACAGCGAGCTAGGAGATCCTCCCCGATTTGGATTGTACCCCATCAGGGTCACCTATGTCTGCAAGGTAATGGCAAGAATCCCAGAGCTCAGTTAGGGAAGAGTATCTGCAACGTATGTTTTTGCGTCCCAGACTTCCCCTTCGTTCCTAGCAGCTAGGGGCACCTATTTCATCTGTCATGATAGAGCCTACACATGGTTGCCCCTTGACTTCTCGGGCACATGTTTTGTTTCGTTCCTGTTGCCTCCCACCTACACAGCTGCAGCAGATTACCATAAGACAAGGATAGTTAGAGGTGTCTTCAGTGAAGAAGACACTGCAGGACAAGAATTTGGAGACTTCGTGAAGGGTTTTCTGCCGTTTTGGGGACCCATGGTTAGCAGCAGGAACATAAGGCAATTGACGAGAGTGGTTGAATCCACCGTAGTTGAAACTGCCGGTGCCCTTAGTAACTTGACTGCTGAGCTCCAGTCGGATCGTCTTATGACCCTTCAGAACAGGATCGCGTTAGACGTCATACTTGCGGACCGAGGTGGGGTATGTAAAGTGATCCAATCGAGTTGTTGTGTTTTCATTCCAGATAACGCTCCAACAGTGTACCAGGCCATCTCCAAACTACATAAGATCTCTGAGACTATTCATGTGGATAAAGGAGATTGGTCGTTGATGGGGTGGTTCTGGGAACTGTTATCTGCCTGGGGATGGAAGATTCTGATGGTCATTGGGATGATCTTAGCCATCCTTTTCCTGTTCTGTCTGTGCGTACAGTGTGCCCCTGCTATATGTGGCCTCTGTGCTACATCGTGTGTAAGGAAACCTGTATCGAGGGACGAGCTAAGTAATAGGATGATGCTACAGCAACATCTCAATGAATTTCTGGATATAGACCTGGACTCAGATTAGCGTGAGTATAGGTTATTGCCTATGTAAGGGCAAAAGGAGGGACTGTGGTACTGAAAATTTTGGACCTGTGTCATAAACATCGTCGTATCATGACGAATTTGGTATCAGCAGACCGAGAATGATGAGTACACTACATACTCCAATTTTCGTCACATTTGGGCGGCGAAGTCACCATTAAATCAGGGATTCCGTCCTGAACCCTCGGGTTCCATACGGCAGCCATTTTGTGGTTGCCCTCACATAGGCCGATGACTAAGGCCAAAACTTGTCTAAAGGACACGTACACCTTTGCTGACTTCTCTGTGACCTGGGCAAGCTGACTTCACTGCCTGAAGCCAAACCTGTTCGGTCAGTTCCTTTCCCAGTGGCCGATCGAGATTAGATCAAGGCACGGCATACCATAAACCCTTCATCGCACACAAACCACGCCTAATCTTACACACACCTGTCTCTGTTTCTACTTTATGACCTGCTTTACGAGGAGGAGGTGCCCGATTTTATTAGGGGTCCGTCGATATCTGATGAAAAATGTTGGGCCTTGCCGGGTAATTGATTATGGGCTGGACAAACTGAAAATAAGCTTGTCATCATGATTCTGCTTTTTCTTTGTAGTGAGAATATGTGAATGGTCAACTGTAAAACAAGGAATGTTTGCCTAAAGCATAATATTTTGTATAAAATGGGATGGCTGGCTTTGTAAGTTGAGCAGTCTCCTGAGAATATACACTGTGTTGTACTTCTAGGATACCTGTTACTGGCTGCAGCCAATAAACTCGATCTTTGACTTCACCAAGAAGACTCTGTGTTTCTGTAGTCTGAAACAGGAAGGACTCGAAGTCTTAGGGTGTGTTCCCTGGCACCACTGGGTTCTTAAAAACCCAGTACTTCACATGGTGTTGTCATATGATCTGGGCAAAAGTGACCTTCCTAACATGATACACCAGATGCAACTGAGAAAACAATTCAGCACTGTGATATGTTCCTCAAGTCTCTTCTCAAATTTGAAGCACCTGGAGTCGAACCTCGGTCATCTTTCTGAATTGGAACAAAATCAACTGTTAAGTGTTTCTACATCTCGTAGTATTCCTTATTAATGGGAGTGTTGTAGTGGCGGATGATACAGAGGCAGAGAGACCCTCAGCAGTCAGAAGCTCAAGAGCATCCATTCATCTTGTATTATTTTGCCTCGGATGTTAAACGTATAGTGATATTTTGGACCTTCCAGCAGCGGGATCTAATTAACTTTTAGAGTGGTAGTGAGAGTAAATGCCTTTATCGAATTTTCATGTGTTAACAAGAAAGTGTGACCTTATGAGAAGGTAGGGATGAGCTTAACAGGGTCCTTCCGCCAAAATAATAAAAAAAACTAACTGCCAAATTGTGAATTTTACAGCACAGTTATCAAGTAACTTGACTAAGACTGCAGGGATTCTAAATGGGGCGTCATGAAATATTACAGTCATTGTGTGGTGTGCCAGGCAAGCCTCATCCTCCATAAAAAGTCTTTGAAAAAGTGGTGGCTTAGGAGCGGATTGTTCAGCACAATGTGCTAACAATTGATTAAAGACACATATCTATTACAGGCTGTTAATACGTTTTGATCATGATTTTTCATTTGTCAAAAATTCATATCTAATCTTTCATCATTCATTCTTTACATCCTACTCCTTCTAAGGTATATGGTATACCTGAAAATCTACTTGGGAGGGGCAAAATGGAAAAATTGAAAGTTGTACAGATTTCACAATCATGTAGTTTAAACAGCAGTGCTAAGCAAATTAAGCAAATCCTCCAGACACATGCATCAATGCTGCTGTTCGATTGGAAAGAGCATGGGGCACCTAGGGGTCTGCAACGAATAATCAGTGGATCTGTGACTGCTTAGAAAAGAAAATAATGGTAACAGTTTAATAAAGTGTATGTAAATAAAGAAGTAAAAGGTGAAATTGTAAACTTTAAAACATTCTATGAATTTGATGCCATTTGAAATTGGAGGCTAAAAATGAAGTTGGTCAAATTGATTCTTGGTAGCAGTGCAAGTACATCAAACAGAATATAGTATGGATGATGAGCAGCCTCAATTGTATTTGGAAAAGCACCAAACTTCCCCTTATCGTTAAAATGTTGATTTCTTTTTAGATTGTTGAATTAAATAAAATGTTTAATCATTTGTAAATCTTATGGCACGGATTTTCACCACCATTTTCTGAGGAGGAGTAATAAAGTTGCCAAACATGCCCACAAAGTCAAAGCTGAACAAACATGCCAGAGAGAACCAAGATGCTGAGAGGGATACCCATTATCTCAAGGTTGGAATACTTTTAATATTAGGGACAGCCAACATGTTATGTTGCCCCATCTGCCAGATCCACTGAGCCCTCATTCAAATGGGTCAGACAAAAACACACACGTGAAACTGTAAGATTATTTGCACACATGGCCCACTCATATAAGCGTACTTCCACCTAAACATATAGTCTCATACTACTGCAAGACGTCAGTATGAGAGAGCAGCAGAGCAACCTGCAAACCTCCTCCATCTTCCTCCAAGTCTTTGTGATGTTTCTCAAAGCAGAGTTCAAGAAATCATACACTGGATATTTTTTGGGCATTTTTCTATGGCTATATCATGCTACATCTTGGAATAATAGAAGCTCTTCTGATATCCTCTGCATCTGTGTGAATGGAAGAATGGCACTGATGTAGTATAGTAGATCATAAGTAAAATGAAGCTAGGAATTAAAGAGCTGAGCCTCCAGGGTTCCAGTCATGAAATGGTTATTAAGTTCACAAGTTATGCTCAGAATATCAGTGACACATTGGGTTGTTGGTTGACTGAATTGTGAGCCCTGGTCAAGCAGAAACCACAATCCTTGTGAGGGTAAGGCACAAGCAAACCCCAATTTAACCTGTGGTCAACCCCCTGGTAGCCTGGCACAGAGTAGTCAGGATTAACTTTAAGGCAATGTGTAAATTATTCGTGCAACACTTCAAACAGTAATAAAGTGAATATACCACACTAAAACTATAGCACACCACATTAGAAATCCAGGGTGACACTTAAAACATACAACAAGACCAAAACAACAACAATCCAATCAGTAGAACCAGAGATGTGAATTTTTAAAGAATATAGTGAAAATAGCGCCAAAAAGCTAAAGCGCCAACTCGGGATCTCTGGTCGCGATGGACCGGGTCAAAGTCACGATTTCAGGGGGACCGCGATGGAGCGCAGGTCCAATGCAGTAACCAGATTGGGCCCGCTGAGGTTTACCTACTCAGGTTCGTGCCAAGAGTCACAATGCCATTGAATCAGGCCATGAGGGGCTGGGAGATTGTCATGGGAGGTTGTCTGCCAAGCGTTAAGAGCCGGTTGGTGTCGCAGGTGGACTTTCCTGGCTTTGGTGATCCTCGTAAACGGTCGATGCTGCAGTTCGAAGAGTCAGGCTGACAGATCTTTGCGCTGATTTACAGTGCGAGCAGCGAGGTCTAGGTGTGAACAGGTACTAAGAAACAACAAATAACTGTGGGTCTAATGATACATTCAAAACATGCTACGTACGTCTGGCTATGTGTCTGCTGCTACTGTTTTAAGCAGAGGACAGACTGGACAGTCAACCACTGTGAAAAATGTCCATCAGTTACTCATTTTTGGGCTCCCAGTACATCATTTGGTCTACTCCACAGTAGTATGACCACCACTCCATCCCCATAGATGTATATCGGAGAAATAAAGTGGTGGATGAATGTCTGGTAGGTTTTTTTAAATTATTTGTGAGTAACGGACAGCAGTGCATAAAAAATAAGTGCGAAGGGGAAAATATAAGATTAGATAGTGCATACAAACATTACTTTATTCTAAGGTCATGCACCTCCAATGTTAAAAACGACAATAGTGCAAAAAAGTCAGATGATTCAAACAAATAACTTCTGACTGGGCTATCTGGTCGACATGTTTCTGCGGGTAAAGGTCATTGATTGAACCAACCGCTTCCTCAGGACCCATAAACTTAATTGCTACTGCATAATGTGATAATGTGTGAAAACAACAGGACATTTGTGAACAGAAAAAAGTGTCACCTGTACACTTCCATTTTCCTCCTATGAAAGTCCGGTTGAAATAAAGCCAGCATGTCAACATGTAATGAAATATAAACAATAATAACACCTTCGTTAGTAAGGGCTATACAAGCAAAATTGCTATCATAATTTCAAAACCATATCTGGGTCAAATGACCCTAGTATAAATCACATTGTATCTAGAATCAATGCCTCACCTTAATTTGTAAGGGGAATTGCCTCACCTCACCTGGCAAACAGCTCAGGAAAATGAAGCCCCGCTCTAAAAATGCAGAAAATGTATACAAAGATCAATATTAAAAAACCTGTGTCAGGTCAAGGCAAAAACAGACCAGTGGGATGCTTGGTAGGCAAGCCACTGGGGGTCAATTGTCTCATCACTCCAAAAGTAAGTTTCAGACTAATGAGCCGAATGGTTTAATCACAATAGTATCAGGCATCAGATGTTAAGAATAGCCAGTAGTGACATCTTGCTATTATTTCTAGATGTCTGCCCTTTGCCTGTTGAGCCAGTTTCATAAAGCGCAACAGTGTCTAGCTAATGGGCAATCAGGTCTGCCATGTGCGGTCAGGAGACAGAAAAGTATGTTGATCTGCACGCGCGTCGTGAATGACAAGACGCGCTCGAACACTGACTCTCAGCGCACTTGGTGTGCAGCAGCTCGTATCAGTCTGAGCCTCAGTGTAGCATGCAGACGCGCTCGCGTTCAATATCGCGTCTAGTACAAGCCCCTAATGAGTTAAAAGCTTAGCCCCTCCTGCGCCCTCACCTCTCCGTCGGTACTTCCAACAGTCAGCCGAGCTGTTTGGGGAGGCGCCGACGGGGGGAAGCGAGCATTACCTTATTGGTTCTGGGTCGGTTGACGAGTGTCACGTGGACGGCACCAGAAACTACCCGGATAGGTGGGAAATGTAGTCATTACACCTCACGCATGCGTGCTCTGGCACGCAGCAAAAACTACACACGCACATGGGGAATGTAGTTTATAGACGACAACTACTCATGTTGTAATTATAGAACTACACAGAGATGGTTAATGTAGTTCAGCGCCACCGCGAGTGAAGGGTCAGTCTTTAGACATTATAGCGCGTGTGGAATATATAAGTGCTTAAACAGATGCTTAAACTGTGCACAATCATGCCAGAACTTAAATGTTCCTGGAAGATGTAGTCTTACAGCCACTGGCGCACAATAGTTGATATCCGCATGAACAGCGGTGGAAAAGTGGTTTATTGCGCAGCTAACAAGCGCTATGTAATAAAGGAACTACAGTTCAGTGTCAGCGCAAATACATCCGTCCGTATATAGAACGCGTGACAAGTGCCCAAGCGCTCAAGGGGGTGCTAATCATCAATGGAAGGAATGCCATCAGTACTCCCTAGATCTCACAGCGAGCTCACTCAGGAATGGCATGACGCCATCCCGGTGGGAAAGAGTCGGTGCACAAATAATGTAGATCATTACTCTAACCTCAGGATTTCAGTAGGAGGCCAGCCAATCAAATGCCTTCAAAGTCAGACCAGTATTCATGTGGTGATAGTAGGGGAGCATTGCTACAGTGTCATCCATGGGATGTCTTCATTAAGCCCGCCTTTGTCGCAGTTGAGCTTGTACACCCATTTCTGCTCGATCTTGAACAAGTATCTTGATATATCTGCAATATGCAGGGGAATATTGGGTTGCTCCAGCACGGTCCACTCAAATTCCGTCGGCTTGTGCCCCACTTGGATGAAGTGATTTGTCAGTCTGGTCGATTGTTTTTTACATCTTATCGTACTCTTATGTTCAGAGATCCTTGTTCTGATCTTCCGAGTGGTCATGCCGACATATCTCAGCGAGCAAGGACAAGTGATAAGGTAGATGAGATTGCTGCTATTGCAGTTTGTGAACCGCTTTTGTTCCCACTCACGGTTCGTTCCTATGTCAATCGTGGAGGAGTGTTTTGTCTGTGGGCACGCAGCACAATTGCCACACGGGTGATGTCCTGTAACAGGCGGCAGATCCCAAATTGCCCCAACTTGGTGGATTTCTTTGGGTGGAGGTCTGGTGTGTACCAGCTTGTCCCTTAAACTGGCTGCTCTTTTAAAAGCAAATAGAGGTTGAGGTAACAAGTCTTTACCAGTGTTCAAGATCCTCCAATGCTTCTGTACTATCCGTTGAATTGCATTTGATCTTGTACTAAAAGTATTTACGAAAGTCATCCTTTCGTTCTTGACCTTAGGGACCGGTGGTTCCAGCAGAGCTTCCCTATTGTTATTAGCTGCCCTCTTCATCGAGCGTTTGATCAGTTTTTTAGGGTAACTACGTGCAGTCAGCTTAAGCGCCAAATCAGCTGCATGCTTTGTGGAATCCTCTTTAGTTGTACAGTTCCGCTGTACTCGCAGGAACTGTCCGTAAGGTAGATTATCGCGTAGCGATTTCGGATGACAACTGGTATACTGCAGTAAGGAATTGCGAGCCATTGGCTTTCTGTATAATTCCGATTTCAAACCCTGTGGTGTTGCAGTGATCAAAAGGTCTAAAAAAGCCAATGATTGTTGGCTGCTTTCCAATGTGAAGCGTAGATATCTGTTCTGGTCATTCAACCACCCGTGGAACGCTTGGAGTGAGGCCTCATCTCCTCGCCAGATCACCAAGATGTCGTCAATATATCTCTTCCACGAGCGTATTGATGTTGAAAAGGGGTTGTCATTGTTCAGGACACAGTCTTGTTCAAACTTGTGCATATAGAGATTCGCCAGGGACGGAGCAAAAACGCTGCCCATACTTGTCCCGGACGTCTGTAAGTAGCACTGGCCCTCGAATTCAAAAAAGTTCTCCTTCATCGCTATTGTAGCCAGGTCCATAATCAGGGAGATGGGTGTCATTGAGTCCCACATTTGTTCACCCAATAGCATCTCTATCGCCTCAAGTGTTTCATTCTGCGGGATAGAGGTATAGAGTGACTCGACGTCAAAGGATACCAGGTGGTCTGTCAAGTAGTTGAATTCGAGGTCTGGTAGCAGTCTGAGTAGGTCTTTGGTATCTTGGAGGTAGGTGGGCATCAACTTCACCATGGGCCTCAGGAATACGTCCACGAAGGTAGACAAGGGTTCTAATATGGACCCAATCCCTGAAATGATAGGCCTGCCAGGTGGTGGTCTCCTAGCCTTGTGTATCTTGGGCAAGATATAAAAATACGGTCTCACCGGATGTTGAGTCGTCAAGTAGGCCGCTTCCTTGGTTGTTATCCAGCCTTCTGCCAGCGCCTCTTCAACAATGTGCCCAATGGTTGTCTTAAGTCTTGGTGTGGGGTCTTCAGTTAATAGCTGGTATGAACTTGTGTCTCCCAATTGGCGTAGACACTCCTCCTTATAGGTGGTTGTGTCCAGGAGGACTGTGGCCCCACCTTTATCGGCTGGTTTAATCGTGATTGAGCGATCATTAGCCAGGTCTTTCAGGGCGTGCTGTTCCAATTTAGAGATGTTCATAAATGGATTATGCGGCTGTTTGAAGAGTTCTTGTACATCATGCTGTACGGCTTCCTCAAAGGTGACTACTTTAGCTGGAACCATTGCTGTGTGTGGGCTAAAGGTTGATGGATTTTTTAGTCCCGTATTTACAGGGACAATCTCTGTTTCTTCAGCCTTGGAGGAAAAGAAGAAATGTAGTCTAACCTTACGGAAAAATTTTGACATCTCAGTTTGAGTCAAAAAAGGGTCTCCTGCATTGGTACCCACAAAGCCCAGTCCTCGATTCAGTACTTTCTCTTCTAGTGGGGTTAGGTTGCGTGAGCTAAGATTCACTACGAGGCTGGTCCCGTGCTCTGACCCGCTTGTTCCTGGGGGACCTGCTTGCCGCTCCGGAGTCCCATTGCTTGTTGAGGGACATTCCATTGGACCTGGCCTTGTCCTTGTCCTTGTGCTGTCCGGCGTCTTCCGCGGGACCTCCCCCGGCCAAATCCTAAAAAAGGCATGTTCTGGCCTGGATAGAATGATATGGGTCCAAACGGTCCCATCTGTGGCGGGACCTGAGGGGGCCCTTGCATCCAAGGGTTAGGTGGCCACCAAGGGTTAAACTGTCCCTGATTGTAATTCTGTCCCCCTCTTTGTTTCCACTGGCCTCTCCCTCTTGGTTTAGTTGCTGAATTGCTTTGATTGGAAGAGTCAGAATCACTTGAATTATCAGATGAAGATGTCCCATATGTGGAGCAAGGACAAGGACAAGGCCAGGTCCAATGGAATGTCCCTCAACAAGCAATGGGACTCCGGAGCGGCAAGCAGGTCCCCCAGGAACAAGCGGGTCAGAGCACGGGACCAGCCTCGTAGTGAATCTTAGCTCACGCAACCTAACCCCACTAGAAGAGAAAGTACTGAATCGAGGACTGGGCTTTGTGGGTACCAATGCAGGAGACCCTTTTTTGACTCAAATTGAGATGTCAAAATTTTTCCGTAAGGTTAGACTACATTTCTTCTTTTCCTCCAAGGCTGAAGAAACAGAGATTGTCCCTGTAAATACGGGACTAAAAAATCCATCAACCTTTAGCCCACACACAGCAATGGTTCCAGCTAAAGTAGTCACCTTTGAGGAAGCCGTACAGCATGATGTACAAGAACTCTTCAAACAGCCGCATAATCCATTTATGAACATCTCTAAATTGGAACAGCACGCCCTGAAAGACCTGGCTAATGATCGCTCAATCACGATTAAACCAGCCGATAAAGGTGGGGCCACAGTCCTCCTGGACACAACCACCTATAAGGAGGAGTGTCTACGCCAATTGGGAGACACAAGTTCATACCAGCTATTAACTGAAGACCCCACACCAAGACTTAAGACAACCATTGGGCACATTGTTGAAGAGGCGCTGGCAGAAGGCTGGATAACAACCAAGGAAGCGGCCTACTTGACGACTCAACATCCGGTGAGACCGTATTTTTATATCTTGCCCAAGATACACAAGGCTAGGAGACCACCACCTGGCAGGCCTATCATTTCAGGGATTGGGTCCATATTAGAACCCTTGTCTACCTTCGTGGACGTATTCCTGAGGCCCATGGTGAAGTTGATGCCCACCTACCTCCAAGATACCAAAGACCTACTCAGACTGCTACCAGACCTCGAATTCAACTACTTGACAGACCACCTGGTATCCTTTGACGTCGAGTCACTCTATACCTCTATCCCGCAGAATGAAACACTTGAGGCGATAGAGATGCTATTGGGTGAACAAATGTGGGACTCAATGACACCCATCTCCCTGATTATGGACCTGGCTACAATAGCGATGAAGGAGAACTTTTTTGAATTCGAGGGCCAGTGCTACTTACAGACGTCCGGGACAAGTATGGGCAGCGTTTTTGCTCCGTCCCTGGCGAATCTCTATATGCACAAGTTTGAACAAGACTGTGTCCTGAACAATGACAACCCCTTTTCAACATCAATACGCTCGTGGAAGAGATATATTGACGACATCTTGGTGATCTGGCGAGGAGATGAGGCCTCACTCCAAGCGTTCCACGGGTGGTTGAATGACCAGAACAGATATCTACGCTTCACATTGGAAAGCAGCCAACAATCATTGGCTTTTTTAGACCTTTTGATCACTGCAACACCACAGGGTTTGAAATCGGAATTATACAGAAAGCCAATGGCTCGCAATTCCTTACTGCAGTATACCAGTTGTCATCCGAAATCGCTACGCGATAATCTACCTTACGGACAGTTCCTGCGAGTACAGCGGAACTGTACAACTAAAGAGGATTCCACAAAGCATGCAGCTGATTTGGCGCTTAAGCTGACTGCACGTAGTTACCCTAAAAAACTGATCAAACGCTCGATGAAGAGGGCAGCTAATAACAATAGGGAAGCTCTGCTGGAACCACCGGTCCCTAAGGTCAAGAACGAAAGGATGACTTTCGTAAATACTTTTAGTACAAGATCAAATGCAATTCAACGGATAGTACAGAAGCATTGGAGGATCTTGAACACTGGTAAAGACTTGTTACCTCAACCTCTATTTGCTTTTAAAAGAGCAGCCAGTTTAAGGGACAAGCTGGTACACACCAGACCTCCACCCAAAGAAATCCACCAAGTTGGGGCAATTTGGGATCTGCCGCCTGTTACAGGACATCACCCGTGTGGCAATTGTGCTGCGTGCCCACAGACAAAACACTCCTCCACGATTGACATAGGAACGAACCGTGAGTGGGAACAAAAGCGGTTCACAAACTGCAATAGCAGCAATCTCATCTACCTTATCACTTGTCCTTGCTCGCTGAGATATGTCGGCATGACCACTCGGAAGATCAGAACAAGGATCTCTGAACATAAGAGTACGATAAGATGTAAAAAACAATCGACCAGACTGACAAATCACTTCATGCAAGTGGTGCACAAGCCGACGGAATTTGAGTGGACCGTGCTGGAGCAACCCAATATTCCCCTGCATATTGCAGATATATCAAGATACTTGTTCAAGATCGAGCAGAAATGGGTGTACAAGCTCAACTGCGACAAAGGCGGGCTTAATGAAGACATCCCATGGATGACACTGTAGCAATGCTCCCCTACTATCACCACATGAATACTGGTCTGACTTTGAAGGCATTTGATTGGCTGGCCTCCTACTGGAATCCTGAGGTTAGAGTAATGATCTACATTATTTGTGCACCGACTCTTTCCCACCGGGATGGCGTCATGCCATTCCTGAGTGAGCTCGCTGTGAGATCTAGGGAGTACTGATGGCATTCCTTCCATTGATGATTAGCACCCCCTTGAGCGCTTGGGCACTTGTCACGCGTTCTATATACGGACGGATGTATTTGCGCTGACACTGAACTGTAGTTCCTTTATTACATAGCGCTTGTTAGCTGCGCAATAAACCACTTTTCCACCGCTGTTCATGCGGATATCAACTATTGTGCGCCAGTGGCTGTAAGACTACATCTTCCAGGAACATTTAAGTTCTGGCATGATTGTGCACAGTTTAAGCATCTGTTTAAGCACTTATATATTCCACACGCGCTATAATGTCTAAAGACTGACCCTTCACTCGCGGTGGCGCTGAACTACATTAACCATCTCTGTGTAGTTCTATAATTACAACATGAGTAGTTGTCGTCTATAAACTACATTCCCCATGTGCGTGTGTAGTTTTTGCTGCGTGCCAGAGCACGCATGCGTGAGGTGTAATGACTACATTTCCCACCTATCCGGGTAGTTTCTGGTGCCGTCCACGTGACACTCGTCAACCGACCCAGAACCAATAAGGTAATGCTCGCTTCCCCCCGTCGGCGCCTCCCCAAACAGCTCGGCTGACTGTTGGAAGTACCGACGGAGAGGTGAGGGCGCAGGAGGGGCTAAGCTTTTAACTCATTAGGGGCTTGTACTAGACGCGATATTGAACGCGAGCGCGTCTGCATGCTACACTGAGGCTCAGACTGATACGAGCTGCTGCACACCAAGTGCGCTGAGAGTCAGTGTTCGAGCGCGTCTTGTCATTCACGACGCGCGTGCAGATCAACATACTTTTCTGTCTCCTGACCGCACATGGCAGACCTGATTGCCCATTAGCTAGACACTGTTGCGCTTTATGAAACTGGCTCAACAGGCAAAGGGCAGACATCTAGAAATAATAGCAAGATGTCACTACTGGCTATTCTTAACATCTGATGCCTGATACTATTGTGATTAAACCATTCGGCTCATTAGTCTGAAACTTACTTTTGGAGTGATGAGACAATTGACCCCCAGTGGCTTGCCTACCAAGCATCCCACTGGTCTGTTTTTGCCTTGACCTGACACAGGTTTTTTAATATTGATCTTTGTATACATTTTCTGCATTTTTAGAGCGGGGCTTCATTTTCCTGAGCTGTTTGCCAGGTGAGGTGAGGCAATTCCCCTTACAAATTAAGGTGAGGCATTGATTCTAGATACAATGTGATTTATACTAGGGTCATTTGACCCAGATATGGTTTTGAAATTATGATAGCAATTTTGCTTGTATAGCCCTTACTAACGAAGGTGTTATTATTGTTTATATTTCATTACATGTTGACATGCTGGCTTTATTTCAACCGGACTTTCATAGGAGGAAAATGGAAGTGTACAGGTGACACTTTTTTCTGTTCACAAATGTCCTGTTGTTTTCACACATTATCACATTATGCAGTAGCAATTAAGTTTATGGGTCCTGAGGAAGCGGTTGGTTCAATCAATGACCTTTACCCGCAGAAACATGTCGACCAGATAGCCCAGTCAGAAGTTATTTGTTTGAATCATCTGACTTTTTTGCACTATTGTCGTTTTTAACATTGGAGGTGCATGACCTTAGAATAAAGTAATGTTTGTATGCACTATCTAATCTTATATTTTCCCCTTCGCACTTATTTTTTATGCACTGCTGTCCGTTACTCACAAATAATTTAAAAAAACCTACCAGACATTCATCCACCACTTTATTTCTCCGATATACATCTATGGGGATGGAGTGGTGGTCATACTACTGTGGAGTAGACCAAATGATGTACTGGGAGCCCAAAAATGAGTAACTGATGGACATTTTTCACAGTGGTTGACTGTCCAGTCTGTCCTCTGCTTAAAACAGTAGCAGCAGACACATAGCCAGACGTACGTAGCATGTTTTGAATGTATCATTAGACCCACAGTTATTTGTTGTTTCTTAGTACTCGTTCTTGGGGGTTATAACTGTGCCCGGGTCTTTAAATATTTCCCTTCGAACCCTTAAATGATTGTTTGTTGATTGTAGGTGTGAACAGGACCATTTGCGGTCACAAAGAACCCAAAAGCTTGGTTGCCGCACCATTGAGCCACACCAAGGGTCCAGGGTCTAAGAAGCGTCACTTGGGGGTCAGGAAATCGCTGCAGCAGGATCCAGAGTCTGGTGCAGGATGTTGGGAAGCCTTTTATGTCCCTCAGGCTCAGATCAGGCGGCCAGCAGACTAGCGCTTGCAGTGCAAGATGAAGTTGCAGATCCAGTTAACCCCTTTGACGCGCATGACAAAGCCAGCTCGTCATGGGCGTTACCTACGCTACTCGCATGACGAGCTGGCTTTGTCACGTAACGCGCGATTTTCAATATCGCAGCGCGCATGCGGTTAATCTACCTCAAAGAAGAGGGCAGGGGGCGTGGCCAAGATGGCGGCTTGAACGGACGTGGATCGAGAGGCTCCCCGGCCCCAAGCCTCAATGTCACGTTATCTCTAGCTGCCACCCCCTGTGCATCTGCCCAAATCAAGCTCCGAACCTCTCTGCTTCCTTGGAGAGCTACCGGCCGGCCCCTTCTGGGCTATTGATCGCCTGTGCCCCCGCTTTCCCAACCGCCGGAGAGGACGGCGCAATGGCGACGAAGGTTTGAGCCCTTCCGCCGCGCGGTCGCACTGCAGCGGCTGCACGCACCGGACCGGAGCGCCGTGGGAGCGCATACCGGAACACAGAGAGGCGAACCCGGCGGCCGACTGTGATAGCCGGGAGAAACAGTGCGCCCCGACCCCCCCCGGACATAGTGCGCCCCGCCGGAGGACCCCCGGCAACTCCAGGCCCCGGCGTGGGCCTACCAGTCGGCAGAGCGGGACCGGCCCCGGCGGACCTGCAGCGCCCATATCCTGCACTTGCCAACCCTACTCCAATTGGGGACCGCCGGCCAGATCTTTGTGAGCCGACGACCACTGGCGGCCCGCTGCTTCCGCTGCTGACACGACCGGTGCACCGGCGACGAAGGTTAGAGCCCTTCCGCCGCACACCTACGCCTCGGCGGCTGCGGGCGCAGGCCGGAGTGCCAGGCCTGCGAGCGGTTGCCCACGGAGAGGCGACCGGAGCATCCAGCGGCGGAGAACCCGGTGGATCAGTGTTCCCGGCCTTTTCCGGACGGACCGTGCCCCGCCAGCAGCCGACCAACGAATCCGGGCCCCGGCGTGGGCCTCCAGACGAACAACCGCGCCTTCTCTTAGCGGGCCTGCGGGGGCTTGGGCTGCGCGGGGCACCGGCCTCCGGTCCTGCGCTTTCCCGCTGGTCTTCCCCCACCTCATCGGCCGCCTCTGGAGGCAGTGCGCCGGGATCGGCGACTCCGCTCCCTCGGGGCCTTAAGCACTCCGGCGGAGGCCCCTTGAACAATTTAGGCCCCGGCGTGGGCCTACCGGGTGGTGGCACAGGACCAGCCCCGCCGCCCCCACAGAGCCATACAACGGGCAGGGCGTCGGTCGCCCGCCCCCCACGACTCACCGGAATCCCCCTCGCACCTCCGATCTCCAGCGGGGGGATCCCACCTGTGCTAGGGCCTACTCACCCCGACCCCTCTGATAACTGCGAGCCCCACCGGAGGCCTCCAGCCACTCCGCGCCCCGGCGTGGGCCTGCTGGGCGGTCGAGGAGATCTCCGTCCATCGCGCCACCCACAGTGGACATCTTACAAAGCGGCATCAGTCCGCCGCTGTGGGAGCCCCAGAGCCTCCCCACCCCCTGGCCTGCCGGCGGAGAGACGCACCGGGGACGTGGGATGCCACCCAGCTGCACATCCCCGCATTGGTAACGGCCCCCTGGACGGGGGGCATAAGGTGAGCGGCGCCCTGCGACCTGGACCACCGAGCACCCTCCCCCCCCGGGTCCCTGCACTCCCTGTTGGGTGGCCCTCAGCTGCTGCGGTCGGTGACACAGCCTTGCTGGACGCTATCATGGGCCCTCGCTCGCCAGAGCCGTCAACTCCGGCTTCCTCCCTGTTGCCTGCTGTCTGCCGTCCGCCGGGTCCCCTCACTCGGCCGCTGGGGCCGTCTGTGGACTTCTCCGCGACATCCAGCCTACAAGATCTTCCTCCAGCTGCTGCAGGGGCGCTGCTCTCCTGCCTGGCGCCTAAGCACTCTTCCTGGGCCTGCGTTGCTCATCCTCCATCGAACATAACCTTGCTCGGCGCGGCACGGTGGCCCCAGCCCGAATAATCTGGTCACCTCTACCTTCACTACCTCACTAGCTACTACGCACTCTGAGTGCCGCCCTTGCAGTGCCCCACGGAAGACTCTCCCTCCAGACCGGCGCCCCCGGAACGGCTTGCGGAGCCTCCTCCCGGGTCGCTGATCCTTGACCCTTCGCATGGCCCGGGGCCGGCTCTGAATCGTCCGCTACCCCTCACGGTTAGCTTCGCCCATGTTGCTGGGCGATCACTCGACAGCCCCCGACGACACCCATCGGCTGGCCCATCGCCCTGTTCTGGACATCATGACGCACTCTAATCGCAAAGGGACCCGGAATGTTGTGGAACTCATGCATAAAGCAACGTCGAAAGGAGACAAGACCCAGCCACAGTCGTCCCCGAAACCCCCCGCGAGCCCTCATGCGCCGGACGAAGACTCTGCTCCAATCACGAAAGCCTTCCTGGCCTCCCTCTTCAACACACTGCGGGAGGACTTCCAGACTCTGAAACAGGACTTGGCTGGGGAACAACGCGAACTCCGTCGTGACATTGATGGCCTGGGTGAGCGGGTTGCCTCTCTGGAGGACGCTGATCAGTCCCGCAGTGGGGAGGTGGAGAGACTCCAGCAGGAAATCCTGCGACTTCAGGATCAACAGGTGGATTTACAGTCGCACTCTGAAGACTTGGAGAACCGCTCCAGGCGGAATAACATACGGGTCAGGGGTGTTCTGTTGAAGGCTGAAAAGGACAATGTGACCGACTACCTCCAAGACCTATTCAGAGACATCCTGGGAGAACCGAGCAACTTTGAAATCCGAATCGACAGGGCGCACAGGGTAGGCATGGCACGCAGAGCACCTGCACCACCTCCGGACATTCTAGCGTTCCTCCCGGACTTCCCCCTGAAGGAACGCATCCTCAGAGAGGCCAGGAAAGCACAGCCCATCAGATTTCGCGATGTCCCTGTAGCCCTTTTTCAGGATCTCTCGAACATCACCCTACAAAAGCGTAAATCCTTCAGGCCTGCGACGAACTTCCTGCGAGATGCCGGGATACCCTACTCCTGGGGCCACCCGTTCCGCCTGATCTTTAAATGGAACGGCTCCCTTCACCAGCTCAGATCACTCCGCGACACCTGTTCCCTACTGGGGATCGACATGCCGGAAAGCTCAACCTCCAGAGACGCCTCTCCGTCCCGGTCGCAAGAGGACCCGTCTCGCTCTACAAGAGACGGCTGGCAGACGGTTCGCAGGAGGAGAACGCCGAGACCCATCCCGAAACCAGACCCGATCACGGTCGCCCAGGAACGTGAAGCTGCAGTACAGGAAGTGGCAGATAACACGGCACTCGATCTGTAGAACATTGACCTTGTAAACCTTGACCAATTTGGGGGTGCTCTCTCACTCGCACATGGCTTAACTGGGGTTTGGGCCGGGGAGCCGCCAACTGGGCTGCAACCACGCTACCCCTTTCATTGACTTTCTACGGACCTGTGCCCTGCACGATTAGGCCCGAGACTTTTACCGGTTTCTGTTGGGGGGATTGTTCTGGGAGGGGGCGGGGAATTTGGGGGATGGGGGTTCAGTACTTGAGGGGGGTTGGGCTGGTCCACTCTGTTGGGGTTAGGGTGGCCACAGGGGGGAGGAAATTGTTGGGGGGGACCAGTACGCCATGGGATCTTTACACACGCCAGGGATTGCCCACGTTTTCCACCATTGCGCAGCGTCTTGCACTACTGAGCCCGTTCGCCCCCACGTGCCCCAGCGATGGCTGACACGCTCAAAATCCTGTCTCTTAACGTCAAGGGACTCAACAACCCGATTAAGCACAGGGCTATCATCTCCTACCTAGAGAACTGTGAAGCCGACGTCTGCCTGCTGCAAGAAACCCATCCCGCGCTTTCACACAGCAATTCTTTTCCTCTCTCCCATCAAAGAAAGCTGGGGTGGCTATACTCATATCACGGCGCTTCAAAGGCAAGGTAGGGGCCAAAATAGGGGAAATTAAAGGACGCCTTCTAGCCCATACTTTCCAGATAGGCAACACCACTTACGCGATAGGCTCCATCTATTCCCCCAACACAGGTCAGGAACCCTTCTTGCTCTCCGCAATCTCAGAAACGCTTCAAGCACCTCACACCCACATGCTCCTAGGGGGGGACCTCAACCTCGTCATGGATACAGTCAAGGATAGATTGGGACGCCGCTATGGAGACACGGGGGCGATTTCGCAGAAGGGCATTACTTGGCTGCAGGATAGAGACGTCTCGGACCTTTGGAGACACGCACACCCACTTACAACGCAGTACACATTCTACTCACATGTACACCACACTTACGCACGCATAGACCACTTCATGGGCTCATCGAGCCTCATTCCCCACATCGCCACAGTGTCAATTGTCCCGGCAGCCCTCTCCGACCATAAGGCAGTGGAACTGACGCTTGAAGTGCCCAGTTCGCCGCGCACTCCGGGGTCGTGGAGGCTTAACGAAACCCTCTTGCAGAAGCCGGCGGTAGCCCACCAGCTTCATAAATGCATATCAGACTACTTGGTCACCAACGACACCCCTGATGTGTCGGTGTCATCCTTATGGGGAGCCTTGAAAGCTGTCGTTAGGGGGGAGCTGATAGCAATATCAGCTGCAGACGCCAAACTTCGCAAAGAAAAGAGGAGCGACCTCTCCGACAAAGTTGCGGAGCTGGAGAGAGTTCACAGCCGCACCGGCGCCCCGAGAATTTGGCGCCAACTTAAGGCTGCCCGGGCTCAGTTGGCTAGCCTCGACACCGACAGGGCAGAATTTGCTGCTCTTCGCCTCCGCCACACGTACTACGTGGGGGGCAACCGCACCGGCCGGCTCCTGGCCAGCGCCTTGAAAGCCAAACTCCAACGCTCCAAAATTACGACGCTACTGGACGACGCCGGCGATGCAGTTACTGAGGACGCACAGATCGCCTCGGCCTTTCGCTCCTTCTACGCCTCTCTATATAGCGCGAATAAGACGTCGCCAACAGCCATTGACACCTACTTGCAATCTGCCGATATTACGCCGTTATGCTCGGCGAGCGTGGAAGCCCTTGATGCCCCCATTCGCTCCGACGAGATCCTCGCTGCCATTGCACGCCTCCGTCCGCTTAAATCCCCGGGCCCTGACGGCTTTTCGTCGGGCTTTTATAAGTCCTTCGGCCATGTCCTGGCGCCTATCCTCGCCAGGCTGTTTAATTCCTTTGAAGGGCCGAGCTCCATCCCACCCGATATGCTTGCAGCCGACATTGTGGTCCTGCCTAAGCCGGGCAAACCCCCAACGCATTGCTCCGCGTTCCGCCCCATCTCCTTACTCAATCTAGATCTGAAGCTGTTTACGGGGGTACTGGCGGCTCGCCTAGGTCCCTGCCTCCCGGGCATCCTCGAACCGGACCAATCGGGCTTTGTCCCGAACCGGCAGTGCAGTGACAACACCAAAAGACTCCTGCACCTCGTGGACAAAGCTCATTTTCAGGTCTCAGACTCTGCCCTCTTAGCCATCGATGCAGAGAAGGCTTTCGACCGTGTCGACTGGACCTATTTACATGCTGTGCTACGGCGCTACCACCTGGGCGACCGGTTTCAGGCCTGGATCGCGAGCTGCTACCACCGTCCCTTGGCACGTGTCCGGCTGGGTGGACTCAAGTCCGACCCCTTCGAGATACAGAGAGGGACCCGCCAAGGATGTCCCCTCTCACCCCTCTTATTTGCTCTATACGTGGAGCCTTTAGCGCAGAAAATCCGCGATAATCCTCACATTACGGGAATATCTTTCGGCAACGAACCCCATGTGGTGGGACTATACGCGGACGACATAATCGCCGCTTTGGACCGCCCATCTAGCTCCATACCGGCGCTTCTGGCGGAGCTGGAACAATTCGGCGCGGTATCAGGTTTCAAGGTTAACCAGGGGAAGTCCCTGATACTGCCCCTTGGCAGCCATGCTCTTCCTAATAACCCACCACCTACCTTCGGTTGCCAATTACGGTCCACCACTCGGCTTCCATACCTAGGGATTACCCTGACCTCCTCCACGGTCTCGACGGTCAATAACAACTACTCTACTTTATCATCCCAGATCCGGGCCGATCTCGCGCGTTGGTCAAAGCAACCCCTCTCCTTACTTGGCAGGATCGCGGCGGTCAAGATGTCGGTTCTACCCAAGATATTGTACATCTTTCAGACCCTCCCGGTGTCGCCGCCAACGGGAATGCTGGCTGACCTCCAACATGATATTCACCAATTTGTGTGGGAGAAGAAACGCGCCAGGCTACATCAACAAGTAGCGCACAGGACTGTCGACGAGGGCGGCCTCGGGATCCCAAACCTGTTGCGATACTTCCAGGCCTCGCAAGTTCGATATCTAGTGGAGTGGTACCGGCCCGAATCAGAGAAGAGATGGCTCTTTCAGGACAGGGCCATGGCCATGGCACAGACCTCCCTGTGGAAGATACCGTTTCTTGCTCGCCAGCACAGGCCGCGTTATCTCCTCCGCTCCCCTATTACTCGGACCACTATGGCAGCCTGGGACATGGTAGCGGTCAAACGGGGCCTCACGACCTTCCCATCCCCACTTACCCCGCTCTTTGACAACCCCGCATTCCCGCCCGGCACGGAAGCTCGAGCTTTCCTGCAATGGCGTGACACGCCTTGCCGATCAGCTGGGCACCTCTTTGATGTGGAGGGGTTCCTCTCTCTCGCCGACATCTCGCGAGACTATGGAGTGGATAACCCTCACATGTTTCAATATTTTCAAATCCGCCACTGGCTCTTGCAGCCGGACGTTGCCCCTCTGGTCGGCCGGCAAATGACACCGTTCGAACGCTGGCTCGTGTCCAAGGACTCAGATAAACATCTTATCTCAGACCTCTATCGGATGCTCTCCCCTGCTGCCGACCCTGCTAAAACTGCTGGACAGCGGCGATGGGAAGCCGAATTCGGAAGACCTCTCTCCTCCATAGAATGGAACCACATATACTACAGGGCCGCCCACACTACCCGCAATACCAAAGCCAGGGAATCGGCGATAAAATTGGCTATCTATTGGCACCTTACCCCAGCGAGACTCAATCAAGGCAACCCGACCCGAAGCGCGCTGTGCTGGAGAGGATGTGGCTGCCGGGGTACACTGACTCACCTCCTGTGGGAATGTCCCGCCTTGCAGGAGTACTGGAAGGCTGTCCTGGACGACATTGATTCCACGTTCGACACTGAGATCCCACGCTTCCCAGCATACACACTCCTAGGGCACCCAATGCGCTTACATTCCCCCTGAGATCAGTCCGCAGCAAACAGATGGGCATCGCTATGCAGGCAGCGTCACAACACATCCTGTCGCTCTGGGGCTCCACTATCCCACCCACCCACACTGGCTGGCTACACAAGTTGTGGTTCACGTTAGGCATGGAACGGATCCAGGCCACACTCACACATACATCTGACACATTCCGGACTACTTGGCAGCCGCTCCTGACGTTGCTCTCCAGGGAATTCCATGAAATCACTTGCCCGAAGTACCTTCGTATCCTACGCCTTACAGACTGCATGGTGGACCAAACGCGACCCGAGGCACCTTGACACACTTAGACTAGCTATAGCTCACACGATTACTATGGAAGAATGGCGTACTGGTGGGGTGGGGGAGGGCGTTAGAGTTGGGTGTTAGGGGGGGAGGCGGGCTCTTAGGGCTGGCTTTTTTACTTGTTGCTCCGACTAGGGGCTTCTCTCGATCTCCGGGCACCACCTTTCCCTCTGGGCATGTTCATCCTGCTCACCTAATGCTTATTAGAGAAGACGTGTGTGTCTGTCTCGCTTGCCTAATTTGCCTGTTGATTGTCCATTGCCATGCCATGCCTGTTTTTTCTGTTCTAAAACTCAATAAAAATACTTTGAAATTAAAGAAGAGGGCAGCAGGTCAGAACAGCAGGTCAAACACAAAGATATGATGGGCAGAGCTCTGAAAATGTTAAGACACTCACCCCAGTCACAGATCTGGGTTGAATCCATCATTGTTCTTTACCTCACTTTGTCACCCCAGTTCAGAACCAGCCATTTGCAAATCAGTCTTGACCCTGTGCATCATGGGGACAGTCCAGCCCGAACTGCTAAGCCTGGTCTTCCCTGTACCGGAAACAAGCATCCTGGGACCGGTTTCGGGGTAATACCCTTCATCAGCCAGGCTAGCTTGAATCCAGTGGCAAAGTGAGCAAGGGGCCCACGTCTGGGCAAACACAAAGAGTTGATGGATGGAGGGCTGAAACTTTTCAGACCTTCACCCCCAGTCACAGATCTGGATTGAACCCATCATCGTTCTTTAGCTCACTTTGCCACCCCAGTTCAGACCCAGCCATATGCAAATCAATCTTGACCCCACCCTGTTGCTCATGGGAACAGTTCAGTCCGAACTGCCAAGCCAGGTCTTCCCTGGACCGGAAATAAGAATCCTGGGACCAGTTTCGGTGTAACGCTCCTCATCAGCCATGCTAGCTTGAATCCAGTGGCAAAGTGAGCACGGGGCCCACGTCTGGGCATAACCTGCCTATTTAGGGCTAACAAAGTGAACACAAAGAGATGGTGGACGGAGTACTGAAACTTTTCGGACACTCACCCCGAGTCAAAGATCTGGGTTGAATCCATCATCGTTCTTTAGCTCACTTTGCCACCTCAGTTCAGGCCCAGCCATATGCACATCAGTCTTAACCCTGTTCCTCATGGGAACAGACCAGCTCGAACTGCCAAGCCAGGTCTTCCCTGGACTTTTATCAAGCATCCTGAGGCCGGTTTTGGGGAAACACCCCTCATCAGCCAGGCTAGCAGGTCAGCAGTTATATCAGAGCAGCAGTCCAACAGAGTGGCAGTCCTTTCAGCAGCACAGCAGTCCTTTTTCCTGGAAGAGTATCCACAGGTCCATAAGTGTGCTAAAGAGTTGATATCTGAGGTCTCTTTTTATGGCCTGGTTCTCAAAGGTGGGAGGAGCTTCTAAACAGTGGCTTTGAATTACATGGAATTTCCTGCCTTCCCTGTCCTGGCTCCAAGCTGGCTAAAGTAACAATGTGGGGTCATTAGACCATTTGTGTGAAGGCGGAGCACAGGCCATTCAGTTGTAAGTGGGGTTGTGCTCAGCTTCGCTCCCCATACTGTCAGCAGATGGCTCATCCAGGCACACATAATCCCTCTATTGTGTAACAGTGTGGCAGGAATTCACAAAGTCTAACAGTCAGTTACTCTCAGTCATGCGACTCAAGACATTCAAAACGCAGAAAATGGCTTAGAGCAGAAGAATGCCAAAAGTCAATATAGAAAATGGTTAAGTGTTAAGAAATTACCAGGGCAGCGTTACTGTTTCATGTAACAGTAACGCTGCACAGTAGCGCTGCCTTAGAAATTTCTTAGCAAATCTATGGTATAGGGAGTCTTATGGATCCCGCCCCTTATTTCCTCAACAGGATCACTCCCCATCACATTAGACACAACTTTCTAAAAGTGGCATTTCTAGAATTGTAATCAAGAACCCAACTTTACCATTAAATAGGGGTCTTCACCACAATTCTAAATACACCAAACAAGGACTAGCCACCTGCTCCCAATTGGAAATTGCAGCCTATTAAATGTAATGAGGAATCTCCACTGTTATCCTATGAGAGGGGTAGGCATCACAGTAGTGAAAGACACACTTAAACGTTTTTCACTACCAGGACATGTAAAACTTAAAAGTACATGTCCAACACTTTAATTACACAGCACCCTGCCCTATGGGCTACCCAGGGCCCACCTTCGAGGTGACATCTATAATAAAGGGGAATTTAAAGCTTGGCAAGGGGATTTTAATGCCAAGTCAACATAGTAGTTTAAAACTGCATTCAGGCTGCAGTTGAAGGCCTTGGACATGTTTTAAGATGCTACTTAAGTGGTTGGAATAATAAGTGCTGCAGGCCCACTGGTAGCATGTAATTTACAGGCCCAGGGTATATGGTATACTATTCTACATGGAACTTACAAGCAAATTAATATTCCAATTTGGGATAAGCAATTTAACCATGGAGGATTGAGCACAAGCACTTTAGCACTGGTTACCAGTGGTAATGTGCACAGAGTGCTAAGGCCAACAAAAAGAAGTCCAGCAAAAATAGAGGAGGTGAGGCAAAACGTTTGGGGGAAGACTACCCTAAGGCTGACAGGTAGAGTATCCACAGGTCCATAAGTGTGCTAAAGAGTTGATGTCTGAGGTCTCTTTTTTATGGCCTGGTTCTCGAAGGTGGGAGGAGCTTCTAAACAGTGGCCTCGAATTACATGGAATTTCCTGCCTTCCCTGTCCTGGCTCCAAGCTGGCTACAGTAACAATGTGGGGTCATTAGACCATTTGTGTGAAGGCGGAGCACAGGCCATTCAGTTGTAAGTGGGGTTGTGCTCAGCTTCGCTCCCCATACTGTAAGAAGATGGCTCATCCAGGCACACCTAATCCCTCTATTGTGTAACAGTATAGCAGGAATTCACAAAATCTAACTGTCAGTTACTCTCAGTCATGCGACTCAAGACATTCAAAACGCAGAAAATGGCTTAGAGCAGAAGAATGCCAAAAGTCAATATTGAAAATGGGAGGACCCTCTATACCATAGATTTGTTAAGAAATTTCCAAGGCAGCGTTACTGTTTAATGTAACAGTAACGCTGCACAGTAGCGCTGCCTTAGAAATTTCTTAGCAAATCTATAGTATAGGGAGTCTTAAGGATCCCGCCCCTTATCTCCTCAACAGGATCACTCCCCATCACATTAGACACAACTTTCTAAAAGTGGCATTTCTAGAATTGTAATCAAGAACCCAACTTTACCATTAAATAGGGCTCTTCACCACAATTCAAAAGACACCAAACAAAAACTAACCACCTGCTCCTAATTGAAAATTGCAGCCTATTAAATGTAATGAGGAATCTCCACTGTTATCCTATGAGAGGGGTAGGCATCACAGTAGTGAAAGACACACTTAAACGTTTTTCACTACCAGGACATGTAAAACTTAAAAGTACATGTCCAACACTTTAATTACACAGCACCCTGCCCTCTGGGCTACCTAGGGCCCACCTTCGAGGTGATATCTATAATAAAGGGGAATTTAAAGCTTGGCAAGGGGATTTTAATGCCAAGTCAACATAGTATTTTAAAACTGCATTCAGGCTGCAGTTGAAGGCCTTGGACATGTTTTAAGATGCTACTTAAGTGGTTGAAACAATAAGTGCTGCAGGCCGACTGGTAGCATGTAATTTACAGGCCCAGGGTATATGGTATACCATTCTACATGGAACTTACAAGCAAATTAATATTCCAATTTGGGATAAGCGAATTTAACCATGGAGGATTGAGCACAAACACTTTAGCACTGGTTACCAGTGGTAATGTGCACAGAGTGCTAAGGCCAACAAAAAGAAGTCCAGCAAAAATTGAGGAGGTGAGGCAAAAAGTTTGGGGGAAGACCACCCTAAGGCTGACAGGTCAAAAAATTAATATTATTATCAAAATGAAGATACAAAAAACAATTGTAAGCCTCCGGAAGGGGTAGGAGGGCCTCAGCATAGTCCACTGACTAGCAGAGGTACCTAGCAGCTATGTCAGCTTGGTCCCAGGCAATGCTCAACAATTGTAGCTATCTGCATCTTATTTTCTGAGATAAGGATTTGCTGAAACCTTTCAACTCCTTAGACATTTAGCTTTGATAAAATGTTAAATTCTAAATTCATGTACTCCTGCAAGGTCGGATATAGGAATCTAATATCTTTGGTATAAGACATACAGGCATGGGGAAAATAGACTGTTACCCAAAGTAGCTGATGACAACTCATGCTATGGACCATGTTTGCATGACCTTTTAATTCTCACATTTCCTGAAGTGTGTTTTTTTCACTTTCATGTGCTGCAAATGTAAGAGCATTATTTATTTATTTATTTTACCATTTCTAAAGTGCATGGTTACGCCATCTGGCGTGTCCCTGCGCTAGGAGATTCACAACTAGGACCTACAATTAAGCACTTCGCTATAAGTTGCCGAGTAATGCAATCTTGTAATACTTCTATAATTTAATATGCAGAGGAAAATAGCCAGGTTTTTAGCTTCTTCCTAAATTGGCATTCGCATGGTTCGATTCTTACGGTTTCTGGGAGTTCATTCCAATATTTTGCTGCAAGATGGCTGAAGGACTGGGCCCCCATTCTTGCTCTCTGAATTCTCGGAACTTTCACTAGTGACCTACCTTCTGATCGTAAGTTACGCCCAGGGGCATATTGAGAAATTAGGGGGTGTAAGTAACGGGGACCCTTTTTTGCAAGTATTTTATGGCAGTAGAACATGGACTTAAAAAGGACCCTTTCTTCCACCGGCAGCCAGTTCAGTTTTTTCAGAGCTTCCTGGTGGATGCTCTTCTACGGAGGTTCAATATCAGCCGTGCGCCCGCATTCTGTACCACCTGTTTTTTGGCTAGCCCCCTTTTGGGAGCCCCCAGATACAGTACATTACCATAGTGCAATTGTGATGCTACCAACGCATGGACTATGGTTTTCCTTCCATTTGGAGGAAGGAGGTCCAGGATTTTCCTCAGGGTTTTAAGGGTTCCAAAGCATTTGCCTACTACCCTTCGGATTTGAGCATCGAAGGTCAATTTTGGGTCAAAAGAGTAAATTTCGGGTTACCAATCCCATAGTCATTTATGTTATGTTAGAAAATTTGCAAAGCACAACGTATACCCTAGAGTGTCTTGGTGCTCGTAGCAGAGAGCACATGAGAGGCTGTAGTGGGGATTAGAGATTGAAAATCCTGGTTTTAAGGACTTTTCTGAAAACTTTGAGAGATGAAGCTGATCTAATCTGTATTCGCAAGAGATTACACTGTTTGGTTGCTCCAGATAGGAAGCTACTTCCACCCCATTTAGTTTTATTGAATCTGAAAGTGGAGATTTTGTAAGATCATTTGATCTAAGGCTCCTGCTAGGGACATACCAAGAGATGTCTTGTTTCCCGAAATCCTGGTCCTGTACCATTCAATGCCTTAAAAGTAAGGCAGAGTGCTTTGAATTTAATACAGTTTCTAACCATCAGCCAGTGCAAATCCTTAATGACTTGGAAAACTGAAAGATGTTTAGGGATACCAAGACGAAATCTAGTGGCAGAGTTCTGTAATAGCTGTAGTTTGCTAATATATTGTTTCTAAAGATTGATGTATGCACCATTAAGGTAATCCACTTTGGATAGGATTAAAGACGATATGATTGTTTTCCTGGAGTTGATAGGGAGATAATGGAGAATCTTTTTATGATTCTGAGAGGGTTGACGCAGGACGATAGGACAGAATGGACTGGTTTGCTGAAATTGAACTTGTCATGAAGTATCACCCCGAGACTCTTGACTTTAGAGGTGGGCAAAGGGAGCAAGCCCATTTCTGATGGCCAGCTACAAGGAGTCCAGAATTGAGGATTGTTTCCGAGGAGGAACACCTCTGTTTTATCTGAATTCAATTAAAGGCAATGCAGGCCCATGCAAGTGCCAATTTCCCTCATACAGTTGTGAAGCTGCGAGCTAGTGTAGTTAGCATCATTAGCGACAGATAACACAACTTGCATGTCATCTGCGTATGAGGGGAGCGAGAAGCCAAAGGATTGAATCAGAGGGATGAATTCTGTTACATACAAGTTAAAAAGAGTGAGGCTAAGTGAAGACCCTTGCGGTTCTCCAGATAGAAGAGAGAAGGTGTTAGAGTGGATATTGTCTAGATTTACTATATATTCCCTGGTTTTTAAAAAGGATTTAAGTAGCTCCAAAGCTGTACTTTTTATGCCTAAGGTTTCCAGGTGAAGAATCAGTGTAGGATGGTCCACGGTGTCAAAAGCCGCTGACAGATCCAACAGGACAGATCCACAGTTCCTCCTCCATCCAATATGCTCTTGAGTTCGTCAGTAGCTTTAATCAGTGCTGTCTCTGTGCTATGTTCCAATCTGAACCCAAATTACGTAGGGTTCAATAGATTATAATCATTAATGAATGGAGTCAGCTGACTGTTCATGATTTTTTCTATTAGTTTAGCTGGGGATGGAAGTCTAGAAATGGGTCGATAGTTGGAGGGATCATCTGGATCAAGGTTAGATTTTTTCAAGAGAGGAAGAATGGAAGCTTTCTTCCAAGGAGTGGGGAAGATACCTGTATTAAACATAGAATTAAAGGTGCTTGCCAAAATCTTTGCTATAAGTTCCGGGATAGGTTTTAGCACCAACTGGGAACAAGGATCATCCGGAGACCCTACCTTCCTGGCCTGAATAAAACTCTTGTAGCTTTCATGCAACAAAGCAGAACCATTTCTACGTTAAAGCAGTTGTAGGTGGCTGCCTAGAAGGCCCTCAGCAGGGGCACACGTTTCAACCTACAATCAGCCATTTTAGCTCAAAATTGATAATCAAAGGCAATACTTCAATCAAGTGCAACCAACTGACAATTCCAAAACCATCTGTGCACCTAAACACATGAGTAGATATTGGACCGATAAATGTCTCCTGTGTTGAATAGTTCCATTACTTGTTATATTACTGCTTATATACTACTTGGGCCTCTACTATGTTTTATAAGTAAGGATTGCTCTTTGTCTATAGATATAGTAATAGGACTACTAATTCAAATGCCATACATTTTCTTGTTTGCATCAATATTCATGGGTGAAATCACCCTAGAAGCTTGACCAATCTTGTAGTTTGCTGCTTGGTTTAACACCTTAGGAGCTCGTAAACAAACCTCCCCAGTGCTGCGCTGTCCATTATCCAGTGCTGAACTGGACGTCCAGCGGTCGCACGCAGCACTGGGGAGGTAGTGCCCGTGACGACCGTTGGCCGACGGCAGCACCTAAAGGGTTAAATAAGAAATTCACTTGGCAACTGTGCATGGAACTCTGAAATGGACAAGTATTTACAGCTTTATTGCATCTTTCAAGACGAAGGGGTGACAATATGTCAGTACCTTACTTGTAAAATTTTCAAGTAAGTTTATTTATCCAGTTTTAAAATATTGATTCTCTGGAGAACTTCTTTCAGGAATATATATTTTGTCATCAATTCTGTACATTCCTCTTTCAGTGATGTTATTTTAATGTTAGACAAAAACTCTGAAAATAATTTCTAATCTGATTGAATGCAAAGAATGTTTTCTTTTCTGAATAAAATTAATTAATTTCATATTTGCTAGATTCAATATCTCTTTCCAGAAATGGAGTTCCTTATGGTGCTCTTGTATATTGTTCTATAGCTAGTAGTTTTTGTTGAAGACTTTTGAGAAAAGTGGGTCTTCTTATGTTTTGCTAAAGATCCCCGCACAACAGTAGCCTTGTCCCAGGACTGAGATTTGCTAAATTGTACTACCAATCTCTAAAAGGGAATGGGTGAACAAGGATCACCCATTAGATAGCTTGGCATCCTTGACCTGCCCTGAGATTTTCAAAGCCTGCAAAAATTGTTGAGCAAGGCCTCCCACAAAGTCACCCACCATTGTGGAGCCCTCACCTTCAACTTTATCCAACAGAATAGTCCGAGATCCTTAAATCTGGAGGTCCAGAAATCTGACTGAGTAGAACCAACCATCTTCAAAAGGTTTTATGAACTTGGTCTTCTGTGGCTCTTTGGTCCCACTCAGAGCTTCTTCAAACAGACAATCTGCATTCATGAAAGGCTCCCACACAGGTATTCGACCTCCTGGAGCCCTATCATTCTCCAGATTTGCCTTGTCTAAGAATTCCCCCCACTGAATTAACTTACTGCTTCAATATGACTGTAGTTTATTGTGGATTCACCAACTAGAGAACCTTTTGTCTCAACCTGATATTTAGAGGATAGGTAAGCATTTTACAGTATTTTTGTATTTTCATTTAGATATAATGCAACACATTTGCCCATTAATGTTAATTTGGTATCTACTGACGGCACCAGGGTCCGCACCAAATCCGGTATTATAAATGTTTTCGAGCAGCACCTGCAGAGGGTCTATATAGCTGACTCCGCTGTTACCCCAGATGGTTTCCTTACGTTTCTGGAGAGCCTGCCCCTCCCGATACTGGAACTTCTGAGTGTAGCTGAGTTGGACACCCAATTAACACAGGAGGAACTTCGGGAGGCATTGAAGGTGCTTCTGAGGGTAGAGGTGCCAAGTGGGATGGGTTCACAGCATTTTCTGTGATGGTAACGCAGGGCCTCCTCCAGGTCCTGACAGAGGAGAAACAGACTGGGATCGTGCCCCCATTGATACAGCGGTAATTTCATGGTAATTTCTCAATGCAAAACCTCATCTACATCTATTTTACCACTGAAAAAGTGTTGGGCCCTTGACACCATGTATTACCTTCAGGAGACTTTACATAAACATGAACACTCAAAAATGCAATTATTATTTAAGACAATAAAGAGAGTTGTTGAGTATTTTAAAGAGTTTTATTTTACTAGTCAAAAGTACATTTTTCTCTGACCCTTTTATTCATTAGTCAAATATCAATCAGGTTACAGAATTTTGAAAACAGGAAAAATAGAATTAAATACAGAACATATATGTTGCATACAAAGCATTCCATAAAGGAAAGGAATAAGACATCAAATGTCAATGAGAGTTCTTTAAAGAGTTCAGGAAATATAATTCAAGAGTGAATTATGCAAGGCTATTCAATAATGAATAATTTGCAAAATCTCCCATAAAGATAAATACATGTATAAGACAAATAAATCCTTTAAAAAACTAGCTAATTAGTCAAAGCATATATTTTGAGTTTTAGCATCTAAATCTAAAAAACCCTTTCTATCTGTTGCTCTCTCGAACCTCGTCTGTGATTTAGGAGTAAGACAGCCCTCCCTTCACAAGTCCACAGAGGAATGTGATCTGCCTTGCCAAAAATATGACGTGCAAGGACTTCTCTGAAAAAATATGAGCAAGAAACCTCCCACCTCTCCTGGGATGCAATCTCCTCCCAGGCTGCAGCAATCTCCTCCGGCGACATTTCTTGTACCTAACCCATATGATGTCTTGTCTAATCTGCTCCCTCTCAAGAGCTCACATGCCCCCCTTAATCCTAAGAGCCAACCACGCCTTCAAAGAGGTCATTAGTTATACTCTAATTCTTGGCAGACTACAATAAAATGTTTCATATTCAGAAAAACTCACACTGTGATTGGTTACGATATGTGACATGAGGGTCTCACCATCCTGTTCTCATTGGAAGTTCCAAACCATACCGGTTCAAACAAAAGAAGCGTTAATGATTAATACATTTTTATGTTTTAGCAACATTTACCAGGAAAAATGTTTCATTCTATTTTCCTCCTTCCTGTCACATCGCACGCAGGTAGGATACTTTAACTAACACTGGTACATTGGCACGATCACAAGAATGTACAGTTCACAGTGGCCTTGACTCCTTCGTGTCTTGAGGAAAGCTGGTATAATCTGCGCATGCTCTCTTCTTTCAATACAATTCACAGCCTTGCTGGATTCACAGGCAGACATTTTATCTTAAGCCCAAAAACAAAACAAATACAAAAATAATAATAATTTACTAAATAAAACCCATTATGTTTTACCTCCCCATACTAATACCCTGTTTAAATGATTACCTAGCAAACCTATTAGTTTAAAGCAGCTTTTCTTATTGTTTGTGCACAACATGCAAAAATGTGCAATGTGCAACATAGCATAATACATGCACTAGTGCAATTTTCCTAGGCGCACACAGTTGTTACATACTCATAGCAACATGCTCTAATGTTTTAGATAGCTTTTCATGCAATATGCGTTTGCCCACAGGCAGTGTTTTGGTGCATGGTTAATTAACACACATTATAAAAAGAGGTGTTATGAACTGAACATGTTTTCTCTAAATATGCAACAAAGCCAAAGTCTCTTAAGACACGAATACTGAATGTAGATTGCAAGGAAAATAAGCTGGGAAGAGAGAACACATTCTATGATTATCTTCAAAACTAAAAAGGCCACTTATATCACAAGTTTTTCTCTACACTGCAAAAACACATGTTAATTCAGCACAAATATTTCAGACTGACGAGGCCTCATTTCATATTTTCAAGTTCCATATGTTTTCACTTGCACCAAAATGTGTGTGTCAATTTAAATGCAGTCTGTCTGAAGCACAAAAATAAAGCAATGCCTGACTCCAGATGAAATCTGTGCTCCATCAATCCACCCTTTTGATGATTCAAATCATAATACCTCAAATTATTATTAATTAATCACTCTTATTTAATTTTATAGGTGACATTTTTATTGCAAAAGCTGAGCATATAACAAATTTACTTCTATTTCTATTGCAAACACAAGTCTTGTCTATAATCAGATCATATGTAGGCAAGCTCAAATGTTTAGTACACAGTTCTGTAATTAGCTTCTTGGAACTGTTAGTCTTCTATAAAATAAGTAACTAAAATAATAAAAGGAGAATTCAACAGGACAGTTTCAGCATTTCTTTGCTCTTTGTCATCAGCTTGCCATCAGTATGACGCATACAGTGTGGCATTCTGTACTTTTTCCAGGCAAATGGCAAATGTAACCACTTAGGTGCTGAGAAACTCTGACAGAGCACCATCAATCCTTTGTACTTTGATCAGATTCAGATGTTTCAGCACAGCATCTCTCAGATCAAAGTTGTTGCACCATCCATTATGCAGATCTTGTGCAGCAACTGCAAGCTGGTGAGAAACTGCACACTCTACATCAACCAGACCTACACAGCAATGGCTAGTGTTCTCATCAGTATTTTCCACAAATGCATTTGCATATGCATTTTCAAGCCACTTTGTTGATGCTGAAAAAATAAGTCTTTTGCAAAATGTAACTCTGTGCTGCATTTGTGTTACTTTATTATGCTTAACACTTTAGGCAGATAGCTACAATCCATTCCTTGTCCAATCTGTTGTTATGAACTCATTATTTTTGAGACCTCATTATGATCTGATTTCAGAGATACTGGCAATCTATACCTGGGCATCAGTTTTTGCAATAACACATTTGCCAGTATGCAGTTGTTACTCTTCTCAAAAACAGTTCTGATACAACACTGTTGTTTTGCTTCTGAAACATATTCTTGAGCCTCTTTTAATTAACTTTTGAAGATTCCATTGAATGTATATGCTAACAGAACACAATTTTGTGCAACTGAATTAGCATTTCTCTCTCCCATAACAACAGTGACTCCCAATTGAGCAGATATACTGCATGTTATGGTAAGGCCAATCAATTTCGAATTTTGGGCTGAGATAACTACTGAAAGCCATGAAGCTTTGACAACTTAATGCATAGGGAGCACAGATGTGCTGCTTTTAATGTGTCATTGTTACCTTTCGAATATTGACCATCTAAGAACATTTACATTGTTGGGCCGAATCAGACATTCATCCTTAAAGTCTGAGTTTGGCTTTATGCATATTTTAATGACATTTAGACATTTATATTCAGTTTCATCACAAACCAATTAATTTGCTGACATTTCTGTGAAGTTAGGGTCAAAGGTGATTGGGAAATATATCACAGACCTTTGAAAACAGGGATGTTTGTGAATAGGCCCTGAGAGAGCGTAGCCCTCCCTCCTACTGCAAATTGGTGTATTTTCTTTCAAATAAACTTTTATTCCTAGTGCTGGGGCGCCACATTTTTTCTCTTTCAACTCAAGGAATGCTTTAGTGCAATTGTTGTCCAATGGAAGCGGATCAGGCACATCCTTGTATGTCAGACTAAGTAAAGGCTTAGCCACTAGGGAAAGGTTTAGTAACCACTCTCAACAGCAGCTAACCATTCCCAAACATTTCCTGAATTCTTTCTGAATTTGCCGTGGATTTATCTTGGAAACTATTTCCACTCTCTCTGGTGACACCTTTCTACCTCTGTCATATAGATATGTTTTGCCTTCACACTGTGTTAAGTTAGCAGGAGCTTATTAAAGTTAAAATGCTATTTTACCTTTCTGCTGCTTCTGCACACGGCACATATTGTTATTAGAGCTTTGAGCCTAGTAGAATATTTTGCTTCACATGAGAATAATATGTTTTGCTATTGTATCAGCTTTGCTTGGTAAGCTATTTCTGTAACAGTGAGTGCCGAGGCCTTCAAGGTTATTTCAACCCAGTGGTTGTTGTGAGGTCTGATCTGCGCCCTTTCTAGACATAACACATATGCAGCTGCGGCCAACTCTGGCTTTAGGCACGTTTAATATTGCACTGCGCAGAGCATGCAAACACACTTTATGGATTTTTCGCATGCAGAGAGCTGTGGAAGATGATGTGATCCCTTTCCACTAGGATCAGAGGTATGGGGCCGCCATTCTAAATCCCAAAGAGACCTTCTTTAGATATAATATAATATACTAGCAAGGGAGGGTAAGACTTAGGTGCCATTTAGTCAGTCAGTCAGTCATAAGCTTTTATTCGATATACAGAGATATCTTATAAGCACATTTATAATACAATCATACAATGTACAAAAAAATCATTGCCACAAGAAGTCAGTGTGAATGTTTAAAAGAGATAAAAGGATATAAAAGGCCATTTATAAATTAGCTAAAAGAGAATTAAACAGCTACTGACAATCTCTTACATCGAATGAGCCAAAACTGCTTTAAAAATTTAGCTATTCCGCATACAATGGGGGGGGAAGTGTCCGTGCTTAGGATACGCAAGGCTACTGAATGACTGCGTGTGCCCATATTTCGGCAGAGTGGTTTCAGCCAAAAGCTCCTAGGCCTTGCGTAATCCGGGCATTCAAATAAAACGTGAGCAATGGACTCAACCTTACTTGGGCAACATGCACAGTTGGGGGAAGTACCGGCCGCTAATGACCATTTCGATACCAAAGCACCTAGCGGGAGGGAACCAACTCTAAATTTAAAATAAAGAGATCGGTCAAAGGGGAGAGTGATCAAGTCCAAGTAGGGTTCAACGGCCACAGTGTCTTTAATTTGTAAAAAGGCGGCAGTGGACCTGCAATGATTGGAGCTTGTGATTAGACGCTCAGCAGTCCATTTCCAGTAAAGCGCCTTGACAACTTCTTTTCGGGGGGCTGAACGGGATGACCAGCAGTCTCCTAGTCCGATATTCTCCAAAAGTTTTTGGTGTCATTTAACCATCTTATCTTAGCCCAACCCCCCTGGCTCATTATGTCTCCCAGGGCATCAGCATAGGATTTTAAATCTTCGCTCCTCCAAATCCTTGTCCACAACAGGAGCGGGCGAAGCTGAGCTTGATCTTTGATGTTTCTACATCCCATGTCCATCCTCACTGGTACTGATGGTGTGCTCAGAGGAACAGAGATGAAGGATTTTAAAAGCTTGCTCTCTGCTGTGACTAGGGCATCCAGTCGGCAGTGGCCCCACAGTTCAGCCCCGTACAAGGCTGAAGTCGCTACTTTGGCCTTGTAGATGTCAAGTACTGGGGTGAGTGATCTCCTAGTTGAGGCTCTGTATTCCCTCATGAGAGCTCCTCCTACTCTCCTATGGTTAAGAACCATTTTTTCAATGTGGTTTGCCCAAGTCATCCTGTCCGTAATCCGGATACCAAGGTAGTCGAATTCGGCTACTTTCTCTAGGGGGATAGAGTTGAGTGTAGGTGGGCGGCCCAATTTTCTGGGTGGATTAACAACTAAGTATTTCGTTTTGTCCACATTTATTATTAGTCCTTTAGCACCACAGAACTCCTGGAATCGTGTTAATAGTTTCTGCAGGCCTTGTGGGGTCTTCGAAATCAGGAGCGTGTCATCCGCAAAAAGCAGGGTTGGGATGCGGACACCTCCAAGACAGGGGGCGTCGGCTGGTTCTTGTTGAAGATGTTTTACCACCCCATTCAGATATAGCGAGAAAAGGGTGGGTGCCAAGACGCAGCCCTGTCTTACGCCCCTAGACACTGGTATCTTCTCAGTGAGCTCTCCGTTTTTACCCCAGCGGACCTGTGCAAAGGTGTGGGCATGAAGGCTTATGAGAAGGGACAAGATGTAAGGTGGTAATCCCAACTCAAGAAGGACCCTCCAGAGCTCTTCCCGGGGAACTAGGTCAAAGGCAGTCTTCAGATCTATAAAGGCTAAGTAAAGACTACCCTTGCCTAGTTCCACCACCTTCCACCCCAAAAGGGACAGCCTAAACACCTGCTCTATAGTCCCCATACCGGCCCGGAAACCTGCCTGAAAGTCTGATAGGATTTTATTCTCCTCCACCCAATGGAGAATCCTACCAAGGATAGCTTTACCAGCTATCTTTTGGGTGGAGTCTATCAGACTTATGGGGCGATAGTTGCCCGGGGTTTCCCTACACCCCTTTTTATAAATAGGGACAACCACCGCACCTTTCCAGGATTCTGGCACTACTCCTCCCCTCATAATATCATTTAGGAGAGCAGCTATGATCCTTCCCCATTCCGCTGGGTAAGCCCTCATGAGATCACCCGGAAGGCCGTCCGGGCCCGGTGCCTTACGTGGTGCTACCCAGCCTATAACCCCCTCAATCTCTAGGGGGGTAAAGAGGTCATAGGGGTGAGGTTCAATTGCCAGTGTGAGGTCCCCCCCAACAGACAGATCCCCATCTGCTGGGAGGTATAAGGACCCAAAGTGTTTTACCCAGTTTTGAGGCGGGATGTTGCAGGGTCTAATGGCTGCGTCGGATTTACTCCGTTTACTTATAAGATTCCAAAAGACTCCTGAATCCCTGTTTTTACTAGCCTGGAGTAGGTCATCCCAGTATTTATCTTCCCACTCCCTTTTAGCCAAATTGAGGGACTTTTTATAGGCCTTCCTTGCTTCCTGGATCACACTTTGGGGTTTAGATTTGACTGCCTCAACTAACTTTGCCTTATGGCCCCTACATGCTTGGGTGTACCACCCCTCAACTGGTTTTTTAGTTCCTGTATTGCCCGGCTTTTTAGAGTACAGGGTAAACACGTTGGATAAGGCTTCAATCAGGGACACAAATAACCCACACGCTTTACCCACCCCTTCCGTGGAGATTCCGAGAGATGTTACCACACGGTTTAGATGGGATTTGATTTCCCCAACCTTTGCCTCGGATAGAACCAGTTTCGCCCATTTAATTCTTCTACCACATGGGGTGACTTCCGATTCATCTAGTGGTACAGGTGCCAGGTTGATGTTGGCCCTCCTTAAGGGTTGCCACCATTGCTCCATTTTTAGGGAGAGTGAGTTGTGATCACTTTCTGTCGAAGGGACCACCTGCATGTCCCTTACATAAGACCATAAGCACACGTCTATTAGAATATAATCCAGCCTAGAGGTGTGCCCTGGTCTATTGTAGGTATGGGCACCCCCCCTATCCGAAGAAGTCCTCCCATTCGCTGCCCTTAGGTTAAATTCAAGACTCAGGGAGTATATCTGGAGCGCCACTTCTGTCCACCTTTTGATCGGTGGGATGTCTAGTGCCGGGATCCCCCTCCTAGCATCCTCCTCATCTTGGTCGAGGGAAACGTCCGAGCCCAAGGGCTCGAACGTACAGTTCAAATCACCTGCAACCAAGATGCGTGTCTTATGGGGGGTGTTGTTTAACAGGGTCTCGAGAAGAGCTATTACTGAAGACTTTCTCCCACCCTTTGTCCCCCGTGCATACACATTATAGATATTTAGAACAATTCTTCCCCTTTGATCTATAAGGGTGATATTTTGTATGTCCGGGGAACCTGTAGGAGAGTCCACTACTCTACAGTTTAGCGAAGCTGCGACCCAGATAAGAAGGCCGCCGGAAGGTCGGCCTCTCCCAGATTCCGAGACTCGCGCAGGAGAGGAATAAGAGGAAAATCCCACCCTATGGACCGGCACCAGGCTCCATGTTTCCTGGAAGAGGCACAAAGAGTGCTCATCAACCCATGCAGTAACATCTGGAAGGGCCAGTTTTCCTGGAATCCCTGCGACATTCCAGCTGAAAACCTTAAAGACTAGGTCCGTCACAGCTGGAAGGTCGCTAGGCACCTGAAAGCCCCTATTTGTAGGATTCCTCCTAAATATCCGAGGAGAGCAGGGATCTTGTGGAATTGCTATAGAATCTCCCATTCCACTTTCAAAGTTTGTTTGGGTGGGTGGTGGTGCTACTGGGTCTACTCTGCTCGCTGTTTCCAGTCAGCAGGGGCCAATTGCCCACATTTGATTTTCCCTATTGCCCCCTACAACCCCAACCCAGTTTTGGCCAGAATTAGGGGAACTTACACTTCCTCCAGTAAGACTAACAAGATGCCGAGGATAAAAATATGTAAGATCTACTAGTTTAACCCCCGGGGCCCCCATATTTTTGATAGGAGTACAGATGGAAGGTACTACTCTGGGGTCTTGGAAGTTTATGATTACACAATCCCCCTCCTGCATTTTTTTCCCTTGCCCCACCCATCCCACTCTACGGACACTTAGGATAATGCCATCCACACCCAGGGGGATTGGCTTATTTGCCTTCAGCCAATGGATACACTTGTTCTTAAGTGATTGATGGTTTTCCATCTGGCCATCCTTTAGGGGAGGCACATTAACCATGACAGCAACAAAGGGTTGACAGTCTGGTGGGAGATTAATCGGGGGGATCCGTCGTGGTGGGTTACTGGGGGCCATTAAAAAAGTAGTTGGGGCAGAATGTTGGGTTACAGACCTAGGGGCTTTCCCTGTCGTCACCCCGCTAAGTTTGCTGCTCCCCTCTGTTTTTTGTTGGACTTCCTTTTTGCCACTAGTTGTCTGTTGCTGTTTTTGTAGAAGAGGCTTTGACTTATGTTTCTCAGGCTCTGTATGTGTTAAAGGTCCCTTGTGACTAGGGCCTGCTTTAGTATGGGGAGGAGATTTGGGAGTTGGGATTAGTGGACTATCAGGAATAGCTTTATTTTGAGATGTTAGGGGCTTGGGGCCACTATGAGCTGGTAGCGAATCCATTTCAAGACCCTCTGTCTGGTCCACAAAACACTTCAGGGGAACGGCCCCCCCATTTTGAAGGATATGATCAAACCATACATTCCAACCAGGCACCTTCGGTCCAACCATCAAAACCTCCTCATAACGCCCAGGACCAATAAAGCCCGGTCTGGGGACCGCCTTTTCTCCCGAAATGCAGCAAAACTATGGAACGCCCTACCATTATCACTCCGTCTAGAACCCAGCCTTCTGATGTTCCGAAAACAACTAAAAACTTCATTGTTTCCCAGGCCATAAACCACCCTTCTCTTTTTCCTAGTCTTTGCATCAACTTCCATCTTTTTTAAGCGCTGGGATGCTCCCGAGTAGCCATGCGCTATATAAGAACCTTCCAATTCCAATTCCAATTCCAATAGTTCGTTCCCCTTTGCACCCACGTCCTTATTTCCAATCACTCTAGTTGTTTGTTTGATTGTTGTTTTGAGTGAGTGAAACCCGTCCAGGGTTGACTGCTCTAGTTTATCAATCCTCTCTCCTAGGCCCTTGACTTGTGTTAGTAACGGTTTTAAGAGGGTATATACCTTCTCCAGAGTATTTTCAACTGCCACTAAATCAGTTGTCTTTGAGACTTTGGCTGAGTGTGACACCTTGGGAGGGATCAGTACACCCCCTTCTGTATCTGTTTCGTTCAGCATAGGAGCACCCCTTGTAATGTTCGTACTAGATACAGGAGACTTCCTTACTCTTTGGTAGAGGGCGGCCTGTCTCACTAGCCTACCCTTCTTGCGTTTGCGCAATTTTTTACCTACCGGGAGTAACACCTGCCTAATATCAGGAGTCACGATGATAGGAGAAGGCCCAACTAACTTCCCGTCTGATGTAACTATGGGGGGTGCAAGCGATTTTGGGGACTCAGGATCTCTGACGACATCACTTGTCTGGATAGGTGGTGATGATGTGGACAGGTTACTAGGGTCACCGTCTTCCATTGTAACTATAGGTAGAAGAGCGGCCAGATTTTCCAGTCTATCTATGTTTTGTTCTATACCAGACGAATGGGGGGGTTCTGAAGAAACACCAACCACACTAGGGGGGGTACCCGCTTGAACCCGGACAATGGCAGGTGTGAGCGACTGTGCAACTGCCCCCAAGGATGAACGTCTTGAGGGGAGGTATACTTCAGATAGACGCCGCTCAGACATGGCGATCTCCTTTTCGATCACCGCCGCTACCCTGGTGATAAAACGGTCCATTGATCCTATGACAGGGCTCGCGACATTTGATCCCCTGTCAACTTCGCCCCTTAGTGGTTTTCCTGAACGGGTAGACATGGTTAAGGCAACAGAACGGGGACAGGCGCCGGGCGTAAGTCCTCACAACTGGTGGAAAAGAGAAGAAAGAAAGGGACGTGGCCCAGCCCAGCCTCAGCCAGCCACTGACGGCCACAGACGGCCCGCCCTCTGCCCGGGCTCCGCCCGGCGTCGCCCGCGCGCGTCCCGCGACGCGAAGGTCAAGGCTCCGCTTTGTAGCGCCTCCGGGCGCGAAAACAGCGGGGACAGGAAGTCCGCGCAAAGCCCACTGGGAGCTGTAGTCTCCAGCCGCTCCTGGATGTCGATGGCGGCGAGACTTACAGCGTTGGCAACCCAGGGGCAGAGGCAGAGTGCTGGCGTGTGGTCAGGTAGGCTGTGTGCGCTGCAAATGACCCCCGCTCCACCAAGGTCAAGGCTCCGCTTTGTAGCGCCTCCGGGCGCGAAAACAGCGGGGACAGGAAGTCCGCGCAAAGCCCACTGGGAGCTGTAGTCTCCAGCCGCTCCTGGATGTCGATGGCGGCGAGACTTACAGCGTTGGCAACCCAGGGGCAGAGGCAGAGTGCTGGCGTGTGGTCAGGTAGGCTGTGTGCGCTGCAAATGACCCCCGCTCCACCAAGGTCAAGGCTCCGCTTTGTAGCGCCTCCGGGCGCGAAAACAGCGGGGACAGGAAGTCCGCGCAAAGCCCACTGGGAGCTGTAGTCTCCAGCCGCTCCTGGATGTCGATGGCGGCGAGACTTACAGCGTTGGCAACCCAGGGGCAGAGGCAGAGTGCTGGCGTGTGGTCAGGTAGGCTGTGTGCGCTGCAAATGACCCCCGCTCCACCAAGGTCAAGGCTCCGCTTTGTAGCGCCTCCGGGCGCGAAAACAGCGGGGACAGGAAGTCCGCGCAAAGCCCACTGGGAGCTGTAGTCTCCAGCCGCTCCTGGATGTCGATGGCGGCGAGACTTACAGCGTTGGCAACCCAGGGGCAGAGGCAGAGTGCTGGCGTGTGGTCAGGTAGGCTGTGTGCGCTGCAAATGACCCCCGCTCCACCAAGGTCAAGGCTCCGCTTTGTAGCACCTCCGGGCGCGAAAACAGCGGGGACAGGAAGTCCGCGCAAAGCCCACTGGGAGCTGTAGTCTCCAGCCGCTCCTGGATGTCGATGGCGGCGAGACTTACAGCGTTGGCAACCCAGGGGCAGAGGCAGAGTGCTGGCGTGTGGTCAGGTAGGCTGTGTGCGCTGCAAATGACCCCCGCTCCACCAAGGTCAAGGCTCCGCTTTGTAGCGCCTCCGGGCGCGAAAACAGCGGGGACAGGAAGTCCGCGCAAAGCCCACTGGGAGCTGTAGTCTCCAGCCGCTCCTGGATGTCGATGGCGGCGAGACTTACAGCGTTGGCAACCCAGGGGCAGAGGCAGAGTGCTGGCGTGTGGTCAGGTAGGCTGTGTGCGCTGCAAATGACCTCCCTTTAGCATTTTAACATGCTTTCTCCCTTTGTATTTTATGGACTAGTAACTATGCTGATAACTTTGTTGCTTATAATATGTTTGCTTGTATTAGCTAAGATACTGCGCTTGAGAACACTGCATTTGAAATAAACATTTGAAACTTGCACGTGTCTTCATTTACTCCTCGTTCTGGATTGATATGTTGGTATAACGAAAGAGTGTTCATGTGTTCCACGTTACCTGAGGTGTTCTAAGTCCATGTTCTGGGTTGTCTAAACTTTGGGAGTTTGTAAGAACCAATGAGACACTGATTGCTAGTCTGGTAGGGGATTTTGGGTACTAAGGTGAGTTTTGGCACACCCTAATTCACTGAAGTTCCAATTCTCTATGCACAGTTCTGTGTGAGAGCAGGATCCCTGCCACATGGCACCCAACCGTTGGTGGTCTTATTACATGACACTTGAGTAGTGCTTCTATCAGTCCTTAACCCCCTTCACAATTGTTTCCGGTAGACCGTGGTGTCGGACAAACCTATCTATAGTTACATAGGTCTTTTCAAGCATGAATCTTTTCAAACCGTTTCCTTTTGAATTACTACCCAGTTGTGCTACGTAGTTTTTATTGTACCACTTTCTTACTGTGTCCCTATGGCTAATGCCGTTGATATTCCGCAGCAAAGTCGGATTGCGGTTCGCAATCATTTGCAGACTTATGATGTCCCTGTGGATGGCATTGCTGTGCTGTGATCATGGTAGTGAGTGCCGAAGTTGCTTACCCATACGAAATTTTTTACTCGTGGGTGACCTTCCCGGCTGTGAATGCAAATACTAATGTGTTCGACACGTACACTCCCACTGCCATGCCACAGGAATATGTTACCTATAGGACACAGGAAGTTCCTATTAAAGTTTGGTTTGGTTTAATGGCGCCCTACCCCACTCTTTGTTAACTCCGAGGTTAGGTCCTTTGTCTATTCCAGGCGCAACTTGGCCTGTTTTGGCTGGATTTACACCGCATCCTTAACAAGGGGCGTGTCCCCTTGCAGATTTAAGACGACTACATGTAGTCACAATTAGCATAATTAAGTCGTTAGTGCAGTACATTACCCGCAATCTCCCGGGCGGAGCCCCAGGTGTTGCGGCGCTTCCAGCCGGACAGAGCGGAATGAAGCTAAGTCCTGTGATGGTGAACGCAGTAATGGGCAAGCGCCCCAGAATAAGGATGATTTTCCTTTCTGGCTTGCCGAGAAGTTTGACCAGCTGGAAGCAGTATTTCCTAAAACGACTCCTGGTGAAAAACACAGGATTCTGACAATTAGCATGCCAAAAGACTTGGTCCCGGAAGCTGGTGACTGTGAGTCTTGGGGTAAGATCTTTGCGGCAGTGTATACAAGGTGCTTCGGCACACCGTCAATGACTGTCCTTCCAACGGTCCTTAAGCGTGTTCAAGATGAGCACGAACCCGAGGCAGCGGTTGAATTGGGTATGCGCCTATGACGTAGTTTCCGATCTCGTACTTGTGAATGTCAAGGGAGATGCAGTGAACTTTCAAGTGTCTAATGCTTTACAGGCTTCACCGGATGTCGACAAACCCCGACAGTTACCAAGAATTATTGTGGCGGCTTATAAGACCGTTGGCCGTAATAGTTTGAGAGTCAAGCCTTTCTCACAAAAGAGAAAAAACACCCCCAAGTGCAGAAGTCAGAGACTGACGAACAGCCCAAGGCTAAGAAGCAAAATTGGCCGAAAAAACAACAAAAACAGGGTAAACAACAACAGCAGAAACAGGAGTCTCGTCCTGCGTCTCCAGTGCCTGCACCTACAGAACTTATTTATGACTTGCGCGATCGCGCGACGATAAAAATCACCTGATTGTTTTCAGGTTTCTGAACAACGCTCTCCTTGTTCTTTTCAGGAATCATCGGCCTCATCGACTGGTGGTGGAGGAGGTGGCAGAGGTCGGGGTGGCCAGCAGGGACGCGACCAGCCCCGCCCAAAAGACAGTCAAGGCAAGCAGGACGATTCAACACCGAAAAGACCCCAGTTTCAGAAAAAGAAAGTTGCCGCTTTAACTGCGAGGTATGCCACAGATAGTGAGAACGCAGCTTCGGAATCGGACATGGGCGCTGACCTTGCTAGACAGCACGGCAGAGATTACCATAGTGCGAGAGGCCCTGCGCCTACTACTGAAGGTGACAGCGACTGACCGATATGTTGTCGTGGAGACAGCTGACACTAGAGTAGCTCCCGCTGATAGATTTTATGAAATAGTCCTTTTAGTTGAAGGTGACATACAACTACCATAAAAGGGGTATTTTGGGAAAATCTTATGACTACCTATGACATTTTGTTAGCGGAGGCTGACTGCCCCCCACCTTTTGTGCTCGCAGCGCCGAGAGGGGAGGAAGTGATCCTCCCTAGTTTCGCGCACACTGTCTCGAAGGAGCATGCGCTGAATTTTGCAGAAGAGTGGGCTAAAGCCCTTGCGCCGGCTCTGTACCGTACACACTGTGGTTGGGATAGATTTTCCCCACACCACGAGATTTCCTTACGGTCTATGCCACAGTCTCAACCTCAATATCCCATCAGATGCAAGGCTAAGGCTTCCGTTGCGGAAATCCTTGAGCAATTGGAATATCAAGGTGTAATTGAAACTTGTGTGTCACCGATGAATAACCGTCTTTTTTCTGTGACCAAGCCAGACGGCTCGTTCCGTTTGGTATTGGATTACCGGCATCTTAACTCGCATTGTCGTACCTGTGCAGTACAGAATATCCATGCTCTGCTTTAGTGGATGGTCTTGTGCGTAAGCGGTTTAAAACCACACTTGACATTTCCCATGATTTTTTGCCCACAATTTAGATGGTCTAAGTTCCCAATGGACCAGTTTTACAAGTGGTGGCAAACAGCGCCAATACAAACGTCTACTGATGGGCTACAAGAATAGTCCAGACATTTGCTGCCCGCATTGTCTCTCTATTAGAGAGAGTGGACACGGATGCGTGTTCATATGTGGATGATATATATCTCACAGACGATGAGCTTTGGGTGCATCTGTGTCGCGTTGACCGCATAATTTGTAACTTTGTAGACTTCGGTTACAAATTCAACTTTGCAAAGTCTCACATTGCTAAGTACACAGTGTTGTTCTTGGGCTATGAGCTTAACAATGAAGGTCGAGGATTGGATCCTCACTTCTTGGAGAAATGCGCACAATTGCGCGCTCCTACAACTCTGAAAAAATTACAGTCCTTGCTGGGATTTTTTAATTTCGGGCATACATACATTCCTGGATATGCCCAGCGTATGAAGCCTTTGTATGCCTTGATACAACCTACTTTTATCAAATCGTGCTGGCTGCCAGAACACTCAGCTATTTTGCAATCTTTGTAGGCTGATCTTCTAGAATCTAAATTCTTACTGACTCGTGATAACCACACCAACCTGGTGATAAGAATCATCCCATGGGCAGTGAGTTTCACTTACCTTACTTTTAATGAAGGAGACACAGTACCTATTGCTTACGATTCACACTTGTACACTTCGGCTGAAATGCGGTTTTCCTCTGTGGAATAAGTTTTAACAGCAGTGCAGATGGCGGTTCTTAAGGAACGTGCGCTGTCACAGGGAAAACGCATGTTGGTTGTTACCCCGTGTCCTGCATTGGAGGCAGTTACGAAAGCCAGTGTACCAAATTCTAAAGCTTTGCACCCACGGTGGATACAGTGGGCAGCATCATTGACATCTCCGGATGTCACATTTATTTTTGATGCCTCCCTACAGTCGCAAGAGTTTTTGCAGTATGAATTTGTTCATCCTGCGCCTTTGGCCATGCGGCCTTTGGAGGATTTCCATTGCATCATATACACTGATGGTTCAGCGCAAGTTGCGCATGGGTCTAAGCACGCATACGTTTCAGCTACGCCATTGAGGTAGGTGCCATGGTGAATGATGAGTTCAAGTCCAGAGTCGTGCACACGCAGACTTTAGGGGACTGCACCACACAATTGGCAGAGCTACGTGCTCTGATGCTTGCATTGGAGTACGCTGATCCTAGTGTGACAACTTTTATTGTGAGTGATTCTTCTTACTACTGTGCCCAGTCTTACAATGAAAACCTATTCTTTTGGATTCAGAATGATTTTCGTGATTCCAAGGGTAGCACAATAAAACATAACATGATCTGGGTCCGAGTGGCTGAGCTTAAAGAGCAGTTGCCACTCGTGTTTGTAATTTATACTCTAGGTCATCAGCGCGTAGGAGTCCACGCTGTTGGTAATTCATTGGCCGATGAGGCCGTGAAATCAGCAGTATCGTCATATTTGGTTGCAGCAGTTACACGGTCCAAAAGTAAGATTGATGCTGATATCTTGGCAGCAGTGACTGCGACTGAGAAGGGCAGTAAATATCCCAAGGGGTTCCCTTCGAAGTATTCATACCACTTAAGTCCTGATAAAGTTCCTTATGTGAGGACTATCTGTGGGGAGAGAGATATCCGGAGCATACCTGCGAGAGGGGAGTGTGCCCTTGGGTCTGGTTGCGCTGCGAAGCTGCGAATAGGACGTGACCCGTTCCCTCCGCACGTGGCTGGTCAGATACCCCCCTGGTCCTGCCGCTACTGGGACAACGATCGTTGTAGGGCCAGCACGACATTAACAACCGGTGCCTCCTCATCATCGCGCTCAGTGACAAGCCAGGATGGGCAAACCAGAGCAACGGCAATCCAAACTTCCCTTTGATACACGCAGAACGCCGGGCGCAACCTCCAATAGCCAGGGCACTGTTGACTCTCCTGAACCACGAGACGACGGCTGGAAGGCCCTCCTGGTCAGTATGCAGCAAAGCCTAACGTCCATAGACTCAAAAATAGACTCCATGACTCTCCGTTTGGATAACGTAGTGGCGAAACTGGACAGACACGACGAGCGTATTAAGGGAGTAGAGCAGAGAGTGTCGGATTTGGAGGACGGTGCAACGACCAGCAGACAACACATGGCGCACATGGACAAATTCCTGAAAGTAATTGCTGACCGGAACGAGGAATTGGAATCCCGTTCCCGACGGAATAATGTACGCATGCTAGGCCTGGCCGAAACTACCAATACAGGGTGCCTAGAGGACTACATGGAACGCTTGCTGATAGAGCTCTTTGGCCGCAACGCCTTTTCGGCGCACCTTGTTATCGAGCGTGCACACCGTTCCCTGGCACCAAAGCCCCATCAAGGTGCAGCGCCATGCCCGATTATTATGAAATTTCTTAACTACAGAGACAGGGAGACACTCCTGCGCCTGGCAAGAGAAAAGGGCAAAGTGCGGCATGAGAATACCACCCTGTCGTTCTACCCTGACTTTACCCAAATGGTGCAGGACGCTCGACGAAAGTTCCTAGCGGTGAAAAAACAACTTCAGACCCGCAGCATCCAGTACGCGATGCTCTATCCGGCGCGCCTACGGATCCATCATAGAGGCCGACAACACATCTTTTTAATGCCCCAGCAAGCTGAAGAATTCCTGAAGCACAACAGGCGATCAGCATCCAGAGAGACAGCTGCGAGGCGAAGATCACGCTCTAACTCGCCTTTGTCGGAACCTGCATGAGGCTTGTCATCAAAGTTGCAGTGACTGCGGGCCGGTGAGCCCTATGGCGACACCAGGTTGCACATCGGGAGGGTGAAGTATGACACTCTCATTGACCTGAAGGCGTGAACTGACTCTTGGCCGCCCACCCCCGTCCCGTTGAAGCGACCCATGAGCCCCAGGAGGTTGTTGATTGGTGAAATAGGGAGGTGTGACGGTACTGGCGGGAGCTCCTAGCGGCCCCCACTGAGGGCATTACCCTTTGTTTGGTTCACACTAACTTGTTTTTAGCCAAGTTTAATGGGTCCTTTAGGGTGTATGTTGACATCTAGGGACATGTTTTCTGCTAGTGAGGGGAGGGATATTATACTCTGGCAGGTTGGAGCAGCCGGTGTGGGTGGACATGGGAGGGCGCGGAAGGGGGTAAGGAGTTTACCGCAGGTTGTTGAGTCATTGGAGGGAAGTGGTTGGGATGGGCTTCAAATGGGACGATTGGTACGAGCGATTGAGTCAATGAGGAAGGATGTGAATCTTCAGCAGATCAAATGTTGTCTTTTTAAATGCAAGATAAACAGGTAGACGCTGCTCCAGGCGTTAGCGTAATGTCATGGAATGTGAGAGGGCTTAATGACCCCCGAAAACGGAGGCAAGTACTTGGTTATTTAGACAGACACCATGTTAATATTGTTTTCCTGCAGGAAACGCACTTGGCACGTGGATCCACCCCTAAATTTGCATCCAGGTGGGCTTCGCATGGTTGTTTCGCCTCATTTTCCTCCTACGCCAGAGGGGTGGCTATTTTGATTAAACGCGGGATGTATTTTGTGGAGAGGGGGAGGGAAGAAGATCCGGATGGAAGGTACTGTTTGTTGTGGGGATCCCTACAGGCATATGATATTGCGTTTGTGAACTATTGTGGGCCTAATGTGGATGATCCTCACTACCTGCAACTGATACATGGCAAGGTGAGAACGCTAGGGTGTAGATACCTCATCTGGGGTGGGGATTTCAATACTGTGGTTGATCCGACATGGGACAGGGCACACGCCGCACATTATACCACCTCTCAGCGTGCCTTGCAAGACATAGTAAAAGGAGAGGGATTAATAGATGCATGGCGTTTTTTACACCAGTCACACCGGGAGGGCACACACCACTCCTCTGTCCATAACACCTGGGCTCGGTTGGATTATGTGTTCTTGGCAAAGGGAATGACGAACTGGGTCCAAAGGGCGACGCACATGGCTAGGACATTTTCATTCCCCAGTGAAAATCTCCCTACACATACCTGTAGACATCGCTCCCTACCTTGGCTGGCGGTTGAACCCCTCACACTTACAAGATGCTGCTTTCAGATCTGAACTGGAGCAAGAGATATCTGACTTCTTCCCTAGAAACACTGGCTCAGTTGCAAGTCTCACGACTGTCTGGGAGGCCTTCAAAGTGACTGTCAGAGGGTGGTGCATTGCTAAGGGAGGTGGCATACTGAAAGCCTTGCGCGGCACCCTACACACTTTAGAGTCTGAATTGAGGGCGCTGGAACGAGAAGCTAAGAGCGCTGCGGATCCTACCCCCATACAAGCGCGTATAAGGGAGAAATTGTCGGAGTACACCGAAGAGGCAGAGCGTGAGTGTAAATTCCGAGGGAAACCGGGAGAAGCAAGGAAATATGGGGAAGGGGATAGACCGGGACATTCACTGGCTGGAGCAGTACGGCCTCCACGCTTTCAAAACTTTGTCACAGAACTACGGGACGGTCAGGGGGGACGAGTAGGTCATTACCGGAACAAATGGATATACTGACTGACTTTTACAAAACACTTTACACCTCACAGAGACGAACTACACTACCATTGGAGGACTACTTCGTAGACGTAGCCCTTGCGTGGCTAGGCCCAGGGCAGCAAAAATTCTTAGCGGCCAACCTTGAAGTGGACGAAATTAAGGATGCAATAATGGGCATGGCCTCCGGCAAATGCCCGGGATCGGATGGGATTCCCATTGATTTTTATAAAACCTACGTCCACATCCTAGCTCCTATACTTAAGGCAGTATTTTATGAAGCGCTGGAAGAGGGCGTACTCCCAGACACTATGCGAGGAGCGCACATACTGTCCTTACTTAAGCCTGGTAAAGTCCCCGATCAATGCGACTCTTATCGTTCCTTGTCCCTGCTCAATAGTGATACAAAAATATTGGCCAAAGTCCTCGCCACTAGACTGAACCTCCTCCTTGAAAAGATAGTCCTACCGGACCAGGCGGGCTTTGTACCCAATCGGGCCACCTCGCACAATTTGCGCACACTGCTTGCGATCCTCCAGGACATCAATCCCAAATGCGCGGTGGTGGCAGTCTTTCTTGACACCACCAAAGCGTTTGACTCCCTGGAATGGGATTACATGTTTGGGACCCTGGCCTACATGGGGATGCCGGGACAGTTTCTTCGGTGGATTAAACTCTTGTACGAGGCGCCATTGGCCAGAGTACTGCTTAATGGGGCGCGCTCTGACCCCTTTCGGATAAACAGGGGGACAAGACAAGGGTGCCCCTTGTCGCCTGTTTTATTTGCTATTGCCATTGAACCCCTTGCAGCTAAACTGCGTCAGCATCATAATCACAGAGGTCTTAACTACCCTTCCCGCCATGAGCTCGTCTCCCTCTACGCAGATGATATTACTCTTTACATTTGCAATCCAGGGGGAAACCTTAACCCTGTCTTGCGTGAAATCACGAAATTTGGAGCGTTTGCAGGAGTGCAAATAAACTGGGGTAAATCTGCTGTGTTCCCGCTGACTTATCGCACCGTCCCTCAACCCCTTGATTACCCCCTACAATGGGAAGAATCAGATTTTCGCTACCTGGGGATCTATATTTCCAGAGATAAAGACACACTAATGAGGACAAACTATGGTAGGGTCATGTCCAAGATGACGGACAACATCACTTCCTGGCTTAAGCTTCCGTTATCTATGGCAGGACGCATATCACTCATCAAAATGGTAATAGTGCCTAAATTCTTATACCTGTTTGTGAACATCCCTTACTACCCCGGGGCACATTTCTTTGCCACTCTAAAGACACAGCTAGTACGGCTGATCTGGGGAGGGAAGCAGGCTCGCCTGAAGCTGGACACTCTGACACTGCCATATAGATTTGGTGGATTTGACGTTCCGGACTTCGAGCGGTGCTACCACAGTGCGCAGGCGCTCTTCGCAGCATACTGGTTTCACCCCCTTACATGCCCCATCTAGCGGTGGAAGACGGCCACATGACACCTGCCCTCCGGCGGGATATGTGTTTGTCCCATATAAACCAGGTAACCGAGACCCCACTACGGTGGACTGCACTGTGAAAGCAATTCACTGGCTGGCGAAAGCTGAGGGCATAACACGTCTCTACTCCCCTAAACTACCGTTTCACGCATGTCCGTTGTTAAAGGTTACCACCGAGAAAATATGTCAAAATATGCTCGTTCAACTTGGGTACTTCACGTGTGGCGACCTTTTCCTAGACGGAAGGTTCAGAACCCGGGAACAATTTTTTGGGGAAAACCGTCCTGCATTCATGGACCTTTTCCTCTACACGAGACTAAAACAATGTGTGCAGGACATATGTCCTGACTTCCTGACGGAACCGGAAATATTCCAATCTCTGCACCTGATGTTGCAGGGAGAGACACTGAAACATGCCACGTCTGTTTTATACACTAGAAGCAGATCGGTTCCCCGCCAGGAGCCGGCTAGGGCTATGGCGGCCTGGGATAAAGATCTGCCTGTCCCCCTCACGATGAGCAGTGGGAAGCGGAGGAACACTGTAAATTATACACAATGGGAGCATTGTCCAGCTCATATACAAGGCAGTTCTGCTTCCTTTTTTAAAAGGTTCACTTATTTTACTGATTTTAATCCGTCAAATCCCAATGCATTTTATTTTAAAATGACCGAAATGTCCACATCCAAAGTTAGACTTACCGATACTAAATTATTGTACTCGAAGTCCTTTCTAGACCAGTTAGCTGTTGGAGGCTACGAGTTGTGGAAAGAAACAGTTGACCTTAAATCTGTTTGGGGTTCTAAAAATTGGCAAGTGCAAGGCACTGAGGCTGTGCACCGTGCATGTTTCATCCCGAATCATATGTTGTTTTTGAATTCTACAATTTCGCAGACGACATAATTTGGATTGGCTACCGCTAAAAAATGAAATGCTCCTTCTTTCCTTGACTTAGAAGAATATTCAGGTTGGGGTCATACTACAAAATTCTCCATCAGAGAGTTGCAAACTCTGTTGCTAAATTCTTCTTTTAACATATCCAGTTTGGATCCAAATGGCTGGTTGCTCTGGCACAGAAGTGCTGACTTGTGCCAACATCGTTTTCTGGGTTTAGCTCAAGGCTTTACACAGGTCAGGGTGGATCCCCGTTTTGAAAGTGACCATTCTGTGACTACCTATTCTGTAGGCAAATTATGTCAGAATTGGCCCAAACATTCTACCTTGGCGTCAGTTAAACAGCATTCATCTAAACTGACCAACGATGTTGATCTGAATGATTTCATAAAAGGCCCGGCTAAAGGTAGATCTAAAAGGTGGATATATGCTGTTTATAACGAATTTTGGAAAACATCCCAGATTGAGGCGGCTACCCGCCTTAGGGCTGTAGATCAAGCTAATTTAGAAAATGTGCTAGCAGTTGTAGATAATAGCATTGACACGCTTTCTTCCCGCATTTACACGTTGGATAATATTGTGTCATCTGTTGTTGATATTGTGCAAGATGAAGTGTCTGTGTTGTACCATGGTCAAAATCAGTTGCGTTCTATTATGCAGTTTGCTTGGACCCTGCAGACACTTAAGGCAGGAAAAGTGCCATGGCATTACATGAATACCTCTTCCTTGTTTGCCCTGTTTAATTTGACTGACAAGCAGCGTTTACTTTCAATGAAGGATGCCTCTTTTTCCATGTTACACATTGAGAGGTTGAAGCCTTTACCATTTTCTGTGGCAGAGGCCAATACTGCAACGTGGCTTATCCATGGATTGATAACTCTCCTGTATCCCCTGTTCGAGTTCAAAAGCTGTATGAAGTACTTTGCCATTGGTAGATACGAGCCTCTTGGAAGTTCTTATTTCCATGAAGCCTGGTCGCTTCCTTTTACATATAGATGCCTTAGGGAGGGCAAGGAAGTTTATTTGAATGGTGAAGAATGCACTGAAACACCGGATCACTCATTATTGTGTAGACATATCCATTTACATGGCTCCTGTAATCAGAACAAGCCAAATTTAGCCTGTATTTTGAAAGGTACCCCCGTGCCTGCTATCGTTCCCACTTTCACATTACTGGCAAATGGGAGTTATTTACTCTTAAACAATGAGGATTGCTGTGGGTTAATAAAAGGAATTGCTTATGTCGTTACCGTCAGTGAGCATGTGGTTTGCTGTAAGAATGTAATGTATCCACCCCCGCATGGGAAACTTGATGTTTCCATCTGTCCCAAGATTGAAAGCAGAGTTCAATAAGATGAGTCGCATAAGAGCTCTATTGTCCCAAAAAGAAGTTGCCCTCACATCTGCTCATGAGACATTCGTCCTTCACGTGGCTAACACCCTCACAGAGGTGCATGCTTTATTAAATACTGACTTGCCCTTGCATTTCGGTGAATTAATTCACACAATCTTTAATGCATCCTCCACAACGGGGCTGGCGCACTTTTTTAAAGTGGTTAGCAGCGGCCTTGTGACTTCATTTCAAACCATATTCGGGGTCTTTCCTGCTTTCTTTCATTCGATTTTTTCCAGCCTATTTGGTGGATTTCCCATTTTACTGGCTCTGGCTGCAGGCGTTATTTTGCTGTTTTGTTTCATTCAAAATGGATGCACGCCCTGTGTTTCGAGACGAGCTATCACGTCTGGCACTGTTTCTCAACAGAATGCTTAAATACTATGGTGCACTGCCATTGCAACCTTAAGTGCAGCTTATGGATTATCGTTTCGGTTTTCCTACTTTACATGTGTCCAGTCTGTGTTTCATTGCCTGAGTTGCGATTTCGACTGGGCCCTGGATTTGTGTCTCTGCAATACGGTGTCTCCTGATGTGGATTATATACAGCTTATGAGCCCCTTAGTTGCTCATGAATTGCTTTGTTCTGACGGAGGGATTATGGCCTTTGCAGCGTTGCATGGAATACTAGGTCGTTAGAATGTATTCGCAGCGCCGCAAGATTTCTTGACACACAGCTTCATTGAGAACCCACCGAGTTGTCCTCTGATGGTGCTAGAGGCTCCGGTAATTGAAGAGCATGTATGTTCTTTCCCGCTATTAAATTGGATGGCTGAACTGTTTTCGGATGAGAACAGTGACTTACTATTGGAAGCTGTTGCTGCATACTTTGCATATTCAATGTTGGGATGAGGTGTGTCATCGTCATTTATTGGATATTGAATTTTTTTATTATTATTATTTTTTTCTAGCATATGAAAACTTTCACTGCCCCAGGCTTATTGACTTTGCTACGGCCTATGACTAAATTTGCTTGACTATAAGAATTTTGAAAGGCAAATTTGAGCCGACAGTCGTTCTTGAACTCTGCATTCCAAAAATTTGCCTCTTATCTTATCTTATCCTATCCGTGCACGGATCAAGGGAGGGTGTGATATAGATATGCTTTGCCTTCACACTGTGTTAAGTTAGCATGAGCTGATTAGAAGTTTAAACGCCATTTTACCTTTATGCTGCTTCTGCACAGGGCACATATTGTTATTAGAGCTTTGAGCCTAGTAGAATATGTTGCTTCACACAAGAATAATATGTTTTGCTATTGTATCACCTTTGCTTGGTAAGCTATGTCTGAACAATGAGTGCCGGGGCCTTCAAGGTTATTTCAACACAGTGGTTGTTGTGAGGTCTGATCTGCGCACGTTCTAGACATAACACATATGCATCTGCGGCCAACTCTGGCTTTAGGCGCGTTTAATATTGCACTGCACAGAGCATGCAAACACACTTGATGGATTTTTCGCATGCAGAGAGCTGGTGGAAAGATGATTTGATCCCTTTCCACTAGGATCAGAGGTATGGGGCCGCCCTTCTAAAACCCAAAGAGACCTTCTTTAGATATGATATAATATACTAGCAAGGTAGGGTACGACTTAGGTGCCATTTAGACTTCTTCCCTTTAGCATTTTGACATTCTTTCTCCCTTTTTATTTTATGGACTAGTAACTATGCTGATAACTTTGTTGCTTATAATATGTTTGCTTGTATTAGCTAAGATACTGCGCTTGAGAACACTGCATTAGAAATAAACATTTCAAACGTACAGGTGTCTTCATTTACTCCTCGTTCTGGATTGATATGTTGGTATAACGAAAGAGTGTTCATGTGTTCCACGTTACCTGAGGTGTTCTAAGTCCATGTTCTGGGTTGTCTAAACATTGGGAGTTTGTAAGAACCGATGAGACACTGATTGCTAGTCTAGTAGGGGTGTTTGGGTACTAAGGAGAGTTTTGGCACACCCTAATTCGCTGAGGTTCCAAGTCTCTATGCACAGTTCTGTGTGAGAGCAGGATCCCTGCGACACCTCCCTTTCCAATTTTGTGTACCAGACATTCATCTTCTTTTTGACAGTAGTCCTCACTATTCTCATGCAATGGCTCTGTGACATGAACTTGGCAAAAATCAATAATAGTAAGCCATTCTTCAGCACGTGGAATGTGAAAAAATATTTTGGTTGGATTCGGTACCACGGGACAACATGGAAAAATGATGCTTTTAATCTCCTGCACTATTCTGTTCTTTTCATTTATTTTCTGTGAACCTGTGATCAGAAAGTTACACAAACTTTCAATCAATTCCATGAAAAATCCTTTTATTGGTAAAATTTCTGCAACTGATGATGTTCTTAAATACATGTCATCTGGTTCTAATTTTAATAAGACATGTTCTGCACATTTTATTAATCTGGCATCTTTCTCTGTGAATTCTCTTATTTCTGTGTTTATTATTTCTTTCAAATCAGAAGGTAATTTTTCAACTGTCTTTGCAGAAAACAATGCTACAGCTGTCGCTTGTTGGGACATATTCAAATGTACATCCTCATCAGGAATCTGAAAATTAGCATTATCTGCTGTACAGTAATTTGTGCTTTTTAATTTGCAAAACAATTGCTTTCCTGCTAGGCCTGAGTCACAAACAACAATTTGGCAATTTTCCTCAAATCGGCCTATTTTAGTGCACATTTTTCTAAAACTGGATTTTTTATTTCTTTGTTTAAAACTCCTACAACTAAATCTGGATCTTCCACTGATTTCACAATGGACGCGGTAAATTCAGAATTGTGAGGGTTAAAACTCTCATTTTCAAGCACAGCAGCCTGTTGAACTGGGTTCTGTTTTTGTCTCTGGAAATAATTCACTTTTCCTCTGGACAACTTATTTAAATTAATTTTAGCATTTTCCATATTTTGTGGGACCATCTGTGCTTGAAAAATTCCTGCCACTGGTACCTGTTTCTGAACTGGCATTTGCATTTGCTTAACTGGCATATTTTGCATCACCATTTCTCTAATGTTTTTGTGCATTATGTTTAAATTTATATTTCTTCTTCCAATGCTCAAATCGGTTATAAAGATGGCAAAAGGACACATTTTCCAGCAGTACAACATCCATACCTGAATTTGCACAAACCAAAACACCTTTACTTCCATCCTGTGTTCTTTTAATCTGTACCCAATCAACATCCTTTGCTGGACCTCTGCCCTTCAGGAGTATAATCACTGCTACGTTTTTCTCCATAACAACAGAAAATGATAGTGCATTCATGCAAACCCCTATCATTGTCTTCTCACCTGGGCTTTGCACAACAACTTTAGATTCAAACCATAATTCAGTTTGCATGGCAATGTCAAAGAACATTTCGAAATGAATGCACAAATCTTTTAAAATTTCAACAGATCCATCAACTTTTGGGTACCACAGCAGAAGTTTGTCTCTCAATTGTGGGAATGTGTTCAGAAATGCTGCAAGTTCACCTTTATTCTGTAGCATATGCACATACATTTCTCCTACCTTTTCTCTCAATTAGTAAACTAAAGATTCTCCCTTATCCTGTTTATTATTTTCCTTAACAAGATCTGGTGGTTTCTTTTTCTTCTCATGTTTTCTTGCCCATTTGTCTCCTAATTTCACAAACCCATTGCATTTGAAAATATATTTTAATATTTCTGCAATGTGCAAATGTATTCCTGAAGAACACATTTTTTCATTTGCTTCATCATCCATATGTACCCTAAAACTTTTCTGAAATGGAAAACTTCCTGAGAGATCAATTTCAAAAATTTGGGAGCAGCTGGAATTGGGTAAAAGTGGTATTAGAATGGGGAACTCTAACCACATGAATTTACTGTACGAGGATGATGCTCTTTTCTATGTGGCCTCGCCACGAGACACTCTACCCAAGCTGTTGCAACTGCTGGATGACTTTTGGGGATATCTCGGGTCTCCGACTCAATCGTGCCAAGTCCCTAATATTTCCCGTAGCAAAATTAACCGCTTTACTAATAGACTAGCAGCCCGTCCCGACGTTGTCCAGGTATGAAATAGAATGTGTGTAATGTGTGTATTCAGATACGGTCATTCGCGTGTTCCCCCGCTTGAGGCCCAGCTGCAGCCCTGGTTGATGTTAGCAGGCGCGTGTCCCCCTGCTTGAGGCCCAGCTGCAGCCCTGGTTCATGTTAGCAGGCGCATGTAATTAGTGTAGTGATCCGCCGCCTGAGCCCGGCTACAGCCCTGGCTGATGTTAGCAGGCGCGTGTAATTTGGTTTAATGTGATAGTTCAGTGACAGCGCGCATGAGAGGCTGCAGTAATTTTCCCCGCAGACACGCTCAGTCGCGTGTGCCCCTTCGTTTGAGGGCCAGCGGCGACCGTCTAACAATTAGAATTGTGTGAGTCTTGAATGATTGTTTCCCACTGTTCTTATTTTTTTATGACCCACACCGACGCTCTTCGGCCCGAGTGCTTTTTAGACGTACCCAGGCCAAGCCACACACTGCATTCGGCCCTTTTCAGACGCACCCAGGCCAAGTCACACACTGCATTCGGCTACCCCATTATGTATGAGACAACGGGCAGTCCCCCAAGGGAGTCTTGCGAATGGTTACTTACCAAGCTTCGAGGTGATCGCCTTTGTGACGCCCTCAGCACACGGCCACAGCAGACGATCTGATTAATGTACGACCCAGATGCCATGAAGTGAGGAACGTAGCACACGCCCCCAGCGTTTGTCACTACCCCAGCGTGCCCCTTGATGCGACGCAATTACGCAATTGGCGCTTCACATGGCATGCAGGGCAGACACACGCCCACAGCGCGGACACACGCTGACAGCATTTGTCACGGCCCCAGTGTGTCACGCCCCCAGCGTGCCCCTTGATGCGGCGCAATTATGCCTCACATGGCATGAAGGGCGAAACGTACCACACGCCCCCAGTGTTTTTCACGCCCTCAGCACACGCCCACAGCAGAACGCAGACACGCCCACAAGGGACTACTTTGCTGGCACGGTTCTTGTACCTTTTAAATGTATATGGTGGCCGTCTGCATAGCCTATGTCCTTCTGCTGCAACTGCCCTTTCCAACGCTGTATTGGGTGTTGTGATTGGTGCTGTGGTTACTGAGATTACCTGCCTCAAAGGTTTGGGCTCTCTCTTTATAATATTAGTATGGATGGATATATACATATATATATATATATATATATATGAAGTCCAATATTTCTTCGTAGTCCCTCGAAGAAAACACACGAACTCTTCAATCTCCCAAAAGCCTTTTAATAAGCAAGTATAAAGGCAAACACTCTACGCGTTTCGGGTCTGTGACCCTTGCTCACGAGTAAATTTTAACATTCAAAGTCCCACTTATATAGTCATGTGATGATTGTGCAATTAATGAAACAGAAAACAGACTTAAACCGTGATTTTAAAATAAAATAACAGATGTAAATAATCCATTTACTTTCTTGTGCACATATTTTCAAACGGTATATTATGTATTAATACATGTTCTCTTCAAAACAAAACCTAAATTAGGCTCTTTTTAAAGTTAAAAGGTTTGGGGGATTTTAAAGTCTATTTAAAAACAGGGGAAATCAATAAGCATGGGCGTAAAATCCGCTCCGCTCGCGGATTTTTCGGATTTTCGGCAAATCCGCAATCCGCGAACGCTCGCGAATTTGTCGAAAATCCGTGAATCCGCTCGCGGCGGATTTTTTGCTTGGTTGCGGCGCGCGGCGTGGTGCACGGCGTTCACTTTCCGTCATTTTAGCGTTTGCCGAGTTGTTTTTCTTTGCGAGTGACGCGCCATTTTAGATCTTGCTGCGTGTTCCCGCGGGAGTTTGTCGCCCGCGAATACGTACTCGCGGCTTGCCACCTTGCACAGCACACCTCGCGAGAGTTCGCAATTGCGAACATGTAGTTGCGGCGGAAAGGAACAATCTCGCACTTGCGAAATAGAGATTTTGCAATTTCGCACAAGAAAATCACCAGCAAACAGGATAAACCTTCAGAAAATTATGATTTTTATCAGAATCACTCCTCAGGTTGACATTTGCATGGCCTTTTTTTTTGCAAGGAGTCCATTTTGGGGGGGGGGGGAGGAAGGAAGTGCCCCACAGTCTCCAACTTCCTGTTCCTGTCCAGCAGGCTCCTCCCAGTGCTTTGTCCATCTCCTGGTCACTTTCATTTGGATCTGGAGCTGGAAGGATTACTTTTTGTGGGTGCTGCTGGATATTTGGATTTGAGGCCTTTTTGACTGTCTTTGGATCACTTTTGGATTAGAAATCAACTTTCACAAGTAAGTTTGTTTGGGGCATTACAGTTGCTGCAAGTACAATTTTGGAACTTTTTCAGAAAATTAAATAAATTATATTGTGGGTAGCCACAGTATCCAGTAGGACCAGGGTTGGTTATGGGTGCATGATACAACTGTTTTGTTGAATTTAAACACCATTGAGGCCATGGATGGGCTGGGATTGTGCAGATTTTATTGTTTTTTGTCGTTTTTTTGGGCCTGCTGGTGTGGCCCTTTGCCCAGGGGTGGTGAGTGTTGCATGGGCCTAGTCTTTCTGTGGGGTGTCTTCTTGAATTTAAACATAATTGAGGCCATGGATGGGCTGGGATTGTGCTTATTTTATTGTTTTTTGTCGTTTTTGGGGGGCTGCTGGTGTGGCCTTTTGCTTGCCCAGGGGTGGTGGTGGTGCATGGACTGAGTGTGCCTGTGGTGTTGTCTCACTCTCTTTGATGTAAACATCATGGATGGCATTGGATTGTGGTGATTTCTGGCTGTTTTTCTGTTTTTTGGGGGTGTACTGTTGATGTGGTCTGGCCATGTGGGTGGTGGTGGTGGCCATCTTGAGTGCTGGCTGGTACAGGCAACATGTGCTTGGGGTGTAAGGGGGCCATTTTGAGGAGAGGCAGTGTCTGAGGCCTGCACTTATTTTGCCTACTTTTCATCCCTTATGCCCAGGGGTAGTGAGTGTTGCATGGGCCTAGTGTTTCTGTGGGGTGTCTTCTTGAATTTAAACATAATTGAGGCCATGGATGGGCTGGGATTGTGCTTATTTTATTGTTTTTTGTCGTTTTTGGGGGGCTGCTGGTGTGGCCTTTTGCTTGCCCAGGGGTGGTGGTGGTGCATGGACTGAGTGTGCCTGTGGTGTTGTCTCACTCTCTTTGATGTAAACATCATGGATGGCATTGGATTGTGGTGATTTCTGGCTGTTTTTCTGTTTTTTGGGGGTGTACTGTTGATGTGGTCTGGCCATGTGGGTGGTGGTGGTGGCCATCTTGAGTGCTGGCTGGTACAGGCAACATGTGCTTGGGGTGTAAGGGGGCCATTTTGAGGAGAGGCAGTGTCTGAGGCCTGCACTTATTTTGCCTACTTTTCATCCCTTATGCCCAGGGGTAGTGAGTGTTGCATGGGCCTAGTGTTTCTGAGGGGTGTCTTCTTGAATTTAAACACCATTGAGGCCATGGATGGGCTGGGATTGTGCAGATTTTATTGTTTTTTGTCGTTTTTTTGGGCCTGCTGGTGTGGCCCTTTGCCCAGGGGTGGTGAGTGTTGCATGGGCCTAGTCTTTCTGTGGGGTGTCTTCTTGAATTTAAACACCATTGAGGCCATGGATGGGCTGGGATTGTGCAGATTTTATTGTTTTTTGTCGTTTTTTTGGGCCTGCTGGTGTGGCCCTTTGCCCAGGGGTGGTGAGTGTTGCATGGGCCTAGTCTTTCTGTGGGGTGTCTTCTTGAATTTAAACATAATTGAGGCCATGGATGGGCTGGGATTGTGCTTATTTTATTGTTTTTTGTCGTTTTTGGGGGGCTGCTGGTGTGGCCTTTTGCTTGCCCAGGGGTGGTGGTGGTGCATGGACTGAGTGTGCCTGTGGTGTTGTCTCACTCTTTTTGATGTAAACATCATGGATGGCATTGGATTGTGGTGATTTCTGGCTGTTTTTCTGTTTTTTGGGGGTGTACTGTTGATGTGGACTGGCCATGTGGGTGGTGGTGGTGGCCATCTTGAGTGCTGGCTGGTACAGGCAACATGTGCTTGGGGTGTAAGGGGGCCATTTTGAGGAGAGGCAGTGTCTGAGGCCTGCACTTATTTTGCCTACTTTTCATCCCTTATGCCCAGGGGTAGTGAGTGTTGCATGGGCCTAGTGTTTCTGAGGGGTGTCTTCTTGAATTTAAACACCATTGAGGTCATGGATGGACTGGGATTGTGCAGATTTTATTGTTTTTTGTCGTTTTTTTGGGCCTGCTGGTGTGGCCCTTTGCCCAGGGGTGGTGAGTGTTGCATGGGCCTAGTCTTTCTGTGGGGTGTCTTCTTGAATTTAAACACCATTGAGGCCATGGATGGGCTGGGATTGTGCAGATTTTATTGTTTTTTGTCGTTTTTTTGGGCCTGCTGGTGTGGCCCTTTGCCCAGGGGTGGTGAGTGTTGCATGGGCCTAGTCTTTCTGTGGGGTGTCTTCTTGAATTTAAACATAATTGAGGCCATGGATGGGCTGGGATTGTGCTTATTTTATTGTTTTTTGTCGTTTTTGGGGGGCTGCTGGTGTGGCCTTTTGCTTGCCCAGGGGTGGTGGTGGTGCATGGACTGAGTGTGCCTGTGGTGTTGTCTCACTCTCTTTGATGTAAACATCATGGATGGCATTGGATTGTGGTGATTTCTGGCTGTTTTTCTGTTTTTTGGGGGTGTACTGTTGATGTGGACTGGCCATGTGGGTGGTGGTGGTGGCCATCTTGAGTGCTGGCTGGTACAGGCAGCAACATGTGCTTGGGGTGTAAGGGGGCCATTTTGAGGAGAGGCAGTGTCTGAGGCCTGCACTTATTTTGCCTACTTTTCATCCCTTATGCCCAGGGGTAGTGAGTGTTGCATACTTGCATGTCCCTAGTCTTTCTGTGGGGTGTCTTCAATGTAAACATCATGGATGGCATGGGATTGTGCTCATTTTTCTGTGTTTTGTCGATTTTTTGGGGTGTATAACTGAACTGATGTTCCTCTGTCTTCCATTGCTTTTAGGTGCACAAGAAGACTCAATAGAACCACCAGTGCCAGGAAGAAGTCCTGCAGCGGTGTGTGCAGCATAACGTCACGCGACGTCACGTCTGGACACAGAACCCTCTGCAACTCGTGCAACTGCTGCCTGCTGACCTGCTCTGAAGAAGATGGCCCCAAAAAAAGTAACCCGTAGCTCCTCTAGCAAGAAAGGTGCCAGTAAGGAGCAGAAGAAGCAAGTTACCAAGGACACTGGTGTGCCGCCCGCCCCTTTTTTTGTGAGTAAAAAAAAAAGTATGCCTGCAGCAGCTGCAGCGGGATCTGCTGGGGACCAAGCTGGCAGCAGCACCCCCGCTCCATTGGGCTCAGTGCCACCACCACCACCACGCCAACTTAAGTCCAAGCCCTTGAGTGCTGCAGAGGCAGCCAGTATACTTCTTCAATCACCATCGACCAGTGATGTTGGCTCATCGCAAGAAAGCAGCAGCAATGTCCCTCAATCAACACAGGTTGTTGTAGCTCATCTGACGAGTGTTGAACAACCACAGCGGCAACAACAATCACATGTGCAAGTACAAGCCCAAGTACATGTGGAAGGAGAGGCAGCGCAAGGAGATGCGCATGCAGAGGTGCATGGAGGGTCACAACAAGTGCCCACAATAGTTGTTCCTCCCGAAGTAGGGGCACATCAGGAAATCGACAATCAAGGCGAGGTATCATTTGAGGAAGCCACTCCTCCTGATGATCCTTCATTGTCTTCCACAACCCTAGCAAGGAAGAGATCAAGGGTGGTGTCTACATCCTCTTCAAGCACACCTCCTTCTGATGATACGGATCAAACTTGGGAACCAGCACCACAGCCGTCTGAGAGTGAGGCACACCATGATCCAACAAAGGTACTTAAGCGTAAAAGGAAGCTCGTCCAAAGTCTCAGACTTATGGAGTGTGATGAGGCTCAACAAGAAGTGGCGGATACTGCTGCTGATGAAGACTCTGCCAACGACGACCCAGTCATCATAAAGGTCACTGCAGCCCCAGCGGGCATGCAGCAAACAGACATTTTGACCCTAGCCCGAAGAGCTGCTGAGCGTGATGATGATGATGATGTTGTCGATGAGGAGGCAGTGGAAACACCACAATCATTGGAGTTAAGTAGTACACCAACTCGTCCCGCTTCCATATTTCTTTCTGGCAAGAAGAGACCTCCGTCAACCTCGACCTTAATTAGTGGCGGTGAAAGTGCAAAACGTACAAAAGTTGGGCAATCCAGATCCTCCACTTCATCTGGCATTAGCTTCATGACCACCACCACCAGTATCGCCGCCTCCTCCATGTCCCACAGACACTTCAAGTCCCCCGTTTGGGACTTCTTTACTCTTTGTCCAAAAAATCCAAAGTTTGCCATTTGTACCATTTGTAAGCAAGCAGTTAGTCGTGGTAAGCCAGGTACCAACTATGGTACCGGAGGCCAGAGAGGTCATCTTAGGAGACAGCACACTGTCAAATGGTTTGCGCACCTAGATGCGATCAAGAAAGGCCAAATTCAAGGAAACGTTGATGTTTCATCTGATGATGACGAGCAGGAAGAAGACGTGTCAAACACTTCCCTTACACCCAGTACCCCTGTCAGCAGCACACCCAATGTGAGGCACACTAAGAGTGTTGGAGCGAGTGAGACACCAACGCACAAAAGTTCACCAGCGAGCAAAATTGGGTCAACGAAGTCATTATCAGCCCGTAAATGCTTGGTCCAGGGCAACATTAGAACAATGCTTACTTCAGACGTGCCATATGAACGCAACCACCCACTGACGCGTCTGTATAACACTAAGCTGGCTAAAATGCTAGCTGTGGACCTTCTACCTTTTTCTTTTGTAGAAGCGGTAGGTTTTCTTGAATTAGTTGCAACGCTCTGCCCTAAATGGAAGGTTCCGAGCCGGTTCTATTTTGCCAGAGTTGCGGTTCCAGCACTACATGAAGATGTGCTGCAGGCGATTGGGGCAGCTTTGCAGAAGAGTGCTGTTCACACAATACATCTGACAACAGACATGTGGACCAGTGGCCCAGGCGATGATTACATGTGCATCACTGCACACTGGGTCTCTTTTTCAGGTGTTATAGCAAAGCTAAACGCAGGTGTTGACCCGGACCAAGTTTTCAAAGCTGCTCGGAAACATGCAACACTAGCCATGTTTGCCTTGGAGAAAAGTCACACAGCAGAAAACCTTTTGGAAGAGTTTGACAAAAAGGTGTTGTCAATGCTATCCCCCCTAAAACGCAAGATTGGTTATGTTTCCACGGATAATGGCGCCAATGTAGTTAAGGCCATGTCACAGGGTCACCATGTTAGAGTGCCGTGTTTGGCGCACTGTATCAACCTGGTAGTTCAAAAATTCTTGAGTGATAAAGAGAGTCCAGCGTTCGAGGTAATGGCCACCTGCCGCAAAATGTGCAACCATTTCAGCCATTCTTTTAAGGCCCAGAAGCATCTGCGGAGACTGCTACTTCAACGTGGAATGCCAGTGAAAGCACTCATCCAGGAGGTGGCAACACGTTGGAACTCAACCTTCTACATGCTTGAGCGTCTGCATGAGCAGTATACGGTACTCGATCACTATTTCTTGACAGAGGCTACATCTCAGAAGGAGGACCTGCGGATGAGTAAGGCGCAATGGGCCATAGTTAAAAGCCTGACAGACATGCTTCGTCCTTTTGAGTTCTTCACGCGTGCAGTCAGCCAGGAGGACTGTAATTTGGGAAAAGCTATCCCATTGTTGTGCATACTGGAGCACCAACTGATGGCGGTTTCTTCTGAGTTTGAAAAAGATGAAAAAAAAAAAAAACCATTTCATTTTGTCTGAGAAATTATTACATCGCCTACGTGGTGATGAACGTCTTAAAAACATCAACTCAGATCAGCATTACATTTGTGCTACTATTCTGGATCCACGCTACAAAAAGGCGCTGGCAGACAACGCATTCTTTCCTTTCGCTGATGCAGATGTTCAAAAGTACAAACATTGGTTAGCCTGGTCAGCCAAGAGGTTTGAAAAAGAACGGCAGGTTATTGAAGGAGAAGCCAGTACATCAGCATCAGCATCAGCAGGCCATCCGCAGTCACAAGAATCCACTTCTGCACCTGTGGCTGGGGCACAAGTGACCTCTCAGCCGTTAAAGACACCGGCAACTGGATCATCTGCACCACACACAATGACAACACTAACAGTGGCTGGGGAGGAGGATTGGCTAAGTTTGATGGGGTATGGTTCTCTAAAAAATGTCACAGGCACAGCAAAAAGTAAGCAAAGTGGAGGAACAGTTGATGACCTTGAGTCGATGGTGCAGGACTATCTGAATGACTCAACAGTGGTCTTTCTTAATGAGGAGCCATTGCAGTATTGGCATGGCAAAAAACAATTGTGGCCACAGCTCTACAACCTGGCTATAAACTATTTGTCTTGCCCACTCGCAAGTGTGTCTTCTGAACGTGTTTTCAGTGCTGCTGGTGGCATTGTAACTGCCAAACGGAGCCGCCTATCGCCCAAAAATGTGGAGCGGCTGACAATGATCAAGATGAATCAGCACCTCATACCACCAGATTACAAAGTGCGAGAAAGCACGCCACATGAAGACGATGAGGACAGCAACGTAGATGAGGGGATTTTTTCTCTGTTCGGTGCCACTGACCTCATCCAGCCTGAATTCGCAGAGTATGATGACGAAATCTTGTTCTTATTCCCTGACACCGAGCCCTGAAAATGAGACAATCAATCAAGAACTTTCTTTTTCGTCCTTATTCACTCTTATTCCTGTGTGCTTTGTGTCTCTCTTTCTTTGTTTTGCACAGTTAATTTAATTCAAACTTTAATCACCTAATCCCAAAAAGAAGACCATCATCAGAACTGTCTTCACTTGTTTGCTTATTGATTTGAAGGTGCCGCAGTCTACATTCCTCAGGTTCACAAGTTCTGAAGAACATGCTCCTCTATCCTCCTCCTCCAGACTGCGATTTCCCTCCAAGCAGAGTGCTGGATTACGCACAATGAAGAAAGACTCAGCACTTGTGGGGGTGTTGTACTTCTTTGCGGGTGAGTTGACGGTTTTGGGCCCATTGCTGTGAAGCTCTAATAATGGACAAAAGTGTTTTGGACCAAATATGAGGTGAAAATTTCTTGCCGTTTTTGCTGACTTGCTTGCCTTTGAGGTGCTCTTTGGCGGGGTTCCGGGGGTTTGTGTGTAATTTTTGGTGTCTGTCGAAGCACTGCTGCGACAGTCTAATCTTGATTGCATTTGCTTTTCAGGAAATCCGTGGTGGAAAACAGGAGTTATGATGATTGATGATGACCTAGCTGCACAGCGCGTTACTTTGGACCGAAGGCCGAGAGATATTGTAAGTATGAGATTTAGCTTTTTCGCTGTTTGGGGGTGTTGTCGGGTGTTTTTTTGCGGGTGGGTTGGCGCCGGCGGGTCTTGCCTGGGGCATTCCTGGGAAGGTCTAATACCGGATACAAGTGTTTTGGACAAAATCCATAAGGAACAGCCTTTTTTTTGCCATTTCTTCAGACATCTTGCTCAATGTAGCATTTTGGGGGGCTTCCTGCTGTTCGTGGGTGGGTTGCGGCCGGGGTCTCTGTCGAAGCACTGCTGCGACAGTCTAATCTTGATTGCATTTGCTTTTCAGGAAATCCGTGGTGGAAAACAGGAGTTATGATGATTGATGATGATGACGACCTAGCTGCACAGCGCCGCGTTTGGACCGAAGGCCGAGAGACATTGTAAGTATGAGATTTAGCTTTTTCGCTGTTTGGTGGTGTTGTGTCGCGTGTTTTTTTGCGGGTGGGTTGGCACCGGCGGGTCTTGCCTGGGGCTTTCCTGGGAAGGTCTAATACCGGATACAAGTGTTTTGGACAAAATCCATAAGGAACAGCCTTTTTTTTGCCATTTCTTCAGACATCTTGCTCAATGTAGCGTTTTGGGGGGCTTCCTGCTGTTCGTGGGTGGGTTGCGGCCGGGGTCTCTGTCGAAGCACTGCTGCGACAGTCTAATCTTGATTGCATTTGCTTTTCAGGAAATCCGTGGTGGAAAACAGGAGTTATGATGATTGATGATGATGATGACGACCTAGCTGCACAGCGCCGCGTTTGGACCGAAGGCCGAGAGACATTGTAAGTATGAGATTTAGCTTTTTCGCTGTTTGGTGGTGTTGTGTCGGGTGTTTTTTTGCGGGTGGGTTGGCGGGTCTTGCCTGGGGCATTCCTGGGAAGGTCTAATACCGGCTAGAAGTGAGTTGGACAAAATCCATAAGGAAACACCAGTTTTGGCACTTTGTAAGTTAGGGTTCGTTAGGGTTAGCCCTAGCAGCAGGATTGCATGTGTTTAGGGGGGTTCTATTGCAACGCGGTTCTGTTGTTGTAGAGCACTGTTGGAGCGATGCTGGCTATGGATACTTTTGCTTGCAGGCAAGTGGTTTGAATACAATCCACGGTCTGTATTTGGGTCTACTGTTACTTTCAAAGTACGTTTTGTAACCATTTTTCTGCTAGGCATCATCAAAGTGTGACTTTTTGAACCACACAGCGTACATACCTTTTATTTATTTATCAGTGGTATTGTAATAGCACTTCCTGTTTTCCGTTCAATAATTACAGGCCGGGTTTCAGTCAACATCCGCCAGGCAGGCAGTGGACAGGGTGTCTCTTCTGTCAGTGGTCACCACCACATTGATGGACGAAGCGTCAGCTGGAATGGAGGAGTGCCGCCAATAAGAGGAATTGTTTGCTGCATGCAACTTACTTACCAATTTCAACAGGACAACTCCAACAACATACGCAATACAGATACAGTATCCATTGTTGTCTTTTATTCTATGAGTGTGACTGCATGTGCTTACCTTTACTTTGTAACCAAAGATTGTCTGTAAACTCTGTATCTTCAATTATTGTTTGTCCATGCTCTGCTTTTTTTTTCTTCTCTCAACAAAACCTACCCAAAAAGAAACCCCCATTCCCATCCATTTTACAAACCCTAACCCTCTTCCCCCGGGCTGTGTTGTTTTGCTTGATGTCTGACTAAAATGACATCAATAATTCCACACACTTGCTGGGGAGGATAAGGTGATAGCAGCAACAGGCTGGTGAAGGAATACGAGGATATCTTCTAGACTTACTCAGCTTCAGTACTATATCTTCTAGTAGTAGTAGCCAATGTCAAATAAATTCAACGCAAGTACTAGTTATACTTGCAATACTTTACCATTTGTTAGGCTACATTATGGCACTGTTCTAGTGTACTGTCACCTGCTATTTTCTCGATCGTACCGTAACCGTTGTAATGCTACAGTAAGGAGTACAAACAAGGTTTCGTTTTCTTTTTTTCCATAGGCATGCAACTGCCACTGTGTCACACCACTAGTAACACCGCAATGAGGAAATGTCACCCGCCCAGGAATGACAACGTTAATCCCCATTTCACCTGGAGCCAGCCCTGGGCCTAGCCCTAATTTCTAACACAAATTACAGGTAAGATAAGCGTTTGGTGGGAGGTAGTATAATGGAGTATTATTTCGGAGTAGACAAGAGTTTGACGGTTGTACTACTAAAGTCCTACGACTGTTCAGGAAAACAAAGTTACTGTTACACCCCCGCCCCCCACCCACCAGACTGAAAAGCAGTAAAAAACAGGTATGGTCAGATAAAGTAGTTGAAAAATATATTTATTTATCCCTAACAAAATAATCTCCCTCACCCACCCTAACCCCAACGATTGTCTCTGAAACGTCCCAAAACGATCCCAACTCCCAAATCCCACCCCCCAAAAGTCTATAAAAAAAGGGCAAGGGACACTCCACTACTGGAGGGTGCTGGTGCTGGTGCATGATGCGGCATGGGCATCATACTCCTTGCGGAGGGTGGCAAGCTCGGAGCGGAGGCCCTTAACCAAGGTCTTATACCTCAGGACCTCCTGCTCCAGGTTGGACATGCGGACTCGTAGGCGGTGTTGGCGTTCCTTGCAGCTCCTGTGGGGGGCAGCTGGTGTTTCGGGTGCTTGGCGGTGGCGGTCGGCTTTCTTAGCCCGGCTCGGTCCCGCTGGTTTAGTCACGGAGGAGGATGCAGTCGAAGATGTTGCCCCGCTCGACTGCGTGTCCTCCTCCTCCTCCAGGGCCACCAGCCGCCGATACTCGGCGACTGTGGCCTCCAGCCTCCGTTGCCGGGCCAATCTAGCCTGCTCCCTCCTTGTTGTTGATTTGGAAGAAGGAGCAACTATATGAAGAAAGAAAGACATAGTCTGTAACCAATGCTCCTTATTAATAACACAAAGTGATTGAGCCGAAAGTTGGGTCACAGAGTACAAGTAGCAAATTGAAAGCACAGTACATAACTATTGAGGACAGTATCTATGTAACCCTCCCACTTCTGCATCCTTGCTCTAACAGTAGTGGTAGTTTAATGAACTAATTCTACGACCACTATGGACTTCCATTACAGTCGACTATGACAGTACACCAGTCTTATTCTTCTTCTTCTCTCTTGTTTAGGGAAATGGGTACGTTATCTTATGCAAGCCGGCAGAATGACATGGACACAGCACAGTGAAGTTGCACCCGAGAAAAAAAGTTGCACACCATGATGATGGAGACAGACTTGCGTTACTGTACCGGTCCAGTACATGCAGGTGGTGAAGCTATTACTTTTCTATTACGGGTGGCACTGAGAATACTCTGTTACAAGGGCTACTGCTTAATTAATTTACCTTTCACCCTACAGTGCAAATGAGTACTAGAAAAGGAAACTGAAGAAGCTAACTAATTTGATTATCTATCACTTCACATGGGACGTATTTAATGACAGATGAGATGACTTTAGGTGCTTTGCTTAATATTGAGTGAACACAGTGATACACCCACACATGAATGACGTACTACAAGTAAACTAAAGTTATTAAGAGAGGTACGGAGTGTCCACCGTAATAACCAGATATATGCTGTGAATGCAAACGCAATACAAAGTACTGCTACTATTCATGGAAGTATTGGACACATTTACAATTTCTTTTCCTTGCCTTCCCTGCACTGGGACGGACGTGCGGGTGCGGTGGTACATGCTCTTCAAGGTAACACTTACTTCACCTGGCGACCATCTACTCTCTCTAGATACACATTTGCTATGTAAGAGTCAGAGAATACCATGCTCCAGGCATCCATTCATTCAAAGTATACGCACACATACAGTTTCTGTTTCACCCACCCAGGCTGCTGTCCTTCCACCCATCCTTGCTTCATCATTGACCCAGCCATGCACCATACCATATTCTTTCCTTCCCAGCCACCTCTGGGTCCAAGCAAACACATATCGTTCTTCTTTGCCAGCCATCATACAAGTTCGCGTCCCACTTACTTACACCCTTCTTTCGCTTTTCGTTCATCCCATCCATCACGTTCGTCTAAGAACTTATTGGGATTCTTCTCACCAAAAACTTCACAGCTAAGTCGAAGTACATTTCGAGGAGGCTACTACCTGGTTGATTTGTAATTGTAATACACCCGTGCAGAAAGCACACTATGCAGTCTTCAATCTCAATAAGTAAGGAATATATAGCTTACCTGTTTCCGCCACCACCGTTTGATCCCCCACAGGAACGGCCACCAGCTCTTCTACCGCCGCATCCTCCCCAGAGGCCTCCGAGTCCAAGTCCAACACATCAGCCACCTCCGCGCTGGCCCCGTCACCAGATGTTACACCTACAAAGTACATTTAAGAAAGTTAGAATACACCACTCACTACTATATAATATTTGGTCTAGGAGAAATGTTAAAAAAACAGAATACAATGTAATAATTTGTGACTGTCTACTCCATAGTAAAAATGTCCCATTTTCCAGGGAAGGCTGTTGTCTTGCTGCACTTTTATGCACAACTGATGAATGCTTGCTTTTGATTTTTAACACGCACCACTTTTTCTCCTAACAGACAGAAGCTTGACTCCTGAGTCCTAAGAACACGACCAGGATCAAGTTCAAAGTAGGTGAGAGTTCGGCTCGACCACAAGAAATGTGTCCAATTAATCGTCAGCACTAACCACTTTTCCGTTTACAGTTAAATAGTTTTATGACAAAGTAGATTTCAATAAATGTGTTTACTTTTAATAAAGCTTTTACACTTAAATAGACTCTGTGGTTTTTGTTCCTCTAGACTAGAGTGGATGAGCTAAAGGTTTTGGAATTTTTGCAAGCATGAGTGCCTCTGACACTTCTTGACTGTGCTGTGACTCCGTACTACTCTCTTGTCCTGCGTACGATAATCTAGAGATCATTGGGGATCTATAATCGGTGACTTCGGGAGCTGAATGACTCTGCCACACTATCTAGTCAGTAAGGAGACAGTGCATAGAGGTATTGCTGAATATAATGGGAGTCCAATGGAATTGCCAAATGTCCAATCTTAGTTAGCTACACAGACAGACTAATAAAAATAGTCTAGTAATACCACAGGGAGTCATCATATTCGAGGCAGGATAAGAATTTATATTCAGTCTACAAGAAGATCAAAGACGATTTAGAAAAAATCGAATGAGGAACGCTAGGAAAAAATAGGTACTGTTTAGTAAAATGTAAACTTACTGGGGCCAGCAAAGGAGCCCTCGCCTGCCCGATCCTGGCCTGCATCCTCAGCACCCTCCTCCTGTGTCCTCTTGCCCTTGGGGGGAGCTGATGTACAACATGAAAGAAAGAAAAACCATAAAACATGGATGAGATTTTTCAACCAAATCAAACATTTCAAAAGAACAATAACAACATATTTTGGAAAAATAGCAAATAGATAGACAACTATTCCACGGGATCTATCTCATGTGGTATACTACGTTATTCGTATTGCCTGATTTGCGGAACGTTGACTTAGAAAGTTCCTATGTAACTCAATAAACAGACTACTAAAGAGGTTTGCCTAGGCCTGGCACTGCAGGCAGTAGTGCACAACACGTGACAGACAAAGTCCATCCTGCTTGCAGATCAGTGAATACTCAAACTATCAATCCACCCGCCACCACCGCCACTATTTCTTCTGATAGCCATGTGACTGTCTAAAGGAAGGACACTGGACTTCAGTCTGTTGGGGCTGATTTATAAGTCCCTTGCGGAAGTTGCGGCTGATTTTCCTCCATTGTTGCGTGCCTTTTCTGACGCAGCGGCAGAACAAAAGACTCGCCATGGTGTTGGTGCGGCGTATATATTAAAAAAAAAACACATATGGGCATATGGGCGATGCATCACGTTGTAAAGCCCTGCGCCATCAGGGGGCGTTCCGGCGCAAGGGAGGGCGTACCTGCGCAGGAACGAATCCTAAAAGTGGCTGAGGGAAATCTACAAGATGTCAATCAGTCATTTTTATGACAATGATGCATGACTCAAACCCTGCGCGCTTGAAGCCGACGTACGGCTTGATGCAGCATTGGGGAGATAGGGTACCCCAGAGCATTGCTGGAGCTGCGCCATCGTTGGCACGCAACTCCAGCAATGCGCTGCCTTTACGGCACAGATGCGTAAGGCTTCTGTGACGTTTTGGGCCAATGGGTGGTGGTGGCATGGCACACAATTACTGCCGCATCCCTGCTACTTTGCAGGGATGCGCCGGTAATTGAAAATATGACCCTTACTGTCTAGCATTACGCAGTTCTTTTCTTTACAGTACACTGATACATAATTTCTCAGGCCAATGAAATGCTTCTGAACACAACATACAAAACAAAGAAGCATAGTAGCAAGCAAGGCTACTGAGAAGGAGAGCAGTGCACCTGAAAATGAAATGCATAGAAGATTTTGAAATATAATTTACCTCAATGTAATCGGCAGCATTATTGCTCTTGGTAAAGAACAAAGATTTGCAAATAACAGAGCAGGATAAAACAGAGTAGTAAATGTACTACTACTACTACTCACCAAGCCCGGGGACCTCTACGCCGAGCGCGTCCAGCAAGTCCCGCTCCCGGTCCATGACATCGGTCCAGCGGTGGGTGGCCTGGTTATATGTGCGCCGGACCCCAGAGATCTTGTACATGGCCCGGCACACCTTCTCCCACCGCTGGCGGCGCTCCCGGATGCCATAGCCGGTCGCGATCTTGCCGCCTCCCAGGATCGTCTTGGGGAGGCGGCGCTGGACATGGAAGATCAGTGCCGCCACTTCCTCCGCGCTAAAGATCTCCCTCGGGACCACTTGCTCCCCCCTTAAACGCCCGCACGGGAGCCGGGCACGGGGTGCGGGACCCTTCCCCTTCTCAGGGTGCTTCCCGGCTCCCTTTACCATGGTCTGGGCAGAAATAAACTTAAATGATAAAGAAGAAATAGAATAGTGAAGAAGAAAATAAAAGAGTTTAAAAAAGTAGTTTAAAAGTAACTAAAAGCTGCAGAAAACACAAAAATATAGAGCTAGAAAAATAGAGGGTTAGATAATAAGTAAAATTAGATCAAAAAAACTTCAAACAAGCAAAGGATGGCAGAGATTGAGAGAGGATAGAGAAAGCATGCCCAGAACCATAGCAATGAATGAGAAACAAGATGGCCGCGCCCGTTCACGACCGCGTGGGTAAGTTCGCGCGAGATTTTCCTTGCGAGTACGCGCGAACTTGTACTCGCGAGCAGCACACTTTGCGAGATTACACATAGCGGGCGGAAACGGAATTACGTCACGCCAACAAGATGGCCGCGCCCGTGTACGACCGATAGGGTAACTTGGCAAACGAATAGCTAGAAGCGCCTCGCGAACACGCGCAAGATCACGCGAACATACACGTCGCAACAAAAACAATTTTGTATTCGCACGTATTCGCGGCTTCCGAAATCGATCTCGCACGGATTCGCGCCCCAAATAACGCGCGAAATTGCAAAAAAAACGATTTTAGCTAAAATGAAAGCAATGAGCAGGTGCAAAAGTTCAAACTTAACATTAGTAACATTCAAGGTAGTGCTTCCTGATGGGCCCCTCCAGAGTTTGCAACAATTCTATGACCCTGCTATGACCCAAACAGCAGGCTCATAGAATAGCACCATAAAGGTCCTGTAAAAAAAAAATTTCACTGCAACAAAAAGCAAATTACAGATAAGGAAGGAAGCAGGTGCCAGCCAGACTGGAACTTTCAAAATTACTGACACATTAATGAAACACAAATTAATTGATGGCAGTTGAAGAAGGGCAGGTGTGCTAGCTTTTTTCAACCACCATAATCTACAGTAATAAATAAACCTAATAGGTGCCTGTGAGGATGTACTAGAGGGTGGCATGGGTGTCCCAGAGGGTGGCAGTGGTGAAACAGAGGGTGCTGTGAACCTGTGATGATAAACCAGACGTAGAAACAACATAGTCGCGGCCGTTGCAAGCCGAAAAGTAAGTTCGCAATTGCGAACTTGTCCCAAAATCGGCGCGAACACGCGCCAACACAAAAAACGGAAAAATCCGCAAGTCCGCTAGAGTTCGCGGATCTTCGCGGATTGCGAATCCGTAAATACGCAAGTTCGCGGATTGCCAATCCGCAAAATCCGCCCATGCTTAGAAATCAAACAAATTAGATTTCACTTGAGTTTAAGGTATCTAGCCCCAGTGGGCCTCCTAACTATACATCACTGCATTAATTAAATGCATTGTTTCGACCCTCTTGTTATAATTTCTTTTTGCTTTTCTCAGTAGACAACTTAGAAAAAGTTTTTTTTAGCCCCAGTGGGCTTTTCATTCCCCCAATTCACCATACATGAAAAGATTCTCTCAGTATCTGTACATTCTACCGCTTCTTTTCTTCATGTGCTCTAAAGTAAAGGAAACAAATCAGATTATAAATAAAAAACAACCTGTGACTAATCTATACTTATTTGAAAAAAATTGCATCTTAAGTTCCTATCAAGGAGAGAACACAATAAATAGACAAAAATTCTTATAGGCAATTTGGATACTATGTAGACTACTGTTTAAAAACCACTGAAACCGAATTATAATCTTACAAATTCCTATTCTTAATGATGTAGGTCATTTAAATCCCCTATTCTACAACAAATCAGTAATCATGTCATTCATAACAGCTCAACCCAAATGTACTTCAAGCTCTTCGTCGCAATTATGCCCTAACGGAGTCATTGTCTTGTACTGAATAATTATTCTTAACTCGAGCCTCCGTAGGTTTTGGACTCTGTTTCCACCTCTTTCATCAAACTTGATTGTGTCCAACACACAAAAGCTTAGTAATGATGTGTCCTGATTATTCTGGCTTTGGAAATGTCTGGCGATCGGGTACGACTTATCGCCATTCTTTATCGCTCGTAAATGTTCCAAGACTCTGAGCTTAGCCTTTTTGATAGTACTGCCAACATAACACATGTTGCACGGACAGAATAAAGCGTAAACCGCAAATTCTGTGTTGCAGGATGCGTGTTCTTTTATTTGGAATTTTTCAGTTCCTGGAGATAGAGTCACCTCTTTTTTATTGCGACTGTTCTTACAGGCTTTACAGCTTCTACAAGTGTAGAAGCCTTGTATCCCAGCTATCTTGGGGGTTTTGGTTTCCACTGCTTTGCAGAGTTGATCTTTTAATGATTTAGTCCTTTTAAAAGTCACTTGAGGAAATAGATCAACATAGTCTGTGATGTCTGGGTCAGTTTTCAGAATTGGCCAAAACTTGGCCAGACTTCTTCTGATCAGATATGATTGATTACTATATGTAGTAATGAAACGGGTTGTATTCTCTTCCTTATCTTTCTTCGTTCTTTCTAAGAGCAAAGTCTCCCTATCTTTTTCTGCCACTGCTCTCTTAGCTCTATTGATAATCTTCCCTGAATAACCCCTGTTTCTGAATCTGTCAGACATCAATTTTTCTTCTTCTATGTAACCTTGCAGTGTACTGCAATTTCTCTTTGCCCTCAATAATTCTCCCATCGGGATACTTCTGATGAGGGTACTGGGGTGACAACTCTGGGCATGTAGTAAGCTATTCCCTGCCGTGCTCTTTCTATACAGGGTACTCTCCAGTTTGTTATTAGTGACTCTTAACTTCAAATCAAGAAATTCCATATTGTCTTTGCCCCAATGACTCGTAAATTTCAAATTGTATTCATTTTTATTAAGGGTTTCTACAAAGGTAACTGCTTCTGATTCTGTTCCTCTCCATATGACAAAAATGTCGTCGATGTATCTTAACCATCGGACGACTTTCTCAGTATATGTGGGCATTCTGTAGACTACTTCTTTTTCCCACAGGCCCATGAAAAGCCCCGCAAAGGATGGCACAAAGCATGTTCCCATACAAGTACCCAGGTTTTGCCTGTATATTTTATTGTCGAATAGGAAGAAGTTTTGGGTAAGGCAAGTTTTTATTATTTCTAGCAGCATCTGTGTATGTTCTACATAAGAGATTGATATATATATATATATATACCTACTGGCGGTTGCCAGTAGGTGTATATAGTTAGGACCTAGTTACCATAGGAAATTCCGAACATTTTATTGGGAATAACTTTGGCGCCGATTGAGGGATCTGCCTGTAATTTTCCTTACATTTGCCTCGCTGCGCTCCGCTCCTTCCCTGAAAGTTTCGGGGGGATTCGTCAAGCGGGGGCCGAGAAAAAAGGGGGGTCCCAAAACATGTTTTCCCCATGTTAATTTCCATAGGGACATTCTGACAAGGCTACAGCTCGAACGGCTGAACGGAATTATACCAGATTTGGCAAAATGGTAGGGACTGGTATGCAGCCGTGCCTTTTGTATGTTTGGTGTAAATCCCTCCAGTAGTTCTTGAGAAAATTGAATTTGAAATTTTTCAAATGGCATTTTCTATGGGACCTTTAGACACGGCTATAGCCCGAACAGCTGAACGGAATTACACCAAACTTGGCAAAATGGTAGGGACAGGTATGCAGTAGCGCCTTTTCTATATTTGGTGAAAATCCCTCCAGTAGTTGTTGAGAAAATGAATTTGAGAAAATTATATATCTATATGCGCTCAACATTCTATTGGGAATAACTTTAGTGCCGATTGAGGAATCTGAGTGTAATTTTCAAGAATTTTGGCCAGCTCCACTCCGCTCCTTCCCTGAAAGTTTCGGGGTGATTCGTCAAGCGGGGGCCAAAAGGGGGGTCCCAAAACGTGTTTTCCCCATGTTAATTTCCATAGGGACCTTTAGACACGGCTACAGCCCGAACGGCTGAATGGAATTACACCAAACTTGGCAAAATGGTAGGGCCTGGTATGCAGATGTGCCTTTGCTGTGTTTGGTGAAAATCCCTCCAGTAGTTCTTGAGAAAATTGAATTTGAAATTTTTCAAATGGCATTTTCTATGGGACCTTTAGACACGGCTACAGCCCGAACGGCTGAACGGAATTACACCAAACTTGGCAAAATGGTAGGGACAGGTATGCAGTAGTGCCTTTTCTATATTTGGTGAAAATCCCTGCAGTAGTTGTTGAGAAAATCGAATTTGATCAAATTATATATCTATATGCGCTCACCGTACGCGTACGTGCTCGTACCCTTACGTGCGCGAGCGAGTTTCTGATTGGCTGGCAGTCGACTGTCAACATTCCAACTGTCCAAACCAGGAAGTGTTGGCCACCATCTTGTTTTTCAGGAGAACTGAGGCACAAGAGAGCCCAAAACAAGAGTGGAAAACACAAAAATGGGGCAGGGTAGAGACCCCCCAACCCTCTAGCCCTTCTCAGGGGGTCCCAAAAGGACCCCCGAGGGCAAAAAAAAGGGGGTACGCGCACCGTATGCATAGGGTATGCGTACCGTGCACGTACCCCGCAATTTAAAAAAAAAATACTATTTTTTTGCACTTGGTGGTCCTTCTGGGACCCCCTGAGAAGGGATAGGGAGTCAGGGGGTCTCAACCCTGCCCCCTTTTCGCGTTTTCCACTCTTGTTTTGTGCTCTCTTGTGCCTCACTTCTCCTGAGAAACAAGACGGCTGCTCAGGTGGTCCCAGAAGGATAATAACATATATAAACGTTATCCGCTAATAGAATTAGCATTTACAAAACCTTTGAAATTTATTGAAAAAAAATATAGGTTTCACGCCTGATATAGCTAGGAATTAGCATTTAAAAAACCTTGCAAATTCACTGAAAAAACCATAGGTATCAAGCCTTATATAGTTAGGAATTAGCATTTAAAAAACCTTGCAAATTCACTTAAAAAACCATAGGTTTCAGGACTTATATAGTTAGGAATTAGCATTTAAAAAACCTTGCAAATTCACTTAAAAAACCATAGGTTTCAGGCCTTATATAGTTAGGAATTAGCATTTTAAAAACCTTGCAAATTCACTTAAAAAACCATAGGTTTCAGGCCTTATATAGTTAGGAATTAGCATTTAAAAAACCATTTAAATTGCTCCTATATAGTTAGTTGTACTAACTATATTTCGGCACCCGCAATCCACTGCTGATGATGTCACATATTACATCATTCATGACATGGTCAGTGACATCATTGATGACATCACTGATGACATCTCAAATGACATCACTGATGACATCACTGATGATATCTCATTTGACATCACTGATCACATCACTGATGATATCATTCATGTGATAATACGATGCACCTCCTCACACTCTAATATAACCTTTGATACACCCAGTGTTAAATACAGACTCCCATTCTTGAATCCATTGACACACCAATACCAGTTACTACATACGCACTCACTGATTCCTAGGTCTACACACACATTCACTCATTCACCCATAGAATCACTCATACATACAGTCACTCATCAATACAACACTATCATATGCATTCATACACCTATACAGACACTCACACACTGCCACTCATCCATGGAGTTACTCATGCACCTAGTCAGTCATGCAAAGAATCAATCACACTTCCATTTCCTCAACTATACAGTTATACACACAACACCTTACTTATTCAAACATATACTAACACATACTTACTCTCTTATACAATCACTGATACAAGTACACAATGATCCATATAGCCACTCGCACATTCACTGGCTCTCATGTATAGTCATTTATATATGCCAACTCTCACATGCACTGTGTTTTACATATGTACTTACTTGCACATGTAGTACTGAGATATCCATTCACTCACCAACACACCCATGCACACAGTCAACCGCCCATATAGCTGTTTCCACATGCACTCTTGAACTCATACACCTAGTGAATCAACTGCTCACACATCTATGCACAGAGTCACACACCTCCCAGCCACCCACACACACACTCAGTCTCCCATTCAAATACTTGGGCAACCAATCAATAACCCATATAGCCACTCATATAGCTACTGATCAACACATGCAGCAGCTTACACAACAACAGACATACTGATGCACACATTCAGACAGTTTAGTCACTAACCCATGCATTTAGTAGGACACATTTAATCACTCACTCATACAGTCAGTCACGCACCTACTAAATCCTTCATCCAGACACTTATACATCCACTCATTCTTCAATATGTAAAACATATTTAAACTTTACAGAAACACACAGTCATTTGAGATGTCATCAGTGATGTCATCAGTGATGTCACTGACCATGTCATGAATGATGTAATATGTGACATCATCAGCAGTGGATTGCCGGTGCGCGAAATATAGTTAGTACAACTAACTATATAGGAGCAATTTCAATGGTTTTTTAAATGCTAATTCCTAACTATATAAGGCCTGAAACCTATGGCTTTTTAAGTGAAAAAAAAATATATATATATATATATATATGGATACCCCTCGGTTCCTTTTCGCCAGAATTTGCAGCGCTCTCTCGCCGGTTCTCACAGCCAATTCCCCCAGCTGGGAGAAAAACGGGACGAACTCGCGTTTGTCTTCACTTATGTGCTTTTTTATTTAATCCTCAGAGCATGGAGTTTCTCAAGCAGGCAGGCACAAATCTATGCGTTTCGGGATAGCATATCCCTTGTTCACGATCAATTTGGCTCCAGGCTCTCAGTCTCAATATAGTGAGTCACATTATTACATTATCTCCTGTTTGATGTTATTTTGGCCCTCGGCCTTCTGGATGATGTAGTTTTTTGCAATTTTTTTCATACATTCTTTTATCCGTCTACATAGCCTATGTCCTTCTGCTGCAACTGCCCTTTCCAACGCTGTATTGGGTTTGTGATTGGTGCTGTGGTTACTGAGATTACCCGCCTCAAAGGTTTGGGCTCTCTCTTTATAATATTAGTATGGATTAGTATGGATAGCTCCCGCGCCTAGGATTGTGTTGAGAACTGGTACACTTCTGCTACTCAGGCATATAAGTGTCACAGTAAACAACAGGGAGGGACATTGGGAGGACAATATTTGACGGGGTCCAGTGTGCGTGTCCCATCAGTCTATATAGCAGAAAGATGCACACAGTTCCCCAGGGGAGTGGTATTAGAACAGTGAAGTAATCTTTCTTCCTCTCTCTAAGAGATACACGTGTGTAGGTATATCAAAATGAATCAGGGAAAGGTATCCCTTTTCGGAACTAGGGATGCCTCACACAACAGGCTGGCTTAACGGCTGTTGTCATATCGCCAGCTAGTCGTCTCGTGTCATCATCGGCTTCCTGCTCCAACGTCAAGCCAGCGCTGCAATGCCTGACGGGTAGCACACAGTGCTACACTTTTGTGGAGATCTTTTGTTCCTGGCCGTTGATCGAGTGGGTGTGAGGGCCCCAGGTTGGGAAGTAGTGAGCGTGGGGGAATATGTGAATAAAAAAGGTTGGTATAGTCTACTCCATTCAATTTATTCATGTAGTTAACCACCTTATTAAAACAAGAGGGGTGCTGGGACACAAACAGGCTATGGAGATTGGTCCCGTTCAACCCTCGTCTGTGAACAGGTCAACATGTTTCAGGCCCTATCGGCAATTCTTCAGGACCTAGGGTGTGCTCATAAACTTAGTGATAAGCCCAGAGTGGGCTGAGGAGTGTGGAGAATACAACCTGTGTGGTTGCTGACTCGAGCAGGAAGGGTTCCTGCGTCGTAGGTCTACCCCTCAACGATGGGTATTAGTGCCCCAAGGCTGTTCTCGTGGGACCTGCGTTGTGAGAAAATTGTCTCATTAGCGCAGCGGAGTAGCCTCTCCACCTAATCCCACGCCCCGACGTGGTTTAACACGTAGAGCAGCCGTGACCTGTTCACAGACGAGGGTTGAACGGGACCAATCTCCATAGCCTGTTTGTGTATTGGTATAGTCGTTGGTATGAGCCAGACAGCATAGTAGAGTGACTCTATGAACACTCTCCCTGTGTTACGAAGAGGGAGGCCCTGAAGTGCCCCAATTCAACCTGTATTACTATGCTGCACACCTGCAACATGAGGCCAGGTAGTTTGACACAGGAGGTAACTGGGAACAGCGCTTACTGGTGGGAATGGTAACAGCAGAAAGTCTGCCCTTTGCCCTAATGGAGGGATCTGGAATCACCAGGGGGCAACCATTCACAGTGCGCCACAAGACTCAGGTATGGCAACAGTACATCAGAAAAATACTGAAACATTCCCCTTTTCATCTGGAGCTCCCCATATGGATTTTAGCACCGGTTAGACAAATGATGGAGTATATGTCATTCCAAACCTGGCGGGAGGGTAGGTATGAGACCTTGGGAAACATTTAACTGTCCGAGGACTCTCTTACATACAAACAGGCCTGCAAAGCTTTTACGATGGGGCAGTATCTACACTATGCAGGATTGACAGATATCACACGTACAACTTGGCCCACATTCCCAGCAGTTCCACAAACCACAAGTACAATGGACATTCTTCCAACTTGTGGAGCGGGCCGACACCTGATAGTGCACCTCTACAGGGTGCAACAAGATGCGACCACCCCACTACTTAAGTCACGCATGGCGTGCGATGCAGATCTCAAGGCCTCATTAAGTGGACGCCTGTTGCTGGGCTTACATGTACAGTGTCTTGTAATGCCCGGTTTAAATTGTTCCATTACAACTTTCTTCACAGGGCCTATGTGACCCCCAACACACTCCAAGGCATAACACCTCTCAGACTCGATAAATGCCCACGAAGTAATGTCAATAGTGCAGGCTTTATACACTTAGCATGGTGGTGGCCCCTGGTCCGGATCTGCTGGGCACAAGTGGTGTCAGAACTGCATAGGATCACACACATCTATATCAGTGACACTCCATTGGCCTGTCTATTGGGCCACATTAAAAGGCAGAAGAAGTGTAAAATGACCATAAGTTCTTACAGCTGGCCTTAGTGTTAGCTAAACAAAGGATGGCCATTACCTGGATGAGACAGCAATCCCCTACAGTAAAATATTGGCGACGAGATGTTCTGGAATGGGCTCTGGCAGAAGAGTCACATTTGAAATTGAACAGGAGGGATGACAAACTAATGGATGTTCTGAATGCCTGGAGAGAGCTAAGTACCACCGTCCTCACGTTAGCTGCAAGAGCTGACTCCGCAGAGGACCACAGTACTGGGGTGAGTGAGGATGGCGATGAGAGTGAATGAATGGGGCTGATCCGTTTGGAGGACAAATTATATGTTCCCAGTATTGACTAGACGAGAATGCACGCTAAAGCAAACCTTCCTGGGAAGAAATTTGGAATTATAATTCCTTACGCGAATGTTACGCCCAGTGTATGCTACCTGTCCATGTCTATCTCACTGTCATGTATTGCAATCAACTGTCTTAATATTTGAAACTGAAAAATAAATGTTAAAAATAATGTTAATTTGTGACAATGTTCTTATTCCTACAGCTTTTGAACCTCTTTTCTGGTTTTCTTAATTTATGTTCTAGTTTTCTCACAATATGTTATATCTTATAAAATTGGTTCAGGCATTGATGTTCTTTGTTTCTTTAACTGTACTGGTGTTTGATCAGTTTCATAAACATTATAGCTCACAGATTTTCACTGGGGATTACCCTGCTGTTCGTTTCAAGCTATTAATAGTAAGCCAAGATTTAATGTATTGAATCAAGTTTTCCTTTGAGTCTTTCGGTTTACACACAGTGTGTGAGCTATGTCACAGCTCAAATGGTGGTGACTGAAATGTCTTCACTTATCTGAGCATACAATCTGCAGGCTCCTGTTATCTTTTAGGTATATCGTAGCCTCCTCCAAGCCACCAGATACTGTAATTGGCCTTGATTTATACATGAGACTACGATCTCCTCTTCGTATTCTAGAGGTCAGTCTATCAAAACTGGATGAGGAGTTATTACTACAGCTGAGGTGGAGCCCTAACTCAAGATATATGAAATACGGGATGAATGTGTCAATGCGAGGGGAGTGACTGAAGAAGTGCCCAACTTCCATCTTACAGAAGAAGGACCAACAAATCGAGGCATGAGCTCTGGATTTGTTAAGTACTTAGAAGACCAGAAACCCCTATCCCCTTCTGGTGTACAGGTTCTCTACTTTGGAGTCTATATACAAAGCATTCATATTATGCTCTGGCTTGCAACAGATTTTGTATGTAGCCTTTTGGATACTCTGTAATCATTGCAGAGTATGGTCACTGAGGAAACTGTGGAGGTACTGATGCTTGGAGGCTCACCTGTGGATGGAAAGCATTTATACAGTAGAATTGAGAACTCCCTAATAAAGAGAATAAAGAGTTACTGTATCCAAATCTTGCCAGTGCAATTGATTAGTACAAGACATTTTGATGATCCATCAAGAAACATTGAAAACATTATCCTATAGATTGATTAAGCCTCTCTGTCTGCCCATCCATTTGTGGATGGTAGCTGGTAGATTTGAAATGCCTAGTACACACTCTTCTAATCAGTTCCCATCAAATGACAGCTATGACTTGAGCTCCTTTATATAAGACTAGCAGCCGGTCCCGACGTTGTCCGGGTATGAAATAGAATGTGTGTAATGTGTGTGTTCAGATAAGGTAATTCGCGTGTTCCCCGCTTGAGGCCCAGCTGCAGCCCTGGTTGATGTTAGCAGGCACGTGTCCCACCGCTTGAGGCCCAGCTGCAGCTCTGGTTCATGTTAGCAGGTGCATGTAATTAGTGTAGTGATCCGCCGCCTGAGCCCGGCTACAGCCCTGGCTGATGTTAGCAGGCACGTGTACTTTGGTTTAATGTGATAGTTCAGTAACAGCGCGCATGAGAGGCTGCAGTAATTGTCCCCGCAGACACGCTCAGTCGCGTGTATCCCCGCTTGAGGGCCAGCGGCGACCGTCTAACAATCAGAATTGTGTGTTTCTTGAATGATTGTTTCCCGCTGTTTTTACTTTTTTATGACCCACACCGACGCTCTTCGGCCCGAGTGCTTTTTAGACGCACTCAGGCCAAGCCACACACTGCATTAGGCACCCCAAGTATGTGTGAGACAACGGGCAGTCCCCCAAGGGATTCTTGCAAATGGTTACTTACCAAGCTTCGAGGTAAACGCCTTTGTGACGCCCCCAGCACACGGCCACAGCAGACAATCTGATTAATGTACGACCCAGATGGCATGAAGTGAGGAACGTAGCACACGCCCCCAGCGTTTGTCATGCCCCCAGCGTGCCCCTTGATGCAGCGCAAGTGCGTAATTGGCGCTTCACATGGCATGAAGGGCGGCCACACGCCCACAGCGCGGACACACGCCCACAGCGTTTGTCACAGCCCCAGCGTGTCACACCCCCAGCGTGCCCCTTGATGCGGCGCAATTATGACTCACATGGCATGAAGGGCGGAATGTACCACACGCCCCCAGCGTTTGTCACGCCCCCAGCACACGCCCACAGCAGAACGCAGACACGCCCACAAGGGACTACTTTGCTGGCACAGTTCTTTTACCTTTTAAATGTATATGGTGGCCGTGTGCATAGCATATGTCCTTCTGCTGCAACTGCCCTTTCCAACGCTGTATTGGGTGTTGTGATTGGTGCTGTGGTTACTGAGATTACCCGCCTCAAAGGTTTGGGCTCTTTCTTTATAATATTAGTATGGATGTGAATGATGAAGATACCTGCTAGTTGTAATGCAGTGGGAAGTTTTTTTAGTAGAATGTAGTATGCCATTTTAGTAAAATAATCCACAACAACCACCAATGCTGTCAAACTATTTGATGGAGGTACTTATACAGTAAAGGCCATAGAAATGATGTTCCAGTGTTGTGTCGGAATAGGGAGAGGTTGCAAGATGTCTGTCTATGAAAGGACTTGGTTTGATCACTGTTAGAGATGGGATTTCTGGTTGGCTACGGCAAGCGCCTAAGCCAGGCAGAAACCACCACTCTATTCAGGGCAAGGGAGTCACACGCCGAAGATAACCCCTGCTCACCCCCTTGGTAGCTTGGCACAAGCAGTCAGGCTTATCCCGGAGGCAATGTGTAAAGCGCTTGCGCAACACACACACAGCAGCGACACACTAGGCACACCACAAAAGAGACTCCACACAAGGTTATATAAAAGATTGCCTTTGTATTATCATAAACTCATTAGATCCTAATCACACAATATACACTGTGCCAAATGGCACTATGTCAGTGGTTCCCATCCTTTTCCAAACTGCAGCTCCCTTTACCTATTAACTGATGGCCGCGGCTCCCCATTATGTTACCTTTTTTGGCGGGTGGTGAATGTAAGCCCATTCTCGGAAGTACTTTCATGTTTTTCCCTGAAAATAATTGGGATGAAGATGATGAAGGTATTATATATCATAGATGTAATCCTATTCAGGCCACTGCAGAGCCCCAAGCTGTGTCTACGACTGATTGGACTTATTGGAGGGACATAGTGTTCTCAGAGAAATGAATAACTGTAACTTATTTTCTAAAGTGAATAAGCAGATTTTCTCACCTAAAAATAAATAAATCCTAAAGCAGCCTTGGAATTTAGAGACCTGGATGTTAGCCCTGGTTTAGATCAGGTCGAAAACCATGAAATTGTGGACAAACATCTGTGTTTCTAAGCTTCCTAAATTGTAGATATTTGTAATAAAAAACGCATATCCCTTGCTCCCCACCTCCCACCCCCACATTTTTCTGAATAAGTGCATAAATAATATATGTGCCTCTTTGCAAATAGATACTTAATCTTACCTCTTATCTCTGGCGCTAAGACCTCAGCAGCAGCTTTAAAATTTTGAAAGACCTTAGTAGATGTCAGGGTTGAGCTGCAATTTTGAGCAAGGACCCTCGAGTAGAACAGCAAAAGGAGAGAGACAGCACACCATCATGAAGAGACAGTCACCCGCCTTTGCTGCTTGCTGAGAACTCAGCAGGAAATCAGTGCAGGACCGAATCTGTGGGCAGTCTGACTCAGTGGAACTCCTGGAATGCAGACAAGCACTTCCGTTTTTAGAACCAGCTCGAAAGCAAATGCATTGAAATATCCTTGTCTCCCTGCTGTCCTGATACTAAAAGCCTTAAAATTGAGGTTGCACTGACCTCTTATGGCCCAGGGCAACCACTGCAGGCCTGATCACACAGAGCACTGTTGAACTTCGATGCATATAAGTGCAACACACTATTTATTACTGATTTCCAAACTGTGTGCTCATCTGTTCGTGGCGCCCCTGGCTAGTTTTCACGGTGCACCAGGGAGCCGCGGCGCACAGTTTGGGAACTGCTGCACTTGGTAGCAATTTACCGGAGACTTATATATTTGACAGGTCCAATCGGGCCACTGTCAGAACCATCAAGAAGCACAAGTAACAAACACAACCAGTGACTACTGATAAAATACTGTACTTAGCGGAAACATATGCATAAACACATTAGGCATAAATCACATTTAGAAGTGCACCGTAGTAACACTCCCTAGGTGCATTCATCACCTCAGGCATAAACACATTATGCACAATTTCTGGGCCTTGCGCCTTCCCAGCACCTCAGGTGCTCACAGACCAACTGGCCTTCCTCGGGAGCCAATCTGGGACTTCCCCGCCATGCCCTTCGTCCATCTAAGTCAGGGCGCTATAATCACAGGGCCATCCAACTGGCCCTCTGGCTGCCAATGCAGCAGAGAAATGTGCGTGATGCACAGCGGGGTGGGGGTGCATCTCACTCCTTCCTCGTCATAAATATAAGAATGCTCCCGGCATTGCAGCTGCTCGCGCTCTCGCAGTGCAGCTGAGAAAATTAGCACTGGCACCAACCATGCCTTGAGAGGCCATTTCACGGGGGTTCCTCCTCTGCTACTCCCAGGCACCATCAATGCTCAATTTTAGCCCCACTCACCAGGGGTGTTCTGTGCCAGATCTAAGCACCGACAGTGGACCTGGAAAGCCCCTGCTCACGGGGCCTCTTCTAACTTCGCCCGGTCCCTTCCGCTATATGCAGGACTTTGGCCGGAAACCCACGAGGTTCCGGTCACTCTTTAGAATGCTCACCAATGCGGGGCAGGCTCCCGCCTGGATCTTCGGCTCATCTTTGGGTGCGGGCCATGCCCACAACCAGTCCTTCTCTTGTCTGGCTTCTGTTCTGCGTTGGGCCCAATTGGCTTCTCCCGCCGGCCCCACCTACGATCAGGCACTTGCCTAACTTCCGCCCAGGTCGTTGCCGGACAATCCCCGACAGGAATTCCCTGCCACTGGGCTCTTCTTTAGGCAACACGGAGCGAGCCTCCTCCGGGGCACTCCACACAAAGCTCTCTCCTCCACATGGCAACACGTAGGAATGTTGAGCCAACTTCTAGGGCTCCAAGGTAAAGAAGGGACAGCACTTCTGCTCGCGCTCACCGCCAATCACTCCCCTCAGGTCTGGGCAGTGCCCTCCTTGCGCCGAGTGAGCTCTTCAGGATACTTAGTCCAAGGTCGCCGGGGGCAGAACTGGGCACAGGCAGGCCAGCACATAGGGACCCCCAGCAAGCAGCAGATAGCTCCCACGATGGTCCCTCCTGTTCCCCAGCTATCTTCACCCCAGAACAGGTACAAGCAAGCACCCAAACAGCACAATTTCAAGGGGTCACAGCCCCAATATTTATACTTCATTTGTCTTTGTTCTGCCCTGGCACAGTGCTGGGTGAACCATTTCCAACTGGTTCTGGGAGTACCAGCCCCTATCACTCCAGAGCAGTACATGCAATACACATCATGCAGGCACAAAGACACATAGCACACAAAAATGCCAATTTCTAAAAGTGGCATTTCTAAAATAGTGATAATAAATCTGTGCACACCATTACGTAGCATTTATTATCACTATTCCAAAGAAACCAAACTTGACCACGCTGCTCCTCTCATATCAGAAATTACCACTGAACACTTATCAGGGAATCCCCAATGCATTTATATGAGAGGGCAGCCTCACAGCAGTGAGAAACTAAAATGGCTGTTTGTCACTACCAGGACATGTCACACAATTAAGGTACATGTCCTAACTCTTACCTATAATGCACCCTGCCCATAGGGCTAGCTAGGGCCTACCTTAGGGGTGACTGACATGCAGTAAAAGGGGGGCCACAGAAGTGGCACCGACTTTATGTGCCACGTCACAGCGGCAGAAAACTGCACACAAAGGCCCTGCAATGGCAGAGGCCTCAGACAGGTATGAAAGGCTATTTTGATGTGTGTTGCCGTAAGCGTTGCAAGCCCAACAGTAGCATTTAATTTACTGGCCCTGAGTATCTGAGATACCACTTTACAAGGGGACTGACAGGTAAATTAAAAACGTGAAACAGGTGTAGACCAATCTTACCATGTTTACCACAGAGAGCACACACACTTTACACTGGACAGCAGCGCTAAAGTGCCCAGAGTCCTAAAACCACCAACACCAGGTCAGAAAAAAGACTAGGAGGAAGGCCAAAAGTTCAGGGATGACCCTGTAAAAAGGGTCATGTCCAACAATCACATATGACATAATTCTGAACATACTCCTTTATTTATGTTTTGAGTGAGAGCTACCAAGCATATTGGATGACTAAGTCCTACAGCTTCCTCTGACATGGGTGTCAAGCTGCAAAAGTATCATGACACTAGTCCTCTTGCAAGGAAGGAATAAATAACAGAAGCTATCTCATACGCGAGAACCAAGACGGAAGATAACAATAAATGTGAGGGATGGGTAATAGGTGTTAATTGATAAGAAGTGACAACACATTGCCGACAAAGGCTGCATATCAGAAATTACCTTAAGCACTGTCTCAACCCTTAACACCCTGGAAGTATCTAATTATCAGGAAGTGAGTCAGTCAGTTAACTGTCATGGCTTGTCACAGGTACTGACCCCTGTCTTATCCACCTCTGGTCCTGGGCATTATTGGCCCTCCCCTTCCATCCCTTGCTCATGAAGTTACATACAGTCAGCATGACGTGATCAATTCCACCTAAGATTGTGGTTGTCACGTGTGCTGCCAGTTGTTAGCATCCTATGCCACTAGCACAGTCAACCCTGTACCAGTGCAGGCACTGAAAAAACTGTGACTGTATGGTGGCTGAATGGCAAGCTACAGGGGTACTCAATGATCTGCTGTAGGATTGAAGGATCAAGTATTTGAGGATCTACTTAAGGATTTGAGGATCCTGAGATTTAAGGGTCTACTGCAGGATTCAAGGATCCCACAGTCTATAAAAGCCTCTCCGAGGACATGGTCAGGTGCTTTGCTCCCTGTTGAGGAGAGGAATCCTTTTCTTGGATTCTGTTGTTCACCTATGTTCCTCTGCTTGGGCTCAGCTCTACATCCTTGGACCAGTCAATATTATCTTCAATTCAGACATCGAGAACATCTTGCTAGACATTTTCTGTTAACTGCTCTTCTTGAAATTCTTTCCACAGCAGCACCTCAAAGATTTTCCTTAAATCTTTGGTATCCTCCAACCTCTCCCAGTGCTGTTTTCTGAGTCCTATGGATAATGATAGCAAGGGAGAGTTAGCCATTAATTGTTTAGATTGTACAACTCCTGTGGGGCCATTGTACTGTCCCCTGTACCCACACATTGGGATTAGCTCACCTCTTCAAAGTTTGGGCTGGAATAACTATCTCTTGAGACTACATAGTGTTATATGCAGATGCTGTGTGAACCTTTGTTTTTAATTGGTTTCTCAAGTTGCTGGGCAATAGCATAGCAATTGTTATAGGACATCATAACAAGACCAGTATCATGACCATTCTTGTGACTCTAAAAAGATAGAGGTACTGTGCCATTGATACACTGAATATTTACCATGGAGCATCAGCTATCTGAGTAATTCTTGTGGGCATCTCGTTTCCTGCAGAATGTTACTCTTCTTTTACCAAAATCCATATAAATGTAAAAACTGTTTGTATTTTAAGTTGATGTAAGAGCAGAGAGTAACAGTAATTTTATTTTGTGGTTAGTGTAAAAAAGCTGTCACTCGTGAGAGATTGCAGAAAACCTGAAAGAAGCGCTATCTGACAGGACGAGCCGCGTGACTACAAACTGACAACATCTCTTGTGTATTTTCTCTCATATACCTTTCCTGCTTTCCCTCTCTTGACTGTCAGTGCTGAGTTCAATCTAGAACAGGTGTCTCCAACTGGTTGATTGCGAGCTACCAGTAGTATACAAGTCAAGTCAAGTCAAGTCATAAAATTTGTATAGCGCACTACATACCCAGAGGGTTTCAAGGCGCTTAGGAAGGGGAGGAGGATTATTTGTCAAATATCCACGTTTTAAGCTGCTTTCTGAACGCTAGGTGATTCTGGGTGAGGCGAAGGTAGGCGGGGAGTGAGTTCCATGTTTTGGCAGCCAAGTATGAAAAGGATCTGCCTCCCATGGTGGTCTTGTTGATGCGAGGTACAGTGGCGAAGGCTTGGCTGGAAGAGCGAAGTTGGCGGGGGGGGGTGTAGAAGGACAGTCGAGAGTTGAGGCAATCTGGACCGATGTCGTAGAGTGATTTGTGTGCGTGGGTGAGCAGTCGGAAAGTGATCCTCTTATTGACGGGTAGCCAGTGGAGGTCTTTAAGGTGACCAGAGATGTGATCGTTTCGTGGGATGTCTAATATGAGCCTGGCTGAGGCGTTTTGGATTCGTTGTAGTTTCTTCTGGAGTTTAGCGGTGGTACCTGCGTAGAGGGTGTTTCCGTAGTCCAGTCGGCTCGTGACTAGAGCGTGGGTGACTGTTTTCCTTGTCTCGGAGGGGATCCAGCGAAATGTTTTTCTGAGCATGCGGAGAATGTTAAAGCAGGAAGAGGATACGGCGTTGACTTGTCTGTTCATTGAGAGTGAGGAGTCAAGGATGACGCCAAGGTTCCGTGCGTGGTCTGTCGGGATGGGTGCTTTTCCAAGGGCTTCCGGCCACCAGGAGTCGTCCCATGCAGAGGGGGATGAACCTAAGATGAGCACTTCTGTTTTGTCTGAGTTCAATTTCAGGCGGCTTTGTTTCATCCATTCGGCGACTTCTTTCATTCCTTTGTGTAAGTTAGTTTTGGCGGTGCTGGGGTCCTTGGTGAGAGAAAGGATTAGTTGAGTGTCATCCGCGTAGGAGATGATGTTGAGGTTGTGTTGGCGGGCGATGGTCGCGAGGGGGCTCATGTATACGTTGAAGAGGGTGGGACTGAGTGAGGATCCTTGAGGTACGCCGCAGATGATTTCAGAGGCTTCGGACTTGAATGGTGGTAGGCGGACTCTCTGGGTTCTTCCGGTGAGGAACGAGGTGATCCATTCCAGTGCCTTTCCTTGGATTCCGATGTTTCTGAGGCGTTGTAAAAGGGTGCTGTGGCAAACTGTGTCGAAGGCTGCAGAGAGGTCGAGGAGGATGAGGGCGACTGTGTCTCCATTGTCCAGTAGAGTTCGAATGTCGTCTGTTGCTGCGATGAAGGCGGTCTCGGTGCTGTGTTTGGCACGGAAGCCAGATTGTGAGGGGTCGAGTGATTTGTTGGCTTCGAGGAAGGTGGCGAGCTGGTTGTTGACGGCTTTTTCGATGACTTTGGCCGGGAATGGAAGAAGCGAGATGGGGCGGTAGTTTTTGAGTTCGGTGGGGTCTGCTGTTGGTTTTTTCAGAAGGGCGGTGAGTTCAGCGTGTTTCCATTCCTCCGGGAAGGTGGCGGAGTTGAGGGAGCAGTTGATGACGTCTCGGAGGTGCGGAGCTATGACAGAGTCTACTTTGTTGAAGATGTGGTGAGGGCATGGGTCTGTGGGGGATCCAGAGTGGATGGAATTCATCAGGCGGATGGTGTCCTCCGTGGAGATTGGGTTCCAGGCGTTAAGGGTGTTTACGGGGGGAGGATGGTCAGCAGACGGTGGGGTGGGTTGGCTTCCGGGTTGGTTGTCAAAGCTGTTGTGGATGTCTGCAATCTTGTTGTGGAAAAAAGAGGCTAGGGAGTCGCAGAGGGTTTGAGAGGGGGTGATGTCGTTGGAGTTGGCCGGGGGGTTGGAGAATTCCTTGACGATGTTGAAGAGTTCCTTGCTGTTGTGGGCGTTGTTGTCAAGTCGATCTTTGAATGCTGTTTTCTTGGCTTTTCGGATTAGTTGGTGGTGAGTGCGGGTGGCGCTTTTGAAGGCGTTCTTGGAGCTGGTGGTTGGGTCTTTTTTCCAGGCTTTTTCAAGGGAGCGGCATAGTTTCTTGGATTTCTTAAGGTCATCGTTGAACCATGAGGCCTTCTTGCTGCCAGGTTTGCTTTGACGTTTTTTCAGTGGAGCTAAGGTGTCGGCGGTTTTGGATAGCCAAAGGGTGAGGTTGGAGGCGGCTTCGTTGGCGTTAGAAGAGAGGGCTGGGGAGGTTTGAAGGAGCGATGTGGAGATCTGATCCGTGGTGATTTTATTCCAGTTTCTTTGTAGAGTTGGCTGGAGGTGGATGATGGGTTTCGGCTTGTTGTAGGTGAAGTGAACGCAGCTGTGGTCAGTCCAGATGAGATCCGTAGTGTGGCTGAAGGAGACATGGTTGCTGGAGGTGAAAATGGGGTCGAGTGTGTGGCCTGCGATGTGGGTGGGGGAAGTGACCAGTTGTTTAAGTCCGAGGTTGGCGAGGTTGTCTAAGAGGGTGGCGGTGTTGCGGTCGTTGATCTTTTCAAGGTGGAAGTTGAGGTCTCCCAGAAGGATGTAGTCTTTGGAGGAGAGCGCGTGAGGGGTGATGAAGTCCGTGATGTCTTCACTAAATTTTGCGCGGGGTCCTGGTGGTCTGTAGAGGAGGGTGCCTCTAAGAGTTGTTTTGGGGTCGATGTGGATCTGGAAGTGGAGGTGTTCGGAGTTAGCGAGGTTGGCGTCGGAGCTGGTAGAGATGCGGATGGATTTCTTATGGATGATAGCGATTCCTCCTCCTGTATGGTCGGTGCGGTCCTTGCGTGTGATCTTATAGTCATCAGGGATAGCGATGGCGATGTCAGGGGCGGAGGAGGCGTTCATCCATGTTTCCGTTAGGAAGGCGATGTCTGGAGAGATGGTGTCTAGTAGGTTCCATAGGTCGATGGCGTGTCTGTGGACCGAGCGGGTGTTGAGCAGGATGCATTGTAGGTGGTTGGGGTCCGGAATCAGTGGAGTGGTCGTAGCGGAGATGTTGGTGGTACCGCTAAAATTGCAGGAGAAGCAAGAGAACGGTCCATGGGTGCGTCCAGGAGCGGCTTGGACGCAGTTGTGGGCGCGACCGGGGTTAAGGGCTAGGAGGGTGGAGGCATCGTAGGTAACGCGGGGGGGCTGGGCAGCGCGAGGGGCAGGGGGTCTGGCGCTGGGCGCGGTCCAGGCGCGGACGGGCGTAGACGGGCTTACCTTTGGCGCACCTTCGGCGCGGATTGGGCGCGGTCGCTGCGCGTAAACGCTGCGTATACAGATACCTTCAGAGTACCCCACAGCCTTGAGTTCATTTTTAAATAAGAACAGGGTCACATTTTCCTGTTGAAGTTGAGGGAAGGTTGTGTTTATTTTACTTTATTATCTTCAGGGTGCAGGGCCTGATAATGAGCAGTGCTGGAGTCAGATTTGTGATACAGGGCACAGAAGTGAAGAGCTGAAGCACCAAGGTATTTAAATCTTCAAAAAAGTCCTTGTCAACTCAATATTGGAGTGTGAGACATAAATGGTGTTTCTGAATACTTTTCAATGGGAGAAAATTCAAATGAAGATTGATCAAGTTAACTTTTCATTTTCATTTTTCCCCATTTCAAAGTGTCACATTTACAAACAGCAGGCCACTTGCTCACAACGGCCAGTAGAAACTGTGTCATATTTAGAACTGAAAAATACAGTCATTTTTATTAATGGGATAAATTTAAAGTGTAGAAAATATTTCTATGAAACATTGAGTCAATGTTTTTTTCCCACTTCCAATTAAGCTAATTACATCTTAATATTTTATGATACATGTTTCCTCATTTTAAATTCCTCCCATTTAAACAAATGTCTGTATTTTTCAATTATAACACAATATTTCAAATATGGTATTGTGTCTACTGGCTACTGGGTACAGGAAGCTCTTTGTAAAGGTAACACTTTGAAATGACAGGAAATGTAAATGATGAGTTTTATGGAATCAATATAAACATAAAGTTAACCTTTCAGTTTAATTTTCTCCCATTTCAAAGTCTTGCATTTACGCACATCAGGCATCGTGCACCCAGTGGCTGAAAGACACAGTGTCATATTGATAACTGAAAAATACTCCCGTTTTTTAAGTGGTAGAAATTTAAGTGCAGAAAAATGTTCCATATAATAATAATTTTTGCAGAACATGTTTCTGCACTTTAAATTTCTCCCATTTAAAAAAATGGTTGTACGTTTGTGTTATACATGTAACGGTGCCACAAATGGCGAAAAGTATGTCCTGTGCCACAAATAAAAATAATACAGGCTCTCAAGTCACCCATACACATATATCCCATTCATAAGTGCACATGTTCATACATTCCTAAAGACCACATTCTCACTGACACATGTGGCTGCCCTGTCATATTGCCCCTAGTCAAAGTATTTTGCTAAACCATAGTTTCTAGATCTATGGACGTTAGACTTAAAGTAAATGAAGCTGGGCGTAGGGGTGTCTGGTAAAACTACATGAGTGGGTTGGCCTTCAGTAGCTCACAATGACTTTCACTGATCAGAAGTACCTCTTACTACAGAAAAGATTGGTGACCCCTGACCTAGAATGTGCTCAGCACTGATGACAGGGATGGAGACTGGTGGGTCCCACATCATTCCTGCAGTAACATTCAGATATATAGATTAGTAGTGACTCGTTTAGTGTGCCTAATCTCTTTAGTTTCCATTATGCCATTCTCTAAAGACTCTATTAGCCCTATGCTAGATCAGCTATTTATGCTGAGCCTGCCTTCTTGCAGTTAGTGTGTAAGAAAGCCATGGCCAGGAAGGACTGGGAAGAGATCAAATTTGAAGATGTGGTACAGGACAGTGCATAAGAGAAAGTAGCTCAAGGGTGACCTAATTTAAATTCCTTTACAGATGCAGAGCGAACGTTTTGAGCACTATTAGAGATGAGCTGTACATACATGATGGGGAGTTATGCACGTGTAACAGGTGGAGTCCTTCTCTGAGAAGAATGTATAAGATTGCCAAATTGGCTTATGTAGGACACTTAGGGGGGAACTTGTCAAATGTTTGGTTTAGGGAACAGTAATGGTGGCCTAAAATGGATTAGATGGTGGCAGGGTTTGTGATAGATTGTTTGAAGTGTGTGAGAAATGACAAAAGTGAGGTGGTCAGAAACAACTCTTGTCACCAGTGGAGGTTTTTGAAGAGGCATGGTGTAAGTTGGATATGGGTAGTATAGGCCCATTTCAAACATCAGAGAGATATGTCAGCTTGCTGGTGGATTACACAACTAAATGGATCACCGCCAAGTATGTTAGTTCAGTCATGGCAGTAACTGTATTAAAACTTTTGAAGGATGAATTTGCTTTTAAAAGTATCCCCATATTTATAATAACATTGGAGTGTAGCTTTTTTTCAGTTGAAATGCAGAATATCCTCAGGGGATTGGCTATTACACATCATAGAACTGCCCTACATTCTCTACAGGCTATCGGATTAGAGTAGAGAATGAATAGATTGGGCATAAATTGAGAGCAGCGACCTCTGAAGTTAAGAATAATCCTCAAGAGTATATTGCATGAGACAATGTGGGCTCACCAAACTATACAAAAAGTGTAAATGCAGTATAATATTTTGTTGGTCTAAAGGATCAAGTAGTGTACCCAATTTTAACCTGTTGTGCTTTTAGTGTGGTGTGATTAAAAAAGAGGTTCAGAGAAGTTTAGTGTTGAAAAAAATTAGGTCATGTCAGAAGAGGTAATGACTGATAAACATTACAAGATTAATAGGGTGACTCATACTTTTTTGGGTCTTTCAAGATTGTTGAAGTGAGGAAGAATGTTGTGGTAGTGTTTACAGTCCTTTATCATGGCTCGGTAGGTTCAACAGTTTTCTCTAATTGTTTTATTATGGAATTTATGTTTAACAGTCCTGAAACTTAAATAAGGACATATTTTCTGCAAATGGACAGATATCCTCTTTAACCATGCACAGAAAGAGTCTGACATTCTGAATTAAACATGGCCTTCCAAAAGACGAAGCAGTCTGTCATTTGATTCCCCAGTGTTCTACTGGGGTTCTATGGGAAAATTAGAATGCTACATTCTATTTTCATGACTAATGTGAGGCACTCCTGGATTTCATGTTGTTAGAATGGGTGCTGTAAATTTTGAAGCATTTCTGATGGGAGAATACGGTAAATGAACAAAATGAGTGGTTACATTTTGTTATGGGAATTATGGTTAGTGCTCCAGAAACCGCTATAAGTTCTACAATATCTTCTGCTTTCATGTGCGAAACAAAGTCTGGCTTGCTGAGTGAAACATGTACTTCCAACAGTACCAGCAGACTGTTAGTTGATACCCGAGTGTCCTACCTTAGGGGCCTATTAGGATGGCGGACGGACCTGCGTCCGTCCGCCACCCCAGAGGAGGAGGGACCGTCCGCAGGGGCAGCGGCGGGCCCTCCGTGCTAATTAGGATGTGACCGCCACCCTGGCGATCACATCCTGTATATTTAACATTGTGACAGGTGCTGCTTGAAGCAGCACACGCCGCAATGTTAAAAAAGGCATGTTTCCCTTTGCATGCACGAAGCTGCAGGCACTGTGTGGTGCCTGCCACTTCGTGCACGCAAAGGCAGAGGGGTACCATAGGTACCCCCATGTGCACCCCTCACCCCCCCTTCACCCCTGAGGGCCCGCAATGGGCCCCCAAAGTAAACACGTATGCCTTTCCATGGCAGAAATGCCGCCGTGGAAAGGCATAGGAGCACAGCCATCCTAATATGGCTGGCGGTGTTTGATAGACACCGCCAGCCATGTTAGAGCTTTTCCGCCGCGGTCGGAAGGTGACCGCGGCGGAAAAGCGGCGGACTGAAAAAAGATGCCCCAGCCATCCTAATCTGGCGGGGGTCTTTTCTCAGTCCGCAGCGGATAATCCGCATCTTCCGGGACAGCGGTTGCTTCCGCCGGCCCGGAGGATGCGGATTATCCGCTATCATAATGGGCCCCTTAGTTTGGTCACACAGATCAAATGGACAAGCAGAATTTTAATGTCAGGAGCGGCTCCTGCATTTGAGCAGAGGACCGTCGCCCCGCTAGAATGCCCCCAGAAAAGCCCAAAAGACAAAAAATAAACTGGTAATGAAGTTAATTTATTACCATTTTATTTTTCGTCAACCCATCTTGAACCGACTGTTAGGACAGGGCGGGGCCTGCTGAGTGGCAGCAGGTAGGAGTGGTGGGCTGCCTGTGCACTAGTTTAAAGTGTGCATGTTTTTTTTGTCCGGCCGTCTTACGATGGCCAGACACACTTTAAACCTCTCTAACCCAGCCATCTGAGGCAGCTGGGTTAGAGAAAGCACAGGCCTCCAGTGCTCTTGAGAGCACTGAGAGAGGTCGCTCCCTTTAATCGTGGCGCTGCTCTCAAGCTGGCTAACAGCATGAGAGCAGTGCCAGGATTAGTTAAGGGAGTTGGCTGGGGTCCTGGACGTGACATCACGAGAGAAGAAGAGGGCCAAAGCAAAGAGGACGTGTCGTGCAGCAAGCGTATTAAGTAACTTTTTATTTATTTTATTAATTTATGTAATCTATTTATTTTATGCACTCCCCACACATTTGCCCGCCCGCCCCTCCACTCCCCGTAGTTGCCTGCCACCACTGGTTAATGTTCTATATTCATGACAAATGTGAGGCATTGGAATCTGAACGAATGAATAAAAGTCTTCAATATGAAGCAGACAAACTTAAATGAGAATTGAGGGGTAAATGCAAATGAGAGGGGATGTGTGGGCTTTAATCATTTAATGTATAATATATATTTTAAATGGCTAACATAGTTAATAAAAGAGATCCGTACCATCATTCCCTTTGTGCAACTATTTCCTCAGACCATCCATCCTCTCTGTCGCTCACCGTCTCCTTAATTTTAAAAAGGTTACAATTTGATTAACCTATTTATTTTAATCATCACGTACATGCATGCAAGTAGATCTTTTAGATGTACAAGAAGCTATTGGCAGATATAGCTCTTGTTTAAGATGAATAGATGTGTGCTCACAGGGGTAATGAGACCATCCAAATGAGTTGCTATTTGAATGTTTAATTTTCCTTTTTATTTTTCACACTTCCTTTGGTCAATAGCTGCATCTCTGCTGCATGAATTTAGACAAGCTTTAAAATAATTTTTATCAAGGGTTAAATGTATAGCGTTTGTAAGAAATTGCGTCATTGCTTGCCTAGGATGTGAGTCCTTCACAAGTAATAAGTCTGCAATTCTCGTTTTACTTGGAACCAAGTACCCCATGGTAGCACTTTACCTCTCAGGGTAGCGAAGCAAAGCAGTCCAATGCTTACTCAGGGGAGGTGGTGCTTCTAGTATCCCCAGCTTGTTAGTATGCAAAAATAAAACATATTAAAACATTCTCCAGACTGAACACCTTACCTGCTGTTTCCCCAGGTCCCATAACCTCTTTGCTTCTTGAAGGTCATCTGCTTGTCAGCAGAATCAAGGGCCAATTCACCCAATTACCAGGGGAATCCTCAGGGTCTCCCCAAATAGGTCCACTCCCTCAATTGTTCCTTAGGTGGCATAAGCAGGGCACAAGTTGGGGTACATGCGGGTGGACGGCTTTTACAGTGTGGACACTATCGACCCTACAAAGAAGTTGGCCCCCACTGAATAATGGTGTATTTTTCAAACACCGGGACACATTCAGCAGTCCTGCACATTGTTGTCTGCTTTCGATCCGCAACAACTTGCAGACGGGGAGGGGGCTCTCTTATTCCGAGGCTCCAGCAGGGCCCATAACAAAGGCTACATTTGAGGGGTATCAGGCCTCCTTTTTTTCGAGTCTCCTGGCTGGGAGCAGTCAGGAGCCTCACACCTAGATGAAAATGAAGTGGACGGGAAACAACATACTTAAGAGAGGCAGCTTTCCACTTTGTTCAGTCCCTATTTACAAGATATGCATGCACTGTAAGAATGTAAGATGTGTTGGTCTTTCCCAGTATTTACACAAAATAAATAGCATTTATATAGTGCTTACTGCACCTGAGGAGGCGTTGAAATAATTTAAATATCATAATTGTTTCTTGTATAGCGCTACTCATCCCAATGTAGGATGTCTGAGCACTTTACATCATACAAACATGTTACATAGGCAATAAATCATATACGTTTATAAATCAATGTACAGGATGTGTTCCATAAAACAGTGGGGGGTTACACGGTGCAGAAGTCACATATTATCTTTCATAGCGCACTGTGATGTATTAGAAGGAGTGCAATGCAATTGCAAGTAACATAAGGATCGCTGTGTTGAAAGCAGTAACCCACTTACCTAGCTACATAAAATATAAACTGTCATTTGATTGTTACATGATGTGCTTTGCAGGAGACACATTAACCCTCTATGCTACTGTGAGGCAAAACTAAGGCTAGATAAAACACAGTTATTTCCAGCACGTGTATTAACTTCCAGAGTTATCTTACTATTATTATTCACTCAGATTTACTGGGAACACACAGATCTCTGCAGCAGGTCCCGTAACCTCATAAGATATTTTAAAATACAGTCTTTGCAACCAATTAAGCAGAACAGATTTATTGTCAGTTTTCTCATTGTTGCCACTTTCTTTGTGGCAGAGTTAAAAAAACATAAATGAGTAAGTTGAGGTGCAGATTTTGAATCAGTGTTGAGTCACTATTCTGGCACAACCCTGAAGTAAAATACATTTTGGGATTTAGTACCACACAAATCCCGTTCGTGTGGGTATGTAAAAAAGTTTAAAAAAACGCAATGCAGCACATTGCCCTGCTTTGCGTTACCTTACGTCAGGAAGGCATTACGTAGGTGGTGCTAGGGCGTGCCTGTGCATCCCTTAAATGTATTTTGATGCAAACCCACATTTGCAAAGACTTGTAAACCTAGGTTTGCACCGTACTGGTGAGTCTATCCGAGGCTGGTGTAACAAGGAGAAATATACCTATTTCTCGTTGTTACTTCCTCTTTACATTCTGCAGCACACATACAAAGAAGAAATAGCCTCATAGGCTAGTTCTTGTGTGGCTTGGGGGAGAAAAAACAAAACAAAAACAATATGCAGGGCAGGCCAGTGCACTGCCTTGCATTACCATGCGTCAGGTAGGCTTTACATGGGTGGTGCATTGGTGTTCCCGTACATCCACCAAGGTATATTGTGTGCAAATAATATACACAGTCTTCTAAAGGCAGGCACACTAGTTTTCTTTGGATCAGATCTCGAGTTCCACTTCCCTGTTAAAGGATCGAGGTTATTCTCTATTTATGTGAAGCAGCCTTCCAGCTAGGCCTAGCTAGTGAATTCAAGTCTTAGAAGTTCCATGATGGCTTTGAGAAAGTCAAAGTGCCTGCACGCTGTAGTGTGCCCATCAGAGCAAGTCCAGTATTGGTGGCCCAGTATTACTCGCTCTCGCTGGAGTGGAGGGTAGGAGTGCCAATGACCAGAAGACTGGATGCTACGGTAGAGGCGGCAAGCGTCTACACGCTCCTCTGCCTATGTAGTAAGCCCCCTGAATCCAGCAGCAAGTTTTGGGCCCTCCTGGATTGTTGGGTAGCTGAATCATTGCACTTCCTTCACGAGTAATGGCTTGCATCTCCTTCAAAGCTACACACTGCTCCAGGGCAAAGCCCTCTCACTACACTAAGGCCCCCTCTTGGCATATAGGGTTTGTGACAGCGCACACAGAAAAACGTCCCCTTCAGGTCACATCATTGCATAGTGCGATGGCCCTCTTCTCGACAAAGCAATGCACCAGGACGACAGCCCTCAGTCATCACTGCAGCCCCCACCCAGCATATGGCAGTCCTGGGGACCACACAGGTTTTCTGCATTCACTTTGTGCAATTCAGCCACTAAATAGACATCTTTTTATTTCTCCTATTTAACATCAGAGGTCAATGTTTTGTCTTTAATTCTTGGAGCATCAGGTTAGAGTGTGGATGACAGGTAGAAGCCACATGAAAGTTGTGTCAAATGTATTATATATATGAGGGTTAGATTCTTATTACTATATTCCAAGAAGGAGTGAGTGAGAAGTGATACAGTGTTTCCTCACTTTCACAAACACCTAACCATAGAAAAACAACAGGAGTGAACCCCTACTGTGCTTAGCCTATCTCTCCATGGCAGCCCAAGGGGATCACCCTATGCTATTTAAAGGGTACTCACCCACTGGAATTCCAAGTGGCATGCTTTATCATAGAGTCCTCATCCAGACACCCTGACAGAGTTAAAAATAGGTGGAGATGCACTAAGGAAATGATTATCCTCTGTAACCCTGGGTCAACATTTTTCGCCATCGCACCCATGCCTCACAGGGCTAGTTGGCTTTCATCAGGTCCTCAAAAGGATCCCGTTAGTATCCTATTTGTTTACATTCAGTTGTGAAACTTCCATTCACCATACTCATAACATGTCATACATACCGACCCATTTGGTTACTATGTTAGCATTTCTTTAGTAGCATCCTATGTCGAGCTCCATGAAGGTAAGGAGACAGGTGCACCTTATAGTCAAACTTGCATCAAACATCTCTGCCTGGCTTTGAACCTATTTGGTTCCTCCTTTCCCCACATCCTATATTCTTATTATACATGGTACAACATTATAACCTCAAAATTAGGTGAGATTTGGCTAGGATCAAAGAATGTTGTCAAGTCGATAGGCTGGGATTGATCACAAGTTTTCTGCTTTCCCATTGTTCATTTCAGCCATTAGATGGACATATCTTTATTCCTCCTGTTTTACATCAAAGTTTAATGTTTTGTCTTTAATTCTTGGAAAATTAAGTTAAAGTGTGGGTGGCAGGCAGATGCCGCAACTGTGCAGTTTTCACATCAAATAAAGACTGCCTTGCATAATCCTGCTTGCTCCTCCATGACCCAAATATTTCAGTTTTGTGCAGAAGTATCGAAATCTGTCACACCTCAACAGAAAATAATTTCCAAACATTTGAAATTGCGTGCTTTATTTACCGGTTCCAATGAATAAATGTTGAAGCGCTGTTTTCCTTCAAAGAAAGACAAGTGGCATTTTTGTAACTCTGGAAATCCAAGAATGCTGGATATGGCTGTGTTATTTTGCCAAGTTGTTACCATTTCCGAGGAATGGTTTGGTTTGTTTTTTTGCCCTTCTAACACCTACCTACTGCAGTGATGTTGCAAAGTTTGCAATGTACTGTATTAAAACAAGATAACAGGTTAGCTTTGCTGTTATGATGCTCTTAGGTCTGGGAGAATGATATAATACAGAGTTATGCTATCTATAAAATGAAAAATCATGTGTGCTTACCTAGGGCTGGCTCCTTCTGGATGAGGTTACAGTGAATTGGTGAGCCCACAGGTCAGTGTTACTGAAAACAAGTGGGTCAAGTAGGCCATGTCTGGTGCACCATGTTGGCAGTGTAACATGTCTAGAATATGCAGAGGTCTTATTAGCGAGCAAAGTAGATTCTGACTACTGGCAATAGTTTGTTGTGTCTCTCGCTGTTCCTACATCTACCCACTTGGGTAGTTTTTCTATGCAAACTAGTAAAATTTCTAAATGGGACTGGAATTGCATGTGCCTTTTTCTTGTGAGTCACCTTTGTCACCATTTCCATTTCAGTCTTGGATACTGTGCAGCTTACACTTATTTTGATGTGGAACTGATACCTCTTACTTTGAAATTTATGGTCCATTCTTTGTGTGGGCATTCTGATGGTTCTGATTCCAGGGTAAACTGTCAGGATGCGCTGGTAAATGTCAGGATGGTTTAGATATAGTTATGCCAACAATATGTACATGAGAGATGTCTGCTGCTAAATGTGGAGGTGACATTTTAGGGGGAAGTGTGTAATTTGTAAAAACAAACGGAGAGTCCCAAACTTTTTCTTAGGGTCCTAATGCTGAATGTCAAGGATGCCATAACCTTTTTCTTTCACTACCCTAAAATTCATTATTCTTGCAGCCTGTTTTTACATCCCCTTTTCTGCCTTCATCATTGTTTTCTTATCTTTCTCCTTTCTTCCCTTTCTGTCTTTCTCTCTAGCTTTGGGTGATGGTCTATAAGTGAACATTTAGCCCCAATCCCCTAAAATGAGTGCAGGTGGGTACGAATACTTTGCATAGGAGATGGTCTCACCTTCAGAGAGCGCAGGCAGCTGAAGCAATCACATCTACATGGAAATGTGCTGCATATGGAATATTATGCATGGTTGAGTAGGCTGGCGGTAGAGTTTGTTTGTTCAATCCTTGGGTAGAGGAAGCTTAAGTTCGTTTATTCAATCCTTGGGTAGAGTAAGATTAAGTTTACGCTGACAAAAAGCAACATTGTTTTATGTGTAGCTTGCAAAAGTGTGAATCTTCTGCCTAAATCAGGAGGGTTTGCATGCACACTCCAAATGTGCTCAAATATACAAATGATAGACCTGTTAAACATATATGTGACGGCTTAAGATATGTCACTTCGTGTGATGCCATTTCCTGTGATATCAATTCCTGCGATGCCACATGTCGTAATGCCACAGGCCGTGATGTAATGTGCCATGACGTCACTTGCATACTGGTTAACTAGGTTAGTCCCCCCACTTCTTTTTTTAGGACTTGTGCCCTGGGCATAAGAGAATGAAGTTCTTTTCTCAGGACCTCTTTTTGATCTTTACTAGTGTAGTCTACTATTGTGACAACCATTCTTAAAGCTGTGCTGCTTCCTGTACACCTCATGGCTCCCAGTACCCTTTGAAAATAGCAGCAACCTTGGGGAGAGAGTCATGGCACCCAAAAGATAATCGGACAAAAACACAAACGATCCAAGGTCGGCAGTGGTTAATTTGTTTCTGTGGTTGCTAGTGATAAGCACAGACTCATTTTTGGACAAGGTGACTTATTTTTCATCATTAAACTTTCATCCAGAATAAGAGAGCAAAAGGCAGAAAAGGGAGGAAGAGAAAGCTAAGGAAACAGTGTAAAAGGGGAAAAAGCAGAGTTGAAAAATAACCTACAGAATTGAGATAAAGGGACAAAGCGTATAGTGGTGAAAGAGGAATGAGGTGGAATAAACAGTAAACAATAGGCAACACTGGACGCCAGCAACCACAGCAGTAGGTTCAGACCGAAAAGCAACGCAACTGAACCATATGTGGCAAAATAAGGCTTAGCTGAATTCAATCAATTAAATGGAGCTACAAATCGAAAATGCATGCAAAATAGCAACTGTGCTTGTTATTAATCTCCCTCTTTCACCTCGAAAGTACAAATAATTTCCATAAAAACACATAGATAATATAAACGTGTCACGTGAACAGAGAACAATCTATGAGGCAATTTCTGTTTCAAAAAATATAAATTGAGGCATATTTCTAAATAAGTGCGACACGACTTGCTCAAAAATATTGTGTTGCGTCCTGTGACGGGAACATAATGTTAATATGCTGCTGAAAGTGGAAAAAGTGAAGACTGGCATATGCAGGTCTTGATATGAAATTAAATCATATTCTTACTGACTTCCCAGGGGAGTGGGAAATGTATACAATTAGCCGTGAAAAACGAACAGTCAGCAGGCGACTGCATTGAAGTGCCAGATGTGTTCAAGAATCAGGCGCCGTTGTCCTGAAGGCCACGTCACACTGGTCGGAGACTTGAGGCGGGAACACGTGATCCCTCAGTGTCGAGGCTCTTACCTTCCCCTTGTAACCTTACTGTTTTGTATTCAACAGACTTGTTCTCCGAGCTCTCGAGGCAAACATTATTAACACACCCTTCTGCCAAAGGAAGGAAACCTTGTGGAAAGTATTCATTAACTATGGGAATTTTGCATGTTCTCTCCAAGGTAAGATAAACAACTGATTGTTAATCATACATTTATTTCAATTGACCCTATCGAGGGCCAAGGGTGTGATTTTGCCCAGCTATTTAATGGCGACGCCAATAAATGTTTCAGAGACAAAAAGCTACGTATCAAACTTGCAAATGGTTTCTTTCATTATTATTTACAGTTCAGGGAAGCTGCTGTGTTAATGGACAGGAAATAAAATTCAAAAGTACTGCACTTGAGCTACTAATGGAGCCTGTTGGATCTAGATATGGAGCAGATATTTTATCACCTGCAGGCTCAACTAAATATATTATCCATGCAAGAGGTATTGAAAGCAATCAGGCCTGCTTCCTCCCAAAAAGGATGTTAGTCTGATTACTCACGGAAAACCTTCATTGATCAAAATTTTGTCAGTGCCTCTGCATGGCTGCACTTGTTTAAAGTAAGCCCCTTAAAAGGGAGGGTTATTTTAATGTTATAAATATGCTTTTTATGACCTTACAGGGCTGTTTGATTGTTTCAAATAAGGTCGCCCTCTAGCAGAAAATGTTACCTTTCTTTTGGGTAGGAATGTGGAAACACACTAGGGGCCAGATGTAGGTAATTCCGATTTACCTACCCTTAAATACAGAATCATACCGATTCGGTATTTAAGAGTAGGTAAATTGGAAGTAGGCAGATGTAGGTAATTGTTATTTTACAATTACCGATTCTGTAAGATGCGGTATTTACCGATTCTGTAAATACCGAATCTGTATTTCCCATTGATTCCTATGGGCCTTGAAGCCCATAGGAATCAATGGGAAATACCGATTCGGTATTTACAGAATCGGTAAATACCGAATCTTGGCAGGGGGGACGGGGTGTCACTTCGACACACTGTAGCACCCCAATTGCAGGCTTGTGTGCCGTGTACATGCACAGATGTGCATGTACACTGGAATTCGGTATTTTACCACCCAATAGGATTGGGTGGTAAAATAAGAAATCCTAAGGGCCTGTGGCATTGCAAACTGTGCCACCTACATATGGATTAACAGAATCGGTATATTTACTGATTCGGAAAAATACCGAAGTGGTAAATTTACCGAATCGGTAAATATACCGATTCTGTAAATTCCGAACCACCTACATGTCAAAAGCCAAATACCGGTTTTGCGGTCCTTGGCTGAACTGGTGGAGAATATAAAGTACTCAGCACACCTTACTCTTTTATACCTTTACATTGTCTAAGGGCTAGGGGCCAGATGTAGGTAGACAAATACCGGTCGGTAACGGCCGAATTCGGCCGTTACCGACCGGTATTTGGCTTTTGAGATGTAGGTGCCTGAAAACAGGCAATTTCGGTAATTTTACCGAATCTGTAAATATACCGGTCGGTAAATTTACCGACCGGTATTTTTACAGAATCGGTAAAATCGAGATGTAGGTGGGACTCTTCTGAGTCCCACTAGCCCTACAAAATCGGTATTTTACCATCAAATACAAGTTGATGGTAAAATACCGATTCAGGTGTGCATGCACATGTGTGCATGCACACCTGTGCCATATGACAGGCAGACCTGCCCTTAGGGCAGGTATGCCTGCCACATGGCACCTGAACCCGTTTTGGGGGTGCTAGAGGGTGTCAAAGTGACACCCCCTGCACCCTTGTGTAATTCGGTATTTACCGATTCGGTAAATACCGACCGGTAAATGCCCAATCATTCCTATGGGCTTCAAAGCCCATAGGAATGAATGGGCATTTACCGGTCGGTATTTACCGAATCGGTAAATACCGAATGTTACCGATTCGGTAAATGCACATCTGTATTTACCTACATCTCGGTACTTATATTTTACCACTTCTTAAATACCGAATCGGTATGATTCGGTATTTAAGAGGTGGTAAAATAATTTTACCTACATCTGGCCCTACATGTAGGTAAATCATATTTACCGACTCTTAAATACCGAATTTTACCGATTCGGTATTTAAGAGTCGGTAAATATGAAGGGGGGAGATGTAGGAAAATCCAGATGTTTATTTACCGAATCGGTAATATTCGGTATTTACCGATTCGGTAAATACCGAATCTGTATTTCCTATTGATTCCTATGGGCTTCACAGCCCATAGGAATCTATGGGAAATACCGATTCGGTAAAATACCGAATTCTGCAAGGGTGCAGGGGGTGTCACTTTGACACCCTCTGGCACCCCGAAAATTGACATGTGCGCCATGTGGCACACAGACATGCCCTAAGGGCATGTCTGTCTGTCACATGGCATAGGTGTGCATGCACACATGTGCATGCACACCTGAATTCGGTATTTTAACACCCAATTGGATTGGGTGGTAAAATACCGAATTTGTAGGGCCTTTGGGACTCTGAAGAGTCCCACCTACATCTGACATTTACCGAATCGGTAAAAATACTGATTCGGTATTTTACAGAATCGGTAAATTTACCGATTCGGTAAAATTAAGGGCCCTACAACTCAAAATCCAATTACCGGTCGGTAACGGCCGAATTCGGCCGTTACCGACCGGTAATTGGCCACCTACATCTGGCCCTAAGTTCCCTATTAATTCATCTGTGCGCGATATCCTCTTACGAAAATAGACACACCTGGATAGGGTTCAAGGATTGCCTCTATCCTTTCCCCAATACCGATGGCATGTATATCGCAGTTTTTGTATTTGGATCATTTGTTTGCAAATGCCAGTCTGCAGCCCTTATTGAAGATCTTTTCCTAGTTACACAGGTAGACAGGAAGTGAGATGTCACCCTCAGGAAGCCATAAAGAGTATATTTGAGTGCTGAGATATATGCAGTATAGACTTCTCAGGCCTTTGTTAATGATTTTTTGGTATTGGTGAGAGACATCTGTGCCCAGCCTCTAGTCAGGGTGGAGATGCAGGCTGTTTCTATCTGAAGTCTCCTTTTGACACCTTGAATGCTTCAATGCAGCATGCAGAATGATGGCTGTCGGTCACCAATTACGTTTGAGTGAGTAGAAAGTGGGCAGAACTTAGAAGAATTGGCTGCTACATATGCTTTTGCTTCATCTCATTTTACTAGGCGAGTCATTCCAAGAAGAATTTGTAACACTCTGGCATTCACAGGTATGCATGGGACTTTGGTTCTAGAGCAGAATCCTTTGATAAACAACATTAATCCTTTCATTTGTTGTCAATACAGCAGATACTTCTAACAGACCCTGATTTCACAGTTCTAGGGCATTTCTTAAGCCTCCAATACCAACCTGCCTACCACCCAGCATACCAATGATGCCTCCCCACCAGCATTTCCTGTGGTGTGTGTAGGAGGAGGCTTTTGTCAATTCTCCATTTTCCCGTTAATCCTAAAATGAGCTCCTGTATTTTTTCACACAGATTTTGGTGCCTTTAATCTTGGCCATACATGCGGAGGGCAGAAGGGTTCATCCCTACCTGGGCAATTTTCTAATTTATGTCCCATCTCTGCTTAGGTTTCTTGGGTTGAGCAGTGGCTCAAACTGCACGTTCTTCAGGCTCACTGTTTTCTTATTAACCTACACAGATTTGACCTCCACCCCTACCAGAACCAAGAGTGCATAGGGTCTTGCTTCCAGACAAACATTGGCTTTGTGTTCCTCCTCCTGCTTGAGGGATCAAACAGTGTTAAAGGCTTTCCGTGCTTCTGCAACAGGACTGCACCTCAGTCAAGTGTTTGATCTGCATGTGGGGGGACATGGTGGGGTTTTATGATATTAAAGGGTACACTTCTTTTACCTGTAGCTTTAGTTGTTTGATTCCAAGTAGTCACTAATTTGTTAATTTGCCTTTTATTTAGGCAGCTATTGTTTGCTGTACCCTGGGCTCCAATAGCGTCTGGGTACTTTCGGCGAGTTTATGCTGCATTGGGATCCAGTATTGAGAAACTTTGAAGCAACTAATTTCAGTTACAAAGTAGGTTAATCAATGATGACTACGGGGGCGTGGCTTAGCCAAGCAGCGGAATGGTCGTCTGTTGAAGCGGCTCCGCCGGCCAAGCCCGATAATCCGACATATATCCGTCAATTTGGCTGCTGTGCGCCGACCTAAGCCCGGGAATTGTGTGCTGACACCCCCTGGCACCCGCAGGTGCACTTTGGCGATCTTACCCCGCTGCGTAGATATCGCGCCGGAGGCTGGCCCGAGGGCGCGACTGAGGCCTGTGAGGGAGAGTGGAGCCGGGACCTCGAGTGGCGGCCGCCCTGGCGAGGGGCTGCATCGACGGACTGCGACAGGGCACGGAGCGAGGGCGGAGAGCCCCGGAGCCCGCAGCGCCTGCCCGAAACATCGCGGGCGCGTCGGGTGTACCTTGCGCGCCCCCCGAGAAGCTAAAGATCTGCCCGGTGAGCTGGTACCGGCTGGGAAAGTGCAGCGGAGCGTCCGCCCCTGGTGAGGCCCCCCATTTGCGGTGAAGCCCTGGACCGAAACTAAACGTACTGACCGAGGTGAGCTAACGACTCGGTCGGTGAGACACTGCTTGCTGGGATCCGGGGATCGCACTATTAACACCGATTCGCCCGGCAGTGAAGAGGCCCGGCTGGACCGCCATTTTGTGGATACCACGCGGCCTGTGTGGGGCGGACCCGAGAAATCGGCTTAGTCTACACGGGCCCCAGTTGTAAAGGAAAAGAGAGGGGCACTGGGGCTGTGAAGATACCAATCCTGGGGAGTTGTCAATCCGTCTGCCCTTGTGAGGTCGACTGGTGGTGTTGCCCCCCGCCCCAGGAGATTCGCGGGACCACCGCGGTGGGCGGTGGCCGGTAAGAAACCACGCACTTGGGCCCATAGCGTGATTTCGCTAGACAGAGGCACTTCGTTGGCTGTGAGGATTAGCCCTGTGATACTGACGTATCACAGGGCGCATCAGGTCCCTTCTGTCGCCTGCCGGACATGGACTGCCCACTCTAACAGAGGTGGTAGATCACGCTTGCTTCCCTCACTGGATCATATTGATTACAGGGTGCTGGAGAGGCCGCGTGTAGTTGCGCGGCGCCCGTTTTGCATTCACCAAGTGTTATCTACACGCTACTGAGGCTGTGTTATGTAGTACTTTCTGGCAGTGGTGGTTGGATTGGTGTGCTTACCCTGCCAGGCCAGTTAGGATCACGGAGCCTGGACCTGTGACGTAATGGGGAAACCAGACACACGCCAGCCCCGCATCAACTTTGAGGGGAAAAAGGGAATAAATCTGCCGAAGCCAAGGATGGAGATCGCAGTCAGGCGGAGGGGGCGCGGCAAGCCAGCTGCCTGTGGACGACGTCAGGGCTATGTTCCAGGAGCTAAAGAACGGATTGAAAGGCATAGACTCCAAAATGGATGCCTTGGCTGACCGGATGGATAAAATTACCCAGCGCATGGATAAACCGGAAGGTCGGGTGAGTGTCCTGGAGACGAGAAGAGGGGCAGACAGAGGTAGAAAAGAAGATTAGGGGCATGGACAAGGTGCTAGAGCTCATACATCAAAAGAATGAGGATTTGGAAGCGCGCTCGCGCAGAAATAACGTACGCATTACTGGTGTGGTGGAATCTGCGGACATTCCTAACATGGAGCTTTTTGTGGAAGGCATGATGAAGCACCTCTTTGGCCCCGGCTTGTCACCTATGTTCCTCATAGAGCGAGCGCATACGGGTGCGCCTGCGAGGCCAATCCTGGCGAGAGTGTTGAATTACATAGACCGTGATGTGATACTCCGTCTTTCCCGTGAAAAAGGCGCTATTCAATACAAAGGCAATGAGATTGCGCTGTACCCGGATTTTACTTTTACAGGTCCAGGCGGCGAGGAGGGAGTTCATTCCCGCCAAAAAGATATTCCAGCAAATTGGAACCAAATATGCCCTGATTTATCCAGCCAAGTTGAGAGTGCAGGGACCTGGTAAGCCCGCATTTTTCACCGACGCCAAAGCTTCATTGACATTTGCAAAGCAGCTGGCCAAAGATCAAAAACTGCAGAAGACGCAAGAGGATGGGCATTCGCAGGACAGGCTCAGTGATAATGACTAAGTTTGGCTGCCATGTGAGGACATTGGCGGTGCCAACAGCCGAACTCAGACAATGGTGGCCTAGAACTGTTAAGGTCGGGGCAGGACGACCGCCCTGGAGTGAAGTGAAAGACACGATATACATCATATGCCGGGGGCAGCCTTGGATGACTGCACGATAGTACTAATTGTGGGCGAGGGGAGCGAGTGCTAATGCGCCAGTTGCAGCTTGGCCAACCTGCCAAAAGTACAGGGGTTATTGCCGGTAACCCGACGTACCCACTAGGATGATTCCCCATGTTTGGCTTTACATTTTGGTTTGGGGACGAGTATGGGAGGGGGGTGGGAGGGCTTCACAACCTGATTGGGGGGTTGGTGTGGGTGGGGGGAGGGTAGGGTGGCTGTTTTGGTTGCAGACACTGTCGTTCAAGGTTCAGATGCCATGTCGGAAGAAATACTCAGTAAACGTGATATGTGGATGTGTGCTATGGCCGCGCCGTCCTGGCCTGCCACTGCGTGGATGTCTTTTCAGAGTTGTTGCAATGATCCAACAGATTATGCTTTACGATTGCTACTCCATTAGCTGCGATGGCTAGTTCAGACACTGTAGCCTCACTAAAATGTCTTAGATGGAATGTGCGAGGTCTTAACGACCGCAGGAAGACCAGGCTTATACACACTTACCTCAAGAGACATGGGGTAGATATCTGCTTCTTGCAGGAAACGCACCTACTTGGCTCGGCAGCGAACACACTCAGGAATAGGCGGTGGGAGGTGGTAGTTGCTACCGGCTACTCCAATTATTGTAGAGGGGTCGCCATACTGCTGTGGAAAGGTCTACACTGGCGTACACACAACACGATCATAGATAGGGAAGGCAGGTACATAATATTGGAGGGAGCACTCTGTAACACGCCCGTAGCCCTAGTCAACACGTATGGCCCTAATACTGACAATCCGGAATTCTTCCAACACATATGGCACGAGCTAAAAAAGCTGGGACACACCGATATAATGTGGGGTGGGGACTTCAATGTAACCCTGTCCTCCGACCTCGACAGACAAGGGACTTCCCGTGCACACCATCCGAAGGCAGCGGACCTCCTCCATGAGATCATGGCTGATCTCTATTTGATTGACTCTTGGAGGGCCACGCACCCAACGAGTAAAAAAGGGACATGTGTCACACACCATAGTAATGCCTGGTCTCAGCTCGATTACTGGCTGCTCTCTGGCGATCTACATGCTTGGCTGGAAGACGCTGTGCACCTTTCCCGTACCCTGTCGGATCATGCCCCCGCACAGATAAGGCTACGCCTTCCTCCGGCGTACACACAACATTTTTCTTGGCGGTTCCCATCGGGAGCCTTACGTGATCAGGTCTTTCGAGAAGAGCTTCGAGACCGGATAGAGGGTTACTTTACGATAAACGAGGGCTCGGTAGACTCACCCGGGGTACTTTGGGAAGCCTTCAAGGCTGTAACGAGAGGAGATTGTATCGCCCTGAAAACTGGGGTACTGCGCGTTATCCGCAACACGCTAGAACGCCTATAGCTGGATATTGGCGAGCTCGAGCGGCAGCAGATGTGTAGCCCATCACAATACACGGTTGCTAACATACGGGCTAAACTTACCGAATTTCAGAGCGAGGCTGAGAGAGAGACAGCATATCTGCATAAATATGCACAAGCTAGGCGCTATGGTGAAAGCGACAGGCCTGACAAAACACTGCGAGCCTGCTTAGAACACCTAGGGGTGCCACATATATTTCTGAACTCCACACGGAGGATGGAACAGTACTTCATGCCCCTCCTGATATCTTGGAGGAATTTGCTCACTATTATTCTGAACTGTATACCTCCCGGGTGACTCCGTCGCAGACAGATATAACAGATTATTTAGATGACATAGGGCTCGCATGGATTAATGATGGTGCCCGTAAATACATGGAGCTGGCCATGACAGTTGAAGATGTGAGACAAGTGATTGGTGCCATGCCAGGGGACAAGCCCCGGGGGCAGATGGTCTGATGGCGGCCTTTTATAAGGAATACGTTGACATATTGGCACCCCGGTTGCTGCAGATGTACCTGGAGGCCATGGAGACTGGGGAACTGCCACCGACATTGCACGAAGCAACCATTATCACTCTCTTGAAGCCAGACAAGGACCCCACTAGGGCAGACTCGTACCGTCATCTCTCCCTCATTAATCTAGATGCAAAGATTTATGCTAAATTAATAGCGAACAGGCTAGCCCATGCTACCGCAGATTGCGTTGACGGACCAGTCAGGTTTTATACCGGGCCGTTCCACGGCGCATAACCTGCGTACCATCTTCGGCGTACTCCATTATTTAGCACCACAAGTGCAGGCCTCGGCAGCCCTACTTGACGCAACAAAAGCGTTTGACTCCTTAGAGTGGAAGTTCTTATTTGCGTTACTTTCTCACCTAGGCTTCAGCCCGCTCTTTATCAGGCAGATCCAGGTCCTTTACACAGGCCCAATGGCTAGAGTTCGGGTAAATGGCCAGATATCTCAGCCATTCCCCATTACCAGGGGCACGAGGCAGGTATGCCCATTGTCTCCCTTGCTATTCGCGATTGCCACTGAGCCACTCGCGGCGAAGCTCCGGCAACATCATGCAGGCAAAAGCATTGGATTTACCACGCGGGGCATCCTCGTCTCAATGTATGCAGACGATATCACAATTTATTTGACTAACCCCCGGGATAACTTCGATACGTTAATGCGAGAATTCATAAGATATGGAGGGTTAACAGGAGTTCAGATAAACTGGGCTAAGTCAACTATGATACCACTGACCGACGAGACCGCACCTTTCGTCTCTGAGTTTCTGATCCAATGGGCGGAACGTGAGGTGCGCTATCTAGGTATTCACATCAGTAGAACAATGCAGGACCTGTGGACGGCAAATTATGGCAGGGTCATGGATTGGTTGGAGGGTAAGATAGTGCCCGTCTGCGCCCGTCCGCGCACGTCCGGGACCAGGGGCCAGTACCCCTGCTCAAAGTACAGCTAATCCTGGTAACTTTTTAACATATTCTAGATCAACTTTGATCAATCTAAATTCACATATCCACTATAATTGTGCGGATTGTATCAAGGCTTCACCCGAACTGACAGAAGAGCCATTCACTTGTTTAAATTGCAAATGGAGTAGTCTAACGACCACAGAACTGGCCCACTACTTAGGGAACAAGGGCGAAAGAATTAAATGTCTCTATTTTAATGCAAGATCAGTACCGAAGCATTCACAGGAGATTTGGGATTATATTCACGAACTGAACCCTGACCTAGTTTTCGTTACAGAAACTTGGTTAAGTGACATTAATGGCCCGACATTGCAACAGCCCTTCCCCCAGGATATAAAATCTCACGCCATGATAGACAAGGAAAGAGAGGAGGGGGACTTGCTATTATATTTAGGGACAATCTTACTTGTCTCCCTATAACAACTGCCTTGTATGATGAACATGAGCTACTAGCTTTCCAGATATCTAAAGACAATCATATTCTATTAGGAGGAGCTGTAGTCTATAACCCTTTGGGACATTACACTGATTTCAGTGCAAGGCTACTTTCACAAATCTTCTCCACATGTCTTAAATATAAAAAATGTATGCTAATTGGGGATTTTAATATTCATTTTGAAAAAACAGACAGTCCAGCCACTATGCATCTTAGCAATGACATGTCTATACTCCAACTTAAACAATGGATTCAAGGACCTACACACGTGCGCAGGCCACACATTAGACCTGCTGTTTGCTAACATAGATACCATTCTGATCGAGGAGATCAAACCAGTAACATGGACAGATCATTCTTTAATTCTTTTTTCATTTGATCACGTTATGTCAGCCGCTAGGCCTTCTTTATTAATGCCGGAATTCCAATAGACCTTGGAAACGTATCACTCCTGAAGGCTTTAAGTCTCACTGTCCTGATAACATCACTACGGACCTTCTTGGCATCTCATGTACGAACACTATTGCTCAGAACTTGGAAAATGGGATTTGCAACACGCTGGATCTATGTACCCCTAAAATTAAATCCAAAAGACCGAAAAGAGTTATATCCCAAAAATGGTACACCACTGAAATTAAAGTACTAAAAAGAAACTGTCAAAATAAGGAGCACATATGGCGAATGTCTCGTTCAGACATTGATATACTTACCTATAAGAATGAGCTCAGAGCGTACTACTCAGCCATAAAAATAGCAAAAAAACAACATTATACACAAAGAATAAATGAAAATGGTAATTCTGCTAAAGAACTATATAAAATTATAAATGAATTATGTAAACCCAATTGCTTGTCCCACACATTACATCCCTCAATCGGGAACTGTGAAATGATTAGTAATTACTTCACTGATAAAATAGAGGAAATATATGCTACATTTAATATTAGTGACAGTATGAAAGTATCTACTTGTTTGCTTGAAAATGCTGAAAATTCTACTAACTTAAACAGCTTCACACCGATAACAGAAGATGAAGTGGCCAGTACCATGTTAAAAATTAAATCTGGCTCATCCCTTGATCCCTGCCCTCATTTTATTTTTAGACAGCTTATACCGATTTTAACCCCTGCCATTACGCAACTCTTTAATAAACAGCTGTGTTTCCGGAGATATGGAAACAAGCTATAGTTATTCCTTTGCAAAAAAAAGCGGGTTCGAATGTAACAAACCCAGCTAACTATCGACCTATATCCCAACTCCCATATCTCTCGAAGGTGCTGGAGAAACTAATAAATAGACAACTGTCTAAATAATTAGAGGATAACAACTTACTGGACCCAAATCAAACAGGGTTCAGAGCTATTAACAGCACAGAAGCCACTCTACTGGCTGTTACTGACAGCATTGGAAATTCTCTGGATCAGGGCGAATCTGTGGCCCTGATCCTGCTAGACCTGTCGGCGGCGTTCAACACGGTCTCCCATCATCTTCTACTAGAGAACTTGCTAGGAAAAGGGATAAATGGGAAAGCGCTAGAATGGATTGGCTCATTTTTGCAGAATAGAACGCAAGTTGTACAATTAGGAGCCTTCCTATCCAAACCCAAGCATTCAAATGCGGTGTTCCACAGGGAGCATCCCTCAGCCCCACATTGTTCAATGCCTATGTTTCACCTTTGTCACAAATCGGAGCACGGAGGGGTCTGGGGGTTTGTTCCTATGCGGATGTTAGTCAACTTATACTTAGGCTAGGGAAGGGGCAGGCAGACAGCAAACTGAGGTTCAACAATTGCCTAACGGAAATGGCTACATGGATGGCAGAGCATTGCCTCAAATTAAATGCGGACAAAACCGACATCTTATTGTTCGGTGAGGCAAAACACATATGGGACAACTCCTGGTGGCCTGCCTCGCTGGGAGACTCTCCGTCACCTAAGCACTCAGCCAAAAATTTAGGCATCACTATTGAGGATACATTATCCATGAAAGCCCACATTCGAGCCCTGTGTGGGAAAAGTTTTGCCACACTAAAACTCTTAAGAAGACTTTTTGCATGGATCCCCTTGGAAAGTAAGAAATCAGTCACACAGGCCCAATTAGTCAGTAGGCTGGACTATGGGAACGCACTTTTTGTAGGCATGCCTGACTACCTATTTCAATGATTGCAGGTAGTGCAGAATGCTGCAGCTAAATTAGTATGCAGGAAGGGCAAATACAGCTCTGCCAAAGAATGCTTAAAACAACTCCACTGGCTGCCCATGCGCCAAAGAGCCTGCTTCAAGCTTCTGGGCCATGCCCATAAGACACTCAATATTAAAGGACCCATTATTCTTCAGAATAGGTTACACTTCTACCTTCCTGTCAGAACTTTAAGATCACAACATCTGGCTCTTGCCATAACAAAGAAAAAAAAAAAGAAATAAAGCAGGAGGGCGCACTTTCTCTTATCTGGCTGCACGTCATTGGAATGAACTTCCAGTGGAACTTAGATTAACTTCCAACTATAATCTCTTCAGGAAAAAACTTAAAACACACCTTTTTCCTAAAGACTGACCCACGATAATTGGCTAATCCAGCTTTCATCTGTTACTAGAGTCCTTAGCGCCGTGACATCCCTTGGGATAAATGATGCGCTTTATAAATAAATAAAATAAAAATAAATAAATAAAAATAAAATAAGATAGCGAAGTGGAAGTGTCTCCCCCTTGTCCCTGACGGGGCGCATAGCCATCGCAAAGATGATAATCCTTCCTAAATTACTTTATATGTTTGTAAACATCCCTATGCCGCTCACTCTGCATTTTTTCAAGCGTTTACGCACCAACATTCTGGACTTGGTATGGGCGGGCAAACAGCCCCGAGTCTCATGGATGGTATTGACTTTACCTTTTTCGCAGGGCGGTCTGGGTGCCCCGGATTTTTAACTTTATGCCTATAGCACGCAGGCTCAGTTTTTACATTTCTGGAAACACCCTACTCCGTTTCAGCCCCATGTTGCGATATAAATTGATAGGGTTGCACCACTTCCTCTCAACACAGCCATCTTCCAGCCTTACAAACGCCCACGGCACGAAATTGTCACTGTTGAGAGTATGCGATGGGCTTGGACAAATATCATGAGGAGAGCGCACCAGGGGGTGCTCTATGCTCCGTCCATGTCTTTGAGCGGCAACCCACTGATTCGACCCCTCTTAGATAAAGCTATCTCGCTCAGGGCGAATGCACACGAGCTACATAAGAGCAGTGACCTATACCCAGCCGAAGAGTTCATAACGATAAAGGAAATGTGCAATTGGCATGCCCCAACTGCCTCTGACATGTTACTTTACTACCAGCTGCGAGCGGCTTGTAGAGCTACATATAAGGAATTCCCGAGCGAGCCCCCTATGATGCCTGCGCTGGAAAATGTACTGTCTAACCCATCGCCCCGAAAGCTTATTACACGCATCTATAGCATAATGCAGAGGGAGACCCCACTCACTCGCACCAGATCCCGGGAGGTATGGGAGGAGGAGGCAGATCTGACTATAACCGAGGAGCAATGGTTGTACTGTTGCACCAGACTAGAATACTTATCACCCAACTACTCGCTTAGGCTTATACCTTTTAATTACTTACACCGCCTATACCGCACTCCGTCACAAATGCACCGGATGGGAGTTCAGGCAGACACCAGATGTTGGCGTTGCGGTGCACAAGATGCTACATTCACACATATGGCCTGGTTCTGTCCCCCTGTACACGTTAATGGTTGGATATATTTAAACATATTGGGAACATAACGGGAGGCACAGTAGAGAGCTCTGTGATGCTTGCTTTGCTGGGTTATGTGCAAGACGTTCCGGTGTTACACCGCAGACTTACTGCAATGCTGCTGCTGATGGCTAAACGGCAGGTGGCAATACACTGGAGAAAGCAAAGACCACCCACGGTGTTGGATTGGATTCGGGCGGTAACATATTGTAAAGACCAGTTAGAGGTCTTCTGGGAACAGATGCCAAGTAGAGCCAGACCTACGGATGTATGGGCCCCTTTTGCTGACTGGTTGCGATTGGGAGGCGTGGATTATCAGTCCGAATAGTCCCTGAAACATAGTACATTGCCGATCTGGATTGTACTGGGGGGGGTGGTATGGTAGTGGCTTCATGCTTGTGTGTCTGTATAGTGGGGCGCCTGCACATGAATAGCGCTGGCATTTCGTAAAAGGGCTTCCACAATATATTGGAATATATCTGCTTATTGGCAAAAGGCATGTCTGGACTTTGGAACGACAAGGGGGGTGGGTACTAGAGGGTTTTTGGTTTTGCTTTAGGCCATGATGTTATTTCGTTTATGTACATTGACTTATTTTTGCATATTGCTATGAAGAACATCACGCTGCCTGCCCCTGAGGTTGTTGGCAAAAAGCTGAGTTAAATGATCCTCGTAAGATAGCTGCCGGGCTCCTGGTTGTAGGCATGAGGCAGTGTACTGTACGGATTCTCAATAAACTGTTTTAAAACCCCAAAAAATCAATGATGACTACTCCCTGCCATTTATTTTGTCAGCGGTGGTCGCTCTTTGTCCTCCTGTTCAGCAAGTGGTCATCACAGAAGTCTGGGTTGGGGGGGGAGGGGTTGACATTGGATTTGGATAGTCCAGGGTCACTGGACTCCACAAGTCCTCATTATTTTCTCAAATTAGATGACACTTGAGGGGTCCATGGAGCAAACTTACCTGTGTAAAAATACTCAAGATAAAGCAGTAGAATTTCTCACATGATATGGTGGCCAAGGCATACATAAATAAACAATTCAGGATTGGTTCTCTCATTCTTTCATTCATGAGCTGAAAGGATGGTTCTTTCCCACTCAAAAGTGTTCTGCAAGGGAGTGATGTTCATCAAGGCAAACAGAGGAAGTTGAATATTTTCCTCCTCCCAGATTTGATCTGTCTCCCCTGAGCATCTGGGAATTTTGCATTCAGTTCAACACTCACAACAAGCAATCTATTTGCAGACAGATTCAGTGCTCTATTTCTTTATTTTTGTTTTCCTCTGCCTGGAGTCCTGTGACAGATGCCATTCAGTGTTCTTGGCCTATGGTCTGCTGTTCCTCTTTTAGCTCTTTTACTGAATTGTGAGAGAAGATGCAATAGGGGCAGTGTATCTTCCCTTTTGGTGTAGGAAATCTTAGTACCGGATGCTTTGTCACATAGTAATATGCAAAAAGTGGGCTCTACCAGATGCCCCATCCCCTCTTCTCCATCCTCTTCTGGAAGGAGCCTCTTGGTTTTGCCTGAAGCTGGCAGCGTGGAGATGTTTAGGGCAAGCCTTCGCACTTAGGCTTCTCTCTATCTCTTTCCAGTACTATTCATACTTCAACGAATGTTCCACAAGATGAGTATATGATCATCACTGGATCTCCTTCTCTGATTGGTGTATTCGCCTACTTCTGTCTCCACCTCATTGTGTTACTGCCCCAGTTCATGCAGGATGGTTTCAATATTGGTCTGTATGTGGCAACTGGTTGATTACAAAGGGCTGCCATTCTAGCATTTTGGGAACCTAAGGGTGGTCTTTCTATTGAGATTCTGAATACACATCTCTTACAAGGATTTTCCTTATTACTTTCCAGGGATGTGCCTTCCGCTACTACTTGTCGCCTGCCTTTGACTTCTCCTTCCAGACAAGATTCTCCCTTTGAACACTTAGAGGCTTTGCCTATTACATTTCTGTTGTTCAAAGTATTTTTCTTCATAGTAGTCACTACTGGAATATGTTTGGGTGAAATAGGCTCCTTTCTTACGGATTCTCACAGAACATATGATGTAAGCTTTGGTCCAGGGCTTCCTCCAATAATTAACTCTGCAATGCATTATGGACAAGAGGTTTTCCAACATTCTTTTATTACTATCTCTTCCTGCTGAGAGATCGAATTACTTTTGCATTTCCATGATGTAGTTTGAATTGTACATCTCTAGTGAGGCAGTCCACTGATTTCCATCAGTGTGATAAAATGTTTCTTGTAATGCAAGGTGAATTTGTAGAGCGCTGCTTGTCACCCGTGATGGTTTCCAGGTATCTTAACTTTGGTGCTGCTCGAAAGGATTACATATCCTTTCTTGGCACTCTTGGTCAATGGACAAAGTATGTCATCTCTTTTGTTGACAGGTTGATACATCTGGTGGTACTGAGGAACTTCATGCAGGTTGGTAGTTTCCCGAGTAGATGTTGGTGGTGCTTCAATTTAAGATATTTACAAAGCTTCGGCTTGGCCTTCCCTCTTCACATTTGTTTCCACCACGGAATGGATGTGACTGGTGATATTGAAATTGTATTGAACAGCAAGTGTACTATTAGAACTTTCTTTCTTATAAAAATGTCTTTACTCTTTGTAATGCATTAATAAAGATGTAGTGTTGCATTATAAAGTATCTGCCCAATGCAACCCGTAAAACCGTGGTCCATGCACTGTTAACATCCCATCTGGATCATGCTAATGGACTATATTTGGGTCTTTCTCTTGGCCTTCTCCGCAGACTTTAGACTGTACAAAATGCTGCGGCTCGTCTGATCTGCGGAGTTCCGCTTCGACATCATATCTCCCCCTATCTACGCCACTGCATTGGCTGTCCATTGCAAAGTGTATCACATTTAAGGCTTTCACTTTAGCCTTTCGGGCAGGTAGAGGCAAAGGGCCACCCTACTTAAGGAGGAGACTCCGTACTTACCTTCAAGCCAGACTTTTACGTTCTAACAACAAACACCTTTTGATCGCTCCTCAGTTCTCTAAAGTTAGAATTGGAGGCAAATCCTTTGAGGTAGGCACCACCAAATGCTGGAATAGCCTACCTCTTTATCTTCGCTTAATTCAATCAGATCCTGAGTTCCGCAAAGCCTTTAAAACTTGACTATTTAGCCGAACTGATTAGATATGTGTCTTACCTCTCCTGCTCTTTGTCTGCTATAGCACCGGGACACCCCGTTGGGGGTAGCTGTACGCTCAATAAAATTCTTTATTATTATTATTACCTTTGACTTGATTAATTATGGTTTTGTTCAGGTTGGACAACTGCAACAAACTGCTCTGGTAAATTCTCATCACATGGGGAATAAGACGAGAAAGTAGATGAGTAGGTGATGCTAGGTTTACTTACCATCAGCGCCATTGGAATTATGTGAACGAGGAGCACCAATTTATGTGACAGAGTTGAATAAGTTCTGCAACAAGAAAAGGCACACTATACGATGTAATACAGTAACGTTTGTGATAGTACTGCTTCATGGTTTTGCTATTTTTACATGCTAACATTATCTGGCAAAGGTTTCACCCTATTAGTATCAGTTAACTCCCAAATACAGTAATAAGCAACTGAAAAGTGACCTGTCAATCGTTGTGTAGGGCCATCCACTGAACATGCGTGGCAGCATTTTTTGTAATTTTTGACCCATTTGAGTTGGAAACATTGGTTTGTAAATTCTGCAAAATATGCAGCCAGTGATGGATTATGCAGCAAATCCATAATTATGCAGAAAACACGTCAGCAGCATTGGTATTGGTAATCTTTATTATGCTGATTCTTACTTTTTAATAATGGCAGCCCTTCATTTACAATCTAGAGGGCAGTTTACGATGCCGGTCAGAAAGCCTCCAACCGCTAGTCAGAAGCTTTCCGACCGCCACAGTCATTTTGCGGTCCAACCACCCAATTACGATAATAACGATCTGAATGTAAACCGGCTGATTATTCCGACTCGGTTCCGAGAAGCTCTCGGAGTCTTCCAGCCAGTCGAAACCGCACTGTAATCCCCTATGGATGGCGTTTCCGCCATCGGGATTACGACGTCAGTTTCCCAGATCATTTCCGTGCTGGCCTTTCCAACCCAGAAAGGCTGTCAGAAAGCAACTTCAGAGGCTCCTAGCAGGGCCCCCTTGCCTCCGCGGTCTACGGTTGGTGGTCGAGGGGGTACCTAGGGAACCCCCATGAAAAACCCTGTACTGAGAGGCAGGCCCCATGGGGAGCCTGCCACAGGGTGCAGGGTTTTACACACACCCCCATTTCTCTACAGCAGCCGGTATTACGGCCGGTTTATGGCCGTGACACAAGCTCCCATAGAGAAAAGTGAGTATCTGACTGAACAATGTTCGGTTGCATAGTAATCAGGTGGTCGGAACCGCCGACCTGAGGTCAGTTGGTTCCGAATCCGAGATGGTGTCGGTTGGAGGGGATCACTGACAGAATATCGAAATCAAAAATATCGAGGTACAAAAATATTGATGCTAAAATATCGTTATCCAGAATATCGAAATCCTATCTACACAATGGTAAGTACAAAAAAATTGAGAGAAAAAAATATTGTCTAAAATATCGTTGTTAAAAATATCGAGTTTTTTATGTTTAAAGAAAATGTAAAATAAAGAAAATAATACATTTTATTAAAAACATATAGTTAGAATTATTAGACAATGTTTAAAATCATAAATATTGCATATAATATAAAAGAAAAAAGAAACATACACATATATAAAATATAATATATATGTATTTACTTAATAATATTAATAAATTTTTATTTTATTAAATTATAAATGGTTAGAAATATAGTAAAAGTTATAAACACATATATATACACATACACCAATAACATAAAGATAAATATATATATATATATATATATATATATATATATATATATATATATATATATATATATATACAATAAATTAAAATATTGAAATATTTGTAATCTTTTTAAAATACATTTTCCACTACATTAACTGAAGCAGTAGAGAACATAGTAGATAGCATAGGGCTAAAAATTACTATTCCCACTCCAGTGAGTGCAACAATAGGGAAAGTGTGGATAGCTTAGGGGTAAAAATTACTATTCCCACTGCAGAGAGTGCAACAGTAGGGAAAGTGTTGGATAGCGGAGGTGTAAAAATTATTATTCCTACTCCAGTAAGTGCAACAGTAGGGAAAGTGTAGATAGCGTAGGGGTAAAAATTACTATTCCCACTCCAGTAGGTGCAACAGTAGGGAAAGTGGTGTATAGCGTAGGGGTAAAAATTATTATTCCTACTCCAGTGAGTGCAACAGTAGGGAAAGTGTTGGATAGCAAAGGGGTAAAAATTACTATTCCCACTCCAGTGAGTGCAACAGTAGGGAAAGTGTGGATAGCAGAGGGGTAAAAATTACTATTTCCACTCTAGTGAGTGCAACAGTAGGGAAAGTGTGGATAGCGGAGGGGTAAGAATTACTATTCCCACTCCAGAGAGTGCAACAGTAGGGAAAGTGTCGGATAGCGGAGAGGAATAATTTACCATTTCCACTCCAGTCAAATAATTAAAAGTAATTAGCAAATAATTAATTAATTTAGAAAAAAATACCTCCCACCAGGTGCCGCTTGCAGCCGTTGTCTGTGGGAGCTGTGACTTTGTTTTTCTTCTTGACCTTGGGACCATCTGGTGCTATTGAAATTACCCCTCTTACCGACTCTGGGCCGAACGTCGGAGGGAACCTTGAGGACGCGGGACTGCGAGGACCAGAACTCTCTGCGGCCTGTCATCCACCGCACCTGGGACCTCTTCCCGCCCCCACCTCTTCCTATTTAGCAGGGCCCATATCCGCGACACGCGGGACAGGCGCGGGCGTGCGCTTGGCGAAGCCCGGGCCAAGGGCGGGCCTGTTTAAGCCCGTTCAAGAACGAGCAAGACCGGACCGGGCCACTCCTCTTTATTCCGCCCTGGGGTACTTGCTTGCATGTTGTTTACTTAGCAATCTGTAGATAGCATCTTTGTATCACATTACATCATGTCTACACGGGAGAGTAGGAGTAAAGTTACTACGGGGGGTCACTTTTAACAGGCACCTTAGACAATTTTATAACGAGAGCTAATTCAGTTATAGATCAAGGTATTACACTTATGGAACGCAGGATGTCCCAAGATTTAGCAATGGCTAAAAGATCATCCATGGGTCACTTTGCGACCGCATGCACTCCAGAGCACCCCGCAAGAAATAATCTTATTGAAACACAAGCAGTAGTGCATAGCATGCCTCATTCCATGGGGCAGTTAAATACTCAGCCCCCAATTGATTTACACCCTTCCCTGGCATTAGAAACTATCCCAATCATAACAATGGTTAGTTCTCCCAGAGAAATTAATACCAGGCAATTGAGGGAGAGACGGGAGGGTGCTATACCAAAGAGGAAACAAGCTAACACCACTGTCACGGGGGGTAGAAAACCGAAGGTAGCCAAAGTAAGGGGTACAAATGATATAGCTGACAAGCAAGGGGACGACCTCGAGCAGGTTACACAGATGAGGCAGGCCCCATCGCATTTGGACGTACAGCACGAAGCCTCAGCTCTTGATGTTGTTGTAAACAATGTGGCCAGCAATGAGGGAGAAGATAGCTCTTTATTGGAAAAAGTGGGGGCACTGCTCAAGACTCTTCTTACGCCTCTAGAATCTAGATTGTCATGTATTGAAAAACAGCTCTCTGAGCTGGGATCGATCACGAGGGGTTTGTCAGTCACTATGAAAAACAAATGTTGCCTACGCCACAGCCATGCACTGCACCCGATGGACAAGCCATTAATAAGTCCCCGCTCCCTGCCCAGCAGTTGAATTTAAATTGCTCAAAGGCACCGCTGAGGAAAGCGCCGATAAAACCATCTGGACCCAACCAGCCTTTTAGCCGAGAACTCATTGCATCTAATGCTCCCTCCATGGACCATAGAGTGGGTTTGTTAGGGGGGAGCCTCAGTGGGGACCTACCATTAATTTACCACCAGAAGTTAGCCCATACTTAGTTGTATTAACAGGGGTCCCAGAGCTGGGTTAAACAACCGAGGAATCCTTTATGTCCTTAAAGAATAAAGTATTGCATTGGCTTAACATCAATCGACCTTTACCGCCACATATGACGAGTAAAATCTTAATGATACGCAGAATCACATGGGTAGGAAATAACACAAAAACAATTCCCGGTGATTGTCTGCTAGTCAATTTTGAGGACCCCCGCACGGTGGACTACATTTGCACATGGAGAACCCAAAACATAAGGCCAGCTATAGAAACCAGACCACTCTCATATTTTTACCCGCTGGAAGATCTATCCATACGCGGAGGGAACTGGACTAAGGTCATGCACCGCGCTCGGGGTGGGATGGAATAAGGGGGATCTGGACAAAGAAGTAGCTGAAGAGAGGTACCCTGTGCAAATAGGTTTAGCTGTCTAGAAACGGTGGACTGACTACAGTCGACCAAAGAGAAAACAATTGATACCTATGAGGGGCGACGTAATCATAATCTCATTAAAATTATTGACATGCAAGCGAGAAGTGACACAGTGGGTATTTGTGGTGAATGGAATTGCAGCATACGCACTTTAATAGATAGAGGGGGAGAAACTGATGCCAGTACTGGAAATACAAAACAACTAAACAACCAGAAAGCCAATACTGTAACCTCTATTCAGCTAAACTGACCTGCGCGCAAAGAATTAAACTAAGTGCGGGACAGTGAAACAAATCACAGATTTAATCACTATTATTTTCAAATTTTGTTTTAAGAGAAATAGGTTGGTTCAAAGTTCACCAAGAATTTTTTTGAAAACACACACAATACAGGGAACAATATTCATAAAAATGACATTTTCTTAAAACAAACATTGATATCACAACAATTAGTGAAAATATCTACTATCATACTAAGTTGATCAACATATGCAAACATAACTCACACTCTCATACACATCATACACTCCAAACTCACTATACAAATGTAATGTCACAAACAGATTGATTGAAAGGGAATAAATAAAGAACAAAAATGGGGGGACACCATAGAAACAAGCTCTTACAACAGTAAATTAGTTTCTTTTAGAAAATCACACAAGAAGTAAATTATTCTTTGCAATCATATGGTGTTGTAGAATGGTCTACGCGTTTCGAACCCTTAATAATTGGATAGGGTTCTCATCAGGACCTCATAACTGAAAGAGAAAGGTATAAAACTCAATCAGAATCCAATTGAGGGGGTGGTTTTGGTTCTAACTGCCTATGCATGCCCTTGTATCCTACTTTGTATGAGAGCTCAACATGAAAACGATCCACCCGGACGATGGCCAGCTGAAAGACAAATTGATTGGAAAACTGGGTAAGCCTACCGCCAGACAACCGAGATGTAATCCGCCTGTGTACTATCTGCATTTAACTTACATGGAGAAGGGAAGAATTCTGGCCGGAGTTTTCTGTGGAGACACAAAGATTTTATGGGGGGAGGGGGGTTAGCATACACGCTATACCTGAGGCTAGAGGCAGTGGTTATAAACGTGCGGTGCCTGGCTTACTTGTTGGAAGTATTTAGATGTTTCCTTCGGAGGGAACACTTGTCACACGCACGAGGTTCGGAAATGAATCACGGGTTTGGGGCTGAAAAAGGGAGAAGAGAATACTCGTTATTCTCGTGTGCGGTGCAAGCAACGAGTACGGCTTGTTTAAAGCACTGGCTATAGGTCCCACATACCTTCAGTTTGCAGCACCGGCCATTCCTCTGTATTGGAGTCAGCGAGACGCCGTCTGTGTGTTCCGGTGATGGGCGGGTTGATTATTTTACGTGTACTTCCTGGTCCTCAGACTTCTGGGAAATGTAGTTCCACTATTTTCGCGCTAGGGAAATGAAAGGCTCTCGCTATCTCGGGATAATTTGAGATGATGTTCTGTCCTCATTGTTCTATTCCGTCCATGCTGTTATGCCTCACTGTCCCTCCAGAGCATATTTAATAAAACAGTTTGTCGTGCTATTATGCAGATGTGGAGAAAATCAAGATGGTCCGTGATGAACATCCCTTATCTTGTTCTTGTGTCTAATAGAGTCTTTGATCTTGTCATGCTCTATTAAATTATTTGTTTAACGGAATATAGTGCTGTCCTTTGGTCTTTTGGGTGACTTGGATAAACAATTGATGCAAAGAGAAGCGATGCTAATTCTGAAATTTGACACGGTAACCGAAGGATTAAACTAATTATCTGAATTACATAAATTGTACTGATTGTGAAGGGCAATTTCCAGTTTCACTCGGTCCACGCTAAACATATGATACACTGACCGCTATCACCCCCTGACAGACATGTGACATGGGTGACCACCTATAGGCAAACCTAAACCACTCAGCCCAAACCGCGGACAGCACTATATTCCGTTAAACAAATAATTTAATAGAGCACGACAAGATCAAAGACTCTATTAGACACAAGAACAAGATAAGGGATGTTCATCACGGACCATCTTGATTTTCTCCACATCTGCATAATAGCACGACAAACTGTTTTATTAAATATGCTCTGGAGGGACAGTGAGGCATAACAGCATGGACGGAATAGAACAATGAGGACAGAACATCATCTCAAATTATCCCGAGATAGCGAGAGCCTTTCATTTCCCTAGCGCGAAAATAGTGGAACTACATTTCCCAGAAGTCTGAGGGCCAGGAAGTACACGTAAAATAATCAACCCGCCCATCACCGGAACACACAGACGGCGTCTCGCTGACTCCAATACAGAGGAATGGCCGGTGCTGCAAACTGAAGGTATGTGGGACCTATAGCCAGTGCTTTAAACAAGCCGTACTCGTTGCTTGCACCGCACACGAGAATAACGAGTATTCTCTTCTCCCTTTTTCAGCCCCAAACTTGTGATTCATTTCCGAACCTCGGTGCGTGTGACAAGTGTTCCCTCCGAAGGAAACATCTAAATACTTCCAACAAGTAAGCCAGGCGGCGCACGTTTATAACCACTGCCTCTAGCCTCAGGTATAGCGTGTATGCTAACGCCCCCCCATAAAATGTTTGTGTCTCCACAGAAAACTCCGGCCAGAATTCTTCCCTTCTCCATGTAAGTTAAATTCAGATAGTACACAGGCGGATTAAGTCTCGGTTGTCTGGCGGTAGGCTGACCCAGTTTTCCAATCAATTTGTCTTTCAGCTGGCCATCGTCCGGGTGGATCGTTTACATGTTGAGCTCTCATACAAGGTAGGATACAAGGGCATGCATAGGCAGTTAGAACCAAAACCACCTCCTCAATTGGATTCTGATTGAGTTTTATATCTTTCTCTTTCAGTTATGAGGTCCTGATGAGAACCCTATCCAATTATTAAGGGTTCGAAACGCGTAGACCATTCTGCAACACCATAAGATTGCAAAGAATAATTTACTTCTTGTGTGATTTTCTAAAAGAAACTGATTTACTGTTGTAAGAGCTTGTTTCTATGGTGTCCCCCCATTTTTGTTCTTTATTTATTCCCTTTCAATCAATCTGTTTGTGACATTACATTTGTATAGTGAGTTTGGAGTGTATGATGTGTATGAGAGTGTGAGTTATGTTTGCATATGTTGATCAACTTAGTATGATAGTAGATATTTTCACTAATTGTTGTGATATCAATGTTTGTTTTAAGAAAATGTCATTTTTATGAATATTGTTCCCTGTATTGTTTGTGTTTGCAAAAAAATTCTTGGTGACCTTTGAACCAACCTATTTCTCTTAAAAAAAACATTTGAAAATAAAAGTGATGAAATCTGTGATTTGTTTCACTGTCCCGCACTTAGTTTAATTCTTTGCGCGCAGGTCAGTTTAGCTGAATAGAGGTTACAGTATTGGCTTTCTGGTTGTTTAGTTACTTTCATGAGACTTGGCCTTACGGTGGGGAGCCCACACCCAGTGTTGTTTTTTCACAGTACTGGAAATACAACAGGGAGTGAGTGTACCTTTGTAGATATAGCACATGCTGCTGATAAAGAATATGTTTTAATAGATAAACCAGGGGATTCGGAGGTAAACATAGCCATTAGACACTGTGAAAACAGCACAGCTGTCCCCAACATGGGAGACGCATTAAGGAAGACCGCAGTAACGGGTGAAAACATTACCCTATTATCTTGGAATATAGCGGGCTTATCAACAAAACTCAAGGATCCAGCCTTCCTGCCATTCATAGAATATTTTACTATAATCTGCCTACAGGAATGCTGGGAGCGGGACGAAATCCATATAAATGTCTTCCGCACTTATTTTTCACCCGTCAAGCAGTCAAGGAGGGGCAGAAATTCAGGAGGCCTATGCACTTTTATATCTAATATTGTTATTGTCACAGTTAGGAAACATGACACGGGGAATGACTATTATCAGTCTTTGTCACTTAGAATGGGAGGTAACCAAAATGTTACACTGATTAACTTTTATAATAACATTCCTTAGACTGAAACAAGTAAGGTGATTGATGAACTTATATATACCTCCCACCATATTCCCCTATAAATGACACCATGAATGTTGTAAAACATAACACTATTAACATAATTAATTAATTAAAATAAACAATTTAAAAACAATGAATAATAATTAAATTTACACAAAAATAGTATAAATAAATGTAAAATAAATGTTATATTTTTTTTTAAATAGAGAAATTAAATTACTTCCCAGCCTACTCCCCTATCAACACACAACCCGCTCTTTTAAAAAATCACACAAATAACGTAATTAACATTTAATTAATAATTATTAATCAATTAATACATAATTAATATTTAGTATTTACCACAATATACAATGTAAATTTTTAAATACATAATATTGAATAACTAAAAATATAAAATAAATTAATTATTATTAAATTACTTCCCACCCTACTCCCCTATGAACCCACAATACACTCCCAAAAAAACACAATTGACATTTTTTTTTTGACAATCAATTTTATCGAGTTTTGAATTTGACAACAAACAGCACCATTCAGAGCTACATAGTACATTAGCAGAATAGGGGAAAAACACATCGCAATGACATCAAATTCACATAAAGAAATCAGGAATAACGTATCCACGTGCACCTGGAGTACGGACCACATCATCTCATTCGTCGAGTACCCCAATCAATTTCCCCCACATGCAACGAAATTTCTCGGGGCACCCCCTGGCTACGTATAAATGCTGCTTCAGCGCAGTACACCAATCCATCCCCCGGCACCAGTGCCTTAAAGTGGGAGGGGCAGTGTCCAGCCAGTGCGCAGCGATGTCACTCTTGGCAACCACCAATGCAGTATTGAGGAAGAGCTTCTCAGCTTTGGAGCTGTCCAGTCCGTCGGTGACGCCCAGCAGAAAACGTATGGGATCAAGGGGCACCTCCCAGCCCAGGACCCCTGTCAGGTCTTGTGTTAACGATTCCCAATACCCCTGAATCGCAGTGCATAGCCACACCATATGATAAAAATCAGCGCAGGGGTGGGAGCAGCGTGGGCATAGTTAGCATCGGGCCGAAGCCCCGCGCAGTGGAGACGCAGGGGTGTAAGATAGGCGGCTTGCCTAAAATAGACTTGGACCAGGCACAGTCTTGCTGGTACCGCAATCGTCCTAGGGGCCATCAGGGCGTCCCTCCAATCCTCATCCTCCAGGGCCCCAATAAAGCCCACTTCTCTCAGAGCAGGGAAAGGGAGTTGGGGGTATTGTTGGTGAGTGAGGGTGAAGCGGCGGAGTGCGGCTCATTTCGGCCGGACTACCGTCCCATTTCACTCAAGAGACTTCAACTTTCCCCAGATCCCCGGTCAGGACTTGCGCCTCGGGCGGGCTCTATTCAGGCAGGGACGTGCCATCTGGAATGTGGGAGTGAAGGGCGTGGTGCAGCTGTAAGTAGCGAAAGAATTGAGAGGGATAGAGGGAGTGCCTAGCCCGTAAGTCTTGGAAGGATCGGATATGGGTACCGCTCCAGACGTCACCCAACAAGGTTACCCCGATAAGGTCCCATTACCGGAACCTTGACAGGGAGGCAACTTGCAAACCCTGGTGCCACACCACAAGGGAGTGTAGCGAGTCAGCCTGCCCGCCCATTGAGTGTGTCATAATGATGCATGCATAGCCAAGAATGCTCCGCGTGTGACCTCGGGAAGAGCTCGGGGAACCGTAGCCTAATAAAGCATCCCCTGGATAGAGAAGAAGCCCAAGATGTGAAGCTCCAAGCGATACGCCGGGTCAGACCAGCCGCCATTAAATCAATCATGGATCGTAAGTAGGCGAGTCGCTAAGTAGTAGAGGTAAAGGTTCGTCATTCCAAGACCTCCGTCAAAAGGTGGGATTCGGCATTGGGCCAGGGCCAGCCTGGACCTCCGACCTCCCCAAAGTAATTTCGTGGCCATGCCATCCATATCCCGGAACCAAGATCTAGCAAAGAAGAGGTGTGTGTTCTGGAGCATGTACAAAAAATGGGGGAGGATCATCATTTTGCATAGGGCGATCCTGCCCAAAGGGTTCAGTGGCAGCGTGCGCCACTTAAGGAGGTCGGCGCGGATCCGCTTAAGTAGCGGGGTGACATTTGTGGAAAATTAGTACGATTTGGTAAACATTATCTGCGCCATCTTGCCTTTTCCCCTGATGCCACACTTTTTGTCGTGCGCACCCGCCATTTTAGGTGCCTCGACCAGAACCACCCTCTGCACGCCACTGGCCCCCAGCACAGCCCTTCGCCCTCACAAGCCCCCCACGCACTGGCCACCCCCCGCTCTCACATGCCTTGGGTCATAAACCCCTCTTCAGCGCAGCTCTGCCTCGGAATCCCATCCCGTTCCCAGCGCGACACCTCCCTTCGTTCCTTTCATGGTCCCAGACCCTTTGATACAAACCCCCTTTTCCTGTGTGCCCGTTTGTCTTCCTCGTTCCCAGGCCGCCACCTGGCTCTGCGGATACTGTTTATTGCCCCCCCCGTACAGTAGGAAGCTTCCCCCATTAAAGGACCCTCGAATTGATCAAAGCCCCCACCCTATGATATCCGATCAACCCCACACATTCCGTGAATCGGCGGAATGTCCAGCTGCGCGATAATCATCACCTATTGTGACCGGGGTGGGGACTTCAACTGTAAATGTGTGTGGGAACAGGCCTGAAGGGGAGATTCCGAGGATGTCCTTTCATACTTCAAAGCATTGCGAGAATGTGTTACCTGCAATAAAGATCATAAAACTGTGTATAAGAGGCCAGGCCTCAGAGATGCGGTTAGAGCACCTCGTGACGATACTGGCTGTCCGAACTGATGTGTTCTCCTCCGGAGAGAATAAACCTTGTTTCCTGCCTTCCAGTCTCCAGCGCCTGCCTCTTCATTGATTAAGATTTTGTGGGTTAAAGAGGCGATACCGCCGGGCAAATATTGGTTGTCCTTGACCTGTTTTTACAATTGGCGCCCAACGTGGGGCCCATCAGCGACACGTGGATCCAGTGGGAGAGGTCCTGACGACAGAGTGAACGACTGCAATGATCGGGAGAGCTCTTGCCCAATAGACCCTCGTCTGGCAGCCGATCATCCGAACTTCACTGGTTCCGAACAGACCTCTCTCGAGTGATCTACGGTCCTGACTGGGAACCATCAGGAGTGCCGCGAGGAATACGAGGAAAAGAGGACGATCGGGCGCTGGATTCGGAAGATAAGAAACTGTCCATACGGTCCGGGTAAGGTCGTGTAAACACGACGAATTGCGAAATGATTGTTTAATTGATCGGAAAATACTAGTATTACTCTTTGTTGACTTGTTTGGAGATTCACTGTCTGCAAACGGAGAAACAATAGGCTCTCTCTCTTTGCAAACAGTGAAGGATAGGTAACGCAGCCATCGTGCCTATCTTTCTCCCCCACTGATTGATCGTTTTGAACTCTCGGGAGATTTCCCTCTCCCACACTGATTAATTGTTTTTGACCCCGAACTACTGTTCGCGGATTGTTTTCTGGAGATTCTCTGTCTGCAAACAGGAAAGAACAGGTTCCTCTTTGCAGATAATGAAAGGGTAGAGGACGCAGACCTTTTTGCGGGCCTACTTATTCTCCCCACTGATTGTTTATTGACTTTTTGATATTGGTTCATGAGGTATTCACTGCCTGCAAACAACGTAGAATAGAAATATTCTGTCTAGTCTTTGCACGCAGTGATAAGATAGGCAGTGCTGACGTTTTGTCCTCGTTGTGAGCCGTCATGTCTGTCTTCTCCCCACTGATTGGTAGTTGGTTCAGCCCGGACCGTTTATTAGAGGTGGACCATCTAGCTCCGCTGGAAGGCACCCCTAATAAAGACATGTTCACAAAGTATGGATTAGTTACCATAGCCTATAGTAAGCTGTGGCACAGGTATACCAAAGAAAATCAAGAGAAACAGTGGCCACTGATAGGATCCTTCGATCTTGATAAAATAGAAACGTTAGAAATAGCCCTTTGTAGTAATAAGACAACGCCTATTATGCTCGACAGTCTCGGTATGTGGCGCAAAGAAGCAATGCAACGAAAGAAAAGAGACGAAGTCAGAGTAGGTAAAGGAATATATCGACAGGACAACCCCAAGACACAACGACCCGAAAGTAATCCCCCGACACTACGCACAGGACGACCAGACTTAGTGCAAAACCAATGTGCTTTTTGTAAATTTTCCGGGAACTGGAAAGCCCAATGCCCGACTCTACTGAACGTGGATAAGAGCAGAGGGCCGACAGAAATAACGGGCCGGCAGAAAGGGAAAAGGCGTGAGACAAAGATGAATCAGACTGACACGGACAGGCCAGATAGAACCACCACGTTTGATTATGCCCGATGGCACAGATTTCGCCAGACCGATTTCAGCGACATGTTTGAGTCCTCATAGATCGAACAACGCTAAGACGGGAAACCCAGTCTAGCTCTAAGTTACCCGGTGACGAACCCCGTACTACCGCTACTGTTCCCTAACACAAAAAAAAGCCACCCTTTTCGGATAACCTACAGAAACAATACACAGAGTAGTCTCGGACAGATTAGTATACATTCCATTAAAGAACTCAAACTTCGAGTGCAATGGGACTGATTACTCTCTGCTGCCCCCCCCCCACTCTGAAAAGAAAAGGAGCAATTACAGGCCTGCATAGACAACCCCCCATTACCCAGACATGCCTGTCCAAACAAAATACCTACCCCCACTCCGGAAGTTCCCGAAATGCCGCAGGTCACCGGTCACGCCCATCCGGAAGGTGAAACACACAGCACGTGTGGGGCGGGGCCTGCTGACAGCCATCGATCGAAAAGATCGCCAGTGGGATGTCCAGGGGGCACCACGGGCCCAGCATGAAATGGCCGTCCCTTCCTCTTCCTCGTGGGGTGGCGTCCCCCGGACCACGAGTAGGGAGGGGGCGGGTGCAGATGACCCCCTCCCTCGTATCTCCCGGTCCGGCCATCACAAATACCTCTGCTGAAAATTGATACAGGGTGGGCTGGGAGGGAGAGGCGACGCGGACGAGCCTCTCCCACCTCCCCGGATAGGAGGTTTCCCAGCCCCCGGCCCGGCGCCGAAATCCTCCAGCCGGGCGGCGCCCATACTTGCGCAGCACCGGACATGCAACGGCGGCGCCCATACTTGCGCAGCACCGGACATGCAACGGCGGCGCCCATACTTGCACAGCACCGGACATGCAACGGCGGTGCCCATACTTGCGCAGCACCGGACATGCAACGGTGGCCATACTTGCGCAGCACAAGACATACGATGGCCCTCAAGAGTACTTGTTGGGCACGGGATGTGGAGTGGCCATCATGTATGCCCGTGAGAAGGGGCGGCGTGGGGTGCACTGGGAGAGGGAGACGGCGCGAACGAGTCTCCCTCGCCCCCCCCCCCAGGTGGGGGGCACCACAGCTGCACCCTAGCCGAATGTCCTGCTCCTACGGCACGGTGTTCCATTTCTTTCACCCCAAAGGGCCTCTTCCACTCTTGCAGACTCGACGAAGGGCGGCTGCTGCGGGGCCTCAAAATGGCGTCTGGGCCCCCTGGAAGGCGGGTCTAGGCCGCTAAAGTAACCCTGACCAGCAGTGTAACCCGGACGCTTGCCCACCGGGGCACGAGCCCCCACCTCCGACAGCATCTCCACAGCCTTGAAGATTCTACAAAAGTCCCCGGAGCCCTCGGCCCCTACAGGCTTCCGATGAGGAACAACTGCCTTGATCGCTAACGAAATAACCACGACATAGCCACCCCTTCTGTTAGCACGAGTTTTTTTGAACTGCCGAAAAGGACTCTGGTCCAACCGCCGGTTGTGGGAAACATTTTGTCCCTGATGCTACTTCCGGACTAACCCGGCCCCGCCCAAAATGGCGCCGGTGTCAATAAGAACTTACGAACACCTCGTGGTGTTTTTAACTAATAAGACTTGATGTTCTGAGATATGTATATGATCTTTTGTACACTTGACGACAAAGAGGGAGGGTTCACTCGACGAACATGTAAAAGGACCCTGTTAAAAAAATGTTGGTTTCAATGTACGATTTATTATGATTTTATTGTAACTGATACATAACCTCGCTTGTGACACACGCCCACGGTATGCATTTAGGAAATTTGATTACAACTAGTCTGACTGTGCTTCCAATTATGAAATGAATGCCCCTTGATCCCTCACCTATTGATAGACCTTTTTAGTTTCCTGCAAATGAATAAATAAACCCTTTTTAATGCTGCAAAATACCCCCCTTACTGTACGTGCTTCAGCCATCGCCGTGTCCGGCCAAATATCTACATGCTGAACGATTGTGCAAATAAAGGTTTTCCAAACTATGAACAGGTATTGCATGCTTTTCTTTAAATATGGGAACAGCGGGAGAGTTTTTCTGTGCACCCTGCTTTGCTCTCTTTTTAAGGTTATTAGAAAATGGTTGCTCAGCCCCGGATGGAGGATCGGATCTAAGACACGATACTCTGCCTCCAAGTATGCGACTGGTTCAGGAACTAACGCATGGAGAAGGACCTCGACTTCTGAGGACGGGTAAAGTGAAGCGGTGTAAATGATAGAATGTTATAAAGGTACGGCACTCAAAGGTACTAGGGAACAGAGTTGGCCGAAGAGCTGATATGCCTTAGAACATCACAGCGTTGAAAAAGATTTAAGGACCCCGACAGCTAGATACATCTACCAACTAGATACCTCGCACTAAGTGCCTCTGATTTTTTTAACGTTTCCCTACACACGGCCTATAAGGACACACTGCCCCCCCCCCTGGCTTCAGAAACCAAGACCCCAGGGATTCTATCCCGAGGAGATAAGACGAGTATGTGGTAAGTAAAGGACTTTCGTGCCCATGCATTTGATATGCTCGAATGTTGTCCCCCTCCTTTCCCCTCTTTCCCTCCCTCTACAGGTTACATTGGAATCACGACTGAGGTATGGTGAAGATCTGAAGCCTCGCCATGTCTGATACATGAAGCGGACTAACGCTGCAAGGTGGCACCTAAACACACCCACAAACTGCTCTTGTAACGAAAGAGCCAATAAGTTGTATGATATGATGAAACACGATCACCCCTAATCCGTGTTGCGTGAATGGGCACATGTCACGTATGTCTGAGACTATGAGAAAATGTTTTTATGCGACTGAGGCGTTGACTTAACTAGTCAAAGGACCGAGAGTGCGAGAAGTGCGACACAATGGTGCCTTTTACTCAATGCATGTCCCCTGTACCCGGCCTAATGCTCGTCCGTCCCAAACTGCATGCTTTCAAAATTCTAACACAGACCCGTAATGTCTCATGTTGTGTAATGCGCTGAATAGCCTATCTTAATACACGGCCACTCCCCATGTCGCACGTGTACTATTTAGCCTATTGTTGCACATCTCTCTCTCTCTCTCTCTCTCTCTCTCTCTCTCTCTCTCTCTCTCTCTCTCTCTCTCTCTCTCTCTCTCTCTCTCTCTCCTCTCTCCTCCACACTCTCACTCTCCTGAACAACAAGCACCTAATTGGCAAACCGCCACCCCTGGTGCACCACCCAATTGGCTCCAGCTACCGCAAGTATTTGCGAAAATTTGTCTTAAATAAAAATCACCTTGATGCCGTGTCACTACCTCTCATTTCTGCTAAATATTGATGAAACCTAGAATTGGCCAAAAAGGAAAGGACAGGTAAGACGACTGAGGTTCCCTAATCTGACCCGTAATAAGGGAACTACATGTCAGTGGCTTCTATGATAAAAAAAAATGCCTCAGATAACGCGACCTTCCCCGTCCCGAATTGTCTCAATACCCAAACAGTAAAAGTGACCGAAACATCCCCATCTTCCCAGAACGCCCTCGGTTTTGTATCAGCTGCCCCGGACGAGAGTTTTAAAAATGTCCCTCACCCCCGGTTGTAAGAGATGGGTCGACTTACGACTAACACAGGCCAGCCGTTGTTCCTAGAAATGATTTGTTGATGAGCAAGCTACAGAGTTTAGAATTCGAGAAATGTCACTGAACGCTTACCAACTGAACTGTGGCCGTCTGCTAGATAACGCCCTCATGACACAAAGCAAGACGATAGTCCCTCACCACAGTTTGCTATGTTCCTAGTTGTTTTCCATAAGACCTCGGTTTTTTTTAGTGAAGTAGTCAGGTTGTAAGAGACCATGTAGGAATTAGAATGATGTTTGCAAAGTTAAGATTAGACCAAAATGAAGAAATTGTTGCTATAAACCCTGTTAGAAGTAAAATGTTTAGCTAAAAGGTAGGATGCATTGATCGAATGGAAAATTGTTTAGCCTATGTTCGTTCCTCAGAAAGATACCTATCAGACCATGGTGGTAGCACGTTGCACTTTTTCGTAAAATATAAAGCCCTGGAGAACGGTATAGCTTCGTAAGGCTCGTACTAGGAAAGTGGGTCTCTGCCAGAAGAACTGATGTGACTGTAATAAACAAAATGCAATGAATAGGTACCAGATCTCGTACCACGACAATGAATGTAACACCAACAAACACCACAGAAATAGTTACGAAAGAAAGTTATAGGAAATCCAGCAAGCCCATCATCAATTATTTATATGTTGGTTGTGAACCCCAATGTAACGGATGTTTCTCATTTGCTTGGAGCTGGGAGAGAAATAGACTTATGTGATTACCTTCCTCTGCCAATTCTCTAAAGACTGTCTTTTCAAACTCATTTAAGGGTACCACTGTCGGAGGAGAGAGAGACCGGATGTGGGAGCACGCGGCCTGACTACAGATCGTGGAACATCTGCGACATTGGCCAAGGCGAGACCGCAACAGAAAGGAGTCGCAGGACGAGGCACTGTTTCCGACAAAATGAGAGGAAAGGGCTGACCTGATGCCCCTGCTCGATGATCAACATATGCCGAAAAGTCCCCGCTCTCTGAACTCGGTCATGGGCCCGCCTACCTAAAATTTTCCGTCCCCCTGGTCTGTTCCCGATCTGGCCCTGCTCCATCCCTTTTCCTCCGACCTACCCTAAGGACTACTCACACACCCCCCTTCTTCCACCTGAACTCTTTGACAATCGACTCATAAGGACACAGGGCGAAAAGGACCTTCTTGACCAGGAAAGCGAGGAAAAGGTCATGCCCTGCAACGCGGGACCTAGAATAGAGCTGGACACATAGCTCCACCGCCGGTGCTCCACAGTGCCAACAGAAGACGACAAAGAATGCTGAGAACTCACTAATAATGGTCCATGACAATAGGACTTCCCCTTCGAACAATGACACCCCTGATTATCGTTTTTACTACGTCTCATTTCTCTCCCAGCCACCATTGTATTGATTACGCTCCAACCGAATACGAAAAGAACTTACATATGTAATAACCTATCAGTTCATATTCCGAATGACTATAAGCATCTATGAAATGTACTCAAAACTCTCGCTACAGAATCGTTTTTGTCCGATATTGCATTACTATGACTTTCCTGCAAACGAGCTTATCGATAGGCCCGCCTCCTAAGACGAAAGATTTTAAATGTAATGTTTATAGCTCCTTCACCTGGGTTCCTACTTCTTTACTTATGACCGCCACAGTAGACATGGATAGGAAATAGGCCAGCAAGATGTCTTGGAAATGTTAAAGGGAGGACTGTGGAAAATTAGTACGATTTGGTAAACATTATCTGCGCCATCTTGCCTTTTCCCCTGATGCCACACTTTTTGTCGTGCGCACCCGCCATTTTAGGTGCCTCGACCAGAACCACCCTCTGCACGCCACTGGCCCCCAGCACAGCCCTTCGCCCTCACAAGCCCCCCACGCACTGGCCACCCCCCCGCTCTCACATGCCTTGGGTCATAAACCCCTCTTCAGCGCAGCTCTGCCTCGGAATCCCATCCCGTTCCCAGCGCGACACCTCCCTTCGTTCCTTTTATGGTCCCAGACCCTTTGATACAAACCCTCTTTTCCTGTGTGCCCGTTTGTCTTCCTCGTTCCCAGGCCGCCACCTGGCTCTGCGGATACTGTTTATTGCCCCCCCCCCGTACAGTAGGAAGCTTCCCCCATTAAAGGACCCTCGAATTGATCAAAGCCCCCACCCTATGATATCCGATCAACCCCACACATTCCGTGAATCGGCGGAATGTCCAGCTGCGCGATAATCATCACCTATTGTGACCGGGGTGGGGACTTCAACTGTAAATGTGTGTGGGAACGGGCCTGAAGGGGAGATTCCGAGGATGTCCTTTCATACTTCAAAGCATTGCGAGAATGTGTTACCTGCAATAAAGATCATAAAACTGTGTATAAGAGGCCAGGCCTCAGAGATGCGGTTAGAGCACCTCGTGACGATACTGGCTGTCCGAACTGATGTGTTCTCCTCCGGAGAGAATAAACCTTGTTTCCTGCCTTCCAGTCTCCAGCGCCTGCCTCTTCATTGATTAAGATTTTGTGGGTTAAAGAGGCGATACCGCCGGGCAAATATTGATTGTCCTTGACCTGTTTTTACACATTGAGCTCCCATGCAAGGTCAGGGAGAAGGGAGATCCAAATCCCCAAGTACTTGAAAGACAGCCGCCGAAGCGGAATCGACGACTGCCAATCAAAGCACTCGCGTGATATATGTAAGGGGACAAGGACGGACTTGGACCGGTTAAGCCGCAGGCCGCATGCTTGTTCAAAAGTGGCCAGTGCCCGCAGGCAGCGAGGTCCCAAACAGGCAGGGTCAGCCAAGAACAGCAACACGTCGTCCGCGTATAACGTGATTTTATCCTCTTCCGCTATGCCGGGCCACCTCCAGCCAGTCAGGGAGTGGTCGCTGCGAACAAGGCAAGCGAACGGCTCCATAGCTAGAGCGAAAAGGATCGGGGAATGAGGGCAGCTCTGCCGCGTACCCCGTCCAATGGGGAAAGGGGCGGGACAGCGCACCATTAACGAGGACCTGCGCCCGAGGATGGTGATAGAGTAATCGCACAAGATTGCGAAAAGGAGTGCCAAAGCCCATCTGGTCCAACACAGCGTCCAAGTAGCTCCAGTCGACGGAGTCGAAAGACTTCTCAAAATCAATAAGGAGAAGGGACAAGTAGGGGGTCAGCAGGTGTCCATTCGCAAGGGCAAAGTGAAGGCGCCGGAGGCAGTGTCTAGTCCCTTGGAGAGGCATAAAGCCACATTGGTCAGGGAGGGCAAGTTGAGCTAAATGCAGGCGTATGCGATTGGCCAGCACGGAAGCAAAGATCTTGAGCTCCGTATTAATGAGTGAAATGGGACGGTAGTCCGAGCAGCGCTGTGAGGGGGGCTGGGACTTAGGGATCACTACGATGGTAGCGAGGTCTGTCTCCGGCCGAAATGAGGCGCACTCCGCCGCTTCCTTGTACATTGCTACTAGAGGTGAAAGCAGGGTGTCGCGATAGGACGAATAAAACTCCAGAGGGAGTCCGTTCGGCCCAGGAGTCTTACCAGCCGCCAAGCACGAAATAGCGTCAGATACCTTCTCAGGGGTGAGCGGGAGATCCAACGCAGCTACGTAGGTTCGCTAAGGCGCGGAAGAGGGAGCTCCTCCCGTTGGAGGAGGACAGAGAGCGAAAGGCCAGGTGGCCGCACCGAGTAAAGAGTAGCATGGGCCAATTCCATGTGCACGGTAGAGCGTTCCGTCTATGTCTGCCATTTCAGGTATGATACGGTTGGCCATGGGGTAAGTGGCGAGGCGATGAAGGCACTTCCCATTTTGTCTCCCCAGCCATACACTCGGGCCACAGACGAATGCCAAAGAAGCTTTGCAGCTACCAGGGAGGTGTGTCAAATCTCGTCTCGTAGGAACGCCAGTCTCCGTTCCTGGACTTCAGATCTATCCTCGGGGTCCAGCGCCTCAATCAGGGTGGCTTATGCTTTCAATTGTGTAAGCTGGGAATCACGCGCCTCGCAAGTGAGTTTCAACTGGCCCTTGGCGATCCTCCTAATAGTGGCCTTAACGGCTTCCCAAAGGGTGCGAGAGGAGGACACAGAGCCGTGCTTAGTGGCAAAGTAGGCACTGAGTTCAGCACCAATGCTGTCCTTGAACTCCTCGTCTTGGAGAACCATGCATTGAGTCGCCAAAGCGGCCGGGAGGATGGGGGAAGGGCCTCTATATGAAGTAGCACTGGGGAATGATCCGACAGGCCCCTCGGGAGGATAGAGATTGCCTGGAGCGCTCGGCAGTCCTGAAGCATAATCTAGGCGTGCATGGGTGTGATGAGAGTCAGAAGTGTGGGTGTAGTGCCTAGCAGTCGGGTGCCACAGTCTCCAGGCGTCCCCGAGACCCAAACTGGCCACCCACGAAGAGAGAAGATTGGATTGAGCAGTCCTGGAAGTAGAGGGAGAGGACGCAATGTCAAAGCCTGGGTCCATTATGGCGTTAAAGTCGCCCCCCACCACAGTCAGTCCTACGGGCAAAGCCGCGATCAGCGGGCTAAGTCCATGGAGTGTAGGGGCCAGCAGAGCAGGAGGGGAGTAGACAGACAGAAGTTTAAGTGGGCGATCCCCAAAGGTTCCTTCCAGAAGAATAAAACAGCCCTGAGGGTCATGTGTCACCCTACGCGCCGCTAGGGGAAGAGCACGACGCGCCAGAATGGCCACCCCCCTGGACCCCCTACAAAACCCAGAATACCAGACAGCGTGATAACCATAGTGGGCGAGGAAGAGGCCATGTTGGCCTAGCAAATGGGTTTCCTGAAGCATGAGTATGCCCACCGCCTGACGCTGGCCGTATCTCAAGACGGCTGCACGCTTGATCTTATTCAGGAGGCCGTTAACATTCTAGGACATTAGGTGGAGCGATGAGAGCGCATTAGAATCGCCGGGAAGGAGGCCATAGGGGGGCCAGGCCACGGGGCGGCTCAGCTGAGGTAGTGGAGATGTGGTAACGCCCGGGGCCCGTGGATAGGGAAGCGTAGGAGTGTGCGGAGAGTGTTCACCCAGATGTAACGGAGCAAAGGTGGTGCAGAAAACATTAGCTCTGAAAAACAAAACAAACTGGAACAGGAGCTCCAACCCCACCCATCCCCCCACCCCACACTTCAGGAACTGAAGCATCTGTCGCCCGAACATTAACAGAGAACTGAAACACCAAGCTAAAAACGCTTGGAAACGGGGAAAGTCGTGGAGGACCCCTCCTCATTGTAGGATGTCCATGTCCTATACCATCGATGAACAGTTAGTGACCCATTCGAATACTGGTCTCAGTGTTGGTCACTGGTCACAAACAAACCCAACCGGGGCCCCAAACATCATGTGTAAGGCTAACATCGCTGTGATGTGATCAGGCCGGCCCGGTGAGCAGTGTCGGGCTGCGGGAAAGATCGGTGTCGGAAGATCTATCAAGGATGTTTGAGGCGAAGCCAAACTGGGGTCGGTACGGCCCAGGGAGCCAGAGCGCCGTCTGGCTGGAGAGGCCTCCCTGGAAGGCCCAGGTGCGTGTCCCTGCGAGGGGCCCGGCGGAGAGGCAGAGTGCGCACGTCGCTGGCCCCTGCACCTCCCAGAGCGCCTGCGACGCAGGCGAAGAGTCGGAGTGTCCGGTCGAGCGCCACCGGTGGCAGCGGGTGGAGCATGATCCTGAGCAGGCATCTGCAGCGGGCGCTCCTCTATTGCCCATGTCCATGCCTCCTCCGGAGTCTCAAAGAAGATGGACTTGTCCTGAAAGATCACTTGCAGCTGCGCAGGGAAGAGGAGCCTGTGTTGAATGTTAAGCGAGCGCAGCTTCTGCTTGACCTCCCCAAAGGAGCGACGCTGAGATTGGACCAGCCGAGAGTAATCAGGGAAGACCATGATCGTCAGGTTCTCGTGTCTGAGCGGCTGCTTGTTCCGGGATTCGGCCAGGATATCGTCTCTGTTCCGGTAGTTGAGTATCCGCAGAATAATTGGTTGCGGCGGGGCACCCAGCTGCGGCCGGGGGCCAAGCGATCTGTGCGCCCTCTTGATCGCCAACCAAGGGGAGAGCGCTCCCTCGGGCATCCAGGAGCATATCCAGTGTTCCACAAAGTCCGCTGCCTGACCTTGTTCCACTCCCTTAGAAAATCCAACCAGGCGAAGGTTGTTGCAGCGGGCGCGGTTTTCTGCATCCTCGGCCCGCTGGTGGAGTTCCTGCGTGTGGGATTGGAGCAATTCACCTGGGCCCTGAGTTGCTGAACGTCATCCTCCACGGCCAACACTCGGGACTCCACCTCTTTAGTCCGAGCATTAGCGTTGCGAATGTCCTGCCTGATCAGTGTTATTTCGACACGGACCTCCGCAATCTTGCCCTCGACCGAGGACTGCAACGTCTGGATCGCCTGGAGAATTACCGAGAGGACGGGCGCAGCAGGGGCATCCGAGCCAGCAGGACCACCAGCAGCCCCGGCATCAGTGGTGGTGAACCGGTCCATTTTGGTTTGAGTGGCCGGCGACTTGGGAATTTTATCCCGGACCATGATGACCTCCAGGCAGGATGGAAAGGGGGCAATGGTTCCCCGGGAGCAGTCTGGAAGGCTGGGAGGCAAGGAAAAAGGATGAAAGAGGGAGGCCCGGGGCGCAATCGGCTGCCGCCACCCCACGCCAATCCAATTGTGCTCCGAGGGGCCTCACAAGACCATAAAACAGCTCCTAGGTTGTCGGTTCACCAAGGATGGAGGCCAGGGGGGTCGCAGCGGCCCCAGACCCGCAGCGCGGGAGGAAAAGATCAACCACAAAGGTAGAAGCAGGGTGTCACGGCTCCAGACGACAGGATCGAGTGGTGGGGCCATGACCAGGACCCTCTTCCGCCTGAGCCGTGTGGCCGATGCAGAGCGCCAGGCAGTGGCCTCAACCCAGGGCCCCCGCACCAAGCGGGAGTAGCAGACCAGGAGAGCAAGCCCGGACAGCACCGGCCCTCCCCTATCATAGGAGAAAGCAGAGCCCCCGCCAGGAAGCCCAAACACCACTGCCCCAGGTGGCAGTCGAGGAACCACCGACCCTCCAAAGCTCCAAGGGTGAAGGGAGGAGGAGGGGGGAGGGGAAGAGGCCCGGTACAGGCCCAAGGCTCCGCGCACCGGTCCCCCCTGCCGCCCGACCAATGGTCGACCCCCTTCCCAGAGGCTTGCACCCCCACGGCCATGTGAACACCTCCTCACCTCTCAGATGCAAGCGCCATACGCACCAGGGCAGCACAGTCCAGCACAGTCCAGGCCTCCAGGAGCTCCAGGCAGCGCCCCTGTTACCTCCCCAGCACAGCTTCACAGGTTGCCAGTTGGATCACTGTCAGCAGCCTCCCACGCCAGCCTCCGTTGACAGCCAGATCCTCCCCAGACTCGCAGCAGCTCAGAGGGCCCACAGAAGCAAGGCAGTGGCCCCCACAGCATGAAGGTAAACCTGCAGGTCCGCCGGGGGGGGTAGCGAGGACAATGCAGCCCCTCAATCAACACCCGAGGTGGCTCAAGTCAGGCCCGGGCATCATCTAGGCCCCGGCAGCACCAGCCGCACCAGGGCTGGCCCACAGACACGCCGATGCAACTCTGGAATCCCCGTAGCCCGGGGGGGCCACAGAGACAACGCGGCGGCTCCCTGGTATGTCCCTCACCTCACTACTCCACTGGGGAAGCAGCCACAGGCACGTCGGGAGCAGCGGAACAGCAAAGCTCCTCCCCGGCCAGGCAGATGGCGCCCAGGTGGAGCAAAACAGGCCCTGGTTCCCCAGAGACGGGGGGAGCTCAATCAGGTGGGCGGGCCCTCCCTCACGCCAATACAGATGTCCCGATAAGGCCGCAGACCCCCTAGGCAGTCACAGGAGACCGGAGTCCAGGTGCTCCGTCACAGCGCGGTCAGGGCCGCAGGCCGGGCAGGGAGCCGACGGTCGCGGCAGCAGCCGCCATCTTGGGGAAGGCCGCGGGGAGGTCCAGGGAACAAGAGGCGCCCGCTGCCCCACAGATCACCCAGGAGTGCGGCAGCGGGGACCTTCGGACTCCGAGGTACGCGGGTGAGGATCGTGTGGCCACTGGGGTCCCGATGGCTGGCGGATGCAGAGCGGATGAAGGATGGGTCCAGAGCACTCCTAAAGTGCGACCGCCATCCTGATGCTCTTGGCCACGCCCACCTAAATTTTTACCAATTATTATTAATTAGCAAACAAGTAATAACTAATTAATAAGAACATAATTACCATGATTAACAATATAAAATAATAAATAATTATGAATTAATGGAAATTATGTATTAATTAATTATAATTAAATTGCATCCCATCCTATTCCCCTATAAACCCACAACCTGCTCCTAAAAAAGTAACACAATTAGGATATTTACAAAATAATTAATAATAATTAACAACCAATTAATAACTGATTGATGATAAATTAATTACTACAATTAACAATATAAAATATTAAATATATAAATATAAATTAATACAAAATATTTATTAATTAATTAATTATAATTCAATTACTTCCCACCCTATTCCCCTATAAACCCACAACCCGCTACAGAATAAAAACGCAAAATGTAATTAAAAATAATTAATAATTTCTAAAAATTATTATTACATTTACTATAATTAAATTACTTCCCACCCTAAAACGCAAAATGTACTTAACAAAAATTAATAACTTCTAAAAATGTAATACATATATTTAAAAAAAAATACAATACTTAACCAAAAATAAAGAACACATACATTTAAAATACATACTAAAATACATAACACTAATATAAACATCGATATTATTAACAACTATATTTTTACAACGATATTACTGACTTCGATATTAACAAAAACGATATTTCTTACCTTCATGTCGATATTCTGGTCACTGATATTCTTGATGTCGATATTCTGTCCCTTCGTTATTTTCAATTCGATATTTTTGTACTTCAAAAATAAAAACTCGATATTATGTCTGTGCACCGGTCGGAGGCAACTCCAACTAACATGGAAATAGGCCCCTTAGTATTTTCCTTGGGACTCGCAGGAAGTGCTATTGGCACAATCACTTTCCACTTCTCATTTAAGAGTCATGCCACATTACAGGATGGTAGTGAAATGCCTTTTCAGAGGAGTGTTTTTTAAAGAACTTTTTTTAAATGGTGCCGGTCTGGGAGAGGAAGTACTTCCTCATCATGTAAGTACAGGAACGAGGAAGGAATTTCAGTAAATCCATGCATTAAAGGTGCACATGGCTATCAGAATTATATGATTTTACACAAACAACTATCTGCTGCATTATTTGTAAATTTAAATGGAAAAACATATTTTTCTGCCGTGCAGTTGAAAAGTGTATGTCAAGCAACACAACAAGATCCACTTTTGGAAAATTAAAGGTCCACTTTTGCTCTTGATTGTTGCTTTCAGGGATTTAAAAAGATTAACCTTTTGCCCACAGAGGGTCTCTCTGCGAGTTACCCAGAGTATTATCCCATGGGATGGTGATTGTGGGCAACTGTGTGCTTCCTGGTGTCTCCTGCCCTGGAATTATCTGGTTTTCAATCCACTGATCCGATAATTCCAGGCTCGGAGTCATTAGGCCCAGATGTGTAGGCAAAGGAAGTTATGATAGGGATGGAATCAAGGAGGGCCGGGAAGAGGAAAGGAGTTGTTATGGATCAGAGAGGGAAAGGGCAGGAAAGAGAACAGGATGGGGAGGGGTAGAGGGAAAGTGCACGGTAGGCAAGGGTAAATAAAATTGAGAAGGAATGAAAATGACTAGGAGAGGAGGGATGGAAGGGATGAGTAGGGAAGCTTATGGGAGAGGGGCAAGGGAATGGATGCAGCAAGGCAGGGAAATAAATTGCATCGGTATCAGAAGAAGGAAGGATATATAAGATAAGCTAACAGGGCTGTGTATGAAACAGGAGTAATAAGCAAGGAAAGGAGTAAGGGGAAATGAATAGCTAGTAGAGGATAATAATGCAAGGGAAGGTAAATGAAAGGAAAGCAAAGGATGACAAGGGGTAGGGTATGGACAGGATGGTAGAGGTGAGAGAGTGTAAGGGAAAGAAAAGGACTTGGACATTACGAGATGTATTGGGATGCAGGGCAGGGGAAGGGATAAGTGAAAAACAGGATGTGAAAACTGGATTGGCAGGAGACAGGTGAGTAGGAATGGAGTGAAGGGGGAAACATCCTTTACAACGCAACTTTTACCACACAGTGCCTTTACGACACACTATTACAACGCATGTCATTACAACGCATTGCGCTGGGGGGCGCTCTAGGATAGGGAATAGATTTAATTTACTATCCAACACCTTCCCTACTATCCACGGGGACTGGAGTTGGAATAGTAAATTAAACTATTCACTATCCAGCACCCCTAAGCGCTATGCGTTGTAGCAGCATGCGTTGTAAAAACTGCGTTGTAAAGGCATGCGTGGTAAAAGCATGCGTTGTAATGTCATACATCCGAGTGAAGGGGATGGAAGACGTGGAAGGGAAACGAATGAGGACGGGTACAGAAGGGGTACAGATTCGAAGTGGAAGGGAAGTGGAAAGGAGAGAGGAATGAATTGGAGGAGAGAGAAGAGAGCAGAGGGAAAGTAATAAATGAGCATGATAAGGGTGTGTGATGACGAAAAAGGAAAGGGATGGAAATTGATACGGTTCAGCTAGGGCAGTGAAAATCAATAGGAAACTAGGAAAGGAGAATGGAAAAGGAACATATATAAACGGGCTTGTGTAGGGTTGGGAAGGAAGGCAAAGAGCTAGTCTGGGGGTCAGGATTAGAAAGAGAGTAATTGAACGGATGAGAACGGAAGCTAATGAGATAGATTGGAGGGAAGTCAAGAGAATGAGCAGAAAAGGGGGGAGTGGAACGCATAGGTTGGTGAAGTAGAAAGGAAATGAAAGGGCCAAAAAGAATGGGTAGTTTGGATAGCTAAAGAGGAGGTAGGGAAGGGGAAAGGAAAGATATGAAGGGGTGGGAATGGAAAAAGCTGGCCAGGGAAAGGGAAGGCGAGTGAGTTTATGGAATTGCACGGATGGGACCAGCAAGGAGGACGCGCTGGGTCTGGGGAGAATTTGTTGGTTGAGATGAGGGAGGGGGGAGTGAAGAAACGATGGAAGGAAAGAGTTAAGGTAAAACGGAAGGGAGGGAATGGAGGCAAAGGAAGGAAAAGGAAGAGAGAACACAAGGCATAGGAAGAGAAGGATGTGTACTCGTGAACAGAAGGGTTGGCTTGGAAGCTTTGTGGGTGGAAAATGGGTGCAGGAGAGGCAAGTCTGGACGATTCTTGACTGGGTTGTGGATAGGGCACAGGATTTAACCGTTATGGTAAATGTTCAAGACATTTTTACTGTAACGGTTTCCGTTTCGTTTTTAGTTTAGTTTCTTGTGTTTTAATCACTCACCTTTGACCTTTTTGCCCACACCCTTTTGACCTCTGCTTTTTGTGGACTTTCTTGTGTCCCAGCCCCTACGGCTTCTGGCCTCACAGTGTCTCCAGCTCTGGGCAAGAGCAATGATCCTCCCCTAGTAGCGTCCTGAGGTAAAATGCTGCAGCTCCCTGGTTACTAGTCTTTTATACAAAGCATATGTCACAATGGAGACCTAAGTCAACACTACATTATGACTCTGTGGGCGATGCCATTAGTTTGCAGGGTAATATTAGTTTGTAGGGTAAAGTGGGTGCTTGACAAGGCATGGTGGCGATCCGATTTCTTGACTGAATCCAACTATTGTCACTAAACGAGTTTCAGCCATGAACCAGAAAAGAAGTCCCGTGCTCGATGATACACTGCCTCCACATTGGCCTGTCTGTCTCTTTCTGTTCTCTGCAGTGGGGTCTCCCACCGTTTAGACTTCGGTATTTCCATGTAACTTGGCTGGGCCTGTGACATCACAGTGCGGAGCCTGCGCGTTCCATGCGTCGGGTTGAGCTGCTGTAGTGAAAGGACGAAAGCTTCCAAATGAATGTTACCATTATATTAACTTGTTTAAAAGTAAATGCTGTAATTAAGGAGGTTTGAGGACTTCCTGTTGCGAAGGTGGTGGATGAAACAAACGGTGTTTTTCTCTTGTCATTATCAAATAAAACTTTCTGGAACTTAAAAAAAAGTAAATGCTGTAGGGGCTGCCAGATACGAGCGATTTTAGCATCGGAGTGAGCAATTCTGTTCGAAAGACCACTAAAGCCATAACATGGCACAGATGAGTGAACCATAAAGCCACAGGGGGCGCGGGAGATTGCTTCCAATGAAGGGCAAAGAGTTACTTTGCAGTATTTAGCATGTGGCTTGCCGGGAGCCAATCCATGTGTGTCATAGCCTCGAGCTCCAAGGTTTGTATACCTAAGACAACTGTAATGTAGGAGGAGGGTAAAGGGAAGCCCAGCACGCCCTTAATGTGGCCTAAGATTTCTTTCCAATAAATGGATATGACCAAACAGGACCGACATTGGTGTTGGAAGTCACCCGGGCCGCGCTACAACGCCAACAAAGAGCAGATGTGGTATGATAGATAGTACAGAGACGTGTTGGTGTGCAGTACCACTGCGTCATCATTGTATATGCTGTTCCGCGCTGTAATATACTATTATGAGTCTTGCGAATATTAAGCCAGAGCATCTCCCACTGCTTCTGGGAGATACCCTCAGTGGTGTCTGCATGCCATTGTGTTTGGTATGTATGTAGACGTGCCAGTCCAGAATGCTGGAGAACCTGATAAGTGCTAGATATCAGCCCCCTCGTACCATCATAGGGCCTGACCAATGTTTCAAAGGGAGTAAATTGCCTTGTCGTTCCCTGGACATTTAAGGGATGTAGTGCCCAATGGCGGAGTTGACAGTATTGTAGTCGAGCTATTTCAGGTAGTTGAAATTCCAGTTTGCACTGCTCAAACGACTTAATAGATGTTCCTACCAACAAGTCACTCAGGGTATAACAGTCTCCCTCTTCCCAATTGTTAAATGAGGGAGCTCCCGGGGTAAAGTCCGGGTTGCGAGCCAAGGGGGCATTTGGGGAGGGAAAGATAGTTAATCCACGCTTCAGCGCAACTCTGTTCCAGATCTCAAGAACGATCGTGGTAGGAGTTGTGAGATATGCACTCAGCTGTCGTGCATACCCAGGGAGCCATGCAGGATCCCAGAGAGGTCAACAAGCGACCGCTCGGTCCATATGGAACCAGTGCCTGTCACTCTCCCTCACCACTAAATCAGATATGAAATGGAGAAGCGCCTCCCAGTAGTACTGCAGAAGATTGGAACATTCCAGTCCCCCCGGTCCCTCAGTAGCATCAGGACAGAGCTTGAAAACCTGGGTCACTTCCCCCCCCCAGATGAAAGCGTACATTTCTCGCTGAAGATGTGTGATGTCATTCTGTGGTATAGAGGTGGGGATCATTTGGAACAGGTAAAGAATCCTAGGGAGAATCGAAATCTTAACAGCATTAAGCCATCCCAGACAGGACAAGTGCAGCAGTCGCCGTCAACGAAAATCATCAAGAATGGATTTGCGGTACGGTGCCCAGTTAGCCCTTGTCCAAGTCGTTAAGGTAGGCGTCAGGTTAAGACCTAAGTATCGAAAAGCATGTGGGGTCCACTGGAAAGGGGCAAGGGCTTGTATGGCCGTGAGGCTCTGTTTAGGTTTCATGAGGTTTAAAGCCTGAGACTTGGACATTTTGACTCTAAAGCCAGAGGCCCGTTCAAAGGCCAACAGAGCAAGCATAACTGCAGGTTGGGAAGTCACAAGTCAGGTGAGTGTAAGCAAGAGTTATTCTGCAAACATACACAATTTATTAAACAGGACACCAACGGGGTTGCCAGCAATGGAGATAGTCTGCCGAATGATGTTGGCTAAAGGTTCTACCACAAGGGCAAACAACAAAGGTGAAAAGGTGCATGCCTGTCAGGTGCCTCTCGCTAGGTGCATTGGTTGCGTGTTGAGGCCATTAATCATAATGGTAGCAGTAGGGGAAAGATAGGAAGCCTTGATGCGGGATATCATACCCAGTCCGATATTCCTGAGCACTGCCTTGAAGAACGGCCACTCTCCCTATCAAATGCCTTCTCTGCATCAAGCGAGAGAAGGCAGGTGGAGATGTTATACCTATGAGATTTTTCTACCAGATGAGCAACCCAACAAATGTTATCCGCCTCTTGTCGATTACGGTTGAAACCAACCTGGTAGGGATCAATACGTTCCGGAAGATATGGGTCTAGGCAATTCGCCAAGATCTTGGTATAGATCGTGGCGTCCGTATTCAAAAGTGCAATGGGGCGACATGAAGCACACTCAGAGGGATACATGTCGGGTTTAGGGATGAAGGCTAGCTCCGCCGCCGCCATCATCAGGGTAAGGCCAGTTGCAGAGAAGAAAGAGTTAGAGAGTCCCAGCAGGCGGTCTTGAACAGAAGGGAGAAAGGCTAGGAAGAAAGCAACGGCAGCCCATCAGGGCCAGGTGTTTTACCCACAGGTAGGTCCCTAAGAGCTCACTGCAATTCAGCAATAGTGATAGGAGCCTCCAGAAGTTCAGCATGAGTCGAATCGATAGGATCCCTTGTGCAAGAACCAAGATAAGAGATTATGTGCTTGCATGAAGCGTTGTCTTCAGAATAAAGAGCTTGGTAAAAATCATGAAAAGCTGTTGTTTTGTCTGTTCAGTAGTGGCCAAGCTACCAGTAACAGTCCTAAGTTAGCTGTATATGTGTATGGGCATGTTGTTGGCTCAGTTTAGAGCCTATAAGGGCTCCCACCTTGTCCCCTCCCTCAAAATAACGCTGTTTTAGAGCAAGCAGAGATCTTTCTGCTTTATTGGTTCTATGGGCATGTAACGGGCCTCATAGTAATGCCAGCTGGCGCGTATTACTTTGGAAGGGCGCAGACTGATCAAGGCATTGAGGAGTTTTGATTTCTGAGATTAGACCAGATTCCACCAGGCCAGACTCTTGCATGCTGGTGACTGCAACAAAGGAAAAAACTCTCCTGATAGTGGACTTGAAGCCATTCCAGAGTGTGTGTCCCGAGGTCCCCAGCAGACCATTAAGCTCAAAATAATCGGTAATACCCTTTTGAATCTCAACAACATTCACTGGGTCCCTAAGGAGGTGCAGAGGAAAGTGTCAGTGCGGTAGAGCTTGACGTGAGTGACCACCAGAGCTCCAAACTATATCAACATGGGCATGATCTGATAGGGAAATGCCCAAAATGCAAAAGTTATCCAGTTCCCTAAGCAGAGAGTGGGTAAGGAAGGGGTGATCTATTCTGGAGTAAGATGTGTGTACGTGGAAATAGAACGAACAATCGCGTTCATCAGGATGTTTATACCGCTATGCATCCACCAACCCCAGATCCGCAAGGTACCTCGCTGCTGCCGATATCGTCCCTGTGCCCTGGAAGGAGGTAATGGTGTGGTCAAACTGAGGGCACCCCACCAGATTGAAATCCCCACCTACAATAATGTCACCACTAACGGACAACATTTGGTCACGCAATAGTTCTCTAAGAAAAAGGTCTTGTATCTGATTGGGGGCATAAACATTTAACAGCATGACTGCGCAGGAGCCACGTTGTATGGTGAGTTTCATATAGGGCCCATGAGGGTCACGCATGACCTTAACTTTCTGTGTGTAAAAAGCCACCTTGCACATGATGGTCACTCCTGCTGTTCTGGTATGGGCATGTGTGTAGAAGTGGTGGGGATATTCTGGGTGAAGCATGCGGGGTGCATCCTCCCTCCGGAGTTGGGTCTCCTGGAGGAGGATAGCGTTTGGATCGGGTGAAAAAGATAGCGCCATATTTGCCTCCTCTTATTAGGGGAGTTTAGAACCCTCACATTAAGTGAGAGTAATTTAGTAGAGCATTAGGTGATCTTTACGTGGTGAAGCGTTCCCAGTAGCAAAATCCTAAAATATGCGCAGATGAACAGGCTGAAGTGGAGTGCACGCAGTAGGCGCCTCTCGTCATGGAGTAGGAAAGACAGCATGTCTGCATTGTTTTCCACAAACTCCATTTCCCCCAAGCTAGCAAAGGCCAAAACTAATATTGACAATGATACATGTAAAAGCCAGGCAAGAGATCATGGTCCGCCATAATGAGAGAGAGACCTTGTGGGGAAAGTACACATTCCCAGAGTGCAGAGCAGTCCAATGTTTCACACTTGTCCCATCAGAAAGGAGTTCAAATGCACAGTCCGCAAATGCACAGTTCAGCAGGTTTATAGATATTGTCATGAGGCAGAGGTTCGGTGTGAGAAGAGAAAGGGGTATCCCCGACTAGAGTTCCTAATTTCGGGATATATAAACTATTTGGAAGGACGAGAAATAAGAACAAGGGTATCAATCGGACAAAGACTGACAGCAGACAGGGAATAACTGATTATGAACAAGGTGCATGGTACAAAATAGGATGTGTATATTTTATTAAGCAATAATTTATAAGAAGAGAAACAATATTTTATACATTTATCATATACATGTCTCCTATGTTTTTATAATATGAGATCTACAAATGCATGTGATTGTGCATATTTCTTTCATGTAGATTATAGTACATTACATTACAGTTTTATCATGTGGAGACTTTTAGTACTATTTAACTATTTTTTTTTCTTTTTTTTTTTGGTCCTTATACATGCCACCAGTAGATGTTCACTCAAGTAGGCTTACTCCAGGCCACCAACACAACCATCCTTTTCCGCCCTTGTGTTGTAGAGAACCATTAGAGATTGCCCAGAGGTAGGTCGATTCCAATCCAACTCCCAGTTTCGATGTTACTTGCCACTTTGGGAGGATCGGCCCATTCAACCTCTGGCATAATCATTGGACTAGTGGATATCATTTCTCGCACCATATATTTAATGCTGACCACAGTTTTAGTGAATTTACCCCCCCCCCCACACAATAAATCTAAGCGGCTTATAGCCATAATATTTCTTAAACAGTCTGCAAATTTTGGAGGGTTTTCAGATTTCCACTCCCTACAGATCTCTCTCCTGGCAATGACAATTACGTAAAAAAGAAACTGTGTAGAATAATTATTTATATTATAATCCAATGGGAGGCCAAATAAAACTAATCTGGGGCTGTAGATTATTGGTATTGATAGTACTTCTTCAAGAAACCCGCAAACTTGCCTCCAATAAGTGACTATTTCTGAACATTCCACAAACATATGTCCATCATCAGCCGCTGGAGATTTGCATCTTGGGCATAAGTATTCGTCTGTTGCCATTTTAGAAAGTTTCGCATGTGTCCAATACACCCTATATGATGTAAAGAGATGGTTTCTTCGTAAGTTTGAAGGTTTTATAATCTTTTGAGATAAAGTAAAGGAGTCTTTCCATATTTTTAGCAGATCTCCTTCAATCTGTATAGTGGAATTATCCCATAGTTTAATAATTTCAGCTTCCTGATTATCCCTAGATCCCACTAAAGTCCTATACCATAGTGCAACCTCGCCTTTCCATCCCTTCTCTCTGCTGATTGATTCGAAAATAGGGCTCCCCTCCTCACCAGGCCAGATCTGATTTCCCCACCAGGCAGACAATTGATAGAATTTAAATCTGGTCATAGTTCCCCCTGTTAGATTTGATAGGGATTCCCAACTTAGTAGAGAAGAATTAATAGATAAGTCTCCCCAATTAATAAAACCAGCTCTTTTTAACGGGAGGGCCAGTTGATCCTGCAGGCATTCAGGGGTACCAGGAGAATCCCATATCGGGGCATAAGAATGGAAATATGGGATACCGAGAATTCTGCGTATTGATTGCCAATTATCTAGGGCTGCCCGTAGAAGCTTTAGACAAACTTTCTTGAAAAACTTCTGATCTCCAAATTTATAGAGAAAAAAATCAGGACCAAATATTAAGTCTGATGTCATCGCCCGAAAGAGTTTACCGTTCGAAGTAGAGTCCAATTTATTAGCCAAGAGTCTGAAATTTTTAAACTGAAAAGCATAACAATAAGAAAGTAAATCTGGAAGAGCCAGCCCCCCCAATTTCAGTCCCCTTCTCAGTTTCTTCCAAGCTATTCTTGGAGATTTTGTAGCCCATATAAATGAACCAATCCTCCCTTGCAGGTTAGAAATGTCTTTTTTAACAAACTTTAACGGGATGGAATTAAAAAGGAAGGATACCTTCGGCAATATGATCATTTTTATTAGGTTGACTCTACCATATATGTTAAGAGGCAGAGTATTCCATCTAGCCAAAAGCTTCCTTATTTCCTTAATTACCATTTCCCAGCTAGTTTTTGGAATTTCTTCCAACTTGTTTGTAAGATAAATCCCTAGACACCTGATTTTTGATTTTGCTTCTGGAATATGGGTTAAGTTATTCCAACTCATTATGTCTGTTTTGTCTTCATTTATGCTGAACCCTGAAACTGACCCCAAATTTTTAGCTAACTCAAATAATCTTGGGATGGCTTCAATGGGATTAGATGTATAGAGGAGGAGGTCATCAGCATACAGGGCAGTCTTAAGAACCATATCTCCCATTACAAATGGTTTAATCGTTAGATCCTGTCTCAGGGAGCAGACAAAGGGTTCAATATAGATATCGAAAAGAAGAGGGGATAGGGGACAACCCTGCCTAGTTCCCCTAGAAATGTTGAGCCACTCAGACATACTACCATTAACCAAGACTTTAGCCCTAGGGCCTCTATATAAAGTTTCAATCCCTTTAATAAATATGTCTGGGAATCCGAACTTTGTCATGGTTTTCCATAAAAATTGCCAATTGACTTGATCAAATGCCTTTGCGGCGTCAATGGCTACTATGGTGAGTGGCATCTTTTTTTCAATCGCTACGTCAATTGCGCCAATTACTTGGAATGTCAATTCATTCAACTGACGACCAGGGATGAACCCCCTTTGATCAGGAAGGATAATGGACTTAATAATTTTAGCCAATCTAGATGCCAGTATACCAGAGTAGATCTTTAAATCGGAATTTAAAAGAGAGATGGGTCGGTAAGATTCTATCTTTTTTGGATCTTTGTTTGGTTTGGCTATAAGAGAGATTGTGGCCTCTGACCATGAAGTTGGAATGCATTCACCATGTATGAATATTTTATTAAAAAGTCTCAATAGTGTAGCTATTATTTCTTCTATATTATCTTTATAGACTTCAGATGGTAAGCCGTCCGGGCCAGGTGCCTTGTTTCTAGTCATTTTTTTTAATTGAGATCTTACTTCTCCCTCAGTAATCTCAGCGGCTAGAAAACTTCTATCTGACTGACTCAATTGAGAAAGGTCTCTTAAAGCCCAGCAGGTTTCTAGCTCTATCGGCCCCTGTCTGCACTTTTCCTGGTATAGCTCTTCCAAAAAGGCTCTCGCCTCTTCTTATATTTCTATATCCTCAGTTAACGGCAAACCCGTATTCCGCTGTATTAAAAGACTTATGTTATTTCTACTACGGTCTGACCTTGCCTTCCAAGCTAAAATTGAACCGCACTTCTCACCATACTCAAAATTGCGGAGCTTGCTGACTTCCCATCTATCCTTTATTATTTTGTCCGCTCGAGCTTAATATCTTGCCTGTAGATCAAATATGGCTTTCTCAAGAGCCTGTATACTACTCCTATCATTTAATACAGCCTGCTGCAATAGGAGTTCCTTTGTTTTTATTAAGTTCAACTCCTGAGTATCTCTTTCTTTTCTGAGTTTCCTATTAAAAGCCGTCTGAGAACTGAAGATCCCCCTTAAGTATGATTTAAATGCATCCCATAATATTTGGTCTGAAGTCGTTCCCTCGTTGAACAATAAAAATTCCAAAATACTGGCCTTAATGTTATTTTTAATCTCAATATCTAACAGGATGGTCCTATCCAAGGTCCATCTGTATTGTAAATAACTAGTTTTAAGAGATAGTTTTAGTTCAATCACAGAGTGGTCAGACAAACCTACGGGAATATGTGAAATTGATTTTATGTTAGAAAAGAAGGATTGATCCAACAGAAAGAAATCTATTCTAGAAAACTGGCTGTACTTTTTACTATAAAAGGAATACTCCCTAAGATTACCGTACTTAACTCTCCAAGCATCTTGTAAAGTAAAATCTTTCATGATGTTCTTTAGGGCTAATAGGGATTTATTAGGAGTATTATATTTCGCTTTGGAGGTCCTCATCCTGGGCTCCTCGCCCTCCGCCTGGGACGACTCCTGGTGGCCCCCCGCCCTGGGCACCGCACCCAAACCGACGGACCACGCACGCAACCTGGGCTTCATCCTGGACTCCTCCCTCTCCATGACCAGACAAGTCAACGCCGTCTCCTCGTCATGCTTCAACATCCTGCGCATGCTACGGAAGATCTTCTGGTGGATCCCCACCGAGACCAGGAAGACGGTCACCCAGGCCCTAGTCACCAGCCGACTGGACTACGGCAACGCCCTCTACGCCGGAACAACCGCCAAGCTCCAGAAGAGACTCCAGCGGATCCAGAACGCCTCAGCCAGACTCATCCTCGACATCCCACGAAACAGCCACATCTCTGGACATCTAAGAGACCTGCACTGGCTCCCCGTCAACAAAAGGATCACCTTCCGTCTCCTCACCCACGCACACAAAGCCCTACACGACCAAGGCCCGAGCTACCTCAACAACCGAATCAACTTCTACGCTCCCAAACGCCACCTCAGATCAACCAGCCACGCCCTCGCCGCCGTCCCTCGCATCCGAAGAGCGACAACAGGAGGAAGGTCCTTCTCCTACCTGGCCGCCAAGACCTGGAACTCCCTCCCGACCGACCTGCGCATGACCCAGGACCACCTCGCCTTCAGGAAGAAGCTCAAGACCTGGCTGTTCGAGCAGTAACGGCACCCCCCCCCTCCTAGCGCCTTGAGACCCTACGGGTGAGTAGTGCGCTCTATAAATGTCCTGATTGATTGATTGATTGATTGATCTAATTGCGGGTCCAATAAAAGATTAAAGTCCCCCCCCAGTATAACCGGTACAGTATATTGTAGTAGGTATTGTTCTAATTTTTGAAGAAAACAAGCATTATCCTCATTGGGACCGTAGTAGACAGCACACAAGAAACAAAAACTCCCAATTGAAAGAAGAGCTGCTAACCATCTGCCCGTATGATCTGTTCCCCAGTCATGAATCTTAATTCCTTTATTGGCTCGTAGTATTAAGGCTACCCCTCTGGTTGAACCAGTTTGCTTAGAGCAAAGAATATCCTGTACCCAATTAAATTTCATAAAGACTTTCTTACACTCTTCCGCTTCTAAATGAGTTTCTTGTAAAAAATATATACATGCTTCAGAATTTTTCAAAAAATCACAGACTCTCTGCTGTTTCAGTCGGCTCCCAATGCCATTTACTATATAAAGCCATATTTACCATATTTGAAATTATGTATTCGTATTTCCGCACATAGTTGTTGTGGTGATCTGTTGTCAAATTTAAGTATAGAAAAGAATAGACTTAAGGCAGTTGAGAACATTTTAATTAGTTTTTCCCCCTCCTGCCTTGTAAACCTCCCTTCCCCCCCCCCGGGGAACCCAACCCTACTGATTGGTGTACTCACGCCATTAGGAGCCTCCGCACCCCTAGACACCTACTATATGTAATTAAAACAACAGTGCTTTTCCCGATACATTTTTAAACAAAAATTATTATTATTTTTTTTTTTTTTCCCCTTCCCCTGTTATTATTGAAAATACTGATTTTCCATTGTACAATGAGACAATTTTAGGGAGATTCGATGGATACCCCTCTCTAAATTGCCTACTTCTCATTTTCACTAACAGATCATCAACTTCCTCTGGGAAATGGCAAGTGTACATTTTATTATTCCACATTATCTTCAGTAATGCGGGAAATTTCATCTGGACCTGGGCCCCTAGTGAGCGTAACTCTGGCATCCTAGAGCCCAACTCCCATTGTCTCTGAGCAGTCTTACCCCCGATATCAGACCTAACTTGGTAAGGATTTGCGCGATAGTGCAGAGAGGTGCGTGCCAAGCACCTCCCAAGAATTAATTCCTTTACACTGTAGGTTTGAAAGTAGACCAGAATCTTCCTAGGTGCCTTACGTTCAGGATGAAGTCTATAAGGGTCTCTATGAACTCGTTGGATTTCTGCTTCCAGGTCAATATCTGGCCTATCCTTCAGTATATCCTCCCGGAATAGCCTACACACAAACCCCTTAATGTCTTCTACTTCTGTCCCTTCTGGAATTTTAAGAATTCTGAGATTGTTTCGTCTTGTCTGCGTTTCCAATCTTTCCAAATCCATTGCAAGTGTTCGGTTTTGAGCCTTAATGATATCTATTTCTTTAGAGTTTCCTGTTGTAACCTCTGAAAGTGCGACAACTTTGCTCTCCAGAGTAGTTGTCCTAGCTGTAATCTCCTCTATTTTTAGTCTCTAGGATGTCAAATCTATCATGTAGTCCCTTTTGGTTCTTCTCCGAGATCTCGAATTTTCCCCACAGGTCTTCTCTCAGTGATTTGAACAAAGACCCGAGCCTGTCGCTCTCATTTTCATTCCTTGTCACAGTCCCAGTTTCAGGCTCAGTCTGATCTAATCCTTTAACTCCATCAGATTGAAACGACTTACTGCGTGTGTCAGATAATAATTGCGGCTGAATGAAGGACTCGACACAAACAACTTGGGGGACAAGAGGGGGGGGAGCCCCAGCAGAACTAAGTAGTTGCATATTTGGGGCAATATGTAAGGCTGTATGTAGGGCCAAAGCTTCACTCGTCGTGGCACCTGAATGCTCTATATCTTCATCCACGTCTGATCTTGGACCTGACTCATTCTCCTGTTCATCCACAGCCGTATGAGCGGTCTGTACTGCCATCCCGTGTTCTCCATTTCCATTTGAGGTGGTTGACTCTAATATAGCGTACTTATTGGAGAGGGGTAATATCTGTGTCGGTGGAAGAGGGAGTAGTGTCTTTAGTGGGGTTTTGTCCGCCTCTTTAGGGCTTAAGTTGATTCCGTCGTTGTTTTTTAGGCACTCTTTGGATTTAACTGCATGTTCCATAATGTTAAAGTAACTTTTAAGTGAGGGGGTATTTTTTGGTACCTGCAGCTGTAGATGCTTTGTAACTCTCGTTGTCCCCCCTTTTTTTACCTCCCTCCTCCTTTTTTGTTTACGAGGGGTGACTGGTGTTGGCCCCCCCCTTTCAGTGGTAGCAGCGGAATCCCAGTCCCAGACTCCCTTTTTCTTCAACTCTTGTTTCGATCTTAGCTGATACCGGTTTCTTATCTCTCCCTCTTTACCTTTAATTGAAGACTCAGGTTTGGGGCATTTGAAAATAGAGACCGACACCCACTCAGCACCCTCCTCTACAGAATCCACTTCAATAAACTTTGGTGAATTACCATTCTCGTTTTGGGAGCTTGGTCCAAGAATAGCTACCTCCATGCACTCTCCCCCTCCAATAGCCACCTTACCACTTTTTAAGATGACGTAGGCTTCTCTATCTACAGGACCCCTTCTGCGACGGAGTGCCTCCCTGGAGCGAAGCCAGAGTTTCCTGAGGCTTGCGCAGAGCTCCCAGTCGTTGCCGTCGTGCTCAGCAGTCTGATTCACTGCTGTCTTTCGCGCTCTCGGTTCTCAACCCGGCACAGCTGGCCGGTCTCTACGTCAGTCGCGTAGAGTCTCTCAAGCATTCTGTTGGGTCCGTTGGGTCCTAGCGCCGTATGCCATATTCGGCGGACCTCCAAAGAGAAAACAGGAAATTTCTCTTACAATTCACTTAATAGCAAGTATTAAAAAATGCTACCCATTCTCACCGCAATATGGGATTCAATCCTTCCTCATTTTTTCAGGAAAAGCCTCGTCTTCAGCGTCTTCGGCGCTTCGGAGTACGGAGCTCCACGGCAGCCGTCAGCCTACCGCCGCCATGTTCCCCTATGACCAAAAAGCAATACTATTTAACTAGTTGTTTAATCTAAAAACATGGCTAGAGATTACTACGCGCGTTTCGGCTATTAGCCTTCATCAGGGAGCCATGATGAATTTTCAAATGTACCTATGCAAACACAAAGAAAATAGAAAAAAACATATATGAGGAAGAATTCATGTCAGTGTCAGTATAATGTCCTAGTTATGATAACAATACAAAATTTAAAATAGTTACATAAACATGATTAAAATTAGAAAAAGAGAGAAAAAGCCAGTACTAAGGGAGTTACATTCAACAGTTCTATTATATACATATATTTACATTCTATTATATACATATATTTACATAATCAAATACATTGATTCACTACAACTCGGTACAAATCATTACATTTCTAGACTCAACAGAAACTTTTCCAAAAATGTAGGATATAACAGAACCTATCTATTCTCTATAGCAGTTAGTACAATCGAATGTGGTAGCTATATCGACTTATGATATATTATGTAGTATCCGATGGTATGGGAACTACGATGTAAAAGGATAAACTGAAATTGACAACTACACTAGGGAAGATAACAATTGAGAAGAATAGGAGAAAATGGTTGAAAGACTAAGTGGGTAAATTGGGAAATAAGGACAGCTAGACAAAAGAGTTTTAAATAGGTAGAGATGTGTGCTCACCAGAGGCTGTCTTTGCAATATCATATGGTTTACTGCTGAAATGGATAGTGTGGCACCTCGTTCGCTTGATGAGAAGGGTCTGCCCTCTAATGAAATGATTAATACAAACAAACAATTACTGTTTGTGAAGTGCATGGGTGTGGAACAATGAGTTGATAATTTCAAAAAATGGATACCTATCTCCAGGCTAGGTAGATGACAACCGCTAGTTGGAAGGTTGCAAGCGAGGTATCATCAATGAACAAAATGCAGAGCTGTGGAAGGCATGGAACATAGAAATACACGTTGGGTTGGAGAACATGCAAAGTTTCACAGCTCCTTGGGGTGACTGATGTTAAGAGAGACATTGCAAAGTTTAGGGGGTTAGTGTTCTGCATTAGAACTCAAAAAGAAGAGGTTTGAAGATACCTAGGGAATTAAGCACTGAATGCGTTTTACATGTGTTCTTGTACCCCAACAAACAACATTCGTGTTGTAAATCTAGGAAATGTGCAGGTTTAAATAGGTGAATATTAACGGATAATGGGGGGATTAGTTACCTTATGTCGACTTATGGAGAGTATCAACGACCAAGGTACAAAAGATTGAAGGTATCTACGGATGAGAGCAAAGAATTACACCTCAATATGGGATCTGAAGACGTTACTCGAGTATCGGGTAATTCTACTCTAAAAAGAGCACATTGAAAGTCCAAGTGAAAAGAGGTTTGTACCTATTTGGAGGATCCAATGCGTCCTCTAATGATGGGGTCTCTTCGTCTCGAATTTCAATCAATGTAGAGGTGCAGACAGAAATCCTTCTGGGGATTATCTAGCAATAGGATGGAATTACGGGTAAGGTTAGAGTGGAATTATATAGAAAAACCGAATGTTGTACCTGTAAGAAGGAAGTCTACTGGGGTAGAGAAAAGACGTCTTTACCTATTTAGGGGGTCCGATTCATGCTCTGATGATGGGGTCTGTTTGTCTAGGGTGTCACTCAATATGGAGATGCAGTCCGGAGCCCTTCTAGAAGTTATCTGTGGGCAGGATAGAATTACAAATATAATTAAGGAAGAGTTGTATGGAGAGACAGAATAATTCTGTCTTTTGGGTGGAAGTCTAAAGGGATAGGGGCGAGTCTATACCTGGCGTGAAGGTCCGGCGTGTCTCCCGATGGTGGATTCTGCCAGACTGGCGTCACAACCCTCATCCGAAGAGAAAGTGCGGAAGGGGGATGTTCAATTTATAACTAAATTGCGCGCGCATATGGATGTATAGAGCCGGTGCTATCGATGTTTCGACCCGGAAATGCAACAAAAGATCTCGATATTGGGTAGGGAATTTCAAATAGAATGGCGGCCATCTTAGAATGGGAGTCGTATGCAGGATACCATTAATAGTCTGGTGGATTGTGTGTTCATATATATGTATGTATGAAGTATATTTTAAATAAAGAAATTGCGGGAGATTTTTTTAAGAACAAATTGTATGTGCAAGTAGGTGAGCGTATCCGGGGTCACCGATATATCGACCCAGAATTGCAGAAGTATATTTTAAATAAAGGAAAAAGAAATGACGGGGGATGGTTATGCAATTTAAGAGCAAATTGTACGCGCAAGTAGGTAAACGCATCCGGGGCCACCGATATATGGACCCAGAATTGCAACAGAAGGTCTCGTTGACCAGTAGCGATATGCCACTAAAAAAGCGGCCATCTTAGGTTGGTATTGTGGTACCAGATACCATGGGCAATCCTATGAATGTTCATTGCCTTTCTCCCTCTAGAGATGTTTAGAACTACACTGTGTGCATTTCTAAACAAAAAGATTGAAATGCTAATATTACTATCTATCTAGACAGAAGATTGGATGCAGTATGTAAACTAAGCCTGAACCACGTAGTGATGCAGTATCCTTAGTTTGTTTAGTGGAGGGACCAAGAATATATTAAAGATCTTAAAAGGTTGGTTAATCATAATTATATTTAAGTACCTGTTCCCAGGGTATTTCGTTATTTAACCCTCTCGTATAGGTGTCCAAAGTGAAAATCCAGGACACTTCTCTGCATTTTCGTACCTGGGTACTTAGAGTCCCTGAAGATTTACGTATTTTCTCCAAGATATACCAACGTATATCATTTGGGTTGTGTTGGGCCTCTTTGAAATGTTTAACTAGAGGGGCTTGGACTTTCCCCGTACGGATGGCCGATCTGTGTTCAGACAGACGAGTGGACATCATACGAGCTGTTTCCCCCGCATAGCCCAGGTTGCACGGGCAGACAAGTAGGTAAACCACATTTGTGGTTTTGCAATTCGTCAGGGTTTGAGATATAAGGGATCTGGCATTGAAGGTCCACTCTTTAGTTTCTATGGCAAAATCACAGGCAGTGCATGTGGAACATTTGAAATTGCCCACAACCGGCTTCATGCCACTGAGAGATCTTTGTACGGGCTCAATATTATTTTGCTCCATTCTGGACCGTACAATCAAGTCTTTGAGATTCTTATTCTTTCTGTAGGCGAAGACTGGTTTGGGTAGCTGGTTTTCCTTTGGTTTTGTGGCATTCAGAATGTGCCAATTTGTAAGGACTATATGCTGGAGTTTTGCATTCATAGTTGAATGTCTGGTAACGAAGACCATTTTTGGAGTTGGGTTCTTTGATTCTTTGATTTGTGGTGTTAATAGATGTTGTCTATCGAAGAACCTGGCTCTTTTATAAGAATCCCGAATTAAGCGTTCAGGGTAGCCTCGAGATATAAATTTGTTTTTCATCTCTACGGCCCTCTTATCAAAATCTGTCAAAGAGGTACAATTCCTTCGAACCCGGAGGAATTGTCCGAATGGGATACTCGATTTTTGGGCATGCGGGTGGTAACTGGTGTAATGTAGCAATGTATTGTGAGCTGTAGGCTTCACATACAAGTCTACATTTAATTGGTTATCCTTACTAAGGATGTTGATGTCCAAGAATTCCACACGTGTTTGGCTGGATATTGCAGTGAAGTGGATATTCTGATCACATAAATTCAGCCAAGACATGAGGCAGAGGTTCTCCAGTGTGATAAGCATTAGGTGATTTCCTCCAGATGGGACCACAGTTGCAGGATAGCAAAGTTATAGAGAACCCGTAGGCAAAAGGGCTCGAGAAGAAGTCTTGTCTATATCACGGAGGTGCTAAATATTATCTTTTTTTGTTTCTTGGGGTGCTGTGGTCCTGCTTTTTTTCTGGGTGACAGGGTGGTGCCAGGGACCTGATTGGCTTTAGGGTTTCCCTGGAGGGAGTTGGAGTAGGTGACCCTGCATCACCAGATTGGTCCGTCTGCAGTTTAAAAAGATGTTTATCTTTGGCCAGGGCACAGATGACTCCCTCTTGCCCTCCCAAGTGAAACTAATAGCGAATGGATGGCCCCACTGGTAGCTGATGTTAATTCACATAGTTTATCTGTGATAGAGTGAAAGTCTCTGCGGTGGCGAAGGGTAGCAGGGGAGAGATCCTGAAATAGCTGGATAGTGGGACAACCAAAAGCCAAATCCGCCTTGCTCCTTGTCAACAAAGTAGTGACCCCGTGTCAGGATGTCTGGGGCAAGCTCCGATCATCCCTGGGGGTGGCGCCACACAATATGCTCTGTCCAATGCCGGAGGAGAAGCATCCTTGTCTCCATGGATGGTGTGGGGGAGTTCCGTTGTTAAAGACATGATGTCCCTACATTTCGCCTCCTCAGTACCCCCCGGATGCGGATATTGTTCCGTCGGCCTTGATTTTCAAGGTCCTCCTGCTTCATATGGAGCGTGATGTGCTGTTGCTCAAATGCTCCCACCATCCACTAGAGCATTTCTTGATCTTCGGAGCAAGCATCCACTGTGCGTTCCAGATCATCCACCCGACCTCCCAGATCAGTGACCTCTCTGCGAATATCTTTTAAGCAAGACTTAAAGTCCGTTCTGAGTGAACCAATAGATTTCTTGTAAAATGAGATCCATGTAGGCTTGAGCGATGGGTATTGATGCTGTGTCACCCTCCATACCAGAGAGCGTGGGAGCAACAGAGTCCACCTCCAGTGCAAGCACTTTATTCCAGAGCAAAAACTGGGTTGTTCCTGGTAGGACCACCAGAAGTGTCCTTTGCTGACTTGCCACAGGGCATGTTAGCCACCAGAGTTTGAAGCAGGAGTGTTGGTGACAGAACTGACCAGGGTGGCCCTCACAAGTGTACCAGTGAGAGGGATTAGCAGAAGAGCTACAACCAGGCAGGCCTCATATATTGCACAACTAGGGCTCAATACAAGTCCCCCGGTGGGGATGTGTAGGGGGGAATCCCGGGGGTGATGCACAGAGACAAGGTGACAGAGATCCCAAAAAGCTGTGTCCAGAACACAGCTCGGACCCAGGGTTTCGCTAAGTGCCCCCACACCGATGTCTCCAGGAAGGCAATGATCAGCAGGCCAGAGGGAAGAGCTGGGAAGGCTGGGTGCGCAGGCTCGAGTCAATCGGAAGAGTCAGAGCCAATGCAAACAAGTGTGAGGGAGAGGCTGCCCATAAATGTCTAGAAGCCCGTCCTCAAGTCCCGGCCCGAAGCAGGCAGAAATCCAGGGCAGGGTAGTTGCAGCAAGCGGAGGCAGGCGAGAGAAGAGAGCAGAGAGGTCAGCTAACTGCAAGGTAGCCCGCGCACACGCCCAGGGCTCAAGCAGGTAAAGCTAGATCCACCGGGCTGGCGCTGGAAGGTACCCAGCAGGAGGCAAGTGGGACCACACTCTGTCTGTCCCAGCTGATCACCTACTTACCAGAGAGAGTGAATATGGTGGGGTTACTGCAGCCCCAGGCAGTTCAGCTCTCACTTCGCAGCACTCCAAAGCGGTCTGTCTTCCTGCAGGGAACCAGGCAGGTGAAGGGAGAAGTGACCTGGGGGCCTCCTTGTAGGGGGGTGCAGCACCTCGCCTGGCGGCATCCAAAAATATCCAGTTGCCAGGTAAGGTGCCCCCGGTTACATCGGTAGGCCCAGCAGGGCACAAGAAGGTTGTTCCCTCAGGCCGACTCCCGCAGGGGAAGGAGAGGCCTCACCATGACCCGCACGGAAGAGTGGGCCGGAGTGTCAGTTCTAGCGTGGCGCCTCCTCCAAGGCACAGCGGGCCTCGCTCTGCCCAGCTCTAGTGGGAGCAGCAAACAAGGTTGCGAGCGCCCCAGAGGCAAAATGGCGGCCTCCTCCGGTTGACCCACTCGGAAGGAGGGAGGGCTGCGTCACTATCCTCTGGAGGGAAAGAGAATGGGTCAATGCCTCGAGCACGGCTCCTCAGCCAGGCCACGACCACCCTTTGTAGGCCCAGCCTCCACAGGGGCATCCAGGTGCACTGCAGACGTCCCAGGAGAACCAATATGGCGCAGCTGTCAGAGAAGCAGAGGTCTTCACTGCTAGCTTAGTCCTCCATCTTCCAGCCCCCCCCCCTCTGCTTTTATTAGGTCTCCCCCACCTGTGGGGACATAGGGTAAGTGCCACCATAATTTCCGGTCCACGTAGTTGTGGTTTAGTTGCTTTTTCCTGCAATGTAGGGCCATAGGGGTTCGGAGCTGCAATAGAGCACGTCTCAATACATGCGCTTCCAGTTCACGCCCCTCCTCGTTTTGTTTTAAGTAGGTTGTGGATGGGCATTTTACACTTTTTAGTTGCCTTTCTAGTAATGAAGCAACGTCCCAGTGGCATGATCCCATGCACATGTGATGGTACTTCTAAGCAAAGCGCCAAGCACTTTATTCTATTTTGTATTTTCTATGACGGGCTGGGGAGATACCATCTAATTGATGTTGTATCTTTTGCTCTTTTATGGTCAATTTGGTTGAAGCGAATAAATATTTTTGACCTGACAATGAGATGGCTAAACTGTGCAATTGCTGTTGATCTTTTCAGAAATCAATAAAAAAACAAATATTTAAAAAAAACAGGTTACAATGTATTAGGAATGTGCATATTCCTGTACTCAACTGTTGAAGACGACAGAATTATGTTGATTTTATTTAATACCTCTGTTCAACCTGGTTCCTCTTTTGTCTACCTTTTAGCAGATGTATACAAAATTCAGTACCTTTAGCAACTAATGTCTGACTGAAAGATTTGATAGTTTGATACTTTAATTTAAAAATAAAAAATTACGCTGCTTTTATTATGTCTAATTAGGAACTAAAAGAGACTTGAAAAACCCTGACCCTGCTACTTCCCAGCAGGAAAATGGATGCTAGAGACATGGAGTCATCCTTAATGATACGATCAAGCTGACCTTCCATGTAAATTTTTTAGATTAGTCAAAAAATTAAATCATCAATGGGGCTCCACGATTGACGACATTATCTCCTGTTACGACTTCTTCCATAATGTATACCAGCTATTATTCCTTTCAGAATAAATGATCATGCCATTGTCGAATATATGTTATTTCTGAGTAAACAAGCTATTCATGAATGGAATTTGAGGGATGTTGACCTTCAAAGAATGTCAGGTCATTCTGGTTCATCAAGATGCCTCTAAAGAAACAAGGCATTTGGGTAAGGTAATATGGATATTTCCAGCAGCAAGTTAATGTAATCTCAACCTTTGAAAAATCAATTCAGGAAATTGTTTAATTTAAAAAAGCGATCAGCCAGCAAGAACCATAGCAAAACTCTAAGACAGTTAGAAAATATATAGTGGATGAAAGAAGATTAGTCTCCAAGCCAAACTAAATGAACAAGACCCTATTAGCTATTGCACTCGTCACAAAAATATATAACTTCATATATGAGCAAAGACCAACAGGGAAACAAAATTCTGACACTCTTTTCAGAAGGTTACTCAAGATATGTTTCCATAGATTTTGGTTCCTTGTTGCTAGTAAAACAATGACAAGGACTGCCCACTCAAAACATCTCAATTCCAGAAATAATGTGGATCAAAAACAGCGCAGCAATGTACTCTACAAATCTGGAGCAGTGCTCAATTTGACCCGGTGCTTTCCGGTGCTCGGCACTGGCACTTAACCGCATCGCTGCGGCGGCTATTCCGCCGCAGCGCTAAGGGGGCGAGGCAGCCGCGCGGCGGCCGCATGCTGATGACGGAACCGCTCCGTAATCAGCCGCGGTTGGGCTGTGCTCATGACGAAGCGGTTCCGTCATTGCTCCGCCCGCTCAATAGAACGCGCCGCGCAGGCGCGGCGGCCGGGCCATGACAGAACCGCTCCGTCATCAGCACAGCCCAACCGCAGCTGATGACGGAGCGGTTCCGTCATCAGCATGGAAAGGGTTAATTGACCACTCAAGGGCTTATGGCAGCTACCACATGGTGGCGCCATTTGTGTAATATACAGATGAGCACAACAACAGTTGCTTATTAATCAAATAGACATTAAAACAATTAATATCTGCCTCTCAAGCCATTTTTATAGCTTTGGGGGTCCTCGAACAGTCTGAACTGTCAGTCTGAACTGTCACACATGTAACAATGTGATAGCTAGTAATTGTGTATGTACTGTCATTGGCAGTGACGGCAGTGGCAAGGGGAGGTGCAAGCTGGGGTGGCCTCTTGACGAGGGCCCTGGCACTTTTTTACAAATTAAGCACTGAATAGTCATGACTTTTAATACTATTTCTGGAAATGTGGGTTCATTTATTCCTGTTGCGTCTGTGGATTGATACTGGATCGTGGATCTAATCAGGTCAGTGAGAAATTCATTTGTAAATGAATGAGTCTCAGTGCTCAAAGCGCTGATTACCAAGTAATGTTGAATTCACTTCATGCCCCTTTACTCCACTACCAGATACTCCCTACCCCTTTATCTCACTCTTGCGTGTTCCTGCATTCTTACTTATTGACAGTTTTTCAGTCTTTCCCTTCCTCCGTCCGCCTTTTTTTCCTCTCGTGCTATTGGTAAATGTCTAATGCAGACAAGCATTGGAAATGCAATAGGTCTCGCATTAGGAAAGTTTGAGCTATTGGTCTTATAAATTATTTTTTTTTTATTTATGTGTTTGTTAAAATAGCTAAATTAATAGCTCTGTCATTTACAATGCCAATAGTTATAACTTTCGCAAATGTGACACCTATAGCATTTGTAATGCAACATGTTTTTTATTTACGTGACTTAGGTGTATTAATATTACAAATAACAATGGCTTTTATTTTTTTTGTTAAATTAATTGTTAAATAATTTATTTAATTTGTAATGGCAATAGCTTAAACTTTTGTAAATAACTTTTGTGAAGATTATATTCAGTGTTTTTTATTGTGACGAAAATCCAAGAACAGAAGTGAAATATTAACATCTTTTTTGTGATTTGTAATAAAGCTTGAAAGTTTGAAAACAGCTTGAAACAGTGTCGCCTGTCGTGAACTGAGGGCTGTAACTCACTGTGTAATGCACTATGTAAAGGTGACCACAAAATACAGAAACTGTGAATTGAACTTTACAGGAAATGGGAGCCGAACAATGGGGAGAGGGAGGGCAGGGTGATTTATGCTTCCAGATTATGAGGTGGAAGTGCTCTGGCGAATACACCGCCCCCTCCCCACAGTTGCAAGTCAAACTTGAGCGAAGAGAAGAACATGCAGTGTTGCAGATCCTGAGCTAACTTTTGTTTACCTTTGTCAGTGGCAGTGTAATTCCTGTCAAAGATTACATGTTGTTTTTTATTTATTATTTACTTTGTGTTTCAGCCTGCCGCTAGTTGTGCTAGTTGTTTGCATGTGTGTCTGAGTGGGAGTATTCACTCACTCGCTCATCTTACATGAAACCGAGCTGCATAAAGCCTTGGGGAGTCCTCAATACTTAGGAACCTCCGCTGTCACAATACTAAGGAAACAAGCTTGGCAATGAAGCCAGCTGGTTTAAAGGGGGAAGGCTGTTGTTTCTCTGACATCTAAGATAACATAAAGCACAGAGTGATGTTACCATAGTGTAGCCCACTTCTTGGTAAAGTTAGTGGCAAAATAACAAGACGGTTGATGCATCATAATCTTGGTCATGGGCAAAAGCTGGATCAAGGTTATCCAGTCAAAGAACTGGTCACGGGCCACTAGTGGTGATCGCTCATTATAATGAACCAAAAATAGCTCCCCTTAATACACTGCTGCCAGGTGAGGCTTGCTACCTTCTTTTTGTAGCCTTTCCTGCCTGTCTCCTGACTTACGGAGACTTTTTTTTTCAAATTAATTGTGAATCGACATCAGCTATGTGGCCATTTGTGTGGTTGCATAGCGGCAAAGAAGAAACCCATTTAACTGCTCCTGGAAAAGGCAGAGAATGTCCTTGTCAAAGCTCTAGGGGAACTAAGTATTTAATTACTCTTCTATTCTCTGAGTACTTTAGCATACAAAATTACATAAAAATACATCCTACGCAAGAGTTTGTGATATTTCTCGTATGTGGCAGAAAATGTGCTGCACATGCTTTCCTTGTGATGGGAAAACATAACACTCCTTGGATGCCGCTAGTTGTGCTAGTTGTGTGCGTGTGTGTCTGAGTGGGAGTATTCATGTGAGTGTGAGTGTGAGTGTGTGTGCATGTGTGTGTGTGTGTGTGTGTGTCTGAGTGTGAATGTGGGTGTGTGTATGTGAGTGCATGCATGTGAGTCTGTTTACAAGTGCATGTGCGTGTGTCTGTGTGTGAGTGCGTGCGTGTGTGTCTGTGTGTGTGAAGAATTCTCTCATGCTGTATTTTGAGAAAGCTTTTGTGTATGCTGTCTATGTTTGTAAGCGCTGCGTTTAAAAAACAAGACGGAGGGAAGGCAGGGGAGGGGGGAGGAGAAATGCGACACGGCGGGCAGGGGAGGGGGCGGAGCGGAGCGGGTAAAAAAAACAAGACGGAGGGAAGGCAGAGAAGGGGAGGGGGGAGGAGAAATGCGATACGGCGGGCAGGGGAGGGGCGGAGCGGGGAGAGCGGCGATGAGGGTGTGAAGCAGCAGGGGCCTTTGAAGTGAAGCTAAGCTTCACTTCAAAGGTGTGGGAGGAGTGCTGCTGGTGATTGACTGGCGATTTGATGATGTGCACGTGCATTTTAGGTCAATGCGCTTGCGCATTGACCTAAAAGCGCACGGGACCAGCATCAAATCGCCAGTCAATCGCCAGCCTAGGTAAAGCTTATTTAAGCCCCTATAGTCTCGCTCTGCTCAATGCGCATGCGCATTGAGAGGCGAGACCTAAAAAATAAGTGTCATTGGCCCCCACCAGCGACCACTGACTCAAATAAAGCATTGGTTAGAGGCCTGTGATGAATCATTCCTGTCTGTGAAAAAGCAATCCAGAAAGCTGAGGTGAAATACTTGTTCCACAGTGTAAAGAAGTTCTGCCTTCTGGTCAAATCCTATGCCTTTGGAGGGAAAGCATAATGATGCCAAGGCATAACAATTATCCACAAAATTATAGGCATATTGCCCTTTTTTCTCTCTTCAGGGAAGGTCTTCTCTAAATAGTCATAGAGTACTTGTTGAACTAGGTAACTACTAATAACTTTCTAATATTACAGTAATTTAGATTTCGCAAGCAGTCATCTTCTCTGGATAATCTGACAGCACTCAATATCACTCTGTCATTGGCGATGTGGAACTGTTTTGTCTGATATAAAAGGCAAAAGATTTGCACTGCTTTCATTAATTTTCCAAACACCTTTGATTCCCTAGATATTTTTACATTGTAGGGTAAGCTTTCCATTTTAAATATTCCAGCCTATTTCTTAAAAATCCTAATCACATTAGATATAGACACTTGGTGCTAGATATTACAAGGTGCTAGAACAGGCCTGTCTACAAAAAATGAAACTCCAAATGGTTTAAAGCAGGGAAACATTTTAGCACCTTTGCTCTTTTATATATACAACCTGTCTCTTGTTTTTGACAATCTTAACAATTTTCAGCCTGCTCTTGGCAGTCGCGTTCACACATTGTTATATGTGGATGTCATAATCATTTTGAATCAAACACCAGTTGATATTTAGTGCAGCCCAGCTCTCTCTCTATATGCTGATACCCACTTCTTAAAAATCAAATAGGAAAAAAGCAAGACTGTGGTATTTTCTACATACATGAAGACTGCCCATTATTTGGAACATTGGAAACATGTCTAGAAAGAATTACCAGTTATACGTATCTGTGTGGAGCTCTGTAACATACTTGTCATGTAATCCCCTTAAAAAGTGATGCAAATAAAAAGTCAAAGCGCACACTGCCAGTTCAAGGTCTCGCTGTCGACCTTCTGATAAACAACATATTATTTTTGCATTATAAGCCTTTAACCAAAAAAGCCACCAACCTTGTTATATGGTTTTTATTGATATCCACTGCAGAATTATCCTACCTGAATAAAATTGATCGTACGATCATGAGAGGCTTGCTATTGGCCAGAACTAGTCTATCCAGCCAAGCCTTAAGATTAAAGTTAGGACTCAAAGGCACTCAAAAGCAATCACTTCCATGATTTGTTGGTGTCAAGCCTAATACCTAAAGTAATACCTAAGAGTGCTAGTCTACTTAGAATTAAGCAATTAACTCATATTAACTTTTCTGTTAGGTCACACTTAAAACTTGCTTTAAACTGTATGAAATGGGATATCACAGTGTTTGAAAGTTTATCTAATCTTAATGAGGTCAGAAGAAATGTATGTTTGAGTACAAAAGATGCAAGTTTTACTTTGGACAAAAGGCATTGTTTGAGTACAAAAGATGTAAGTTTTACTTCGGATAAAAGTAATTGTTTCTCTATTTCTCAACTTAGCCATGTAGCAGGATTCGCCGAGCAGGGAAAGATGCACTTGTATATGGCTTACTTAAAGCACCCAATGTGGCAATTCTTTCTAAACCTTTGCACCAGTGGACTTTTGCAAAATGCTATGGGTCAAAAGAATATGGTCCAAATTGTCCCTAATGTCACCTCTTAAAGCAAGACTCCTTCCTTGTTCTCTTTGTCTGTCCACACAAAACATTATTTTTTCCCTTACATAACAAATTAGATAAATAATGCTCCTGATTTTTTTTGTTGTAAATCTGTTTATTGGTTTCCTTGCACAAACAACGTACATAATTACCAACCAAATCTACATTCGATCTTAGCCTTGCTTAGGCAGCGGCAAAGAAAAAAACCCTGTGACTTGTGATGATACAATCAGGGCAAAGTATCAGAATAAATAAGCACAGTCGTTAACACACGGCTAAGCAGCCAATAGTCTCATAAGAGCACCAGGATATCCCACTGCAAGAACGGTATATAGGTGCTGCAAAGCCTTATAAAAATAGATCGAACTGTCCCTCCCTCCCTCAACCCTCCCACAGCCCACCCGCTCTCGCCGGCGTGTCATTTACAACAGCGTAACTTATCACGATAATAAATTGGAACAAGTTGAAACATACGTGGCACAATACATATAGCAGTGTTAAGGAACATGACTATAGCAGGAGGGGGGGAAACACACTCACATGTTTCTATATTTTTCCATTAGTACAGTCACATTACGAGGCTCCATCTCCAGCGTGTTCGCTTGCCTCCTAACCAGAGTCCGCATCCATGGCATTCAGTTAAGTGAACAGGGCGTCACATGCCCGGGCTGCTTCTAGTGCCTTATCATTGTGGGATCTTTGGGCCTGCTCCAGGCGAATTATGCTCTCACTCCTCGCCCATGTGAGTAGCGCAGCTTTCCATCTGGTAAAACTGGGCCCTCCCGCAGCTTTCCAGTGGGTCGTAATTTCCCTTTTGGCAAGCACCAACCCCAAATCCAGGAATTTAATTGTTATTTTTGTCTTACTAGTATGGGGAAACCAATGCAGTAGGCAGGGTCCCTTGTCTGGAGTGATCTGCCTCTCCGTAATGCCACATAGTAATGCTATTATATACTCCCAGCATGTACCCAATTGTGGACAATCCCATAACATATACAAAAGGCCCACGTTCACTAACTTACAGCGGGGGCACTGTGCTGTGTCTACATGGAAATATTGGTTTATCTTCCCCGGGGTAAGGTATGCCCAGTGCAATATGAAGAAATGAACTAACTGAAATCTGGCATTTCTAGTGCTCTTTCATGTCCTCTTAACTATTTGCGACCAGGCCAAGTCTGGTATGTCTTTACCAATATCCGTTACCCACTGGGCACGTAGCCTCTGCAGTGGTGGCAAGCCCTCCCCAAGCATACATCTATATAAGCAGATGACGGCCTTATAAGTGCCCGCCGCCATCACCTTATTCTGGCATGCTGCGCTCACTGGTGGTTCCGATAGGCCCCTACCCCAGTATTTTTGAATGGCAGCTGTATGGATTAAATAGTGTCCCCACGGGAGCCCAAAGCTCCCCTGCAGTGCGCCATAGGGTAATAAAGCGCCATCTCCGTAAAATTCTCCCACAACCTGCAGTCCAAGAGACTCCCACTCTGCAAGGGCCGACCAATCCCCACCATGCGGAAGGGCTGTACACGTACCCAAAGGTATCTGTTATGTATGTTAATCAAATTTTTTGAGCGCGCAGCTGCCCCAGCAAAGGGGCGTCCCGGCGCTATATCAAACAAAGTAACACAACAGACAACAACTAGGAAAAGAGCTGGCTTTAATAGGGCAATGGGAAAAGATAGGTTTTAACTGCTTTCCTGAATGAAAAAAGATCTTCTAGAGATCGAATATGGACAGGAAGCGCGTTCCAGAGCTTAGAAGCCAGCACTGTAAACGATCGACCACCCAATCTACATTTTTGGAAACGTGGGACAAGAGCTAGTTTCTGACCTGCAGAGCGCAGACTGCATGAAGGGATGTACAGAGTCAAAAGATGCTGAAGGATGGTAGGGGTCTCAGTAATAAGAATTTTGAACGCAAAACAAAGAGTCTTAAACTCTATGCGTCTAATTACTGGTAGCCAGTGCAGTTTAGAAATTGTACTGCGGGCTGAACAGAAGCGAGGTAGGCCCACCAGAACCCTGGCGGCCGCATTCTGAACCCGTTGGAGTCGCATAATCTCCGCCTGGTTGGCGCCTAAAAACAGCGAGCTAGCATAATCTCCGGGCATAAGGGCGCTGCATCCCAACTCTGTTGTGGTACCGTTCCAGCAAAGCCTCAGAGTGCATTCCTCAATGGATAACAAATCCATATGTAATTTTTGCTGGAATGCAACAAACGACAGCACATGCCGAGGTATATCCGGCTCAAATTCTCGCTCGGGCCCCCTAAATTCCTGTGCCACCGCCTGGGTAAGTCCCTGGAACTGTGCAGCCAGATAGTACAACTCGAAAAGCAAGCCCCCCCTCCACTCTCGGACGCATCAGTGTGTCCAGTGCCACCCTTCGCCTCCCGTTTCCACAGATGAAGCCGCCAACCATAGATCGGAGCTGCCGAAAAAAGGCGACAGGTATCCATACTGGCAACGTTTGGAAATAATAAAGTAGTGCCACCATTTTCAACAGGGCCACGTGCCCTGCCACCGACAAAGGCAAAGTTCCTCAAAACTGCATGCTACTCTTAAGACCTCTCATTGCCCTGCCGATGTTACCGTCGAGCAAATCGTCCTGGGTATGGTAAATGTGCGTCTCTAAATAAGGAAGGTGTTATAATCTACCGCTGCATTTCCCCTTACCTATGTGTCTCTTCTCTACTGCTCAGCCAGTTTGAATGTTGGTGTGTCTGATGATGTCTAGAATGTTGGAAGTATGATGAGGTCGTGGAATGTTGGGTGCTTGAGGAGCTGTGGAGTGTCAGTTGGTGGCAGGCTGAGCAGGACAGAGGCTGCTCCTGGTGGGGCATCACATGGACTTACCATCTTCCTGTGATTTACTGATGTGATTATCTTGACAATAAATCTACTATATTTATCTACATTACGTCTGGCTACAAAGGACTATCATTATTTACAATAGAAGGCAATGGGGTTCCCACTTGATGTCATGTATGAGCGCAGGCGGGTCGCATGCCTGGGCAACTGGGAAAACGCAAGTCTTCGCCCAGTTTACTCTTAAACCGAAGATGTCCCCGAACCTGCGAAGGAGCGCCCGCGCTCCCTCCAATGCATCCTCGGCATCTTTTAAAAACATCAAGAGATCATCCGCATATAATGAGATAAAATGCATCTGACCGCGGAGTCATAGGCCCTGGAATGCCCTCCCCAGCCTGGCACTGATTGCTAGTGGTTCTATGGCTAGGGCAAATAATAACGGGGAAAACGGGCATCCCTGCTGAGTATCACGCCCCACTGGATATGAGGAGGAGATGACCGCCCCTACCTTCCCTCTGGCGCTTGCCGACAAGTACAATATTTAAGTCCAGCGGACATAGCCCTACCCAAGTCCAAAGGCAGGAAGAGCAAAGTTCGGGCATGTCCTACCAGGCAAAGCAGCAAAGGCAAGGTTCCCTGAGATCAAGGACTCCAGGGGCTGCCGACACAAATAATGGCCACGCCAATAAGGACAGCACAGGCAGCAGTTCCACGGGAGATACTCACACCAATCGAGTTTCTTTATTGCCTAGATGCACCTTTTCTGCTCAGCAGTAACTAAGTATGTATGGTGCACCAGTCATCAAGTCAGTGTGCAATAGGGTACAGGGTGCCCAACTGGGGAATCATATGGCCATTGCAAGAGAAGTCGCCAAACTGTGCCCCCCAGTGCAGGTGCCGCTGCCGTATCCTGGCTAGTAATATTCCAGGAGGGGCGCCAGGTGGTCCCATCAGTCGGGTCTCTCCGGTAGCCGAGCCAGCGGCCCGCTAGTTTTCTCCTGCAGGCCCCCGCAGTGAACCCAACAGCGTCGTCCGGAGAAGGGGGGAGGGGGAGAGGCACAGCCAGCAGCCGCCGTTCCCACGCACCCCCCACCGCGGCCACCTCAGGGGAAGAGTCCAGGTCCCCGGCAGCAGCTCCACCCAAGACGGCTGTGATTCCCATGCTGTCTCTCCGCCAAGTGGCTCCTGGAGGGCGGCAGTCAAGCCCACCCCCACACGTTTGGTGCGGCTCCTGCTGCCCAATCCTGCGGTCCAAAGGAGCGGCCCGCCCGACGGTCTCCTTAGCTCTTGCGGCCTCCTCCGCTTCGCCGCCCAGGGGGTGGGGGGGAGGAGAAAGGTCACACGGCCTGCAGCGCCGCTCCCCCACAGCCCCCTCACCACGGTCCACCATTTCGCCGCTTCAGTGCCAGCCAGCAATGCTCGGGTTCACGTCCCTCCCCAGCGAGGGGTTCTCTGCAGTCAGCAGGCCAAGGTCACCTGCGCACAGCCTCCAGCCAGGTCCAGCCCCGGTGCTTTGCTTCAGCTCACTTCGCCCAGTTCAGTCTACGGGGGGGCCTCCACGCAGTCTCCAGCACCAGCAGGTCAGTCGCTGCGCTTCCCAGACCGCCAGGCAGGACCGCTCCGCAGTCGGCAAAGTTCCGCCAAGCGGGCAGCAACTCAGGCGCCGCCATTTTAGATAGCAGCCGAGTCCACGTCCGGGAACTTTATCGGGACCCCAGAGCGCGAATGGGGCACCGTTCGTCACAGAGTGTACAGGGGCTGCTGCCACTATTCCTCTACACGGGCAGGAGAAACTTGGGGGCCCAGAGCAGCCCCCAAAACAGGATAAATTGCAGGGTCGGTGCGGAGCTACAGGCTCACGCTTCCTCTGCCATCGGCTCCAAAGCCACGCCCCCCATAAATAATGCTCCTGATGCTCTATAATATATATATATATATATATATATATGTTCCTTCATCAATAACCGATCATTATCAAATTTTGCCATTTTTAACCAATGTTTAGATTTTTATAAAGGCTAAACATAATGTATTTAACTATTAAATGTCTTTATTGCCATGCTCTTTTGTTTTTGTCTTTTTCATCATCTCTTTGTACTTAATTAGTATACTTTGTCTTCCAACTTTAGTGGTATAATAAAAACGACTTTTGAAAGATTTTAATTTAAAATAGCAGATCTTTTAGTAGTGTCACAAACAGCTATTTCTGCAATTTTTGAAAGGTGATCAATGGGTTTGTGCAATAACCAGCAGAAAGGTTTTCGGACGGTCATTTCCACAAGTCTCCTCCAACAGTAGAAAGAAACCAGAGATACCGTAAATGCCTTTCAGGAGGTATGCAGAATTAGGGGTTTCTGCCTGGTATTACGATATCAATACCTGTAAATTACTGGAAATGTTTACTATGATTCAGGGAGAAAAAATGTCTGGGAATTGGTCATACTTGTTTTCCTTTAGCAGTGTATTTTATATGAGGTCTATGTTTGTAATGGGTGAAAAATAGATTAGCCGGGACAGGTCCTGGGATGCATATGAGGTAACAGCCTGTCATGCTCTATCTCTGTGTAGTCTGGGGTATGAGCATGTAGAATGTTGGGGTGGAGATTCCACTGCTGAATATTGTAGTACATAGAAGTAAGTTATCTTTCTAGCTTTCTACAGAAAAGTGGTTTTAAACGGATAGTTAGTCTGGGTAACTGGTGGTCTCCTCTTTATATCCGAAACTGAGAACTGCCTCCTTTACTACAAATATCATGTAGGGAACGTTCCACTGTGTGACAGTTTAAGCATGTCCTGACGATCAACAGCGGTGGCTTCATGTATGTGTGTAACATCTTGCTATTAAGCACATTTTGAGCATATTCAAACCTGCGTTATTCAACCTTCGCCACAACATAGATTGGAGATGGGAAGAAGCCATCACACAGAGTCCATGTAGTTTTGCGCTTGAAGCGGTGAGGTGTAGTCGTTCTGTTTCAGTTTGATACCCAAGGTGGGCAGGGGAGCGTGGCTACACATATTCAAACATGCATCGTTCATATTTCACACAACACAGCCTCCAAGGAAAATACAAAAATATGGTTCTGTGGAATGAAGAACTATTATATATGGGACAAGTTGCTCCAACTACCTAGATACTGATAGCACAGAGATGGGGCAAAATGTGAATAATATGGTTCAACCTTTTCTTAGCATCAAGTTCAGGGTTAAGCCCCATTCCCGCGCTGGCTTCAAAGTACCACTCGCTTCAAGTGATGGATCTTTGCCACCCTGTTTTGAACTGAGAACTCTTTCATGATCATAAATAAATCACAATAACCGTACTAAAGTTCAGTCAATGATGAGAGTTTGAAATAGTTTTGAAAGTTTTATTTCTCATTAAGAGATTAGTATCACTTATTATTTTTGTTATTCAGATTAGTCAATAGATCAAGTATATTTACAGAAATCTCACATTAAAGAATGGCTAGGACACACAATCAAATAACTCATAAAGTTCATTCCATAAAGGACCAAAATCCATATTCTAAAGAACAGGATCAGAATTTAAAGTTAGTAGAACTCATAAAGAGTTCAAGTTCAAAGGAAAATAGTTAGATAAAGAGATTATAAAGCTCAAAAATCAAATTGGAGAAGCAGAACTTCCCATGAAGAATAGTTCATAAAACCCAGCTGGGTCTCAATAACTTGAGCAATCAATCATAAATTTGCAGTAGCAATCTGTCAAAAGTCAAACCTCAAAGTAAAGTAAGGGATGAACAGAAGCAGCAGTAGCCAGAGCTGTCTGCAAGGGACAAGGAATGGTAGAATGATTAGAAAATGCAAGCAGGATAACGTCCACAAAAATAATGGCATTGCATTTAACTAGGAACACACACTAATATGAAAGGCAAAAATGATGTTGCAAAATGTGTAGCATGTCTCTCTGCGGATCCAATCGGGTGACAGCATTCGTCTGAGAGCAAGTTCAGCTCTTCCTTCCCCATGATATAACTTGTAGCTTGCAAAGTTCAATCACAACGTTTGCTACAGACATCTTACACGTGTGTCTTCTTTATTCATAAATCCCCATTTGCATAGGCATGGAACACAGTTTAATCTTGGAATTTTAATGTTTCACCACATAAACAATGAACTATGCTAAAGAAGAAAAACATCAACTTGAAAAATACTGTTTAGTAATGCATTTTATTAATATGAACAAGTAATACTGTTTTTAAATCTGCCAATATTCTATGCAGCCATAATGTGAAACATGGTGAGAATAGGAAATGTAATCATTAGAAATAATATATTGCTTAGTAAAATAAGAAATGTATTCAAACCAGAACATTCTGTAGTTATGAAGAACATTTCTAAGCATGTTACTTTAAGGTTAAGTTTCTAAATTGCATTGTGCACATTTCAGCAATGTTGAGTTCACTTCTAGCTAAAGGAAAACTTGTATTTAAGCATTTCTGAAGACTACATTAATAACTATAGCTGAATAATGCAGCTTGCTCATTTAGAATGCTTGTCAATTTTACTTTAACTTGCACGTTAATCATTGCACATTTAGCTGTCAATTATTGAAAATTGCACTTAATTAATTAACCTTTCTCAATATAATCATCAGCGTTCTCTGTGGAGGAAAAACACCTGCAAGGGAAACTAGAAGAGCTTGGAGTGATGATTCTGTGCAGCAAGGAATAAAAATAGTTTGATTGCCAATCCTGCACGGTTTCAAGGTACTAAAGTAAAACAAAGGCCATTTGATCATTGTATATCTGAAGAAAATAGCACATTTTGATAAGATCCCGTGTGCAGAGGAAAGTAAGTAGATGGATTGTTGGAATGCAGGGTCTTGTCTGAAATAGCAGTGTAAGGCGTCAAATCACCAGTTAGTACAGATAGATGTAAATTATATTATTGGTTAGCTTACTGTGAAGTCACATTTAGAAAGGGGAAGAGAGTGCACGGATCTCTGGGCTCGGAAAACCACTGAAGTTGTGTTTTCCTGCCCTACTATTGTGATGGAGATTGGTGCCACTCTGGGGCTGTAGGGGACATTTTGCAGATAATTAGCACTCTTTGATAAGGACATATTATCCAGTCACAAGCTCCTGCAGAGCCCTGTTCATGAAAACAAAAGTCTGAGCTCTCTATGGATTCTCTAAAGATCCTCTAACTGTGTAATTTTGGAGCATGTAAGAGAGACACTAAATGCTGTATCAAAATACTTTCTGGAGTATTATGTAAATCTTTTAAGTACATGTTAAGTTTTTGGGACAGACAGGGTCCTGAAAATACCTTGGATTTTTCGTGAAAGATCAGGATCCCCACAGGACACGTGTGCTGAGAAAATAGCTTAAGATGTATCTTATCTGTCGGCAGGGGAACCTAAGTAGCGGGAATCTGCAGCGGTGGCTGGCACAGGTAAACGCTGTGGGGCGGGTCAGAGTGGGAGGGGGACGAAGTCGACAGATGACGAAATAGGTATAATTAAATATTAAATAATACCGATTCCGTCATCTGTCGGCTTCCCCCCCACCGTGCCCTGCTGCGCCCTGCCGCGCCCACCACGCTTACTTGTGCCGGCCGCAGATGGGAATCTTAATAATACAAGATGAATTTGAAACAATGTAGCAATATTGTAGCATTTATCATTTTGCTCTCTAGGCTGAACGAGGTTCCTGCACAGTGAGTTGCTCCAATTTTGGGATTTTATTTAGAATGTGGCAGGATTAGCTCCATCACAAACGAGGCAGAAGTCCCATCCACCACATTACCAGTGCATTATAGTCTTTGGCACTTGCAATATGGCAGATGGGATACCTGCCACATTTTTACAGAGTATCCCATGCGCCAAACTTTAAGTAAGACCATGAGCCATCAGTATGTCATGGAGAGTGTGGTGTTTTAGATGTCAAAATTGCCACTGGTTTGTGTGAGGCTTTTTCTCTAGGTTCTTTGACAATCAGTGGTTGCTAAGCAATATTGGTGGTGTGTGCTATCATTTAGCATTGGTGTCACAGGTACAATTGTACTTAAACTAAATACCCGTTTTGTTCCCTTTGTACACTTGACTCTAATTCCTTCATTATGAGTGTCTCAATAACAGCAGTTATTGACCCCAAACGAATTACGAGATCCGTGATAACTTTGCGGATCTCTTGTGGCTCACCCATAGACTTGGAGTATTAGAGTGAATCATTGAGGAGATTATCCTTTAATGATTCCATGATAATAACAATTCCCCTAATAATTCCTCAGGATCCCAAAATACATTAACTCTTTCATCCAAACATGGTTGCTGTTTGGTGCCCATCACAGGTTATGAAAAGATGGGGAATTCTGGTACTGTCAACAGGCAGATGTGGGCCTGGCAAGTTGTGGAAATGTATTTTACCAGCTTACCCAGAGATCTATGGTAATTCTGGATCAGAATTTCAAGGGCAGGAGCCTGAAGCTGTCACATCCGCAAAAGGGATTAAAGACAGCTCTTAGTCACTGCGTCCACCAATAGACCTCAACAAGGTCTTGAGGCAAAGCACCCAGTTGTAACATGCTACTTACACAATACAACCCAAATACACTTGAGGCTAGTAAGGACCCTATATCTGGAAAATTGGAAGGATTTGAAAGTTAGAACCAGTAAGCCTTCTCATCAAGTAATGGAAAAAATGTCGTCCGTGACCTACTATCCGCTATCACAAACATTCCTGTCCCTCCTTAGATTTGTTTGAGAGTGGAGTAGTCTCTGGTAGCAGCAGTGCAATCTGGGTGACCACCTAACATGCAGAGACAATGGCCCTTTTGCCAAACATCAGCAAAATTGTGGGGCATCTCCAGTGGACCTAATATACTGCCGCAAAACACAGGCCAAAGCCAGAAAAAAAGTCAAATAAAGCCTGAGTTGCTTATGTACAAGCCGCTTGCGCCACCGCTACGTCACTTTACCCCATTTTAAAAGTGACGCACATGCGGCGCAAGGGGCTTGTAAATAAGCTGATGAATGTCCAAGCTTCTCCAAACCCTGTGAGACTCATTGTCCTTACTTTCTGTCTTACATGATGATTTGGCTTATTGCAGATTATTGCTTCTTAAATGATGCAGGACAATTGATCATAAATGAACATAACATTTCGTATTCCTTGTTCTGAGCAAAAAATTGAAAGAGGCTGAAGGATCTGTATTTATCCTTCATGGAATGACATCACTCATAAGGCAGAGAGTAAATAAGGAGAGATGGGGTTGAACGTCCATCCTTTGTTCGCTTACCAGTTTTGTTTGACTAAATGATTAAAGCCTTCATCTTTAGGTCCTAGAAAGGAAACAATGACATACGCAGAGCCACTGAAATTATGCAGCAGTTGAGGACCAAATTATGCAACAGGGCTGAATAAATTATGCATCAAGAAAATGCAAATTATGCGGAATAATGCACCACATTTTGTGATAGTATTACTTCACAATTTTTTACTTTTTACATTGCCTGCTTTAAGATTTCACCTAATCGGTCCTAGTTTAACAACCAAATACAGCAATAAGCAACTAAATGATGACCAGTCAACCTATGCGAATAGCATTTCACAGCGCAGAGCACGTTGATATGTTTTTAGAAACTTTTGATCCATTTGAGCTAAAAACATTTTCTTTTATTAAAATCTGCAAATTAGGCAGTAGATGATGGATTGTGTGGCAAAGGCGGAAAATTTATAATTATGCAAAATACACCACAGCTGCACAATCACATAACTCCAGTGGCCCTTGTCGTCTGTCAAGGAGAACAAAGAGGGCAAAATAAGAAGAAATACACAGCTCCGAGCTCCAAAATTCCCAAAAACTAAGGTTTCTACTTAATTGTCCTCATTTTGAGCCATGCTGTCAACGTGCTCTGACTGCCCAGACTTCAAGCTAGTACAACTGCCACTCTGATTGGATAGTTTTGTAGACCTGGTCTTGTAAAACTAAATTGACACCTTTTTTCGTTTTGGCGGATTCATTTGACTATGGGTCACAGAGGCAAAAAACAAAAAAAGATTAGTTTGGACCAGAAGAAAACCAGCTACTATTTAGGTGAGAGACAGATATGGTGACCTGGTGAAGGAGACAATTTCCAAGTGCTGATACAAAAACGAATTGCTACTTGGACGTTGGCACAGTACAGTATGTTTCACAACTACTATCAATATCCCACTTTTTTATTTACTCAGCGCTTGGAGGCCATAACTCTCTTCAGCCAGTAGGCGCCCACACTCCTGCAACTGATCACGCCCTTGCTTTTGTCTTCTTAATCTTTCGGATCACCCTTGATTTACCAGAGGAAAAGGCGAAGAAATAAACCCTAAGGGTAATATCGAGATTAAAGAAAGATTGAGCCAGCCACTAACGGAGCAGAGAAGAGTCACCAAAGGTCGCATAGAAACATGTTCTTCAGACAAATTGAATGTAACAGGATTGCAGAAAGCCTGGAGCTTGGCGACATCAGACAGCGAGACCTTTCCGTCAGCGCACTGCCATTTAGTTGCTGGTAAAGTAAGACGTGCAGGAAAGAAAGTGATATGTGAACAACACAAGGATGCTGTCGTTTTTCCCTTTGGTTGCTGTGGAGTCCATGTTAGACTAACAGCGTCAAGGAAAGATGGAGACAAACATACATCGATAAAACTGTCCCCTTCGTCCCTAGTTGTGAACTCGCTTATAGTTTTCATGGGGTATTGTTAGGCAGACGGATTTATTGGTCTAACACTAAAAATAAACTTGATTTATGACTCTGATCCCGTTAAAAAGTATTCTCCTAAATACGCGCTTGCGATAGCAGATCCAAATAATTGTTCGCAAGGAAATATGATAACCCGAATCAAAAGAGCGGCGCTCCTGACCGTTTGTGTAAGCTATGACAGAACTTTTTTGCCATATCATTGACTTTGAACCTCACTGGTCAAACAAACCCAGGGCTTTACTGTACACCTCACCTCCTGTGCTTTTTTCAAAATTATACTGTACACCAAAACACTTGACTGGCTTCTGCCATTTTCTTATTGGACAAACTGCTAACAGCACAACTAAGAGCAAAGTTCCATTTAAAAAAAAAGTCAGACAGATAGCCTCACTTACCTGCATCTACTCCTCCCACCCTCCCCTACCCAACCGCTGTGGACTGGAACAAGCGTGCATGGCACTCAATGGTCTTTTCACCTCTACGGCTGAATACGCCCTACACTGCCTGAATGGGCGACATCACGAGCAGGATGAGAAGGCGGGCTGCCTACTGCCAGCCCAACTGAGGCAAAGAGAGGAAGCCATGGCCATACCTGCTATAGGCTCAGAGAGTGGAGACACCCTCACCCGGATGCAGGACATCATCAACGAATTTGCATCGTTCTACAAAACGCTGTACTCTCCAGAGGCGCCGGTGACTACAGACCGAGTGACTGCCTTCTTGGACAGTGTGAACCTCCCCTGCTTTTCCGACAAGGGCAGTGAACTAGTGTCGTCGGAGATTAGCAAAGAAGAGATATCATCAGCCATCTCCAAACTGCCTTATCACAAAGCCCCAAGCGAAGATGACCTTCCTGCTGAATTCTATAGGTGGTCGGGTGAAGAGGTAGTTGACTCCTTGCACACTGTGTTCTAAGAGCCCGAACAGTCGGCCTCACTGGGACCCTTCTCCAACAGTGCGGTGATTGCAGTTCTCCCCAAATCAGGCAGGGAACCGTTATGGTGTGACAGCTACAGGCCCATAGCCCTGTTGAAATGCGATAATAAAATAATTGCCAGCGTCTTGGCATCACTCCTTCGCAAAGTCATACCTTCCCTGAGTCACCACACGCAGGTTGGTTTAGTACCGGACTGTTCCTCTACGAACCACCTCCGTACTCCGGCCCATATCCTTTGGGTAGCCAAGGATCTCCCGGACGACATGGTGGCCCACTCCCTGGATGCCGAGAAGGTGTTTGATTGCATCGAATGGGGATACCTCTTTGCCTTTTTCAAAATTAGTATCCTCCCAGCTTACAAAAAGAAGGGGATCAAGTAGAAAAGGAGATAAGCCCTATACTTCCACCTCACTCAGAGGTGGGAAGAGGAGAAACCTCTTTTATATTTATAAGCCTCACCCACTCTAGTATTGGCTTGCTTCATCGTCTGCTTCACCCTGACTCCTAAAGGTCAGGGTGAACTCAATCATATTCCAGGAAACACTTAGAAGACAATTAATGGTGTTATTTTTATTTTTTTTACATTTACGATAAAAGGCCCTTGCTCACCCCCAGGTATCCCTTTATTAGTGGGGTGAGTGGGAAAATTGAAAACGATGGGAAGGGGAAATAAGGATGTTGTGGTCCTATGACACTTATTCTAACATCGGCAACTTGTTTCTGCTGTATTCTACTGGCCCATTGGGTCCGGGACATTCGTCAGGGCGGTACCAGATAAGAGATCCCCCAGTAACGTCACCTTATGATTATTACCAAAGCGAACATGTGGTGCCAAAGGATTTTTGTGGCAACAAAATCAACAAAGAAAGAAAAAGTACTTGCTGTGTTTTCTGGATTTTCCCCAGCTACGATCAAAAATTACCTGTCAGGGAGTAGTGGGGGAGGCCCTGTAGTCACACTTACTCCAAGGGTCCCAGCCAGTCGTTGAACCTATACAACCAAACCACTCCCTGGGCAGCAGCTAACATTCATCTTCCCCGATTGCAACGTAGTTATCATAGTTAATTCACTCACAAACCTTGTTAGGGGAATTAGGTTAAGGGGCAAACTGTCAGGACTGGACAGCACTCTGACCCTATGATGAAGCATGCCACTATTAAGTGGGTGAGGGCAATTTTAAAAACCCAAAGGGCTTTCCAGGAAGGTTTGACTTTTCCCCATAGTCTGTTCTTTTTCATAGTCCTTCTCGTGATGAGTTTATTGTATTCAAGAGGGAGCAAGGAAACACTCAATCCCTTGTTCCCTTCTTTTGTGTGGATAGACCTATGTCGTTGTCTAACATGCCTCTTGATCTCACCTACAAGGTCTTTTTTTGGTCTCAGTTACTGCTCTCAGGCAGCTAGAGATACTTTTTTTTTGGTTTGCTCCAGGCCAAATTGCACATTCTGCCCAGCTCTCTTATTCTTTGTCCTGGTATATCCTTTTTGCCTAAGGCCCTTATTGCTTCTCATCTTGGTGAGGAGGTGGTTATTCCTGGCCAGGTAAGGAAGTAAGGCAGCAGATACATAAGGTTGTAATATTCGGATTACTTGGGGATTGCATAGAGTTTCTCCTTTGGGTACCTCCTTATTGCCTACCCTGAAGTGCAAGGGTGCAAGGGCTGTTCCATGTGTTCTAGCTTTGTATGCTGCAAAGGAGGAGCCCTGGGGAGGAACTCACATAGATACGTAATGCTAAGTGCGGTGGCATGGCACTTTCACACAAAGTTGCAGAAAAGGAAAACAAGTTGTAACAGGGAGCTAGGAATTCAGAATTGTTTGTTGAGAAATCTATAGATCGCTCTGTAAGAAAGTGACAAAGAAGAGTAACTTGCGTAATAAAGATTACACCAAGCAATCACTTGCCACCATGTTAAAATTATAATGTGGCTGTGAGGAACTCTGGTTTATCATATGGTCTGTTAGTGTAACCTCACAGTGCAATAAACTCACAGATCTCTCTTGGGTCCAGTCAGGCTAATTTGGACTGGACTGGACTTTCTTTACTTGTGCTGAGTATCTCCAAGGGCTTCAAGTAGAACCTGCCTCCTGTTGTGAAGTCTCAGGGACCGCAAAGACTACACCGACCTCTGGGTACTGCCTTTGGAACCGTGGTTTCAGTTGCCTCAGAGCGGGGAAAGCAGCCGACTCTGTCCATGGCACCATGTCCTGAAGGCACCACAGAGGGCACTGCCGCAACCCTGGTCTCACCGACAACGACGACAGTCGCCACCACCACCGAGACGCGCCTGCACTGTGACCTCTGGGCACCGCACTCCGCATCGCCTTCCTTCACCTTGACACCCTGGTCTCACCGACTCGGTCGCTGCCTGCTGACTTCGACCCCCGTAACCGCACCGTGGCTTGGGGGCACCGCTCGTAAGTCTCACGACGCACCGCATCGTCTCACACCGCAGTCCGGACCGACCAACGCCAGCTCCCCGCAACCGGCTCTGTCATCTACACCGTGATCTGTCAGCACCACCTTCACTCCGCACCGCAGCCCTGGTCTCACCGATGCCGCTGGTTGATCGTCACTGAGCCACTGCCTGCACCACACCTTGAGGGCACCAGACACAGCACCGCTACGCTTCACAACCACGACTGTTGCCACGACCAGCTCACACCAATGTGTCGACCGCAACAAAAAGATACTGTCTGTGATTCTGCCGACATCCCGACCGAGGCAGTTAGACGGAACTGTTGGATTCTGTTTTCACAATCGCAGTAGCATCGGACGGAGCTACTGACTCCAAGGAACTGCATTTCAGTGTTGCACAGTGTATATTTTTAAGTACTGTATGTTGGATTTTTATCGTTCTGGTGTTGTTTTGAATATATAAAGTATTGGATATTTTTGTAAACTGGTGTGGTGTCCATTTGTAGTGTTTTCACTGTGTTACTGTTTGTTATGTGCAAATGCTTTACACCCTGCCTCTGAGATAAGCCTGACTGCTTGTTCCAAGCTACCAAGGGGGTGAGCAGGGGTTATTTTTAGGAATGTAACTCCCTTACCTTGACTAGGAAGAAGGGTCCCTACTTGGACAAAGGTGTAAACCATTGCCAACTAGAGACTCTCATTTCTAACAATGTGCAATCAAAGAGAAGTTTGGTATCCAGTGCCTGTAATATCCTGCTACTCCTAAGAAAGCTCATACCTCTTTCTGTGTGTGTGGTCTTGGGAAATGTGTGTTGGTAGTTACTCTGTCTGGTAGTAATTTTCGTGTCCCTTATGATAATTTGTATCCCATGTACTTAACTGTGGGTAAGGAGAACTGTAATTTCTTTGGTGAGACCTCATAACCTTTCTGTGCCAAGTGGCAGAGCAATGTCACTGTTTCCTCTGTACAGGCTGCCTGTGATGGTGATGCTAGCAATAAATCGTCTATGTACTGAACTAGGGTGGAGCCCCCCCCTTGGTAACTTTAAGGAGTCTAGATGGGTCTTTGAGGTGTTGGAAAAAATTGATGTGGACCCTGTAAAGCCTGTGGGAGCGTTTCCCACGTAAGTCTTTTCTGCTGGAATTGGAATACAGAAAGATATTGGGAATCAGGATGCAAAGGGATAGTAAAGAAAGCGGAACTGAGATCTAGTACAGTGAAAAGTTTTGCTGTAGTTGGGATGCTTGACAATATTGTGGCCGGGTTTGGAACCACAGGGAATGATGGGACTACTATTTTGTTCAATTTTCTGAGGTCTTGTGTAAATCTGTACACTGGGGCCCCATCCGGGCCCTTGGAGACCTTTTTCACCTGAAGTATAGGTGTGTTGCATGGGCTGTATTTCTTATTATGCCTTGGTGTAAGAGTCTTTTATTACTGGTGCAATGCCTTCTTCCCCTTCGTTTGCTATCTTTTATTGTGGTACTCGTAGTAGTGGTGCCCCTGGTATCAATCTTATCTGTACTTGTGGTAAGTCTAGCAGCCATCCCACATCATTTGGTCCCTTTGCCCAGACACTGTTGGGGACTGACTTTTTGAAGTGGTGGTGGTATGACAGACGCTGCTATTTTCATAAATGCCTGTAGCACTATTCCATTTGCTCTAATTTCCAGGAACACGCCATCCAATGAACAATGGATGGTGCACTGCAATTTGCACAGCCCCAACAAATTAACAGAGCAACATCTGCTCAGGATGAACTGATGTTGGACTGTGAGGGGTCCCCGTACCAATTTTAGTGGTTGTGTCAGATACTTGTCTACTGGTTGTCCTGTCATGCCGACTGCCGTTATCTGGGTACCCAAGAATGGTGCTTCAGGCATCTGGGACTCCTTGAGTATGGATCTTGTAGCCCCAGTATCAATCAGGAAAGTAACTGTCTTGTTCAATATGGTACCCAACACATTTGGCCCTTCCTGATCTACCATTATCGCAGGGGCTATTGGGCAATCTTCCATTCTCTGGCACCCCTAATATCCACCAGGAGGTAGAGGAGGAAAACCAGTTGCTCCCCCATCTTCTGGGTACCATTGGTGTCTATCCCCCCGGAAGGGCGGTGGGGGTGGTGGTGCCTATGTGGGGGCCCTTGTATCATTGTGGTGTCTGTGTTCCTGCCTGTCTGTTAAAGTCCTTATCAAATGTGTTCTGGAAAGAGGGAGTTGACGGTGTATTTCCTGGCTGAGCCTGGGGCTGTGATTCTTGGTGGAGCAAAGGACAGTTGGCTTTCCAGTGTCCTGGCTGATGACAACGGAAACATATTGTCCTGGCGGAGGCTGAGAGGCTGCTCTGTTATTTACGCCTCTCCCTCATCCTCTAGAATTCCCCCTACCTCGACTTCCTCCCTGTTCTCCCTTATAGAACTTTTCCTGTGCCACCATTATTTTCACCTTGTCTCTTTTTGTTTTTTTCTGCTTCCATAGCCTGTAAGTTTACTTGATAATCTGTGCAGTGCCTTGCCACTGACAGAATCTTCTCTATTGGTTCCTGCTGCCAACATACAAAGGATGTCTTGGGTGTGTTGTTTTTGGTTGGCGCATGCCATGGACAAAGGTGGTGACAAAGACTGGCATGGCCTCACCCATGGGGTTGTGCATGCCACTATTGTGTTGATAGACCCGTAGGAGGAATTTTACTACCTCTATATTTTTCCTGTACTTCATCACCTGGTCTAATTCCTTCTCCCCTCTTTAGTTTCTGTGGCCATTGTACCACTTTTCTACAATTTTCCCATAAGTCTTTTGGTACAATAATGTTAAACAATATGTCCATATCTTTCCACAACAAATCTCCTAAAGCTGCTATTCTATTTAACTCTGTGTATCATTTATGTGGTTGAAGAAAGTGACCCGATTAGGGTCACCTAGGCCACTTTCTCTAGCTTTCCGAGCATGAAGAGTCAATGACACAGTAGAGAATACAAGCAAACTAGTTTATTCCCAGAATATATTGCAGTGGAGTCCAATCAGACCAACCTCCTATGATGGCTGAGGAGGGAGTGCTCTTTCAAGCTTCAAGTTACATTATGTGCGTTACAAAATCCACAAGGACCTGCCCACCATGGAAAAACACTGGTAGATGTCCTAATACAATGGGGATACAGAACATATGTTTCGATTGTCCAGCCTGGTACAAACTATCTACATTTCAAGGATGTCTGGCCTGTCCTCCCCTTTAGATAGGTAGGAGAAAGCCTTGATCTAAGGGGAAAGGCATGCGCCAACGAGCTAACATGGGCATAAAAGAAACAAAACTTACTTCTGACCATTTCTCGTAAATGAGCAAAATACAGTTTCGAGTAGGAGAGCAACAGCTTCGATTACATCAGAACATGGCATCCATCTAACTAAAATGGCGGCACAGATGTCAACCTGACGTCACATCTGTATTAATTGATTAAGTCTTACACTTGCTACGAAAATAAAATGTATTAGCCATATAAATGATAACATATTAGAGAGCAAAACACATGTGGAATATTAAAACTACTTTTCATTTCTATCATGATTCCTCACGTAGTTTGAGAAAGTCTTTAGTAAATGATAGGAGATCCGCCCGTGACCATGGGACATGAATATATGATAGGTGCTCCTTGTCATCTCCACTTGGAATTTCTCTCATAGGCATTATTAATTAATTCTTTGTTAGTACCGGGTTCTTAGTGAAGCCTGTAAGTTCCTCCACTGGCGTAATTTGTTGATCACATATTCCAATGTTTTATTTCTTTTTTAATCTTCCCAGGCTGGTAGGTCTGAGTCTAAGAACCCAACATGTGTCATATGCCATTCATAATCTTGAGGTAGTAGTGGTGTCACTGTGGGTACTGCAATAATTGTGTCTGCACCCTTGGTGTGCTGTTCACCGTCACAGTACACTGAGGGTAGCTCATGCATTAATTTTGGATGTGTTATGGACAACACAGCTTCCTGATATTCTCTATTAGTGTTGTCTAGAAATTGTGGCATTTGTGATTTTTCCTCCACTAATTCTCCTAGTAATCTTTGACATTTCTCACTGTCACTTTTTAGGAATCTTTTGCCTTTTGTTAATTTTAGTGGTGTCAAGGCAAGGTCCCTTATCGTGGAGGACGCCGAAGTGGGTCTGTGCCCCTGGGTTGCTAAGTTATAGGCATTTTGTAAGGCTTCAATGTCCTGCTTCATCTGAGAAGCATACATGGCAATATCCCAAAGTAGTGCACGCATCTGAGCACTGTTTCGTTTGGCATCAGCAGAGTGATGATCATATTATTGGCGCCACTCTGCATTATTTAATTTAGGTAGTGGCATCGTCTGTCCCTTACACTTGTCTCTTAATGTGCTGTGTATAACATTTCAGTCATTTGCCCTTTCGCTCATTTACTTTCTCTGTTTGTCCAGTGAGCATCGGTCTGTAACATTATCGAAGTATTCTTTAAAAATGTCCCCATTTAGTGCTCGATTCCAATCCGGACAGCCCTCCGAGAACCGTCCGTAGCCTTACCTTACCACCGACTCGGTCCTGGAGCTGAACCGTCCGTCCCAGGAAGTACGATGCCCAAATGTGTCCGATTGCTGACTAAGCCGTAGGCTACGAAACCAGCACCTTTTTCCGTACGAGCCGGAATCATAAGCGCAGAATTAGACTCGTCCGGAGGCATTTAAACAGCAGCTTCCAGCCGGGCAAGTACGATGCGCACTACCTACGCACCGAACGGTTGGCCACTGATGGCACGTCTCAGCATCTGGAACAGGAGTCTTTTCGTGTCGTTTCACGCCACAACACGAACAGCTGTATGAGATGAACCAATCATGTATCCGATCGCGCATGTGATCCCAGCACTGTATGTCTATGACCGAATGAACAACAGGAATCGACGCGTACCCTGCAGACGGTAAGTACAACACCCATAGGGGCTAGATAGCCATAACTACCAGCAGGCACAACCAATAGGGTGGGGTGCCCATCATTACCAGCAGTGTCTAGCCCATATGGGGTGGATGCCTATCACTATCAGCATACTCCACCTGCGTGGGGGTGAGTGCCTATCACTACCAGCATTCTCCAGCACATAGGGGGTAGATGCCCAGTCCTTAACCCTTAGGGGGGATGCCTACCACCACTAGCAGTCACAATCTACATGGGGTGGATGCCTATCACTATCAGCATACTCCACCTGCATGGGGGCAAGTGCCCATCACTACCAGCATTTTCCAGCACATAGGGGGTGGATGCCCAGTCCTTAACCTTTAGGGGGGATGCCCATCACCACCAGCAGTCAGAATTTACATGGGGTGGATGCCTATCACTATCAGCATACTCCACCTGCATGGGGGTGGGTGTTTATCACTATCAACATACTGCACATGCAGGGGGTGAGTGCCTATCACTACCAGCATTCTCCAGCACATAGGGGGTGGATGCCCATTCCTTTACCCCTTAGGGGTGGATGCCTATCACCATCAGCAGTCCCAGCCATATGTCTAGTAGGCCAAACACCCCTCACCGTACCATCATGCCAAGATTGTGTATTGTGTGTGAAGTCCCGGCAACAGTGGCACCGTAAGGGAACACATTCTGTAACTCACATCACATCTGTAAGCAAAAGGTGGATGTGGGGTCAAAGGCACCACCAAATGTGGTACATCGTGCCATTGGGGCTTGATTCCTCCCACTCTACTGTGAGCAAAAGATGATTCAGGCATCCGAAATCCATGCATATCGTGAGCATAGCATCAATGGTGCAAAACCCCAACCCACCTCAGTGATCCAAATGTGAGTGCCTGTCCAAAATTGACAGCCAATGCACCTCTGCATGTCAGATTCCTGGTTGTAACACCACAAGCAGTGTAGTGGCTAAGTAGTGGGCGTGTTGCAAACAAACACAGATCTGTGGAGTGAACGTGACCTGCGTCAACTAACATCCCTCTGACATGTGCAGAGTAGCAGTGCGCATGGGGGCTGACAATGCCTCAAATGTACAATTACACAATGTAAGTAGTGCCCACAAGAATGCATACACACATATGCACACAAACAGACACACATTCCAAGGAATCCTGTGTAGATTGCAGCCATCAGGTGATCAAGACCCATACCATGGCAGCAATGGAACATAATAACCATGTAGAATGCGCCGATTGATGAAGTAGAAGTCCCATGGACAGTACGGCAAAACCTACACCCGACTTTCAGGCATTGTCCAGTTAAGCCATACCAATGGGTGCAGGTGCACAACCATAACCAGCCAGCCCCACACTGCAAAATGAACACCACATGTTTGTGTGTCTCAGTGTACCTAGGCTAGTACGACACACATCCTGTGGTGTTTAACTCAAAACAGATATATGTGTACACACTGCCATCCAGAAGTCACACAGGATTTGGCTACCTCCATGTGTGCAATCAGCCATTGTGACATTAGTGGACACACAACACAGTCATGTGACATAAGCTTGGCTGCACAGCAAGAAACAGCAAGAGACAGACCCACGGCATCAATACCCACAAGGAGCCCACAGTATTGCAACAGTAGCCTGTATGATGAGCCCTCTGCATTGACACATTAGGATGTACACCCTACTGTTGAGCACAGTCACATGTGTGCACTGTGGCATGCATTGACAGCCAAACAGCCATCACACTCACTCTGAAAACTAAATGGCCATGGGCTGTGATGTCAGCCCTCTATGTATGTAGGGTCCTAGACATATGCCCACTACAAATGCCACACACCTTGATCTGCACAAATGAGCAGCAGCCAATACCACATGGACTTGTGACATTGCACATGCACCGATGACAATCCCTGGGGTGGAGGGGTATCTAAGGTGTACAAACACATCACACATGGCCAGGCAACATCCCTTGCAAATGACTCACACGCCGTATATTATGAGGTACATGTGCATGACGTGACACTTATCTGACACATTGGTATCCTTGGAACAGTCCCCAAACAATGGAGAGCACATGGATACCCACCAATAGCACATTTTCACAGCATCAGACATTGAAGGCTAGGTTCTGATGAGTGTAAGCACACACACATACATACAAGTTACCCAGTTTCATGAAGCCACCATAATGTGAAAACAAACAGTTTTTTGTAACACCAAAGGGCAGGGCTGAATCCTGATTATGTGCCATGTGAGTTTGCAAACATACCAGGGCCATTACATCACACACACACCCCGATGACTCCCATATGACCAGTATTCACCATGCACCCACATCCCAGGAAACATAAGCCTAAGACATATGGCAAACTCAGGTCAACTCAGCAAGCATCACAGTCAGGAGCAACTGCAGGGAATGTATGCTGATTTGAAAAAACATGGTAACCCACTGAGACATGCACACAGAACACAACACATGGACCCAGTCAATGACACAAGATTACACACTGCCATGAGGTGACTCCACTCATGTGTAACCTCAGCTGTGCCAACAGTCGTCTGTGCTGCAGGGCCTAGTCATGTTATAGTAGGAGTCTGCCAGTGACCCACCTATTAATTCTGCCTGAAGGTTCTGGTCACATCAGCCTGTGTCCTGCAGTGTCCCTAAAGTAGAGATACATGGGCTCATAATTACCCTCACTCTATCTCGCCATTGATTTTAACATTGTCCAGTTGCTTGCAAATAAAAAATCTTATTTTTCCAAGTTAAACCAGGACAATTTTTAACACACTTACAATTTTTTCACGCACCCTCACTCACAACCTGCTCCACTGTAAACAGGTGTTGTAGCACACCCTGATGACGCTAGGTCATTAGGGTGGACCCCGATGATGAAGCATGTCACCACTAGGTGGTGAGTGAGGGGTTTCTTAACAAAAGGAAAAAACAAATTCTCTCTTTTTGTTTAACCACACACCCCATTAGGAATCGGCGATTCCATGTTGGTGGTACTCCTTGTTTGTTTTCTAACGTGTCCCTAAAGTCACCAGCACATGCTCCAAACATATATTCTTACCAAGTTGCACCGATGACAGAGATGACTTGTTCATCACCCATGCATTAAAATGCATGTCCGGTGCTGACGGACCGAGTCAGTAAGAAGTATGACGTGCACACATGTCAGCACAAAACGTGTGCAACATTTGAAAACAAAGATGTGACATACTTAAAAGGCTGTCCCAATCCCTGTGAAATAGCAGTTATGATCATGAGAATCTAAATTGACACCCAATGATGATTTGGAGACATACTGCAATATGACTCATGTACCATGGCACAGATGAGACACATCACAACATCATATCACATATTGGCAAATGACAGTAGCACAACAGCAACTTAAGTACACTCCTTAGCAACAATGGATACATTAGATGCAAATCAAAGCAATAACAAAACATTACTTTAATCAGCAAAGTAAAGGGGAAGTGTCCATCCCCGAATATAAAAAGGCCAATGGCCAGTCCATGAAATTAGTGCATGATGGGGGATAACTGACAACATGTCAGCCATAGCTTGCCTTCACTGACACACAGTAGGGGACATCACCCTTTGGCAGGGCATCTCTGGTGGCAGGCCAGGCACCGCAGGGAGAGGATCAGGGTGCACAAGATTGGGGCAGGGGAGTGGTGGTGGGTACAGGGGTCAAAGGAGCAACTGCAGAGGATGGGTCAGGATCAGTCTGTGGTGTCTCCACTGCAGTGAGCATGTCCGATGGAGTATGCTGGGGCTCCACTGCAGTGTCCAGGACAGTTCGGGGGGACACAGGCTCCACTGCAGTTGCTGGAACAGGCTGAGGGCCGGGTTGGTGTGGAAGTGTCTGTGGAAGGGGGAGAGGGCCTAATGAATTTGGGGATGTGCCACCAGAGGGTGGGTGAACCTGGGGCAGGGTGTGGTGGGGAAACACAAGGAGTGATGGCAGGAGAGCTTGAGGACAGAGAGTGTGTGGTGGGAGTGTGTGGCTGTCGTGGGGTCTTCCTGGTCCTTGGTGATTTTCGGGTGGGGGCCTCAGTGTCCCTGCTCTTGGGTGAGGGTGTGCGGGGTTTGGGGGGTATAACCTCCTGGCAAGGTGACTTCCTCTTCCCCTTGCGAGTTGGCACATGTGTATCCGAGGGGAAGAGGCCAAGCTCACAGTGGAAGACCTTCTGGGAAGGGGGTTTTGCAGGGGAGTCAAGAAAAGAGGTCTTTGCGGGAGAGGTGTCTGTTGTGGATGTTTGGCTGTGTGTCTGTACCCTATCCCCTATGTGTGTGCCTTCAGTCCCCTTTGTGTGCGTGCTTGTGCGTTTAGACTTTGATTTACCTGTGTGTGTGCTGTTCGGGTCTGTTGTTGTGCGTGACAGTGCAGGTTTGAGTGTGGTCGGTTCTGGGAGGGTAGTCGTCACTGTGGATGGGGCCGAGGTAGGTGGGGTGAGGGACTGCTAGAGGAGGGACACTGCTGCCGTCAGTGAGGAGGCCATGGACTGACTGATCCGCTGTTGGGCAGACATGGTTGCTGACATGCCTTCCACGAATGACACCAATTGTGTCAAGAGATGAGTGTGAGCATGGAGGACACTCAGCATTGATGTCTGCCCCACTTGGATCTGCTTCATTAGGTCCAAAGACTCCACACTCAGGGCGGCAGGGGAGACTGATGCAGGGGGTGCGGTGCCTGGACTGAAGGAGACTCTTGCCCTAACATGGGGGCTCCACGGACATTTGGGATGGGAGCAACTGGGAGGGTGGAGATGGTGGGGGAGGCGGGGACAGACTCGCTGTCAGCGTTCTCTGGTGTTGAGACACCCGCACCCTCCTGGGAATCATCACTTGAGCCTTTGTCATCCGCAGCAGATGTAGTGGCTGTTGACTCACCCTCAGTGTGGCTTCTCTCACCCTCCGTGCCACTTGTTCCCTCAGACTTCTCCACAGCGGATGCAGTCTGGCTGTGGCCCTCCTCACGGTCCGTGGAGCTGTCCCCTCCAGTGTCTGCTGATGATGCTGATGAACAAGGAGTTGAAACAGATTCACATCAGTCACCTGTATTCACTGGACAAATGACCTTAAATGCAACACATCACTGAGCAAGCCCTGGCATCATTCAAAAAGCAAATCACAATGTCACACATAGGTGAACCTAGCACCAATGAGCCTGCCAGGGAAGCATGCCCTCAGTACCTATGATGACAATGGACCCATCAGCCCACAGTATGTATGATGTCGGACAGCACATGTGCAGGCATTACCAGACTACCCAGTACTCTGATCTGCTCTGAATGTAACTGTCATGTGTCCTGACACACATGTCACATTCCTGGCCACTGACTCAGGTTTTGTAACAGCATTTGTGATGGCATGACCCCATTGTCGATATGATGAACATACTTCCATTACCAAACACCATTACGGCCCATTACTTTAAATGAAAAGCTAGCACACTGTGGCTTCAGTACAAGACACACATTACAGCAGGCCCCAGATATTAGTGTGTAACATGATGGCAGAGGCCGGTCTGGCCCATCAGTCAGTACTGACTACTGTCACAGGATCAGCGCATGGCTACTCCACATTCAGCAATGTGTCACACCAACGTTTGCATTGTGAATGGAACTCTGGTAGTGGTCATGTATACATGGTCACCACATGATACACACATTTGGTAGAATATGATAAAGCCACAGAATAAGTATGGGCGGATCTAGCGGATCTGGCGTACGCGAATTTGCGTATTTACGGATCCGCAATCCGCAAAATCCGCGAACTCTCGCGGATTTGCGGATTTTTGTGTTTTTTGTGTTCGCGAGCGTTCGCGAGGATTTGTGGACCATTTCGCAATTGCGAACTTACTTTTCGGCTCGCAACGGCCGCGACTATGTTGTTTCTACGTCTGGTTTATTATCACAGGTTCACAGCACCCTCTGTTTCACCACTGCCACCCTCTGGTACACCCATGCCACCCTCTGGTACATCCTCACTGCCACCCATTAGGTTTGTTTATCACTGTAGATTATGGGGGTGAAAAAAAGCAAGCACACCTGCCCTGCTTCAACTGCCATGAATTAATTTGGGGTTGATTAATGTGTCAGTGATTTTGAAACTTCCAGTCTGGCTGGCACCTGCTTCCTTCCTTATCTGTAATTTGCTTTCTGTTGCAGTGAAAGCAAGCACACCTGCCCTTCTTCAACTGCCATGAATTAATTTGGGGGTCATTAATGTGTCAGTAATTTTGAAACTTCCAGTCTGGCTGGCACCTGCTTCCTTCCTTATCTGTAATTTCCTTTCTGTTGCAGTGAATTTTTTTTTCACAGGACCTTTATGGTCTACTTGTAGCTATTCTATGAGCCTGCTGTTTGGGTCATAGCAGGGTCATAGAATAGTTGCAAATAGGCAACTGAACTCTGGAGGGGCCCCTCAGGAAGCACTAGAGTGAATGGTTACTAATGTTAAGTTTGAACTTTTGCACCTGCTGATTGCTTTCAGTTTAGCAAAGATCGTTTTTCTGCAATTTCGCGCCATTTGCGGGGCGCGAATCCGTGTGAGATCGATTTTGGAAGCCGCGAATACGTGCGAATACACTATTTATTTTTTGCGGCGTGTATGTTCGTGTGATTTTTTGCATGTTCGCAAGGCGCTTGTAGGGATACGTTTGCGAAGTTACCCTAGCGGTCGTACACGGGCGCGGCCATCTTGTTTGCGTGACGTAATTCCGTTTCCGGCCGCTATGTGTAATCTCGCAAAGTGTGCTGCTCGCTAGTACAATTTCGCGCGTGATCGCGAGGAAAATCTCGCGCGAGTGACCCACGCGGTCGTGAACGGGCGCGGCCATCTTGTTTCTCATTCATTGCTATGGTTCTAGGCATGCTTTCTGTATCCTCTCTGAATCTCTGCCATCCTTTGCTTGTTTGAAGTTTTTTTGATCTATTTTACTTATTATCTATCCCTCTATTTTTCTAGCTCTATATTTTTGTGTTTTCTGCTACTTTTTGTTAATTTTAAACTACTTTTTTAAACTCTTTCCTTTTCTTCTTCCCTATTCTATTTCTTCTTTATTATTTAACTTCATTTCTGCCCAGACCATGGTAAAGGGAGCCGGGAAGCACCCTGAGAAGGGGAAGGGTCCCGCACCCCGTGCCCGGCTCCCGTGCGGGCGTTTGAGGGGGGAGCTAGTGATGCCACGGGAGATCTTTAGCGCAGAGGAAGTGGCCGCACTCATATTCCACGTCCAGCGCCGCCTCCCCAAGACCATCCTGGGAGGCGGCAAGATCGCAACCGGCTATGGCATCCGGGAGCGCCGGAAGCGGTGGGAGAAGGTGTGCCGGGCCATGTTTAAGCTCTCTGGGGTCCGGCGCACCTATAACCAGGCCACCCACCGCTGGATGGATGTCATGGACCGGGATCGCGACTTGCTGGACGCGCTCGGCGTAGAGGTCCCCGGGCTTGGTGAGTAGTAGTAGCTATTTCTAGCTATTTCATCACTACTCTGTTTTATCCGGCTCTGTTATTTGCAAATCTTTGTTCTTTACCAAGAGCAATAATGCTGCCGATTACATTGTAGGTAAATTATATTTCAAAATCTTCTATGCATTTCAGGTGCACTGCTCTCCTTCTCAGTAGCCTTGCTTGCTACTATGCTTATTTGTTTTGTATTTTGTGTTCATTTCATTGGCCTGAGAAATTATGTATGAGTGTAGTGTAAAGAACTGCGTAATGCTAGACACTAAGGGTCATATTTTCAATTACCGGCGCATCCCTGCAAAGTAGCAGGGATGCGGCAGTAATTGTGCGCCATGCCACCACCACCACCCATGGGCCCAAAACGTCACAGAAGCCTTACGCATCTGTGCCGTAAAGGCGGCGCATTGCTGGAGTTGCGTGCCAACGATGGCGCAGCTCCAGCAATGCTCTGGGGTGCCCTATCTCCCCAATGCTGCATCAAGCCGTACGTCGGCTTCAAGCAGGCGCAGTGTTTCAGTCACGCATCATTGTCCTAAAAGTCACTGATTGACATCTTGTAGATTTCCCTCAGCCACTTTTATGATTCGTTCCTGCGCAGGAACGCCCTCCCTTGCGCCGGAAAGCCCCCTGATGGCGCAGGGCTTTACAACGTGATGCATCTCCCATATGCGTCATTTTTTTTTATATACGCCGCACCATGGCGCCTCTTTTGTTCTGCCGCTGCGTCACAAAAGTCACGCAACAATGGAGGAAAATGAGCCGCAAGGGACTTCTAAATCAGCCCCAACAGACTGAAGTCCAGTACTTCCTTTAGACACATGGCTATAAGAAGAAATAGTGGTGGTGGTTGGTGGATAGATAGTTTGAATATTCACTGATCTGCAAGCACGATGGACTTTGTCTGTCACTTCGCGTGCTGCGGACTGCTGCCTGCCAGGCCTAGGCAAACCTTTTTAGTAGTCTGTTTAGTGAGTTACATAGGAACTTTCAAAGTCAACGGTCCGCAAATCAGGCAATACGAATAACGTAGTATACCATATGAGATTGGTCAATATATCCTGTGGAATAGTTGTCTATCTATTTGCTGTTTCTCCAAAATATTTTGTTATTGTTCTTTTGAAATGTTTGATTTGGTTGACAAATCTCATCCATGTTTTCTGGTCTTTCTTTCTTTCATGTTGTACATCAGCTCCCCCCAAGAGCAAGAGGACACAGGTGGAGGAGGAGGGTGCTGTTCAGGAGGATGCAGGCCAGGATCGGGCAGGCGAAGGCTCCTTTGCTGGCCCCAGTAAGTTTTAATTTTAATATAGAGTACCTATTTTTTCCTAGCGTTCCTCATTCGATTTTTTCTAAATCGTCTTTGATATTCTTGTAGACTGGATCTAAATTCTTATCCTGCCTCGACTATGACTCCCTGTGGTATTACTAGATTATTCTTATTAGTCTGTCTGTGTAGCTAACTAATATTGCACATTTGGCAATTCCATTGGACTCCCATTCTAGTCAGCAATAGCTCTATGCACTGAGTGCAGTCCTCTGGGATTATCCATAATGTCTTTTCAAGTCTTCTAAATGTTTATGCTTTGACAATTGCCAACAATAAAAAGGTGAATGACCACCACGAAAGAATAAGATACTACTTTACTTTTGGTTTGGATAGGAGGACAATCCATTCTACTACTGTTGCAGGGAAAAATCTGCATAAACCGAACTATGAACACTAAATAGTGCATTGTTTATCAATTATAATAGGCGCAGGTAGACTTTCTTTCCACATACCTCAGTGATATCAGACTTTGAAGAACCCCCAATCTCCTTACTGACTAGATAGTGTGGCAGAGTCATTTAGCTCCCAAAGTCACCGATGATTGATCCCCAATGATGATTAGATTATCCAACGCAGGACAAGAGTACGGAGTCAGTCAAGAAGTGTCAGAGGCACTAATGCTTGCAAAAATTCCAAAACCTTTAGCTCATCCACTCTAGTCTGGAGGACCAAAAACCACAGAGTCTATTTAAGTTTAAAAGCTTTATTAAAACTAAACACATTTATTAAAATACACTTTGTCATAAAAGTAAAAGTTTAACTGAAAATGGAAAAGTGCTTAGTGCTAACGATTAATTGGACACATTTCTTGTGGTCGAGCTGAGCTCTCACCTGGTTTGAACTTGAGCTTGACCCTGATGGTGTTCTTAGAAGTCAAGCTTCTGTTAGGAGAAAAAGTGGCGTGTGTTAAAAATAAAAAGCAAGCATTCATCAGTTGTGCCAAAAAGTGCAGCAAGACAACAGCCTTCCCTGGAAAAAGGGACATTTTTACTTTAGAGTATACAGTTACAAATTATTACATTGTATTTCGTTTTTTTAACATTTCTTTATTCCTCCTAGACCAAATATTATATAGTAGTGAGTGGTGTATTTCTAACATTCTTAAATGTACTTTGTAGGGGCCAGCGCGGAGGTGGTGGTGTTGGACGAGGACTCTGGGGAGGATGCGGTGCAAGTGCCGGACGTTCCTGTGAGGGGTCACACGGTGGTGGCGGGAAGAGGTAAGCTATATAGTCCTTACTTATTGAGATTGAAGACTGCAGAGTGTGCTTTCTGCACGGGTGTATAATAAATCAACCAGGTAGTAGCCTCCTCTAAATGTACTTCGACTTAGCTGTGAAGTTTTTGGTGAGAAGAATCCCAATAAGATCTTAGATGAACTTGATGGATGGGATGAACGAAAAGCGAAAGAAGGGTGTAAGTAAGTGTGGAAGGACGAGAAATTTTATGATGGCTGGCAAAGAAGAATGATGAATAGTAGCAGTAGTTTGTATTGCAACTGCAAGCACAGCATATATCCGGTTATTACGGTGGACACTCCGTACCTCTCTTAATAACTTTAATTTAGTAGTAGTACGTCATTCATGTGTGGGTGTATCACTGTTCACTCAATAATAAGCAAAGCACCTAAAGTCATCCCATATGTCATCAAATACATCCCATGTGAAGTGATAGATAGTCAAATTATTTAGCTTCTTCATTTTCCTTTTCTAGTACTCATTTGCACTGCAGGGTGAAAGGTAAATTAATTAAGCAGTAGCCCTTGTAACAGAGTATTCTCAGTGCCACCCGTAATAGAAAAGTAATAGCTTCACCAATCACCACCTGCATGTACTGGACCGGTACAGTAACGCAAGTCTGTCTCACTCATCATGGTGTGCGTCTGTTTTTCTCGGGTGCAAGTTCACTGCGCTGGCATTCTGCCGGCTTGCATAAGATAACGTACCAATTTTCCTAAACAAGAGAGAAGAAGAAGAATAAGACTGGTGTACTGTCATAGTCGACTGTAATGGAAGTCCATAGTGGTCGTAGAATTTGTTCATTAAACTCCCACTAATGTTAGAGCAAGGATGCAGAAGTGGGAGGTTATATAGATACTGTCCTCAATAGTTATGTACTGTGCTTTCAATTTGCTACTTGTACTGTGACACAACTTTCGGCTCAATCACTTTGTGTTATTAATGTTAAGGAGCATTGGTTACAGACTATGTCTTTCTTTCTTCATATAGTTGCTCCTTCCAAATCGACATCACGGAGGGAGCAGGCTCGAATGGCCCGGCAACGGAGGCTGGATGCCACTGTCGCCGAATATCGGCGGCTGGTGGCCCTGGAGGAGGAGGACACGCAGTCAACCGGTGGAACCACAACATCCTCCACTGGGACAGCTGCATCCTCCTCCGTGCCCCCACGGGCTGCCAGCCAGCGCAGTGCTCCAGCGGTACGGAGCCGGGCTACCAAGGCCAACCGCCACCGCCAAGCAGCAAAGACACCAGCTGCCCCCCACAGGAGTTGCAAGGCACGCCAGCGCCGCTTAGGACTCAGAGTGTCCTACCTGGAGCAGGAGGTCCATAACTATAAGAACTTGGTGGAGGGCCTCCGCTTCGACCATGCCACCCTCCGCAAGGAGTATGATGCCCTGGCTGCTAAATTCACCAGCACCCTCCAGTAGTGTAGTGTCCCTTGCCCTTTTTTTAGAGACTTTTGGGGGGTGGGATTTGGGAGTTGGGTTCTTTTTGGGACTTTTGAAAGACAATCGGGGTTAGGGAGGGTTTTGAGGGAGATTATTTTGTATGGGCTACATAAATATACTACTTTATCTGACCATACCTGTTTTTTTACTGCTTTTGAGTCTGGTGGGTGGGGGTTTAACAGTAAGTTTGTTTTCCTGAAGAGTCCTAGGACTTTAGTAGTACTACCGTCAATCTCTCGTCTAGTCCTAATACTCCATTATACTACCTCCCACCAAACGCTGTAATTTGTGTTTGAAATTAGGGCTAGGCCCAGGGCTGGCTCCACGGGAAATGGGGATTAAGGTTGGCAATCCTGGGCGGATGAAATGTCCTCATTGCGGTGGTACTAGTGGTGTGACACAGTGGCAGTTGCATGCCTATGGAAACGAAACCTGGTTTGTCCTTACTGTAACATTACAACGGTTACGGTACGATAGAGAATATAGCAGGTGACAGTACACTAGAACAGTGCCACAATGTAGCCTAACAAATGGTAAAGTATTGCAAGTATAACTAGTACTTGCGTTGAATTTATTTGACATTGGCTCCTACTACTACAAGAAATAGTACTGAAGCTGAGTAAGTCTAGAATATATCCTTTGATTCCTTCACCAGCCTGTTGCTATGACCTTATCCTCCCCAGCAAGTGTGTGGAATTATTGATGTCATTTAGTCAGACATCAAGCAAAACCACACAGCCCGGAGGAAGAGGGTTAGGGTTTGGAAAATGGATGGGACTGGGGGTTCCTTTTTGGGTAGGTTTTGTTGAGAGAAGAAAAAAAGCACAGCATGGACAAACAATAATTGAAGATAAAGAAATCTTTGGGTACAAACTAAAGCTAACCACAAATCTTTTAAGTGACATAAAGGAAGTGCATGCCCTACTGCATGCATTGTTACTGAAAAGTAAGTAGTACTAGAATGCGACAGTACAGGGCTGCAGCGTTTTGACTAGCCTATCTCTCTGCACTCAGAGAAAGACTTCTTACATTAAATTAGGTTTAAAAATTAGCCGAATGAAAACCTATAGATTGGCTGTAGGGATCAATTTAGAAGCAGAGAGAGATCCAAGAAATGCAGTCACACTCATAGAAGAAAACAATGGATACTGTATCTGTATGTTGTTGGAGTTGTCCTGTTGAATTTGGTAAGTAAGTTGCATGCAGCAAACAATTCCTCTTATTAGCGGCACTCCTCCATTCCAGCTGACGCTTCGTCCATCAATGTTGGTGACCACTGACAGAAGACACCCTGTCCACTGCCTGCCTGGCGGATGTTGACTGAAACCCGGCCTGTAATTATTGAACGGAAAACAGGAAGTGCTATTACAATACCACTGATAAATAAATATAAGGTATGTACGCTGTGTGGTGCAAAAAGTCACACTTTGATTTTCCTAATAGACAGTACAATATTTTTGAAATTGCGTACTCTGTCTGAGTCACCTTTTGAAGGATAAATAAGTATGGCCAAATTAATTTAGCGGATCTTTCCCCTCAAGCTAGGTGTACTGTAAACTGTGTTTTAGAACAAAATTAGACCTTCCCAGCAATGCTCCCACCAAGACCCTTCCTAAAGCCAGTCGCAAAAATGTAGAAGACCCCCAATCAGATCTCAAAAAACGAGGCCTAGCAGAAAAATGGTGACAAAACGTACTTTGAAAGTAAAAGTAGGCCCAAATACCCCCTTACCCACCGTGGATTGTATTCAAACCACTTGCAAGCAAGCAAAAGTATCCATAGCCAGCATCGCTCCAAGAGTGCTCTAAGACCCCAGAACTCAGTTGCAAAAATCTAGAACACCCCGAAACACATGCAATCCTGCTGCTAGGGCTAACCCTAATGAACCCTAAGTTACAAAAAGTGCCAAAAGGCTTTTCCTTATGGATTTTGTCCAAACCACTTCTATCCGGTATTAGACCTTCCCAGGAATGCCCCAAGAGTCCCGCCAACCCACCCGCAAAAAAGCACGCGACAACACCCCCAAACAGCCAAAAAGCAAAATCTCATACTTACAATATCTCTAGGCCTGCGGTCCAAACGCGCTGTGCAGCTAGGTCATCATCATAACTCCTGTTTTCCACCACGGATTTCCTGAAAAGCAAATGCAATCAAGATTAGACTGTCGCAGCAGTGCTCCGACAGAGACACCAAAACCCACCCACAAACACCAGGAAGCCCCCCAAACAGGCCCCCGAAAACGCTACATTGAGCAAGATGTCAGAAGAAATAGCAAAAAAAAATTCTGCATGGATTTTGTCCAAACCACTTCTATCCGGTATTAGACCTTCCCAGAAATGCCCCAAGAGACCCGCCAACCCACCCGCAAAAAAGCACACGACAACACCCCCAAACAGCCAAAAAGCAAAATCTTATACTTACAATATCTCTCGGCCTTCGGTCCAAACGCGCTGTGCAGCTAGGTCATCATCATAACTCCTGTTTTCCACCACGGATTTCCTGAAAAGCAAATGCAATCAAGATTAGACTGTCGCAGCAGTGCTCCCAGACCCCAAAAGTCACCCACAAACACCCAGAACCCCGCCAAAGAGCACCTCAAAGGCAAGCAAGTCAGCAAAAACGGCAAGAAATTTCCGCCTCATATTTGGTCCAAAACACTTTTATCCGTTATTAGAGCTTCACAGCAATGGGCCCAGAGCCGTCAACTCACCCGCAAAGAAGTAGAACACCTCCACAAGTGCTGAGTCTTTCTTCATTGGGCGTAATCCAGCCCTCTGCTTTGAGGGAAATAGGAGTCTGGAGGAGGAGGATAGAGGAGCATGTTCTTCTGAACTTGTGAACCTGAGGAATGTAGACTGCGGCACCTTCAAATCAATAAGCAAACAAGTGAAGACAGTTCTGCTGATGGGCTTGTTTTTGTGATTAGGTGATTAAAGTTTGAATTAAATTAACTGTGCAAAACAAAGAAAGACAGACACACACGAATAAAAGTGAATAAGGACGAAAAAGAAAGTTATTGATTCATTGTCTCATTTTCAGGGCTCGGTGTCAGGGAATAAGAATAAGAGTTCGTCATCATACTCTGCGAATTCAGGCAGAATGAGGTCAGCGTCACCGAACAGAGAACAAATTCCCTCATCTACGTTGCTGTCCTCCTCGTCTTCATGCGGCGTGCTTTCTCGTACTTTGTAATCTGGTGGTATGAGGTGCTGATTCATCTTGATCATTGTTAGCCTCTCCACATTTTTGGGCGAGAGGCGGCTCCGTTTGGGAGTTACAATGCCACCAGCAGCACTGAAAACACATTCAGAAGACACACTTGCGAGTGGGCAAGACAAGTAGTTTATAGCCAGGTTGGAGAGCTGTGGCCACAATTGTTTTTTCCCATGCCAATACTGCAATGGCTCATCATTAAGAAAGACCTCTGTTGAGTCATTCAAATAGTCCTGCACCATCGACTCAAGGTCCTCAACGGTTCCTCCACTTTGCTTACTTTTTGCTGTGCTTGTGACCTTTTTTCGAGAACCATACCCAAGCAAAGTTAGCCAATCCTCTTCAGCAGCCAATGTTACTCTTGTGTGTGGTGCAGATGATCCGGTTGCCGGTGTCTTTAACGGCTGAGAGGTCACTTGTGCCACAGCCACAGGTGCAGAAGTGGATTCTTTTGACTGGGCATGGCCTGCTGATGCTGATGCTGATGTACTGCCTTCTCCTTCAATATCCTGCCGTTCTTTTTCAAACCTCTTGGCTGACCAGGCTAGCCAACGTTTGTACTTTTTAACATCTTCATCAGCAAAAGGAAAGAATGCTTGGCCTGCCAGCGACTTTTTGTAGCGTGGATCCAGAATAGTAGCACAAATGTAATGCTGTTCTGAGTTGATCATTTTAAGACGTTCATCACCACGTAGGCGCTCTAATAATTTCTCCGACAAAACAAAAGGGTCTTTGTTTTTTTCATCTTTTTCTAACTCAGAAGACACCGCCTTCAGTTGGTGCTCCAGCATGCACAACAATGGGATAGCTTTTCCCAAATTACAGTCCTCCTTGCTGACTGCACGCGTGAAGACCTCAAAAGGACGAAGCATTTCTGTCAGGCTTTTAACTATTTCCCAGTGCGCCGCATCCATCCTCAGGTCCTTCTGAGCTGTACCCAGTGTTAAGAAATAGTGATCGAGTACCGTATACTGCTCATACAGACGCTCAAGCATGTAGAAGGTTGAGTTCCAACGTGTTGCCACCTCCTGGATGAGTGCTTTCACTGGCATTCGACGTTCATGTAGCAGGCTCCTCAGATGCTTCCGGGCCTTAAAAGAATGGCTGAAATGGTTGCACATTTTTCGGCAGGTGGCCATTACCTCGCACGCTGGACTGTCTTTATCACTCAAGAATTTTTGAACTACCAGGTTGATACAGTGCGCCAAACACGGCACTCTGAAATAGTCAACCAGCGCCATGGCCTTAACTACATTGGCGCCATTATCCGTGGAAACATAACCAATCCGGCGTTTCTTTGGGGACAGCCAGTGAAAGACCTTTTTGTTAAACTCGTCCAAAATGTTTCGTGCTGTGTGACTTTTCTCCAAGCCAAACATGGCTAGTGTTGCATGTTTCCGAGCAGCTTTAAAAACTTGGTCCGGGTCAACACCTGCGTTTAGCTTTGCTTTAACACCTGAAAAAGAGACCCAGTGTGCAGTGATGCACATGTAATCCGCGCCTGCGCCACTGGTCCACATGTCTGTTGTCAGATGTATAGTGTGAACAGCACTCTTCTGCAAAGCTGCCCCAATCACCTCCAGCACATCTTCATGTAGTGCTGGAACCGCAACTCTGGCAAAATAGAACCGGCTAGGAACCTTCCATTTAGGGCAGAGCGCTGCCACTAATTCTAGAAAACCTACCGCTTCTACAAAAGAAAAAGGGAGAAGGTCCACAGCTAGCATTTTAGCCAGCTTAGTGTTATACAGACGCGTCAGTGGGTGGTTGCGTTCATATGGCGCATCTGAAGAAAACATGGTTCTAATGTTGCCCTGGACCAAGCATTTACGGGATGATAATGACTTCGTTGACCCAATTATGCTCGCTGGTGACATTTTTCGCGTTGGTGTCTCACTCGCTACAACACTCTTAGTGTGCCTCACATGGGGTGTGCTGCTGACAGGGGTACTGGGTGTAAGTGAAGCGTTTGACACGTCTTCTTCCTCCTCGTCATCATCAGATGAAACATCAACGTTTTCTTGACTTCCAATTCAGGCTTCCTTGATCGCCTTTAGGTGCGCAAACCATTGGACAGTGTGCTGTCTCTTAAGATGACCTCTCTGGCCTCCGGTACCATAGTTGGTACCAAACTTACCACGACTAACTGCAACCTTACAAATGGTACAAATGGCGAACTTTTCCCTTTTTGGGCAAACAGTAAAGAAGTCCCAAACTGGGGACTTGAAGTGTCTGTGGGGGCGGAGGAGGCGGCGATACTGGTGGTGGTGGTCATGCTGCTAATGCCAGAAAAAGTGGAGGATCTGAATTGCCCAACTTTTGTACGTTGTGCACTTTCACCGCCACTAATTAAGGTCGAGGTGGATGGAGGTCCCTTCTTGCGAGAAAGAAATATGGAAGCGGTACGAGTTGGTGTACTACTTAACTCCAATGATTGTGGTGTTTCCACTGCCTCCTCGTCGACAACATCATCATCATCATGCTCAGCAGCTTTTCGGGCTAGGGTCAAAATGTCTGTTTGCTGCATGCCCGCTGGGGCTGCAGTGACCTTTATGATGACTGGGTCGTCGTTGTCAGAGTCTTCATCAGCAGCAGTATCCGCCACTTCTTGTTGAGCCTCATCATCACACTCCATAACTCTGAGACTTTGGACGAGCTTCCTTTTACGCTTAACTACCTTTGTCAGATCATGGTGTGCCTCACTCTCAGACGGCAGTGGTGCTGGTTCCCAATTTTGATCCGTATCATCAGAAGGAGGTGTGCTTGAAGAAGATGTAGACACCACCCTTGATCTCTTCCTTGCTAGGGGTGTGGAAGACAATGAATGATCATCAGGAGGAGTGTCTTCCTCAAATGATACCTCGCCTTGATTGTCGATTTCCTGATGTGCCCCTCCTTCGGGAGGAACAACTATTGTGGGCACTTGTGACCCTCCATGCACCTCTGCTTGCGCATCTCCTTGCGCTGCCTCTCCTTCCACATGTACTTGGGCTTGTACTTGCACATGTGGTTTTTGGTGCGGCTGTGGTTGTTCAACACTCGTCAGATGAGTTACAACAACCTGTGTTGATTGAGGGACATTGCTGCTACTTTCTTGCGATGAGCCAACATCACTGGTCGATGGTGATTGAACAACTAGACTAAGTGCCTCTGCAGCAGAGAAGGGCTTGGACTTAAGTTGGCGTGGTGGTGGTGGTGGCACTGAGCCCAATGGAGCGGGGGTGCTGCTTCCAGCTTGGTCCCCAGCAGATCCCGCTGCTGCTGCAGGCATACTTTTTTTTTTACTCCCAAAAAAAGGGGCGGCCGGCACACCAGTCTCCTTGGTAACTTGCTTCTTCTGCTCCTTACTGGCAACTTTCTTGCTAGAGGAGCTACGGGTAACTTTTTTTGGGGCCATCTTCTTCAGAGCAGGTCAGAACAGCAGGCAGCAGTTGCACGAGTTGCAGAGTTGTCTGTGTCCAGACGTGACGTCGCGTGACGTTATGCTGCACACACACACACCGCTGCAGGACTTCTTCCTGGCACTGGTGGTTCTCTTGAGTCTTGTGCACCTAAAAGCAATGGAAGACAGAGGAACATCAGTTCAGTTATACACCCCAAAAAATCGAAAAACACAGAAAAATCAGCACAATCCCATGCCATCCATGATGTTTACATTCAAGACACCACACCGAAAGACTAGGCCCATGCAACACTCACTACCCCTGGGCATAATGGATGAAAAGTAGGCAAAATAAGTGCAGGCCTCAGACACTGCCTATCTTCAAAATGGCCCCTTGCACCCCAAGCACATGTTGCCTGTACCAGCCAGCACTCAAGATGGCCACCACCACCACCCACATGGCCAGCCCACATCAACAGTACACCCCAAAAAAAACGAAAAACACCCAAAAATCACCACAATCCAATGCCATCCAGGATGTTTACATTAAAGAGAGTGAGACCCCACAGGCACACTCAGTCCATGCACCACTACCCCTGGGCAAAAGGCCACACCAGCAGCCTCAAGAAAACGACAAAAAACACACAAAACAGCACAATCCCAGCCCATCCATGGCCTCAATGGTGTTTAAATTCAAGAGGACACCCCACAGAAAGACTAGGCCCATGCAACACTCACCACCCCTGGGCAAAGGGCCCCACCAGCAGCCCCAAAAAACGACAAAAACCACAAAATTCAGCACAATCCCAGCCCATCCATGGCCTCAATGGTGTTTAAATTCAAGAAGACACCCCACAGAAAGACTTGGCCCATGCAACACTCACTACCCCTGGGCATAATGGATGAAAAGTAGGCAAAATAAGTGCAGGCCTCAGACACTGCCTCTCTTCAAAATGTCCCCTTGCACCCCAAGCACATGTTGCCCGTACCAGCCAGCACTCAAGATGGCCACCACCACCACCCACATGGCCAGTCCACATCAACAGTACACCCCAAAAAAACAGAAAAACACCCAAAAATCACCACAATCCAACGCCATCCAGGATGTTTACATTAAAGAGAGTGAGACCCCACAGGCACACTCAGTCCATGCATCACTACCCCTTGGCAAAAGGCCACACCAGCAGCCCCAAAAAAACGACAAAAAACACAAAAAACAGCACAATCCCAGCCCATCCATGGCCTCAATGGTGTTTAAATTCAAGAAGACACCCCACAGAAAGACTAGGCCCATGCAACACTCACCACCCCTGGGCAAAGGGCCCCACCAGCAGCCCCCAAAAAACGACAAAAACAACAAAAATCAGCACAATCCCAGCCCATCCATGGCCTCAATGGTGTTTAAATTCAAGAAGACACCCCACAGAAAGACTAGGCCCATGCAACACTCACTACCCCTGGGCATAATGGATGAAAAGTAGGCAAAATAAGTGCAGGCCTCAGACAACGCCTCTCTTCAAAATGGCCCCTTGCACCCCAAGCACATGTTGCCTGTACCAGCCAGCACTCAAGATGGCCACCACCACCACCCACATGGCCAGTCCACATCAACAGTACACCCCAAAAAACCAGAAAAACACCCAGAAATCACCACAATCCAATGCCATCCAGGATGTTTACATTAAAGAGAGTGAGACCACACCACAGGCACACTCAGTCCATGCACCACTACCCCTGGGCAAAAGGCCACACCAGCAGCCCCAAAAAACGACAAAAACACAAAAATCAGCACAATCCCAGCCCATCCATGGCCTCAATGATGTTTAAATTCAAGAAGATACCCCACAGAAAGACTAGGCCCATGCAACACTCACCACCCCTGGGCAAAGGGCCCCACCAGCAGCCCCAAAAAAATGACAAAAACAACAAAAATCAGCAGAGCACAATCCCAGCCCATCCATGGCCTCAATGGTGTTTAAATTCAACAAAACAGTTGTATCATGCACCCATAACCAACCCTGGTCCTACTGGATACTGTGGCTACCCACAATATATTTTATTTAATGTTCTGAAAAAGTGCCAAAATTGTAGTTGCAGCAACTGTAATGCCCCAAACAAACTTACTTGTGAAGTTGATTTCTAATCCAAAAGTGATCCAAAGAAAGTCAAAAAGGCCTCAAATCCAAATATCCAGCAGCACCCACAAAAAGTAATCCTTCCAGGTCAAGGTCCAAATGAAAGTGACCAGCACATGAAGAAAGCACTGGGAGGAGCCTGCTGGACAGGAACAGGAAGTTGGAGACTGTGGGGCACTTCCTTCCTCCCCCCCCCCAAAAGTGGACTCCTTGCAAAAAAAAAGGCCATGCAAATGTCAACCTGAGGAGTGATTCTGATAAAAATCATCATTTTCTGAAGGTTTATCCTGTTTGCTGGTGGATTTCTTGTGCAGAATTGCAAAATCTCTATTTCGCGAGTGCGAGATTGTTCCTGTCCGCCGCAACTACGTGTTCGCAATTGCGAACTCTCGCGAGGCGTGCTGTGCAAGGTGGCAAGCCGCGATTACGTATTCGCGGGCGCCAAACTCCCGCGGGATCCCGCAGCAAGATCCAAAATGGCGCAGCACTCGCAAAATATGATCGAGAAAAACAACTCGGCAAACGCTTAATGACGGAACGTGAACGCCGTGCACCACGCCGCGCGCCGCAATATTGTATCACCAAGCAAAAAATCCGCCGCGAGCGAATTCACGGATTTTCGACAAATTCGCGAGAGTTCGCGGATTGCGAATTTGCCGAAAATCCGAAAAATCCGCGAGCGGAGCGGATTTTACGCCCATGCTTACCACAGAAGCAACATGACACATCACAGTTTGTGGGTCTACAACTCTGTATACCTGATCATATAGGACATCACAAGTTAATAGTAAAGCAGATGACACAAATCTGTTGAATACACCAAAATGCACATTATAGTGACTACACACACATGTTTTGCCCTGTGTGCATAACCAATGGTCACATGTCAGATGTCTGTCCATGTCAGACATATAGCAAACCTCTGAAATACAAAAAGCTATGGCAGGCCAGCTTGACACAGAATCAGACACATGTTAATAAACGTTCACAATGTTCGAAGTGTTGGCTGACACACAAGAATAGGAGGCCATAGTGTCTCATGGGACCGGAGAGGCAGACCTGTCCATGGGCCATGTGCTTCATGGGATTATCAGGAGTACGATGCACGTGACCATGCATTTGCTGGAACTCATCCACATAAAATGTCTGAGGTGTCAAGATTGTGCATGCCTGCTGCATAGGTGTGTGGTCAATACCTCACACTCCTATGCTGACCCACAACAGCAATTAGTGCAGATATATTGTTCACTCACAGAACACATGTTAATGAGCCATAAATAATCTGACACAAGTCCAAGATTAGCTTCACCCATGTAGATTAAGTCAATGAACACTTTGCTGATGTTGGTGTCAACATTCCCTTGGACAACAGTAAATACACACAACCCAAGTGACACATGTGAAAGAGTGGAAGGCTGGGCATCAAATGTGAATGGGGCATCACCACATATAGCCACATGGGACTTGCCTGAGCTGACAGACTAACTGTGTGAGTGTAACTTGGCTGAAGGAGTGCAAAATGAAGGTTAATCCAAATACACATACAAGGCATGGACTTACCCCCTCCTTGCTGCTATGTGGCCTTCAACTGCCCATCCACGTCTGGAAAGACCACCGCCAGGATCCATAGCATGTGGGGGTCAGGTTCTGGTGTCCGCCCCTCCTGTGAGGAGGCGACAGCTTCAGCTGAACCCTTGCTATCCTCCTGGTCCAGCCACAAAGGTCCTGCCACCTCTTCTGGCAGTTGCGGATGCGGCGTCTGTAGACCCCCACCGACCTAACTGCCCTGGCGATGGTCAGCCAAATTTCATTATTTTCATGGGCAGTGACCTGTGAGGATGACAATGTGAAACAACATCACTACACATGCCCCATGTCACCAAACACACAGTTGTACACACATGTTTTACTTTGCAGTGCATATCATGTATACAGGTATTTCAACTATAGTAATGGCCAGTTGTCCTGTGCGCAAGCCCAAATCAATGACATGGCAGTGCCGACAGACCAATGGTCTCAGGGTGGAAAGCCACTCACTGCTCAGACCGGACACTGTGAGGCACAGAGTTGCACAGGATGTTTACCTGCACGAGTAGACCTATCACATGGCCCACTCCAATTACACCCCCTCACCAGCCTCTCCCTAGATTGCATGAGCGACAATGACTAGTGAACACTGCCTACAACAACATATAAATTTAGTCAGCATATTTGCTACCGGGGGGGGGTGGAGGTTTACAGGTGGTAGCTTAACTGTCGCAAACAAACATACTGCTCGGTATCTGCAACACAGCTGATGAGGAGAGCTGGGGTCTAGGGTCCTGCGGTTGTGGTGCAACTCTCCACCCACTATCTCACTGCAATAAATTGGCAATTTCTCTTTCCCAAACCACCATGAGGCCCTCCTGCAGATTGCTACCCTTACATGTCTGGCGTATTGCAGCAGTTCGTACTTGCCCTCACATAATTTGGTTGCTGAGATAGCTAGAATGGCAGACATTGTCACATTCCCCTCTTCATCAATGCTAGCTTATGCATGTCAGGAAGTGTCACTATTAGTCAATTGTATGTCACACATCAACACATTTAAATAAGGAAAAAGGACAGTAAGTCAATCTGAAACATTGCCAGCTGTGTACATACATCAGCACACTATGAAACTTAAACTTAACTCAGTGTGCATGCTTGCCCTTTGTGGGCACAATGCTAGTAGTGCCAGTCAGACTACATGTACAAATGCCAAGGCAGTAGACTCCACACTCACCTGCTCCCCTGGTGTCCCATACAGCTTGCAGCACTGGGGGAGGAAGCTGTCCAGCAAGGCCTGGTTCTCCTCCTCCGTGAATGCTGGGGCCCTCTCCACAGTACGTGCCATTGCTGGATGCAGAGAATACAGAGACAGCAGCAGTGGTGTGATGTGACCCAGTCCTGTGGCATGAAGTGCAAGCAAGTGCAGTCTCTGGGGAACACACAGCCTTAAAATCAGTGCTACAGAGGCAGTATCTGCTCGATGCGGCCAAAGAGCGAGGTCAGACTCGTTCGCATTATCCAAATGAGCCCAATCCATCTCTTTGAATGCATCGGACACGCCTTCAGCGTCGTTCAAACTCTCAGCATCATGACACCATTGAATTTGCAATATTGTTGTATTGGCCCAACTGAATCTGGCAGCACTCGAGTCGTACAGGTAGCAAAATACAAGGCTTGTCTCCATGACAGTAAATAGCCAATGGGTTTGTACGCCTTGGATCCTAGACGTCCAATGTGTCTTTCAAAATCGCACCTGCATATAGAGCCATTATAGCCTATGTCCAAGGCATTCTTACGCCTTGGTCCCTGAGTGTCTGACGCGTCTCATCCAATCGCACCCGCATATAGAGCTATTACAGCCTATGTCCAAGGGGTGCGCACGCCTCGGTCCCTGAGTTTCCGACGCGTCTCATTTAATCGCACCCGCACATAGAGCCATTACAGCCTATGTCCAAGGCGTGCGCACGCCTCAGTACCTGAGTGTCCGATGCGTCTCATCCAATCGCATCGGCATATAGAGCCATTACAGCCTATGTCCAAGGCGTGCGTACGCTTCGGTCCCCGAGTGTCCGACGCGTCTTATCAAATCGCACCCACATATAGAGCCATTACAGCCTATGTCCAAGGCATGCGCACTCCTTGGTCCCTGAGTGTCCGACACGTCTTTCAGATTCGAACATGCCAGTTTGACCGTTGCATTCGATGGTCAGAGGCTGCCAACCAAAATGTTTTGACATGGACTGAGGGACTTGACAACACAGTGACAGCCTGTCACACTGGACAGGCATTCACTATTCATGCTTCATTACATATGTGTATACATGTGTACACATATCATGTTTGATGCGCACAATGTGGTACACACTACCAGGATGTGCCATGTCACATGGTCACAATAAGGCATTGTGTCTAATGCACCTCCCTACTGTGCTTGGGAACTTTGTTGGTCAACACACGTGCCTTGTGCACAGTTACTGTGGCACATTGTGTATTGCCATGTCACATGAACCCTACATAGCATATGAAATGTAATGTGTGTCCCTGGGCTTGCTGTGTGTGGTACATCATGGGTATTTGCGTTTTATGCTAGGGACATTGACATATTTATATCTGGGAGTTGCTAATCCCCCCCAACCTCCATCTGGTTTGGTCCTGTGATTTTGTGTTGTGGCTGTGTGTCACAGACATCCACGTTAGCCATGCAGACAAGCCTGTTTGCATATTCTGTGTGTGTAATGCTTGTGTTGGGACGTGAACATCAGACGTTACATGGTGACTGTGTCCATGTCGCAATACATGTTCCCCAGTGTGTGACTGCCAGTCCCCTGTCATTTTGACAACACAACTATCCTCACTAGTCATTGAGGTGTGGATTTGTCATGTGACATATGTTCAGATGTACTGTGAAAGGGCCCACAGGTTGTTGACAGCAGGCCATGGCACTTGTTGTGTCACCATGTGGCGGTGACATGTTAGGTGAGGGGCACATGGTGGGCATATGTGTCCATGGAGAATTGCACACACCTGACTAAATTGTGTCCTGATGTGCTGTAGCATGTGGTATTTGGCCTGGTCATAGCCACAGATGTGGGGGAACTGAAATACTTTCTTTTATTCCCTATGTACTGCAGGAGACCTAATGTCAACCATGATTGAACGTGACTGCATCCGACGGTACCGCTTCACACGCCAGCTGATAGAGGATTTGGAGGAGCAGGTGTCCCCACATTTACAACCTGGACGTGCATATCCAACTGTGCTGACCCCAAGGTGAAGGTGATGGCAGCCCTACATTTTTTTGCCACCGGAGCATTCCAATACATAGTGGCTGGTGGGATGCCACAGACTATGTTCAGTCATGTCCTCCCTGATGTTTTGGAGGCAATGTTGTTGTATCTGGACTGATACATCCGATTTTCATCCCAACAACAAATGCCAGGCATTAAGGGAGATTTCTATGCCTTGGGAGGGATGCTAAATGTCATTGGCTCAATTGATGGGACACATGTGGCTATGATACCACCACAGGCACAGGAGCAGATTTACTGCAGCCATAAACATTTTCACTCTATTAATGCCCTAGTGGTATGTCTTGTGGACATGTCAATTTCACATCTCTGAGTCCGTTTCCCTGGTTCAGCACACAATGCCTACATCATGCGGAACAGCAGGATACCATATTTGATGTCACAGCTGCAGAACCAGCGTGCCTGGCTTGTTGGTGAGTAATTGCAGGTTATCTTACACGTCTTAGGTATCTTCGGATTACACGCTCATTCCTGATCCATAACATGTTTGTATGTTTGTGTGCATGTGACTCTGGGTAACCCAACATGCCTTGGTTGCTGACACCTCTTAGGAACCCTGTCACACCTGCACAGATACGTTTTAATGAGGCACATGCGTGAACCAGGCGAGTGATAGAGCGGACATTTGGACTCCTGAAATGCAGATTCCGCTGCCTGGACCGGACAGGAAGGGCTCTCCAATATGCACCTTAAAAGGTGTGCAAGATATTTATTGTGTGTTGCATGCTACACAACATGGAAGTGATGGAGGAGGTGCCTCTCATCGAAGATGATGACGGACAGGAACCGCCAGCATGGGAGAATCCGGGCCTTGGACGTGTTGCGAGTGACAATGAGGGTGAGGGGGATGTCCAGACTCAGCTCATCAATAACTTCTTCTCCTAATTGTGAGTATACAGTGATGTGTTATCCTGAATTCTTGCTGCACCTGATATGTGTCTGTGTTGTGCACTGTGTGAGCATATGTGTTTTTGCATGCTACGTCTCATGATTGTTGCATTTATGTGTTCCTTGAGTTACTATGTCCTCACAATCAATGTTGCCATGATTCTTCGGATATTTTTACAACTCTTTTTCAATTGTGTATGTAATGTGTATTGTAGATGTTTGCAGTGATTTGGTAATTTTAATACTGTTGAATGTGTGTCATTCACAGGGTCTATTGGCTGATATCTGGTGACATGTAACCTCTGAAACGCACAATACGGTCACAGGGTGCAACCTTTCATGGTTCCCGGAAGCATCATCCCACACACCCCGGTGATGTCATGTCTGCCATTTGTGGTGAATTTTTGGTCACTGTTATGTGAGGGTACCTTGCATCTGATGTTCAGTTTACTTGTTGTGTGTGTGTAATAAAGGAGCGCACCAGTTTGTGATGTGCTTCCTTTGTGTCCATACATCAGAAACTCTTTGGCATGCTGTACCTATGGGCTGATTGGCTCTGATTCAGCATTTGTGTGTACTTGCAGTGCACAATGTCTGGAGGCAAGAAATGTGATGGGCATGGTGGTTTTGTGTTGTGTGAACCTCTCATTTGTGTCACATCAACATGAGTCTTATTTCAGTGTTAAGATTGCTCTAGTGGTTCTCCTGCACAGTCTTACTTTAGCATTTCAAAACCTATATGTGTCATACCTTGTCACATTTATCACAGAGGCTACAATTGTGATTTAAAGTGTTTATTTACATACATGTGTGTGGATGGTATAGGTGACATGAAGTGCTGTACAGTGCCATGGGAATTCAAAGTTTACAGGGGAGTTGGTAGGGTTGGTAGATGAAATTAGCAGAGTAAAGTCCACAGTCATTAGATCCATTTGTTCAAATCAGACCCTCCATCACATGTGGGAGAATTGGGGACAGTCGACAAGGTGAAGGGTTTTCACGCAATGGTAGACATCCTGGAACAGGTGCTCACTTCCTGGGGGATGTACAGGGCCAGCTGCCTCTCACTTGTCCTTCTTTGGATGACCCTGCATCTTCTTTGGGGCGGTCCCTCAGATGCAGGCTGTGGCAGTGCGCTGGAGTCTACTTCAGAGTCCAGCTCCCTACCTGTGGCAGTTGCAGTTGTTGTGGCAACTGATGTAGTGGGCACACGGGGCGGTGGGGTCATGTTGTTGGCAATCTGACGTAGGCATCCAAGTATGTCTCTGTGCACCGCCGTAACATCATCCAACTTGTCCATCTTGGACTTGATGCGGGCCATGTATGTCTCCACCCGCAACATGTTTGCGTCCAATCTGGCATGATGTTCAGCCTGCTGTTCTTTAATGTTCCTGAGGTGCCCCACAATCTGGCCAAAGTCTCCGGTGCATTGCTGGTACACATTTATGATGCCTCCCAATTGGGGATCAGCTTGGGGTGCAGCAGCATGGCTATGAGGTGGCCTCGGCCTGCCCCCATTCCCACCACCCCTACCCCCTCGAGCAGTTTCTGCTGTTGCAGTCACAGACGACACTGGTGATGGCACTGGTGGAATTGGCAGCCACCTCCAGGGTTCCCTGTGTAGCTGTACCCTCGGTGTTGGGTTGGCTTGGTCTGTCCGTGTTAGTAGGGGTCATCTGGGTGTTGTCAGATGGAGCAGGAATGGTGGCAGGGTGTGCAGATGTTACTGCTGCTGCACGATGATCCACACCAGAGGGGCCAGGTTGTTCTTAGTCATCAGAGGAGTGAGAGGCATCCACACCGGCCAGCTCTGTGTCAACCAGAGTCTGGGACTGGGGATCTTCCTTGTCTGTTCTTGCAGTTTCCCCAGCTGCACCTGTGGGTGGAAGAGACACACAATGTATGTTGTGGTTCGGCACACATAATCGTATCACACACATTCAATTCTGTACAATGCTTCATGATGAGTGTATGTGCATAGCATTGTCCTCAATTGTCACAGGCCGATGCCGATGTATGTTTGGAGCAATTTCATGATGTGTTTTATGTGCACGTAGAGCTGTGTGCATGGACAGCTCATTTATAGTTTAAGTAACTTACATGTACACTCCCCCACCTCACATAGGTGTGTTGTTTGTTGTTGGTGGGAGGGGAGTGTGTGACAGGGCATGCTGGGAGATGTAGATTGAGGTTGCACTCCTCCCCCTTGGACCAGATAGGAGACCCATGGGCCATGCTTCCATGGCAGTGAGTCTGAGTACATGTTCAAGTTACCTGACAGTGGTGTCAGGTGTTTGTTGGTGCCCAAGACCCAGCCAGGCCATGTGCTCCCCACACCACAGCCCAGTGTCTGCAATCTTGCCTCTGCTTTCATACTCCCTGTGGGGTGAGCATGGCGCATGGGCCTATTCCTGGGACGTGTGGGATGGGGACTATGGCCTGAGACTCCAACTATTTGACTCCAGCCCGCTTCCCAGCAAACCCATGCTTCCTTCCTGTGTCTCAGTTCCGCTGGTATGGGATGTGTGCAGACAAGATGGCTGCTGCATGTTCCTGGTGTTTGAATCCCATTTCCTTGCTGTGAGTTTGTTCTCAGTTTCATGACTTTTATGAATGGGGATCTTTCCAGTGACATTGCAGGTATGTTTGAAGTCACAATCTGCATTGGCACACAAATACCACCATGGATTGCAGCTCCTCGCCCCAGTGTCAGGTATCTTGAAAGTTAATTTACCTTGAGTCTCAGGTTGTGTTTTGTACCAGGTATGTTGTTTGTTGGGGGTGGGAGGGGTGTGTATGACAGGGCCTGCTGGGAGATTTAGTTTGAGGTTGTACTCCTTCTCCCCCATGGACCAGATAGGACCCCTTTGGCCATGCTTCCATGGTAGTGAGTCTGAGTACATGTTCAAGTTGCCTGACAGTGGTGTCATGGTGTTTGTTGGTGCCCAAGACCCAGCAAGGCCTCGTGCTCCCCACACCACAGCCCAGGGTCTGCAATCGTGCCTGTACTTCCCTGGGAGTGTGTGTAACTGTGGCAGCTTGATGGCTGAGGGTGTTTGGTGGTGCATGGAGCCAAATCACAGGGGTATTTGTCAGTGGGTTTGTACATGTATTGCCCTAGGTACATGTTACTGGGACATTATAGGTATTGTGTTTCTCTAGGTGGCATACACATGAGAGGATAGTTATGTTCAGGTTGCTGTTGCTTGATGACAGTGAATGTTTTCTCTGTCCCTATGACATTATTGTATGTGTGTGCGGTTTGTTATTACGTCACAGTTTGGAATAGTTGTTTGTGTACTCACCAGGCTCTGGTATTCCAGGCAATCCATGGAGGCCAACTGGTGGGCACATGGCCCGCACCTTCTCCTCCCAGGGAGTGAAATGCACCGGTTTTGCAGGAGGACCACCACCAGTGGGCTGGGTCAGGGCATGGTCTTTGCTGATGAGTTTCTTGGCCCTCCTGCGTATGTCGTACCACCGGTTCCTGATGTCCTCCATTGTGCGCATGGTAGGTGCTAATGCATTCACCTTGTCGACAATCCTCGCCCACATCTGGTTTTTCTGGGATAGGGGGGTCTGTTGGACCAAGGAGCCAAATAACTGTGGCTCTACCCTGATGATTTCTTCTACCATGACTTCCAACTCACCGTCTGTCAACTTTGGATTCTTCTTTGGGGGCATGGTGATGGGTGATGGTGGAGATGGATGGGTGTGTGTGTGTGTGTGTGTGTGTGGTAGTGAGGTTTGGTGAGTATGTGTATGGCTGGGTGTCTGTGAGTGTGCCTATTGTGTGGTGCTAGTGTTGTGTAGTGTAGGTAGTGGCTATATGTCTCAGTGTGGTGGTGCTGTCTGTTTGCAGGTCAGTGAGATTTGTAAAGGATAATGGTCTGGATTTTTGGCCTTTTTATTGGTGGAGTTGTGGGTGTGTCTTGGTTTGAAAATTGTTTTTTTTTGGTTTTCTAACTGCCTGTTAGTCCTTTTTCTGTGTCAGTTCCATGATTTCTTTAAGCCTGACGGGGACGTTCAGTTGTCCGGGTCGTACGCCTGTCCCGTCACTTGCAGGGTGATCCGAGTCGGTCACACTGACATTGTCGTATGTTGCATGTTTCACGTACGTGTCGGTCGCGACGGGGTCTTTTGCTTGCCAATCTCTCTGGTCCGTGCGAATCGGTTGTATGGCATGGACTCCGTGCGACTCGCTTTTGTCCGTGACGCATTGCATCGTACTTGGCTGGTTGTACGCCGCGTGTTCATGTTGGTCGGAACTGTAGCCGTTACGTATCGGTCAGAAGGTTTTGGTTCCATTTCCGAGCAAGGGCACTGTTTTCCTTACGTTTCGGTCAGTCGTATTGATTCTGTGCGAGTAGGTTGAATTTTAACCGGGACGCATCATACTTGTAAGGTCGGACAGCACCTGTACGAGTCGGTCAGACTTAAGTCCCTGTCCGTGTTGGTCGGAACGCTTTCCAACCTGGATCGGATTTGGGCCCTTAGTAGTTTTGTAGCCAAATCACCGCTGGCTGCCTCTTGTCTATGGGTTAAATCCTTGTTGTCTGGTGCCTGTTTTCTTTGCTCCCTGTTGTGGAGCACTCAATAACACCTTGTTTATTTCCTATTTTCCCTCTTATTATACCTACAAACACCTGGTCCTCTTCCTGGCCCTCCTCCTGTGACTGCGCGCTTGTCACTGGAAGGCAAGGAAAGGCCCCAACAACCGAACTTGCGCTGCCTTTCGCTCCCAAAACCCTTGTTTTCATTCTAGCAATTCTCTGTGTACTTTGCTTTTCACATCACTGGTGGCCATGAGGTTCTGCAATGCTGTGTCCCATGACCAAAACAGTCCCACTCCAAGGGCCTTATTTTCTTTCCTTTTAAGGATTAACACCTGTCGTAAGTAAGACAATATAGTCATATCGTATGTCCCTGTAAGTGGAAATTGCAAGTCAGGCCTCTTTGCAGTCAAATCATGCCATTATCTTAAATATAATAATGCACTTAAGCCATTGCGGGTGGACAGCTGGTGAGCAGGTGAGTCTCTTGGTGGTGCGGATTGATTGTTGTTCAAGTTATTTTTGCTAAGTGAAGTACCCATGGTATAGGATATTGTCAGCTGTCTCTATTGCAGTTAACAAATGTGCATACACACTTCACTACAGTGACACATAAGGTGGTCAGCATAGTAAATCTTTTCTGTTCATTCCCAAAAGGCATGGGTATGGGTAACAAATTTGTTCAATCAGTCATGCAATGGTCAAACAGCCAGCTGCGCTTTGTTACATGAAGCAGAGAGAGCCTTTAGCCAGGTAAAGTGGCATTGCATTTTCTACAAGTTTGCTGTAAGTATTTACAAGTAGGAGGAAAGAAACAGAGGAAGAATAGTAATTCCATCCACTTGCTTTCTCCGGGGGCCACCTGGACCCACAGAGGTGGTGCTGGACGGAATTGTATAATCACATGAAAAGGTGAGACAAGGACTGGTGAACTCTGCACTTACACATGTATACACATATAACACAAATAGCCGGAGTCCCTCTCTAGGTGGTGCTGAGCTACCCGAGCACCTTTTTCCCCATGTGTTTAATACCAAACCAGTATGAGCATGAGGAGCGTTGGAAACGCTACTTTCATAAGTAGGATCGCACAGACATAAGGTAATGTGCAATACAAAAACAGTGTCAGAATGTCTACTAAGCAGTCTGGCATCATTATTTTATGAAAACGACAATATAGGTTGGTGTGGTCATGTCAAAGTCATATTAGTCAAAATGCAGACTTTCAAACATATTGGTTATTGATAAACAACAAGAATAACAACAGCAACTACAAGGGTGAAAGAAAGAGAAAGTACCAGGGGAGTATTTAAAGTTACAACCCCATCAATACTGGGTGTGTACCAAGTGTGACTGCATCCTTTTCTTGTGAGCCCACACTGTGTGTGAGTTCCATAGGAACTCTGGCTAGCACAAGAGTGTGTGCACTAACTGTGACCGCACCCTGTGCTAACGGGCCCTTTGACCCCTCTGTTACTGTCCCCTTTGGATCAGTACAAGCCTATGTCACCTTTGGACAAAGAAAAAATGCAAAACTCTGCAGTAAGCTAAAACAGGTGTTGAAAGGGTCGCACAATGACAACAAGTGGCGGCTCAGAATCGTCACAGCAAAAATAACAATTAAGGGAATAGATGCAATATAAAGAAAATAAGCTCGCCAAAGAGAAAAGAACAACCAAAACATCCATAGAACAGCCTATGTCATAACGGGCTGCATGGAAATTAACATGGGCTGCCTAGAAGAAACAACTGGCTGACAGCCTTCAGGAGGGCAGTCCCAAGGACAAGCAGAGGGATAATAGCAGGCACAGCAAATTGCAAATAACAGAAGTCCCACACACAGGCGGTAAAAAAGAATATCAAGAGCCACCATGGAGAGAGACATGCAGGCGAAGTGAACGAAGAAGAAATGCAAAAGAGCAGCAAATCTTACCAAAGTGTTGACCAGCCAGTGCTGAGTGGAGAGTTTGGCTCCCCTCTCTCTGAGAGTCACCACAGGGAGAAAGAGCAGTAATTCGCCCACTCTGAGCTCCCCTCTGAATGTCACTGCCGGAGGGAAATAGGAGCTGGAGGCGGGAGTGTGCCCTCTCAGGAGGCCTGAAGGCGACGGTCAGCAGCAGATGGCCAAGGCTTAAGGGACCGCATTCTCCACCAAACTAAATGTAGAAACTGCCAAAACCTTTAGAACCCAGAAAGAAACTCCGTCACAAAACCTCAGTGAAATAAAGAAATGTATTACGTTCACAGGAGCACCAGCTTGGGTTCTGAATGCTCGAATAAGCAGAAGTACAATACAAGAATATATACTTGCAAACCACAAGATTTTGTTACAATATCTCATGCGTAGCAGGAGATGGGCCGGGCCATCATATTCCGGCAGGTGGTGATGAAATACATCATGCTCAGAAATTTACAGTACAGCTTTACGTTAAGAATAGATATGGAATTTACCTAACGTGTAAGTCTACAATCGGACAGTTTAACAATTACATTACGCCCAAGTCCAAGCAACAGATGCTGACCAATCAGAACTTTTCACATTATCTTATATGTGTCTGGATATACTTCTAAGGCCTGCAGGCCCTGTTGCTAAGGCAAGCAGGCAGAGTGCAGTAACATGGAAATGTACTCTCTTGCACAAGCCTTGCAATGTGTTGTGTTATCAGCAGCTCACTGACAGGCAAAGTACAAACGATCTATCAGTATTGTTATATGAGCTCAAGTAATGGTTATACATTTGTCTATAATTTTCATCATCATTGAATTATCACAATGTCAAGTTATACAACATGGATGCCACCATTGTTATCTAAACTTAGCTGCACCGTGGTGTAAGGGCACTGCTCAAAGTTACATGACACACCACCCTGTCCCACACCGCAGTCTTGGCCCACCGACGCCAGCCCCAACGACCGCCAATCCTCAACGGGCACCGTGGCTTGCACCCTGACTTGTCAGCACCGAAACGAGCACCGCCCCACTTGGCACCGCAGCCCTAGCCTTACCGACACCGCTGGACGACCGCCACTGAGCTGCTGCCTGCACCGGATCCTGAGGGCACCCCACACAGCACATCTCTGCTTCACAACGCAGCCTCGATGCTCGCCACAGCTGGCATGCACCACCGCGGTCAGCCAGAATAAAAAGATACTGTTTTGAGGATCCTCTGACACCGCATCCAGCTCGCACCACCATGGTCGGCTGGAACTGGTGGATTTGGGTGTACGGAGCAATCAACATCAAGGAACTACCTTTAAAGTCTATTTTTGCATTATTGATATTTTGAAGAACTGTATGTTGGATTGTTGTTGTTTTGATCTTGTTTTACATAGATAAATATTGGATGTTTTTCTAAAACTTGTGTGGTGTCCTTTTGTGGTGTTTTCACTGTATTGCTGTGTTTTATGTGCAAATGCTTTACACATTGCCTCTGAGATAAGACGTATAATCCCCTTATCCTGACTAGAGTGGTGGATTCTGCTTGGTTTAGGTGCATTCCCAAAGCCATTCAAAACCCCTTTTCTAACAGGCATTTTAAAACTTGGGCAACAAAGTGGCAGCTTACTAAAGCTGCACTTTGCACCCCAGTGAAATTAAATTCGAATTAACCATTAAATCAGTTTTAATGCACTTAGTAGTCCCATTCGAAAGTTAGCGTAGCTGAAGTATTAGCATATAACTTTGCACTCGCCAATGGGAAACTATCCTTTCAACAGTAAAAATGACAATGAGGGTTTTTTAAAACATGAAACTATAGGTCCAACCTTTTAATATAATGCACCTAGCCTTTAGGGCTTAGTATGCCTGCTCTCGGGGTGACTTACAAACATTAGAAAGGAAGGCTTGCGCTTTGTCATGGCTTGAAATGGCAAAGTCGAGCTAGTAGTTAAAAACTGCTCTTCCAACCAACAATGGCAGGCTGTGAGTCATGCTTTTGCTTTGTCACACTTGTGGTGGCACAACTAAACTAGTGCTGCAGTTTACAAGAGATACTTTAACTTGCAGGCCCTGGCAACCCCTGGTGCCATGTACTAGGGACTTACAAGTAAATCAAGTTAAGCCAATTGGGGACAAGCAAATTAAACTTGCACTCTTCTTTGAAGGACTAGAGCACATGCACAGAGTCATTACACCAGTGCCCAGTAGGGGTAAAAAGTGGGGTGGAACCTACAAAAAGCCTGTTTCAACACAGTGGCAAAGCCCTTTCTGATCCAATTGCTTGCTCTCTGCTTCAGCCTCAACCAACATATCCATCTCATTCAAGACTAACCCTAACCTCTCACAAGGCCTATGGCCATGGGTAGACAGGAAGGGTTTTCCAGAGGGAGGGGGGATGGGGGGAAGGGTAGGGGGTGGGAAGCGGGAAGGGGGAAATTAGAAAAATAATCCTCAGAGGCCAAAGGGCTACCAGCAATGTAAAGATCAGTTGTATTTTTAGAAAGAATGACGGGGCTAATAAGAAAGAATTAAGGATTTTATCCTGGAATGTTAACGGGCTACGGGTGAAATCCAGGAGAATGATTATTTTCAAATATTTAGAAGACTCATTGGCTCAAATAATTATTTTGCAAGAGACTCATTTAAATGAAGTAGAAAGCAAGGATATGTTTGGAACACAGAAGTGGATAGCTTATAAATATTATACACCCCAGACTATGGTGACTAAAGGGGTTGCAATTTTAGTTAGGGAAGGGGTGCAGTTTTCTTTTGGAGCTATGGCGGCAGATCCTGGGGGGAGGTGGCTTATAGTTCAGGCCACTGTGGCTGGGAAAGATCTTGTTCTGGTTGGATATTATGGGCCAAATATTGATGACCTGGGACCTTTAGACAAATTAGCAGCCGAATTATTAAGTTTTTCTGGCAATATTGTTATGGCAGGAGATTTTAATACGGTTATGGATAAGGACCTAGACCGTTCAGGAAAGAGAGCGCAGAGGAATGTTAAGATGTCTAACAGAGTAAAGGTGCTGCTAACACAGTATGGAATGTGCGATATTTGGCGCATCAAATCAGGCCAGAAGGTGGGCTTTACATATTATATTCAAAAGTATAGACATAGGTCAAGGATAGATTACTTTCTGTTAGATCTAAGGATGGTGGAGCATGTAACAAGCATCAGTCACGTAGGTGTACATTTGTCGGATCATTCTGCTATCCTTTTACATTTGACGTTTGGCCAAAAAACGCAGAACCCGGTTTGGAGACTAGATCGTACGATTTTGTTAGATCAAGAAGCCATGGAGACTGTAGAAGGCGAACTGGAGGTTTTTTTGACTGCGAACACAGATTCTGCCAAGCCAGATGTGGTATGGGACACGTGTAAAGCCTTTTTGAGGGGGAGGTTGGGGGCCTTAGGGGCAAAGAAGAGAAGGATATATTATAGTAGAATTACTGATTTGGAAGAAAAAATTAGACAACATGAGGCAAGGATCATGGGGGGAAATGAGCAGCAGTTAAGGGACCAGGCTATTTTCGACAATTTAAAATTGAAGGCTGAATTAGCCACACTTCTTGCAGCCAGAAACAAAGAGAGATGGGATGCTAGTAGCCTGGCACATTTTAGTTATGGAGAGGGGTGTGGCAAGCTTCTGGCATGGAAAGCAAAGAAGGATTTGGTTCGAAACTTTATCAAGGAAATCAGAGTGGATGGGTCTGAAGGAGACACAGCTATTACAGACAGTGGAGAGATTGCAGAAGCTTTTTTTGAACATTTCTCCACGGTTTACAAGGAGGAGTTAGTACCAGACCCACAAGAGGTGACAACATGGTCACAGTTAATAAAGCCACTCCCAATCCAATACAAACAGGTTTTGAACTCAGAAATCTCACTGATGGAGGTGGAAAAAGCCATAAAGAATGGTAAGAGAGGTAAGGCCCCGGGGCCAGACGGTCTTCCTCTGGAAGTCTATAAGACACTGATTGGCTAAATTGCCCCCTTTTTACATCGAGTATTCAATAATATCTTCAGAGGAGACACAGTGATGGAATGATGCGGTAATAGTCTTGATCCCAAAACCCGGCAAATCACCTAAATACGTAGATGCATACAGGCCAATATCATTATTAAATAATGATTATAAATTATTTACCAAAATTATGGCCAATAGATTGAGTCAAGTCATCCCGCACTTAGTTCATGAGGACCAAAAGGGATTCATGAAGGGTAGATATTTAAAAGAACTCACCTTCTCAGTGGTTGGCGCAATAGACATGGCAACAGTTTTTAATCTCCCTCTTGCTCTTATTGCCCTTGACGCCGCCAAGGCATTTGATCGTGTGAACTGGCTTTATCTGAAGAAACTCATTCAGCATCTAGGATTAGGTCCAAGCTATACTAACACCTTGTTATCATTGTATAGCTCCCCTACCTCCAAGGTGCTTGTTAACGGCATTTTGACACCCTCTTTTAGGGTAATGAGGGGTAAGCGCCAGGGATGCCCGATTTCCCCATTATTATTTAATTTATACATAGAGCCGCTAGCCAGTAGGATTAGAGATATGGACACAATAGCCCCCTTCAGAGCTGGCGAGTGGAATAAGAAGATTGGTCTCTATGCGGACGATATTATTATTTTTACTTCAAACTTGAAAGAGTCAATGGGAAACATATTTAAGCTCACTAAAGAATTTGGCACGGTTTCAGGATATGACATCAACGAGAGTAAAACAGAGCTAATGGCATGGAATTTGGACACTAAAGACATTAAATGCAAGAAGGAGATGAGATACTTAGGCGTGAGAATAACGCAGAATATAGCGGACTTAACAAAAATTAACTTTTTTAGGATGAAGAAAGAAATAGGGGCCATATTGCGAAGCTGGAGTCATCTACCTCTCACTCTGTTTGGCCATACTAACCTGATTAAAATGGTAATTTTACCAAAACGTACTTTTTTGTTTGAAACAATTCCCTGGGACTTTGATAAGAAAGGGCTTAAAAGATTACAAAGCGAGATTTGTTATTTTATTTGGGCCTTTGGGCCTCTAAGGGATCTCGCCTATCTTGGAAGAAAATTAGAAGAAGATGGGACAAGGGCGGGCTATCAGCCCCAGATTTATTGTTATATGACTGGGCTTTTCGTTTAAAAAATTTGAGAGAGCTTATGGGAACACCGAAGGCTACAACTATAGGGCATACCTTCTCGGCTATGTTAAGCTTGAGCAACTATGATCAGGACGGATTCATGCATAAATTTTCAGACCCAAATTTTTTTTCAAAAGTGAAACTGAAATCTCTACGGGAAGCAGCAGAGCTCTGGTATAAAATTAGGAAACTAGCAAAGTTGAGTTATTATGGATATAGGTCTTCCATTTGGGACACACCAGGAGCACCATCTTGGGCAGAGGATGCATTGGCTGTCCCGTTGAAAATAGCAGGATTAAAAACTTGGGGAGACTTATTTACAGAGGGAAAGTTGATTGGCTGGATACAAGGGGCACAGGTGTGGGGTAAAAGGGTTATCTAAATTTAAATACTTGCAGATGCAAAGTTGGGCAAACAAGCCGGACACTGTTATTGGCTTCCAGAATGACTTTGAGGACAAAATATTTTCTCCACAATCACTCAAGAAGGAAGTTGCGATATGGTATTGGGCAATGGTGGAGATGGAAGATGGCCCGTTCACATTGCCGGAACTGCTATGGGGAGATTGCTTGCCAGATATCGCTACAGAAAATCAATGGCAAGTAATGATGACTATACTTTATAAAACAGTAAAATCTGCAAATTTAAGGCGAAATGTTCTGTTTATTATCCATAGAGCCTATTGGACTCCCCGCAGATTATCGAAGTTTAAAGCTGGTGGACGAGTTGAGTGTCCAAAATGCAGAAATATAAATGTGGATGACCTGCACATGTTCGTGGACTGTTTGAACATCAGGGAATTCTGGGAGGCGGTAAGCAACTGTTTGTCACAATCGATTGGCTGCACGATAGAGGTAAGCCCTGAATTAATTATTACTGGGAGATACGATTTACATGACAATAGAATGAACGATAAAGTAAAGCTAGTCTTTTATGGGGTTCTGCTAGCCCGTAGGGAAATCTGTAAGGTATGGGTAGAAACTACGACACCGACACTTATGGATTGGCTAAAGAGTATGAGATACTTTGCGACACTAGATTCCAAAGGTCGGATGAATAAGAAGCACAGATTTTGGTTACTTTTTCTGCAACACTTTGGGTAAGGAGTGGGCCTTCGCCTTGGTATAGTGCAAGAAATTAAGACACAAAATGAAAAATCCTATGATTAAGGCCTTGGCCTATCTCGCAGGCGTGTTGAACAGGTCCGTCCTTCGTGAAGGCGGAGTCAGAGACCGGGCTGTGGACTCCGGTAGGGCTATGCCATTGTCTTTACAGGGTGGTACAGAGGATTTTGGCCCAGTGCTGGCTGGAGAGCCGCATATGCCCATGTCTATAGCCAGCATATGAGATAAAAAGCCCAGGGCGGAAACAATCGAACAATGGGTGGCGTAAAGGCTAATGAGGATTAAAAAAAAAAAAAAAAAAAAAAAAAAGACTAACCCTAACCATAAACATTTAAACTAAGCCAGGTCCCTGATCATATTGTCTGAGAGCTAACCCCATTTTACACTCGGTGAGTCTAACCATATTTCTCTGAAATTAGTCCACTCCCTTAACTGTGTCACTGTGAGGGTCAACCCACATAATGGCAAAGCCAATAGACCTGGCTTTTTACCATCGAAAGTGCTTCTTCATTGATGGGCAGCTTTGTGCGTCGTTGAATAAGAAAAGGAGCTAATGGGTGGATGAGTGCCTGGATGGATTAATTATTGTGTAAACGGAGAGGTGAATGAGTACATGGATGACTAGGTGAGTGCATGGAGTCATGAATTATTGAGTGTAAGAAAGAAGCATGAATGTGAATTACTCGAAATGTTTACAAAGCCTGGGATGCTGCTTGCCATCAAGTGAGCAGGATGCGAGGGGCCTCTGTTACTCGGCCCATGAAATAATGGTATAAACCGTCATCACACCTTTACTTACATGCAACTTATTGGGTATGCAAATGGATGCCCCTTATATGCCAAGTTTTGCCACCATGATGCCAGAATCAGCCTAAAGTGAGACGTGGGTAACATCATGCCAAGGATGCCAGAGTCAAAATAAGACCGAAGTAGTTACCATCAAGCCATAGATGCAAAGATTATGGTAAGAACTTCCACCATTATACCAGGCTGGGCATTATGCCTGGGAAAGGCACCATCATGTCTTAGATGCCCATAATATACAAGAACTAACACCAATGTGCCAGGTCCAGAATAATGCCAGAAGCGAGTATTTTTATGCCATGGGTGTTCACAGTATGCCAGGAATCACCAGTGTTATGCCATAGCAAGTGGACTTCTTTGGGGTGGGGGCACCACAATGCTGTAGATGCCCACATTATGCCAATAATTGTAAGCATTATGCTAGGAATAACCACCATAATGCTAGGATCAGCTTTACGCCAAATGTGGGTACACTCATGTCCTGGAAGATAAAGCCAGAATTAGCAAGAAGTGTGTCGTACCTTGCCATGGATGTTAACAATATTCCAAGAATTACTACCATTATACAAGGTTCAGCATTAGGCCAAAGGTGGGCACCATGATATACTGGATGTCCACAATATGCTAAGAAGTGCCACCATTATGCCAGAGCCAGTATTATGCCAGAAGTGGGTTTCAACATTCCTTGGGTGTCTACATTATGCCAAGATTAACCACTGTTATGCCATGGCAGCATTATGCCAGAAGTGACTACTATCATTCCATAAGCGTCCATATTAAGCCACGAATTACCACCACTATGACAAAACGTATCACTATTATGCCAGAGGTGAGCCACATCAGGTCCAAGATGGAACTAGTGGTTCAGAGATATGAAGGTGATCATCCGATGCATTATGTAGCCTGAAAACTAGGGGAATAGATGAATAGTTGCAATGCAGCAGAAAACAGGCACACTTTCTCACACTCTTTCCCCCAGACGCATAAGGACGTTTCCAAGCACACTCAGTTATGTATGTGAAGCAGGTATAGGGAATTGTAGATGGTGCCTCTGGTGCTTCTGGAGAGGCACATTTGAGACACCCTCCATGGAAGGCCCGTTTGCAGGGGTTGTGGCAGTATATCCCGCCTCACTGCATTCACCTAGTAACACAGCCATTCCAAGGAGGGCCTGTGTGTGGAGCTGTGCCTGTTTTTATGGCAACTCCTCACTGAGCCCATCAGAGCCTCAGATCTCAGCAGCCAATCACGGGGTGCATGCACTCATGACATGGGTACAATCTGGGTGGAATTTGATGGCAGAGGACGCCATTGATGCTGCTAATGAACCACAGTCTAGTCACCCTGCATGGAGGGACCGTGTGCATGGATCGCATGGGCTGTGATGGTGTCTCCAATCTCACCGCCTGTACCTTGCAGCACAGCAGCTTCATGCAGGGCTACTGTGTGTGGAGGAAACAATGTCTTTGAAGACTCATTTGCCATGCACTTTGCCCTTTTTAAGAACATTCATGCAATTTCCCTTCCAATGGAATGACCATATTTCAGCAAAGAGGCAAAGCGTCATACATCATAGGAGAGGATGTGGTCGGACGGCTAGACTACCGACTTTGGAGTTGGGTAACCAAGGTTCTATGCAGGGCATGCTACGAAATTCGTTTTATTTATTAAATTGTTTACTTACCTCCAATTATCCATATGCCGGTTTTTAGCATCCCCCACCCTGCCCCTCCCCTGCCCCACCTTTCTGCACCTCAGCAACTCCCTCCACGGGCCGCGGCTGTGCTGGAGTTGCGTCACTTTTGTGACACACTTCAGCAATGCGTCACTTTTGCGCTTACAGATACGTCAGAAATACTGACGCATCTGTAACTCCTTGCGACATGATGCGTCATACATTAAATATGACGCATCAGGTATGTCGCAAGGAGTGCGCAATGAGAAGTGACGCATCGCTGCTTTCACGCAGCGATGCGTCATTTCACATAAATGAGGCCCTTAAAATCCCCGTTCCTACCAAAAAAAATTCTCGTGTCCTTATGTAACGTAACCGGTGTTCATGTAAATCTGCAAAAAAAATCATAACAGACAATGAATCAATGGCTGAAATTCTGATGAATGTCAGTTGATGAATATGTGAATGACATTTATAACATCCAAGGAGGGGGGTGGGGATCTTTTGTTCGTCTATCAATATAGATTGTATAAACAAAAACTAAAAAGAGACAATTTTGTAGGTGACTCTCACTAGCAAATAACTCTCTGAAAAACGTACTACCTTAGATTTGGCAAAAGAAAATATCGAATTCAAAGTGATTTATAAAAAGTTAGACTTTCTCACACTCTTGTCTCATTAGTGTCATTAATTCCGTCGAATGTACTTCATTTCCTGTTTTCATTATGTAAAAAGTTCTCTGTTGTTCATATTGCATGGATTTTTTGAGAAGGAAAAGGTCACAACTAATCTATTGAACCTTGCTAAGCAGAACGGACGAGTCAGGAGGACAAACTTATTTGCACTTGCTGTCCTGTTAGTCCCTAGGCCGCAACACAATCTTCTTCCCATGCAAAATGTTACCCTCCCACAGCAAATGAAAACAGACTTGGTTGTTTGCTTTTCAAAGGTTATTTGCAGTTCCAATCTCTGAGCTCTTAGCCAATTTATTAAAAGCATGTATATCATCTTCTGAATGTTTTCCATAAAGTTGGCAACTAACATGAACATGAGGCTTTGCTAAAACGCCATTGACCTAGAGATAAAATAAACTACTATGATACAGAATTCAGATTTAACATTTATGTACAAAGGTAGTGTTCCTTGAAGAGAAAAACGAGATTGTATTACCACATAATTTCATATAAAATCAGTGTGAGAAAATAAAAATTTTGCATGGTTAGCCCCTTATATTTTTTTAATGTAATTGCTGGTTTTTATACTCTGTACACTAGGACACTGCTGTCCAATGCCCAGTGTATGTTATCTAACCCTTAGAACATGTAGAAGTTGGCTATCCCCTGACTGGCATAATTAAATCTCATATAAGGCCATGATATATGGTGTTGAAACTTCACCCATAGCATAGAAAGCTAAATGTCACCTGTGAACTGCCTTTACAAACTAATGAGGTTCTCCCAGAGAGCGTCAGAGGACCTGAGAATGAATTCAGTCAAAGCAAAAATTGGCCCTGACGTATATTATTTTTATACCAAAAAAAAGGTGCAAGGGACTGGAAAGTTCAATCCAAGCGGTCATTCAGTAAAATATTCTGTACATGGAGTAACGTCGCAGAGAGAAGGACCAAAAGACAACATTATTTGATAGAAAAAATCTTTGTTTATTTATAGATTCTATATGAACAAGCCATATTCAATGTCATTTTTGACAGTAGAAGGTTGTCAGGAGAAGCGTGAAAAAAAAGTGCTCATGTGCATTGTGAACGAAAAGAAATAAGAGAGAAATCAGGAAAAATGAAAAGCAAAATTACCCTAATATTCATATTTAACACTGGTTGGAATGAGTTATTGATTAACCTAAACAAGGTTAGGCCTGTATACAGTATAAATACACTATCTCATTACTTAGATGGCCTTTTTATAGAATTATGTCACATGTTCTGAAAAGCATCATCCTAAATGTTAGGAAAAGGCCAATGAGTTGTATTCCAGGCCAAAAAAGGAATTCATCGACGTTTCGACCCGTCTTACGCGATGAGGGCAACTTCTACGTCTGTATGCGGGTCTTCATCAGGACAAAAAGACAACAGTAATAGTAGCCATGACAATCCATAGTGGTTATGTTTTCCAAGATATAAGTAATCAATCCTATTCACAAAACCTGAGGGTGGTCCATAAAAAGGAGTAAAAGGGCCCCCTAATGAGCATCCAAAATGAATTCCAAAATTCAGTGATGAAACAAGCAAGACCCAGACTGTGTCAAATTCACAGGACAATGCCTGAGAAACCTTGTTATACTTATGGAGGCCTTAATCAACACTAGAATAGATAGGAACACAGTCCTCACTGAGGGGGTATATTACCCATCTTCATTGTTGCCTCCCCAATGTCGAGCGTTCAATTAGAAAAATTCCCGTCTATGCGGTAAAAGAAACAAACTCAGGCAGCCAACACCCCTGCAGGCTGACAACCTAATACCGCTCACAGCCTTTGGCATGTCAAGCGCGTGGTTGGCCTACGGGGACTCCATCTCCTGGGGCCAAAACATGTATATTAACGGAAGGGGAGGCATGCAACCCCCTCCCCAATCCTTAATAGACCCCCAGGGACCCCATCCACGTGGCCGAAATAAATTCATTTAAAAGGTGAGATCGGTGCATGGCGTCCCTACCCAAGCCTATTGTGGCACTAGGGATCCTCTCTGCCAGGGTCTTTCTAAATTATAGGTGGGTGCCCCGGTGCTCACTGGGGGCACCCACCAAACAACACTTAGATTAAGGGGAGGAGGCATGCTGCCCCCTCTCAAGCCTCATTTGGCCCTAAGGACACCATCTCCCAGTGCCAAATTCAATGAAAAAGGGAAGTGGGGCCCCATCCCAAGTGTCATTAGACAGCTGGGATCGCATCCCCAGGGATCAAATACAATTAAATTGGGGAGGGAGTGTGTGGTGTCTCTACCACATGCTACTTGGGCCCCAGGGACTCCATCCTCTGGGGCTAAATACAATGAAAACAGGAAGGGGGACTGAGTGTTAGAATATTAAGCCCAAGGCCGAATTAAATTATAAGGGGAGGGGACCGCGCTATGCTCCTACCCAAGCCTATTTTAGTCCTTGGGACCCCTTACGCTGGGTAATGTCCAAATGATGGGTTAGTGCCTTGGTCCTCCCACCCATCACCACTTTGGATGGGGGAGGCCTAGGGCCCCCTTGACCCCAGGCGGCTACCCACATGGTGCGAGAGCCAGCATTGCTCCCGCCCAGAGGGAGCAGCTGTTTTATGTTTGCTCACTCCTGACAGGAGCAATGTGTTCACTTTCCCAGCCCGCATAAGTGCATGCAGGGAAACAAAACAGAAGTCTACTTCAAGCCAGGGGGATTTTTTTCAAAACTAATGCAAGGTGTGTGCCAACTTGTATGTTTGCTCCTGTTTGCTGGGAGATTTAAAAAAGCTCCCACCATGTGGAAGCAAACACATATTTCCCTGCCCATGCTAGTGAGGGCAGAGAAATTACTATGTCCCAGGGGTGAGCTCCACAGGACACAGTCAATGACCGTCCCCGGAGAATGGGTCCCCGGGGTCTTTAAAGGCTCAAAGAGGGGTAGGGGTTGTGCGGCCTCCTTCCTTTTAATTACACTGATGGCTCCGGGGGATGAGGTCCATTAGGCCTTTTTGAAGGCTTTGGAGAGGGGCCTCCCCTTTTATTTACATGTTGTCCCCTTCCCAATGCACAGCAAGGGTGTTCAGTCCCCAATAGGAATGCTACTACCATAGAGTTGAACGTCTCAGAAGAGAGACCCCCATGTCACCATTTAAAATACCTTGAGTATTCATGAAAGACCTGTAATAATTATTCTTTCTTTAAAAGTTAACGGCAAACCCTGATCATGTTTCATCATGGGCCTAGCAAACCTTTAGTGCTACCAATTCACTGTCACATGATATTCTCCCCGCATTTAAGGCAGAGGAGTTTGGTAAAAGTCATTGTAACTAGTATGATCTCCTAACAATTCAATAACAAAATTCTAACATATCTTACCCGTTTTCCGGTGTGTTCCTATCAACGTTATCCAAGCGGTCGAGTGGCAAACGGAGAACCCCACATTTCACAGTTAATTTATTTGTATACACTCAACCTGTATCACTCTGGGTGTGTTTCAACTCCACCTGACGATCTCCCCACCCAAGTTGAGGACCTAGGTCCCGCCATCTTGGATGTATTCTGTGTCATTGTATGAACGCTCGGGATTGTTTTTACAAGCTGACTTGAACTTATTTCTAGTTATATTTCACTGCATATTTCAGCGCATCTAACGTTTAGCATAGCGAAATGGTATAGGTGCTATCTTGGTCATATTCAGCTACACCCAGCACATCAGCTACACATTAATATATTGTGGCTGGGAATAGTCATGTCTCATCATTTCAAACTGGACTTTGGTCACACCAACTTGGATCTCCTCACCCAAATTGTGGCAACTCAGTCTGGCCATCTTGGATGTGTTCAACATCACTCTATGAGTGGTCGAGATTGTTCTTACAAAAATGACTTTAACTTATTTCTAGTCTATGTACATATAAATTAGCTGCAAAATTTGGAGTTCGCCCTTGGCTCTCGACCGCTTGCATAACGTTGAAGGGAATGTGCCAAAAAACAGGTAAGATATGTTAAAATTTTGCTATTGAATTGTTAAGAGACTATACTAGTCACAATGACTTTGGCCAAACTCCTCTGCCTTAAATGCAGGGAGAATATCATCTGGAAGTAAATTGGTACCATTAAAGGTTTGCTCGGTCCGTGGTGCAACATGATCAGTGTTTGCAGTTAACTTTAAAGAAAGAGCCATTTTTTACAGGTCTTCCGTAACAATGCTAGGTATTTTAAATGATGGGAATCAAATTCTTAGAATGACAGTACTCAACACTACAGGCTTGAATGTTAAGGGAGAGAGTCTTGTTGTATAGCACGTTGAGCCACAAGTGGAGGAAAATGAAACATGAACTTTTGGGGTGTGCTGTATATAAAGGAAGAGGTGGACTGAATCGAATTATTAGGGGACAATATGAGTCAGAATGACTGTGGCTAAATTCCTCTGCCTTGAAGGCAAGGAGACTAGCATGCAGTAGCAAATTGGTATCACTAAAGTTCCACCCAGTATGTGGTGACATGTTTAGTATCTGCTATTAACTTCAAATAAAGAAGAATTCTTACTGATTATTTATGAAAGCGTAATGTACTTAAGATGGTGAGATCTAAAGCTTTGCAATGACAGTATTCAAAACTACTAGTGGAAATGTGTCAAGGGGCACAATGTTGATGCATAATAAGCCAAGTTACATTTGGCAGAAAATGAATTACTAACTCATGGGGGGTGCTGAATATGAAGGAGGAGGTGAATTGAACATAGTCATAAATGCATAGGTGATGAGTGTTATGTAATTGGTCAATGATGACCCAAAATGATAAATGTTGGAAAGTACTATTGTAGGGGGCACTATGATTACTATACAGCTATGGTCTCACTGGTTGAGATGCGCTGAAATGTACTGTGAGACATGTGGTCCAAATAAATTTGGGCTTGCTATAATCGGGAGCACATACTTGAATACTTTGGACACATTGTAATTATCTTGGGTTCGGAAATGTGAAACATCGTTGCCAATAAGAAATGAAATTAGCTGAAATATTGATACAAATGTTGGATTTAACTATAATCTGTAGATCTGGAACTATTATTGAACATATTACCTAAATAAGTGATTTTCATGTTTTAGACAGGGATATTGAATCAGGAGGGAAGTCGAATCCAGAAAGCTTTGAAAGACCAGACTGGTTGATGAATGCTTCAATTGTTCCCAAGAAAATCAATTATTGAGGTACATATCATTAGTTGTGTTTAATGAACAATTGAATTGAAAAAAAAGAAACAATACATTTTGACACTAATTGATCAACTAGGCACCTTGATCTTATAGAGAATCACACGCTGTATGAAATAATTATATCATAGCCCATTGGTAATTAATCACCATTTTATAATTAGTGACATATGTATAATGCATAGATGACATTTACTATGAGGTTCTGTTGTAACATTACATTAACTGAGGGCTAATAGACTTTGGATATGACATATAAGAAGTAAAATGTCTTGTGGCATACGTGTTTTTAATGTATCTTTATTGCTCGCATTCTTGTAACCCTGAAGCAGTCTCATGTAGAGCCGAAACATTTTGACGATTTTTTGTGGCTACTTTTGGAGAACTGGTTTTACTATGAGAAGAGAAAGAAGATATGACTATAATGGAATGTTTTAAGAAAATTGAAATGGAGTCTGTGCATTAAATTTCAAATCAAAGCTTAAGGCGGAATCTGGAGACATAGCCAAAGATATTGGTGAAACACATTATTTGGGGGGCGCTGATTATTTGCTTTGACAGCCCACGGTGACTAGAGGTGAGGGACACCGTAGTGTCAATGACAGTTACAATCTGACCTTTTGATCTCTTGCAGTGGGACTGACGTTCAGAACAAGGTGATGCCAAGGTCGAATTACCGAAGACGCTTAAGTCAGGACTGGAAATACCTCACTAATTTAAAAAATAAAGACTTTGTACTAGAAGGAAGCCTAAGATTTAGATTTCAGTGGCCCTCGTATCTTAAGACTCACATTAGCAAGTACTGTCACTTTATCCGTAAGCACTGTGCATGCTGGGACATGTAGTTTTACAAGTCTCAGCGATAAGGGACTGCAGCTCCAAAACACTGTTTTCTATTAAGCCAGAGGTGTCTGTTTATCACGTGACATGGTGACAGTTGACAGCTATAAATTAATTGTGTCAAAAATATCGAGATTAGCAAGTATCTAAGCTCTGAAATGACAGTATGTGTACTGACTTTTTAAAACCAATGTAAGTTTTGAAACAAAAAGAAACGTCTCCCAAAGGGCTAACAGGGACACAATGGTTTCTGCCAGCACTCTGTGTTTGAAAAACCTTGAATTTTGGTACATTTGGTTTAACTGCAAGCCAGTGGCATCTAACAACTTGGAAATGCAATTAACTGGCTCTCGAGACATACATGGGACCTGCTACAGTCAGCAACTTAACACAAAATGTACCTAGAAAGGGGAACCGTACCAACAAAGAAAATATATAACTGACTTGGTTGGCACAGCCCTACCATCCTCATGCCACAAAAAGAATTCTCTTCCTGGCGAAACAGACGAAGGACTCCTTGATTTGGCTCCTTCCGGTGGAGTGACTAAGGGCGCCCCACTGATATTTGCAGGGGGCGTCTGGTCATGACGACATACTGCCACAAAAACAAATTATACATTGCTCGGAAGTTGTGTTGGAAGTCATACCCGGTCCACCCAGAAGCATGGGCGTCCACAGGGTGGGGCAAGGAGGGGTACTTGCCCCCTCCGAAGCGCCCCTCCATGCCCCCCCTGCGGACGCCCATGGCGGTTATTACAGCTGAGCTGACTCGCGGCACCAGAATGGGTCATTAACCTTTTCGTGCCTCATTAACTGGTGAGTTCACTTCGGGGCACTGCGTTCACACATGACGTCACCAAAAGTACAAAGTTCACTGAACGTGTCTGCAAAGCATTCACCAACGCATCCATGGTACTTACAATGTGAAACGCTCGGATGCGCAGATCTGGACAGGACTGAAGCCCAGAAGCATGACTGAAGCACGCACCTCCACCAGCAGGGAAACAACACACTTCAAGCCTCGCAGGAACCATGAGCCTTCTACCCCGCCACAAACGTCCTGCTCAGCCCCGATTCCAGAACAGGGATTTCTCAAGAAATCTTCTGCATGTGGGGGGCCCTTTTGTTGCCCATCTTCATCACACATTGAAGTGACCTCTCAGTCAGGGCTTTAAATTGGCCTGGTCCCCCCGGGTCGCAGAGGACATTGCAACGGGTCCTTATCGGGCTTTAACGGCATGCCCTTTATTCTAACATAAACACTGATCGATTTCTAAATAATGAATGTAAAAAGGCAATCCATGTCAGCGATTTAGTTTCTGTTTGTGTTTGACGTTTTACTTAATATTTCATTCCCTTAGAGTGTTAACGATTTCCCGGATATTGTGTTTCTGTATTTTTTCCATGTAGCATATTACGCTTGTAAAGTGCCTACTTTGATCTGAGCCACCACCTGGTGCTAAGAACGAGCCATAGTTGAATGCTAAGCATCAGAGAATGTGATTTTTATGACCCTTTCTGAGAGGACCAGAACCAGCCCGAGCCAGCCCGCCTCTGAACGGTTTCAGCAACCCTCCCTGCCCCCACCCTTTGATTTCTTTTAGACTGGTGCCACTGAGGTGGTATCCTTGCCTGAAGGCAGGGATTTCACCTAAAGCACTGGATGTGTTGTGAATGTGAGCATGGGGTGGGAGTGGTAAGATGTGCACAGCAGGGGGAAAGGGATGGCCAGTGCAGGTGACGCTTTTCTTTTGTATAGGAATTTCTGCTGACATCATAGCCCAGGGTTTGCTGTCTGTGCACTTGTATAGATGTGTATTCCATACAAGTTCACACACAGCAAACCCTGGGCTATGACGTCCAGGGTACTTTACAAAGGAAAAGCGTCACCTGCACTACCATCCCTTTCCCCCTGCTGTCTGTGCACTTGTATGGAATGCACATCCACGGCGCTGCTCACCAGTTGAATGGTGAAGAGGGCCATGGATCTGTCTCTTTTTGCATCCAAGGGCACCGACGAAGAAGTAGAGAAGGCCCTGGCAAGGAGAAACGAGGAGACATCTGACCCACATATATCGACACAGTGAGACCTTTGGGAGGGACTGGATGCCAGGACAACAGTGCTGCTGATCAGCCCGACTCCACTGAATAGTATCAGAAGAGCAGGCAGCAGTTTTTAAGTAAGTTCCAGTAACTTTAATGCATTCTACAGCATCAGCACGGTGTTCTAGACTTACATGCATGCAAACGTCAAGGAGGACAGTCCCCTCCGAATATGCAAATGTAGTGTAAGCTTGCAGTGTTCAGCTTTTGGGGTGCAATGGGGTAACTTTAGGGTTCAGGTTGGGTGTGGGTTTTAGGGTTCCAGGGAGTAATTTTAGGGTTCAGGGTGGGTTAGAGATTGGGGTGCCAGGGGGTCATTTTAGGGTTCAGGTGGGTACGGGTGTTGGTGTGCTAGGTGGTAATTTTAGAGTTCAGTGTGGGTATGGGGTTCCAGGGGGATAATTTTAAGGTTCACGGTGGGTATGGGTTTTGGAGTACCAGGGGGGGGAATTTTAGGGTTCAGGGTGGGTATGGGTTTTAAGGGACCAGGGGGTAATTTTAAGGTTCCAGGCAGGTATGGATGTTGGTGGGCCAGGGGGTCATTTTTGGGTTCAGTGGGGGTATGGGTTTTGGGGTGCCAAGGGGCTAATTTTAGGGTTTAGAGTGGGTAGGTGTTTTGGGGTACCAGGGGGGGGTAATTTTAGGGTTCAAGGTGGGTATGGGCTTTAAGGGGCCAGGGGGCTAATTTTAGGGTTCAAGGAGGGTATGAGTTTTGGGAGGCAGGGGTAATTTTAGGGTTCAGGGTGAGCATGGGTTCTGGGGTGCCTGGGGGATAATTTTCGGGTTCATGTTGGGTATGGGTTTTGGGGTACCAGGGGAGTTATTTTAGGGTGCAGGGTGGGTATGGGTTTCGGGGTGCAAGGGGAGGGACATTTTAGGGTTCAGGGCGGGTATGGGTTTTGGGTTTTGTGGTGCCAGGGGGCTAATTTTAGGGATCAGGGAATGTATGAGTTTGAAGGGGCTGGGGGGGGGAATTTTAGGGTTCATGTGTGCTCTAATTGTTGTCCAGTTTCCAATGCAGAATTCACCACTTTTTTTCTCAGCTTGGCCTGAGCATTACCCGATCCTGATTGTCTGCCATTTTAGTCCCACCCATATTGATTAACATTAGCCACACCCCTTCATTTGGCAGGTTAGTCCTGCCTGGAAAAAGTTCTGCGGACGTACGTTGATGCCGTAATTATGGCATACTGTGCACAGTAGAAGTTCTAATTAACAATAATGTTACTTTCTAGCGAGCAGCACTTTCTCCAATGAAGGCCAGACTGAGAAAATCTTGCCCCGGTGATATGTGGAACTCCACAACCTTTCCATTCCTGGCACCTCTATTTACAATTCATTGCCTCGGGACGTGTTAGCTGAATCAGTTCAAACAGAAGTGAAACAAGACTACAGCTCCTAGAATGCACAGTTTTAATCAGTAAAAGTCCACACTCGAATTAAGCTGTCCCATTGACATGGATTAATTTGGCCACCATTATCCACCCTACTCAAGTGATGAAAAGGCAAAAACACAAGAAGTTTGGGGGAGCACGCACGTTTCGGGACATAAAAGGAGATCTGATGAAGGTAAAAATAATCCAAATAATCCCATAGTTCATGGACTACACCTATGTGCCCTATGACACTACCCAGGAACTAGGCCAATTTTTAGCCAACTTCCTACACTTGGACATTGGAACAATAAATGAAAGTTAAAAGAACATAATACATTTCTTGCATAGTGCTTCCTGCCAGAATCTTAAGGCTTCATACCCCTGCAAATGATCCGACATTGGATGAATTAAAAAACTAATCAGCATAAAGAGATGAAACGTGTTAACTGTACTTTGCACACAGATTACTGTAGCAGGTGCATTAACTCATTAAGCTAACTTGGCTGCTTTGTGCATTGAATGCTGAACTGTCAGATTGCAACTGTTAGATCTGTCAGCCTTAGGGTGGTCTTTCCCAAAACTTTTTGTCTTACTCTATTTTTTTGCTGATCTTATTCTTCTTGGTCTTAGGACTCAGTGCTTACCACTGTTAACCAGTGCTAAAGTATGTGTCATCACTCCCTAAAACATGGTAACATTGACTTACGCCCAATTGGCCATTTAATTTACTTATAAGTCCCTGGTTAAATAGTACAATATGTGCAGAGGGTCTATACGTTAAACGCTATTAGTGGGCCTGCAGCACTCATTGTGCCACCCACTGAAGTAGCCCTTCAAACATACATCAGGCCTGTCATTTCAGCCAGTGTGTTTAGTTGTAAACTGCCATTTGAAACTGGATAAATTAACCATTTACCAGGACTAAATCTTCTGTTTGCCTACATATAAGTCACCGTTAGGGTAGGCCCTAAACAGCCCATCGAGCAGGGTGCAGTGTATTTAAAAAGTTGAACATATACTTTAAGCTATACGTGTCCTGGTAGTGAAACATTCTTAAATTTGTTTTTAGGTCTTGGCTAGACAGCGCATGTGCTGTCTCGAAGAGACGGTTGTATATACTTTGTAGGCTTCAGCCCGCCATAGGCTCCCCATTTGCTGGCTCCATCATTGCTCTTATATTCTTTATCTCCATTTATTCATGGCATGCTCACATCATGCCTCTTCCTGTGTTTAGCCCTCCCCAAGAACATGGACCAATTTCAATTATCTATCCACTGCTCCCATTTTAGGAAGTGTTTTAGGAACTATTTTTTTCTTTCTTTAAGAGCATTCACACGAGCACTCGTGTTTTCCCAAGCTCTGTTTCTATAAACAGGCATGTAAATCTTGTTCTTACCTCGTCACGTGTGTAACTTTAAAGGAAGGACATCTGGCATGTGTAACGCATTCCAAGTGTTTTATCAGTTGCTACAGCTGTGGAGTTGTCCTCCAAGCTAAGTTGGAGGTGATTAGTGTCCCCTGCTGTTTGAACCTTCAGCTTGTGTTTCTGCTTCCTGCTCCAGCTCTCCTCAGCTCGTCCCTATTATGATGGCTCCCAAGGGCAGTAGCAAGCAGTAGTTGTAGCTGTATTTTTATAGTTAAACAATTGTGCTAATTTTATTGACCTCCGAAGGATGAACATCTTAGTGAGCCCTCTAGCATCTGAACCTGCGGCCATGAGGTCAAACACAGGTTTCTAAAGTGGATGCATAAATCCCCTGAGCCAACAGTCCCAGACTGCATATAAGTTATTTAAAGAAATGTGTAACAATATAACCTCCAATCTAATGCAGTGACAGTCAGAGTAGGCCCGGGAGCCACATGTGGCCCTCCTGACCTTTACATGTGGCCCGCTGGTCAATAGAAACCCTGGGCTGCTGTTTACGCAACTCAGCGTTAACATTAACAAGCATTTGCAATGCAATAGGTTTCGCATTAGCAAGAGTTTGAGCTATTGGCATTGTAAATGACAATGCCTTTTATTTATGTTTTTGAAAAGCTGCAAGCGTTGCGTAAACATGCACTTTGTACTTCTAGTCCTTCCTTACGAGAAGCAAGGCTGGCAGTAAAAGAGGCGCAGTTATTGCCAGCCTTGCATCTCGCAAGCAAGGACTATAAGTACAAAGTGCACACTAGCAGGTTTTCAAAACACACAAATAAAATGCATTGTCATTTGCAAAGCCAATAGCTCAAACTCTCGCAAATGCGAGACCGATTGCATTGTAAATGCTTGTTTTTTGCCATAAAACACGACAACAAGCACATATAATACAACGCATTAAATGTTAACGCATTAAAAAAAGAATCCAACTTCCTCTAAAAATGTTAGTAACTGGTCAAGATTCATTTGCAATGCAAAAAAACCCACACTCTAAAAACCATTCAGCCCATTCACATTCACCACTTGCATCCCAACACCACTTAAGCATTTGTAACAAACATCTATCCATTCCAATTCATCCACACACTAATGCACTCACCCATGCTTCAGTTACTGGTGACACTCTAGTGTATTCGCTACCCATCTCCTTCCATTTTAAAGCCAATACGTAAAGAACAGGAACACCTAACATCCTGGACGTATCATTATAAGTTATTTTATGTAGGTCAGTTGCAGGGGCACAACTAGACCTGAACTTGGCGGGCGGGCCATAGAATTTGAGTGTGGGGGCGGAGCCATCATCAAAACTGGAGTCGCTATAACACTTAGGGTCTGCCTCAAGTAATATTTTATTTTAATATTCAATGGGATGTAGAACATCCAATGATTCTGGGCAAATGCTCATGTAAAGTGCTCCAATACCTTCAGGTAGAGTTTGCGCTATATAAAACTGCAAAAATAGGGCAAGTTGCATTATGTCCTGGCTCTCAAACACACATTGGACCACTTTACATGCTCACCAGCTACATTACACAATAACACATTCATTGTCGAAGGCATAGGGATGAGTAAGTGATATGCAAGAATCACAAGATATAGAGCAAACGCCGAGTCTTTTTCGCCCCCCATGTTGAGGTCATTCTCCCTCCCTTCATCACATACAAGAAAGTGCTATGACATGGCCTATGCTAGCTGCATCATAACACTTCTTTTAGTACTTTTAGCCATGCTGAACAGCAGATGCGCTGCTAGACACCATGGCTAACATAATTCACGTTGACAAGGTCAATAGCTCGGGCATTGACAAGATCTATTGGCTTTGGCAATGCTTGTTCACTATTGCAAGGCCTACCTCTCCCGTCGGATGACATTAGATTACCTTATTAGATTTAATAAGTGATAACTTTCAATTAGGAACAGGTAGGAATGTCAAGTATGGTGTCTAGAGAATTGTAATTTAAAACCCACTTCAATGGCATAGTTGGATTTTAAATCACAATTCGGACAATGCCACTTTTAGATAGTAAAGCAAACACAAGGAGATGATGAATAGAGCGCTGGAACTTTTCAGACAATCACCCCCAGTCAAAGATCTGGGTTGAATCCATCATTGTTATTTAGCTCACTTCGCCACCCCAGTTCAGACCCAGCTATATGCAAATCAGTCTTGAACATGTGCCTCATGGGAACTGTCCAGTCCGAACTGCCAACCCAGGTCTTCCCTGGACCGGAAACAAGCATCCTGGGACCGGGTTTGGGGTAACACCCCTCATCATCCAGGCTAGCTTGAATCCAGTGGCAAAGTGAGCAAGGGACCAACATCTGGGCATATCCTGCCAACTTAGGGCGAACAAAGCAAACACAAGGAGATGAGGGACGGAGCGCTGAAACTATTCAGACACTCACCCCCTCCTTGTATTTACTTTTAGATAGTTGGCACTTTCTTTTCCCAACCATTTGGTGCCTGCAGCCTGCATCCTGGGTCACATGACTATGTGTAGCTGGCAGATGGTCTCTGTGTATTGCTCTCAGATAGTGAGACAAAGGGCGAATAGGTGTTGAAAGGATGGTTCAACTCTGATTTGATGGGGGGTGCGCTGCTGTCACATACCACACTTGCACATCACAAATGCTCTATCTGAACACACTTATAAAGGGTCTGACACTAGTCTTGTGTGCCAACAGACAGGCTTGGGCCAGGACAGGGAGGCATGTAATTTCAAGCACCTCTAGGTGTGGACAGCTCCAGAACCTTCTCCTACTTCAAAGATAGCATTAAGTATAAATATTGGACCCTAAGACCCAACTCTTCAGTAGACCTACGGATCTATGGAAGATTCAGAAGACCTGCTGTGCTGTTCTGCTGCCAGAAGCACTGCATATCTGCTGCCCGAAGCACTGCATATCTGCTGCCCTGCTACCCTGCTGCCTGTGTGAAAAGGACTGGACCTGACCTTGAACCCAGGACAACCGGAGTGACTCCAAGGACTAGTTGGCTGGCCTCCTGATCAGAGCGTAATGGACAGAAAAGGCTCCAACCACCGTGAATCCAGCACCTGGACTCTCCCTGCTGTGAGTCTTGTCCCCAAGTGGTGCCCCCCCAGACCTGGACCTGTGGAAGTGTGCCTGAAGGTGCTCTGCCAGCCCAGCTATGGTCCAAGCAGAACCGACGCAGAGCAATGCTTCTCCTCACAGTTCCTTGGAACTGCCTCTACGTGGCGACTTATCGAAGCACGACCTAGCCTCACAGCCACGCCACTCCTCCAAACCGCTGTTGCACAACGCATCCTCAATACAGGACCTCGCATCGCAGGCCTGCAGGTCCCTGGAATCACTGCTGTGTGATGCATCCTCGACACAGGACCTTGCATCGCGGCCCACAGCCCGTCGAACCGCAGATGCACGACGTATCCTTGACATGTGATGTTGCAACGCTCTGCAACCATGATTTAAGGTCATTTGTTCAGTGAGCCTAGCTTGTTCCCTGTATCTGGCCAGTGCTCCATCATGGTCGGCCTGAACTTGTGACTTTGTCCCAGTCCGGTGCGACTAGATAACCACAGTTGACTTTTAGTGTTTTTCTAGACTTTATTTTCATTAAAATCTTTAAAATTGCATATCTCTTGTTAAACTAACAATTTTTGTGGTTGTTTTGGTCTCGAATAATTTAATAAAATGTACTCTATTTTCCTAAATTGGTGTGGGATGTGTCTTGTGTTGTGTTTGAAGTGCTGCATAAATACTTACTCATTGCCTTTAAGTTAAGCCTGACTACTCTTCTGCCAAGCTGCCAGAGGTTTAAACATGGGTTAATTCGGGGTTGCTTGTGACTTCACCCTCACAGAAATTGTGGTTGTTTCTTGTTTAGGGTTTCACCCCCTTCAACTAGTAAGCCAATTTCCTACAGCAACCCTATAAAATAACATTTTTTAGAGCCCTCCGGCCCACTCCCTTTCCATTAAAGGGCACTTACTTATTTTGAAGGAGTGTCCAATCCTCTCTCTCCCTGGTAGATGTGAAGGGTGGTGGGCTGGGAGGGGTCTTGTAGTGTGTGTGTGTGTGTGTGGAGGAGGGACAGTCCTCTGTAACCCTTGATATTATGTACCTTGCTATGTTTTCAGTCAAAATACATTTTTTGTAATATTATCATCAAGTGATATTTTGGAGCCAATATTTAGGTGCCAAATACATGAGATAGTGGCTGAATGGCCTCCTGTGAGCTACATTGCCCATCTACAGTTTTAGTGCATCATTACATTTACTCCAAAAGCTGCACTTATGTTAAGGTAATCCTTCAGTTCAGTTCACTGCACATATTTGGTGCCTCAACTGACGGTGGCGCGGAAGCAGTCGGCACTAGGCTGGTTCGACTTGCTCCACGATGAGGGAACTGGCGCTCCCACATGCCCATTTTTGCCCTGCAATTTCAAATTCACCTAAATTTCATTTTGAATTTTAATGTAACCATCATCCCCATCAGCACTATGGACCTCTGTGTATCGACCACCTGGTGTGCTTGTGCCCCCTGCAACGTGACCTGTGGCTCCAGGTACGTGCAGGTAGGCAGCAACAGCGTGGCAACGGACATGGTTTAGGAAAACTTTGCTAAGCCCTACTGACTTCCACTTCAACCACCGTTTACAACAGCTAGGTCCCCCAGGTGCCTCACCATCGTCCTCCTACATTGTTGCAACATCCAGCAATTGAGAGGGAGAAAGGGGCAAAGGGCCAGGGTGAGTATGGTCCAACTTAATGAACTGTGATATTGCTAGTGTGCTCATGCCTCCTCTGATGCGACCAGTGTTCCATTGGAGTGAGAGGAGGCGGCACTGGCCTGCAACTGTTGCTGATATCTTCATTGTGTTCATTGTGTTCAGCCCATCTTTTGGAGGGCCCTAGGTGGGTCTGTGTCTATTACAATCACTTGGTCGGCCATTTGTGGCTCACTCTTCAACTTTTCAACGTGCTCCAAAGTGCTATCCTCAAGGTTGGCCTAGATATAACTTCAGTACAAATGGCCCCGGCTAGAAGATTTGATCTAGGTCGGCGCGGCAACAGTGTTAGTGGCTATTCAGTAGGGTTTAGCCAAGAGATAGCGGAGTTGGTCTGACTAGATCCAGGTGCGGCTTGCAAGCCCCTCGCACGCTCCCCCGCCCACCTATATACCGTAAGTCTTACCATTATCTCATAAGATTTTTGTGCTTGTAAACTTTCTTTGATTATATACTATTTACGTTCTCATCCTTGTTAAAAATCATGAGGTCCTGGTACCTACAAGGATCCCTTCAGTCGTAAAAAAAGCCATAAGATTATGAAAAAAGTTCAAGATACCACATCAGCTGAGAGGGATACACAAGATTCGCATGCCCACTTAGTCGCAACGTCAACATTGGATTCCAGTGACAGTGCTTCCTATAAGCCAGCCAAAAGTGCTAGTAGTGCTGTCAGTTGGGGAGTATGGGCATGTCCAATAAAGACAGCCCATTGGTACTGGGTTAGGGACAAATATACTGGCTCTTGATACACTAACTCAGTTGGAAGACGGTGACACAACCAGGCCAGGGGTAGAGTCGGTTGATCAGCAAGCTTCATCAAATATTAAAAGTTTTAAAACACAGCGCTACGGTGACAAAACAACTTGTTTGCCCACCTGACAGCCTCCCTTTTGCCCTTCCAGGGGACACCCAAACCCTTGATTTCCATGCTCCCGAGGTCTCCGCTGATAAACAGAACCAGGGTAGGAGCTAAAAGATCCTATCCTGGAATGTTGGCAGCCCCAAAAGCAAACTGCCTTTCTCTGATTGGGGGGGTTTTCGAGGACCAATTTGACATCTGCCTGTTCCAGGAAACATGGGCACAGGAATATTCTTTTAGGGTGAGGTTTGCGTCGTTCACCATTCTAGCAACCTCAGTGGCAGGGGTAGACCGTCAGGGGGCTTATGCATTTGGGCTGGCTCACACTTGGGTTGTACAGCCAAACAGTCAGTTTCTTTGTCCAGCGACATTCTATGCATTGCACTCAGTTTTTCTTCCAAACTGGAATTGGTCCTTGTCAACATTTATTCTCGCCCTGTGAATACAAGTAAGGAATTCCCAACTTTTGAGCAATTGAATTCCTTCATTCTCACTGTCCCCCCCATACCAGGCTGATAGTGGGGGGAAATTTTAATTGTCAATTTGAGCCTCTACCAGATATGTCTGGTACAATCCCCACTGAGGAGGATGTTCAATTGTTAATTCCAGAACCCCAAATCTCAGCAATTTAAGCTTGGTCCCCGCTGGCAATTCAGATCAATGCATTTACATTAATGCACTCCTTGAGAGCATGCAATGGCCATCTCACCTTTGGAAATTCCGGGAAACCTAACATTCAATAAAATAGGACAAGTATCTCGAAACTAGGCTATGGCATGGAGTTCCTGACTTTGTATTTCCCCCAAGGCATGACAGTGATCATAATGCTTTATTTCTGAAATTGAACTTGCCTGACCTTGGATCTATTCCGGCTACTAGTACCCCTGTAGATAATAGTTTAATCATCTCCAATAATAGAAGAATCAAATGTGGGGCAATCCAGCAGTCTCCTGAAAAGCTGTCTGCACTATATGCAGCAGTCATCCCAGTACTAATAGAACTGGGAGAAGTGGCTGCAGTGGGCCAATATTGTTCCCTGTGAGAAAGTTGGAGATCTACATGCTGGTCTGGTCTCTAACTTGGCTGAGGTATTCTATCCGAAAATGCACGCCAAGGGGAAAAAAGGGCCACTCGCTCATGGTTCAATGATAGTTGCTATGTGGCAAAACAGGCTTTACTGGAGGCCATCAAAGCTAAGGAGAAGCCATTAATAAAACAAAAGAGGGCGCTGTACAAAGAGACTACTCGAACAGCAAAGGAGGTGCGGGAAATGGACAGATGGGACGCTCTGAAAACTGCTTTGTCCAACAAAGATCTGAAAGAGTTCTGGTGCATAGTTAGTTCAGGAAGCAGTGAGGGCAAGCCAGCACTAGAACCTAATATCGCAGCTGAAGCATGGGAAGTGCACATCCGGGGACTGTATGCTACAAAGAAAGACCTTGTCCTTTACGACAATGCACCCATGATGGTGGACAGCGCTGTCCATGAATAAGCCTCTGAATTTACCCTCTGTGAAGTTGTAAACGCAATAGACAAACTTTCCCCCAGCAAAGCACCGGCATTAGATAAGATTCCAGGGATCTCTACCAGGAAGAACCAGAAATTTGGGGACCTTATCTATGGGTTTTATTCAACACCATTATGAATGGTATGCCGACCCCCGAAACTTGGGCAGGGCCAGAAATAGTCCCAGTTTTCAAAAAAGGTTCACCACTTCTGCCAGCAAATTACAGACCGATCATTTTGATCGACGTCTCACAAAAACTTTTGCACGGGTAGTCCTAGACTGCCTGCAAGGGTAGATAGAAGACCATGACATTCTAAGCCCCTACCAAGCCGGATACAGGAAGAACATCTCCACCATTGACCAAATATTTAGACTTCAATTTATGTTTTGGAAAACGGTGAGAATGGAGGGTGGCAGCCTCTATTTGATCATTGTGAACCTGAAGACGGCCTTTGATTTGGTGCCCAGATTAAAGCTGTGGGGGTGCTTAGAGATATGGGGATTCCCCCGTACCTTCTGAACATACTTATGAGACTGCATGCGGGTAATTTTGCCCAGGTAAGGTGTGGGAAAGGCGGTGACCTGACCCCCCGATTTCTGGTCGACAGTGGAGAAAGGCAGAGGTGTGTGCTTGCCGCTACCCTGTTTCGCCTCTTTGTCAATGCCTTGGTTTCCCAACTCACGGAGGTTAAGGATAATGATGTCCCAAAATTGGCAGGTACCAGGGTGCCCGCAATGATGTTTGCAGATGACACCCTTCTACTGTCAAAATCTCTTATGGGCATACAGAGGGTTCTGGACAGCTTTGCCACTTTCTGAAACAATAGGGGGTTAGAGATTCATATTTTGAAATCAAAGTTTATGGTGTTCAATCCCACTAAGACAACCCGTCCCAACCCTAGTCTGGAGGTTATCGTGCTGGAAAGAGTGTCAGTGTTTGAATATTTAGGCGTTACTCTGATGGAAAATATGGATTGGGGCCCACAAATTGCCAAAGCCAAACTCAGTCTAGCCCAGACCATTAGAGGAACTGCACAATTACTGAGTAACTTATCCTCCAAACCCGCTGGGCCAATAGTAGAGATCTATAAGGTGCAGGCCAGGGCTGTGGCAATGTATGGGGCAGAACTTTGGGGCATTCCTGTTCTGGACCAGTGAGCAAAGTAGAAAATAATTTAATGAGGCAGATCTTGGGCCTCCTCTGTAGTACTCCTCTCATTCCCTTGCGGTTGGATTTAGGAATTAGACCTGTCGGGTAGGAGTTGGGCCTCAGACCCCTAACTTTTTGGCGCAGATTATGGGTGACCCCGGAACTGGAAACTTATAGAGCAGAATTAAAAGAGATATTGAATTTCCTTGAAGCTGCAAAAATCCCCTGGTTTGCACATATAAAAGAAGAATGCAATAGGTTGGGAAAACCAACACTGTGGAGCAACCCAGAGGAAGCATGTTCTGTAATTTCACGCATAAAAGTGGTAAAAGCCTACCAACTGAGCAAGCTAGCCGCTATACATGGGTGTTCGTCCACAGGCCAGTTGAGGCTCCAATTCTTGCTCTTCAAAGAAGACTATAGAATAGAACCCTTCTTGGTGTGACATCCAGCCATTTTTTTTCAAGAAAACTTTATGTCCACTTTCGACTAGGCACCCTGCCGCTCCGTGTCCTTACATGTAAATGGTCAAACCCTGCTCAGCGTGAGTGCCCAGCTTGTAATTGGGAGGAAGAGTCGGAGCGTCATTCTTTTTTTTGCCCTGGTTTTAAGCCAGCTAGGAAGCGCTGGCTTCTCCAAATCTGTAGGAATTTAGGATTTGTACACTGTGCAGGGGCATTCAGAGTTCTGAAGTCTGATACTTGCAAGCCCATTGTTTTTGCTGTTACACGATTTTTGATTTAACTGCGGCATAGGCACTGGGCCTTTGTGCAATTGTTAGCCCAGCCGTAAGCAGCATATTTTTCTTAACTTCTCTAGGGCCTCAACTTTGTTTTATTGTTTTAACCTCAAGATGAAATCAGTTTTTACTTTTTTTATAAATGTATGCATTTTTTATTTATTTGTGGTTTACGATGCAACTTTAACCATATTATCAATGTATGAGTATCCATAAGATTTTCAGCTGTGCTCAAAACTAATTAATTGTATTTGTACTGATCTTTTTGAAATTTCCAACATAGTGGTTGTATTTATTAGCTTTTGGCTTCCGCACAGTATACATTTTGCACATGCACTTTATTGAGCTCATAGGATTTGGATTTGTGACAGTGTTGAATTTCAGGACTGGATGTCATTTTATCTTTTGATTCTCTTATTTTAAAGAACTGTATGTTGTCTATTTTGTATACTTTTATGGTCGCAAAAGACCGAAATAAAGTTTTTCTGACTGACTATATTATGGGCTATTTCAAAGGGACGGCCAACGCTCAATGTGAGCATGACCTGTATTCATATCATATGTCGGCTCCAGAAGTCTTATGCCCACTAGTGGCTGTGTGAGTACATGTTACCCCAGGGTGCCGAGCTGGGTGATTGTTTAATACAGTCCCCTGATTATGTCACATGCCCAAATGCCTCGTCAATGGCTGTCTCAAATAAGGGTGGGGGATACATGTAACGGTAGTTAAGTATCAAATTCACGCAGATTCTGAGCACTGGGTTTCATCTCCCTCTAATGCATCTTCAGTATTAACAGCGGTACCTGTACAACAAATGTGTCCAACTATGTTAGTTGGTGCAGCACAGGGCAGACCAAAACATCAGAGTAGCCTTAATGATAACCGACAACCAACCATATCAAAAGTCTTTCAAGTCCCCCAAAAAAGTAAGCTTACCAAATCATCTGACCAGTTTTAGTGAAAATAACAGTCCAATCTCCTTTTTGGGTAATCACCCAAAAAATCAAAAGGCACTTAAGAAGCAGATGTTAAAGATAACATCTCCAAAGTTATTAAATAATGTTAACCACCATTGAATCCCAAGTTTAGGAAGGTCTTTCGATCATATACTAACAGAAAATACTGAAACAGACCTTTTAGCCCTGTTCCTATTGAGAGCTGCAAATATTTTGATCTAAAACCAACATTAACACCTCAATAAATTGATGTTAGTAACATTACGGCGCCAGGCCAAGGCCTCATGAAGGTTGCCTAAATGAATAATTCTTTAAACTCTGCTGACCTTTCCTTTTTGGACAAATATAATGTACTTAATCTTTGGGTAGCAAGATCCCCAAAAAATAAAAGTCCATCTGACATACGAGCATGGAGAAATTTGTGACGGACAAAGGATGTTATAACAACAGCGTTAAACTTCCATTCTGATAAATTAGACATTCAGGTCGAGCTATTCAATTCTCGTGTTATATGTTGCGAGAATAGACACCACATTACATAAATTAACTAATTTGGTGATACGAGCTCAATCTGATGTAAACAATCAACTAATAAACTGCATCCGTTCACGTATTCTAGATAATGTTTCGGAACATCAAACTATAGAAGAATCCCTCATTCACGAAGTAAAAAAAACGGGCTTCCAAAGCACGGGCTGAGCTGCCAGTACCACCTTTGCCAAATTCTGGCCCAGGTTTAAGTGTGGGCTCTGACAATGAAAGTCCAAAGATTCAAAAAACCTCAGTCTGGTGCACCTATATATGCTCAAGATGATCAACCAATCGATCACCCAGCATGCTGCTGTCAAAGAACATCAGTGAGGACAGGTGACATTAGGAAGCCTGAACAAGCTTTGAGGCCAGAAAAAGATGAGAGTTCCACTTTTATAGATGTTCATGACAGTGAGGGAATTCAAGTTTTAAACTCCTTAGACCCTCACGATGACTGTAGCATACAGCCACACCTAACAAAAATGGCTAGAAAAAAGCTACGAATGGACCATTATAAAACAAAGAAGGCATCAGGATTTTCGATCAAATCGGCAAAGATGCCAATGGGTTTTTTTCCATCTTCAAACCGAGTGCCCAGTCCAAACTACAGTTGTTGGTAAAAGTAATGGGTATAGGAGAGGCGATTCCTGAACATAAACAATTCAGCCCAGTTCCCAGCTTGGCTCTCACCCAATGTATCTCCCGAAAATTGATGTAAAAGAGAAACTGTGGGGCATATTAACAAGATGTGCGTTACAAAACGCACATCGCACATTTCACTATCGCCGGCTATCGCCGGATTTTTTCGCCGTGTTAGCGCGTTATTATCAACGCGCAACACGTAGGCGATAGTAAATCCTGCGATAGCCGGTGATAGTGACCATTAGCGCGTGAAAACAAGCGTTGTTTTCACGCGCTAATGTGTGCCTTGATAATATGGGGGGGTGGATTCAGCTTTATGATCCACACCCCCATGTTATCAATGCCTAACACCTGGTCAGAGCAGGCGTTGGGAGACCTGCGATAAACAAGTTTATCGCAGGTCTTTTCCTCCCAACGCCTGCCTTGGTGATAGGGTGTTCCCACCTCCAACCACATTTTACATGTGGTTGGACGTGGGAACGCCCACTTTGCATGTCATTAGCAATGTTTCTCGCTGACATGCAAAGTGGGCTTGAGGCAGGCGGTGCAATGCCCTTGTTAATAGGGCGCTGGAAGTATCGCCGAGAAAGCGGTGATACTTCAGCTTGTTAATATGCCCCTAAGTCATTGAGAGGACTTTCAATTACAGATCCCCATTGCATTATCTGCAAACCTCGGTCCTAATGCCACCAGTCAGTCTATTTCTGTTTCCAGGTTGGTTAATGGAATTAATCCCGCAGTTAATCAGACAAAATTTCCCTTTAAAGGAAGTCAGAATAGCTTACTAGTGGGTGGTCCACACTTAGGTATCAAATCTTGTTTAGAGACCTCTGCTTGGCATACAGGGAAAAAACAATCTTTTCATGACATTACAATCAGATATCACCCTCTATATGAATCCAGAGGTGTGCACAATATTTTGAACCAAGGAACAATTTTAAAATTAACATCTTCCAGTCCTAAATTATCTTTTATTATGTCTGTGAATCTGTTATTTGTTCAATGTAAGCACGTTCTACCAAATTCTGCTTGGGGCTCTACCATCACTACTTGGTCTAACAACGAAATTGTAAATAAAATGCCAGACTGTAGCCCATACTTCCCAGAAAGGGAGATTGAGGTTAAGGAAAATGTCCGCTGAAAATATCCCTCCTTGTTGGAGGTAGTAATCCCAAAAGTTGAGAATGTTCAGTTCAATACAAGAAATGCGATAGTAAATACATTAAATCGTCTACTTAGAGGTGCAATTGGTCCCCTTAATAACCTAGTAAATGACAGAGGTCTTTCAATCACAAATTCGTTGTCAGGAGTCCGCACTTCAGAACTACTAACATAAAATAAAGTGACATCTGAAGATTGGGCATGGCTTCCGACAACTTTAATGAATGCAATATCCAGAGGTGGAGACTGAAGTTTGAATAACCCTAGCAAACAAAACAAGCAAATGATAATTTGTTTTTGGAATGTTCAAGGACTTGCTCGGATATTGGCTGATCCAGATACAATCTCCTTTCTACAATCTTTTGAAATCCGGCTGTTTCTGGAAACATGGCAAGAGCAAGGCACCCCACTCATTGGCTATAAGTAATTTAACCTTCCAGCTATGCGTTCAATTAATCAAGGACAAGCCAAGGGTGGGCTCTCATTCAATACTGTAATAAAGTTGAGAGTTGAGGTGAAAGCTATTGTTTTGCAGTTGGCATGGATACAAGGTTCTTTTTCAGTCTGACCCCGAACTGATTATATTGAATATTTAGCTAAGCACGAGGAGAAGTAATAAAATGACTCCGCTGTTTATTCTGTGTGACACTGTAAAATCATTAGCTTTCCATTACCCGATGGCCGGTCTAATCATCTCTGGTGATTTTAATATACACCTTGTGTCAATCAAATCAACAGATCCGTCAAGCAAGGACACCGCTTGGTTTTGCCATGTTCATTTTCAGCAGCTTGGTCTAATAATGCTCAATGTAAATCAAGGGAAATACCAACAATTAAAAACTCGAAATATGGTTCAATCATTGATTATACTCTTATATCAGATGACTTGGGCCGTAAAATTAATGATTATAAGGTGACTTCAAGAGTTGAAAGCGACCATAACCCTGTCACTAAGTTTGAACCTGCCAATAATTTGTAACCATGAAGCTAAGGTGCTCCGGCAATCAGTTGTGGCGACCTATAGTTTGAAAAGGTTGGTTTGGCATTCTGACAAAAAGTCAGAAATATTGGAATTTTCTGACCTCCTAATTAATCATAGTGGCCTGTGCATGCCAAGTGGCAGAAGTATGGTGGACAAGTGAAAGTTAATTCTTACAACATTGGTGGAGAAATTCAATTGAAGAAATTCAGCCAAGGCGCACCCCTCAGATTCCACTGCCAATAAGTGGCATACGTCCAAGCTTTTCAACCAAAAAATGGCTCATAATAGGGCTTCAAGGGATCTTTGTAATCAACGACATTGGTCAACCTACCATTCCCTTAAAAATAGCTGAGGTTACTGAGAAGGTCCTTCAGGGAAGAAAATCTAGAAGGTAAGGCACAATTTCAACAAGTGTTATGGCTTAGGTTACTAAGTGCCACTAAGACCAATAACGCCAAAGCCTTCTGGGGGATCATTAATGAACTGGAAACAGGAGGTACTTGGGCCTGTAGTGTCAACATTACGAAGGATGTATGGGTGGAGTTCATCATCAATTTTGTGGGCCTAGTGCTGCCAACTTAACGAGTTCAGATATGAGCTATTATCCCATGAAGAATAATGAGACATCTGTAGTGATAGAGAGTAGCTCAGCATCAGCTTTATATGATTCGGAAACCCTGACTAAAAAAGAAATAGTTACTCTTCTGCATCAGATTAGATCAAATGGAACCCCAGGCCCATACAGTCTCTACAGTGCTATATATCAAGCCAAACCTGATATGTGGGCGGGGCTCTTGACTTCCTCGTATAATGAGGTTCTAGAGACGAATATTGTTCCAGAGTCCTGGCAAGGAAGTATGTAGCATCCTGCATTTGTAAGGTTAAGTATTATGCTCCTCCTGCTCAGCCAGTGCCTGTGCTCTGTGGGCAATAGAATGTTGGAGTCTTTACTAGCCTCGGAATGTTGGGACCCAGAGAGGTGAAAAGACAGTTGGATATGGGTTGAGCAGCAGACAGGCTGCTCCTGGTGGGGCTCTGATTTACAACTTAACTACTTGATGTTATGAACTTTACTACATATTATCTTCATGAATAAAACATCTTGAAATACAATCTACCTGTGTGGACCTCCTCACTACATTTATTTGGCGACAAGGATGGGATAAGAACCAACGCGTTACATCTCCACATCAGAGACATGCCAAAGAAAAGAGGATCTGAACACTACAGAACTACAGACTATTCTTTATGGCGGAAAAAGTGCATGAGGAGGTATCCACTGGAAACGAAAAGGTGCCAACATGAAACAAACGTGTTTTACAATCAACATGAATGACGACAACAAGCGAGAAACAAGCATCAAAAGGAAAAGAAAAGAAGAAATCAACATAAGTAAGATGAAGCACTACGCCATACAGCCCCTCCAGCGTCCACACCACCGGATAGCCTTAGCCCAGGCATGCTGTGCTCATCTATTCTACACATTTTGGACTTTGGCTTTACCACCGCAGTCTGCTGCACTCCCATGTGCCTTCTACTACTTACAGATAGCTGTTTGTTTCATCTTTATTTTTCTAACAGGGTTAAGAAGATGTTGTTGCTGAAGGATGCCTTCTTACTACATTGTGCTGTGTGAACCTGCTGTCTATGCTGTGTGACCTTGTGCACATTTACACTTCGTAGTGTGGACCCTGAATCCTTCTTATTGTGGTTCTGTCTTCGTGACCACCTTCATTCTGCTAACAACTTGGTGAACATCCTCACACTAACTTCTACAGCAAGTGTCAAAGCGTAAAGGTATTTCCTCTACCATTCAGTTTGTGGTGTTGGACTCCATCGTCTACTACAGTGCCACAACGTTTGGGAGATGTGCAGCTGTTTCATCCATGTGTGGACCCACCGGTATGGGGTGCGAGGTGATGTTCGCATGTCACTTTGTTTCCACAAGAGGAGACATTTTCTTGTTGTTTTGCATTTGTCTGAGTGGAACTGTGTCTGTCACCGGGGCACAGACTTATGCTGAATAAAATGCTTTCTGTTTCAAGCTACAACCTGATACTTCTGTGCTTCGGAAAGCTGCAGGTACACATTAGCTGTGCTTGGGTGTTTTTCTATTCTTCACAAAAGGTAATTCAGGATCTCTACAGTAAATATTCTGGAGTTCGCTTGGCTTGCCTACCTTTAGGCTAACAATAATCAGACAGGACATTTTCGGTGACTCATGTCTGAGACAGCGCTCGTTATGACTGGACTCTTTTTTTGTGCTCAACTCTATTTGTGCCTGCATGTCACTTTGTACCACAAGAAGTCCTAAATATTGTACTTCTCCACAGAATTCTACCTTTGTAAGTTTTTTGCAGTCGGTAAAACCGTTTTCGGTCGATTGACATTGCGTGCTTTTTTTTCCTCACCTTATTTCAACGACGACACACCTTTCGTCACGTCATGGCTGTGCAACTTGGAGGGTCAAAGTTTGGCACACTAGCGTGCCGTGAGCCACAGAACGTGCAGCCATGTTTCTACTTCCTGTCTTCTGCTGAAAACTTCTGATACCTTCCTGTGGGTGTACTACAGTCGTGTCATCTTTGCTGCAAGAGGACTGTGTGTTTTTAGGTTTCGCCTTGCGATCCGCTGCGCAGCAGAGTTCGCGCAGGTTGAAATCTTATGATCCTACAGTGTGGGGCTTTGTCCCGCCTTCTCTTCCATTGGCTAGCTCCATAAATGGAGGCTAGCCATTGGAAGAGATGGGTGTCTGTTACTCTTTTCCCGTCCCAACGCGATTCGGGGGCGTTTCTCGGTCTTTTTTTAAGTCCCGCCCCTTGTTGCCGTGTGTCCCAGGCCGCGCTGTGATTGGCTGCCGGCCCGGGACACCCCCGTGACGTCATTCCCCGGGCCGCGCTGTGATTGGCTGCCGGCCCGGGACACCCCCGTGACGTCATTCCCCGGGCCGCGCTGTGATTGGCTGCCGGCCCGGGACCTGACTTGTTTTGTAATTTGAAAGCTGCTTTGAGACAGAAGCAGCCCCGTGGGCGAGCAGGGCGTGTGAGTCATGAGTCGTGGACACTGTGAACTGGATCCCAGGCATACTTTACTTTTAGGTGTGTTTGCTTTCCCAGGTGAGTGAGGGCACTGAGTTGCACAGTGACAAAAATGGACACGAAATGCTAATGGGTCGTACGATCACATGGATGTGTAATGTCGATGTGCATTGTACGACGTAAACATTATTTGAAGTGTTGCTGACCCTTGTTTGACTTGACGTGTTATGTAATGTGCTGTGACGAAAAGTATACGGTTGCAGCATGTTTTACATACAGGACTGCGACCTGTGTTTTGCTTTATATCTGTTAATAAAAATAGTATGTTGCTTGTTTATAAACGCAATCCCTAAATGTCAAGGCACTGCAGTAGCAGGCGATGCTCTGTGTAACAAGGGATCGCTGCAGGATATGCTTAAACCAACTGGCCTATCCCCCCACCCCCCATCTTTCCCGCTCTTACATTGTATTACTCCGAATGTTTACCTTAGAACATGTTGATATGTTTGTAGAGAAACTAAACGTGGCGGGGGGGGATTAATTACGCAGGAGTATTAACTTCTCGAATTTTGGAAGCCATGCATCTTTAAAACAGCCATGGTGGGATAACTGAAACCGACCCCCTAATAATTGTGAAGGGGATTCGTAGAGGACTGACTGACCAAGAATGTCCTGTTGGCATGGAGGGGTCGCCACATATCAGTGGCAGCACGACAGATAACGCCGTGTTTTACAACCCGGGCGGCAGCTGCGTGCTTTCCAAGCAGAGGGCGGCGGTGGGATCTTTATAAATCACTTCAGATAAAATCTACCCCAAGCAAGGGCTCGCTTTCATAAACCTACCGGGCTTGTTTACACAAACTGACAGGGAGCGAGAGTGCTGCCGTGTTATATCCCCGAACACTAAACTTTAGGATAACACCGATTTAAACTGTCTCCGGCGCTTGGAAGGAAGGGTGCGTGCCACGGCCCTGTGTCCATGTATAAAATAGCAAACAACAACAATTAAGATATCAAGGGGTGGAGGAGGGAGGTATTGCAATAAAATGGCCCGTAAGAGGGCTGAGCCGATGCCCCCTGTCAGAGAATGTCTTTATTAAACATGGTGGGGCTCTGCGCGGTTCGGAGTGGGCGCCTGCGATCCGAAGGAGGCCCAATGAGCTGATTATGAGGCGCCCTTTGTCCCGTCCCCCCCCCCGAGCAGCCGCCATTCTGCGAGAGCCGCCCAGAGGTGTGTGCCCGGCCCCGGTGAATGGGGCCTACTGTGACTGATACGTTCATTTGCTCGGAGGGCCTGGCTGGAAGAAAGGGCCAGGACTGCGCTAATGTCCACCAGAGCGGCAGGGGGGCGGGCGCCCGAGCCGTCTAAATTAGGCTCATCAGTACAGGGGCTCTGCCCATTGTGTGGAGGCCATAAAGCTGTCACTGCTTAGCACATTTGAATTTTCTCCCAGGCCTGCACTGGCTTTTTTCCCTCCAGTTTCCCAACAGAGAGCATGACCGGGCCTTTTGTTCTCACGAGAAACCCACTGGCTTCTTCCATTGATAAAGACGTCCAAAGACAGGCATAAGAAAAATAGCATTGATTCGGGCTCAAAGGCTTTTTTTTAATACTAACAATCGCCCAGTGAACTGTTTACTTCTCTGTTTGAAGATAAAGACCCCCTTATCACGTGAGATACAATGAAGTTGTGGATACTCTTAGCACAAAAGAAATCCCCAGTTTACCTCACAGTACACGCACGTTCTCAAATGCCCCCTATAGTTCTGGGCCTAAAGGATATTTTCAAAAATAAATAAATATATAAAATCATTAGATGATGTGGCCAATGCCTTTGTTGCAACACGACAGCTTTATATGCTTAAGGCCTGATTCCCCAAAAGTAAACTTACACTTTAGTGTAAGTTTACGATTTTCTGTGATTCACAAAGGAATTTTACGAGTAGTATCTTTACGACTGCGGAGTCGCTGCCCTCATGGCGGAGACTCCGTACATACATAGATAGGCAGTCGTAAATTTACTTCTACTAAAATACTTTTGTAAATTGCAAAAAATCAGAAACTTACACATAAGTTTAAGTTTAACTCTGGAAAACAGGCCCTTAATCTCTAGCTTATGGGACTGAAACAGGCCCTTCGTTATGTGCTCTTGCCTGCTGCTCAGGCACATAACTTAGGTAAGTGCCAATAAAAGGGAACTATTGACTGGCTTTATGATCTTTAATCCAATATCAGTGTTTGTTTTATTTTGAAGCAATTTCTTTTTAATTTATGTCAGCAACATATGCTCAGTGTTTACGTGAACAGGAAATGTTTGGTGATCTCCTGGTTAAGACAAGAATTTCAGATTTGTCTCTTGACCACTGAAGTCCCTCAGTATCCAGAGACATAGAGATCAACCCTCACAAGAAGCTGACTGTCTTCCTCTACTCGGAGGAGTTTCAATATAGTTCTGACTACGTTCTCTGGTCCAGGTATTGCAAACCTTTTCCACATCTATAAATATATCCATAATACCTGAATTTTTTTTAATTTGTTAGATGATGTGCATGCACAGTGGATTTGGGCAAATGATGAAACTCAAGACTCTCTAAAAACCCATACAAGTGTAAAAACTAATAGCCCATCTGTGGAACCGTATTTAGAGAAGATATGAGGTCTTGAATTAGGGATAGATTTTGGCTGATAGTTTTTCACAGATTCTGAAGTTTCTCACAGTAGGAAAGGCAGGACTGCTGCTTAGGTGAATAGACGTCCGGGTTTGCCGCATCAGTCCCGGTTTTCACCAACTGTACTGGAAAAGTTCAATAAATTTAGCACCTGTCCTGGTTTTCAGAGAGGGTCGACTTACCACAGAGGCTGATAATTTTAAATGTGTTTCTGTGCAGAATTAGTCAAGAGCCTGTCCAGAAAGTAAACTCTCTATAAAGAATTTAGGAATAAAAATTGACCGCTCCCTGTCAATGAAAGATCATAATGCGACTACGACCAGCACATGCTTCTATGGTCTCCGACGTCTTCAGAAAATACTTCAGTTTATACCCATCTCCCATCGCAAGACGCTAGTACAAGCTATGAACTGACCAGTCAAGCGCACACAACAAATTTAAACGATATGAGTAATCGAGTTAAAGTCTTCAAAGGACAAGATCGCACACGAATGTTCTTTCCATTCCTGTTTAAATAAGTATGTGAATGTTTCTCCTATCAAAGGAGATCCATACAGAAAGAAACCAGCCGACACGTGTTTCGTCAGTAAGGGTGTAAACCCAATGACTCTTCAGGGCTGAAATAGTGTGGAATATCGTATTCTCGGGGGAGCGGTGATAATCCCGACCCGCTCCTGTTCGGGTTGTTTTAAAAAATGGAGTGTGCAAGGGTCCACACACGGAATCAATGGTAAAACCAAAAGGGGGCGTATTTCGACAATGGCGGGTGTTGCCAAAAGTCTCTGCATAGGCGGCTTTGCGCCGTAAGTGTAACGTGGAGGATGTTCGCCGGTACAAGCTATGATAACCAGCCGTTTGGACTACGGCAACGCCCTGCTGGCAGAAGCGGGGGAGACCCTTCTGGCGAAATTGCAAATTGTCCAGAATACAGCCACTAGAATGATTTTAAATCGTCCGGCCGGCTTTCCATCAGTTCCGCTGCTCAGAGAACTGCAATGGCTTAGTGTAAGGTCTAATGCCTAACCCATAATGCCCTTAATGACAAAGGTCCTCGTTATTTACAACATTAACTGGTTAAATATAGTCCCAGTAGGACACTTAGATCGACTTCTCTGAATCTGTTACAAGTTCCCAGAATCCGTTTGACTCGGACTGGAGGGAGAGCCTTCTCCTATCTGGCTCCCAGAAATTGGAATAAGCTCCCCCTGGTTCTCCGATCCATTCCGCATTATGGCACCTTCAAGAAACACTTGAAGACTTTTCTGTTTTAAAATCCTGCCTAGCCGGGTCTTCGGACAGCAAGCAGTTCAGGCTCTAGTTAGCGCCAAGATGCCCCAGGGTGAGTTGCGCGCTCAACAAATACCAAATACATACAAAAATACAGATGATATTGCGTGTAAAAGTTGCATTTAATTATGCTTAGTGCATCATTGTCTGTGCTTTCTATGTTCATGGCACTGTCAAAAAAGTAATTTTGTTCCCTTCAGTTGATGCAAAGTTGTAGCCCTACTTATATGTTTGTAGAACTTCCTGGATTTTGTTTTACAAACTCTCGTCACCATAACTGCTGAATGGGTTCCTAACTGGCTAAGGATACTGGGTACTAAGGTAAAGACTCAAAAGTCAGTTTTCAAATCCCCCTTGACTTTTCTTGGTAGCCTGGTCAAGCAGTTAGGCCTAGTTGATGGGTGAAGGTGTGATCATCACATGCAACAAATATTAGCGATTCACCGCAATTATTACTTTAAACAAGCATTGGCATAACAAATAGGTCTCGCCATTGGGACCTTATAAGTGTTTAGCCATGCAACAGTTGATGTTGTTGCACCAAGGATAATGTGCTGCATACCTAAATACTTATAAGGTCCCAAAGGCGAAACCTATTGGCTATGCCAATGCTTGTTTTCACCTTCTGTCAACCAGGAGCAGTGCGGCTTAAACATTTGAGCTTTTGCAGAGCTTGCTATTTGCGAGCTCACGCAGTAATGTTTCTCCATTTTAATTTGCAAGTGCATGTACTACCTATTATTAAAAAAAAAACGTGTTTGTGCTCAACATATTTTTCCTCACGTCTTGCTCGCATGCTGTTTAGTGTTAGTATTATGCACAATGGTCAGTCTATGCCGCCAAGATGTATTTATATTGCATATCTTAATTGATGAGAGGAATAGTTGTCTTCTTCTAACTTCGTTGTCTGTGTGATACAATATTCAGGCGTCACACACACCTTATACTTTCAAAGATGCATACGCTAATGTTATTGCTGTTTTTTTTCTGGGGGCCATTGTATTCTTGGGCGTTTTCTCACCATTGGCACATTTGTTTATTCTCCCTTACATTAGATATTGTAATGGGTCTTAGCCCCATTCTCACAATGTACGTTTTACTCCTTGGGCTACTGAAGGTTTCTACAATCACACAGGGGGTCGTTTTGAAGGTGTCACATTTCACGGTAGCTACTATCCCTATTTCTGGGATTGGTTATGGGTACTGGCCCATTTGCTCACTACACTTTTGCCCACGTGGTTAGTTGTTCAAAGGAATATTAGAAAAGGATGCAGGGTTTGAGAGAGTTAGGATATTCACAACTTCTAATTTCTTTTAAGAATTCTGTGCATGCTCTTATTTCTTATACTCCCAAAGAGAGGTTTATTTTACATGACGTGTAAAATGCACTAATGCTTTAAATGTGTCATTCACTTAGGTTCAAGTTCATGTGTGGTTCTTATGCGATCCTGCCTGTTTTTATTCTCTTTACTTTACATTGCCTCTAAGCTTTACAGACACATGTTAGTTTTATGGTCTTGTGACTGTGTGGCTTTAATTGTCACCTACATTTCTTGTTTTATTTTACATTACATAGCATATAGTTGCTTTGCTTTAAAGTTTTATTAAGGGATCCTTTCTCTGAATTGAGGCGTGTATTATTTTACAGCATGTTTGTTATGTGACTTGCCATTGTTAACATGTTACTTGGTGTGGACTTGTCACTTACATTCTTTAAAATGAAATGAAATGAAATGAAAGTTGTTTTTGTGGAGCGCGATAGCGGCGTTCCAGCGCTGTAGACAGAGCGTGTGTACGGAGAAGGCAGGGAGTGGGGTTTAATTAAAGAGGAAGGTTTTTAAGAGTTTGTGGAAAGGCAGTAGGTTGGGCTCTGGTCGTAGTGGGGGAGAGAGAATTCCACAGCTTGGCTGCATTGTAGGAGAAGGAGCGGCCGACACATCTTGCTCTCCTTACTTTAGGGACGAGGGCGAGGTGGATTATGGCTGATCAAAGCTGTCTGGGGGGCTGCTAGAGAGAAATTAGTGAATGGCAGATGTCCGGGCCAGTTTTCCAGAGGGTTCTGTGGGCAAAACACAGGGCCTTGAACTGAATTCGTTCTTTAACTGGGAGCCAATGGAGGTTTTTCAGACCGGGTTTGATAGATTGTCGTCGGGAAATTTGGAGAAGGATTCGGGTGGCACAGTTTTGAATAATCTGAAGCTTGTGAACAGTAGATTGAGGAGCCCCCAGGTAAAGGGTGTTCCCATAGTCCAAGCGGGACATAATGAGACCCTGTACATTACTGTACTTTTTACTAGTTCCGTAAATGACCTACATTTTTAGTGCAGGAAATATTTCTTTACATTTATTTGTTTGCAGGATTCCTGGAAATGTTACTTACATTTTTAGTGCACGTTACTTTTCTGTTCATGATTAGATTGTAAAATTCTTTTATGTAGGATCTTTAATGAAATTACCTAATGTATTTGGTCAGCCACAGTTTTCAATTTTGCGCAAAAGTCTTCTGTGGGTCTGGCATTTGAGGTTTTGTGTAAAAGTGCGCAATGCATTTGCGGAAGAAACCCTTGGACTCTCTTATCTTGCTGTTGTATTCCAACAAGGTAACAGCGGGCTTAGTTCCACCCCTTTTCTCTCCTACGGTTAAAGCGCCTTATGCCTGTCGCATTGTGTCATCTATGGAGGTTCACCCCAACGTTTGTTTCTATATTTGCTGCGGTCTCTTACACCTATGAGGTACACATTTACGTTACTCTAACGGACATTTCATTACCTGTGAGTACAATTTGTGTTTGGTTTTCCAGTACATTCTCTTCAGCATTGGTTGCATGACTATATTTGGCCGCTGTTCCACTTCCATTACTGCTGTCCTCTTGGGTGACCCTCAAGATTCTCTTTACATCTGCTGTCATGGGACTTGGTCCATTCACGTTGCTCCTCACTCTTTTGCATTGGGGTTGAGGATGGTCATGGGTATTTGTCCCATTGGTTGTTATTTACTTCCTTGCAATTTTCTATGATGTGACATTGCTGTTTTATTTACGTAATGTCACTCTCAATCAGTATTTTGTATTATCCATTGGGATATGGGGAGGAGTTTAGTGATACTGTTTGTGTCTCTTCGCTTCCTCTCTGTTTTCTTCGGTTCAGCTTTCAAATTGATGTTTTCTTCCTCTTCATCCTTGGAATCTGGATCTTACACATTCTTTGTTGTTGTTCATGTATCTTATGCCTTTCTTTGTGTGTTGTGTTCTTCTTGTTCTCCATTGTTCTAGTGGGGTTCTTTCCTTTTCTTCTCCTTCTGCTTGGGTTGTTGTCTGTTCTGTTCGGGTCGTGCCTTGTCCTTCTTTCCTTGCTCGCCTGCCTGGCCAGTGGGTGTGCATAGGGGTTGTCATTGGTGCATCCATGTTTCTCTCTTCTTCTGGTTTCTCCTTCTGCGTTTCACTGCATCCCTCTTTCTACTCCATTTTTATAGAGGTTCGGTTTTTCATTTTCTTTTTCACACCTTACCTTCTCTTCCTTGTCCTCTCCCACTTTTCTCCTCGCTCTGCTTTTTTTGCTCTTTTTTTTGACGTTCTCTCTGTAACTCCGTCGTTTCTTCCTTGCTATCTGTCCCTTTTCTCACCCGCTATATTTCATCACATATTGCTTTTGTTCTTCTGTTGTATACATATGTTTTACAGACTTAAAAGCTGCATTTGACTCTGTCCCACGATCTACACTAGGGAGAAAACCTGCTGGATGAGGCAACCTCTGAGCTGTGAAATCGTCCGCTCTGCAATCAATTGCAGCACAGGGAATAGGCTGTGAATGGCAATCGGTATTTCATCACATGTGGTGCACTGACAAGTTATCAAGTTATCAAGATTAAGCAATCATCTTGTTTGTTTAAGAGTGACTGGGAACAGGGTGTGCATGTGAGTTTCCTTTTTTTAAATGGATCATCACATTGAAGTTCAAAGCAAAACAATTTGGGGCAGAAAACTAAAGGAGGCGCAGCCCCATAGCTCATAGAGAGGATCCACCCCTGGGTTTTAAAGCTCTATAAATATCTGCGCTTTTTATTTGATAAAGTTTCTTCCAAAAGTAATTTTAATGTTTTGAAAACAAAAACATTATCTTCAATATTTGCTTTTAAGTCACTACGAAATTCATTAAGAAGCCAATCATATGATCATCTTCTCAAAGTCATTGAGGCCAAGCTGCTTCCGACTATTACTTATGGCTCACCTATCATCAAGAGAAAGGATGCCAGATTACTGGAGTTATTGTTCGTTAAAGCCTGCAAGCATGCTTTTGGAATCCCAGAATCAATAGGCCAAGCTGAAATCTGCATGAAGTTTGGTCTCCGAAGGCAAGGGGCAATTTCAAAATGTATGAATTTGCTGTCTCTATCAGAAGCTGGCTCCTTAGCAAATAATAGCTGATACGAAATAAATAATTCTGCATATGCTGGAGCTTGACGATCCTACATAGCATTGGGTCTCCAAAGCTTCGATCTTCAGTTAGGGTTGTCTGAAATGATTAAGTCTTGTTTTAAACAGTTTTAAAACAGAAAGATCCAAGTTAACTCGCTAATTGCGGATAAGGAGACCGTAGCTGCAAAGAACCATGCGTGGACAGTGATTCATAGTAGGCATATCACGTGCGATTCGCCCCACAAACTTTGCCCCCCCTCTCTAACCAAAAAAGGCACCATACCAGTGGGTGGTCTTCACTGCGTAGTCTTTATTAATTCTCATAAAGCCATCTTTATTTGTTGATGCCCTGTCAACATTCGACCAACTTTTATTACCAAAACAACACACATTGAAAAACATTGTGTTAAGCGATATTCATTTGAACCACAGGTTACAGTATTTACAATTCAGGATCTCCAGAGCCCTCGGGAGGCGGGTTGTACCAGCAGGACACAACCCACCTCCATTGCTTCCATTTGAGGTAATTACCCGTCGTCTACCCCCTAGACGCGGCCACCAGGGCACTGCTTTGCGCCTTTTACTGCGCACCAGCTCTCACAAAGTTGCTTCCTCCAAATACAGGCATCTCGGGTAGGGCCGGAGAGTCCAGGACCACCAGCAGGACGGCCCCCTCTCCCGCCAGCCCGGAGCCCCATGGACTGCCCTCCCTGTTCCAGGTTTAGGCCAGTCCCCGCCAAAAGGAGTCCCCGCCATTTTCCTTGCCCGGGACCCCGCCAGTTCTACCTTTGAACACAGGGATGGGTGGGTGGGCAACTTGCTTCTGGCTGCTACCCGCTGGGCTCCCGAGGCAAGAGAACAAAGAGGGCTTCTCCCTCGTGTCCAGGGCTCTTATCACTTTCCCAAGAGGGGAGGGGTTGTGCCACCTGCGTAACCTAAGTGACGCTCTACCAGCCTGCCCTGCCTCCTCATATTCCCTTGTGACCCCTCCCATTCCCCTTAAACAGTGGTACACTGTACCAGCCTCTCTCTAGCTCCACGCCCGAATGCCACTAAAGGCCCCCCTCCCCTAGGCGCGGGGGGGGCCTCTCATAGTAGGCATATCACGTGCGATTCGCCCCACAAACTTTGCCCCCCCTCTCTAACCAAAAAAGGCACCATACCAGTGGGTGGTCTTCACTGCGTAGTCTTTATTAATTCTCATAAAGCCATCTTTATTTGTTGATGCCCTGTCAACATTCGACCAACTTTTATTACCAAAACAACACACATTGAAAAACATTGTGTTAAGCGATATTCATTTGAACCACAGGTTACAGTATTTACAATTCAGGATCTCCAGAGCCCTCGGGAGGCGGGTTGTACCAGCAGGACACAACCCACCTCCATTGCTTCCATTTGAGGTAATTACCCGTCGTCTACCCCCTAGACGCGGCCACCAGGGCACTGCTTTGCGCCTTTTACTGCGCACCAGCTCTCACAAAGTTGCTTCCTCCAAATACAGGCATCTCGGGTAGGGCCGGAGAGTCCAGGACCACCAGCAGGACGGCCCCCTCTCCCGCCAGCCCGGAGCCCCATGGACTGCCCTCCCTGTTCCAGGTTTAGGCCAGTCCCCGCCAAAAGGAGTCCCCGCCATTTTCCTTGCCCGGGACCCCGCCACAGGGCGAGGAGCCAACTGGCGCTCTCGCCCTCCCCCCAAGGCTGCTTCACCTTCCAGATCTAGCGCCAAGGCCCCCCATATAGTGTGGATGAACCATTTCAACACTGCATTGTACAAATGTAGCCCATCTGCCAGGCGCAAAACCTTTTTGACTCATGTATCATAGTATGCCTAATGGGGTGTATTGGCAAGCCTGCCAACAACTTCCCCCTCCTCCCGATTCCATTTACGCACTCACTTGTCCGCCGCCTTTTTTGGCGCACTGTCGCCTCAAACATGACGGGGGAGTACCTCCAATCAAATTTTTTGATGGTGCCCGGCCGGGAGCTGCTTACCCCTGAGAATGTAGAAAAGAATGCCTACTTAACCCTTCTTCCGCCCACCGGAACATTGCTATTTCCGCCTGCAAGACTCACCAACACGTCCGGGATGGGCATGCCCTCATTAAGCGCTCCCTGTAAATGGGCCGTGAGGTCCCCCAACCCTATCCAATGATGATGAATTCTCTCCAACCTGTGCGCTCTCCCTTTCCTGGATGCACCGAAAATCGTACCTGCTGGGCTTATACAAGAATTACTACACCAGCCGTCCCACACCTCCGCATGTGGTCTGACATACAGGTCCAACAAGCTGACCTCCTCCCACTTTCGATGGTTCTGCGCACCCCCTCAGTCCTCACCAACGACTGCTGATGCTTAAAACCATATTCACCCAGCATACTGGTAACTGGCAAGCTAAGTACCGCTATCCTACTGATCACTGACTGTTTAGCAATCCCCCACATTGCCTGTGTGTATTTAATTCTGCCTCCTGTTACTGGTATGAGCATATGAATTGCCTTAACCCATTCTATGCTAATTGCGATGCACCCCCTCGGTCCTCAACCAGGACTGCTGACACAAACGTAAGGAGCAACCCAGCCTGTCTGTGACTGACAACATAAGTACAGGTACCCCAATAATGAATTTGTCAGCCATTCCACACATTGCCTGTATTTTATGCCACAAAACTCTGCCACCTATTATTGGGATGAACCCTTCAAATGCCTTACCCACTCCACGTTAATTGTGCTGCGCACCCCGTGCCCTTATACAGGACTATGCCAACTTGTATTGAGACATCCCTGCTAATTGTTCTGCGCCCCTTAGTCCTCACCCAGGACTTCCCCACCTGTTATTGGTATGAGCCTTTCAAATGCCTTACCCACCCCATGTTAATGAATTTGTCAGCCATTCCACACATTGCCTGGGTATTATGCCACAAAACTCTGCCACCTATTATGGGGATGAACCCTTCAAATGCCTTACCCACTCCACGTTAATTGTGCTGCGCACCCCGTGCCCTTATACAGGACTATGCCAACTTTTATTGAGACATCCCTGCTAATTGTTCTGCGCCCCTTAGTCCTCACCCAGGACTTCGCCACCTGTTATTGGTATGAGCCTTTGAAATGCCTTACCCACCCCATGTTAATTGTAATGCGAACCCGCAGTCCTCACCGAGGACTTCTCCACCTGGTAGTGGGCCGAGCCTTTAAAATGCCTTACCCACTCCATGTAAATTGTGCTGCACTCCCTCAAGCTTCACCCAGGACTGCTGACTCTTAAAAGGAAAAGAACAACCCAGCATACACGTAACTGGCCATTTCAGTGCACCCATCCTACTATTGATTTTGTTAGCAACTCCCCTCATGGCCTGTGGAGTAGGTCACCCATAACACACTACTTGTTATTAGTATGCTTCAGATATCCATACCGATTTGGATTCCCTGATGAGTCCTTCCCTGGCATGGCCAAGTCCCCTACATCCACAACGTCAGCCACCACTTCCAGATATGCGCAGTTTCCTCCTTACAGGAGACGTTGGAAAGCTTTGTAGTTGTACAACTATTCTTACATAGCCAGAGCGATAATTTTATTTCCTTCCAACTGGTATTAGGCAACTCAGGTAATTAATGCATGCTCGAGCGAGCTTTTAAGCCTCCTTGCTGTCTGATGCATAAGCCACTGTGCTACTTACATTTGACTTCCTCTACTTCACTCTCACAAGGAATGAATGAGCATCAATGGTGCGCCGCTAAACTGCCCTCATTCCTTAAGTCTAACATATTAGAATTAGACGCTATCTTTCTATCACGACTGTCCTAAAACCAGGGTGCTTACCTGACACTCCTGTTCCTGGTCCTAGTTAATGTACCATTGAAACACTTCGGAACATCTTCTGAGTTGCTCAAGAATTCCAACTCGCTGCCCGCAACCATTGGCTTAACCCCAGAAGCAATAAATCCACCCTGGGCAAATAGCCTCTGCCGCCAACTTAGACTGCTATGGTAACTTAGGCAATTCTTCTGTGCAGACCTTAAAACTGTAATCCCGTTGCTGGTACTCCCCAGCCCGGACTAAGGGAGCCACATCATATCTGATGCCCCCCCCCCCCAAGCATACTCGCCTCACCAGAGTGCAGTGACCAGTTCCTCCACTTCTTCTATTTCTTTCACCCTACCCTGTTTTCCCACTGAAACCAAGAACCAATTTAAATGTGCAGACATCACTCAGACCCCCATGATGCTATGCCCTCCTACTTGGCTGAAAACATCTGGCATTAAATAGTTATCGAGAAACTCTAACTTAGACCTGCTGGATCCATCCGATCTTAAAACTTTATACACAAGCATACTGTGGCAGTGCCCAAGGGAACTGGAACACCATTTCCACAGATATGCACACCCCCGAGTCTTGCTGCTTTCCACCTGGCAATGGGTTCTAAAGCCCCGCGCCCCTGACCTGGGTAGCTGCGAGCCCACCTCCTTCAGGGTGTTCAGTTTTTTATTTATTTATTTATTTATTTATTTATTTATTATTATTTTTTTTTTGCTGCCTCTTTGTTGTAGTCCATGTGAAGCTGTAGCTTTATGTCGCGTTAAGATCCCTTCTCTGCGGGACTCCCCCGCCCCATCAAATGGGAACATTACTTGAGCCCCTCGTCCTCTCTCTGTACATTGAACTACAGTCCGCTTAAGCGGGAGCACCATCCTGAATTATGCCAGCATCTTTCACGGTACATGAACCAGTGACATATTCCCATAAGGGGAAGCAAGTAGCCACGATTGTTATGTGTCTCACAAGGAGTCAGCACAAAAGATTAATGTAAAACCTGTCAAACCAGTTCTTTTTTTTTTTTTTTTTTTTTTTTTTTGCGTGCGGCACTACACCCTGTCTTGTAGCTAATTAAAACCCCTTTTTGCGTTAGCACCCTGAAAACTCCCTCACTCGGTCAAAGCACTGAGCAGCAGCGTTATTTGTAACATAATGAGACTGATCTAACCATACCATCTCCCGGTCTGTGTTAACAAACATCATGCCGGCCTGTCAACAAGAACGAAAAGCACTCCGACCCAAGCAGCCAAAACCTGGGATGAGCCAGATGCAAGGTTCCAAAGCGTTTTATATGAGCCCCATCCATGTTTAATATGTAAAGCAATGAGTGCCAGGGCCCCAGCCCCTATGCGTGGGGGGCCTCTCAGGAGAGATTACACAGCTTTAGAGAAATGCCACAAGCCCGCTGGGCTCCCGAGGCAAGAGAACAAAGAGGGCTTCTCCCTCGTGTCCAGGGCTCTTATCACTTTCCCAAGAGGGGAGGGGTTGTGCCACCTGCGTAACCTAAGTGACGCTCTACCAGCCTGCCCTGCCTCCTCATATTCCCTTGTGACCCCTCCCATTCCCCTTAAACAGTGGTACACTGTACCAGCCTCTCTCTAGCTCCACGCCCGAATGCCACTAAAGGCCCCCCTCCCCTAGGCGCGGGGGGGGCCTCTCATTCTCATCAGAGACTGGGAATTGAGCCATATGTGACACTTACTTTCCATTGCGTATGAGGAACACATTTTTAAAATGATGACTTGCCAGATATCCTGCCAAGGTCGGCACGCCAAAATGGATTCAGCAATGGTCATCCAAAGATTGTAGACTTTGTGGCACTCACAAGACACTTTATTGTATTTTGTATGTATCCGCCCAAACCTGCTTAATGCACGTTGTGTATTTTTAAAACCTTCATTTCTAGATGCAGGGGTGAGGTTTACTCGTCACACCTTCATTCTATGCTTATCAGGTGTTTCAATTCCACTAACTTGTCAGTTGATAACATTTCTGACCATTGCAGAAAGAATGTTTGCATCTTTACCATAAGCACTATACATTATTCCCATTTTGGAGAGCCGGCTGAACCTACAGTGAAAGTATGTTTAAACACAAAAAAACATTCAACATTTTTATTTATTTGTTATGAGTGTCATGTCTTTCATATTCTTCTTCCATGGTGTTCAGGCTGTTTATGCACCGAGAACGTATTATTGCTTCTGCCTGAATAGATCATAGGTCATACTATTGGTCAATTAATGTTTATATATTGTATAAAAGGACACTGCACTTTGAACTACCCAGTATGGCCCATTGTTGCTTTTGGATAAAAGCAGTATTCTTTGTACATAACCACTTGGCACTTTGATGTACTGTATGGTTCTTCTGTGGGAGCTCTATTTTAAACGCTGTTGGTTTTTTTAAGGTAGGTTTTAATTGCATAGCAGTATATTCCCTGTTATAAGCATTAGCCACTTTAAAGTAACCTGTACGGTTTTATTCGGGCTAGGATAAATGCAATCTTATGTCCAACTTTGATGAATTTCTATGCATATAGGATTTATTTAAATTGCAGTATGTGCTTTGTTATTCAAATTGAAGTATGTCCTTTGTTATAAGGGTATACAGACATAATATTGATTCAAAAATATAGAATGACACAAATATCGAAGTAAAAATATAGAATGGACAAAATATCGAATGGACAGAATATAGATGTGAAAAATATCGTTTTGAAGGTAAGTAATTTAATATCGATTTTTAAAGTAAAGAAAGTTAAAATATCGAAGTATATAATATAGTAATTAAGATATATCGAATTTTTAGTAATATCGAATTTTTTAAGTGTATTTTTTATGTTATTTAATTTTTGTGTAATTTAATTCTGTAGCGGGTTGTGGGTTTACAGGGGAATAGGGTGGGAAGTAATTTAATTGTAACTAATTAAATCTGTTAATTTATTTATTGGTATTTATTTTGAATTAATTGTTAATTCATTATTCATTTGTAATTAATTAATTTTTAATTGTTAATTATTTTTTAATTGTTAATTAATTTTTCTTAATTGATTAATTGATAATTATGTTAATTTTATTAATTTATTTTCTGTAGCGGGTTGTCGGTTTATAGGGGAATAGGGTGAGAAGTAATTTAATTGTAATTAATTATGTTAATTTATTTATTGGTATTTATTTTGAATTAATTGTTAATTCATTATTAATTTGTAAATAATTAATGTTTAATTGTTCATTCATTTTTAATTGGTAATTAATTTGTATTAATAGGAAATTAATTTGAATAACTAATATTTATTTGTTTGATTATTCATTACATAATTTTAAATTTGTAATTTAGTTTAATAATTTTTTTATTGGTATTGATATTTAATTTATTTGTATTAATATATTAAATGTTTACTTTCCCTACTGTTAAACTCACTAGAGTGGGCATAGTCATTTTTACCCCTATGCTATCCAACGCTTTCCCTACTGTTGCACCCTCTGGAGTTGGATTAGTAATTTTTACCCCTACGCTTTCCCTACTGTTGCACTCTCTGGAGTGGGAATAGTAATTTTTACCCCTACGCTATCCAACGCTTTCCCTACTGTTGCACTCTCTGGAGTGGGAATAGTAATTTTTACCCCTACGCTATCCAACGCTTTCCCTACTGATGCACTCTCTGGAGTGGGATTAGTAATTTTTACCCCCGCGCTTTCCAACGCTTTCCCTACTGTTGCACTTCCTGGAGTGGGAATAGTAATTTTTACCCCTACGCTATCCAACGCTTTCCCTACTGTTGCACTCTCTGGAGTGGGAATAGTAATTTTTACCCCTACGCTATCCAACGATTTCCCTACTGTTGCACTCTCTGGAGTGGGAATAGTCATTTTCACCCCTACGCTATCCAACGCTTTCCCTACTGTTGCACCCTCTGGAGTGGGAATAGTAATTTTTACCCCTACGCTATCCAACGCTTTCACTACTGTTGCACCCTCTGGAATGGGAATAGTAATTTTTACCCCTACGCTATCCAACGCTTTCCCTACTGTTGCACCCTCTGGAGTGGGAATAGTAATTTTTACCCCTACGCTATCCAACGCTTTCACTACTGTTGCACCCTCTGGAGTGGGAATAGTAATTTTTACCCCTACGCTATCCAATGCTTTCCCTACTGTTGCACTCTCTGGAGTGGGAATAGTAATTTTTACCCCTACGCTATCCAACGATTTCCCTACTGTTGCACTCTCTGGAGTGGGAATAGTCATTTTTACCCCTACGCTATCCAACGCTTTCCCTACTGTTGCACCCTCTGGAGTAGGAATAGTAATTTTTACCCCTACGCTATCCAACGCTTTCACTACTGTTGCACTCTCTGGAGTGGGAATAGTAATTTTTACCCCTACGCTATCCAACGCTTTCCCTACTGTTGCACTCTCTGGAGTGGGAATAGTAATTTTTACCCCTACGCTATCCAACGCTTTCCCTACTGTTGCACCCTCTGGAGTGGGAATAGTAATTTTTACCCCTACGCTATCCAATGCTTTCCCTACTGTTGCACTCTCTGGAGTTGGAATAGTAATTTTTACCCCCATGCTATCCAACGCTTTCCCTACTGTTACACCCTCTGGAGTGGTAATAGTAATTTTTACCCCTACGCTATCCAACGCTTTCCCTACTGTTGCACCCTCTGGAGTGGGAATAGTAATTTTTACCCCTACGCTATCCAACGCTTTCCCTACTGTTGCACTCTCTGGAGTGGGAATAGTAATTTCTACCCCTACGCTATCCAACGCTTTCCCTACTGTTGCACCCTCTGGAGTGGGAATAGTAATTTTTACCCCTACGCTATCCAATGCTTTCCCTACTGTTGCACTCTCTGGAGTGGGAATAGTAATTTTTACCCCTACGCTATCCAACGCTTTCCCTACTGTTGCACTCTCTGGAGTGGGAATAGTCATTTTTACCCCTATGCTATCCAACGTTTACCCTACTGTTGCAGTTGCTGGAGTGGTAATAGTACATTTTATCCTCTTGCTATACTACAGTAAAAATATTGTATATTTTTAATTAATATTATGTTTATATATATATGTGTTAAAAAATCAAATTGTATTTTTATTTTTTTGAACTTAAATTAATTATTTAATAATGTTTGTTATTTAAGTATTTTGAAGTATGTTTTAATTAATTATAGTTATTATTTCATTAATTTTAATTACTTTTAAGATATTTAAATAAATTCGATATTTTGACTAAGTATATATTTTTGACTCGATATTTTTGTACTTACCTGTTTGTAGATAGGACTTCAATATTTTGTCTTTCTATATTTTTTCTTCAATATTTTTTTCATCTATATTTTGTATTCTATATTTTTTCAGTGATCCGTTATAAGCACTTGGCACTTTGGACCCATGGGAATGGATCACTGTAGGCTAGGACAAGTGCAAACTTATTTTTTTTAACCTTGATTTTTACTCAGTCCCTGCACAAACAGCCTCACTTGCAAAAACTGGGTCAAAAAGCTGACGTCCACCTAGGGGCTCTCCAACGACTTTATTTCTCCACTGGCAAAAACACTTCTCTTCTCTTTTACAGGTCAATAGTTCAAAGATCCCCTCCGTCTTATCATATGCAATAGAACATATTCCAATAAATGAATGGAAAGAACTTGACATCAAAGAAGGGAAAATCCTTCGGAAACTAACCAGGATGTCGCTAGCTGTGCCGGTCCAAGCTCTTCGGCTAGAATTGTCGCTAGTCAGTTCCATCGCTAGAGGGATCACAAACATATTAAGATGGGCATATAATTTGGTTCACGCTGATCAAGGAACTTTAAGAGCACTGTTAAAAATTGAGACACTTGAGCAAGAATCTCCGAAGTATGTGTTTTGTAACAACCTATTCACCATTTTTAAACTATCATCAGTTACTTTGGATATGTTTAAATCTTGGTCACCAGCTCAACTGATACTTTTCTTAAAACACCTAACACCAAGGCTAAGCATTAACCTTGACATCTAACATTGTTCCGAACTCTCAACGTATAAACAGTACGCGGAGCACAATAGTTTTTAAAAAGAATGCAATATATCCTTTTCAATTTAAATCACGGAGTTAGGCGAAGCATTATTCAACTACGGCTTGGGATACTACCCCTGAAATCATACACTTTTAAGTGGTTCCCAAAAGAAAGAGGGTCAAATCTCTGCGACTTATGTCTAGGTGGGGTGCAAGATTTAGAACACGTACTCTTTGCCTGTCCAAATAAGTCGGTAGTAGCAGCAAGGAATAGATATGTAACACCGATCAAAACCAAATGTAATATTAACTCTGTCCAGAATCTGATTTCCCTCTGTAAAGCACCACCTAATGAATTTGTGTGTATTAACATGTACAACTTTTTAAAATCATTTTTACTATTATATTAGATCGATAATTTTGTTAGTAAAACTGTAATTTTTATTGCCAAACATTTGTTGTTCTTGGAAGAGAACTGAATCAAATAAATTATTTAATTTCATTTTAACCTTGATGATTTTTTATGTATATGGTCCATGTAAGAATACTTTATGGAAAACAGTTGGATATGTACTGTAAAGTATCATTTTGTGATGATTTTTATTAATCAGACAATAAAAGGTTTTGACATAAATTTTTGTGAAATAAGCATTTGAAAAGGGTGCCACTGGGCATGAAAGGGTTAGATGTTTCTATATCCCTGCTGTTTCGGGTTGCAATTTAGTGGTCCATGACTCTTTTGAAACATATCTAGTTTATCTTACAAATGTAATTGGCTTGTGAATGTCTCTTTAGAATTATTTTCCACCATCTTATAAATCACAAATTGATTTTAGATCACATCTTTCACGCTGTGAAAAAAAATACAACATGAAAGGGGACACACTATAACAAGGGCTTGATCCCAGAGCAGTGGTAGGGAAGACCAAGATGCGAGGAAAATGTGAGTAACAGACCAGGAAAAAAGATTCATAACTGTGTGTAATTTGGCACTCAAAATGCAATCGAGAGAGTTGCCATTTTAAGTAGTGGATTTGTGTGACATTTTGAGGACAATAAAAAGTCTGGTTTGATTTGCGAGTTTCTCAGAGGGTTAAAAAAAAGAAGCAGGGAGAGAGGAGCCACGCACGCATCCAAGATGGCCACGTGAGCTCTTAGCTCCCGAGACCCGAGCCGCCTCCGGACTCATCCTGGTAACCATCCTTTGCCCCTCACTGAGAATTCAGCGTAGGAAGGGAAGTGCCGCTTGACGCTCCGATTCGCGTCTCGCTCCGGTGCGGCGACCCGAGGAAAAGTCACCCGCAAGGTGTGAGGTGAGGCATACTTGCTGGCGAGCCGGGGTCTTGGGTGTTTCCCGACCCCGGCCGCAAGTGAATAAAAACAGGGCCGGCCCCGCGAGTGGCCCGTGTCCCCTGTTGCTTGGATGGGGCTTTGATCGCAACGCGATCCACTGGGCATTGTCAGATGCCAGTAACTGTCTCCGCGTTTACAGGATATTGGAGCGTGAGCAGTGTGGCTCCCGGGAGTGAGGATTGCGGAGATACACCGCGGCCCGGTCTCGGCAGGCAGCGGCTGGTGCGGTGTCTGCGGGGACCGAGTGGCGGGTCGGGTGCCCTGCAGTGGGTGCCTGTGATTGCGCTCTCTGCCCGCGGAGGCCCTGCTTGGAGTGGTGGATGCGGTGCACCCCTGGGACTTTGTGAAGTGGTGCCCGGCAGAAACAGGACCTGGTTGTGTTACCTGTGAACACCGGCATGAGTGGGCGGTAGTGAGGACCGGTGCGACTGACTTGGGAGCCCAATGGCCCGATCTGAGCGTGGACTGTGGTGTCGGTAGTTCTTGCTAAGGCAAGTTGGCAAGCACACTGGTATCATACTGGCGGTTGTTGGCGGTATCAGAGGCGTTCTTGTACTTACCCAAATGAGAATCGTGGTCAGTGTCGCATGCTGCCCGGACATTTCTGCGCATGGAGGAAAGGCTACTGAATAAGGTGACTGTAGTGACCGGGTGCTGCACTCTGAGTATAACTAACAAAACGGTATCGGAGGGCTAAAGGGACATTTAAAGACCCGTCTAAGTTCTATCCCCTTGAAGGAACAACATGAACAACAAACAAACTTAGAGGTCTAAATCAGAAACCTGATCGGAATATCTTTCAAAATACCTTCATGTCTAAAAAGTACAACAAGATAAAGAAGTGGCTAACAGTTATGAACAACAGACCAAATCGCCAAGAAAAGGGCCACCGGTAATTGCTAATCAAAACCCATTATGGATTCCCATCAATAACTTGTATGGATCAATGTTTTCATTTGGTAATCCTGCCAGGGTATTCTGTCTCTTGATCATTGAGACATACGGCATACCCCCATCTTTGGCATGAGGTAATGACCTACAATTACTAGATTAGACCAAATGATGATGATCTGATGGGAAAGTGCAGTGCAAAAAAATTAAGATGAATGTGATGGTTAAAACAGGAAAGGGAGCTTTAACAAAAATTACTTTATTGGGCATAAGCCCCTTCCTTGTTAAAAACAAGAACAGTGCAACAACATAAACGCAGTTTAAACAAATAGCTGCAAGAGGACCAACATGTTTCAGCCTATTATGGGAGGAAACCCAAGGCTTTCGTCAGGGTCTCTGTTCTCAAAGAATGCTACTGCCAAATTAGTGAGAAACGTGTGAAAAAATTATAGTAAAAAACACACAAGTAAACTAATAACAGTAAAGGAAATATTTCTCCTATATCTGTTTCAATTCCTCCTTGGCACCTGGTGTGATCTACAACAACAAAAACATATGTGGACCCTTATTAGGTTCAAAGGTCTGTTAAAAACGGTAATCTATTCATTAGTGTTCAAGATTTTCAAGTACTCACCCAGTGTGCCCGGGGAAAGGACCTCACCTCTTCCTGGACCTGGCTCAGGTAAATGTGAGACCCCGCTCTGTAAGGACAAGACAACCCCTACACTTAGTATAGATAGAGCGAGCCCTTTTTACCCTGCTCTCTCTATTAATAATGCTTGGGGTGCACCAATGTGTCTTGCACGTAGAGCCTGACTTCCTGGTATAAACTTATCACCCAAGAGAGTCTTCGCACCCACATACAACTTTCTAGCTAGACTTTACAAAAATATTTTAGCATATGTAGTTTAAATAAACTCAAAAAATGATTGCCAATACAGCAAAAAGACCTTTTGTCCCCTATTCAAGGCTGACAGATAAAAGGGGCCAAACTTTTAATGAGACAACCATGAGGTAGTTGGCTTGTTTATCACTATTTAATGTTAACCAAGTCCTCATAAAACAAGTGCCAAAAAACAGCCCAGACTGATTCTAGAGCCTACCTGTCCGTCGTTGTCCCAAACGATGACTGAGTCAGGGGGAGGCATTGCGCTGCTCGAAAGAGCCTCTATTTCATACGTTGAGACCAGCTTAACTCGCGTACTCTCGCGAGATTTTGATGGACTACAGAATGATGTCACCAGACCAGGAAGGAGTAGTTTTAACCAACCGCAGCCTGATGTTATTTAAACATAGTGTTGGAAATAGCAAACAGAAAAGGGAAACATTTCGTAAACTCTACAGGATGATGTCACCAAACCAGGAAGGAATAGTTCAAAGCAACCCCAGCTTAACTCGCGTAATCTCGCGAGATTTTGACGGACTACAAAATGATGTCACCCGACCAGGAAGGAGTAGTTTTAACCAACCACAGCCTGGTTGTATTTAAACATTGTGTTGGAAATAGCAAACAAAAAAGAGGGAAACATTTCCTAAGCTCTACAGGAAGGGTTAGGAAAAACAGATTGCGTATACCGGGATTATAGTTGTTAAAGCAAACAGTGTTTACCGATGACATCTTTAATCGCGTGCTCTCGCGAGATTTCAAACAGACTACAGGATGATGTCACCAAAACAGGAAGGAGTAGTTCTAAAGCAACCCCAGCTTAACTCGCGTACTCTCACGGGATTTTGGACGGACTACAGGGTGATGTCACCAAACCAGGAAGGAGTAGTTCCAACCAACCACAGTATCAAGAATGGTACAAACCCCAGATCTTATGAAATAGGAGCAAACTACAGAGTAATGTCCCTCAAATAACAGCTATAGTTAAACAGAAAATAAGCTCAGCTATATGCACTCAACAACTATCGTCTCTTGCATCTTCTGAAAGTTATAAAGACACTTAGTATGGTAGTCTTATAGGTATAATAGAATGCTGCAAACACGTTATAGTGATAAAATAACTCCAACTGTTAAGAACAACATGGAGTGGAATCACATCTTACTGACAGGGTGGTCATAATCATTGTAAATTGAACCACGGAATATCATCGTTGAGCCCAATCCTGTCAGTGCGTAATTTGAAGACCCATTTCTGTTCCTTATAAAATAGGAATTTTGATATATCACTTATATGTGATGGAATAAACGGTTTCTCAAGAACAACCCACATAAAATCTGTTTCACTGTGGTTGTGTTGTAAAAAATGTTTAGTTAATCTTGAGACATCTTTTCTGCAACGAAACGTGCTTTTATGTTCTTGCATCCTCACTCGCACCTTCCTGGTGGTCATGCCTATATAGCATAAATTACACGGGCATGTGATTTGGTAGATCAGGTTAGTGCTGTTACAGTTAGTAAAGTGTCTCAACTGCCAAGGGTGGTCGGTGCCTATGTCGATGCTTGTTGTCTTGGTCGTTAAAGGACAGACCGAACATCCCCCACATGGATGGTGTCCCATTACGGGAGGTAAGTCCAACAAAGTGCCCACCTCTCTGGTAGAAGTTTCTCGAGGACGGGTGTGTATCAGGCGGTCCCTTAGATTGCCCGACCTCTTAAATGCAAAAAGGGGAAACTCAATCTTATCATTGCTACTGTTTAGTATGCGCCAACGACGCCTAATGATTTTCTGGATCCAATTGGATTTAGTATTATAGGTAGTAACCAGAGTCAGGCGATCCAGTTTGGTCTTCTCTCCTTTCGGTTCAAGAAGTGCCTCACGATGATTGCTGGCTGCACGTTTCAACGATTGTGTGATGAGTTTCCTAGGATAATGTCTATTGGTTAGCTGTTCCGATAATTCCTCTGCATGATGTGCAAAAGTTTCTGGAGTTGAACAATTCCGCCGAACTCGGAGGAATTGCCCAAAAGGCAAATTATCGCGTAGGGATTTGGGGTGCTGACTCTCGTATAGGAGTAGCGAATTTCTTGCCATCGGTTTTCGATACAATTCACTTTCGAGACCAGTCTCCGTCGTGTAGATGGAGAGGTCCAGAAAGGAAACCTTCTCTTTGCTTGTTTCAATGGTAAAGTGTAAGAAATCGTTCTGATTATTCAGCCACCGATGGAAGTTTGTAACTGAATCTATGTCCCCTCTCCACACCACTAGAACATCATCTATATAGCGTTTCCACCACAATATAGACGAGAAAAAGAGGTTAGTTGGATTTAACACTGTTGTCTGTTCGAACATATGGACATACAGGTTTGATAACGAAGGAGCAAAAATGCTGCCCATGCTCGTCCCTGAGACTTGATGGTATACCGTGTCTTCGTACCTGAATTTTTTTTCTTTCATAGCTATGGTGGCTAAAGACATAATGAAAGGTACAGGGGTGATAGAGTCAAGTTCAGTGTCACCCAGGATGGATCTGATGGTCTCCAAAGTCTCATCCTGGGGGATCGAGGTATACAGGGACTCGACATCTAGGGAGACTAGATAGTCTGTCTCCTGGTTGAAAGGGATATCCGGGATCACCCTCAGGACATCTGTGGTATCTTTCAGATAAGTAGGCATAGTGCGCACTATTGGTCTGAGGAAGTGATCTACAAAAGCCGAAAGGGGCTCTAGAACTGATCCTTGGCCAGAAATAATAGGCCTCCCTGGTGGTGGTCTCTGAGGTTTATGCACCTTAGGTAAGGTGTAGAAGTAGGGCATAATGGGATGTTGTGTCTGTAAAAATTGGGACTCTAAAGGAGTTATCCAACCTTCTGTTAAGGCTTCCTCTGTTAAGAATTTAATCTCATTCATTAGTCTTGGGGTAGGATCTATAGTGAGTGGCTGGTATGCATTGGTGTTACTCAGCTGTCGAAGGCATTCAGTCCTATAAGTCTCCACATTTTGTAGTACAATCGATCCCCCTTTGTTGGCAGGCTTGATAATTACTGAGGAATCCTCAGTTAATGTTTTCAAAGCTTGTCTCTCCATTCTGGACAGATTATTATAGCCAGACTTAGGGGAGATCCAGATTTTTTCAATGTCATCTTTGACCGCCTGTTCAAAGGTGAACACTTGGGACGGTATGGCATGTGTTGGAGGTAGGAAAGTAGATTTGGGTCTTAGGCCGGTATTGACATCTCTCTCCAAATCAGACTCCTCATTACTTCTATTGTTAAAGAAGTAATGTAGTCGCAGTTTCCGAAAAAATTGGGCTAATTCAATCTGGAGTAAAAATGGATCGCCATTATCTGTCGTCACAAAGCCCAACCCTTTATTAAGAACCACTTCTTCAATGGCAGACAAGGTTTTCTTACTTAGATTAATCACCAAACTAGTCTCAGGTTGTAAGCCTACTCCTGAGCATTCTGTCTGGTGTGGCTCCTGGTCCCGGTATGAGGACCTGCCGTATCTTCCCATTGGACCTGTGGTTGTCCTTGTGTTTGTCTTCTTTTGCCCCGAGATCGTCGGGGGCCAAACGGTAAAAAAGGCTGATTATTGTATTGTGGGTAGCCTGGAAAAGGGCCCATTGGTGGCTGGAATGGCTGCTGAAAATTGCCCGGATGTCCCCACGGTGCTGGAGGCCACCACATTTGTCCTGCCATGTTATACTGTCCTCTATGGTTCTGATATCTACCAGCCCTACCAGACCTACCTCGGCCGCCACCAGCAGGTGTTTGTGGATTGGAAGCTCCCTGGTCACTGCCAGAATCAGAGCTAGACCCAGAGTAGTTGGATCCATACATACGCCCGCTGCGACTGAAGTCGGGGGCTTTATATTTGTCACTCGTGTATGGGTATATACGTTCAAGGTTGAACTTGGCCAAGTCCTTTTTGAACTTATCTACCTTAGTCTGCAAAATGGGATCAAAAAACTCCTTGTTTGATTTATCTGACTCGTCTTTCTGTTTCTTAAAGGCTGTCGGGGTAACTGTAGCGCGGATTTGGCCCTCGAGGGTTTGTATTTCCACTAAAATGCCATCTGCCACCCGCTTGGCTGTACTGATAATTAGTATCAGCCAATCGCGGGTGCAGCGCCACGCAATCATCGACCAGTCCTTAAGAAAGGGTTTATCAGTGAGAAAAAGGCGAGGGGCATTCGTTACTATAAGCCCCGGGGGGCACAACTTGCCCTCAGATACTCTGCCATGGTGATCCCGTGTGCCTTTGTACGAGACGAGCTTTTTTGAGTGTGAGAGCTTTAGTCCAGTCATCAATGGCAGTTACAGCAGGTGCTGGTAAGGTCTCAAGAATACTGGGACACTTCTTTATCTTGTTGTACTTTTTAGACATGAAGGTATTTTGAAAGATATTTAGATCAGGTTTCTGATTTAGACCTCTAAGTTTGTATGTTGTTCCTTCAAGGGGATAGAACTTAGACGGGTCTTTAAATGTCACTTTAGCCCTCCGATACCGTTTTGTTAGTTATATATTTGAGCAGCCTCCAGCTGCGGGCTAGAATATGATGACCACATCTGGGTGAGTGGTTTTTATACCAGATTCCCTTTGGAACTGGATTTCAGACTTTCGGGTATTATACCGGTCCCTAGTTTTTCTTTGCTCCCTTCACTCTCTAAATAGCTCACAAACATGGCTGAACGCAGCGGTTTAGCCTATGATGATGCAATATACCAATCTATCTTAGACAATATGCCCAGTATTCTTGAGACCTTACCAGCACCTGCTGTAACTGCCATTGATGACTGGACTAAAGCTCTCACACTCAAAAAAGCTCATTCTCGTACAAAGGCACACGGGATCACCATGGCAGAGTATCTAAGGGCAAGTTGTGCCCCCCCGGGGCTTATAGTAACGAATGCCCCTCGCCTTTTTCTCACTGATAAACCCTTTCTTAAGGACTGGTCGATGATTGCGTGGCGCTGCACCCGCGATTGGCTGATACTAATTATCAGTACAGCCAAGCGGGTGGCAGATGGCATTTTAGTGGAAATACAAACCCTCGAGGGCCAAATCCGCGCTACAGTTACCCCGACAGCCTTTAAGAAACAGAAAGACGAGTCAGATAAATCAAACAAGGAGTTTTTTTATCTCATTTTGCAGACTAAGGTAGATAAGTTCAAAAAGGACTTGGCCAAGTTCAACCTTGAACGTATATACCCATACACGAGTGACAACTATAAAGCCCCCGACTTCAGTCGCAGCGGGCGTATGTATGGATCCAACTACTCTGGGTCTAGCTCTGATTCAGGCAGTGACCAAGGAGCTTCCAATCCACAAACACCTGCTGGTGGCGGCCGAGGTAGGTCTGGTAGGGCTGGTAGATATCAGAACCATAGAGGACAGTATAACATGGCAGGACAAATGTGGTGGCCTCCAGCACCGTGGGGACATCCGGGCAATTTTCAGCAGCCATTCCAGCCACCAATGGGCCCTTTTCCAGGCTACCCACAATACAATAATCAGCCTTTTTTACCGTTTGGCCCCTGACGATCTCGGGGCAAAAGAAGACAAACACAAGGACAACCACAGGTCCAATGGGAAGATACGGCAGGTCCTCATACCGGGACCAGGAGCCACACCAGACAGAATGCTCAGGAGTAGGCTTACAACCTGAGACTAGTTTGGTGATTAATCTAAGTAAGAAAACCTTGTCTGCCATTGAAGAAGTGGTTCTTAATAAAGGGTTGGGCTTTGTGACGACAGATAATGGCGATCCATTTTTACTCCAGATTGAATTAGCCCAATTTTTTCGGAAACTGCGACTACATTACTTCTTTAACAATAGAAGTAATGAGGAGTCTGATTTGGAGAGAGATGTCAATACCGGCCTAAGACCCAAATCTACTTTCCTACCTCCAACACATGCCATACCGTCCCAAGTGTTCACCTTTGAACAGGCGGTCAAAGATGACATTGAAAAAATCTGGATCTCCCCTAAGTCTGGCTATAATAATCTGTCCAGAATGGAGAGACAAGCTTTGAAAACATTAACTGAGGATTCCTCAGTAATTATCAAGCCTGCCGACAAAGGGGGATCGATTGTACTACAAGATGTGGAGACTTATAGGACTGAATGCCTTCGACAGCTGAGTAACACCAATGCATACCAGCCACTCACTATAGATCCTACCCCAAGACTAATGAATGAGATTAATATCTTAACAGAGGAAGCCTTAACAGAAGGTTGGATAACTCCTTTAGAGTCCCAATTTTTACAGACACAACATCCCATTATGCCCTACTTCTACACCTTACCTAAGGTGCATAAACCTCAGAGACCACCAGCAGGGAGGCCTATTATTTCTGGCCAAGGATCAGTTCTAGAGCCCCTTTCGGCTTTTGTAGATCACTTCCTCAGACCAATAGTGCGCACTATGCCTACTTATCTGAAAGAAACCACAGATGTCCTGAGGGTGATCCCGGATATCCCTTTCAACCAGGAGACAGACTATCTAGTCTCCCTAGATGTCGAGTCCCTGTATACCTCGATCCCCCAGGATGAGACTTTGGAGACCATCAGATCCATCCTGGGTGACACTGAACTTGACTCTATCACCCCTGTACCTTTCATTATGTCTTTAGCCACCATAGCTATGAAAGAAAAAATTTTCAGGTACGAAGACACGGTATACCATCAAGTCTCAGGGACGAGCATGGGCAGCATTTTTGCTCCTTCGTTAGCAAACCTGTATGTCCATATGTTCGAACAGACAACAGTGTTAAATCCAACTAACCCCTTTTTCTCGTCTATATTGTGGTGGAAACGCTATATAGATGATGTTCTAGTGGTGTGGAGAGGGGACATAGATTCAGTTACAAACTTCCATCGGTGGCTGAATAATCAGAACGATTTCTTACACTTTACCATCGAAACAAGCAAAGAGAAGGTTTCCTTTCTGGACCTCTCCATCTACACGACGGAGACTGGTCTCGAAAGTGAATTGTATAAAAAACCGATGGCAAGAAATTCGCTACTCCTATATGAGAGTCAGCACCCCAAATCCCTACGCGATAATTTGCCTTTTGGGCAATTCCTCCGAGTTCGGCGGAATTGTTCAACTCCAGAAACTTTTGCACATCATGCAGAGGAATTATCGGAACAGCTAACCAGTAGACATTATCCTAGGAAACTCATCAAACAATCGTTGAAACGTGCAGCCAACAATCATCGTGAGGCACTTCTTGAACCGAAAGGAGAGAAGACCAAACTGGATCGCCTGACTCTGGTTACTACCTATAATACTAAATCCAATTGTATCCAGAAAATCATTAGGCGTCGTTGGCGCATACTAAACAGTAGCAATGATAAGATTGAGTTTCCCCTTTTTGCATTTAAGAGGTCGGGCAATCTAAGGGACCGCCTGATACACACCCGTCCTCGAGAAACTTCTACCAGAGAGGTGGGCACCTTGTGGGACTTACCTCCCGTAATGGGACACCATCCATGTGGGGGATGTTCGGTCTGTCCTTTAACGACCAAGACAACAAGCATCGACATAGGCACCGACCACCCTTGGCAGTTGAGACACTTTACTAACTGTAACAGCACTAACCTGATCTACCAAATCACATGCCCGTGTAATTTACACTATATAGGCATGACCACCAGGAAGGTGCGAGTGAGGATGCAAGAACATAAAAGCACGTTTTGTTGCAGAAAAGATGTCTCAAGATTAACTAAACATTTTTTACAACACAACCACAGTGAAACAGATTTTATGTGGGTTGTTCTTGAGAAACCGTTTATTCCATCACATATAAGTGATATATCAAAATTCCTATTTTATAAGGAACAGAAATGGGTCTTCAAATTACGCACTGACAGGATTGGGCTCAACGATGATATTCCGTGGTTCAATTTACAATGATTATGACCACCCTGTCAGTAAGATGTGATTCCACTCCATGTTGTTCTTAACAGTTGGAGTTATTTTATCACTATTACGTGTTTGCAGCATTCTATGATACCTATAAGACTACCATACTAAGTGTCTTTATAACTTTCAGAAGATGCAAGAGACGATAGTTGTTGAGTGCATATAGCTGAGCTTATTTTCTGCTTAACTATAGCTGTTATTTGAGGGACATTACTCTGTAGTTTGCTTCTATTTCATAAGATCTGGGGTTTGTACCATTCTTGATACTGTGGTTGGTTGGAACTACTCCTTCCTGGTTTGGTGACATGACCCTGTAGTCCGTCCAAAATCCCGTGAGAGTACGCGAGTTAAGCTGGGGTTGCTTTAGAACTACTCCTTCCTGTTTTGGTGACATCATCCTGTAGTCCGTTTGAAATCTCGCGAGAGCACGCGATTAAAGATGTCATCGGTAAACACTGTTTGCTTTAACAACTATATCCCGGTATACGCAATCTGTTTTTCCTAACCCTTCCTGTAGAGCTTAGGAAATGTTTCCCTCTTTTTTGTTTGCTATTTCCAACACAATGTTTAAATACAACCAGGCTGTGGTTGGTTAAAACTACTCCTTCCTGGTCTGGTGACATCATTTTGTAGTCCGTCAAAATCTCGCGAGATTACGCGAGTTAAGCTGGGGTTGCTTTGAACTATTCCTTCCTGGTTTGGTGACATCATCCTGTAGAGTTTACGAAATGTTTCCCTTTTCTGTTTGATATTTCCAACACTATGTTTAAATAAAATCAGGCTGCGGTTTGTTAAAACTACTCCTTCCTGGTCTGGTGACATCATTCTGTAGTCCATCAAAATCTCGCGAGAGTACGCGAGTTAAGCTGGTCTCAGCGTATGAAATAGAGGCTCTTTCGAGCAGCCCAATGCCTCCCCCTGACTCAGTCATCGTTTGGGACAACGACGGACAGGTAGGCTCTAGAATCAGTCTGGGCTGTTTTTTGGCACTTGTTTTATGAGGACTTGGTTAACATTAAATAGTGATAAACAAGCCAACTACCTCATGGTTGTCTCATTAAAAGTTTGGCCCCTTTTATCTGTCAGCCTTGAATAGGGGACAAAAGGTCTTTTTGCTGTATTGGCAATCATTTTTTGAGTTTATTTAAACTACATATGCTGAAATATTTTTTGTAAAGTCTAGCTAGAGAGTTGTATGTGGGTGCGAGGACTCTCTTGGGTGATAACTTTATACCAGGAAGTCAGGCTCTATGTGCAAGACACATTGGTGCACCCCAAGCATTATTAATAGAGAGAGCAGGGTAAAAAGGGCTCGCTCTATCTATACTAAGTGTAGGGGTTGTCTTGTCCTTACAGAGCGGGGTCTCACATTTACCTGAGCCAGGTCCAGGAAGAGGTGAGGTCCTTTCCCCGGGCACACTGGGGGAGTACTTGAAAATCTTGAACACTAATGAATAGATTACCGTTTTTAACAGACCTTTGAACCTAATAAGGGTCCACATATGTTTTTGTTGTTGTAGATCACACCAGGTGCCAAGGAGGAATTGAAACAGATATAGGAGAAATATATCCTTTACTGTTATTAGTTCACTTGTGTGTTTTTTATTATAATTTTTTCACACGTTTCTCACTAATTTGGCAGTAGCATTCTTTGAGAACAGAGACCCTGACGAAAGCCTTGGGTTTCCTCCCATAATAGGCTGAAACATGTTGGTCCTCTCGCAGCTATTTGTTTAAACTGCGTTTATGTTGTTGCACTGTTCTTGTTTTTAACAAGGAAGGGGCTTATGCCCAATAAAGTAATTTTTGTTAAAGCTCCCTATCCTGTTTTAACCATCACATTCATCTTAATTTTTTTGCACTGCACTTTCCCATCAGATCATCATCATTTGGTCTAATCTAGTAATTGTAGGTCATTACCCCATGCCAAAGATGGGGGTATGCCGTATGTCTCAATGATCAAGAAACAGAATACCCTGGCAGGATTACCAAATGAAAACATTGATCCATACAAGTTATTGATGGGAATCCATAATGGGTTTTGATTAGCAATTACAGGTGGCCCTTTTCTTGGCGATCTGGTCTGTTGTTCATAACTGTTAGCCACTTCTTTATCTTGTTGTACTTTTTAGACATGAAGGTATTTTGAAAGATATTCAGATCAGGTTTCTGATTTAGACCTCTAAGTTTGTTTGTTGTTCATGCTGCACTCTGAGTCCCAGAGCACTGGATCATTGCTGATCTCTGTGGCAGGTTACCCAGTTGAGATTTGCGGCCTTCCATGCGAGAGAGGAGAGCGAGGCGACGAAACCTGACTCGGACAAGCCGGCGCCCAGGTCCTCGAAGGGGGCAAAACATGTGCAATCTAACAAACTAGATCGCTACGCGATGCCCAAGGGATCCCCGGCGGAGCCCAGGAAGACCCAGTCTGAAGGGGGAGACATACCGGACACTCTGACTGAGCCAACCCAGGCGGACGTTATGGCGGCAATCAATGGAGTTCAGTCTTCACTTGGTGGCAAAATGGAATCATTGGAAAATAAGCTGGATGCAGTCACTATAGAGTTGAATTTGATTTGGGCAGATCTTACGAAGGTAAACGAGAAGGTCAAGTCATTAGACATCAAGACGGAAAGCCTAATAGATGTTGTAGCGGAACTGCAGCGGGAGGTATGCGCCTTGAAGACGTCACGAGAAGCCACGGACCGGAAGCTGGATGATTACGAAGGGAGAGCCAGGCGCAACAACGTTCGCATTCTGGGAGTGCACAAGAAATCAGAAGGTCTGATACCGCATCTATTTGTAGAAGATATCATCCTAAACCATCTCAAGCCGAAGGGTCTTAGCAACTACTTCACTATAGAGAGGGCCCACAGAGTGCCAGGGGGAAGACCTAGACCCGGGGCGCACCCTCGACCAATGATTGCCAGAGTGCTTCATTTTCGTGACCGTGATGCCATCCTGCAGGCGGAGAGGGTGGGGACCCCACTACGATATGAGAACACGACGCTCGCCTTCTTCCCGGATTTCACCCAGACAGTTCAGAAACAGAGACACAGTTTCCTACCAGTGATGAGAAAGTTAAGGGATAGGGGGCTGCAGTATGCGATGATGTATCCGGCTCGCTTAAGAGTAGAAATGGAAGGGAAGACCTGGTTCTTCGATAATCCAGAGGTGACAGCAGACTGGATTGATAGTAAGCCCACAGGTGGAGGTGCAGAACACGAGTCCAGATCTGAGGAGGAGAGACTTGAACAGTAAGACAGGGTCCAGGGACTTATGGAAACTGGCGGAGAGGCTCGAAAGTTGGGGCAAGAACGTAACCATTCTCGTTGTTGTGAATAAAATAACTGTAAACATGGGGCACAATTGATTACTCTGGAGGCGGGGGGAGGGGCGTGGCTTTGGTTTCTTTCCCGTTACTACTTTTAGTTAATTGTTTGGGGAAGTATGGGACGACAGGCACACTGCAAGTTGGGGATGGGTATTTGCCATGCGCAGGGGTGCAGAGGGGAGGGGCGATACGGGGATGGGTTTTCTGGTTTCGTTCTTTGATTTTATTTTATGTAGAAATAATTGCATTGTTTGGGCTTTTTACATGAGGTGGCAATGTTGCAGCAGGACGCTAGTGGTGTGGGTTGAATGTCGCATGCTAGTCAGGGATCGGGGATAAGGGTACTGAGCTGGAATGTAAATGGCCTGGGTGACAGTATTAAGAGAGGGGTGGTAAATCAACTTGTTAGAAGGCACTCCCCGGAAGTGGTATTAATGCAGGAGACACACCTTATCGGTAATCGATGCATGGCCCTCCATAAAGGGGGGTATAAATTGGTGGCGCATGCTGGGTTTACATCGGGGTCCAGGGGAGTTGGTATTCTGACAAATAACTCCTTCCCTTTGGCGATTCAGGCTACATGGTCGGATCAAAGAGGCAGATATGTCGGAGTTTCGGGGCAGTTGGGGGGACGACGGTGACCTTTTTGTCAATATATGTACCACCTGACCTTCAGTCTGATACTTTCCGAGACCTGAGGGCCTTTTTTCTGACATTGCCCTTGGGCCTCCTGGTGTTGGTGGGTGATTTTAATCCAGTACTTGATGGGGGGATTGATAGATTTCCAGTACGACCGCAAAGGCCGTCACAGAGGTGGCTCCCGAACTTCCTGGAAACGTTGGGGTTGGTTGATAGCTGGCGGTTGCGTAATCCGACGCAGACGCATTTTACTCACGTATCCGCCGTGCATAATAGTATGTCTAGGTTAGATTACATATTGATACCGGCAGCTATGGCTGCTACAGTTAGAGAGGCACGGTACCTCGGCAGGGGCATCTCGGATCACTCCCCAATGTGGTTACAGATTGAGCTCGGACAGCCAGCGGTGGGCAGGGTAGCTCCGATTAGTGCGTGGCATTTGAAAGATCCCACTACCAAAAAGGAGGTTCTCCGGGTTTCGGAACGCTATTTCCTGGAAAATGTGGGTACTGTCGCTTCAGAGCAGTCTTTGTGGGAGGCATACAAGGTCGTGGTGAGGGGTGAGATCCTATCCTAGGTGGCGGGCAGGAAGAGGAAAAACCAGGTGGAGGTGGTTAGGGTAGAGGCCGATGTGATAAGATTAGAGGAAAGGGTGGCTAGATCTGCCGCTCAGGAAGACCTTCACCTATTGAAGTTAAGACAAGATGAATACAAATGCCTTGCCAGGGAGAGAGCCATTGTCCAAAATAATGCCATACAGAGTCAAATATATGAACTTGGGGACAAGGCTGGTAAGCTGATTGCTTGGCTGGAGCGTGCGGAATGGGCCTCTAGGTTAGTGCCGGAGCTAGAGGGGCTAGGATCTGACAGAATTACAGATCCGCAGGCAGTGGCAGATGAATTTTCTGAGTACTACAAAGGGGTGTACACCACAGTCGGTGGGTTTACGGAGGCAGAGAATAGTGAAATGATTAAGGATATTTGCATGCCGGGATTATCTGAAGATGGTAGGAAATATTTGGACTCCCCTTTTACTGACGACGAAGTCGCGCAGGCGATTAGAGGTATAAAATCTGGGAAGGCAACGGGCCCCAATGGGATACCAATAGAATTGTACAAATTGAATGCTCATAAAATCGCTCCATATATCCGGGCTATGTTCCTGGAGAGTAAGGAAATAGGTCAGCTTCCTTACGACCAGCGGGTGGCAAATATTGCGGTTATCCACAAGGCAGGCAAACCTAAGACATTAAGTTCCTCATACAGGCCCATCTCGCTGCTCAAAGCTGAGCCTAAGATTTTAGCGAAGGTGCTCGCCACCAGGTTGGTCAAGGTCGTCACAACCTTGATACACCCCGATCAATCCGGCTTCATGCCGCGTCGGAACACAGCTCTGAACCTGCAGAGGCTACATGGGATCCTGGGCGGTTCCCAAAAGATATTGGAGCCGGTGGTCCTGGTGTCCTCGGATGCCACTATGGCGTTTGACAGGGTCGAATGGACCTATTTGTTTGCGTTTTTGGATAAATTGGGCTATGGTTCTGAGTTTATTGGATGGGTACGGTTGATGTATGGCAATCCTTTGGCCAGGGTGGTTGTAAATAACTGTAAATCAGCCGATTTTTCTCTTGGGAGAGGCACAAGACAGGGATGCCCTCTGTCTCCGCTTCTTTTTGCTCTGGCACTGGAGCCTCTGGCGGCGTGGGTCAGATGGGATCGGTCTATACGTGGCTTGCGGTGGACGCCGGAGTGGGAGGATAAAATGTTGCTGTATGCGGAGGATATCCTGCTGTACCTCACCAACCCTTTTAAAAACGATGTGGAGTGCTGGAAAGCTCTTCCACTATCATTGCTTGGGAGGGCCGTGCTATTTAAAATGATGGCCTTGCCTCGGCTTTTATACGTACTTCAGAATACAATAGACCCAGTACCGGCATCCTATTTTAAGGAGATAGAGTCACTTCAGAGGCAGCTTCTTTGGGAAGGTAGACCACGTATAGCTTTTGTTAAACTAACGCTCCCATGGTACGATGGGGGCATCGTACTCCCGGATTTAAGGAAATACTATTGGGCCTCGCAACTTGCAGCGGTGAATCATATTGTTTATAGTCCCCCTGGGGACCCAGGCTATGCGATGGACCGCGGACAGACACCGGGTGGGGATATCATCAGGGCCTTGTATGCCTGGCCTGGTAGGTTCTCACTGGCGGGCCCGACAGCCCATGCAGTGCATGTGTGGCACGCTGCTAACAGATGTTTGGGATGGGAGGGTAGGTTGACGTTGGACACCCCCTGTTCAGCTCTGAGAGTCTTGGGAGCTTGTGGAAGTCTAAAGGATTTGACAAATGGGATCACATTGGGATCAGCCAGATTAAGAATGTTTGGGGAGGAGATAAAGTGCATACATTTGACTTTTCTCAAACAACAGTACAGTCTGCATGATAATGAGCATTATCGGTATCGACAGATTAGACATGCCCTTCTCACCATGCTTCCGGAGGCCTCTCCTCTTGAGGATCGAATGCTAGAGGGGCACATCCCGGAGAAGACTATCTCCTTAATATATAAAAAGCTTGTAAACAATATGGAAGATCCGCTGGGACGTATTAGAGCTTTGTAGGGTCAGATGGGTTGGAGTTGGACGACGAAGATTGGGTAGAGGCAGTTTCCCCCCCTAAAGTGGTTACGATTATTACAGGGCCTCGATTAGTGCATATGGGGTGAGCGGTGAGTGGTGAGTGTAGAAGAGGGTGTGGAGAACTTGCACTTTCATGCATATCCTTTGGCATTGTGTGGAAATACAAGACTTCTGGACAAGGGTTCATGACGAGATGAAAGAAGTATTGGGGGAGAAGATACGACCAGAAGCCCAGAGACGTATACTGAATGTGTGGGAACCCACGGATTTGAACGTGTATTTGAAACAATGGGTGACACTGGCGTGCATGGTGGCGAAACAAAATATTGCTCAGTTGTGGGGAGCCAGCCAGCCACCCCGAATTTCCAAGTGGGCGGAGGATTTGGACTGGTGTATGTTTAGGGAGAGGGCAGTATATGTGGCTAGGGGTTGCCCGGAGAGATGGGGGAAGATCTGGAGGGCATGGAATAATCATCATGGTGAGATATGTGCGCCCCCGGTGCGGCAGGTAGAAGCAGAAGCACAGGGTTCCACGTGATACCAATTATGTATGTATTGTTCTGTGAGAGGGACTTGGGCCCCACAACTTAAGGTCAGGATCAATGCGATGACTAGAGCAATTGCGGCAGTAAATAGCTTCGCACAGCGGCTAGGGGCAAAACCGGTAGAGGCTATTTTAAATATATACAAATCCAAGTGTATAGCAATAGCTATGTATGGTTCACCCATTTGGGGCTATAGGCCGATGGAGGGGTTACAGAGAGTGGAGAACAAGTTTCTCCGCAATCTTTTGTCGGTCCCCCAATCTACTTCAACTTTTGCTGTACATCAAGAATTAGGGATGAGTTGTATAATGGGTAAATTGAAGCTAGCTCCAGTGATTTGCCGGTTAAAAACGTGGCTTAATCCACAACTTGCCCTAAATCACAGCATCATAAGGGATTGTATCTCTTTGGATGGAGCTAATAAAATTGCTTGGCTGTATTACATCAAGAATCTATTAGCCGATGTGGGCTGCCAAGATCTTTTTGATCACCCGGATAAGATTGTGCATGCTGATCTGGTGCGGGTCAGAACACAGCTCCTGAATGTGTGGTCAAGTGAGCGAGAAGAGTTGGATTTAAGGAAACGTCCGTTAGAGCACATTACCTTTTAAAGACTGTACCTACGATGGAACCATATTTGGAAATTGTAAATAGGCCATTCCATCGTTTGCTTTTAACTAGGTTTTGGTTTAATTATATATACCTCTCTCTAGGTAATCCACAAGGGTGGTGCAAACAAAATGAGCTAGGGCCTTGTACCTGTGACAATTTTTCATCTCAAGATACCATGCATTTCACCATGTTCTGTGAACATTATAATGATATCAGAAAGAAGTTTTTACTTCCTGTTCTAAAGAGAAAGGGATTTACCTAGGTTAAACCGGCTCTAATGTACCTCCAACTCTTGAATGAGCCTTGCGAAATTTTTTATATAGCAAGTTTTTTTGTAGCAGCTGTGAGACTCAGGAATCTACGTAATTGATTGTCTTTTATCAGATTGTTTTTACATATTTATTTATGTTTTAAATCCGGTAGTGTATATTTCTGTATTATAATATGAATTTTATGAAATACTCTGGCCAAATGTATTTTGTAAGGGTCTATATTTGTATGTTCTGTACTTTTATGGTTTTATTTAACCGAATAAAGTGATTTGACTGACTTTGAGATTCTGTACAAACGACAAGTTGACCCTCGCAATGATGACAATTGCTATTTCACCTGTTGTTATTGTTTCTTTTTGTTCTTGCATTAATAAAAACAATTAAAAAAAAAAGAAACAGTGTGAGTCAGAACGATACAAAGACAGAGAAAAAAGACAGAGATGGGGAAGGTTGTGCGCAGTGGGGTTTTGCCAACCACCGCAGCTTAGGAAAGAGCCATGCCAAAAGTAAGGCCTGGTGTTGAATTGGGGAAGAGGGACCAGTACAGACCACTGACACCAGGGTTGTGTGAAAAAGGCCGCTTTATTGAAACAGGTTTACTTTACAACATACCTGGGCCTTTTGCCTTACAAAACTATAACCTCACCACACATCTTTAATCACCTATGATAAACTACATCTCACCCCTAACTTATCCTTCCCCCCATTAAAAACTTCAAACCTCAATAACATACTTCAATCAGGGCTGATCATCTGTAAGTGGGACCCATAAAATATTTTCCCTTTTCCTACCTGAACGTCCTACCTAACCTTGAACTTTCTATGTCATCCAGGCGTGCACTTTCTACCCGTTCCGTTTCAGCCTAAACTGCCGCTGACAAACAATAAACTTCTGTAAATCCTGGCAACTTCACAGCCAATCACTAGTGCACCTGAATCAAGTGACACTCTGAGCACAAATCTTCCCCTATGCACCCGTACCAACAAAACATACCTAGACCAGAAAAACTTCCCGAAATACTGAGGGAAAGAAACCACCCTCCCCCAAAAACTTTGATTTAGGGACGGGAGGGCGAGGACAAAAAGATCCAGCCACCATGCTACCACAATAAAACGGTGACTGGCACCCAAAATGGCAGCACTATATATAGATATATAGATATAGATATATATATATATATATATATATTTATATATATGTATATATATATATATATATATATATATATATATATATATATATATATATATATATATATATAATATATATATATACAAGCAGCCCGTCACGACGTTGTCCGGGTATGAAATAGAATGTGTGTAATGTGTGTATTCAGATATGGTCATTCGCATGTTCCCCCGCTTGAGGCCCAGCTGCAGCCCTGGTTGATGTTAGCAGGCGCGTGTCCCCCCGAATGAGGCCCAGCTGCAGCCCTGGTTCATGTTAGCAGGCGCATGTAATTAGTGTAGTGATCTGCAGCCTGAGCCCAGCTACAGCCCTGGCTGATGTTAGCAGGCGCGTGTAATTTGGTTTAATGTGATAGTTCAGTAACAGCGCGCATGAGAGGCTGCAGTAATTGTCCCCGCAGGCACGCTCAGTCGCGTGTGCCCCCACTTGAGGGCCAGCGGTGACCGTCTAACAATTAGAATTGTGTGAGTCGTGAATGACGCTCTTCGGCCCAGAGTGCTATTTAGACACACCCAGGCCAAGCCACACACTGCGTTCGGCCCTTTCAGATGCACCCAGGCCAAGGCACACACTGCATTCGGCACCCCCAGTATGTGTGAGACAACCGGCAGTACCCCAAGGCAGTCTTGCGAATGGTTACTTACCGCGCTTCGAGGTGAACGCCTTTGTGACGCCCCCAGCACACGGCCACAGCAGACGATCTGATTAATGTTCGACCCAGATCGCATGAAGTGCGGAACGTAGCACACGCCCCCAGCGTTTGTCACGCCCCCAGCATGCCCCTTGATGCGGCGCAATTGCGTAATTGTCGCTTCACATGGCATGAAGGGCGGACACACACCCACAGCGCGGACACACACCCACAGCGTTTGTCACGGCCCCAGCGTGTCACGCCCCCAGCATGCCCCTTGATGCAGCACAATTACGACTCACATGGCATGAAGGGCGGAACGTACCACACGCTCCCAGCATTTGTCACGCCCCCAGCACACGCCCACAGCAGAATGCAGACACGCCCACAAGGGACTACTTTGCTGGCACGGTTCTTTTACCTTTTAAATGTATATGGTGGCCGTCTGCATAGCCTATGTCCTTCTGCTGCAACTGCCCTTTCCAACGCTGTATTGGGTGTTGTGATTGGTGCTGTGGTTACTGAGATTACCTGCCTCAAAGGTTTGGGCTCTCTCTTTATAATATTAGTCTGGATATATATATATATCCAACTTTTCTTCTCTTTGCAGAAAAGACACAGCACTCAAAGAGGGATGTAGTAACCACGCAAAGGTTTAATAAGAGAAACTGCACAAACGCGTTTCGGCATACTGCCTTCGTGAGTGTGTCAATTACACCAGACAGTCAGCATGTTAATAAAGTTTAACCATGGACACAGACATAGGACTAACCCCTCGTGTAACACCATGAGCGCCATGTTTGAATGTGTTTCTGAGCCTAAATACATATGTAAAAGACTCACTGTGCCCAATATGCGACTACATGTTCATGGTTAGAGGGTCTATTCACTTCAAATGTCTAAAATTATTGACAGAAAATGCGGCGCAATTACGACTCACATGGCATGAAGGGCGGAACGTACCACACGCTCCCAGCATTTGTCACGCCCACAGCAGAACGCAGACACGCCCACAAGGGACTACTTTGCTGGCACGGTTCTTTTACCTTTTTTTAAATGTATATGGTGGCCGTCTGCATAGCCTATGTCCTTCTGCTGCAACTGCCCTTTCCAACGCTGTATTGGGTGTTGTGATTGGTGCTGTGGTTACTCAAAGGTTTGGGCTCTCTCTTTATAATATTAGTATGGATACATGTTGGGCTATGTATGTAGCCCAAAAAGAGCCCAAAACCCTCGCTTAGTCCCCCGGACTGCATCACCTCCCCAAAAACCCCAGGCAGCAGCCCTCCCTGTTGTCGGCTGCCATCCGATTTCCCACTGGGTAAGAGAGGGCAGTACAGACCACTGACACCAGGGTTGTATGAAAAAGGCCACTTTATTGAAACAGGTGCACATTGCAAAATTACATGGGCCTTATGCCTTACAAAACTTTAACCTCACTATACATCTTTAATTACCTATGATAAACTACCCCTGCCCCTAACTTATCCCTCTCCCCATAACAACTTCAAACCTCAATCACATACTTGCATCAGAGATGATCAACTATAAGTGGGACCTCTAAAATCCTTTCCTGGGGGGCGTGGCCAAGATGGCGTCCTAACCAGACGTTAGATCGAGAGGCTCCCCGGCCCTGAACCCCTTTTAGCCCCTAAATACCGCCTCTACCCCTCTGAGCACCACCATCCTCCCGATACCGCAAGGGAGAGCGGCGCTGGCGCACTTGGCGAGCTCCGGTCGCTTGGGCTGACCTGCCGGTGAAGACGCCGAGTCGAGCCCGGAGCTGCGCTGTCTTCCCGCCGTGCGGTGATCGGCCGGCGGGACTCTAGCAGACCCCGACTGCTGGGGAGTACGGATGAGTGGTGGCGGTCGGAGGCTGCTGGGGGCCGCACTACCCCGGGGGCCGAGCTCGGGCCGGCTGACTGGAGGTAACGACTGCAAGGAGCGACGACGAGGCCGGACCCCCGCAACGAGGCAGGTCGAAGAAATCGAGGCCCCGGTCTCGGGCCTAGCCGGGGCGGGACGAGGGAGCCCTCGACACCCTGGGAGAGGCGGGGGTTCGGAGCGGGGCGGACAGGCAGCCTAGTTCACCCGGCACCTGGTGTGCTGCTGCCGGGAGCCTGCCGCGCATTGCGGCCGGGCGGGAGCGGCCCCCGGCGGCACAGGGTTCGCAACCTAAATCGAGGCCCCGGCTGTGCGGCCTAGAGAGCACGGCACGGGGCTGAGGCGGACCGTGGTCGGGACCTGAAAGCACCCCGAGGGGCCACACCCCGAGACCGCCTACGCTGCTGAGGGGTGCGGAGGGACCAGATCCGGCGGCCTATCAGGCGGACGGTCAGCAACTGCCGAGGAGGACTGGGACTGCCACGAGACTCGGCTGCGGCCACCCACACGGTGAGCTGCCGCATTTTCGGCGGGGGCCTTCCAGGGGGGGGCGATACACTCATCTTCCCTGGCACATAGACAGTGCACGTTGGCCCCCCCATTTGTGTGAGAAAGCTCGGCCGGGCCCCCCTTGACGCCCTCGGGAACCTGCACCGCCTCGAGGAACGGCGACCCCACCTGGCCGAGTGGCCCTGCCCGCCGCCCAATCCGGCGACCCTCGTGGGCTCTGAACTCACCGGGGCCCCCCCTCGCAGGACACCCAGCTGCTTACCGTGCCCAGCTTCCCACCTCACCTGGCGCACCGCGTGGGGACGCACTGTGCGGAGGAACCCACTCGCTTGGTCGCCCCCACACCCTGATTCGACAACAGACTGCTTACTGTGCCCCGGCGGGGACCTCTCCACACACACTGCGCCACTGAGAGGCGCGAGACTATGGCTAACACCAACCGCAGGGCTGGCCGCACGATCCATGACATGCTGGCCAAGACCGCAACGAAAGGGGACAAGACACTCACGCCTCCCTTGCCCACCGCCCCATCAGATGCAGCAATGCAGGACGACGGGGGTGCTCCCATTACGAGGGCCTTCCTGGAATCCCTGTTCAACACGCTGCGTGATGATTTCATGACCCTGAAACAGGAGCTGGCCGGGGAGCAACGCGAACTACGCAGAGATGTGGATGGCCTGGGTGAGAGGGTGGCAGCGGTGGAATCAGCGGACCTAGCACGCAGTGAGGAGGTGGAATTCCTGAGGCAAGAGGTGATCCAACTCCGGGAACAGCAAGTGGACCTTCAGGCACACACTGAGGACCTCGAGAACCGTTCTCGGAGGAACAATGTTCGCGTACGGGGAGTTCCATTAAACGCCGAGGGAAACAGCATCACCTGCTACCTACAAGACCTCTTCCGGGACATTCTTGGAGAACCAGCCGAATTCGAGGTCCGAATTGACCGGGCGCACAGAGTGGGACCGGCGCGGCGAACTGCAGCCCCCCCACCAGACATTCTAGCATTCCTCCCGGACTTTCCCTTAAAGGAACGCATCCTACGTGAAGCACGCCTGAAACAACCGCTACAATTCCGAGGCCACGCAGTTGCACTGTTTCAAGACCTCTCAGCCATCACACTCCAAAAGCGGAGATCCTTCCGCCCGGTCACGTCCTTCCTCCAGGCCAAGGAGATACCGTACTCTTGGGGTCACCCTTTCCGGATTATTTTCAAGTGGCAGGGAACCCTACACCAGATGCGCTCCCTGCGAGATGCCTGCACCCTGCTAGATATTGAGCTGGAGGAGGAGACCATGCTTGCGGAACAGTCGTCCCAATGCCTGCGAGAGGGACTCGCATCATCGCGGGCCGATGGATGGCAGCGGGTGAGACGACGTCGCCCTCCCAAGAAAGGCCTTAAACCCGACCCAGAGACAGTGGCCCATGAGCGAGCAGCAGCTATCCAGGAGGTGGTAAAAGACACGTCGAGTGATGATTGACATGTTGCAGATTGGAGGTAGACATAATGCACTACATCCACACGGGGGGGGAAGGGCTGGGGAGCCGCGGGGCTGACACCGCCACATTCCCTACCTGACACTGGAAGTTATTGGTTGCTAAGGCCACGTTGCCCACTACTGACTTGACCGATGGGCCTCCACGAACTTGTGACTGGTCCAGGACTACTTTGTTTTTTGGGGGTTGTTCTTTTGGTTGTTAGTTGGGGTTGGGTTGGGGGTCGAAGGGGGTTGGGGGGAGGGGAGACGGGCGGAAGGGGGGGGATTCTTCTTGTCCACGGAATTTTAAGTTTTCCTTTTTGGTGTCCTCGGTTGCTTCGCACATACAGCACTATGCCAGGGTCACAACGAGCTACTTCCCCATAGCGGATCAGGGACAGCGCGTAGCCGCCCACTTAACCTTTTAAGATGTCATGCCCTTTAACCGTTCTTACGCTTAATGTGCGAGGGCTCAATAATCCTGTCAAGCGCAAGGCTGTCCTCTCCCTCCTAGAGCACTCGAAGGCAGACATATGCCTCCTACAGGAAACACACTTGTTGCCCAAAGACCAACACAGACTCAAGTCCCGAGCTTTCCCTTGGCAGTTCTTCTCGTCCATGTCTAGAAAGGTGGCCGGGGTGGCAATCTTGGTGGCCAAATCCTTCCAGGGGCGGGTCCTGCAGAAAGAGGCTGAGATTAGGGGTAGGCTACTGGTCCACCGCTTCCAAGTGGCGGACCAGACGTTGTTAGTGGGTACCATGTATGCCCCCAACGAGAGTCAGGAGGACTTTTTACACGCTGCCCTGGAGGCTGCCACTGCATCCAAACACCCACACTTATAACTCGGGGGCGACCTTAACCTGGTTTTCCACAACACGGCGGACCGCTCTGCCCACAGGTCTGGACAGGTGGGGGCTCTATCGGCGGCAGGACACACTCACCTCTCGGATCTGGATCTCACCGATCTGTGGAGACACGCACACCCGCGGGCCACGGCATACACTTATTATTCCGCGGCCCACAAAACATATGCGAGACTAGACTATCTCCTGTGCTCCTCCCAGCTGGTGCTTTAAGCATGAGATATAGAGATCCTCCTGGCCTCCCTCTCCGACCATTCCCCAGAGGTGGCGTCCTTTCTTATTCCGAACACGCCCGGCCCGCAGCGGCACTGGCGGTTGCGCGATGGTCTTCTGCAGACTCCGACCACACTAGGACGGATTAAAGAGGCGCTCGCTCTGTTCCTCGCTCACAACGCTAACGATGACACTTCCAAAGCCACACAATGGGCAGCTCTTAAGGCGGTCCTTCGTGGTGAATTTATCTCTCTAGCCATGGATAATAACAGGGAGCGCGCACAGAAGAGGTCCGAACTCACACAGCGTGTGGCGGAGCTGGAGCAGATGCACCAACGCACTGGGGCGGCGAGGGCGTGGCGTCAGTTGTGCACAGAACGGAAGATGTTAGCGGCGCTGGACCAGGATGTGGCCGAATTTGCCGCTATACGCCTCAGGCACGCATACTACACAGGCGGGGATCGCTGTGGGAAGTTGTTGGCGTGTAGGCTACGGGAGCAGCGACAGAATCAACATATCCGAACCCTCCAGTCTCGCCACGACACCCCCATCACAGAGGACGCGGCCATCGCCGCAGCCTTTGGTGACTACTACGCTGAACTTTATTCGGCGGACCATCTCGACCCACAGTCCGGCCATGACTACCTTCATGGGGTCGCCCTCCCCTCCCTGAATGCTGCACAGGCGGTGTTCCTCGACCGACCCATCGGCCTAGAGGAGGTGATCTCGGCGATCTCCCGTCTTAAATTGGGGAAATCGCCAGGCCCGGATGGCTACACGGCGGCCTTTTATAAGTCCTTCTGCCCACAAGTGGCTCCGCTTCTGAGGGATCTCTTTAACACCTTTGATCATCCCGGCGCCATACCCCCAGATCTACTAGCAGCGGCAATATCGGTGATCCCCAAACCTGGGCGAGATCCCACCCGCTGTAGCTCCTATCGACCGATCTCCTTGCTCAACGTTGACCTGAAACTGTACACCGGCATACTCGCAAGTAGGCTGGCGCCGTACATGCAGCAACTGGTGGAGCCCGACCAAGCAGGCTTCATCCCGCAACGGCAGACCAGCGACAACACCAGACGGGTCCTTCACCTTATTGAGGCTGGGTCGCGGACAAGACCGGACTGCATGCTACTCACGATCGATGCGGAAAAGGCATTCGATAGGGTGCACTGGCCCTATCTGGATCTGGTGTTACAGCGGTTCGGGGTAGGAGAAATCCTCCGTAATCGCATATTTAACTGTTACCGCCACCCAAACGCTGCGGTCCGAGTTAATGGCCACACCTCCCCACGCTTTCGGATAGGCAGGGGAACCAGACAGGGGTGCCCACTCTCCCCCCTCCTGTTTGCGCTCTATATGGAGTCGTTGGCACAACGCATTAGGCACCATAACCTCATCACGGGCATCCCGTTCAGGGGGGACACCCACACGTTCAGTCTCTATGCCGACGACATCTTACTTTCCCTCACCAACCCGATGCAATCTCTCCGGGCGCTCTTTGTAAAGCTCCATACGTTTGCGCTGGCGTCGGGCTTCAAGATCAATGTCGCGAAGTCGGAGGCCCTGAGCTTGTCGCTGTCCCCTGGGGTGTTGGCAGACGCCAAAGCTGAATTTGATCTGCAGTGGTCGACGTCCACCATTCCCTACCTGGGAGTCCTGCTGGGCCCAACAGTGCAGGCTACCGTAGAAGCCAACTATACCAGACTCAGCGCTTGCCTGCGCGACACTCTCAGACGATGGAAACATCTGACGTTGTCATGGCTACGTCGTGTCGCGGCCGCCAAAATGACGATGCTGCCACAGATCCTCTATGTGTTTCAGACCCTCCCACTACATCCACCGAAGGGATGGCTTCAGAGGACGCAGGCGGATCTGGCACGCTTTATCTGGAATGGCCGTCGCCCGCGGTTTAAGCATGCGATCGCTATACTTCCCCCTGCACATGGTGGAGTAGGAGTACCCGACCTTACCTTATATTTTCAGGTGACCCAGCTGCACACGTTGGTGGAGTGGCACCAACTGGAGTCAAGCAAGCACTGGCTCTTTCAGGACCAAGCGGTAGCAGGTCATCCGCTTCAAGGGGTCCCATTCTTGCCACGTTGCCATAGGACCCCCAACCTCTACGCATCGTTCATTACGAGCACCGTCCTGGAGGTGTGGGACAAGGTAGCGGTTCGGCGGGACCTCACCTCCTTTCCCTCCCCGATGACGCCGCTCTTCGACAACCCTGACTTCTCACCCGGCCTGGACTCCCGGGCGTTCGCGAAATGGAGAACTACACCATGCAGGAGTCTGGGACATCTGTTTGACCTTAATGGAATCCTTCCCTTTCAGAAAGTGAAAGAGGACTACGGCATACCGGAAACGGATCGCTTGCCCTACCTGCAGATCCGCCACTGGGTGTTACAACCATCGGTCAAGCCCGGTGCACAGCGTTTCCTTACTCCTTATGAGAAATGGCTGATAACACGCACCTCAGATAAGAAACTAATCTCTGATCTATACCAACACTTACTCCTCACCAACATCCACACCTACAACGCAGGGAGGGCCAGATGGGAGAGGGACCTGGGGAGACAGCTTACACGCAAGGAATGGGAAGGGGTTTACCACAGGGCCAGACACTCTGCCTATCACATGGGCCTCACAGAAACCATGACCAAAGTAGCCTCCTATTGGTACCACACTCCTGCACGACTACATCAATGGGACCCCCGAGTTAGCGACCGCTGTTGGAGGGGATGTGGGGGGCTTGGCACACTGGAGCACCTGCTATGGAGCTGTGACCGCCTGCAGGCTTATTGGACATCAATCTTGGACCTGATAGACGCACACCTGGATACGCAGATGCCCAGGTTCCCTGCTTATGTCCTACTGGGCCTTCCCAAAGCCTTGATGTACCCCCTAAAATCCAGGAGAGGGAGGCTTATCGCAATTGCTCTGGGGGCAGCTGTGCAAAACATAGTAGCGCATTGGAGAGCCGTTCAGCCCCCTTTACAGATAGGATGGTTGCACCGGCTATGGGCGGTTCTGGGGATGGAAAAATTGTCACTGGCTAAGGCTGGGAGGGGGGAGGAATTTGCAGAGCTATGGCGACCGTTCCTGACCCTACTAACGAGAGAATTCCGAGAACTGAGCTGCCCCCGTTACCTGCGCTTGCTACGCCTTGCTGACACCCCGCTCCCAGACCCTAAGAAGCAGCCGCGCAGGTGCAAGCGCAAGACCCCAAATGATGTTGCGACCTGAGGACCCTCTTAGAGGGGAGACAATTGTTAGCTTTTATTTTTGCTCCGTGGACGAGGATAAAGGCGGGTGGGGGTGTGGGCGGAGGGCGGGAGTTTTGTTTTTCCTTTGTTATTTCTTCCTTTGTTACGCCTGTTTCATGATTGATACCACCTGCACCTGCCTATTAGCTTTTAAGACGCGGCCGGCCCGGTTGGGTTGTAGGCGGCTTGCTGTGTTAACACGCCTGATGGAGGCATTTCTTGGCAATGTTCACGCTACGGATTCGTCCTCGCCCGCGATGTGTTTCCATAGGTGCGGGTGGTTGTACTCATTGCAATGGTTTGCTTTGCTGCTTAATAAAACAGAGTTAATACTAAAATCCTTTCCTTTTTCCTACATCAACTTTCCTATGAAACTTATTGAACTTTGAACTTCCTATGTTGTCCAGGCATGAACTTCCAACCCATTCCCTTTCAGTCCAAACTGCCGCTGACAAACAATAAACTTCTGTAAATCCTGGCAACTTCTTAGTCAATGGTCACCCAAAGAAAGGAGGAAACCCCCATTGTTGGAGAGACATGCATAATCTCCCCCCCACCACTTCCCTCTCTTCTCTGCCGCCCTACCGCTAGCCTTCGCCATGCCTTAAAGGAAATGTCCCCATCACTCAATGCCCAATGCTTTGGCCAAGGCCAGATTTACCTGGAGCATTAACAAGAGATTTACACTGTTCCCCTGAAGAACTGAACATCCTCAAAGTGGAGATCAGAATGCCCTATCCTGCCAATCCCACTGTCCCTGCAAAAAAACTGCATCTCTTTAATTTCTTTCTGGCCCTGTCTATAGTGGATGGTTTCACCGCACTGCGCCATACTCTCCCAGGAATAAATTCTGTCCACATAATGTGACAACCTGCCCAAAGCTTGTGAATCTCTTTTAGATCCTCTTTCATAATCTTGATAAGCGCCATGCCTTTCTGAACCACCATGTAATTTTCCCCTAAATGAAGAAGCACATCTGGACATTTCCCGCCAACTAGACGTTTATTGAGACACGACATGAGGTCCCTCCACCGCATACCCCCTCTTCCTATCCATGATATAAAGTATAAATCTTTGCTGAATCCCAAATTCAACCCATGGCTGCCTGGCCTGCCGCCCCACCCATTTCACAAAGGAATGGCCCACACTCCATATTTGCATCCCTGACACCTGCGGACAAGGAACAGAACCTGAAAAACAAATAAAATTGACAACCTGTACACTACTTGTCTCCAACTTCCTCCTCGCTGACATATCTACGAAAGCAGCCAGAGGTCCTTCTCCCCATATGCCATGATGCTCAGTTTCAGCAACTCAAAAGCTGTAACCAACTTGCCATCCTTGTGTCTGAAAACCTTTCCCCCAATGTCAGCCCCGCTCTGCAAGACCTGTCCCCAACGTACAGGGCAAATGCCCGCCGATGGATAATACTTCAGTAACACTGTTTTACCTTCGGTCGGTCTTGGACTTGTACAACCAGATGTGGATCGTGTCTTCCCCAAAGAACACTTCCTCTTAGAGTAATCCCCAACTCCATAGTAGCTCTGATACCCAAAAAAGCCCCAAAGAACACACTTTACATGATGGTGGAAAAGAGCACCGTCTCCCTCGGTCCTAAGCATACAGCCCTAAGTGGGCGAATTACTTTAGCCAAAATCCCCAAAACCAAAGGCCGGCATATCTGGCCATGTTTCTCTTGCCCATCCTTCCAAAATTCTCTTCCTCTGCTCCAAAGGAGCGTGTCTGTTAAGTCAATGGCAGACAATTTTCCTGAAATCTTCACATTTGACTGACCCTTCAATCTGAGTGAGAGTATGAATTTTATCACATCCACCACCCTATCCCATTCCAGAGATCTCCTCCTTGCCCATGCAAAAAACTCCGCCAAGGCTTGCAGGTATGCCCACCTCTTAGAAAGGGCCAAAGACTCAGCTACCAATTGTAGCATCCTCTCTCTCCTACTGACCACAGTTCCTGCTGCATTTGTGTCTTCACCCGGTCCGCCTCTGTGGCCAGCCCATGGAACCTCCCCCACCGTGATTGACACAAGGCATCGGCACTGTCACTGTCCACGCCGAGGTCGTGTCAGAGTTCTGAAAGTTATGTCAAGTTTCAAACAGAACAGTACAAAAACATGTAGCAGCTGCCACAGCTGAGGCTCCCTGGTGGACTGTTGACTATTTGTACCACTGAGATGTTGGCAATTCGAAAGAGTACCCTCTTGTGAGCCAGCTGCTCCCCCAGAGCACCACTGCTACCATCAGGGGGGAATTCCAAGAAACAATGCTACGCTTACCCTCTTTCCATTTTTTTGGGCATTCTTTGACGCACCACTGCCCTTGCCAGTACAGAGGAAAGCCGCAACCTCCCACTGTGTCGGAAAATATTTGTGCATCCCACTCCATGTCTGCTAAGGACGCCATTGGAATTCCATTGAATGCCCATAGGAAGGCCCTCCACATTCTCAAATCTTCCTTTACACCCGCTGACAGCCTGTTATGATGGTGAGGTAAGGGCAAACCCAAGAGAGACAACCCTAGCCATCTACAGAAAGTCCTCCCTGCTCTCACTACTCTGCAGGCGAAGGTCAGATGGCCCAGCAATACCTGTACTTCCTTAACCGTCACCTTTTGTTTACCCTGCATTGCATCCAGCAGTGTCAGCATGTTAAACATTTTGTCATCAGGCAACCGGGTCTCCATAGATATGGAATCAATCTCAATACCAAGACAAGACAGCACCGTACTAAGCCCCACTGTTTTCTCCGAGCCAAGGGAACATCTAAGTCAGTCACGAGATTCTGAAAGCTATCCAGTGAGTGCTGGCAGTCTCCAGACCTGGGGCAATGGCAAAAAATAAGTCATCTAGGTAGGGCATCATAAGGTCATGTCCTGTGTGCCAGATGAAGAGACACTTCAGAAATGTGCTAAAACACACAAACACTGCACATGAAATGGAACATCCCATTGGGAGTGCCTTGTCCACAAACCACTGACCCTCAAATTGGATGCAAAAACAACAGTTGATGGACAGAACGCAGAACAATGTCATACATTCACCCCAGTACAGAGATCTGGGCCTAAATCCATCGTTTTTTTGCTCACCACACCACCCCAATTCAGACATGGCCATATGTAAATCAGCCTTGACCCTGTGCCTCATGGGAACAGTCCAGCCCGAACTGCTAAGCCATGTCTTCCTTGGATCGGAATCCAGCATCCTAGGACCGGTTTCTGGCTATCAGCCGTCTTCAGCCAGGATAGCTTGACTCCAGTGGTGTGGAGAGTTCGGGACTCACGTCTGAGCATACCCGTCTAACTCGGGGTGACGAATGCAAAAACAACAGTTGATGGACAGAACGCAGAACAATGTCATACATTCTCCCCAGTACAGAGATCTGGGCCTCAAATTGGATGCCCAGCTACTGAAAGTCTGCAGGTTGTACCGGTAACAAATGGAAGGCAGTCTTAATGTTGCTCCTAGCCATCAGTGCGCCCCTGTCCAACCTCCTCCACCAAAGCTAAGGCCACATCTACAGATGAATATGTCACTGCTACTTGTTCTAATAGGAGAAAGTCATTCAAAGACTGACCCTCTGGCCATGAGAGGTGCTGTTTCATCCGATACTGCCCCGGTTCCTTCTTAGGTACCACTCAAACAAGGGACACAATGAGATGCTCCATTGGCCAGTCATCGAAAGGACCCGTCATCCCACCCTCCTGTGTCTCTTTGCGCTGTTTCTACCTCACCACCTGCGCATGCTCCTTCACAAATTTCAAATTAGCTGCCTAGTGATGCACCCTCATGCCATCATCACCCAGCCTAAACCTGACAGAAAAGCCCTCCAACAGTAACCTAGCGTTGTCAGTCTAATCATAATGGGAGAGCCAAAAAGCAAATCTGTCCAAGTTAATGGGTCTTCAAGCCCTTCCTCCTGCCTAACATAAATTAACCAGCCTGGCTGTAGTGCTGCCCTTGATTTACCCCTCGCTGTCCCCCCGGTGTCCCCTGCTGCTGTACATACCAGGTAGAAGAACTGGCCCTGCCCGTGCTGAAGCAAGAAACCTATGGATGCCTGCCCTAGCACTTCGAGCACTCATGACGGAACTTGCGCAGTTCCCTTCTGAATAGGCCTTTGTTGTAATCCAGGCCGCCGGTTATCCTAGTTTTTGTTGATCCCCTCCACCTCTCCCTAGGTGGGGTGCCCGTGAAAGGGCTTGTACACTATCAGCAACCCGCTGGCTGAAAAAATGTTTTTGCAGAATTTCGCTGGGCCCATGGTGTGTTGCCACAAGTCCTTGTCAGCATTCCCCACTGAGCCTTCTGGTCCACTGCTAACCTGGCCTGGAATTCCTCATTATACTGTGCCCACGCATAGCCCCCATAGTTTAACTGTGACTTCCTAATCACGTCTATGTATTTATAGAGCATTACTGACCTCGCAGGGTACTGTTCGCAGTAGATACACACATTAGTGAGAAATGTAGCCGTCCAGTTTTCAGTTGTCACAGGCACCCTCGGCCGCTTGGACAATTCCAACTCTTCCTCCTTCGAGCCCTCCTTGGAGCTCAATTCCCTATGTAATTGTTTCCCCCCCTTTCTATACTCACAAGGCCTGCAGCTCACTAAGGGAGGTCTCATGCTGTGCCGAGGATATCAAATCCTGCAAGGCCTCAAACCTGCTCTGGGAAGCCTTGTCATGGATGCGCCCTTCGGCCGGATCAATGCAGCCCCTGTGCTGGGGAGTTGTCTTGCCTGCGGACACCTGCCCCCGAACTCTGGGGCCAGCTGCACCTGATCCCCTACTCGGGACAACCTCCTGGTATGAGAGCAGCCCAGTCTGCTTACTTGCAAAATTCTGCTTTTTTTGGTCCTGTGATCGGACACGCAGGCCAACACCACTGCGCTACCCCACGGGCGGCCTTCATAGAGGGCCGCCCCCACCGAGCTGACCTTCATCATGCAGCAGATCAAGCCTGCCAGCCTCCGCAAGCAGCTTAATGGTCTGGACCACCCTGCAATCTCATACCTCTGCAGCCATAAGGTACTCTACCTAAAACTCACCACAACCGCCCCACACAAATACCAAACTATGCTTCCGCCTGATTTGACAAAAAGATCCTGCCTGGGTACCAGCCACCTTGCTACTACGATAAAATGGTGGCTAGTACCCAAAATGGCAGCACTATATATATGTTAGGTTACGTATGTAGCCCAAAAAGAGCTCAAACACCTTGTGCAGTTCCTCGGGATGTACCACCTCCCCAAAAACCCTGGGGGGGGCAGACCTCCTTGTGGTCGGCTGCCCCCTCAAGTCCCCATTCTTACTTCGCATATCCAAAAGCTGTACACAGCAGGGTTGGAAATAAATTATAATATTAAAAAACATAGACAATCATGAAAAACCACAGTTAACAACTGAGTAATGGTTCTGGCTCAAACGTGCAAAACCACTGAAATTGGATAGTTATGGTATGCAAAGTACATAATACAAGCAACAGTTCACATCATTTGCAATGCACTAAACACCCATTTGCAATTGGCACTGGAAAATGGCAATCACACAGGAGTTACACATTACAGCTGATGTAGCGCAGCTCCAGACATTCTCTGTAAACCATCACCTTATCCCTAGAAAACTATTCACACATTACTCATCAGTGGGGCCCATAACACTGCGAGTCATTTATACCCACATTTACCCTGCTCTAAGGATTAGGTGAATTCCAAAGGAGAGCTGCTGGATTATAGCGTAGTATCTAAATTAATACTATATTTTTACATTATATACATCTGCAGTTTATCGATATTACCGTGGTTTTTATTATCAAGAAAACATTTAAACACACCACCATTATTTGTCAATGGATCTGCTAGTAAAGGTTAACTAATGGACAACAAGACCAGCTTAATTCTCCATTTATTTAATTTTTATTTAGAGATTAAATCTCCTAGCATGACCTTTCTTTTATTCACTCTAATTTTATAGTCATTTAAACATCAATAACCTAGAGAGGAAAAGAAGTTAAATTCAAACATTATTGATTAGCATAACAGTTTAGAAAAATAAGTAGAAAATGTATATTACCAAGATTTCAGGACACGGACACCAGCATAAGGACAGAATAGTTCCCAAAAAAACACATCTCTATTCTCTCTTGATGTTCACCTCCCATAAGGACTCCGCACCCATTCAAAAGTTAAAGTTCAGAAAAATTTCAAAGTCCTTACGCCATAGAAAAGATTCAGCAATCCGGCAGCATGTCAGGGTGTAAAATTAAAATCGAAAAGCAAGCTTTTTTCTTACTTCCAAACGTCCTCTTTTATACACTTTTTCCCTAACTTATCTATCTAAAAGATGTAACTTTTGGGGTCTTTGTCTGTTCTGATTGGCCAAGTCGAGGGGTGGATAAGCATAACCTCATCACCTTATTGTTCATATTTCCGCAAAGTCATCGTTATAATTAAAAAAATAAAGTCTCTATTGTCTCTTAGCAGTCCTTTCCGATTTTGTCCTTTAATTCGTAAGTTAATAAGATTTTCCCAGGCCCACGATGCTGACATTCAAATTTGTTGGCACTAAGGGGCTCATTAGGATGGCGAGCGGAAACGGGTACCATACGCCATGGACGCGGCAAAATCACTCCCGCCCGCACCGCGGAGAATCCGCGGTTACGATTAGGATATTCATGTCAAAAAACTGACCGCGGCGGACGGATCGCATCAAACACCGTCCGCGGCGGATGGAACACATCTAACACCGTCCGCGGCAGATGGAACCAAAAGAACACCCACTGCTGCGGACGGACATGACCGCGGGAACAGGCCCAACCACCGCTACACCTGCGGAGGGTCCGTCCGCGCGATTAGGATAATGCCGCCATTCCAACGGAACTCACCGCCGTCCTCCACCGCCGCGGAAACAATACCTCCAAAAATGGACCATGACTGCGGAAGGACCACACAAACACCATCCCTGCCGTCAAACTGATTACAAAATGGCAGACGGAAGTAAATAGAAAATACATTAAACCCACAGAACACCTGATTGCCAACAACCATTGGGACACCACCACCACACAGAGTATAAAATAAATCCCTCCCACTACCACAGTCCTTTGCATCACAGCATAGCTGCAAGCAAGAGCCACATTACCACGGACAGCAGACACACACAAACACACATACAACCTGCTCACAAACACACACACCACACAAACCAACACAACACCATCCCTACACACCACACACCTGCACATCCCACCCCACCACACCAACACCTTGCACATCCCACCCCATGGCACCAAAGAAAAATCCAAAATTCACTGACACTGAGTTGAAGGTCATGGTGGATGAAATCATCCGTGTCGAACCACAGCTCTTCGGCAACCTAGTCCAGCAGACAACCTTGGCAACCAAAAACCGCATTTGGGACAGGATAGTGACCAGAGTGAATGCGTCAGGGACCGTGCCACGCACCAAACACGACATCCAGAGGCGGTGGCACGACCTCAAGGCAAGGGTGAAAGGCATCAGGGCGAAGAACCACCTGCGGGCACACCACACTGGCGGCGGCACTCCCCCGGAGCCCTTATCATTTGCTGAATGGGAGGAGAAGGTGCTGGGCATACTGCACCCTGAGAGCCTGGAAGGAATCGAGGAGGGAGAAGAGGCTGGTAAGTACAAACAAATGACCACGATTACACTGCCATGGTCTGCCATGCACAACTACCAACACACATCTCCCTGGCCCCAATCCATGCATGTGGACCACACAGTCACCCAAATGTGAAGTCCTGGCCACAAATGCACCCACCATGACCAAACACAAATGTTACATCCTACCTTCCCAGCCTTGCATGTTGTCAAAGCAGCCAGTACCACAACTCCCAACAGGCCCCCATGTCCACAGGGATGGATGGCGGTGGGTGGGGGGGTGAGAGATCAGCACTACGACTCCCAACATGCCCCCATGTTCACAGGGAGGGATGGTGGTGGGTGGGTGGGGAGTGCGAGAGGTTTGTGGGGTGTGTGAGAGACCAGCACTACAACTCCCAACAGGCCCCCATGTCCACAGGGAGGGATGGCGGTGGGTGGGGGGTGTGAGAGACCAGCACTACGACTCCCAACAGGTCCTCATGTCCACAGGGAGGGATGGCGGTGGGTGGGGGGGAGTGCGAGAGGTGTGTGGGGTGTGTGAGAGACCAGCACTACAACTCCCAACAGGCCCCCATGTCCACAGGGAGGGATGGCGGTGGGTGGGGGGTGTGAGAGACCAGCACTACAACTCCCAACAGGCCCCCATGTCCACAGGGAGGGTGGCAGTGGGTGGGGTGTGTGAGAGACCAGCACTACAACTCCCAACAGGCCCCCATGTTCACAGGGAGGTATGACGGTGGGGGGAGGGGGGTGTGACAGACCAGCACTGCAACTCCCAACAGGCCCCCATGTCCACAGGGAGGGATGGCGGTGGGTGGGGAGTGTGACAGACCAGCACTACAACACCCAACAGGCCCCCATGTCCACAAGGAGGGATGGCGGTGGGTGGAGGGTGTGACAGACCAGCACTACAACTCCCAACAGGCCCCCATGTCCACAGGGAGGGATGGCGGTGGGTGGGGGGTATGAGAGACCAGCACTACAACTCCCAACAGGCGCCCATGTCCACAGGGAGGGTCGCGGTGGGTGGGGTGTGTGAGAGACCAGCACTACAACTCCCAACAGGCCCCCATGTCCACAGGGAGGGATGGCGGTGGGTGGGGGGGGTGAGAGACCAGCACTACAACTCCCAACAGGCCCCCATGTCCACAGGGAGGGTGGCGGTGGGTGGGGTGTGTGAGAGACCAGCACTACAACTCCCAACAGGCCCCCATATCAACAGGGAGGGTGGCGGTGGGTGGGGTGTGTGAGAGACCAGCACTACAACTCCCAACAGGCCCCCATGTCCACAGGGAGGGATGGCGGTGGGTGGGGGGTGTGACAGACCAGCACTACAACTCCCAACAGGCCCCCATGTCCACAGGGAGGGATGGCGGTGGGTGGGGGGTGTGAGAGACCAGCACTACGACTCCCAACAGGCCCCCATGTCCACAGGGAGGGATGGCGGTTGGTGGGGGGAGTGCAAGAGGTATGTGGGGTGTGTGAGAGACCAGCACTACAACTCCCAACAGGCCCCCATGTACACAGGGAGGGATGGAAGTGGGTGGGGGGTGTGAGAGACCAGCACTACGACTCCCAACAGGCCCCCATGTCCACAGGGAGGGATGGCGGTGGGTGGGGGGGAGTGCGAGAGGTGTGTGGGGTGTGTGAGAGACCAGCACTACAACTTCCAACAGGCCCCCATGTCCACAGGGAGGGATGGCGGTGGGTGGGGTGTGTGAGAGACCAGCACTACAACTCCCAACAGGCCCCCATGTCCACAGGGAGGGATGGCGGTGGGTGGGGGGAGTGCGTGGGGTGTGTGAGAGAGGCAATTGATTTGTAATGTTGTTACCAAAAACATGTCATGTCCACAGCATTGATCATGATAATCTTGTCCCTCAGGTGATCGCAACTTGACTGGCGAAAGCAGCAACCGGCAGCACCAGTCGCCCCCCTCACAGCACGGACTCTCTGGGGACGAGCCCATTGCCAGCTCAGACGCAGAGGATGATGCGGGACCAAGCAGACTTCCAGGGCCATCAGGCTCCCAAGACATCACTGCCTCCACCACCTCGGCCTGTGTCACCACACCATCACCTGCCATAGTGAGCTGTGCAGCCACCACCACCACCACTCCTCCACCACCACCACCACTCCTGCCTGTGCCACCCTGCCTGATCCATCAACCGATGATGGACCATCAACATCCCAGGCAAGCAGGGAGAGTGGACGTGAGAGGACACAGGTGAGGGCACAGCACACAACCAGGAGTGCAGTTGTCCGTCGAGGTGGGGAAGGACACCCACCCCATCCTGCCGCAGAAACCCTGGAAGCCATCGCAAGAGTCAATGCCTTCTATCAGCGGGCGCAGGAACAGTCTGATCGGGCCCACCAAGACTCACAAGAGAGCAGTTATCTGTTGTGGTCAATTGATACCCGCATAGGCCAAATTGTGGACATCATGGGCCAAGCAACTGCTCTGTGGAGGGACTGGCTATCCCGTGCCACACCACCACCCCCTCACCCTAGTGCCCAGCGGGACCGCTCCCCAACACCACCGCCACCAACACCTGAGCCCACGGACAGGGAGGTGGCCCCTGACCAACCTGCCCCCACAGCTGTCTCCGCTCCGGCTACAAGATGGAGGGGCCGTCCGAGGCTGGATGCAGGTGAGAGCAGTGGTGTTGCTCCATCTACCCACTCTAAGAGGGGGCGCCAATGACTTCACCCTTGTCTGAGCCTGCCATTCACCCTGAAAACTATCCTGTCCCACAATGCCAACCATTGCCACACATCTGTTGGACTAGCTTGACATCACACATTGTGGTGTCCCCACGGTGTTTTAATCTGCCATGACCTTCAACTCTCACTCCCCCACCAACACTTCTTTGTAAATATGCACCAACATCAATCCTCAACCTGTAAATAAACATAACGTAAACACTCAATGATGTGTGGCCTCCATGTTTTAATCACATGATTGTCTTAGAATGTAACGTTACCAGGTGCAGGGATCAATGTTGTTGAGAATCATGCCTCTGTGGGAGTGACCTAGGGATAATGAGAGAACAACAAACACAGGTCAGGAAAGAGATTCACACCCATCACAACACACTGTACTGCAACATCCCACAAACCACACTCATCACCAAGTAAGTGGATCACAGGACACACATCAGGGAGCATAGCATGTACCCCATCTAACACACACATTTGCAAACAGAACATACCAGAACAGGCAGCATAGACACACCACATCCACACGCCACCACCAAACATACATTACGCATTGTCTGGCTGTACAAGCGGTGGTTACTCACATTCAAGGGAAATAGCGATCAATGAGCTGACGCCTCTGGTCCACACCTTCTTCCTCACCACTATCCTCATCAGTCGACATGGGTGGGATGGGAGGCCGAGCAACCTGTTGGTCTTCAGGGTCCATGATCAGTTCAATGTTATTGCGCAAGGCCAGGTTGTGGAGCATGCAGCAGGCAATCACGATTTTGCATACTTTGCCTGGTGAGTATGGCAGGGCCCCTCCCGTTTTGTCAAGGCAGCGAAACCTAGACTTCAGCAGTCCAAAAGTACGTTCTATCACTCGACGTGTCCTCCCATGGGCATCATTATAACGCAATTCACCAGGGGTAGTAGGATTCCTGATGGGGCTCAGCAGCCACGGCCTGTTTGGGTACGCAGAGTCGCCTAGGTGGGGTGATGACAGACACAAATTTCATTACCAGGATTTGTGGAATCACCATGCCACACATACAACACAATTGTCCTCACAACACACTGACAACACAATTGTCCTTTCAGCACACTCACCTACAAGCCACGCACGTTCTGGACGCATATTAGCCATCAGTTGGGGGACAATGCTGCTCCGCATGATGTGGGAGTCATGGGCGGAACCGGGAAATCTGGCACACACATGCGAGATGATGTTGTCAGCGAGGCACACCACTTGCACGTTGATCGAATGGTAGTGCTTCCGATTCCTATATACAGCTTCACGTGCCCGGGGTGGTATGAGACCAATATGTGTCCCATCAATTGAACCCACTACGTGTGGTAACTGGCCCAGGGCATAGAAGTCCCCTTTGACTGCTGCCAACTGTGCCTGACGTGGAAAATGGATGTAATCATCCTTGTAAAGCATCATGGCATTCAGGACATCCCGCAGAACCATGCTGAACATGGATTGTGACAACCCTCCCGCATGACCAATTGTGTACTGGAAAGTGCCAGTCGCAAAGAAGTGCCGCCATCACCTTTACTGTGGGTGTGAAAGCTCCAGAATATGTCCTGCGTGGCTGTAGATGAGGTGACAATTGTGTGACAAGCTCCTGCAATCTCAGTCGGTCAAGCCGGTATTTGCGGATCACCTCCTCGTCAACCATGTCCTCCAGCACAGTGTATGGTCGATGCACATTTGGAGCCCTCCTGTGTGGGAGTAGATGGCAGCAGATGTCAAATGACCAACAACGCATGGCTGTGCAACACTATCACATCTTGAGCACCACAATACTAATAATACATGTTACAGACAGTGATGATATGTGTGACCGGAACAATATATAAGGCAATAGAGCTGACTACACACACAATGTACAGCCACAAAGAACATCCTGTGGGCTAACATGTACAATGTAACGTGCACACATGTTAAAACATCTTGCAACAACACATGACTGAGGGCCCATATGTGGACAAGCGTCCACACAGACACACATGTATGTGCACAAACAACATGAAATTGGAACACACCCTACTTGTGTTCATGCACCCATGAACACACATACAATGCCCCCTCAGCTGACATGCATGGGCGCACAACAACAGACATGCATACACAGAATGCATGTACACACACAACATTGTTACTTGCACACACAAACCACACACTCACAACAGCTAATGAATGTGTGTACACACCCTTGCGGTACTGTGTAGATGTGTAGAAATGAACACGTGTGTCCACAAGACCAATACGTCAACACTTCGCAATGCACATCTGACGCAACTTTGGCCCACAACACTAGCCTTTGTTAACCACTGGCAAGGTCTACAGTCTGAGCACACATGCAACAAATGGACATGAATGTCGCACGTGGACATGGTCCATAGACTACACATCAAAAATCTTACAGCATTCCGGACATGTCCTGACACACACGTAGAACTAAGAAGATTACATGTGTGCGGAGACATGCAGTGTGTGTACATACGTCATCTGGGGACGCCTTCCACCAACACAGGAGATGACCGATTACACAGCAATTAAGCATGACATATGCCGTATGGTCAATGACCATCCCGGTTGCACCCCGCTAAATGCATGTGCGCACTACCCCGACGGTGCATCATTTGATATCATTCAGTCACTGGCGCCGCTATGGCGATGCACGCCTTCCGCGGTGGCGGTGCAGGCAAACACATACATTTGATGATGCAATCTGGAATGGCAGTTGAGAAACACCCTTACAGTGTTATTGCGGCACCCACCGCCAGTCCAGGCCGGTCACACACCGCCAGTCCAGCCCGGTCACCCACCGCCAGTCCAGGCCAGGCACCCTCTGCCAGGACTGGGCGGTCACCCACCACCAGTCCAGCCCAGTCACCCACCGCCAGTCCAGCCCGGTCACCCACCGCCAGTCCAGCCCGGTCACCCACCGCCAGTCCAGACCGGTCACCCACCGCCAGTCCAGGCCGGTCACACACCGCTAGTCTAGGCCGGTCACACACCGCTAATCCAGGCAGGGCACCCTCCGCCAGGACTGGGCGGTGCCTGGACTGACGGTGGGTGACCGGCCTGGACTGGCGGAGGGTGACCGGGCTTGACTGGCGGTGGGTGACCGGCCTGGACTGGCGGTGGGTGCTGCAATAACACTGTAAGGGTGTTTCTCAACTGTCATTCCAGATTGCATCATCAAATGTATGTGTTGGCCTGCACCTCCCCCGCGGAAAGCGTGCACCGCCATAGCGGCGCCAGTGAGTGAATAATTTTCAAATGATGCACTGTCGCGGTAGCGCACACATGCGGTAGCCAGTGTGTGAACGTGACGGTCCGTGCACATGTAGCCAATGGGAACAGGTTACGCGTTGCGCGTAAGCGCATTAAAAAATTGTAGAAGACGTGCACCGCCACAACAATGTGAGTCATTGGCTCTTTTTGAATGAAGCATCCAGGGAAAACCAATTGCTGCAGACGTGTGCCACTGATATGAGCTCAGGGCCCTATATATGTGTGAAGTTGTGATGTATTCCTATAGGTTCTGTATAGATCCCCCTATTCCTGACCCTATTCTGGTTAACAAATTAACTAGCAGCCATCCCATGATGCAGAAACCGTTATCTGATTAAGCCAGACCACGGCACAGGAGCGCGTTATCTGATTAGGTCATAACGCTTGCCATCTAATTAGGCAAGCAATATTCCTCCAGCCCCTGATAAGGCATACGGAGTTCTCAAAACAAATCAAACCTATGACAACCTGGGAAAATCCCTGCGGCCATTTTTTTGATTTCTCAAAGAACTTCAGTAAAAGAATGTGCTAACGACCAGCTCGTAGGACATCCTTATTGACGTATCTATGTCCATCCTTACGTCAATCTCGGCACCTTACAGGTATAAATATTACCGACATTGCCTTAAGCAAACACACGCGGTTGTGACGAGATCGGAGCAGCGAGACTTGCCGAAGCCCAGCAGAGAGCGAAGCCCACTGGCGCTGCCCCGCCTTCCTGACGCGCTGAGAACGAGACGCTGCCTTTCTCCTGCCGAGAAATCCAGCTCCGGCGCTTCCGAGCAGCCCTTGCAGGCAGCTTGGAATATCGAGACCACAGACGAGAGATACCATCCCTCAACCATTCTAGATCTCAGGTACAGAACTGAATAACCCCTTGCAGAGAATTCTTGAGTCAGTCACTTGGCAAAACAAACTTAACTCAAAACTGCTACTTTCTACTCCAGCCCACGTATTAGGCTTAGGTCAGGTACACCGGGGTAGGCGTGGTTAGAAGCACCAGTTGAGTACGATTAGTCGAATGTATATGTGTATGTATATATTTTATCCATTTTAAATAGCATATGGCTTAGAAACCATATCAATGCTTTTACAGTATTATTTTATACTTCTGCTTTTATTGTATGCACTTTACTTAACCATAAGTATTGCAATAATATCGATTCATTTCTCTTGTACGAGAAAAGAGACTGATCAATAAATAACATCTTTTATTGAACACGCCCGTCTCTTCCTTTTCTCTACAAACTGGTGAAACTAAGAATGCACGTACTGACTGAGTAAAATAAGTTGTCTTTTGTTTTCACACGACTCTAGAGATACACTCTTGATTAGGGGAGAACAAAGTTTTCATGTTCTATGGTTGTCAGAAACTAAATCCCTTCTTGTCTATCCAGGGAGGTTCAACTCCTCCTTGCCTATTCGAGAAAGTTTCTAGTGAACTCTGAGCTAGCTGGCAAACCCAAAACTTTAAGTCTAATATCGACAGTAGAAGACCTAGTTAACGTCTGGTCTAGGTCTATACTATTGGAGGTATTATTCCAATGCGCAGAGCCTATTGGGATAATAGGAACTACACTACATGGCGCCCAACGTTTGGAAAGGCGATAAAACTAACGCAAGACTTTAGAGTAACTCAGTCGTGCTCTTTCACTCAGACCCTTTTTTCCCATAATACTCCAAAGACGTCTGGAGTGGGTGAGAGGTAAAATCCGCCAAACCTCGCAGGAGGGAACTCCTATGTATGGTTCTTGGTTCAATCAACGTTGAAGGATACACTGTTCCAAAATATTGTGCATCTAATCTTTGTTTCCATAAGGAACCTGATCTGCAAACAAACAGAATAACCTTCCTGACAGTAAAATGTCAGAAAGTGATGATGAAAGAGAGAGAGTTAGATTAGCAGCTGAACTAATAGAAGCTGATAATACTATGCAAGAAGCAGACCCGGATATAATACTCATCCCGGTCAACAAAAGGAAATCTGTAACTCTAAAACCTATAGAAAATGGACTGACACCAAGAGGTAGTACAGTCATATTCGTAATTGAGGCACACGAATATCGGCAGACAGAGGTATTCTATTCATGGATAAACTTTCCAGCAGCAAATGCTGTAACAAAGGACTTCCACTATTATAAAATAGAGGAACCTCCTAATGAGTACATTCCTTTCGAGGAAGTGGAAGTACCACTCAAATTCCAAGAGCACCTGCTCTTGTTTAATGGCGCCCTAAAACACAATAATCACATCACCAGGCTCGGTCCACTAGGTAGACCAGGAGCAACGTGGCCGGTCCTAGCCGGATACACACCACATCCAGACATCGAAAGAATGTCTGCAGCAGATCTTTTAGTACAACTAAAACAATTAATTAAAATATATAGACAATTAGTCCAATATGTAATGCGGACTTCAACTGTCCAACCAGTAATTAAAATTCCACAGCTGACCCCTCATCAGGGGAACACAAATAAAATTACACCACAGAACATACAGTCCTGCCTAGGTAAAGTACCAGCTAAACGGGAACAAATACCATTCTGGTTAGCACAAAAAATCACCCTAATAGAGGCGGTATTCCCAGATACCACCCCGGTAGAAAAACACAGGATTCTGACTATCTGTCTTCCAATGGGAATCGCACCACACGTGGAGGACTGTGACACTTGGGGTACAGTCTTTGCTTCCATTTACACAAAAACACATGGAGTTCCATCCATGTCAGTAATACCAGATGTGCTAAAACAAATTCAAGACGAATACGGTCCAGAACCCGCTTTAACTCTCGGTATGAAATTACTAAAAGACTTCAGGCAGGTCTCGGCAATATTACTAGCCAACATAAAAGGAGAAGCAGCGAATGTGGCGATCCGCCAGAGGTTAAAAGAGACAGATATAGCAGACCAACCAGCTGAAATTGCCAGAATTATAGAAAAATCCTATGAAGAACTAGGTAGAGATAGTTTGGGTGGAATACCAGTGAAGCCCCAACTAATTGAAAGTCCTGAAAAAGTATTTATTAAAAATAATCTAAACAGTCAAAAGAAGAACTGGGATGGAAACAAACAATCCAATCCAAAAGAAAAAAGATTCCAGTCCAGAGGAAGGTCTCCTCGGCGGAGAGAAAGATCTCCGGACCAAGGACCCAAGTCTCCCCAAAGGGAGCCCTCTGTGAAAAGATACAACCTTAGAAATAGGGATAACATAAAGAAACCTGATAGATATCAAGATTTTGATACACGTCCCTCTCAATCCTTTCAGACTTCCTCGCAGAAATCGGAAAGAAGAGGACGATCGGAACCCAGGGAAGGGCACGTCAAGTCCAAAGACAAGGAACCTGCTCATCCAAATAAAAAATTACAGTTTCCAAAGAAGAAGGTAGCCAGTATTAAAGTATTCAACAATGCCGAGAATACTGAGGACACAGCTGAAAAACGGAGAGTGGGCTCAGACAATGCTAGACAGCGCAGCAGAAGTGAGCATAGCACGCAAAGTCCTTATGAATCATCTGGAGACAGTGGACACGAATGAATACATTCAAGTGGAAACTGCAGACACCAGAGTTAGCAAACCTCACAAAATATATGAAATAACTTTACGTATAGAAGGGGATAAGACTAGAAAAAAAAGGGGCCTTTTTTGGGATAATCTCTCCAAGGGCTATGACATCCTTCTAGCTGAAAAAGATTGGCCACCAGAGTTTGTCAGGGAGTGCCCACATGGCGAAGAAATAATTATGCCTGCCTTCTCAAATCATATTCCAATTCATAAAAAATATACACTTGCAAGAAAGTGGGCAGTAGCTCAAGCTCCTGCTTTATATAAAAATCATGTGGGATGGGATGAGGAATCTCCTCCACACAAAATCCAGTTAAAATCACAACCTACTGCACAAAGGCAGTATCCGATCAAGCAAGAAGCTAAAAAACAGGTAAAAGAAATTCTAGATCAACTAGAATACCAGGGGGTGATTGAAACTTGCACCTCACAAATGAACAACCCTTTGTTTCCTGTCTCCAAACCAGACAATTCATATCGTCTAGTTTTGGATTACAGACACCTTAACTCATGTTGCAAAACTTTTGCAGTGCAAAACTTGCATAGTGCTGCACTAATGAATAACATAGTGCGCAAAAAATATAAAACAACATTAGACATCTCTAATGGATTCTTTTGTCAAAATATAGCACCAGAGAGCAGATACTTGTCAGCGTTCTCAATAAATGGCGCTCAAAAAGAATTCTGTTGGTTACCCCAGGGGTACAAGAACTGCCCAGGATTATTCTCAGCGAGAGTAACAGAGTTACTACAAACATATGATGACGAAGCATTATCTTATGTCGATGACATATACCTAACAGATGATGACTTGGATACTCACTTGAAGAGAGTGAACACCATAATACTTGGGTTCGCAGCAGAGGGTTACAAATTCAACTTTAAAAAATCTAGAATTGCCCATCTAACAGTCCTGTTCTTAGGATATGAATTATCAAGTGAAGGCAAAAGCCTGGCTGACAATTTCCTAGAGAAATGTGCCGTACTCCAAGCACCTAGAACACTAAAAAACCTACAGTCAATTCTAGGCTTCCTAAATTTCGGAAGAACATACATTGCAAATTACGCAGAAAGGGTCAAACCTCTTTATGATCTAATAAAACCAGATTTTAAAAAAACCAATTGGACTCAAATACACACAGAAATTCTGAGATCCTTACAAACAGATATGTTACTTAAAACAAAATTAGAAACACGTGATTATACACGCAACCTTGTGATTCGAGTCATCCCAGGAAGATGCGGATTCACATACCTGACCTCTAACGAGGGAGAAAAGGTACCAATTGCATTCAAATCACACTTGTACACAGAAGCTGAAAAGAAATTCAGCATTAAAGAAAACATTGTTCATGCAGTTCAAAACGCAATAGCTAGAGAAAAAGATAAAGCTGACGGTAGACACATCACAGTCAGAACAGCAGAATCAGCCTTTGAGGCATTAACAACCCTGTGTAATTTACCAACAACAGCATTGAATCCGGAATGGATACAATGGGTGAATTCCATTACAATGGACAAAGTAAAATACTACTTTGATCCAGAACTAAAGGAACTAAAATATCTAGAATATGAAAGAACATTCCCTCTGCCAATCGACATTCTGCCATTACGACAGTACGCTTGTGTAATCTATACAGACGGACATGCTCAACCCCCCGTTTGGGGAGAACAAGCATACAACCCCACATGTGAGATTACAAAAGAAGTGTGGCGCGGAGGTAAACTAAGACCTCTATTAACAAAAACACACTCAGTAGAAACTAATTCAGAACAACAGACTGAAATAATAGCATTGAAAATGGCGCTAGATAATGCAGATCGCGAATTCCCGACACTTATAGTGTCCGATTCATATTACTGCGTCAAATCATATAACAACGATTTGCAGAAATGGATTCAAAACGGTTACAAAGATGACACAGGTGCAACAATAAAGCAAAAACTGCTTTGGGAACAAATAGTTCTGTTAAAAAGAGAACTACCAAAGACTCACGTGATACACTCACTGAGTCATCAGCGTGATGGCGTTCACGTTGCAGGGAATTCATTGGCTGAGAAAGCCACAGCGGTAGCAACTGAATCGGCTTCCGTAGCTAGAAAAAAGCGTGCAGTAAAATACATTGACGGTGAAACAATGCTGGCGGTGAAAACGTCATCAAAAGGCGACTGCTCAGCGTTACCGATCAGTTACCCACTCAAATATACATACATAATCGATGCAAACTCCGTTCCTTTTGCTCGAATCCCTGGAGTGGGGGATAGAGTGATTCCAAACATGGACAGGAGAGGCTTGTTAATAGCAGACGCACATATGGGCGAGGGTCTCAGACACCTCAAACTAAAAGATTCTCTGGAAGAGTTACAATCAGTGTACTGGTGGCCAGGCATGGGCCTGCATCATACCATTTTTGTAAAAAACTGCCCAAACTGTAACAGAAATCGCAGTGGTGAAAGAAACGGTATATTACCTTGGCGTTTCACACCAGAAAGGATCAACAATAAAAAATAAACCCAATATGAAAAATGCGTCGTATTAACATACAGAGACTAGTTTTCACTTATAATGTAGACCCCAACTTTCGGCTGACGCCAGAACTGTTATATCAAGATTTGCAAGTCTATAATGGCATATACGCTAGAAGCATGCTATGTACTGACCAATATCTTTCCATTGCCTCTCGGGTTTGTGGGGAGTGCTTGGCCAGAATGAGCATTGCATTTGCGGGAATCTTCTCACTTCTTTCCTGAGGGATACGGGATGGTGTAAAGAAAAAACCAAAGGCAGAGAGCGATCTATAACAGCAAAGGTATTAGGTTCGGGAGCTGGGTGGGTCAAACATCTAATAAGTGTCCAACGTAGTCTAAACAACCTGCCAAGAAATTCTCTGAAGGGATTCAGTCTGTACGAATTATTGTTTGGGACTAGGATGTTAGTCTTAGATCTTGACAGTCAGACTTCAGTGGTGAAATAAAAAAGCTTTGATATCAAAGATCGTTTGGCTATTTTGCAGGACTTAAACGAAACAAGAAAAGACCTGAGCAACATAAAGTTGAAACAACAGCCAACAACCACTGAAGAAACACCGCCTGTCCCAGCAAGACCTGTCTGGATTCCAAAAATCGTGGATCTAGTCAGAGAAAAGATCGCGGTAAAGAAGGAATTTGGGCCTTCTTACAGAAAAGCAGTTCCTGTCTTGTCCATCAACGGGACAAGATCAGTTGTACTACCGCCGCTTGCTGGTAAAAAGGAGAACCGAGTTGTATCCATCGACCTGGTAAAACCACAATCATGTGGCCGATAACAAACAGTAGGCCAAGCGGACTCCCGATAAGTAGTAGAACACCGAGGTTTGCTACAAGTACAGAGGTGCTAACTAAAAGGCTAATCACATTCGAAACGCCTACAGAACAACAACAAGGACTATGCAACAATGCAATGGAACTCACACCTCTGAAAACCCAAATAAAAACGTTTAGTAGAGACACACCAACCTACAATGAAGTAACAAATGAATATGCAAGAAACAGTAATCCTGAAGCAATTGGAACAATTGATAGAACAGCATCTGGCTACTTCATAAACTTCAATGATTCCTCTGAAGACCTCAGTGTATCAAAGACACAGCCATCAACAAAAACCCTTAATGAAAAAGCTAAGGAACTTTTGAAACAACTGAAAGAAACCTATCTGATTTCTCCATGGATTGAATTTTGGGTGTCCTTTGGTGTATTTATCCTCATACTTTGGCTCATCATGGTACTATGCTTGGGACGCTTCATTGAGGGAAAATATGCAAAAATGGACACAGCAAGCCAGAAAATCAACTTGATCCTCAAGCCACACACGTCATCACACGTCGAGAAAAGAGACCTTTCTTCAGTCAACTTCACAGCCAATCCTATACCGGGTGGGGTAGCATGGGACAATACTGACTATGAAATTTATGGTCCGGTTGAAATCCTCAAATATCCACACCAAATCAAGATCTCGTTGAGTGACTTTGTAAAACCAAACTCATTTGCTGATGATTGGGACTTTGAAAGTATTAATGACATGATGTCTGACCTAGTGATGTCTGCTAAATTTACCAAACATGATTATTTGCAGGGTTCGTCTAATTATGATAGTATGTACTGCTACAACCACTATGGTAACCATTTTCTACATAAATCTGCACAACCTAGAAATGTTTTAAATTATAATCAATGGGAACATTGTGCAACCCCTCCAAAAGGAAGCTCAAGAACCTTTTATGACAAATATTCATATTTTTCAGGGTTCAATACAAGTAAAGCTGAAACATTTTATTTTAAATTGTCAAATAAGACAGGAACAAAAACCATGCTTACAAACACAAAATTGATATATTCGGACTCATTTTTTGAACAAATGAATACATTTGGTTTTGATTATTGGGACAAAAATGTGGAAGTGAAAAGTGTTTGGGGTACAAGAGAATGGCAAGTTCAGGGTGTAGAATCATTGTTTCGAGCCTGCATGATCCCAGAACAAATTATATTCTTGAATGACACTATTCAACAAACTACCTGTCTTGGATTAGCCAAAATCAAAGACTTAAATAAACCGTCTATTCCAAAACCAACAATGAACAGCAATAACTCTGCAGATGAAGAGATAGACGTAAACTATGTATTAAACCAAAACAGAACAAATCCTGATTGGAAACAATGGTTAATCTGGCCCACAGATACTAATAACTGTCAAGACAGATTCCTGAACAAAACACAGGGGTTCACATTGACCAGGCCAGACCCTAGATATTCCCAAAGACAACACCCAGGGATAATCACCACCTACAGTGTGGGCAAACTCTGCCTTCAATGGCTACAAACTTCCACACTGACAGAAATTAAGCAACACCTAACTTTACTTACTGATGGTGCTGACTTGCGTGATTTCATTATGGGACCGCGCAAACAGCGTCATAAACGCTTCACAGCAGCCTCTATATATGCAGCTTACAACGAGGCCTGGAAGATAACTCAAATTGAGACAGCAGAAAGTATACGGGAAATTGACCGTATTAATTTGGAAAAATCGCTTTCTGTAGTGGACAATGGGTTAATGACTCTGTCCTCCAGAATTTTTTCATTGGACAGCATTGTGTCTTCAGCAATCGACATAATATCGCAAGACTTACTGTTGTTACAACACGGCCAGTCGCAATTGCGTTCTATTGTACAGCTTGGATGGACGTTACAAAATCTGCGTTCAGGCTATGTGCCTTGGCGTTTAATCAACACAACGTCACTATTCAATATCTTTAACCTTACTGATAAACAAATCAGTATGGCACAAAAGGGTGCTGATTATACAATCCTGAGCATTGAGAAACTCGAGAGATTACCATTGACAATGTCAGAACGACCTGTCATTGAATGGATAATACATGGGATAATTAATATTCCGATATCTACTTTCAGGTTTCAATAATGCCAAAAATATATACAGGCTGGCATGTACGAAAAATTGGGAAAAGGGTACATTAAGTCAACATGGAACTTGCCCTATTCACATGCATGTGTCAGTAATAAAGGACAGAAAGTGTTCCTTAGTGGCAATAATTGTGCAATGTCACTAAGCGGTACACTTCTGTGTAATGGAATTAGTTTGCATGGAGCCTGTGAAGGGAACTCAAATAACCTTTCATGTCACCAGCTAGGCACACCTGCAACACAGATAGAACCATTCTTTAAAAGACTCTATAACGGTAGTTACATCCTAATTGTGGATCGCAGATGTTGTAGTCTACTGCCCGGGGTTCCTTATCTCATAAGTACGACTGCGAAGGTCATGTGCTGTGGACGCTTATTGTTCCCCAGCTCCTTTCCAGACAGGGAGGCAAGGACATGGCCTAACTTGAAAATTACTTCTATTCGAATTGATACTTTAAGCAGAATGAAAACAGTGCTTCTTCAGACGCCGACCAGGCTCACGTCATCAAAAGAAACGTATGATCTCCTAGTCGCAAGGACGACTGCAGAGATTCACTCATTGTTATCAACTAATTCCCCCATACATTTCGCAGAAATCCTGAATGAAATCTTAAATATTTCTGATACCAGTGGAGTCTCAAATGTATTTAAGACATTGTTTTCAGGGGCATTAACACCATTCAAAGCCATACTGGGTATTTTTCCAGACCTCGTCCATTCGATTTTTGGAGGAGTTCCCCTCATTTTGGGACTAATTGCAGGAATCCTATTCTTGGTCCTTATATTTCGTTATGGCAAACCATGTCACAGACAAAACACCTGCGACAAGGGAAGAAACAATCCGAGCCATTGGATACCGGGACCGGATATCAAAAATCCTGGGACTAACTCGGCTTAGAGACCTGAACATGACTTGGTTTCTTTCATTTCGGCCGATATGGCAAAGATGTGTTTTACCTGTATTAAGGTGCATGCTGTGCGGAGAAGAATGCGTGTTGGACACCTGTCTGACGCTACAATCGGATGCGCCAATGGATGCAGAAACATTGTTGGGTCCGGTAACGGCTCATGCATTGTGCTGCCCTCAACGGCTGCCAATCCTGATGACGGCATTCGTGGAAACTTCACCACTACGATTGAGGGGTAGTGAAGATCAAGATGAAAGCAGCATCGATCAGGCACGACCTTCTGTCAGCAATACTACTCAAAACGTCAATGGAGACAATCATGCACATGGATGCATGGTTACATCTTATTCCGAGTTAGTGGAACTCTCACAGGAAGCTGTTGACAGCTTTTTCAGCAGTCTCAATGATATGATGTTCTCACCAGAGCAGAAATAACGACTCTTGAGCAAGCTAGCACACGGCGTTCCCGACACCTTGAATTTGGCCTTCAACTTTAATAATAAAGTAGCAAGAACAATTTTTTCCTCCAGTTCACGGACAGCAATTTTTTTAGCAGCCCCAAAATATTTTTATACATTTTTCGGGACACTTATCTTCTGCTTAAAGTAAGAACTATTCTTAGAGAACTAATTTCTATTTTAAACAAAAAAACTTCATAGACATTAGCTGCCCGCTGGTATGTTCATAAATATTTTTGAACTGTGATGAAGTGGTCTCGAACCTTTCTTCTGTATTAAGAGCCATTTCATGTGTAATTCTCATATTCAATTACTAATAATGTATACATATGCGTGATTAATTTAGCATTATTCTACTGCTTGAGTGCATATAGTACATGTGACTATTTTTTTCCCGTATATTACATAATTTCAAAATGCATTATGTGTATTTTGGGGTGGTAAGGTATACACGATACTCTACAGTATGTTTTACTATGCCTAGATTCGTAAATATGGCCATAGTTAGCGTGGAGTGGGTGTGATGTATTCCTATAGGTTCTGTATAGATCCCCCTATTCCTGACCCTATTCTGGTTAACAAATTAACTAGCAGCCATCCCATGATGCAGAAACCGTTATCTGATTAAGCCAGACCACGGCACAGGTGCGCGTTATCTGATTAGGTCATAACGCTTGCCATCTAATTAGGCAAGCAATATTCCTCCAGCCCCTGATAAGGCATACGGAGTTCTCAAAACAAATCAAACCTATGACAACCTGGGAAAATCCCTGCGGCCATTGTTTTGATTTCTCAAAGAACTTCAGTAAAAGAATGTGCTAACGACCAGCTCGTATGACATCCTTATTGACGTATCTATGTCCATCCTTACGTCAATCTCGGCACCTTACAGGTATAAATATTACCGACATTGCCTTAAGCAAACACACGCGGTGGTGACGAGATCGGAGCAGCGAGACTTGCCGAAGCCCAGCAGAGAGCGAAGCCCACTGGCGCTGCCCCGCCTTCCTGACGCGCTGAGAACGAGACGCTGCCTTTCTCCTGCCGAGAAATCCAGCTCTGGCGCTTCCGAGCAGCCCTTGCAGGCAGCTTGGAATATCGAGACTACAGACGAGAGATACCATCCCTCAACCATCCTAGATCTCAGGTACAGAACTGAATAACCCCTTGCAGAGAATTCTTGAGTCAGTCACTTGGCAAAACAAACTTAACTCAAAACTGCTACTTTCTACTCCAGCCCACGTATTAGGCTTAGGTCAGGTACACCGGGGTAGGCGTGGTTAGAAGCACCAGTTGAGTACGATTAGTCGAATGTATATGTGTATGTATATATTTTATCCATTTTAAATAGCATATGGCTTAGAAACCATATCAATGCTTTTACAGTATTATTTTATACTTCTGCTTTTATTGTATGCACTTTACTTAACCATAAGTATTGCAATAATATCGATTCATTTCTCTTGTACGAGAAAAGAGACTGATCAATAAATAACATCTTTTATTGAACACGCCCGTCTCTTCCTTTTCTCTACAAACTGGTGAAACTAAGAATGCACGTACTGACTGAGTAAAATAAGTTGTCTTTTGTTTTCACACGACTCTAGAGATACACTCTTGATTAGGGGAGAGCAAAGTTGTCATGTTCTATGGTTGTCAGAAACTAAATCCCTTCTTGTCTATCCAGGGAGGTTCAACTCCTCCTTGCCTATTCGAGAAAGTTTCTAGTGAACTCTGAGCTAGCTGGCAAACCCAAAACTTTAAGTCTAATATCGACAGTAGAAGACCTAGTTAACGTCTGGTCTAGGTCTATACTATTGGAGGTATTATTCCAATGCGCAGAGCCTATTGGGATAATAGGAACTACACTACAAAGTTTCCTGCACACATTCGCTGCTTCCAGCCACTGCTGCCTGCGACCGTCACCTCCCCCTGCTGCTCCTGAGCTATCCAACAACTGCTTCTGTAGTGCCACAGTCCTGGACCTTGCCATGTCGAGAGTGCGAGAGATCCGGTCTCGTCCCTTCACCGCAGCGGAGCTGGATGTCCTTGTGGACAGTGTGCTCAGCCACTATAAACGGCTCTACGGTGCCCCCGGACAGGTGGTAAGTGAAGTGGGTAACATGTTGGTGGGCGTGAGGTGGTCACTGTCTCCTTGCTTCTGCAAGCTTGGCGGTGTGCTGCTGGACCTTCACATGTGTTGTACTGCGCATGGCTGCATGAAGATACGTGTTTCTGCAATGTATATTATTGTGAAACAGTCCACGGACGTTACCCTCTTGTCTCCCATCCTGGTAGGTGAAGCTGCACCTTCGCAAGGCCGTGTGGAGGACCATAGCACGTGATGTACGGGCAGTGGGGGTATGCAATAGACGACACACACACTGCCACAAGCGCTGGGACGACATATCCAGACTCAGCAAGAACGTTGCGGAGATGACACTGGGGATCATTCCGAGAACAGTCCGCCTTGCCCGACGCATCATGACACCTCTAATGCACCGCATAATTGCTGTGACGCATCCTGACCTGTCCGCCCGGCTGAGAGGGGATCAACACCAAACTAGCGGTAAGCAGACTGTATGTGTCTGTAACTTGTGAGTGAATGCATGTATCCGTGCTCAGACACAGTAGTGACATCCGTGGGGCGTATCTTTTGCATATATTGCATGTTGGTGTCATTAGCAGAGTGAGCGGTAGCACCCATGTCCGCCAGGTGGACATACCAGTTGATTTGTATTTGAGGGTTCCAGGACATGCCGTTGAGGTCTGGTGTCCCATGGCATGACATGTGTGGTGGTCTGCATGCACTTGCCCTGTTTGTATGATGTACAGGTTTCACAGACACCCATGGATCTATGATGTGAGGATGTGTGGTAGGGGTGGTTCGTGTACAGGATGGGTGCTACATGTCAATCGACTGTAAGAAACGGTGTGACTTTGAAACCTTCAGTACGTGAGTGTGTCACTTAGGTTAACATCTCTTCCCTCTCTCTTCCAGCTTTGGCCGAGGGCACTGAGACACAGACGACGGAGATGAGTGGTGGCAATGCATCCGGATCCGAGATGACACACACGCAGACTGAGACTGAAGAGAGCAGCCACGGAGAGGGGGACAGAACCGTCCCTGAGGACTCACATGTGGAGACACCATCGTCCTCATCCTCAGACAGTGTTGGTGAGTCAGAACCGTTGTCACAGACAGGGAGTGGGCAATCGACACCTTCAGTCGGGACACAGCACACAGGGCCCACACGGCCACCCACTGCAACATGTACTGCTCGTGCTCGCCAGAGGAGGGGGAGCAGAGTTGCCTTCGGTGCAGGCACCGCAGAGCCTGCCCCTGTGACACAAAGTGCACTTTGTGCTGAGGCTGTTGATCTGCTGCGACAGATGTGTGTAGGGCAGACCAACATGATCAATGCATTCCAAGACCACGATAGGAAGTTAGGGGAGGTGGTGGCATTCATGGAGGGGATGCATGGCGATGTTGCTGGTCTCCACAGAACAGTTCAGTCATTGGCAAACACTGTGTCCTCAGCCATTGTACAGTCGCATAGACAGGGTGCTACTTCTGTACCACCATCCACACCACTTGATGTTACAGGGGAGAGTGAGTCGTCAGACCAGGCCTCTTATTCAGGTTATTACACTAGGAGCAGCCACAGGCAGCAAGGCAGGGCACGGAGGGCACAGACACCATCCCCTAGGACTGGTATATCTTTCTCCGAAAACGACGTGAGCAACACTGCAGTTGACACACAGGATCATCAAGGGGTGTTGGGGGAAATGGATTCACATGCTACACAGGCATCCCCCACAAGAGGGACTCCCAAGCCTAGGGCACCTCCCAAGAGCAGGGATACTCCTAAGGACAAGGACACGTCCAAGGAAAGGGCACCTCCCAAGAGCAAGGACACTCCCAAGGACAAGGACACTTCCAAGGAAAGGGCACCTCCCAAGAACAGGGACACTCCCAAGACCAAGGACACTTCCAAGGAAAGGGCACCTCCCAAGAGCAGGGACACTCCTAAGGACAAGGACACTTCCAAGGAAAGGGCACCTCCCAAGAGCAGGGACAATCCCAAGGACAAGGACACTTCCAAGGAAAGGGCACCTCCCAAGAGCAGGGACACTCCTAAGGACAAGGACACTTCCAAGGAAAGGGCACCTCCCAAGAGCAGGGACACTCCCAAGGACAAGGACACTTCCAAGGAAAGGGCACCTCCCAAGAGCAGGGACACTCCCAAGGACAAGGACACTTCCAAGGAAAGGGCACCTCCCAAGAGCAGGGACACTCCCAAGGACAAGGACACTTCCAAGGAAAGGGCACCTCCCAAGAGCAGGGACACTCCCAAGGGCAAGGACACTTCCAAGGAGAGGGACACTACAATAGACAAGTCTGCACCCAGGGACAGGGCACCGGCAAGGGATCAGGGACATTCCAGGGACAGGAAACCTCCTACGTCCAAGGCACATCCCATGGCCAAGGGTTCTCCCATGGACATGAGCACCATCAAGGACCGGCATATTTCACCCCTGGCTGCACTGAGGATGATGTTTAAAGAACGTACAACAAATGTGTCAGGGGTGGAGTCCCCCCATACCTCTACTCCCATCCACGCCCCGCAGAAGCAGAGGAAGGAGTACACTGTTGTTGTATCCCCCATTACACATGATGCAGAGGGCAGAAGGCAGGCCCACAGCAAACGGCAGGCAGGGTCCAGCATGTCCCCAGAGAGCAGACCACCACAAGCACATGATACACCTTTGATGTCTGATGATGCCACTCCACTTACCAGTCCAGTCAGGTCCGGGGTGGCCCAACATTTCACAAAAAAAGGAGGCACACACCAGTGACACATGACCACCCAGATGTCGCTCCAGTGCAGCTTTCCCCAGCTCCCAGGGCCACACTGCCTCCTGGCCCATACAGCCCTGTGGCTCATCATTTCAGTGGTCCTAGTGAGTCAGCTGCAGTTCACTCTCATGTGTCAGATAGTGGCACTGTGTCTATTGTACGCTGTCATGCATCATGTAGTAGCACTGTGTCAGTTGTGCCCTCGCCTGTTGCAGGTACTGGCACTGTGTCTGTCCGCCACTCTCATGTGTCAGATGCAGGCATGGTATTTGTTGGTCAGTGTACAGGGACATGTCCTGGCCCTGTGTCTGGGTCTATGGCTCATGTGTCAGTCAGTAGATCTGTGGCTGTGTCTCACACTCCTGTTTCTGGTGCTGGCGGTGTGTCTGGGTCTAGGGCTCATGTGTCAGTCACTACAGCTGTGGCTGTGTCTCACACTCCTGTTTCTGGTGCTGGCGGTGTGTCTGGGTCTATGGCTCATGTGTCAGTCAGTAAATCGGTGACTGTGTCTCACACTCATGTTTCTGGTGCTGGCGGTGTGTCTGGGTCTATGGCTCATGTGTCAGTGAGTAGATCGGTGGCTGTGTCTCACACTCCTGTTGATGGTGCTGGCGGTGTGTCCGAGGCGAGTAGTTCAAGCAGTCCACTAGATTCTATGGTGTGAGGTTTAGTTGCCACCACTCACATGTCATTTTACTTTGTGTGTAAATTGACGAATGTAACCACCCTGACATTATTATTGTCCTTGTGACGGGTCGCTTGACACACGTACTTGGGTAGCCAGTGATGTACCTGCTCTGTTGTCCACAATGCCCTGTTGCTGTTCTGATACTGCATTCTGCCCTCTCACGTGCTGCCAATGATGTAGCTGTTCTGTGCAGTGGACTGTTGATGCACTTAGCCCCTCTCATTTGCTGCCTCTGATGTACCTGCTCTGTTGTCCACAATGCCCTGTTGCTGTTCTGATACTGCATTCTGCCCTCTCACGTGCTGCCAATGATGTAGCTGTTCTGTGCAGTGGACTGCTGATGCACTTAGCCCCTCTCATATGATGCCAATGAGGTAGCTGTTCTGTGCAATGGACTGTTAATGCACTTAGCCCCTCTCATTTGCTGCCTCTGATGTACCTGCTCTGTTGTCCACAATGCCCTGTTGCTGTTCTGATACTGCATTCTGCCCTCTCACGTGCTGCCAATGATGTAGCTGTTCTGTGCAGTGGACTGCTGATGCACTTAGCCCCTCTCATTTGCTGCCTCTGATGTACCTGCTTTGTTGTCCACAATGCCCTGTTGCTGTTCTGATACTGCATTCTGCCCTCTCACGTGCTGCCAATGATGTAGCTGTTCTGTGCAGTGGACTGTTGATGCACTTAGCCCCTCTCATTTGCTGCCTCTGATGTACCTGCTCTGTTGTCCACAATGCCCTGTTGCTGTTCTGATACTGCATTCTGCCCTCTCACGTGCTGCCAATGATGTAGCTGTTCTGTGCAATGGACTGCTGATGCACTTAGCCCCTCTCATATGATGCCAATGATGTAGCTGTTCTGTGCAATGGACTGCTGATGCACTTAGCCCCTCTCATATGATGCCAATGATGTAGCTGTTCTGTGCAATGGACTGTTGATGCACTTAGCCCCTCTCATTTGCTGCCTCTGATGTACCTGCTCTGTTGTTCACAATGCCCTGTTGCTGTTCTGATACTGCATTCTGCCCTCTGGCGTGCTGCCAGTGATGTACATGATCTGTTGTACCCAGTGCCCATGCTCTTGAATAATCTGATATTATACACCTATTATGTTGAATAAAGCTAATAAATCATGTGTTGTTGTTTGTCGTTGTCATTCCTGGTTGTGTACTTAAATTGTGTATATATTGGTGCGATCGTCAATGTATTTCCTCTGACATGACACTCCCCCTTCCAAGGTCACTACCCTGGCAGGTACTCCCCTTCCGACAGCAATTGGTGGGTTAGCGTACCTGCGTCGTCGTCGATGATGGTCCATGACTTGCTGGTGGTGGAGCACGAAGAGTATCGGAAATGCGTGTAGCGCTGGGTCCATGACGGCGATCTGCTTGTGATGTGTGTCTCCGCTGTGGTGATTCCGCCGTGTTCAGGCAGGTTGTTTTTCCGCTGCGAATTTATATGGGTTTTCCGCCATCGTGATTTGGAGGACGGTCGGAGACGTCATTCCGTACGGCGGTGTGTCTGGATTGGTCACGTCCGCCGCGGGGTCGGGTGTAGTTCCGCGGCGGTGCGTGCTCTCCAACCGCGTACGGAAATTTGGCAGTGTTTCCCATCCTAATTTGGCGGACGGAGTGTCCGCGGCAGGCGAACGGAAAAAAGGCTTTTTCCGCATACTCCAGGACGGCGGACGTCCTTCCGTCCGCCATCCTAATCGACCCCCAAGTCGGCCATCCAGGCCACACTGTCCTTGACCCATTCTGCACAGGCACAGGCTGCTCGCACTGCTTTCGAGTTCTGTGCGCATGTGTACATCATCTCAAACTCGGAGTCGCAGACAACTTCCATTTTGGGTTTAGGCCGCATAGGCCACAATGGGAACTATTATAGAAACAAACACAATTAAACGTTAATTTTCAAAATATAGCCCTTCTGTTTACCTCCCCCATTCTAAGGTAACACAGTTAGTTATTACCTAGCAAATTTAGCAACACATAAGCATGGTTTACTCACCATTCTCCATCATTTATGACACAATTAGACAGACAAAAAGCATATCCATGCAAATTTTGGCTAAATTATGACACATGCGCACAAATTAACTTGCAACTTCACATAATTAGTAAATTATGGTTTGCAACATAAGCAAATTAGTATCCCACGTGTGTTTGTGTGTGTGCATTCTATTCTAAGTTGGCTAATTTCAAACCCACACAATTAAATTCATGTTACTGTGGTGGAAAAGTAATTTCACGAGGGGTATACCAGAATTTTTGTTTCCAACCTCGCTCCATCAACTCCTCCTTTGGTGATTTATCACCAAATAACTCCCAAAATGTTGTAAATTTTATCTCAACATGTTTCAAATTCTTTTAATTAGTGTGAGTTATACTCTAGTTTCTTCTATTTTCTTTCTGTCTTGATATAGTTTATCTTTGAACTCTTCCATCTCAATATCACCTCTTTCAAGTTCCCCTTTCTTGCTGCTCTTCAATTACTTTCTTCATGGACCTTTTGACATTCCTTCTCTTTTTGAGTTTACAACCTAATCTTAAAATTAAAATTACTACTATTATTATTGTTAATGGAATTAGTACTTTCCCTATAATAGATCTACCCATTTCATAAAATCAATTTTTAACGGCTGAAAAACTTCTACCAAGTTTCTCAAGAACACCGTCAACCTCCAGTGGTTCAACTTCCTTATGCAAATCTGTAAGATTTGTAATATATCTTTCAATATTTTTACTTTTGTCTGGAATGTAGGTATAGCAGGTTGTACCTTTACAATTCCACAAACTCCTCCTTCTTTTGCCGAAATTATGTCAAGAGCAAGTCGATTTTACATCACCATAGCTCTCATAGCAACCATTTCAGTGTTTACCATTAAAAATCCTTCAGCTGTATCTGTTGACAAACGATCTACTATCGTTGACAATTTCCGAATTCTGTTTGCATTAAAGGATATACCCCCTGCTGGTATCAGTGCTCCAAAAACATCACCTGTTATTTCTATCACACTTTCTCTTTTTCTACGACTTAAAGGTTTACCTATTTCATGAATTCCATTAGTACCTCTAGCGACATGGAAAATTTTAGGAAAGAACAGGCCTACATAACAGGACCCTACCAGTGATCAGGCAATTTATAATAAGCTTTGTTCCCACACAAGAAATAAATCCCAGGAAAGACTGGGTCATTGCCACCTTTAAATCCCCAACCCCCTTTTATAATATATGTTTCTTCACATTGACTTGCGCCCACAAAATAATTATCATACACAGTGTTATATCTCCAAATACATAATTTCCCCAATAATCGTGTATCTATACTTTTATACTGAATTATTCTCTCTTCAACCATATCTAGAAAGGCTTTTTCTTCATTTCTCATTTTACAAGTCAAATTACGTTTAAACCCATAATCATGGGTCAATTCTTGCACTTCCAAAAAATATTCTCCCAAAACTTTTGCAGGCTTGATTTGATTCAACTCAGCTACAATTTTCAGTTTAGCAAAAACATTATCAGAATTTGAATAATAATACTCTAATTTCCCTGTTCTATAAAATAAACTTGTTAATACACTACATGTAACTCTATACGTTAATGGAAGATGGTGGAAGGTCACACCCTCTGATATTGATGCTGGCAATTTCACACAGACAGTACAATCACTGGCATCCATAGTTTTCACATACTCAGATAATAACCTCGAAAATGTATTTCGAGAGAAATCACTGATGGAGTTATCTTGATGAATTTCAGTCTTATACGCATGCAATATGTCACCTTTTGATTCATTATTCTTTTCTTTCATACTCTCATTTACTTTCAATTTTTCGAAATCTGGCCTAAAAGGAATATTAATAGCTCAAATCAACCATACCAACATTAATAATCCAGTACATATTAACCACATTCTACACCATTTTCTGAAAATGGTACACTTAGATTTAGTTACATCATTAGTAGCCATTTTTTTTTACACAGCGGTTTCCACAATCTTTTCCACCTTTATATTGTCTCTTTTTAAACCTTTACTTTACACCCACAGTGTCCTTTCCACCAAAAATTTCAAAATCCTGTTTCTTTATGCTTTTCTCTTCTACAGTTTCCCAGTTTTAAGTATCTCTTTTCTTTCTTTGAGTCACAGTTTACTCACTTTCTTTTTCTTCACCTTGGCAACTCAGATTTTCTTGGCTGCTATTTACTTCATTTATTGGAGGCAAAGCCATGTAAGTCCACTCAGGTGACTTGTATTTTTGATTTGGTCTTCTCACTCTCTTTGGCCTTTGCAGAATCTCTATTTTCCTTCCCAACAACTCTTTTTGACTGGTTATTTCATTTACTTGATCTTCTGGTACTTTTGTTTTATTGACCAGTTTAAATTTCAATCCATCAATTTCTTTAGGCCAATTATCTCCTTTACGAGCTCTTTTGGTTTCAAGTTCGACAGTGTCACCTTCCACTCTCCAAGCTCTTTTTCTTGAACTCCTTCTTAATTGAGTTTCATCATCACTGTCATTAGTTTCAGTTTCAGATCTCTCTACAGTTTCATTTATGGTGAACTTTACAATGTCTGGTTCTTTCGCTGTACTTGTTTTCTCTTTGGTCAGTGCTTTCACTCTGTTAGGAACTTTTCCATAGCTGGTACTTGGAAGCTCATCCTCATCGTGAGTTATTTCCTTTTCACCAGTTTCAAGATTTTGGTTCCTGCTTTCAGAGCTTTGAGACTGTTCTTCAGTATTTTCCTGACTACCAGTTTTATCTTCACTTTGCTTTCATCAACAGGAGAGTCAGGGTTAAAGATAGTTACTCTTCTACCCCACTACAAAATATTTCAACAACAAAAGAGCAACTAACGGTTAGATCACTACGTGTAAGTGAAAAAACAGAATAAACAAATCATTATGGAGAAACAACCTATTTGTAATGAAAAAAAGGTACTATTTGTAAGAAGAACCCTCACTCATCCTAGTGATGACATGCTTCATCATGGGGTTCCCACGGGGGAAACCGAGTATCTCCCCCGTGTGCTTCAACGCCTGCAATTGCAGCGGAGCAGGTTGGTAGTGAAATGAGTGCTATGTGCTAAGTGATTGTGAGTGAAAATTTAAAAGTAAACAGCAGTACCTCAAAAAAACTTTATTCGTAGGTCTGCTGATCACATTAAAAATGGGTGGGGAGACCGTTATATTGATTGTAATAATCACTATCTCCTACAGAATTAATACGGTCAACATGTTTCTGCTGTCAAAAGAAGCCATTTGTGGCGCAGCTTTCATCAGGACCATAAATGTGTAATCCCCCCATGTTCAGAGAACAGCGTTTTTCCAGATTAGGTGGACGGCGGCGAGTCGCTGCGGTTGAATGGACACGCAGCGTGAAGACTGAGCCGCGCTGTTTCTCTAAGGGGCATATCTATGATCTGATTTGATGTTGGGCTCCGGTTGATTTACCGCGAGTACATTACGACACGGTACAAAACCGTAAGTCCCTTTTTCTTGTTTTTCACATAATATCTTCACGGTGTGGACGTGCCTTAGCGCGCACGGACCCCTGGGGGATTACACATTTATGGTCCTCCTGATGAAAGCTGCGTCACAAATGGCTTCTTTTGACAGCAGAAACATGTTGACCTTATTAATTCTGTAGGAGATAGTGATTATTACAATCAATATAACGGTCTCCCCACCCATTTTTAATGTGATCAGCAGACCTACGAATAAAGTTTTTTTGAGGTACTGCTGTTTACTTTTAAATTTTCACTCACAATCACTTAGCACATAGCACTCATTTCACTACCAACCTGCTCCGCTGCAATTGCAGGCGTTGAAGCACACGGGGGAGATACTCGGTTTCCCCCGTGGGAACCCCATGATGAAGCATGTCATCACTAGGATGAGTGAGGGTTCTTCTTACACATAGTACCTTTTTTTCATTACAAATAGGTTGTTTCTCCATAATGATTTGTTTATTCTGTTTTTTCACTTACACGTAGTTATCTTCACTTTGCTCAGTGTTCTTACTGGAATCAGTTCTTACCAAATCTCGACTTTCAGGTCGATCTTCAAAATTTGGTACTTCAACTGCTTCACTTTCTTCTTCAGACGCAGAACTAAAATCCGATATCTCCAGATGTCAACGAACAGGTCGAGCTTCAGTATCTGGATCTTTTTCTGGTTCACCCTCAGAATCTGAATCAGTTGTGCTTTCACCTTTGTCTTGTGGATTTTCAGGCTCAGGCACACGGATGGTGTAGCTGGCATATACCCATCTCTTTACTCCAGCACATTTAACTGCAGTCGTGCTAACCAGAATGACTTTTCTGGGTTTCTGCCAGCAAGGCACTAAGCAGTTTCTTCTCCTGTGTACTTTTATCCGAACCCAATCTCCAGGGACTAGATCATGAGTTGGATGTTTTTCTTTCGAGTTACCCTCAGTTCCCACCTGATGGAACACAGAAGTTACCACGTCAGATAGATTTTTGCAGTAATCCAGTATGATATCATCATTAATAGTCAACAGTTTATCAACTGGCACAAATGCTTGTCTCATGACTCATCCCATCATAATCTCATGTGGACTTAGTCCTGTCTTTTTATCAGGTATGCTCCTTAAGGTCATCAGAACAAGTGGTAAAGCATCAGGCCATTTCAGTCCAGTGGCCAAACAAATTTATGAAAATTCTGTTTTTTATTGTTCCATTTACTTGCTCAACTACCCCAGAAGCCTCTGGTCTGGAAGCACAATGCAATTTTTGGCGAATATCCAGTGCTTTACAAATCATCTGCATTAGTTTGTTGTGAAAATGTATTCCAAGATCTGTCTCAATAGTTACTGGGAAACCGTAGCGTGGTATAATTTCACGCAACAACAGTTTTGCAACAGTCACTCCATCATTTCTCCTTGTAGGGAAAGCCTCCACCCACCGAGAAAACAGGCAAATGATCACAAGTACATATCGAAGTCTGTTACAAGGTGGTAGCTCAATAAAGTCCAACTGCATTCGTGTGAATGGACCTCCCTCCCGTCCTATGGTTCCCAGACTCACAACTGTTTTTCTTCTTGGATTCAATTGTTGACAAACAAGACAGTGCTGACATAGGCTCTAAGCAATCATTCTAGACTTATTTATACCATATCTGTCTGAACATCCTTATCATAGCGTCCCTTCCAATATGAGCTTGACCATGCTACATTCGGGCCATGTTTGAAATCATGCTATCAGGCATTACTGGTCTTTCATCTTTATAAACCCAGATTTCATCCTCTTCTCTCTGTCTACATCCTGATTTTAACCGGATGTCTTTCTCTTCCTCACTAGCTTCTTCCTGCATTTGTCTCACTTCCTGCCAAGTCTCAAATACTGTGGTTAGCATTAAAGGACTTGAAACATGTTAAGCTTTTCTGTCCCGATTTATAGATGCAAGATTTTTAGCACAGTATTTTGCAATTGAATCAACGTACCGATTACCTCTGGTGACATAGTCATCTCCTTTCTTGTGAGCTGCACATTTCACAACAGCAATTTTATCAGGTAATTGAATTGCATCAAGCAACATTTTCACAAATTCAGCATTTCTAACAGGGGATCCTGCAGAAGTCAAATAACCTCTTTGGGACCACAGTTGGCCACAATCATGGACAACCCCAAACCATACTGACAGTCAGTCACTATGGTGACCCTTATCTCTTTTCCCAGTTCACATGCTCGAATCAAAGCAATCAATTCCACAATTTGAGCAGAACGAATTCCTTACAGACAAGATGCTTTCAGGACATCTGCCACTGTACATACAGCATATGCAGCACTCAGAGCACCTTCATCTGTTCTCATGCATGAACCATCAACAAACATTACATAATCAGATTCAGGCAATGGTTCATCCTTGATGTGAGGCCTTGGCTTGGTACAGTATTCAAGAACATCCAAGCATTTGTGATCAACTTCATTTCTCACTTCAACATCCATAACATCAGGTAGAAATTTCGATGGATTTACATTCACACATCGCGAGATTGTCACATTATCTGCACCTAGAATTGTCTCCTCATATTTTGTCATCCTGTTATTGGTAAGAAACTGCGTCTTCGTCCTAGTGAGGAGAATCTCCTCTGAATGAGGTACATATACCCTTAAAGGAAATCCCATCACTATACCTTCACTTTGTTCCAAACTCACACTTGTAGCAGCTACTGCCTTTAAACATCCTGGCAATGCTCTTGCGACTGGATCCAAAACAGCTGAGAAATATGCAATTGGCTTTCTCAGGTTTCCTTGTCTTTGAATTAGAACTGACAATGCACATCCTTCTCTCTCACTGCAACACAGTTCAAACTCTTTTTCATAATCAGGCATTCCTAATGCGGGTGCTTCACATAGACTAGTTTTTAGTTGCTCAAAAGCTTCCATTTTAGCTTTATTCAGCACTATTGGATCTTTTACATCTGCTTTTGCCAATCTCTGTAAGGGTTTGGGTGTTAGTAAAAATCCACTAATCCATTGTCGACAGTAACCTACCATTCCTAGAAACATTCTCACTTGCCTCTGTGTTTTTGGAGGCTGCATTCTTTCTGACAAAACTGTAGTTTTGATAGGGACATCTTATGTCCTTCGTCTGCCAAATGGTTCAGTAATGCAACAGTGTCTGAAACACATGCATCTTTTGTTTTTGATGCCACCAACAGGTCATCAATGTATTGAACCAAAACTTATTCTCCAGGCATGCTTAAAAACTCTAATGATTTCTTTAGCAATTGATTAAAAATAGATGGACTCTCAGTATACCCCTGAGGAATTCGGCACCATGCCGAAATACGGTCTTCAAACCAGAAAGCAAATATTGACTGGCTATCAGGATGTAATGGAACAGTAAAGAATGCATTACACAGATCAATGACTGTATACCATTCTGCATCATGTGGAATTTGGTATAGGATTACTGCTGGGTTTGGCACAATTGGACAACATGGGACAACAATTATATTGACTTTTCTCAAATCCTGCACTATTCTGAACGTTCCATTAGGTTTTTTCAGTCCCATTATAGGTGAATTACAAGGACTACTTTCTATCTCTCTCAAATTCCTTGTGCAATCATTTTGTTTATCACTGGGGTTATTCCTTCAATTATTTCAGCTGTCATTTTGTACTAAGGAATATTTTGGTAACTCACACCTTCCTTTACAGGAACTTTCACAGGATCTACATTCTTCATTAATCCAATATCTTCTCCTGTGAAATCCCACACATGTTCTTTAACTAACTCTTTCAATTCAACAGGTATCTTTTCTCGACCAAACACAGGAAACATACCACTCTTTTCTGATTCTATCAGTGACATAGTCATTTTATACAGGCTATCTTCATCTGGGGTTTGAAGCTCAATGCCATCTGGTGAACAGTAAATGGCACAATTCATTTTACACAGAATGTCCCCACCAAGAAGGTTAACAGGACTACTGTTACATACCACAAACCGGTGCATGTCTTTGAAATTTCCAATTTCTACTTCAACTGGTTTCATTAGGAATGTTTTGATCTGTCTATTTGCTGTCTATTTGCTACACCTACAACTTGGGTGCTTTCTCCAGAGAGAGGAAGATTTTGGACTTCTACTGATCTGACAGTAGAGCGGGTAGCACCTGTGTCCACTAGGAAAGTCACTTTCACATAATTCACCTTTCCATTCACAAAAGGGCCAGATTGATCTACCTCTAGAGTGGTGATGGAGCGCGCAGGTCACCCGACCAACAATTTTACCATAGGAACACTTGGGCCCATACATTTCAATTTACCATATTTATTAATCGGGTAACCTACACTCTACTACCAGTATCCCAGTTCCTTCCTATTTATTACCAATGTACCCGACTTACCAATCCTTGTCAAGGGTACCTATGATCACAATGGATCAGGGAGCTAGCTGTAAAAGATAAGCAGTCACCAAAAGACAATCACATTTATAATATTTGCATTCTTTATAATAACCACAGACTCGGGAAGTTTTGAAAATCTTTATCTAGTCTTCATCAAAAGTAGAAAGCATGAAGTTCACAGCGAGTAAACTATCAATAAGCAAGATCATGAAAATCGTGTAACCATGCAGAAAATAGATTATGCCAACCATTTAGAACTCTAAAGGGAAGGTAAAAACAGGGAACATGCTAGTAAGAAATTTCAGATTTTAGACTGGGTATGGTGTGACTAAAGGACGGGGAAAATAAGGAACATGCTAAAATGTCGCAGTTTGAGTACTCCTCGAAGACTAGAGGATTTGGGAATAACCATGTGACTATAGGGAAAGAAAAATGGAACACGCTAATAATTCAGTGTAACCACTTTAAATCGACTAAAGGATGGGTAAAGAAAAGGAACATCTATATTTCATGAACTGTATGTCAGGATTTTCTTAAAGGATGGGGAAGAATGGAACATACTAGTAAACAAACCAGAATGTAGAACTTTATCATTGGTCAGCACAGGGAGGGTAAGAAAAGGAACAACGTGCAAATAAGACTTTTAGCAGTTTCAGGAAGCAAGAAAAGGACGTAAGTGTATTTCCCGCACAGATTTATATTTACCTAGAACGGTGTGTAGACCAACCCTGGCCACGGGTCAGTAAGGACAGGAGAAACCCCAAGGAATGCAGTCGCCAGTAGGCCAGCAGGTGCAGAATGGAAACCCAGGACAGGAAAACCAGATTAGGATCAGGACAGGACCACCAAGGTAAGACCAGCACCCGCAGTTCAGTTGCAACGCCTGCGCTACACCCTCTCTGCAGCTATCAGTCAAAACCCCGATTGGGTTCTCGAATTCCCCAGCAAAATGCTTCGCCAGCACTTAAGGTTCTCAAAATCCCGATTGGGTCTGTGAGTCTGTCTGACAGAGTGCTCCGCAGCACCTCTGTTTCTCGATCAGCTATTGAGAAACAGTGACAGGTCAGCTATTCGGACAAGTCGGACAAATTCTCTAGCTAAACTAGGCTCGTTATACTGTTTTCGGGTCAGTGTTCCACCCCCCAAATGTTGCAAGTGTAAGGATCCCCAATTTCTTTGGACAAATGAAAGGACAGGTCATCACACTTCCTGGGATTTGACCTTCTCAAGCCCATTATTTGCATTTTCAAGACCGCCCCTTGAATTTCAGGTTCCCATGACATGTCTTTTACACGTAACAATGGTGAATCTATTAATTTATACATTGTAATACATTTGGTACAATTCAGCTTCTGTTTTTTCACTTACACGTAGTTATCTTCACTTTGCTCAGTGTTCTTACTGGAATCAGTTCTTACCAAATCTCGACTTTCAGGTCGATCTTCAAAATTTGGTACTTCAACTGCTTCACTTTCTTCTTCAGACGCAGAACTAAAATCCGATATCTCCAGATGTCAACGAACAGGTCGAGCTTCAGTATCTGGATCTTTTTCTGGTTCACCCTCAGAATCTGAATCAGTTGTGCTTTCACCTTTGTCTTGTGGATTTTCAGGCTCAGGCACACGGATGGTGTAGCTGGCATATACCCATACTTCAGTATCTGGATCTTTTTCTGGTTCACCCTCAGAATCTGAATCAGTTGTGCTTTCACCTTTGTCTTGTGGATTTTCAGGCTCAGGCACACGGATGGTGTAGCTGGCATATACCCATCTCTTTACTCCAGCACATTTAACTGCAGTCGTGCTAACCAGAATGACTTTTCTGGGTTTCTGCCAGCGAGGCACTAAGCAGTTTCTTCTCCTGTGTACTTTTATCCGAACCCAATCTCCAGGGACTAGATCATGAGTTGGATGTTTTTCTTTCGAGTTACCCTCAGTTCCCACCTGATGGAACACAGAAGTTACCACGTCAGATAGATTTTTGCAGTAATCCAGTATGAAATCATCATTAATAGTCAACAGTTTATCAACTGGCACAAATGCTTGTCTCATGACTCATCCCATCATAATCTCATGTGGACTTAGTCCTGTCTTTTTATCAGGTATGCTCCTTAAGGTCATCAGAACAAGTGGTAAAGCATCAGGCCATTTCAGTCCAGTGGCCAAACAAATTTATGAAAATTCTGTTTTTTATTGTTCCATTTACTTGCTCAACTACCCCAGAAGCCTCTGGTCTGGAAGCACAATGCAATTTTTGGCGAATATCCAGTGCTTTACAAATCATCTGCATTAGTTTGTTGTGAAAATGTATTCCAAGATCTGTCTCAATAGTTACTGGGAAACCGTAGCGTGGTATAATTTCACGCAACAACAGTTTTGCAACAGTCACTCCATCATTTCTCCTTGTAGGGAAAGCCTCCACCCACCGAGAAAACAGGCAAATGATCACAAGTACATATCGAAGTCTGTTACAAGGTGGTAGCTCAATAAAGTCCAACTGCATTCGTGTGAATGGACCTCCCTCCCGTCCTATGGTTCCCAGACTCACAACTGTTTTTCTTCTTGGATTCAATTGTTGACAAACAAGACAGTGCTGACATAGGCTCTAAGCAATCATTCTAGACTTATTTATACCATATCTGTCTGAACATCCTTATCATAGCGTCCCTTCCAATATGAGCTTGACCATGCTACATTCGGGCCATGTTTGAAATCATGCTATCAGGCATTACTGGTCTTTCATCTTTATAAACCCAGATTTCATCCTCCTCTCTCTGTCTACATCCTGATTTTAACCAGATGTCTTTCTCTTCCTCACTAGCTTCTTCCTGCATTTGTCTCACTTCCTGCCAAGTCTCAAATACTGTGGTTAGCATTAAAGGACTTGAAACATGTTAAGCTTTTCTGACCCGATTTATAGATGCAAGATTTTTAGCACAGTATTTTGCAATTGAATCAACGTACCGATTACCTCTGGTGACATAGTCATCTCCTTTCTTGTGAGCTCCACATTTCACAACAGCAATTTTATCAGGTAATTGAATTGCATCAAGCAACATTTTCACAAATTCAGCATTTCTAACAGGGGATCCTGCAGAAGTCAAATAACCTATTTGGGACCACAGTTGGCCACAATCATGGACAACCCCAAACCATACTGACAGTCAGTCACTATGGTGACCCTTATCTCTTTTCCCAGTTCACATGCTCGAATCAAAGCAATCAATTCCACAATTTGAGCAGAACGAATTCCTTACAGACAAGATGCTTTCAGGACATCTGCCACTGTACATACAGCATATGCAGCACTCAGAGCACCTTCATCTGTTCTCATGCATGAACCATCAACAAACATTACATAATCAGATTCAGGCAATGGTTCATCCTTGATGTCAGGCCTTGGCTTGGTACAGTATTCAAGAACATCCAAGCATTTGTGATCAACTTCATTTCTCACTTCAACATCCATAACATCAGGTAGAAATTTCGATGGATTTACATTCACACATCGCGAGATTGTCACATTATCTGCACCTAGAATTGTCTCCTCATATTTTGTCATCCTGTTCTTGGTAAGAAACTGCGTCTTCGTCCTAGTGAGGAGAATCTCCTCTGAATGAGGTACATATACCCTTAAAGGAAATCCCATCACTATACCTTCACTTTGTTCCAAACTCACACTTGTAGCAGCTACTGCCTTTAAACATCCTGGCAATGCTCTTGCGACTGGATCCAAAACAGCTGAGAAATATGCAATTGGCTTTCTCAGGTTTCCTTGTCTTTGAATTAGAACTGACAATGCACATTCTTCTCTCTCACTACAACACAGTTCAAACTCTTTTTCATAATCAGGCATTCCTAATGCGGGTGCTTCACATAGACTAGTTTTTAGTTGCTCAAAAGCTTCCATTTTAGCTTTATTCAGCACTATTGGATCTTTTACATCTGCTTTTGCCAATCTCTGTAAGGGTTTGGGTGTTAGTAAAAATCCACTAATCCATTGTCGACAGTAACCTACCATTCCTAGAAACATTCTCACTTGCCTCTGTGTTTTTGGAGGCTGCATTCTTTCTGACAAAACTGTAGTTTTGATAGGGACATCTTATGTCCTTCGTCTGCCAAATGGTTCAGTAATGCAACAGTGTCTGAAACACATGCATCTTTTGTTTTTGATGCCACCAACAGGTCATCAATGTATTGAACCAAAACTTATTCTCCAGGCATGCTTAAAAACTCTAATGATTTCTTTAGCAATTGATTAAAAATAGATGGACTCTCAGTATACCCCTGAGGAATTCGGCACCATGCCGAAATACGGTCTTCAAACCAGAAAGCAAATATTGACTGGCTATCAGGATGTAATGGAACAGTAAAGAATGCATTACACAGATCAATGACTGTATACCATTCTGCATCATGTGGAATTTGGTATAGGATTACTGCTGGGTTTGGCACAATTGGACAACATGGGACAACAATTATATTGACTTTTCTCAAATCCTGCACTATTCTGAACGTTCCATTAGGTTTTTTCAGTCCCATTATAGGTGAATTACAAGGACTACTTTCTATCTCTCTCAAATTCCTTGTGCAATCATTTTGTTTATCACTGGGGTTATTCCTTCAATTATTTCAGCTGTCATTTTGTACTAAGGAATATTTTGGTAACTCACACCTTCCTTTACAGGAACTTTCACAGGATCTACATTCTTCATTAATCCAATATCTTCTCCTGTGAAATCCCACACATGTTCTTTAACTAACTCTTTCAATTCAACAGGTATCTTTTCTCGACCAAACACAGGAAACATACCACTCTTTTCTGATTCTATCAGTGACATAGTCATTTTATACAGGCTATCTTCATCTGGGGTTTGAAGCTCAATGCCATCTGGTGAACAGTAAATGGCACAATTCATTTTACACAGAATGTCCCCACCAAGAAGGTTAACAGGACTACTGTTACATACCACAAACCGGTGCATGTCTTTGAAATTTCCAATTTCTACTTCAACTGGTTTCATTAGGAATGTTTTGATCTGTCTATTTGCTGTCTATTTGCTACACCTACAACTTGGGTGCTTTCTCCAGAGAGAGGAAGATTTTGGACTTCTACTGATCTGACAGTAGAGCGGGTAGCACCTGTGTCCACTAGGAAAGTCACTTTCACATAATTCACCTTTCCATTCACAAAAGGGCCAGATTGATCTACCTCTAGAGTGGTGATGGAGCGCGCAGGTCACCCGACCAACAATTTTACCATAGGAACACTTGGGCCCATACATTTCAATTTACCATATTTATTAATCGGGTAACCTACACTCTACTACCAGTATCCCAGTTCCTTCCTATTTATTACCAATGTACCCGACTTACCAATCCTTGTCAAGGGTACCTATGATCACAATGGATCAGGGAGCTAGCTGTAAAAGATAAGCAGTCACCAAAAGACAATCACATTTATAATATTTGCATTCTTTATAATAACCACAGACTCGGGAAGTTTTGAAAATCTTTATCTAGTCTTCATCAAAAGTAGAAAGCATGAAGTTCACAGCGAGTAAACTATCAATAAGCAAGATCATGAAAATCGTGTAACCATGCAGAAAATAGATTATGCCAACCATTTAGAACTCTAAAGGGAAGGTAAAAACAGGGAACATGCTAGTAAGAAATTTCAGATTTTAGACTGGGTATGGTGTGACTAAAGGACGGGGAAAATAAGGAACATGCTAAAATGTCGCAGTTTGAGTATTCCTCGAAGACTAGAGGATTTAGGAATAACCATGTGACTATAGGGAAAGAAAAATGGAACACGCTAATAATTCAGTGTAACCACTTTAAATCGACTAAAGGATGGGTAAAGAAAAGGAACATCTATATTTCATGAACTGTATGTCAGGATTTTCTTAAAGGATGGGGAAGAATGGAACATACTAGTAAACAAACCAGAATGTAGAACTTTATCATTGGTCAGCACAGGGAGGGTAAGAAAAGGAACAACGTGCAAATAAGACTTTTAGCAGTTTCAGGAAGCAAGAAAAGGACGTAAGTGTATTTCCCGCACAGATTTATATTTACCTAGAACGGTGTGTAGACCAACCCTGGCCACGGGTCAGTAAGGACAGGAGAAACCCCAAGGAATGCAGTCGCCAGTAGGCCAGCAGGTGCAGAATGGAAACCCAGGACAGGAAAACCAGATTAGGATCAGGACAGGACCACCAAGGTAAGACCAGCACCCGCAGTTCAGTTGCAACGCCTGCGCTACACCCTCTCTGCAGCTATCAGTCAAAACCCCGATTGGGTTCTCGAATTCCCCAGCAAAATGCTTCGCCAGCACTTAAGGTTCTCAAAATCCCGATTGGGTCTGTGAGTCTGTCTGACAGAGTGCTCCGCAGCACCTCTGTTTCTCGATCAGCTATTGAGAAACAGTGACAGGTCAGCTATTCGGACAAGTCGGACAAATTCTCTAGCTAAACTAGGCTCGTTATACTGTTTTCGGGTCAGTGTTCCACCCCCCAAATGTTGCAAGTGTAAGGATCCCCAATTTCTTTGGACAAATGAAAGGACAGGTCATCACACTTCCTGGGATTTGACCTTCTCAAGCCCATTATTTGCATTTTCAAGACCGCCCCTTGAATTTCAGGTTCCCATGACATGTCTTTTACACGTAACAATGGTGAATCTATTAATTTATACATTGTAATACATTTGGTACAATTCAGCTTCTTCTACTAGGTGAAGGTGCCTCTTCCCAGGCGCATTTTGGCTTGGACCTCTGTGTTAGCTTGGGTTCAATGTCACAGAGTTCATCCTCTGGCTGAAGACTGTCATGCGCAGAAAGGCTGTTCAACATGGAGTATTCCCGTCCCTCATGCCCAAGGATTACGATACATGAAAAGTAAATAGAAACAGTTTTAAAATACAGAAAACATGAATGCACTGTATACCATGAATCCCTACATTACTCCCATTATTTCATAATGACTGTAGCCTTAATGGTTAATGCGGAACAAACAGTGTAGCGAAAGCAGCGATGCAAGCTTGCAGGCATGTGAGAACACAAAGCAGTCATCTTATCTCTTCTGCGCAAGTGCAAAAGGTTTCCCACCAGAACTACGAGTACGTCACGTCACATGGGTATGAGCGACGCATGCGCAGAAGAAATTCCCGCGTAGCAGCAGCCATTTTAATCTGCAAGCGTATTACTATTAGTAAACACATAAGAAAGCTTCACTGGGACACCCCGATGTCAGAATAAAGGGGAAATTAGTAAAACAAACAAGTTGATTAATACTATTAGGGTTATTTGAGGTTCATGAGTACAAGCAAGTCGCATGTATGTGCGAATCCTTGCTCCATCAGTGGCGCCAAGTATGCACTCTTCTCCCTCTCTCAGGCACCATCAGAAGCTGTCATCCGACTCACTCCCATCTTCATTCAATCAATACCAAGAGCTCACATTCACTCTTGGTGATCTTATTACCTGTTCTCCTCCGCAGAATCCTGTCTCTGCACTGTATTTCTGTAGGTTTACACTGTGTGGAAGTGGAGGTTGTGGCACCTGGCCTTGTTGAGTAACTACCTGCTGCTGTGGCAATGGCTGTTGAATTACCTCATTCTACACCTGCGAATTCAATGATGTATTTTCGGGATTAACCTTTGTTGGGTACTTACACTCTTTCTTCCAATGCCCTAACCTGCTGCAATTATGACAAGGAAACTTTTTCTTAATCTCATCCAGATTTCCCATTACTTTTGTTTTGTTGAAATTTCCCTTCATTCTTCCTTGACTTCCTTCTGAGTTTTTAATTCTCTAATTGAGTTACTTGATGTTCAGCTACTTTCACTTGCGCCCACATGGCTTTCTCTTTAAGCTTTCTTTGTTTAACCTCAATCTCATCACCACAATATTTTGCATGTCTCAAGACTACATCTACCGAACATGACTGCCATCCCATCAAATTATGTTTAATCATGTCTCCTATTTCTGGTCTTAATCCAAACACAAAGCGATACACAAAATGACTCATGTCCTTTTCAGTCAACTCTTCATATCCACACTAATAGTAGTCTCTCATAAAATGCATGTACCGATTCTTTCGGTTCTTGCAATGTCCTGCCAATTTTTACCCAATCTGTCTCTTTTGGTGGGATTTTGTTTTTCAAAAACACTATTACTTGTTCATACTTTCGCATTACTTCAGGTCCAGGAGAACCTGTTTTTGGATCTCATGGATATTCAGCTCTTGGCCAGTCCACTGAAATTTTGCACTCGGACCATAGGTCTGCTGGTACTACTATGTCAAACAATCCATCTAAATCCTCCCATAGTACCTTTGAAACTTTTACAAATCGATCCAACTGTCGATACCATTCCACTGGCTTCTCTCTTAGTCTGGGGAAATCATTTGTGAACCACAATATATCCTGTCTAGTCCAAGGAACATGTACATACCCTCCTCCCGATATTTCTCTCATAGGGAATTAATTTGCTACTGATTCTTTTTCTCTTACTGGGAATGCTAATGTTATTTTATCACAGCCTTCTTCTCTTTTCTTTGCCCATTTCACTTTCCACTTATCAACATCTCCCCATTTTCTCAGTAATACAATTAGCTCTTTTATTTGGGTTAATCTTCCAGCAGTATTCATGTTTTCAATGTCCTTCTCAGTGAAATTTACTCTGTAAGGTTTCTGTAACACCTTATGCTTTGTGAAATCTCACTTGCCAATCCTTCTATTTTTTTATTTTTATTTTTTTATTTGGATTTTATTTGGCAGTGGAAAGTTGCAAAATACAAATACAGAAAGTAACTCATAATAAAAAACATAAAGAGACAAAGTAAATGCATCGGCATTTTCACATGAATAATACAAATTTGGTACCAAGTACAAAAATAGCTTTGTCCTAAAAAAGAAGGCAGGTACATTTTTAAAAAACAAAATAAATCAGTTAGATCCAGTTGCTAATAGGTGCCCATAATTTTTGACCGAACAGCCTCTTACGCCGGCCTTTGAGTTTATATACCGCATTTTCCAACCGATATACACTTAACAACTTGGATTGCCAATGATAGAAAACCGGAGGGTCTACATCCAACCAGCGTGAGGTGATACAGTATCTATACACAGACATAGCTAAAAATAAAAAGCCTTCTTCTTCAATTATTCTGATACCAACTTGTTCAGCCTGGATTCCCAGTATCACTAATTCTGGTGACAGTACTATTGTTGATTCTAGAATGCTATCTAGGAAACCTTGCACATCTCGTATAAATTGGTTCAATTTTGGGCATTGAACAAACATATGGATTGAGTTAGCAGCAACATGACCACAACGACTACATGTTGTGCCCCCTTTAGCTTTCCATAGCGCCAATTTCGATGGTGTATAGTATAAGTCGAAAACAGCCATAAAATGTTGGCTTTTAAAAGACCCATTGAATAGCACCAGACTGGCCATTTCTAAAGATCTAGAAATGTCAACATCAGCTATTCCGAAGTTCCTTTGCCATTTATCAGCAAATAACTCGAGATCGTCTTTTAGCCTATTCAACATCAATTGGTATATTGTGCCAAACCTATTTTTCCTGATACAGCTTTCAAGTGCATCCATTTTATTCATAGAACTGTTATTAAAAAGATTTTTAAACACTATGAAGCTATGGATTTGGAGATATTTAAAGAAATCGCTCCTTGTTAGACTGTATTTATCCTGCAAGAACGAGTATGGTACCATTTGCCCATTCTGAAATAGATCCCCAAAAGAGCTGATCTTAAGATTATTCCACCTCTGCATAACAGAATCACCAAAAATTTCCGGGAGCGATAAGTTTTTCAAAAATGGTGTGTAATAATTCAGCTTCGGATTAAAGCAAAACTTTTTGCTAAATTGTTTCCAAATTTGCCAGGCTGAAATCAAAACTTTAAACTTTGTTTTTTTATAATAGCTTGGTTCTAACAATCTCAGAAAGCACTGTCGGACCTCTATTCCTAGCAACATTTCATAAATGAAGGGAGCCATTGCTTCCTCCAAACAGATATCTGGAAAGATAAGAATACCCATTGTCTTTAAAAAGATTGCCCAATAGTATAGTCGAAAGTTTGGGACCCCCAGTCCTCCTCTCAATTTAGACACAGTACACCATTTCAGAGATCTTCTTCCTCTCCGGTATCCCCATATAAACCTGGAGATGGATCTCTCTAGTTTATTAAAAAAGGCAGAGGAAAACAAAAGTGGAATAGTGCGGAACAAATACACAAATTTGGGGAATATAACCATTTGTATTACATTTGTACGACCATATAATGATAAATGTAAATTGTTCAGCCTCTCAAGTGTCCTATTAACAGAAACTAATAAGGTGTCTGTATTCAGGCCAACAATATCTTCAACTTTAGCAGAGATTGTCACTCCAAGATAAGATGCTGTAGATGCGAATATTACATTTTCTGGTCTGCCTTCAACTGAATGTAAAAGCTGGGTCTTTGTCATATTTAATTTATATCCGGAGAATTCCCCATAATCTTGGGCAAGTTCTATGATTTTAGGTAAAGCAGTTGCTACATCTGTCGTGACAATTGCCACATCATCGGCATATGCGAAGACTTTATGAGCTAAATGATGTAGCATGACCGGGGTAATCCTAGGTTCATTTATTAGCCTATTTAAATATGGCTCTAGATAAAGCGCGAACAACAGGGGGGAGCAGGGACACCCCTGCCTTGTCCCCCTTGTGATCGGGAAAGAATCTGATGTACCAGTGGCTACACGCATAACAGCTTTTGGGTTATTATTTAACGCTTGAACTGCACAGATATATTCTTTGGGAAACCCTTTCCAAGGCAATACGGTCCACAGAAATCCCCAGTCGACCCTGTCAAAAGCTTTTTCAGCGTCTAGAAGTACAACGCCGACTGGGGATCCTGTGGCCTGTGCCCAGTCTAACAAAGTAATAATGCATCTGACATGATCAGTAGTGTCCCGCTTTATTATAAAACCATGCTGGATCTTAGATACTATCTTTGGCATTATATCAACTAATCTGTTTGCTAAAATTTTTGAAAAAATGTTGCTGTCTGATGTGATCAAAGAGATCGGCCTATAAGATCCCATTTCCTTACTATCCTTTCCTTTTTTCTTGAAGATCACTATAGTGGCCAAAGACCAAGAAGTAGGGGGATACCCTAAAAAAGCTTGCTGAAAGATCTCGAGTAATTGAGGTTTAAGCATGTTTCGGAATGTCTGATAAAACTCTAGGGGAATCATATCTGGTCCCATTGCTTTTCCTGGTGCTAAACCCAGAATAGCCGCTCCAATTTCTTCCCAAGAAATAGGAGCACTTACAAACATTATGTCTGAGTCAACAATGGAAAGATTATCAATGCTCCTTAAATACTCTGGTGGAGCCCTATCTTGAGTGTCCTCATCCTCCTTTTTATTATATAGTAGTTTGTAAAAGTCGCTAAACGCAGCCAGTATCCCTGTTTGCGTTTCTTGGGTTACACCAGCTAGGTCAATAATTTTTGTTACTTCATTCGAGACTGCTTTTTGTCTCAACCGTTGAGCTAGAAGTTTACCTGTCTGATCATTAAATTCATAGCATTCTGCTTTATGTTGTTTGAACTTAATAGCGACCTGATCAGCTAAATATGTATATAGAGCGGCTCGTTCAATAGTTAAGAGGCGTTGAGCTTCCTCAACTCCAAAGCCCCTGTTGATAGAGATAGCTAATTTAAGCTCTGCCGACCTAACCAGATCAGAGTTATTTTAGAATTCCTCTTGAATTTTTTTCCGATAAAAATTAGAAAAAGTAGTAGTTTCCCCTCTAACGACTGATTTAAATGTATCCCAAACAATCTGGGTTGAGGCCGTCCCGCTATTGCATATAAAAAAGTCCTGAATAATTTTAGCCATATGTAGCAGATATTGATCATTTAAAAGTAAATTCCTTTGGAACGACCATTGGCGGTTGGAATTACAGCCCTGGGAAGATGAGGATAATTCTAATATAAGTGGATTGTGCTCAGAAAGTGATTGAGGCATAATGTCAATATTAGCCCTGTCCAAAAAAAAAGAAGAGATAAAAAAATAATCTAATCGGACACATTTTTGGTGTGGTGATGAGAAAAAAGTATATCCAGGGTCAGTAGGGACAAATTATTCCATACATCAAATAGCCCATTTCCTACCACTAAAGCTCTCAGAGCTCTGTATGTCCTAATTTTTCGACCAGCATACCTCCCCTGGGCGCGGATATTCCAATCAGACTCCATGTTAATGTTCAGGTCACCACAAAGAATTAACGGTTGACTCCAAGTAGCAAGTTCTAAGTTAATAGTATCGAATACCTCATTGTCATCCAAATTGGGACCATATAAACAACACATCGTAAATGTATTACCTTCTACAATCATTTCCACCAGCCCCCATCTCCCCCATTTATCGGCTAATGTTCTAGTAAATTTCCCAACCCCTTTTCTCATGAAGATCGTAACCCCTCTTTTTATACCAGTCTGCTTAGAACAAACTAACAGGTCAAGACGCAGACTATTCAGTATGTTTCTTTTGTCCCAAGAAATATGCGTCTCCTGTAGACAAAGGATATCAATCCGTGATAGCTGAATTAATTCAGACAAGATCCCTAACTTTTTAGGATCATTAAGTCCGTTTATATTTAACGTACAAATTGTAATCTTTTTATCCATTATAAAACCAAAGTATTATCAAACTTGACATTAATGGCCTTCTTTGAGTAAAGTTTGTAACCATTATATTAACTTTTTTCATTTCTTTAACAACTACCACTGCCTTACACCCCCACCACCCCTCGTGCCTTCCACACCCCCCACCCCGAACCCAACCCCCCACCACCCTCCCCAACACATGAGGCTCAGGAACTGGCAGTTCCTGTTTAGGTATGGATACCGTACCCCCCCACCCACAGGTGCCCCAGGAAGAAAAGAACAAGGAAAAGAACAACAACAGAAGAAAAACTATACTCTTCTGCAATCAGATAGCAGCATAATGAATACATTATAAATCCTGTATCATAAGGCAACATAGCGCTAATTAACTCACAATACTTGCATAATTAGATCAAAACAGAAATAGGACTGAGTTATAATAGCTAAGCTTCTGGCTAAACCTTTTCATTAATTAATCCAGTCCTTATTTGTTTTATTTCCCTTTTATTTTTTTATTTTTTGATCCTCAGAGAGGATCCTCAGAGAGAATCTAAATGTTCCTTTGCTTTGATTTCAGAATAGAAAAATTTAGTCTGTCCTTTAATTACTATTTTTAGTTTAGCTGGGTTCTGCAAGAACACAGTGGCCCCCTTCTTTTGAAAATCGGGTATTAATTGCCTTAAGTGCCAGCGCTGGGAAACAGTGGCCTGGCAAAAATCAGGTCGCACGAAAAAAGTGCAATTCTTAGCCTCAGCTTTTTTATCAGGACGGGCTAGACTATAAATCGCTTCCCTAGCAAGAAAATTATTAAAGCAAACCAATATAGCCCTGGGGTATTCTTCCTCTCCCTGCCTAGGTTTTCTAACATTAAACGGAAATCTGTGTGCTCTTTGCACTTCTTTTGACCAATCCCAGGAAGTAAGATCAGGAAATGCATCAGTCAGTAGTTCAATAATAAATCTTCTTGCATCCATCCCTTCTTTTTTCTCTGGAATACCGAGAAAACGCAAATTGTTCCTGCGCGCCTGATTTTCCAGCCCGGACAGTTTCTATGAAATATCCTCCTGATACGCTTTAACACTGTCTAATTCGTGCTTTTGTGCCAAGGTCTCTTCCTCAAGTGCCGAAATTCTTGCCTCGGCCTCTGTTACTCTGCTGGTCGTTTCGGTACAAAGTTTGATGGCTCGGCGTACGGCGTTTTTAACTTTAGAGTAGGTTGCCTGTGTACGCTGATTCTCTAATTTACTCTCAGCGCGATGACTCATCATGGTTTGATAAATAGTGGTTAACGTTATTTCTTCAGTATTCATTGGAGTTGTCTCCTTTTCAAAATCTTCAACGGCCTTTAATCCTGTTTGATCCGCTGACTCCAATGATACAGGAGTCGTTCCATCTGATCCTTGAAATGTTTCGGGGCAGTCCTCACTGACCCTGACAATCGTGCGTTGTGACCCCTGTTTTTTTCATCTTTTGACAGTAGAGATATTTTGAGAGTGGCGATACTCCTTTAGGCCATGACCCTTCGGATTCTATTTCAGGAGAGCTGCTTTCATCGATGTACTCCGCCCAGTCTTTACTACAATCCACAGTCTCGTCTGATGAGCGGTCAGACAGAGAATAAAAGTTCTCTATTGCCTCCGGTAATATGGGATCCTCTAATGTCATTGGTGTAAACAATACTTCAACCAGGTCATGCACTTTTATATTCTCCAGCAGCACACCAGCACTAGAACCCAGCATTGCACTACACTGTTCAGTAGGAACTACATCCCCCAGAATGCAGCTGTCTCCTGTTGTCAAGACCGTTATTTCTGACTGCATTAGCCCGCCGTCAGTGACATCGCTGTTTAAGTTTTGTACAGGCTCGTCTGAAATCTCGCCCATTCTAGTTATTTTATCAGAGTCATGCAGCTCGCTCACCTTACGATTTCTAGCATTCTGTTTCTCGAACAGCGCCGGTACAGTTAGAGCCCTCACTTTCGCTGAATCAGATAAGTCCGTGTCAGCTCTGGTGCTTACCGGCATTTCTTTACCGCCTGCCAGCGCCGTATCTGTGCAATTTCCCGGAGCTCCTGTGGCAGCTTTTGAGGTAGTACTCCTGGTCATAGTTTTGGCCGGTTCTCTGGGCTCCTTAGGTGGCATTTTCTTTTTACGGGTCCGAGAGAGGAACAATCCGATCAGCATCCACAAGCCGCAGGCTGCGGGGAGCAGTACGTAATCACCAGCTGGGTCAGATGAGGCAGTAAATCACTCAATGTCAGTTACTCTGCATTACTTGCTACTTTCTTGCAGCAAACGCACATGAGACAAGCCGAGATTGAAGCCGAGATTAAAGTTTGTAAATATTCCTTCGCAGAACAGTAATGGGCTAACTGGTTGCAGAATGTTCTTCCTCCCCGGGAGCCTGGAGTAGGGAGCGAGCTGCTCACACAGCCCACGCCACGGCAGCCATCTTGCCTCTCCTTGCCAATCCTTCTAATCGATCATGCATAGTTTTCGCTCTCCAAATAATGTTTTTTACACATAAACATTAATTCGTCATCTTGGTATGCTTTTAACCTATCACTTCCAATCGTTCCAATTATTAATTCTTCCATATCAATTTTCAATCAAGCCAAATCTAATACTTTAGGTTCATGGTCTTTTACTTTCAAAGTATTAAGCCAATCACTTAATTCCTGTTCTGTCGGTCCTACTGGGGTTTGTGACAAATCAATGTTCTCTATACTTTTCTCAGGAGTCACGGAATCAGATTCCGCACCAGTTGTAAACTTATACGGAAAACTTCGGTTAAAAGTCAAGTCAGGCGTCGTCATATGGCCAGTACGCCTAACCTCAGACGAATCTGGATAAACCTTTTCTCTTACTTTTTGCAAACTTTGATTCAAGGGAATTGTTAAAGACGGTTCTTTTATTTTCTGATTTTCGAACACTGGAATCACAGGACCTATTGTTACTGGAACAGTTACAGCTTCTATATTTTTAGTGAGTTCCTGTATCTTTTCAGTTAATTCATTTGCAGAACGTATATATTCAGAAGTACTTGGTCGTTCTTCAATCCGTCTCTCTACTCTAGCTACACTTCCTCTAGTTTCATCATTTTGTTTAGGTGTACCAGTAAGTCTAGTTTCCATTAATGGGGCATTAGAATCATATGTCATTTCTACTCTTTCTGGAAGATCTCTAAAATTAGAAAATCATCTTGGGGCATCAGCAAACCTATCCTCCATTGGTGGAGCATTTGGGGTTGTATTTACAGAACTCGGTTGGTATGGTGGTGGTCTTCTATTTAGTATCTCCTCCAGCACTGTATCCTCGTATTCACAATCCTCATAACCTTTCCTTTCTGTCTCCACATTATTTCTTTTCTCCGTGCACTTACGACCTACCACTTCATCAACCATTCTAACCGGATACATCCCATTACACATATCAGCATTTCTCCATCTCCGCATTCTACTCTCATGAGTTTCTTTCCATAATCCATGAAATCTGCCTCTTGGTCCTCTAAACTCTTCAAACCTTTCTTGCTCCAATTCATGCATCTCATCTTCCCACTCAGCTAATGCTTCAAATTGAGTTGGTCTATGTCTTGGTTCAAGCTTCATCATCTTTTCTCTCAAATTTCGTAGTACTGCAAGACTAAAGGATCCTACTTCTGGAAAAGCTAACGCACCATCGTTTTTGGTATATCTAGCCCAATTTTCTAACCATATACATGTATGGTAGCCATATTTTGTCATCATGTACGATGCAGGCGTTTAAGGCGGAGGAAGCAATTGTCCCTCTCTTGTCACTATTGCCTTATCATTTTTAAATACATTTTTCAATTTTTGGAACCATGTAGATTTTTCCTTTTCTCCTCCGGAATAAAACTCAATTTTTCTGATGATTTCCTGACTTTCAAAACAATTGTGCACTCTTCTGCAAGCTATTTCTTTACACCAACCTCTCACAAGGCGGTTCACACTAACGTACCAATTAGAATAAGATACATTTCACTAACATACAACCAATGATTTCACAGCCTTAGCTAATGCACCAATAAACACTTACTCTGTCCTAGTCACGCGGACCAATCCCAGCGCGGCACTTTTGATGTCAGCCCTGCTCCGGCTTCTGCAGCTTCGACTGACCTCTCCTTTACAAAAATTATCAGCACACTGAATTTACACCTTTATACAACTAGAGCCGAACTGCACAGCACTCCGTGATAGTGACAGAGACTCTTGAGGCGGAAGCCGGGAGTCAGGGACTAAGGGCCAGATGTAGGAGCCCTAATACCGGTCGGAAACGGCCGATTTCGTCAGTTTCCGACCGGTATTAGGGTTTTCAGATGTAGGGGGCTGAAAATTACAGAATCGGTATATTTACCGAATCGGTAAAATTACCGAATCGGTAAATATACCGATTCTGTAATTCCAAATGTAGGTGGCACAGTTTACAGTGCCACAGGCCCTTAAGAGTCGGTATTTTACCACACAATCCTATTGTGTGGTAAAATACCGAATTCAGGTGTGCATGTACATCTGTGCATGCACACCTGTGCAATGTGACACACAGACATGCCCTTTGGGCATGTCTGTGTGCCACATGTCACACAAGCCTGTACTTGGGGTGCTAGAGGGTGTCAAAGTGACACCCCCTGCACCCTTGCAGGATTCGGTATTTACAGATTCGGTAAATACCAAATCGGTATTGCCCATTGATTCCTATGGGCTTCAAAGCCCATAGGAATCAATGGGCAATACCGATTCTGTATTTACCGAATCGGTAAATACCGAATCTTACAGATTCGGTTTTCCTGAATTCGGAATTACCTACATCTGCCCCCTTCCCATTTACAGACTCTTAAATACCGAATCGGTAAAATTCGGTATTTAAGAGTCTGTAAATGGGAATTACCTACATCTAGCCCTTAATCTTTTTAATTTGTCATAACGCTGTGATTTGTGTGTTACTTTTAAACTGTAGAACGCTGTGATTTTTGTGCAACCTTTTTAAAATACTGTTCTCGGGGGCGTGGCCAAGATGGCGGCGAGAGCAGACGTGTGAGTCCACTGCTCCCGCCGACGGCCGTATTGCAGCACCGGTTCTGGCACGCCGGGGTCCTCAGGCTTGGGTCCGCGGAGTGTCGGAACCGCGTACTTAGCAGAACGGGTCCGGAGACCCCGCCGGGAGAGAGGCGCCGCAAGCGCCGGGTCACCTAACACTCGGAGACCGCAAGGCGCCCATCCCCCACGGCGCTGAGAACGAGGCCCGGCTCAGAGCGGAGAAGGGGGAGGTCGGCCTGGACTTTGCAGGCCTCCGAGTTGGGCGGGCATGAGGCCGCTGCAATGCTATTGCCTGGAACGCCCAGGGGTGAGCAACATTACACCCAGCGGCGGCGGCCGAACCCGAACGGAGTGTGCTCCCGAGGCCTTGGAGACCCGGGGGACCTGTGGAGTTGTGGTGCAGCGCCGAGCGTCCCGGGGAGCGGGAGCGGCAGCCAGCGGTGCGGTGGAGGAGGCCTGGAGTGCAACTGGTGTGCGGGAGGCCCCTGACGGCCGCCCAGAGAGTTAAGGGGCCACGAGACGGCAGAGTGCACTCACCACGGAGGGCGTGCCCCTGACGGACAGGCCTTGCCAGGACTGTGGTTGGTGAATCGACAGAGGCATGTGAGGCCTAGGTCCCGCTTGACCGGTGGGGACTGCGACGCCATTTGAGGGTGCCCACGCGGTATCTGGGTCACGCGGCCTGGCAGCCCGTGGAAGCAGAGGAGGTCCAGAACTGGAGACCGTTGCCCGGTGAGCCCAGAGCAAGACGCCCACCGGCCCGAGAGCTGGGAAAATGTGAGGAGGACACCGTGGGGGCCGACTGCGGCAGTTGCAAGAGTGCCCAGAGGAGTGTGTGGCCCTCCTGGGACTGTGTGGAAGTGACCGGTTTCCCCAGAGGCTACGAGGCCGGGTGCGGAAGGGCGACGAGCGGGTGCTGGCAAGGTGCAGGGAGACGAACGCGCCAGACGTGGCGAACTGGAGGCCCGGATATTGCAGCGGACCAGAATCGCCCTGCAGGTGCGGCAGGGAAGGAGGCTAGGCCTACAGTCCGAGGGGTCATAGGATGTCGGCTGGCAGGGGACCCCGCGGCAAAACGGTGAAGGATGTTTTTGCGAAAACACAGACCCCCCCACAGAAATATACCACGGTCCAGGGCCCGAAGAAAATGGAGCAGGGCACGGACAATGGGTCAGAGCCCATTACGAAGGCGTTTTTGGAATCCCTCTTTACTTCCCTACGGGATGACATCCAAACCTTCCAAACAGAATTTGCCAGCGAAATTAAGGAAGTCCGGCGTGAGCTGGATGGCCTGGGAGAAAGGGTGTGGGACCTTGAGACCAAAGGCGACAACAAGGACACTGAACTGGCGGCCCTGCAGCAAGAAATCATCCGCCTGCATGACCAGCAGGTAGATCTTCAGGTTCACATGGAAGATTTGGAGAATCGTTCGAGACGACACAACATCCGTATTCGCAATGTTGCCATGTCCGAGGCCACCCAGGACACGTTTTGCTATGCCAGGGAGCTCTTCAATCACGTTGTGGTATATAAATAAATAATACCGGATCTATTTTTGAATGAATGAATGAATAACAGATAGCTCAATAAATAAGAGTCAAGATTCGAGGTAGTGGGAGTTTTGCAGGTTTAATACAGCATAAGGACAGGAACAGGACAACCTGCATAGGAATAGGATGACAGGGCCCAGCAGCTGCTGGGGCTCGATCTGGGATGAGCGCGCTAACTTTTAATAACAATACATGAGTATATATACATAGCGCAAACACATAGCATTACATTGTAGTAGGCGTAGCAGTGGGTGGAGCAGAAGGTGTGACGCGTAGCAGTCGCGAAAGATAAGAGTAAAAAGAAGGTGTAACTCAGACATGTGATGCAAACGTAACAGAATATGTCATGAATGGGCGGAAACATAGGAGGGGGCTACCTAAGGAGCCGGGACCTCTAACCTGGTGGTGCGCGCAAACTGGTAATGACGTGTTACGAGGAGAAGCTGGGGGCTATGAACTCTGTGCTAGGAGCAGAGACTAAAGTCTGGAGGGTCGGAGCGACATGTACCTAAACCCTATCTAGTATCTGATGTTTAGGGAACATGTTGATATAAACTAGAAGTCATGAGGGGAAAAGCTAATTGACTCTAAGACTAGAGCATGCATTTATTCTACATATAGTGCGTGATGAAGAATATTAAATGACCATTAAATACAGTATTTCTCTTAATATGGAGCCGCATAGGCTAGACAATGACGGAAACTATTGATGCAGTTCAGTAGCTTAGGAATGCAGAGAAGGAGGACTAAACTGATAGCTGGAATCATAACATAGTCTTGGCAGACTCAGAGGCAGAGCCAAGCTGCACCGGGCACTGCGAGGCAGGAAGTAAGTGAAAGGTCGAGGATACAGGTGGGGGCTGGATCGCTCCTCAGCGAGGCTTCAGGAGACAGGAGCTGAATCTGATGTCCGGGCCCTGTTGAGGCCTGGAAACGGGGACTTTATAATGAAATAACGTGCACACTGAGAAACGTGGCAACATAGCTTTACATAGGCCTGATATTCGTAGTATTCACGAGGACTGGAAACTAGCATACTAGAGGTGGACACAACTGTAATTGCGTCATTAATCGGACATGGGGAATGCATATGCATATTGATCATGCACACATAACATATGATGGATGACACGTAGGGACACAGAACATGACAAAATTTACTTTTCCACATTCCCTCCTTGTCACTACGTTTCCATCAGGAAACATCAATATTCATGATACCATCTATCATTTCATACAGTACCATTTGTTCATCTCGAATTGTCTTGGAACGAGATTTAGAACGGGGCTTGGGACTAGGAATACAAGAGGTAGCACACATTCCGCAAATCGCAGGGCCACATTGTATACAGAGGCAGCAGCTGAATATGATCGCTACTGCGATACCTAGAAAGGACAGGACTTTCCATCCCCAGGCGGAAATTATATTCCAGAACCAACCGGACCATGTCCAGGTGCCTGGATCTTGGTGTAATAGATGGGCAATTTTATGAAGTCTGGTTATAGCTGAATAAACAGACGGCGCGTTATTTGGAATAAAAATGCAACAACTGGATCCGATGACTCTACAGGCCCCGCCCCTATCGGCCAGTATGACGTCAAGGACGAGACGATTCTGTAAAACGACAAATCTCATAGCAGATTGCTCTTCAGTTAAATTACCTAGAGCGGAGGCAGTCTCACTTACTACAGCTTCGAGGGTTCTTGTTAATCTACGAATTAGCTTACTATTTACAACTGTGCCTAAATAAGGGAAAACACCTTTATCAATATCAATGAATTGCTCTGCAGCAGTTTCAGTATAATCGACAATCGGGAGGTTTCTCTTGTGTCTAGTATGTACTAGGAAGGAATTCCTATGGTAGTCAGGTGGGGCTAGGAAAACAGGTGGCAGTAGGAAGGCAATGTAACAGGTTCCCTCCCAATCGAGGGGCAGACGAATATATGCGGTCTGACCACAAATAAAATATGAATGACGTGAAGCTTTAAAAATAGATTTCCCACTGTCACTATACTTGACAATAGTAGTACAATCACTATGTCCTACGTGTACAGAACCATAATTACGGACACATAATTCGCCTTTGACTGGTAGTACTGAAATAGCAGGTGAGTCTGGAGTAGTATCAGACTGAACATTCAGGACCATGAAATTCGACGAATAATTACCTAAATTATACACTTCATTTTCTAGATCTAAACCTGTTCTGTGGGGGAGACCTTGCTTGTCTGGGAAACATGTACTGTTAAGAAAAGACATATCTGTTGAGGATGACGTTAACGTGGACCATGCTCCACACGAACCATTATGTGAAAAAGGATAAGGAAAAAGTGGCAGAACTCCCTTCGGTGTCTGGAAAGGGGGGAGTCGACCACACACCCAACAGTTAGTGGCATTGCTGGTCTGGTGTGAATAATGTAACATGCGGATAAATGTATTGTTACGCATAGCGAGGCGGTATGAATATTCGTGAGGAGGCAGATCACTAAACGTGTGTTCTACTGTAACATTAGAATGCTTATTTACATGAGGAACTGGAAAACACAGGAAAAATGCGTAACTAGTGCAGGAAATCATTATGCTGATGAATAATATGAAACTTAGAAAAAAGATACATCGAATTGAGTTTTGACTGACTCTCTCACTATGGGGGTCTATTTTATACATGTCAGAAACAGTCTAACCGTTTCACCTAGGGGAGGACTTAGACAATCAAACTGGCTGACTCAATTTACTAGACCGTAGTTTTTGTTTATACTCCTGCTGCGGAGTTTTCTCTAACAGGGGAGGGGTTGTGTCAATGTCATTTGCGGGACAGTCCTTGAGAACAATATTTTGACAAGTCTTGATATCCTGGGAAATGTTCTTGGAGACCGGCTTTAATCCGTAGAATTTCTTGACGTGCGAAAGGTGCACCCAGCCACGGCGTCCTTCCAATTTCACGGCTGTACGGGTGGTGAGGAGGACCTGACGGGGCTCCTTCCAACGTGGCTCCAGCGGACTTGATCTGTCAAAGTTCCGGACGAGCACCATCGAACCTGGAACGATCTCATGCGGTGCCACCTCGGTATTGTCTGGAAATGCGGCGGCAACCTGTGAACGACATGAGTTGAGGGCAGACATCAAGGAAGCTAGGTAATCTGTCAGCATATTACATGAAACATCAGTAATACTTCGGGGTCTAGGAGTACCCCACATGTTAGGGGGGCGGCCGAATACGACCTCATACGGGGACAGACCTGATCTGGAATGTGCGACCATGCGCATGTAAAACAAAGCAACTGGCAGAGCTACTAGCCAGTCCACACCCTTATCTTTACATATTTTGGCAATTCGAATTTTCAGAGTCTGATTATGTCTCTCGACTAGACCAGCTGCTTCAGGATGGCGTACACAATGAAACTTCCACTGGTACCCTAACAACAGGGAAACGTGCTTCATCAGTTCAGATGAGAATGGCTGACCGTTATCAGAATATACGACTCTAGGGAGTCCATATCGAGGGAAAAACTCACGAACCAACTGCTTGGCAGTGGTCGCGGCTGTGTAATCTGGGACTGGATATGCTTCTGTCCATCTGGACAAAGCGCATACAACTACAAGAACATACTTGAAACCTCGACATCGCTCCATCTGAATATAATCCATCTGGAGGACTTCAAAAGGGTGGTCAGGAGGCTGGAATCCACCTTGTTCCACCGGGACACTTTTACCTGGATTAAACTGACAACATATCATACAGGTACGGACTTTCTGCTTGGCTGCAGCTCGTAAATGCTTGTTGAACCAAATGTTCTGGATACTGTCTAACATTGCTTTTTCTCCTAAATGTGCTGGACTATGTGCGGTATTAATGATGACTTGAACCATAGAGTCGGGGAGAAACCATGCGGTTCTACCCTTTGTTAACCATCCCTGATCTGTCTGGACCCCTCCTTGTTCAGACCATTTCTTGATTTCATCGGGAGTAGCATGTAACTGGATATCTATGACATCCTGGGTGGGGTCCTTAACTGTCATACATGTAGTCAGATCTGGAGTTTGTGTCTGTGTCGGATTAACTTGAATGTCTGGAGTCTGTGCTGTAAGCTTGGCTGTGCGATCTGCTAGATCATTACCTTGGGAAATAATGTCAGTGACTTTCGTATGTGCTTTGCATTTCATGATAGCGATAGATGTCGGTAAATGTATTGCACCTAACAGAGCTTGGATAAGGATACCATGCTGAATCTTGGTTCCATGAGAAGTCATGAAACCTCTCTCCTGCCAGAGCACTCCAAAGTCGTGTACAACTCCAAATGCGTAACGTGAATCTGTGTAAACATTAACTTTCAGGTTCTTGGCGTGTATACAGGCTTGTGTCAGAGCAACTAGCTCTGCTGCTTGAGCGGACAGGGTATCAATACGGTGTGTCTCAATAACTTCGGTGTCAGTAGTCACTGCATACGCGGCGACTAGTTCTCCTGTACTTGTTCTCATACATGAACCATCCACATAAAGTGTCAGGTCAGGGTCTGGTAACGGAATATCTGTCAGATCTTGTCTTGGCTTTGTCGTAATGTTAACTACTTCCACGCAATCATGTGTGGCTGGATTTAAATTAACTGATGGTAATAGTGTAGCAGGATTCAGGATGTTGCAGCGTCTAATTTCTATGTGTGGCTGAAACAGTGTCAATTCATAACCTGTTAAACGTGCAATTGTCAAGTGCTGTGTTTGTGTTCGGTTTAAAAGAACTTCCACGGAGTGTGGGACTTGTACTGTCAAGGAGTGTCCTAAAACTATGGAATCACTTTGTCTGATAGCTAGTGCTGTGGCTGCAACTGACTTGAGGCACACAGGCAGAGCCTGGGCGACTGGATCTAGTGTGCTAGAAAAATAAGCACAAGGCTTGTATTGTCCTGCTTGATCTTGTGTGAGAACAGATAATGCTGTACCTTCACGTTCAGTAACGAAAAGTGTAAAAGGCTTACTGTAGTTCGGTGTAGCTAGAACTGGAGCTTGACATAAAGCTTTCTTTAACTCGTTGAAACTAAGTGTATGTTCAGATGTCCAAGGGAGGACAGTCGATACGGCTGCCTCCTGTGTCGTTAACTGTATCAGTGGCTTGGCTAGAAATGCATACTGAGGAATCCATTGTCTGCAATAAGAAGTAAGGCCGACAAAGGCACGTACCTCCTTCTGGGTTCTGGGCTGAGGAAGACTCGCTATCAACTGGATACGGTCTGGTGTCAACTGCCTACCCCTCTTGGACAGTAAGTGTCCTAAGTAGACCACTTGCTGGACACAGAATTGAAGCTTCGAAGGGGATACCTTGTGCCCCATCTCGGCTAGGAAATACAGAACCGTGAGTGACGCACGCTCGCAGTCACGTTCAGAACGGGCTGTGATCAATAGATCATCGACATACTGGAGCAGGGCAGTGTCAGTTGGCATGTGAATGTTGTCTAGTTGTCTCTTGAGTGCTTGACTGTAAATACTAGGACTTTCTGTGAAACCTTGAGGAGCGCGTGTGAACATATAGCTCCTTCCATTTAAACAGAATCCGAAAAGAAACTGGCTGTCTGGATGGATGGGAACACTAAAAAATGCATTCTTGAGGTCGATTACAGTGAAGAACGTGGCTTCGGAATCAATGGCCGTTAATAGGGAAGAGATATCTGGGACAACTGGGTACTGAGGAATAATACATTTGTTAAGTTCTCGTAAATCAATCACTAATCGATATACTGGGGGTGCATTTGGATCAGTACGTTTCATGACTGGAATGATCGGAGAGTTACATACATTGGAGTCAGTTTCTACAACTACTCCTTGAGCCATGAGCTCGTCTATAATTTTGGATAAGGCTGCTACAGCCTCAGGTGGCAATCTATACTGCCTGATTCGTGGTAACACTACACCTGGTTTGAGAGTCACACGATGGGGTGTGATTTGCATGTAACCTACATCAGTTGGACCTTGCGCCCATAAATGCTGCGGAACCTTAGACAGTCTGGAATCAAAATCTCGTAATACATAGTGACCCTTAAAGTCACGTAGGAACAGACGTATTCCCTCTGGGGAACAACATATAACTGCACCTAACTCTTTCAGTGTTTTAATGCCTAATAGATTTTCTGGACATGACTTAGTAAGTAACAGATCAGTAGTGCGGGACAATGGACCTACTTCTAGAGTGACTGGCTTTGAAATCTCATTAACGATAGGCTTTCCTGAAAATCCAAGGGAAACATTTCTTGAGCCTGAGAGCGGAGCCCCTGGAACTTCGGCATGACTAATTGTGGTCCTACTTGCCCCTGTATCAATCAAAAACTTTCTGTCTTTCCCTAATACTTGACTGTGAACATAGGGACCTTCTTGATCTACAGGTATCTCGATGAGAGGCAAGCCTACCTCCCTCTCTAGGCTGTTTCATGAATATGGCTGGTACTCTGGATACTCAGACTGTGCATACTGGTACATCTGCGATGTAACATGCTGTGTTGCAGCGATAGGCTGCGGTGCTGTAACTGTCTGTTGTGCATTCTGTGGCTGAGGAATCTGTGAAACTTGTTCCTGTCTAGGCGGACGTGGTCTTTCTTTAGTCTTACCAGTAGCTATGTTATGTTTCAGGACTGCACACTCATTTATAAAATGACCTGGCTGTTTACAATAATTGCAGTTCCCTTTAACGGGAGCTGCAGGATGACTGGCTTGATTCGGACCCCTCTTCTGACTGTCTTGAGGAACAGATTGTGCAACTAGTACTTTCATTTTCGTGTCTTTCATACGTTTTCTCTCGTGTTCTTGCTCTTCCCTGATTCTATTCTGGTGGTACTGGAGCATCTGGAGCATCTGGGACGGAGTATTTGCTTGCCAGGTGCTTTCGACTTTCAAAACTCGGTTTTTAACTTGTGGGCTTGAATTCTCGACTAATTTAGTAACAAAAAGGTGAGGGTATGACTCACTACTTGTCTTGAGACCACTGTTGATACTAAAGCACTTTTCAAACCTCGAATAAAAATCACTAATATCTTCATCTTGTTTCTGTTTACAGGCTGAGATTGCATCCCAGTCTTCCTTTTTCGTTGTTAATAATCTGGGTAAAACTTGAATCAATAATTCTGGTAATTCTTTACATTTATCTCCGAGACCAGTACCTGGTACTCGTATCTTATCTTCAGCTTCTAGGACTGCCCAATCGATCTTTTTCTCTCCCACCTCCCATTCTTTTTCTTTAAGCTTTTCATACACCCCTGCGGGTAGCAGAACCTTTAACATTTTAATGATATCTGGGTAAGTGTATTCTCCCATACGGAGCATGTCTTTTAATTCTCTATGGAACCCTGCTGGATCTTTGTCATGACAGGGAATTAATTTCTTCATTTCGAGGAGTTCCATCTTTGTGATCGGAGTGTATACAAACACTCGCTGCATTTCGCCACCCGCTCCTCTGACTGGGTGGACTTCTCGTAACGGATTCTGTCTGTCTATGTAGAATGATTTACTTTCTGGGGGTGAGACATGGACAAAATGCGGGTTCAAGAATGTTCTATATTTGTGACGCTGTTCTAGAATGACACTAATTAAATCGGTACCTAGACCTCTCCATTTGTACTGGAGTAACTCGTTCAGGATATCATGTAACGGGCCTGGATCAGAATGTTCACCCTCATACAGAGTAATGAGGTGCTGAATCATATACATACCCACCAGTCGCTGCTCGGCTGGGGGCAATTTCAGAAACATTTGTGCCACTATTTCGTCTGGAAAAGTGGTAGAATCAGTAATCCATCGGACTGCTGACCGAACTATTTCCTGTTCATGCATGGTACTTAACTCACTGTAACCGATTCGTGATTTCAGAATGTGATCGGTAGCTTGGAATACTTGTTCTAGGGAACCTTGTTCTGGTGCTGAATGATGGAAAGTAGACTTGGGTTCTAGACGTAAATGGCGATCTGGAAATCTAGGTTTTCCTACATACGCTATTCTGGCAGTATTCTCGTCGTCTTCCTCTTCAGGGTCAGAGGTACTTTCTTTCTCGCTTACTTGTGCGGCTTTACGCTGTTCGTGTATCTTTATCATCTCTCTACGAATTTTCTTGTACATACTTTCCATGGCACCAATGGTATTGTGCTTTCCTTCGGCTATATTATCACTCCACTTTGTCAGAGTTTTCATTTCTTCCGGGTCTTTAGACGGGTAATCCTGTTCTCTTATTAGACAGTTAATTAAGAACTTTAATATCATGCGCTGAATCTCGGCTTTCCTTTGAGACATGGCATCACTAATACTTTGTGGGTCATCCCCTGTACGGATGAAACGATATATCCTGTCTAGATCTTCTTTCATATTCGGCAAGGTGACTAGATACTCGGTCACTCTCCTTACGCGTACGGAATATAAAACCATATTAAACTCGCCTGGAACTGGGTCATAGGCACATTCGCCAAGGGCTTGCCTGATTTCTGCGACAGACTTATTACTCTTGGGAGTACGCTGTGATGCTTGAGCATGTAATTCGAGTGCTGATAAACGCTTGTATGGCGGCGGGGTTTGGGGAGGACCTCCTCCTGCGGCCCCTAAACTAGAATCATCAACTGATGCTTTCCGTCCTGGCAGGGTCGGTAATTGTAACGTGGGCTGGACTTGTATGGCGGGCTGACCCGGGGGGGCTGTTAAGGGCACCCCGGTGTCTGGAGGAGCAGGAATTACCTGGTTTACAGGGACTGGCGGAGTGCGAACAGGATTTGCATATTCGGGGACTGTGTCGTCCAGATAGGACGAAATAAAAATATCAGCTGCGGTCGGTTTGTGACGTAGCTTGGTCGGAACTAATGGTGGCGGGAAATTACTGGATGCCTCCGGGGTCGCTTTTGGCAAGCCCTCAGCAAGAAGAGGATACATACCCTTAATGAGGGCATTCCTCTGTCTGTCTGATTGCTCAGTTCTAACTCGTTCACCTATCTCGATTAATTCTCTTTCTTGGGCTCGTTCTTGGGATTCTCTACTTAGTTCTGACTTTCTGATTTCTTTTTCGGTTCTTTTATGAGCTTCTTTGCGCCATAACTCGATGGCATCTTTCTGTGATTGTCTGGCTTTCTTTTTCCATAATGCCTCTTCTACTCGCATGATGCATTCGGCATCCCATGTACCCGATACGGGCCATCTATACTTTTCTTCTAACTGTTTGGTATATTCTACCCATAAATCTAGATACAATATGGCGCTTATGCCATGTTTCTGATACATAAAGTGACCTGGACTGTCCCTGGGCGGGACGGGAACTGCTGCTTCCAGCAGACCCTTTCTAGTTTTTAACTGACGTAATTTTGAGAAGAGCGGCATGACTGGACTATAATCTGGACATAATACAATACACAATGAAAACACGAAATCACGTCGCACTCATACCACAACATTAAAATACATGAAGAACATTATGAATAACAGTTCGAACAGAATACCACCTGAAAATACTGAGAACAGAACACATAAATTTTCTCGAGAACAGAAACTGACTAGAACAGAAACTAGATGCACTGCTGAAACAGTACGAAACTTACCGGTCTCATAAAGAGACACGTCAGGACCCGCATCCACCGAAGTGGACACTTCGTTTGTGGGACTGTGTACCACCAACCCACAGACCAGAGTCAATTAAATTGACCCTGTCTAGATACCACCCTAGTAACGGTACTCACCGGGTAGCAAGAACGGAAGGCCTCGGACTGGACTGGACTGCTACGACGACAAACTTCGGACTTCGGACTTCAGTTACGGGTGGACCTCCGGATACCTCGGACCTTGGACTCTTGGCTTGGGCTCTGGTCGGGACTCGCCGCGTTCCTCCACCGTCTCGTCTGGATGCTGGACCGCCTCCTCCGTCTCCTCCGTGGGCCTGAGGGATACTTGAGCAGAAATATCTGCCACTGCGCAGAAGAGTTCCGTCACGACTGCAGAGGGTCAGGGGGTCAGCGTGGCTTCACCGACGCGTGGGGAAAGGGCAAGTCCCTGTTCGGGCGCCATTATGTGGTATATAAATAAATAATACCGGATCTATTTTTGAATGAATGAATGAATAACAGATAGCTCAATAAATAAGAGTCAAGATTCGAGGTAGTGGGAGTTTTGCAGGTTTAATACAGCATAAGGACAGGAACAGGACAACCTGCATAGGAATAGGATGACAGGGCCCAGCAGCTGCTGGGGCTCGATCTGGGATGAGCGCGCTAACTTTTAATAACAATACATGAGTATATATACATAGCGCAAACACATAGCATTACATTGTAGTAGGCGTAGCAGTGGGTGGAGCAGAAGGTGTGACGCGTAGCAGTCGCGAAAGATAAGAGTAAAAAGAAGGTGTAACTCAGACATGTGATGCAAACGTAACAGAATATGTCATGAATGGGCGGAAACATAGGAGGGGGCTACCTAAGGAGCCGGGACCTCTAACCTGGTGGTGCGCGCAAACTGGTAATGACGTGTTACGAGGAGAAGCTGGGGGCTATGAACTCTGTGCTAGGAGCAGAGACTAAAGTCTGGAGGGTCGGAGCGACATGTACCTAAACCCTATCTAGTATCTGATGTTTAGGGAACATGTTGAAATAAACTAGAAGTCATGAGGGGAAAAGCTAATTGACTCTAAGACTAGAGCATGCATTTATTCTACATATAGTGCGTGATGAAGAATATTAAATGACCATTAAATACAGTATTTCTCTTAATATGGAGCCGCATAGGCTAGACAATGACGGAAACTATTGATGCAGTTCAGTAGCTTAGGAATGCAGAGAAGGAGGACTAAACTGATAGCTGGAATCATAACATAGTCTTGGCAGACTCAGAGGCAGAGCCAAGCTGCACCGGGCACTGCGAGGCAGGAAGTAAGTGAAAGGTCGAGGATACAGGTGGGGGCTGGATCGCTCCTCAGCGAGGCTTCAGGAGACAGGAGCTGAATCTGATGTCCGGGCCCTGTTGAGGCCTGGAAACGGGGACTTTATAATGAAATAACGTGCACACTGAGAAACGTGGCAACATAGCTTTACATAGGCCTGATATTCGTAGTATTCACGAGGACTGGAAACTAGCATACTAGAGGTGGACACAACTGTAATTGCGTCATTAATCGGACATGGGGAATGCATATGCATATTGATCATGCACACATAACATATGATGGATGACACGTAGGGACACAGAACATGACAAAATTTACTTTTCCACAACGTGCTGGGGCGCCCATTGGACTCGACCCTCCAAATCGACAGGGCCCATAGAACCGGGCCTAACCGAGCATCGACAACGCCCTCACCAGATATATTGGTGTGCGTCCAGGACTTCCGTACCAAGGAGGAGATACTGCAGAAGGCATGACAGAAGCACCCACTCACGTTCCAGGGTACATCGCCATTGCTATTCCAGGATTTGGCAGCCCTCACGCTACACAAGCGCCGTCTTTTCAAACCGATCACGTCCCACCTACAACAAAAGAACATTCCATATAGTTGGGGACACCCCTTCCGTCTGGTCTTCAGGCTGGAGAACAAACAATACCAACTCCGGTCGGTTTCGGAGGCCTGCCGTCTGTTTGGACTTGAACAACCAGAGGACGAAGACGAGGTCCAGGGAGCCACCTCAGAGACGGAGGAGCGCAGGCCCCAATGGCGTCAGCAGCGGCGGCGGCGGAAAAGAGTGAAGAAACCTCCAGCGACGGAAATTGCAGCGGGCCAACGTGCAGCACTGGAGGCAGTGGCCATAGAGGGGGGTGCAGACCCCACAGGGTGAAGGATCCACCGAGGACTGGTGGCATATTTACCCGTTCAAACCACGCGGCCGTTGGCGGGAGAGTGCTCCTGGACAACCTCGTGAGACTACCCCGTGTTGAGATTTTTCCTTTTCATCTCTAGATGAAGGACTACCGAAGTTTACACCTTGGTTTTTTGGGGGGGGTTGGGGGGTGTAAGGGGTTTTTTTCATGGTAGGGAGGGGGGCTTTGTTGGTACGGGGGGAAGATTCCGGATCCGAGAATGGCTGGGGATTGCCGAGAGTGATAGAATGAGAGAGGGTTGTGAGCTGCGGAGACTAGGGGGTCCTGGGTGGTCGGGGCAACTGCGGTACAGATTATGGCTGATGTGTAGGCCAATGGCTGGCGTCTCAGGGCATGTACGGGGGATGAGTCCTCATGCCTGCAACTGAGTTGTGTATCCTCACGCTGAACGTGCGCGGCCTTAATAATCCCGTTAAAAGGCGGGCGGTGCTGTCTCTGCTGGAAAATTCTAAAGCAGATATCTGCCTCCTCCAAGAGACGCACTTACTAGCAAAAGACTGCCACAGGCTTAAGTCCCGTCACTGTCCAACGCAAGTTTTCTCCTCTGCAACCACGAAGACTGCAGGGGTGGCAGCGATTTAAGGGGAAGATGCTGCACCGGGGGACCGAGCTTAAGGGGCGACTCCTGTCCTGCAGATTTTCACTGGGAACTTACACCTTCACGGTAATTTCGGTTTATGCACCAAATGAGGGGCAAGAGAGGTTTTTTCACCAAGTGCTTAATGAGGCGGCGGCAGCACCTGATAGACACGTTCTGGTAGGGCGGGACCTTAATTTAGTTTTTAACAACCTCCTTGACAGGTCGGCGCAGCGGTCCACGCAAGCAGGTACCCTATCAGAGGGGGGACGGAACAGACTGACAGAGCTGGGCATGACGGATTTATGGTGCTCTTTCCATCCGGGTGACCGGGACTACACGTACTACTCCAACGCCCACAAAACCTATGCGCGCCTAGACTACTTTCTAACCTCTGCCTCGCTTCGAGCGCTAGCGTCTAGTGTGGAGATAGGGGCGGCAGCGCTTTCTGACCATGCACCTCTCACTGCGGTGTTCACCTTCCCACCTGCCGGGATCAGCGCGCGTTGCTGGAGATTGCGCGATACGTTATTACATAGACAGGAGGTAGTGGCCAAAATCAAGGGAGCTATAACCGAGTATCTGGTGCACAACCATCCAACGGACACTTCCCATGCGACTCACTGGGCGGCGCTCAAATCGGTCCTGCGGGGCGAATTTATAGCAACCGCGGCGGCAGAAAATGCGGAGAGGGCTCGTAAGAGGGAAGAGCTCTCTTCCCGTACGACAGAATTGGAGCAGATACATCAAAGGACGGGGGCGCCACGGGTGTGGAGGCAGCTGCGCATAGCGCATCAACAGCTGGCAGCCTTGGACCAAGATAGGGCAGAATACGCGGCACTGCGGGTGAGACATGCATACTACACAGGGGGTGATAGGTGCGGTAGGCTGCTGGGCCGCGCTCCCCATGAGCAACAACAGCGGCACACGGTGCAGGAGATCCGCACACAGGGCGGGGATATAGCGATCGAGGATGGAGCCATAGCGCAAGCCTTTAGTGACTTTTATACTGCATTATACGAGGGGGCTCGCCTTGATCCTGCGGATGGTGCGGCCTTCCTGGATTCAGTGTCCCTTCCGGCTTTATCGACGTAGCAGTCGGAGCTCCTTGAAAGAGCGATCCGCCCCGAAGAGGTTATTGCGGCGATTGCGTGCCTCAAACTAGCTAAGGCGCCTGAACCGGATGGCTTCACCGCCACCTTTTACAAAACTTTTTGCCCCCAGGTTGCCCCGTTATTGACTGCTCTTTTTAACTCCTTCTCCGACCCCGGCGCCATCCCGAGGGACCTGATGGGTGCCATGATAACAGTTATTCCCAAACCGGGGAAGGACCGAGCACAATGCGGTGCCTACCGCCCGATATCATTGCTTAATGTGGATCTTAAGCTTTACACCAGCATACTGGAGACACGGTTAAGCCCACTTATGCAGGGTCTGATTGACCCGGACCAAGCCGGCTTTATCCCGGAACGCCAAACGGTTGATAATACAAAAAGGGCGCTCAACCTGGTGGAACGGGCCTCTAGGCTGCCGGGAGAGTTCACAATGTTGCCGATCGATGCGGAGAAGGCCTTTGATCGTGTCCACTGGACGTACCTGGAGCAAGTGCTCATCAAGGCAGGGTTAGGAGCAAAATTCCGCACGTGGATCCTAAATTGCTATACCTTCCCCACAGCGTCGGTACGGGTAAATGGCTGCTCATCACCCACGCTCCCCATCGAACGCGGAACCCGGCAGGGGTGTCCGCTCTCGCCCCTGCTCTTCGCACTGTATATGGAACCTTTGGCGCAAGCCATGCGTACGGATCCCATTGTTAGAGGAATTAAATTCGAGGCATATATCCACACGATTAGTTTATATGCCGACGACGTCCTCCTCTCCTTTGCCTCCCCTGCGACATCATTGTCGGCCGGCGTGGCGATCCTGGATGCGTATGCAAAGGCCTCCGGTTTTAAAGTTAACATGGCAAAATCGGTAGCCCTCGATCTCTCCCTGGAGGCACAGACGCGCGCTTCACTGGAAGCGCAGTTCCCCTTCCGATGGGCGGACAGTGCAGTCCCCTATCTGGGCATACAACTGGCGGCAACTATGCCGGACACGGTGCGTATCAATTACGCCAACCTTAGTCGCACTATTCGTACGGAAGTCGGGCGGTGGCCTCATCACACGCTCTCCTGGCTGGTGCGAGTGGCGGCAATAAAGATGACGATTCTCCCGCAGATTTTGTACGTTTTTCGGGCGATCCCGCTTCGCCCCCCTGAGGGGTGGATCCGTCACACACAATCTGAGTTGGCGCAGTTCATCTGGAACGGGAAGCGGCCCAGGCTTAAACTGAGGCTGGCGATGCTTCCTCCGGAGGGAGGTGGTCTGGGCCTGCCGGATTTACAACTCTATTACCAGGTACCCAACCCCGGACCCTTGTGGAATGGAGTAAATGGGAATTGGAACGACATTGGCTGTTCCAGGATCAGGCGGTGGCGGGTCGTCCGTTACAAGAGGTGCCCTTCTTGCGTCGCCAGCATCCGCCCCCAAATCTATATGCCTAGTTTATTACGAGGGTCCCGCTTATGGTCTGGGACCGAACCTGCCTCCTGCACGACTTGACGACCTTTCCGTCCCCCCTTACGCCTTTGTTGGAGAATCCCGACTTTGGCCCGGGCAGGGATGTTCAGGCATTTGCACGGTGGCGCCCAGCGGGATGCCGGTGCCTCTTCCATGTGTACTCAGGTGAAGGAGTGATTCCTTTTGAAGAATTCCGGAAGACCTATGACCTACTGGAAATCGAGCGTCTTAGGTACCTTCAGGTCCGACACTGGGCGCTTCACCCCCTGACCCGTGAAGACGCAACGCGCAAGCTTAGCAAATACGAATACTGGCTTCTGACGCGCACTACAGACAAGCGGCTCATTTCAGACATATATCGGCTCCTACTGGACTGATACTCGCGCGTTTATAATGCAGGACGGGCAAGATGGGAAAGGGAACTAGGGCGGACCCTGAGCAACAAAGAATGGGAGGACATTTATTATCGCACTCGACACTCGGCCTACCACATGGGGTTGACGGACACATTTACCAAATTAGTAACCTACTGGTATTATACACCGGAACGCTTACATGAGATGGGCCAAGTTGGGGATGCTTCCTGCTGGAGGGGTTGCGGGGAGAGAGGCACATTGACACATCTTTTGTGGGACTGTAGACACATACAGGGCTATTGGAAGTCGATTCTGGAGGAGGTGGATACCCACTTTAAGACGAAGATCCCTCGATTTCCGGCCTATGTCCTGCTGGGGCTTCCTAATGCCCTAACCATCCCATTAAGAGCTCACAGGGGTCGATTGATGGCGATAGCGCTGGGCTCCGCAGCTCAGACCCTGTTGGCCCTGTGGCGAACCACGCAGGTCCCCACCCTTCAGTACTGGTTGTGGCGGCTCTGGTCTGTCCTTGGGATGGAGAAACTCTCCTTGGTGAAAGCAGGGGAGGGGGCGAAATATGCGGAGCTTTGCCAGCCTTTCCTGACCCAGCTGGCCACCGAATTTCGAGAAGTGTCTTGCCCTAGGTATTTAAGGTTGCTCCGATTGTCACAGGTGAATGAAGGAACTGTATAGAGGTGTGAGGTGGTATGCATGGTGTGAAATGTTGGATCCGGAATGTGGGAGGGGGTGGGTGGGTTGGGGAATGGTTCGGGGGGGGTGGGTTGAAGTTAAATTACTTTCTTATTGAGGCTCTAGGAGCGCTGGGCAGACTCTGCTGGTTGGGCTCGCAGCTCCCGAAGTTTGCCGGACAAAGTGACTCTATCATAAAGGGGAGCTCTGCTGATATTGCTATGACACTGGGCAAATTGTTATCTGCACTGTACCTTGATATTTCTCAGCTGTGTGTAAGAGCCTTTCTTTTTGCAATAAAAAGATTTAATACTAAAATACTGTTCTCTCCCTTACCTTCACACTCGCTCTTCCCGGGGGTCTACGCGATTTCAGGCGGCCGATTTGGGGCACCTGGGACGCGGGATTAGGCACTCAAGCGCATTTGCACAGGCGCCATCTTGGGTGTAGTTGAGGTCGGCTGGCTAGTGCTCAGGGCGAGTTGGCCCACGCACTACATATAGAGCCGAAGTGCACAGCACTCCGTGATAGTGACAGAGACTCTTGAGGCGGAAGCCGGGAGTCAGGGACTTAATCTTTTTAATTTGTCAGAACGCTGTGATTTGTGTGTTACTTTTAAACTGTAGAACGCTGTGATTTTTGTGCAACCTTTTTAAAATACTGTTCTCTCCCTTACCTTCACACTCGCTCTTCCCGGGGGTCTACGCGATTTCAGGCGGCCGATTTGGGGCACCTGGGACGCGGGATTAGGCACTCGAGCGCATTTGCACAGGCGCCATCTTGGGTGTAGTTGAGGTCAGCTGGCTAGTGCTCAGGGCGAGTTGGCCCACGCACTACAAAATGCCCCTTATAACGCGTACGCGCAGCGGACGAGCGCAGCGGGCACGCCATTGGCGCACCGGAGGTGCGCCAGAGGTAAGCCCGTCTGCGCCCATCCACGCCAGAACGGGCTTAGGGCCCAGCACTATACCCTCTAAACCTCATACCCCTCTAGAGTATTCTAGAGACTCCTTACTCCAACTGAGACAGACACCCCTGCCTCCTTGCGCCCACTCAATTATAATTGGTGGCTCCCGCAATTATTGCCTCCACTGCCCATATACGCTACCTATTGATGAGCCTGTTCTTACTCCTCATACAGTTATCAACATGGCTCTGTTGAATTGTAGATCACTGCCTAAACACGTGCTGGAAATCTCTATACTCCTAGAAGACTACCAGCTTGAGGTTCTGTTTTTAACAGAAACGTGGTTATCTTCTGACTCCGATCTGGATATCGTCCAGGCTCTGCCATCCGGCTTCCTCATCCAACATTTTGACCGCTCTAAAGGAAAGGGAGTGGGGATAGCTATGATATATAAAGAGCATATTTCATGCCTGTTGGAACCTGGGATGTCAGGTCACCTAGGGTAGCCTGGCCTAGGGTAAGACATGCAAATCTAGAGGCACAAGTGTGAAGGTTGCAAACCACCCAGCAGGAAATCCACGCAATAACACATAAAAAGGACGCTACACCAATGTTAGAAAAATAAGTACTCGTTTATAAAAATAATATCTTTGCTCTTTTCACACTAGAATTCACAGTTCAATATAATGCATTCTGTCAGGAGAAGAACCAGTACTTTTAAAATTGCCAAATAATGTCAAAACACAGTTCTATTAACTTAACAGCACATTACATTTAGATGTCTTGGAATCCGTAGTTCTACTTTCAGAGAGGTTAACTTATTTCAGTAATTATTATCAAAATGACATTTAATCAGACACCAACATTAACCAGATTTGACTTTGATGAGAAATTTCAGTTAAACTCGAAATTTCCTTAGACACCAGCAAACTCTGTGAGAAACTTCTGCCTTTGCTTAACCAGCAGGTTCCTTCCGCCCTCTATTTGCAGATGATTCCCCCCAAGCTACTCCCCACCTCGTGTCAAACAATGTAGGAACGACCAGTGTCTAAGGCACTCCCTTGTAGGCGCTAGCGCCCCTTTCCCCCTGCAGTTCACCTCCTTACTTGTACCAAAACGGGCGGTGACAGTTGTGCTGCGCCAGAGAGTGGGGGAAAACACTCGGCAGGACCAAAGGGAGCCACACGCTGGCAAGGTTCACCAGCCTCTGGGGCCCCTCCGCTCTCCTCTGCGTGGCGCCAAAATAAAGGAAGCCGTCTCAGTCGTATCTCCTAAGCCGCTTTTGGGCTCCACAGTCCTCCCCTCCCGCTCACGCCAGCCACAACAAGCGGCGCTCGAGCAGGGGAGAGAAGTTGCCACTCGCCTATGCCGCCGTGGGACTCCCGGCGTCACCCTCCACAACTCCCTCGCGCTGATCGGAAGGTAACACTGCTCCTCACGGCTGGCTCCGCCTCAGGGAGTCGAACGCACCACCGGGCATGCGCGAAGGGGAAGCGTCTCCCCGCTGAAGCCCGCGCTCTCCTACCTATGCTCTTCTCCACAACTCTGCCCACTCAGGAAGTCCGCAGGGATTCCTCAAGGTCCGCTCCTCACCTCCAAGTCGCCTCTTCAGCCACAACTCGGCGCCGATCCCCACGCTGTCACAGGGGCGGAACAGCCCGATCTCTCCTGGCCTCTGCTCCCTCAGCGCCCACCGCTCCTCTCAGTTGGCGCTCAACCACTGATCCAGTGCAGCTCACCAGGCGCTGGCTTCACTCCACAGCAGGTGAGAGATGACACTCTGTGGGGTGATTAAACTAGGGGACAGTCGCTGTAACCAGGGCAGGTTTTTATTGAGGTCTGAATAAAAAGGGGGGGGGGGCACAAGGATTAGCCCTCCTCCGTTCGAGGGAATCTCAGCAGAAGTCTTTTCACTGGGCAGAGGACTGCACCCCACAGTGCTGTAGTCTCCTTCTCCTGTCCACCTCCCTATTCTTTCAGTTCAGGGATTAGTCAGGCGCCCAGGGTCTCCCTAAATCATCCACAGCGGGGACAGGACAAGGATCCCAAAGGAGGAGTAGAGAAGTGGATTAATTAGGCTGCTTCCCAGTCCAGGAGATCAACCCTTTCACTAGCCTCCCCCCACCTTCCAAGATAGCCTGTCCTCCAGCTGACTCTCTCCGGTAGACAAAATGGCTGACCAGCATTCCGCCTTTTATAGGCTGACCCTCAGGAGTCCAGAAGGGACCAGAAGGTTCTGGAACGCCCTATACTAGTCTATGGGCAAGTTCTGGGTTTGGCAGTTAGGGCAGTTGGTAGCCACCATTTTGTGGTCCTAACTATTTTCCTGTCAGAACAGGCCTCTGGGCCTGAGGTGAAAAACTATGAGGGGGAAAAAGAACACCTATCCCCTTTACCAACATCTAGAAAAAGTTACTGGACAAAAATTATTAAAGGTATGAGGGGTAAAAAGGGGGACAAAATAAATAATAAATTGGAGGGACTACGCAAGAAGCCAGACAGGTCTAACAATGCCGTCTTCACGGCAGCCCCATAGCAGATTGCGAAAATGCTCACTTTGCCATCCAAGTATCCCCGTGTAAATCTCTCTCCGGAATCTTGATCTACCGCCCTCCAGGTGCCATTGGTCAATTCTGTAGCTCCCTTTTGGAAACTTCACTGGCTCTGCCTAGCACTCTTTCCAACCTTGTGATCTTAGGAGATTTAAACATCCACTTTGATAATGATGGAGACAAGGTAACTGCTGAATTGTTACTGGATCTAGCAGCCTACCAGCTCCATTTGGGAAACCATCAACCCACCCACACACGGGGACATCTTCTGGATCCCATCTTCTCCAATATTCCTGATCTTAAGGTGCTGGCACCGACTCCTGTTCCATGGTCAGACCACTTCCTTATCCCGTTTAGCTGGTGGATTCCCGTCACTTACTGCCCTAGATCTGCTCCCAGCATACTCGCACGCCCTTGGTCAAAAATTGAACCAGAAAAATGGAGACATATCCTGGAGTCTCCCCTCCGACCTGTGAGTCGGACCCTGTATCAGCAGACACCATGTTTTCCACGTGGATTGAAAACTCTCTGGACATAATTCTCCCGAAAAAACCTGCCCCTAAACCACGGGGCAAGACCACCTCGCCCTGGTTTACTCTGGAGCTCCGTCTCCTAAAAAAACTTTGTAAAAGATCTGAAAGGGCATGGAGGAAGAATTTCGACCCCCACAGAAAGCAGGACTACAAACTTACGATTCTAAATTATAAAAAGGCTCTCAAATCAGCGCAAGCTGCTTTTTTTTAAGAAAAAATTAGATCCTCTTCTAACTCGTCAAGAGACACCTTTCACATTGTGGAAAAGCTTCTAAAAACCCCTGTCCCTTCCTGCCCCGTGGACCCCTCTGATAACTGCTGTAACGAGTTAGCAGAGTTCTTTGATCAGAAAATTCAAAAAATTCTGAAGCATCTCCCCCTGTATAATATCGATGTCCACCTAGAACCATCTGCATCAGTACCAAAGCCTACTGAACCCAGATTGGACATGTTTGCCCCCATTACAAAAGATATACTCTCCCCTATTGTTCAATCAATTAAGAGCGGCTCTCCGTTAGACTCAGCCCCATTTAACATCTTAAAATTAGGTGCACCTACCATCCTTGCTCCCATGGTAAATCTGATTAACATCTCCCTTTCACAGGGCATTGTACCCCCGAGCTGGAAGAAGGCCATAGGTAAAGCTCTATTGAAAAAAGCCAATCTTGACCCTCTGGAACTAAACAACTACCGGCCCATCTCCCTTCTGCCAGGCATTAGCAAGGTGGCAGAAAAATTTATCAATCGCCAGTTATCCGACTACCTTGAATCAAGGGATCTGCTTAAGCCCTCACAGACGGGCTTTCGCCCGGGCCAGGGCACGGAAACCTATGATTGCGGTAGTTGAAGAGGCCAGAAAGATCATAGATTCAGGGGGATCAGTGGCAGTGATCCTTCTGGATTTGAGTGCAGCCTTTGACACCGTAAACCATCTGACACTGGTCCACCGTCTTAGGGATTTGGGGATCTCTGGACTTGCCCTGTCCTGGCTGAAATCCTTTTTACATAGCCGCTCTTTTCAGGTGGCTGAGGGCAATTTCATTTCAAACATAACCCCGGTACACTGCGGCGTCCCTCAGGGCTCATCTCTGAGCCCTACGCTTTTCAATGTGTACATGTATCCCCTTGAAAAAATTGTCACTCCATATGGAATCAAACTTCTGACCTATGCTGATGACACCCAGCTGGTTCTATCACTGAGTCAACAGGACCACCCTTCCATCGATCTTTATTCCTGTCTCAAGGATATATCTAGCTGGATGGATAGATCCCACCTCAAGCTCAATAGCGACAAGACGGAGATTCAGGTCATAGGGAATCAGTCTCATTTTCGCCCTGAGACTTTATGGCCCCCGTGTATGGGTCCGCCCCCGACCCCGAAGTCAGACATTAAAAGCTTGGGGATTTGGCTGGACCAAGGCCTTACGCTTAACACCCAAGCAAGGAAAACCGCCGTAACTTGCTACGGCCTCCTTCGTACCTCCCGCAAAATTTTACCTTTCCTGCCTATCCAGTCCAGGAAGCTTTTGATCCGGGGCCTCATACTGTCCAGATTGGACTATGGTAACGCTCTTTATCTTGGTGCACCAAAGAATGTGACGGTCAAACTGCAGGTCGTGCAAAATACTGCTGCCTGGCTCCTTACAGGCACTAACAACCACTGCTCAGCTAAACCATCCCTCAGGTCACTTCACTGGCTTCCCATACTGGAAAGAGTACACTTTAAGGCCCTCTGTACTACTCATAAAATTCTTCATGGTAAGGCTCCCCCTATCCTGAAAGATCTTATTTCCCCTTACAAAACCAACAGAGCCCTTCGGTCCACACATCTCCATCTGGCTTCAATTCCCAGGATCAAAAGGGCCCGATCTGGAGGCCGTCTTTTTGCGTATATTGCCTCCAAATTGTGGAACTCTCTTCCAATAGACATTCGTGCTCAGCCCAATCTTATGTCCTTTGGCAAACTCCTGAAAACCTGGCTGTTCCCTTAACTTCCCTCTCTCGTCCTCTCCAGCTCTTTCACTAGCGCTGGGACGCTCACGGGCAGCCATGCGCTCTAGAAATCAATAAATAAACAAATAAATAAAACCAGTTAGTAACCACATAAAACAACACCATTTGTCTGTTTTGCTAAAATCAAAGTGATAGTTTCCTCAATCACACAAGTATTCTGTATTTCCAGTAGACAGCGCTTACCTCTTCTCTACCACAGAATTTTACTTTCGCCGATAAAGTAGCACATCCCTCTACCTTACCCTTCTCTCAAGCTTAGGTTAAACTCTGTTACTCTCCTAGCGATAAGTTTTAGTCGGAAAATCCATTCTTTTGCTTAAAACCAGGATTTTATAGGTTGCCTTCACTATACATTCGCCACTTTTACACGTAAATGTCCCTAACTTGTAACATACGACTATGTCACCACTTTGAAACAGACTATGTGATGTGTGACTTACATGCCACACGTGTGAGACTTACATGCCACACTTCCTCTGCCTGCAGACAGAGTAACCAGTTTCCTACCTCCCAGAAACCTTAATTACGGATTACATATAAGGCAATACAGACTCTACATATAATGTTAGTCATAAAATCTGTACATCAAAATTCTGTATATATTGCCCTATACATTATATATGCTAGTTAACCTATAGCAACCAATGCTCTGCTACCAAGAAAATAACTGATGCAGCACAGCTCCAGAAATTCTCTGTAAACCATCCCCTTATCCTTAGAAAACTATTCACACATTACTCATCAGTGGGGCCCATAACACTGCGAATCATTTATACCCACATTCACCCTGCTCTAAGGATTTGGTGAAGGCCAGAGCAGAGCTGCTGGATTGTAGCGGAGTGTCTAAATTAATGCTAAATTTTTACATTATACACATCTGCAGTTTATCGATATTACCATGGTTTTATTTTCAAGAAAACATTTAAACACACCACCATTATTTGTCAATGGATCAGCTAGTAAAAGTTAACTAATGGACAACAAGACCAGCTTAATTCTCCATTTATTTAATTTTTATTTAGAGATTAAATCTCTTAGCATGACCTTTCTTTTATTCACTCTAATTTGATAGTCATTTAAACATCAATAAGCTAGAGAGGAAAAGAGGTTAAATTCAAACATTATTTATTAGCAAAGCAGTTCAGAAAAATAAGTCGAAAATTTATATTACCAAGATTTCAGAACACGGACATCAGCATAAGGACAGAATAGTTCCAAAAACACCACCTCTCTATTCTCTCTTGATGTTCACCTCCCATAAGGACTCCGCACCCGTTCAAAAGTTAAAGTTCGGTGAAATTTCAAAGTCCTTGCACCATAGAAAAGATTCAGCAATCCGGCAGCATGTCGGGGTGCAAAATTAAAATCGAAAAGCAAGCTTTTTTCTTACTTCCAAACGTCCTCTTTTATACCCTTTTTCCCTAACTTATCCATCTAAAAGATGTAACTTTTGGGGTCTTCGTCTGTTCTGATTGGACAAGTCGAGGGGTGGATGAGCACAACCTCATCACCTTATTGTTCGTATTTCCGCAAAGTCATCGTTATAATTAAAAAAATAAAGTCTCTATTGTCTCTTAGCAGTCCTTTCCGTTTGTGTCCTTTAATCCGTAAGTTAATAAGATTTTCCCAGACCCACGATGCTGACATTCAAATTTGTTGGCACTAAGTCGGGCATCCAGGCCGCACTGTCCTTGACCCATTCTGCACCGGCACAGGCTGCTCGCACTCCTTTCGAGTTTTGTCGCGGATGCGTACATCACCTCAAACTCGGAGTCGCAGACAACTTCCATTTTGGGTTTAGGCCGCATAGGCCACAATGGGAACTATTATAGAAACAAACACAATTAAACATTAATTTTCAAAATATAGCCCTTCTGTTTACCTCCCCCCATTCTAAGGTAACCCAGTTAGGTATTACCAAGCAAATTCAGCAACACATAAGCATGGTTTACTCACCATTCTCCATTATTTATGCCACAATTAGACAGACAAAAAGCATATTCATGCAAATTTTGGATAAATTATGACAAATGCGCACAAATTAACGTGACAACTTCACATAATTAGTAAATTATGGTTCGCAACATAAGCAAATTAGTATCCCACGTGTGTTTGTGTTTGTGCATTCTATTCTATGTTGGTTAATTTCTAACCCACACGATTAAATTCATGTTACTGTTATGGAGAAGTAATTTAATGAGGGGTATACAAAAAATGTTGTTTCCAACCTCGCTCCATCACAGTAAATGAGAGCTATGGCATGCATTGTTTGAGTTGCATAGCATAACTGGGAAATGTATGTGTGTGTACACACAACAATAAAAAGAACACACACTAGACACCTATATGCATATATATACACTTACGAGTACGTGTCACAAGCAAAATAAATTTCCGTGCTGGGTCATGTTTTTCGCAACTATCAAAGAAGTTCCAACGCACTGAATGTCTAGACAGGCGACCAAGAGGAATACTAATTAATGAGAAGCCACTCTGCAGTTTGTTTTGCACATCCAAATCAATAGTAAAGAATAATTGCAAATTAGCATCTGTCATAGACTGTGACTGACTTAAAATAAGGAATGGAAATGATCGCTTGAAAGTGTCTTCTCTTCACATCAACAATACGGTAATGCATTTTAAATGCTCTCCCTCATAAGGCACCCACAATGTTGCTGTCAAAACAGCACTCTGAAAGGGGACAGGGCAGGGAAGGAGCACACAAAGAATACATTAATAAATAAGATGTTTAAAATAGGCCTCGTTCATGTGCAGGAGTAAACCTTGTGCTCTTTATAAGCCTATGCGGAATGTGATATGCGAAAAGGCTCAGAGCCAATACAATATCTCAGAGTGGGATTATATCAAAATTCTTTACCTTCTACTCGGGATGGAACCTGCCGGCCCCCCTGCTGCAACGCTTGCCCAATAGACAAGAGGGTGCCAGCTCCAACCTAAGGCTTGATAGATATGCCTTGAGGCAGGGACGTAGATTCAGGTGGGGTGTTTGGGGTGTTACACTCCCTTGGCAAATGTATTTTTTTAAAACATAGTTGACAGATGCTTTCAGACGGGTATTGTGATATGTCTGGGATTTCAGCAGGAATTTGAACATACATACAGACAAAAACGCTCACACTTTCTCTCACTCTCTGTTCTAAAAGTCCTCAAGAATATTGGTTATATTACAAAATATTGTGTTTTCCCTCTTAGTACTCCTACCAATCAGCATTCCCCTTCCTTTCCACTGCCCCTTAGGCCCCTCTCATGCACCCTGCTTGTTGTATAATGTGTTTAAACATTCATTATCTGGCAGCCTGGGCTGTGCTCCCCGCCGTCAGAGGGAGCATGAGTAGTTTGCACTCCCTCCCTAGTGCAAATGACGACTTGGTCGGCCCTCTGGGGCCGGCCAAACAGTCATGTGCACTTAGCATGTTCTCCACTGGGCTGTATTGCCCGGTGGAGAACGTGCCCAGCCTCCTGGGTACTGCCAGAGCAGCCAAACAGGCAGCTCAGACCAATCACGGTGCTGCTCCTGTAGCGTCGTGATTGGCTGGGAGAGTCTGGGAGACTGGGTGCTTCCGGTCCTGGCGAGGACGGAGGAGAGACGTGCGGCTAAGAAGGTAAGTTTATATTTTTATTTTTTTCATTACCCCTCCCCTCAACCCCCGCTCCAAGGCAGCTGCTACTGCGACCCCCCAATCTTACTGACCAAGCTACGTCCCTACGTTGAGGTCTTACTGAGTACATTGTTGGCAGGTTGAGGAAATCACAGGGCAGGGACCAGTCCCGACATTGTGCAGCGCGCAGTCTCCCCTACCATAGATCACATGCAGTTCGGACCTGCAGGCAGGCAGTCAAACTGTGTTTTTCCTCCAGGGATATTAAACTGAATTGTCAGGTTGTGAAGTTCTTTGATTTAATGAAGGAAAGATTCAAGCACACCTGAACGACTCATCAGGACTTAATAACAACCTTGAATTGACACTAGTAACTGCTGTATTTTAAATTATTTGTACTGTCATATGGCGTTTTATATTTTTGCAAAGATTTTAATTAATCATATACAAATAAATATTACTTACTTACTTACCTACCATTGAGGCTCCTGGATCTATCCGTGCCTGTAATGGGCAGGGGCATTTTGAACTGTCTGCAGCGGGGTCAAGCTCCCACTGTGAACTGTCGATGGTAGCACATATAATGAGAGTGATCTACAAATTTGCCTGCGGCCCTCATTTTCTTTACTTTTTCCACCTTCCATTTATTTTTTTCACTTTTTTTTGTCTTTTCTCCACTTTCTTTCTGGGCCATTTACGGTGTTGCCCCTACATTTGTTAAGAGAGTGTTGCTCGGTTTAGATGCCCTCTGATATTTCGAGGTCTCATGCGGGCTTTAGAACACTGATGCTTTGAAATGGAGGGGATCTGCGTCAATGCACTGTGTTGGCACAGGGGCCCAGAAATCACTTCTTGAATATAAAGGGGTGAGTACCAGCACTCCTCAGCAGATGTGCAATATTTTAAATGGGACCAGGGATGTAGCTATGTGCAGTGGCACCTGGGCGAAAGGGTGTGAGGCAACTGCTTCACTGTAAGTGGCTGTTTTTTACTGCCCACCCATGGAACCCGGGGGCTCAACCTGCTTGCTTGTACTAGGGATCACTGATGCCTTGCTATGGCATTGGAGAGTACTACCACTTCTCAGTAGCAAACAGGTCACCTGGGGTAGTGAGTACATGCCCTTCTGTATGTCCCTCTGAAACAATGACTGCAGGGGTTTAGGCACAGCACTTCTACCCTTCCGGCTACAACAGTGAAGCACAGGATGAATAATGAAAAGAGAAATCACTTGGCAGTGAACTTGTTTTCAGTCTACTGGGTTGGGTATGCTCTCACAGCTTCCCGAGATTCCAGGAGGGGAAAAGATGTGCCGTGGGGCTGATTTTACCCACTTTTGTAGATATTAAAATTCCTCTTATTACATAATAACGAGGTTAGAGAAATCAATAGGTTGCCAATATGAGTTTACAAGACATGGGATTCTACAATCCGTATAAAAAACTGTCTATAATTTCTTTATAATACATGGAATTTTGCAGTCCCTGTATAAAAGCCCTTCTCTAATATATTTACAATCGACTTTACAGTGACTTGTGAATACCCAGACCCCGATTAGAGAAAGGCAGGTCAGGTCACGGTCATAAAGAAGAAGTTTAAAAAATAAAAGATAACATGTCTTTTGTTTTTTCATCTCTGTATTTCAACCTGTAAGGTGAAAGGAGATATTTATGGCAATATGTTTATTATTTGCACTCCTTAGGTAAATATAGAAAAGTTTGGATCCTTCTGCATGTTTCTGCACATTCTGAGAAACCACAACTTAAAAAAAATGTGATTTGCATGAAACTGATTCTAATATCTTTTTGCAACACATATTTAACAGCTTTTAGATGTGCTTACTTTTGCAATAGAAATTACATTTTATTCTTCATGTTTGCAAACATGCTTTGTCAGCTACGCACCAAGGATTCAAGTGGTATGTATTATAATGAATAAAGTACCCCCAGCTGTACATGAAAATGATAACACAAGTCAACTCGGAGTTCCATAACCTTATTAAGGAACTTGGGGCCAGATGTAGGTAGGATTGATTTACCACTTCTTAAATACCGAATTTTACCGATTCGGTATTTAAGAAGTGGTAAATATGAAGGGGGGAGATGTAGGTATTTCCAGATGTGGAAATACCGAATCGTTAAGATTCGGTATTTACCGAATCTGGAAATACCGAATCGGTATTTCCTATTGATTCCTATGGGCTGTGAAGCCCATAGGAATCAATGGGCAATACCGATTCTGTAATTACAGAAGCGGTAAATACCGATTTTAGCAAGGGTGCAGGGGGTGTCACTTTGACACCCTCTGGCACCCCAAAAATAGGCATGTGCGCCATGTGGCACACAGACATGCCCTAAGGGCATGTCTGTCTGTCACATGGCTAGGTGTGCATGCACACATGTGCATGCACACCTGAATTCGGTATTTTAACACCCAATTGGATTGGGTGTTAAAATACCGAATTTGTAGGGCCTTTGGGACTCTGAAGAGTCCCACCTACATATGGATTTACAGAATCGGTATATTTACCGATTCGGTAAAATACCGAAGTGGTAAATTTACCGAATCGGTAAATATACCGATTCTGTAAATTCTGAACCACCTACATCTCAAAAGCCAAATACCGGTCGGTAACGGCCGAATTTGGCCGTTACCGACCGGTATTTGGCTACCTACATCTGGCCCTTGGTCTTCGGCCTTGTTCCTCTATATGGTCATGGAAATGTGACATGCAATATTTTTATAATATACGACAGGGGGTATTTTATCCCATATATAATAGGTGACTTGTAGCACACCCAGTCATCTATTATAAAGAAATGATATCAGAACTGAACTGTAATATACTGCAATTGAGTTCTGATGTCACAATGCGTGCAGGCAGAGCCAGCAGCTCAGGGAAAAGGGCAGGTCAAGGACCATAGAAAAACAGCTGTTTAAGGAACAAAAGGAAATATTGCTTTTCTCCATTCTTCTCTGTTTTTATAGTGACAAGAAGAAAGGAGATATTTATGGCAACATTTATTTTTCACACTTCTGTAATTATAAAAAGTATGAATCTTTCTGCACCTTTCTGCAAATTCCAAGCTTTATATTTATATAACCGACTTGTACTTAACTGATTCTAATTTCTTTTTCCTAAAAATATCGATTAGCTTCTATTGTATGGCAGGGGATACTTTAACTTATATATAATATATCACATGTGGGATGGGTTAAAAATGTGGAGCTGCACTTGTAACACATTACAAGTACACAAGGGCAGCTCAGTCGTACCCAGCTGACCATAGGTGTAGAAAGGTAATTTTAATACACCTTGATACAAATTAAACCTCTCCTGAATTATCTACACTTGTTACGTTATCTGCATCCTGATCTCCCTTTCATAAGTAAGAGCTACTCACCATGGATTTAAGTGGTTTATGGCAAAGGTGATGGTGTATATAATATATAGGAAACAACGCGAGAGGAAGGGAAACCAACTAAGGAGTACTCTTACTCCCCTAAAAAATCTAGTTAAATCAACAGAAGAGTGTTGCTTTTCTTAAACAAAGAACAGATATGTAGAAAAACCGATTAGGTTTTTTAGAAAGCCCACACTCACCAACCTGGTTGGTGACAAGCTTCATCATCGGACTAGAGCACTCGCTGATCAAAAGAGCAAAACAAGGAAGGCCACCAAAGGTAATATGGGTCAATGGGTCTTTGAATGGCATTGGCTGTTTTCATAGGGAATGCAGATATGAGAGCTGGAATATTATCAGAGACTAACTTTCCTGCTCTGATAAAATTCCTTTGGTAGCCGTCAAAAGGACACCCTGTTGCACACCTGAAATCTGCCTATAAGTACATCTTGCACACGCACATGCCCCAAGGGCATGTGTGTGTGTAAAATGGAACTTTGAAAAATGCACTTTAGAGCATTTTTCAAAGTTTTTGCAAATTACCATGGTAAGTTGCTCCCCTTATTAGCGAAATCGCTAATTTTTTTTGTTTGATGCATCGCATTTAAGGAATCTCAATTTGAGATTCCTTAAATGCAATCGCAATTTAAGTAATCGCAATTTTGCGATTTCTAAATTGCGAAAAGTACAAAAATTATGATGCATCCCAAAAGTTCAAATTGCATTTGCAAACGGCTGATTTTTGCAATTCGCACCATTTGCGAATGCAATTTTCAATGATGCATGTACCCCTATATCCCTTAGCCACATCATTTTCTTCTATAGATCCTATAAGTGCACAAGTTCACCAATAGCAGCAAGTGAGATCAGTGTTACTGCTAAAAAGTGCACTACAAAGAGCACTGATGCATGTTTACTCCGCCGTGACAAGCTACAAAAGATTATATTTATGATACCTTTCTTTTGTCTTCTTTATTTATTTGTCTGTTACTGTTTGTCACCAAAAATTGTTTTAACAGAATAAACTTGGTTCCTCTCTAACTAGAGGGATCTTTTTGAAACCTAGTATTTTAAATAATTTTTTACACTAGTAGCCTCTGGTTAGGGTGGGCCTTAGCGTGCCCATACTGCCGAGGTTCATCACACTTTGGTCCTGATAAAACCTGATTAAACACCACACATAGGCAGAAACATGTTGACCACACTTCTAGGGATAAAACTGAACAATTGATTTAGTTCCTTATTCCACACTATATTTGTATTCATGTCTGATTGACAAAACTAATAAAAGATTTTTTTGACACAGTCTAGACATTTTTAAATTCACTCTTCACCTTTCACAATTCACCTGTTACCAGCTCTGCAGTAATTCTGGCGTTGCAGCACACCAGGGTGGCATTCGGCCTCTCCTGGTGGGGCTCGATGATGAAGCATGTCACCAACCAGGTTGGTGAGTGAGGGTGTATATAACATAGCACATGTGGGACGGTTTAAAAATGTGGACCTGCACTTGTAACACATTATAAGCACACAAGTACAGCTCATCAGTACCCATGTGCCTTCAGGTGTAGAAAGGACATTTTAAAGCAAGTACAACAGATTAAAGCTCTCCTGCGTTAACTGCACTTGTTAAAGTAAAGATAGAACCTTTGAAAGCCTGCTACCTTCATGTTCATACTATCTTTCTGACAGAATTCAGTGCTTAACTAGCTAACAGTCACAGAGACCTGTCACTCATTGTGAGGAAGACACATTTTGAGGTAGGGTTGGGCTGCCACTAACAGCAGACTAACGGCCAGATTACTAGTCTGTCGGTCCTTGGACCACCAGACTCATGGTGGCGCGGCGGTAGTGGAACCAGCCACTGCCACACCAGCGTCCAACAGCCCGATTGCGACTCGGGAAGTCGGACCCCACTAGGTCCACCGGATCTGCCAGGGAACCGCCGCTCCCTGGTGTAGGAGCGGTGGTCAGAGGCCGCAATATGTTTGGCAAGACCGCAACGGTCCTGCCAAGCATATTACGAGTTTCCTGTCAGCCAGGTACTTCATGGCGGTTACACAGCCATGAAAAGCCTGGCTGAGAGGAAACAAAGGGGACCCTAGAGGCCCCCCGCGCCTCAGATATATGTGGATGCACACAGAGGGGCATAACATGTGCCCCACTGTGTGCATGCACATCGGTTCCTGCACGGCATGGACTTTCGAGCCCATGCTATGCAGGAACCTTGTAAGGCGGTCCCATTGCAGTGCCCTTTTTAAAGGCATTGCCGCCTTTTAAAGGGCACCGCAGGGGGTACAGCCATGCCGCACGCAAAACCACCAAACAGTAGTAATCTGGCAGGCAGCGGCGACCTTTGGTGAAGTGGTGGCGCTGCGGTTTGCACCACCATGCCACCGTTCTGCTGTAAGGTCGTAATTAGGCCCCAAGTGTCACACCTAATGAGAAAGGCCAGCACCTGATCTTAGAATATGAATCGGTTTAGCACTCTGCTTTGTGCAAAGCAAATCCTGAGAACTGTAAAGGCTTCTGGAAGCTGTATCACCATCAACCCCTATCAAGGCCCTTCAGTTGATGGTATTAGTGCTGCTCCACAACCTGGTAATTTTTGTTAATCCCTGCACCGCGTGTCAGGCATCTCACCCGGTGAAGGTATTAACAAGGGGCACCTATGGTGCCCCAAGGCCCCCTACCGGAGCCCGCTGAGGCAAGGGGGCCCTGCCAGGGGCCCCCAAAGTTGCTTTCCGACATTATAAGCCTGTGGGAAACCAACATAGTAATCCCAATGGCGGAAACGCCATTCTTAAGGGATTACGTGCCGACTCCGACTGGCCGGCGGGCTCTTTGAGCCCATCGGAAGCCAGCCGGAATGACCGGCCGGTGTCAATTCCAGCCGTTGTATTCGTAATACGGCAGGCGGAATTGAAACCGAAGATGTCACGGCTAAATCTGATGCTAACACAGTAACCCTTCCTAATACACCTGCCTAGGAGAAAGCCTGTATTACAGTATCTGCACAGCAGGATAAAAGAGCCACCACTTCTAGTAAGTACATAATTTTATTACAGAACAGGAGGATCTATTATGCAATCTTTTTACCTGCTTTCTACAGCACATTTCAAAGAAAACACTACAATTCCCACAATCCTGCATTCTTGAGTAGCAAGAATTAACATCCAAGAAAGACACCCAGCACTATAAATAGGCGTGGTTCCCAAAAACCTTCCCTTTTCTTGATGCTTGCGAGTTTAAGTTTATGGCAAATCCGTGTGTGTTTGCATTTTAATGCTGCATTTTGTGCTTCGATTGTTTGTGTATTATTGTGGATCGATTGTTTGTGTATTATTGTTGCTTCACAGGAGCTATGTAATAACATCTCAGATTTCTTCTTTAATAAAATTGATGACATCTATGTGGCTCTTCAATCACAGAGGAACACTCTTAGTGAAGAAGACCTCTCTCGAGTTAAACAGCTTGAATCCTGGGATACGTCTTCTCCCCAAGTCTTGAACCAATTTCCCTTGCTCTCATTGGAGGGTCTTAACCTCCTGTTAGACAAAACTAAATCTGCTTCTCCCCTGGACCCGGTTCCTTTGAGAATACTAAAGGACTGTAGGGACACTATTCTTCCTCCAATGTTGGAAATTATGAATGGAGCTCTGGAGCAAGGTATCTTCCCGGTGGCATGGAAGAGGGCCATTGTAAAACCACTTCTTAAAAAGCCCACCCTTGACCCTGGTCTATTGAAGAACTTTAGGCCCATATCCCTTTTGCCGGCCTCTGCTAAGATGTTGGAGGCCCATCTGAATTGTCATCTCTCCAACTTCCTGGATGCATCAGGATTTTTGGATGGGTCCCAACATGGCTTTAGAAAGCTACATAGCACTGAGTCTGCACTGACGAAGGTCGCGGATAACATCCGTCGGAAAGTTGATCTTGGACAGACGACCGTGCTAGTGCTGCTGGATTTAACAGCAGCATTTGATACCCTGTCTCCCGGTACTTTAACATCTAGGTTAAGGGAGGCAGGGGTAGCAGGACCGGCCCTGAGTCTCCTGAACTCCTTTCTACACCAGCGAGAGCAACGAGTGATGCTTGGGGAGTACCTCTCCCCTGTCAAGTCGTTGCATTGTGGGGTACCACAAGGGTCGGCATTGAGTCCGACCCTGTTCAATATCTACGTGGCCCCCCTTGCAAGACTTGTAAGATCTCAGGGGATGGAGGTCGTGTCGTACGCCGACGACACGCAGATTATGGTGTCCCTGACTCACTCCGTGAATGTCACCGCGTTCAACTTTAAGTCCTGTATGCAACTGGTTGCAGACTGGATGATTTTCAACTCATTAAAGTTGAACGGCGACAAAACGGAGGTCCTGGTCTTCGGCAAAGACCAGGAAATGTGGTCAGGTGAGTGGTGGCCTTCATCCTTAGGCATCTGCCCCACACCCACACAATCTGCCAGGAACCTAGGCGTCATTTTTGACACCCGGCTCTCCATGGAGCTGCAGGTTAATAGGACAGTGGCCACCTGTTGGGGCGTCATCAGGATTCTGAAAAGAATCGCGTACTATCTCTCCCCACAGGCACGAAAACAGGTTGTGATCGCCCTTGTTGGCTCAAGGCTGGATTACTGTAATTCACTCTATGCCGGGGCCAACAAGGGCTTCCTTCAACGCCTGCAGGTTGTGCAAAATGCCGCGGCGCGCTTCGTTTTGGCCCTGCCATGGATGTCCTCCGCGACCTCGGCAAGGAAGAGTCTTCACTGGTTGCCTATCCCTTTCAGAGTCTCTTTTAAACTTCTCTGTCTTACTTATAGCGCCTTGAGGGCAGGCCCGACTGATGCCTTGGGTTCTTTGCTCTCTAGGTATGTGCCAACCAGGTGTCTTCGCTCGTTAGAGCTTAACCAACTGGTAGTCCCACGCGCTAAGACGGTAAGATGGGGGAACAAGGCCTTTTCTATTCTGGCGCCTCAGCTCTGGAATACTCTTCCCTTGGAGATTAAACTACAGCCCTCTCTTGATCTTTTCAAGAAAGCTCTGAAAACTTGGTGTTTTTCCAAAGCATATCAGTGAGCTCGTGTCTCTGTCTGCCAGCAGCTAATCTTTTTGAGTTAGGCGCCTTGACGCCCAGTGGGCATAGTAGCGCGTGAATAAATCATATTTCATTCATTCATTCATCTTAATTATATTGTTAAGAATGTTTTGGGTTAATTTGTTTTGAGACCGAAGCTGCTTCCTTCTGCCACTTCATTTCTCTGCTTATGCAATTCCGAAGAGAGGTGCCAGTGAAGCAACGATTTTGATTCGTTTTTAGGTCTCGCATGGCGTACTGCGCACATGCGCAGTTAAGCTCGTGAGATTTTATGTTTTTAGGAGAACTATCCTAGTGAGGGTTAAGGCCCGCCCCTCTTCTCCATTGGCTGGCCTCCTAAACAGTGGCCAGCCATTGGAGAAGACGTCCTAGTGACGTTCTTCTTTCTCTTTAAGCCCCGTCCTTTTCAGATTGGGTTCCTTGACTTACTGCTGAAGTAAAAGGTGTCTTATCTTCTTTATGAGTCCAGATGGCCCCATAAAGAAGATAAGGAACCTTTTACCCCAGCAGGAAGTCGGGCGCCCAGTCTGTAAGGGACGGGGCTAAAAGACAAAAGGCAGCGCTTGTTTTATTTGGGTGAGGGCTTGTTGACTTGGTCGCTTTGTTTAGGCCTGGGCTGGTTTCGCGTTTTCCCTGCTTATCTCGTTGCTATGCCCTTGCCAGCACTTGGTTGTTACTGTTATTTGCAGCCGCAAATATTGACATGGAGCGCAGCCCGCTCTTACCACCCGCACCGCCGTGGCCTTTCATTGCTGGTGGTTGCTCTGGGAGTTGTTACAGCTGCTGGTGTCAGAATGCAGTGCAGCCTGCAGTCACCGCTCTCCACCGCCGACAAACGCGATTTCCTGTGGCTGCTCCAATGTTCTTTGTAGCCTCAGCTGTGGACATACGGGGCAGCCTGCTCTCATTGCACCACTCAGCTGTGCCCTGGGGTATTACTGGCTGCTCCAATACACTTTGCAGCTACTAATCTAAGGTGCGAAGTGGTCCGCTCTAACGGATCCGCACTATGCCAGCTTCTGGCGGTATACTCTCAGCCACATGTTGTCCTTCGCCTCGCTCAGTCGTTTGGCTCCATTGGAGTCCGCATCAGCGCTTGTCTTGCCACTTTGGGCACTGTTTTAGCACAGCTTGCACTCACCGACCATTGTTGATCAGGCTGCCGGTCTTGGGCTCTGGTGGTGCCGCGGTGGTTTCATTTTTGCGTCGTGGCTAAATGAGTAAGTCTCTGGGTGCCGCCATTTTTGTTGTTTCCTTCGCCGCCACAGTGTGGTTTTTTGTTACCTTCCTGCTGTGACTCAGCGGATTTGACCTGCTTATATTGGAGCCCGTGACTTCAGGGGCTTTTTTTCATAGATTGTATGCCTTTGAACCGGATTTGAGACAGATATGCACCCCTCCTGTTTGCCCGGCATCCCCCCACCCCACACATGTATTCGGCGCTTCCTGCCATGCCTGGTGGAGCTGCCCCCGCACCGACCTACTTCGTCAGCCCGCCCCCCTCGGCCATAGCCTGACCTCCTTGATCCCCCTATCTCATACATTCCTTCCTTCGGATGGCCACTTTCCTGTAACTAAACCACCCCCGCTCGACGTCTTCCCTGGCTGCTCTAGGTTGGTGCCCCCTGCCCCCACTACCCCTGCCGCGCTTTGCCTCCCTCCCACCTTACTCCCTTAGCACTGCGCCTTCCAACGTTGCACTGCAACTCCCAACCCTCCAACTAATAGGCTCCTGCCCCCCCTGCCTCCCGACCTGCAGCAGCCCTAGGACTCTCCTAGAGTCCCCCCTGCCGCCAAGTCCATCTCCTCACTTAATTCCAATCTCCGCCCACCCCATCTCTGCACAGCCTGCAACCCCCCGGTTCTGCCATATGGAAAACAGTTTATTTATTTATTTTCCTTCCCCCCTGGATGCCTACTAACCCCCCCACGTCCTGCGCGAGAAGGCACTCCGAGCCAAACACCTCCACCCTCAATCTTCTATCCCTAGCGCCCAAACAGCCATCCTCCAGCATTCGTTCTTTGCCATGCCCTACCAGCCTAGACCACCATCAACGCATCGTATTCTGACCAGCGCCCGCAGTGACACCGCACCGCCCCCGATCCCTTGGCCTCAAGTCTGGCATTTTCCCTGGGGCACGTCAGCCCTCTCTGGACCAAGGGGCAAGGAGCACAAAGAGCCTCACGGGCGATCCCGTCCCCCACTCCCAGGTCGCTAATCACCCCCTACACTTTGTACTTAGACTCCTTGCGGCCTTTTTCTTAGTTGTTCACTTCTGTACTCATGGAGCATTTGTGCACCCGGCTCCTCCCACCTTTGAATCCCAATATGAAACACTTTGCTGCAACAAGCACCAACACCGCATCCTCCATCCCCCTCCAGCTCGCGCCCGCTCCGTCCCCCTATCGCCCGCCCAACTGCACTCCAATCAAAACCTCCTCAGAAGAATGAAAGGCCCCCTGCATGCGTCCACCCCGCTCATGGAAGGTCTCTCCTGCAAGCACTCCCCCAGCTCCTCCCGCGCACCGCCAACCGCCACTCTCTTCTGCCAGGCCCAGGCGAAACCGCAACCTAACGCACCCGTGGGTACAGTGTGGGAGCGCTCTCGGTTATGCATAGGCATGTCACATAGAGCCCCCAAGAAAGTGTGGTGCTCCGTCCTGCTGCTTGCACAGGCCATGTGGGGTTGTTGTGCTCTGCCAATGTACAGTCAATGGATGAATGTGTCTTCTTGTGTACACACTTTGAGCTATCACGGATTCAGGCACGTATAGCGCTTGGCAGATGGGGAGTCGAGGCACATGCAGCCCGGTGCCCACAGGAGGTGACATGCGCATGGGACGGTTTGCCTCACACTTCACAGTTCAGTTAAGTTGTGGCTCTGTGTTTTGCACCCAGTCTCCAGTTTAACCAGTAGCGCTTCTCTTCATAAAGCGCTACACCCACGTGAAGTGGGTGTTGAGTTATACTTTGGTATGTGATGATACGCTTTATTATATTCTGCCATGTGTATGTTATGTGTTGTCACGCGCTGCGCTGTATGCCATGGTGCACATCGTGCTGTGCTCTGGTATGTTCTATGTTTTGCTTTGCTATTGGATGCTATATGCGATCATATGTTTGTTATATATTAGTGTGTGCTATGTACCACTGCCCTGTGTTATGTGTCTTTCTGCGCTACGCTGTATGTTATGGAGTAAATCATGCTGTCATCTGGTATAGTCTATGCTATGATTTTCTATGTTAATCTATATGTTATGAAATGTTTTGGTATATAGTATACTGTGCCGGGGACAAAATCATAAGCCAATTGCGTTTACGAGGCATGAGGACACAATGTCATGAAGAGGGGTCGGGCTTTGGTCTGAGATCTGACCCCCAACATCCCTCCCCCCAAAACAAAAGCTTCTGAAGCTACCACTAATGCCCTGGGGAGTATGTAAAAAAAGAAAATGCCCACGAAACGCAGCAGCTCCCACCCTCCAGATATGAGCTGGAAACCCACATCCAATTCAATTCTTTATTTATGTTTTGGAACTCATAAGAGATCCACATAAAATAAATACAACATATATTTGTACATACACAAATTTTGCATAAAACAAATACTGACAAGCATTTGATTCCCAAGCCCTCTAATAAATATCTAGAAAACATTTAAAAAAGTTAAATATATTAAAACAGAACATTTCATTGGGCAGATTGTACAAAGCATTCAGAAAGGAACTCGCCGTCAAGAGACCCAATTTTAAACATATATGTCTAAACCACTTTCTACGTGATATCCGCAAGGCTGGACATATAAAGAGGACATGTACAATATCCTGGGTGGACATATTACAAAGGTCACAAATTGCAGGGGACCCATACCATCTAGATGTTAAATTATTTAGAGGAAGAAGGTCCTGCCTCAAGAGGAACCAAAAATGCCGTATACCGTGAGGTATATTCCAAAAAACATACGGTTGCATTTTCTTATATAGGCAGGAGTCAAGAAATGGGGAAGGGCCTTTTTTTGCAAGAATTGCCTCCCTGTCTAGGCTAAAACTCAATTTCCAAGTGGCCAGTTTTAAAACAGCCTTCAACTGGCCTGGGGACAATGTGAATAAAGTTAGTTCATCTAATTGCAGGTATTCAACCGCCTTTCTAAAATTCCTCACAATTCTAGAGTGTTCTTTTAAGGATCCCAACAATTCTTTTTTCATAAGATTCCGCATAGTCCCTGAGTCTGCCCGGGCCAGGCTCGACACCCAACGAACAATCCCTGCTATAGCCTGCACCCAACTACTGCGGATTCCAAACTCTAATCTAAGGGCAGCCACTGTGCAGGCGGTATTAACTGAGGCTAATTGTCGGAGAATTTTTCCTCTACAGTATTTAGAAAACTCCATTGCCCCAAATCAATTAGTTCAACACCATAGAGCAGGGATGCTGAGATCTTTGCGCGAAAAACCTCTTGCAAATAAGGGAAATGTCTTTTCCCCGTTGCGCAATAAAAAGCACTCAGACTTTTACCCTGAGCCAGAGCCTTTCGAGAATTGTTAGCAACATGATCCTTATCGCTCAAATTGGCAGATATTATCTTCCCTAAGAACACATAGGAATTCACCACCTCCAGTCTATGTCCTCCCACCATCCACCTAAAGTTCTCATATTTCGTCTTTCTCCTACCAGCCATACACATGATTTTACTTTTTGCTACGTTTATTTTCAGGTGATGATGTTCTGCATATGCATATGCCCAGAGATTAGGAGTAGGACTTCACCTCATCTCCCACAAAGAAGAAAGAAAGGACTCTTCTATGTCAGCTGACCAAGCAGGAGGGGGGGGGGGGGGGGGGGGTTCAGCCTAAGCTTGCTTTCCTCTCCCCATGTAAAAGTGAGAGGTAGATGGGTTCAATTTGTGCATTGTTGGGATATGATTTCAAGCGATCCATAGGTGCGTAAGACAGTTTGGTGGTTTCATATACAGTTGTAAATTACCCTGGTGCAGACAACAACTCTAATGCATATGCAGTTTTCTTAGGAGGGCCAGAATTTTGTTGCAGGCGAGGTTCGGGAGTTATTTTGGAAAGGGGCAATAGAGCCTTGTGTGCTGCAACAAAATGGCTTTATCAGTAATATTTTCCTAGTACAGAAAAGGAACAAAAAATACAGACCGATAATATATCTTAGAGACCTGAATTAGAATGTTTTTAACTAGGATATCAAGATGGAGGCTGTGGTCAGTCTCAGAGTTAATTTTCTTCCCGGGATCTGGATAGTGGCTCTGGATTTAAAAGACTCTTACCTGACAATACCGATATTCCAGCACTACATTAAGTACCTGAAGCTCCTGTGGCAGGTGCAAGTCTTTCGGTTTGCTTCCCTTCCTTTCAGACTGTCCTCTGTACAATGCTGTTTCACTAAGCTTCTGAAGTCAATGGAAGTAACTCTTATGGCATAGGGATTGAGGATGATTATTTATCTAGATGATATGCTTTTACGGGTTCAGGACAAATTAATTTTGTTACAGCAGGTAGCTGGAGATCTGATTCAGTTTCTGTGGATTGGCTGTCAGCAAGGAGAAGCCAGATCTTGTTCCTTCAAAGCAGATGACATTTTTGGTGTTCCTGGTGGATTTAGAATAGCAGGTTCTTGAAGTCAATCAATAGGGAGTTGAGAATGACACTAATTCAGCAACAGATTTCTCTGCAATTGGCAAGGATAGTCGGTCTTCTCTCATTCTCAATTCAGGCGATTTTCCAAGGTCTTCTTTATTACAAGGTGCTTCAGAGATTAAAGATAAACAAGGGGCCTGCAGTATGCAGAGATGGTTCCTTTAGATCAAGAAGCAAGGGAGAAGATAGGTTGGTAGTTAGACCCTAGAAAAGAATTGTCCAATGTCCCCAGATCTTGCATTAGAGTCGGATTAAAATCTATGGGGATGAGGCGTAAGATGTGGCATGTACTTGACTGGAGAAAGATGGTCCAGGAGGCAGACAATAATGCACATAAATTGTTTAGAGCCTCTCTCAGGGTCCTTTACAATTCAAAGTCAAGTAAAGGATAGTGTAAGATGTTCAGTGCTTCTGTGAATGGATAATCTGATGGCAGTCAGGTACATAAACATGATGGGAGGGACAAGGTTGAGAATTTTGGCAGAGTTGGCCAGGTCACTGTGAGAGTTCTATCGCTAGCAGGAAATGTTCTTGATGGTAGAATATCTTTTGAGACACTCCAACACAGTGACAGACTGGTATCAGGACCTATTGGAGTGAGGCCTACATGCTCACTCACCTTTTTAAAATTTACTCTCCTGTGTGTTTAACTTACCCTTGGCCTAAAAGCAATCATTTGGCTGGACATTGATTTATTGTTTGTACTGTTTACATTTTGAGTTATGAGTCGCGTTCACTGATCTGTACCTACATCCCCCCCCCTGAGGGAGCCTTCACTGCTCGACCACAGCTACCATTGAGAGTCAAGTGCAGAAGGGGTACTTGGCCCAGTTGAGTGTGATCCATTATAGGTCGGAACTGGGACATCAGGAGTAAAATGCTTCAACCACCACAGTTGGGCCCAATAACCCCTGCGTGCCACTTGGCCCACTGAAAGGTGTTCTGACACCAGACCTCTCAGAGTCAGCTTCCAAATATGTCAAAATGTTTTTGGCAAAAGGCGCAGCTAGAGCTCACAAGTCGGCTTGGGCTTTCTGTTGTTGCTAGTGTGTGAGAAGGTACATTGATCTTGTTTGTTCAGATGTTGCAAGTGTTCTGAACGTCTTGGCGTCTTTTGTAGCGAGTCAGAAATCTTACACGATGGTTAATGCCTACAGGGCTGCAATTTTAACAGGGCATCAGAAAGTTGAGGGTAAGGAAATAGGTGAGCATCTTCTGGTGTGTAAATTGTTGAAGGGCATTGAGTATGAGGATCCTGCTCAGCCTAGATATTCTACGCCGCCGAATGTTAATTTGGTCTTATAAGTCTATGAGTCATGGAAAGAAAATGACAAATTATTATTCAAGTGTCTGTCAGCTAAACTGGTAACACTGATTCTTTTAGGACAGTGTAGGAAGTTAGGGCTTTGGATGTATCTGCCACGCATTTTTCACCAGTTGGGGAACACTTTACAATTTCAAGGTGTAACAAAAATTATTCTACTACTATTGAGCTTCTTTCCTTTCCCATATACCCTAGAATTTGTGTGGTAAGACTTTCAACAATACACATTGGTAGTTGATGGGTTGAGGTTGCCGCTTCGCAGTTATATATAGCATGGCGAAAACTCTGCTCCGGTGTCCTCAGCCATGTTGAGTAGAAAGGTGAAAGAGTAATTGCTTTGGCAGGTGTAAACCCAAGTAATGTTGGTGCACACTCAACATGGGGAGCTTTTGCTTCAAATACCTTCTGGCTGGTACCAGGCTGGGTCAGCATATTAGTCAAAGGTTTTTGTATAGAAAACTTGATATTTTAACCCACTCAGCATATTGAAATGGATGTGGCGAGGAAGCTTTGAACTTCCATAATAGAGTCCCCGGTCTTGTAATATAATTGCAGAATCTCCTATCTATTAGTGAAAGAGTCCTGATTTTATTAAAGACATAGGAGGTGAATAGTACCCTACCACTATATGTATTTGTTTCCCTCCCTATGCAGCAGGTGATTAATAGTTATTTTGAGCATTTCTAGTACCGTTTTCAACGAATCAGATGTGCTTAAAGGATCAGGCCTGACTGGAGTGGTTAAGAAGGATTCCTCATGCAAGAAAGACTTTTGTATTAAGGATTTTGGTCAAGGGAAGGAGGAACTGCCTGGCCTGTTTTTTGGTTGTTTTTTTTTTTTGGGGGGGGGGGGGGTGTTATGTTTAGATTTCCCCAAGGGATGTAACCATGGCCCATCAAGGAAAGAGGGCGTTTGTTGAAACCTTACCTATTTATATATAGTGTTGGGTGTCTTTCTTTGATGTTAATGCTTCCTGCTCGCGAATACAAGATTGTGGGAACTGTATTCTTTTATTTTTATTTTTTATTTGAATGTGCTGTGTATATATAGAGCAGGAAATAAAATTGCACAATATTCGACTACTTTGTCTCTAAAAAAATCAGGACTCTCCTTCACTAATAGCTAGCAGAATCTGCAATTTTTTCACTTCATGTGGCAACGCCAGATAATTGTAAACTACATGTCTTGAGTGTGTTTTATTATTTTTCGAGAGGCAGTGCACCCTAAGTGCTTTATTGCCATACTTGTTTTGTCTGTTTTGTGCTTTTCCCTCTGACTGGAAAGAAAAAGAACGTTTTCGCGTGTTTACATCATTTTTCAGCTTTGTACTGTGTTTTGCAAGTGTTAGATTGCCCTCTGATGGGCAGCACTAGTATATGTTAGAACTGGAATAAAGCAGCTGGTACATATGATGTGGATAAGAAGCATTTTTGCTCCCAAAAACATGAAAAATGATGCATAGTGCAGCATTCATCCATCATGATATTACAGAAATTGAAAAAGAGAGCCAAAGTAATGAATGCTGGTCAGCACTACTGTGAAAAAAACAGTGTAGAAGATGGGTAAAGCAGACACACTCCACCGACATGTGGTCGAGACAGACCCAAATTGTATATTACAGAAAACGTTCTAGGGCGTATTGAACCATGTGGGTTTCTTGGCACAGTAACTAACGCAAAGAAAAAGCGGCAGTGTGATTTATACAGATAATTGTGGGAAAAGACAGGTTTTAAGGGTGTTCTTGAACTGAACACGATTGTGTATCAGTTTAAAGTTGGTAAGCAACGAGTTCCTTAAACATGGAGCCGGCAATGAGAAGGAGCGGTCACCTTAGTAAGCGCTACATAATATTGGAACAGTCAAAAGTTAAAGACTGGATGGATAGAATTTGGCCTGGCGTTTGGCCAGAAACTGAGGACCCTTGTGTAGTGTCCTTCTGGACACGTTCTAGTTGTTCACTATGTAACCCCACACTTTACACCCACCCACCACTGGTGTCACGAGTCACGTGACCCAGTCAATAAAGAGGGCGGAGTGCACGTGCTCTTGGCCCATTCTCTAGCCAACTATCCTGGTGTCCGTGTCTGATTACTAACACATAATGTGGGCCTAGTGCCCAACTTTACATTGGCGACGAGGACGGAGCTGTTCCCAGCGTGCCACAGCTGAAACTTCGTGGGGAAAAGGGGAGAGAAGTGTAGGGCGACGTCGCGCCCCCCCCCACCCCCGCAGGATCGGCGCCAGCCGCCGAGAGGCCCGCGGGGCGTGTACCGAGCCCCGGGCCTGCATACCAATGAGACGGTGACCGGGAGCCCACCCCGCACCTCTCAACCCTGCCGTACGAAGAGCGGACCGACTGGAGCCCACCCGCGTCGGCCACGATGAGGTGAACCCCAGCTGATGCGGTAATTCACGCGGAGCCCACCTGCGTGGATGAAGAGGCCCGCCAGCATGAGATGTGCCCCAGAGGGAATGCGGACCGACTGGAGCCTACCCGTGCCGGCCCCGACAGCGTGGCTCCACCAGAGAGAAGTGCGGACCGGCCAGAGCACACCTGCGCCGGCCGCGATGAAGTGACCCCACCGGGGAGGAGTGCTGGCCGGGCGGAGCCCACCCGCCACGGCCGCTACTGGTGAAAAGACGAAGGTGAGCGCGTGGCATGCATCTGCCATCGACTCACCAAGCACCCCCAGTGAAGTGCAGCCGACCCTCCCCCGCCCCGCACAGCGGGTGAACTGAGCGGCTGCTGCGGGCGGGGGGGAGAACGGCGAGGGAAGTGAGCGTTGAGCAACCCGCGGCTGACGAGAGAGACACACAACCCCAGCAAACCCACCTGCCCCCGCGAGGACTGGGGGAAAGCCCCCGCGGGCAGGGAGGGCAAAGAAACAGGGCCGCCGGCACGTGACATGCCCCCACCTCCTTGGTCCACCGCCCCCCAGAAGAGCAATGAAAGCCTGTAAGCGACCAGCGCCGCCGAAATGAATCCTAGCTGTGCACGAGAGGGCACTAGCTGCTAGTGTGCCCCCCCTCCTTCGCGCACGCTCACGCTCACAGAAATGCCTCACCCCCGCTTGGCATCACAAGGGAAATGCCTGTGCCCTTCTTCCTCCCGAAAACAAAAGAGAAAAAAAACTCACCGGGAGATGAGGTGAAGTCCTACTCCTAATCTCTGGGGTTAACAAAGGCTCCAACCCCCCCCCCTGTAGAGCCGAGAGAAGCAGGTACAGAACGGAAAAAAACCACAGGATGAAAGTCTAGCAGCTAAGAAGGCTGCTGCCAGACCAATGTCTGATCCTGCGTTGCGACCTAGTGGCCGAATGCAATATTGCACCTGCAATGCGAACTGAACTGAGCAACCAAAGCCACCGCACTGAGGTGACGTGCCGTGAAAAAACCACAGCTGTCCCTGCCCGAGAAGGAAAGGAGTAGGCACAGGACACACACAGCTGCGCAGGACTGGCACACAGACGCCACACAGTGAGAGAGACACCAAGCCACCGACAAGTGAGCGCGCAGGAACACGCCAGGGGTGAAGGAACTCCACACACCAGGAGGAAAAGTAACAGCCCATCACTGGTGTTAGGAGAAGGGCCAACTTCCACGGGAGCGAAGACAAATCCCCACACCTCCAAGACACAGCAGCAGGAATGCGCTAACAAGGTAGACCACACTCCTATCTGTTGTATCCTAAAAGTATGAGGGAATTTACCCAAGGAGTGTCCACCACTCTCCTCATACGTGGGGTAACAGAATAGTAGAAAAGGCGTCTCCGGGAGGGGTGGTCCAGGCTAGGAAACAAAGATTAAGTTAGGAATAGACACAATCCCTATGCTTACATGAAACACCATAAAACATTGACAAGTGTGATCACTCATGGATCTTACCCCAAGTGTAGATCGGGCCGGCGTCAACGATGAGTCCAGGCAATCAGGGAGGGGTCCAACAGGACTCACGAAGGACTCAACACACCTCTGACGCAAAGCAAATGGTAAGGGTAGGTGAGGTGAACTGGCCGGCTGACTAAAGAGGACCAGGCCAGCGGAGCAGTAACACCAAAACACCAGACAAAACAAACACTAAACAGAAAAGGAGTGAGGGGCACCGACCTGCTGCACAGGGGGCGAATACAGCAGAGCAGCACCCACTCAGGAGGTGAGACACCCGGCCCCTAGGAGGATAGGGCGGAGCGCTCACTCTCAAGAGGAAAAACCACTAAAGCAAAGGGGCAAACCAAAGAGGTAACAGTGGTAGCAAAACCAGTATAAAGCAGAGAGTGAACCGATAACGCCCGCAAAATGCGTGAGGAATAGCAGGGCGTCGCGTTCACTGAAAACGAAGCGGAAAAGAATACCGCTTTCACAACCAGACACCACACGCACACTCACAGGGCAGAAAAGCGAGTAGCAGAGGGTCAGGAGAATCAGGTATCAGGCGACTAGAAGACAGAGCCCAGCAGAGCTCTAGACGGCAGCAAAGCAACTCGAACAGGAACCAGGAAGTGGGAAGGGGGCGTGGTCACAGCAAGTAAGCCAAGCAATGATGGGAGGGCCCAGCTCCTCCTTATCCCACTTAGGGAGCGTCAGGAAAGTACGGATTTTGACGCTAAGGGGTCAACTGAAAATGCACGAACCAGAATGAAGCACACTTGCCAATGTTAATTCCTAACAGTACCCCTCCTTAAAGATCTATTCACAGGACCTGGCTTTGTGGGGTGCAATCTGTGGAACTGTCGGATCAACCGCACTGCATGTATGTTTTCAGCAGGTTCCCAAGACCTTTCTTCCGGGGGATATCCCACCCAATCAATGAAGTACTGGAGTTTGCCTCGGATTCGTCTGGAATTCAATATTTTGCTGACTTCATATTCTGTTTCTCCGTCTATCTGTACTGGAGGGGGAGGGATTTCAGGGACAAGGGAAGGTATGTATTTTTTGATCAAGGAACTGTGGAACACAGGATGGATCTTCATACATGGGGGGAGCTGGAGTTTAAGTGTGACAGGAGAGAGAATTTTCTCTATTGGGTAGGGTCCTATGAAGCGGGGTTGGAACTTTTTTGACCCTTCCATTCTAAGGTTTTTTGTGGACAGCCACACCTTCTCTCCTATCACGTATACTGGTTCCGTTCTACGATGTTTATCTGCTTGTCTCTTCATTGCTTCTTTAGCCTTTTCTAGCTCTGTCTTGGCTGCTTCCCATGTGCTCTGTATGCGGGCATGTTGTTCCTCTAAAGCGGGTACTGTGTCATCAGGGGGTAACACAATGGGGAGCATTCTAGGGTGTTGGGCTTGAACAAAGTAAAAGGGAGAGACCTTGGTGGCTGCATGACTGGAATTATTGTAAGCAAATTCAGCTAAAGGGAGTGCTTGAACCCAGGTAGAAGGAATAGTAGTTAACAAACACCTCAGAAACTGTTCTAAAGTTTGGTTGGTTCTTTCGGTTTGCCCATCTGTTTGAGGGTGATATGCGGTAGAAAGCCTGTGATCAATTCCCAACACCTCACACATTCCTCTCCAGAACTTAGAGACAAATTGGGGACCGCGGTCGGAAATGATAACTGTGGGCAACCCATGTAGTTTCACCACAGAGTCCAAGAAAACAGCCACCAGTTCTTTAGAGGAAGGCACTTTCTTTAGAGGGATGAAATGACTCATTTTAGACAAGAGATCTACTACTACGTAAATGGTGGTATAGCCCTGACATGGTGGTAAATCAGTCATAAAGTCCATACTGATAGTATGCCAGGGTGCAGGGGGTATGGCTATATGCTTTAACAGCCCTGTAGGAGCACAATGAGAAGCCTTTTGGCGGGCGCATATGGCGCAAGCGTGTACATATTCCAAGACGTCTTGAGACAATGACTCCCACCAAAACCATCGGCGACATAACTCAAGAGTCTTCCGCCCACCCGTATGGCCGGCCAAAGGGCTACTATGACACCATACAATGATCTTTTGTCTCAAGGGTGAAGCAGGCACAAACATCTTGTTATCATGGTAATAAATCCCTTCCTTGATGGTGTGAAGAGGATTTTGTAACCATTCATCCGATGGGATGGTGGGTAGTAGGCTTTTGAGGTCTTCTAGAAGTTTGTGATCTTTCTCTCCCACCCCAAGGATCTTATTTTCTGGGATGATGGGAAGCGGTTGTTCTCTGTTGGAATGGTCAGCTAGTCCTAGCCGGGATAACGCATCTGCTTTCCCCTGTTGTGTGCCGGGCCTGTAAGTGATCACAAAATCATATTCACTAAAAAACAAGAACCACCTCATCTGTCTGGGCGTGAGTGCTCTGGCGGATTTGAAAAATTGCAGATTTTTATGATCGGAATAAATGGTGACCACATGAGGAGACCCTAACAAATGATGTCGCCATTCTTGGAAGGACAATTTGATGGCCAACAGTTCACGCTCCCCTATGGTGTAGTTTCTTTCTGCAGGCAGCAAGGTCTTGGAAAAATAAGCTATGGGATGCATTTGACCTGTATTTGTGTCTCGCTGGGATAGAATCCCTCCTACAGCATATTGTGATGCGTCAGCCTCCACATAAAAAGGTTGAGAGTTGTCTGCGTGACGGAGAATAGGAGCTGAAGTGAACTTCTCTTTTAAGGCACAAAATGCTTGTTCTGCCTCCAATGTCCAAACAAAAGGTACCCCTTTTTTCAATAGTCTTGTGATGGGGGAAACTGTGTCAGAAAACCGATCAATAAAGCGCCGATAAAAATTGGCGAATCCTAGAAAGGATTGTATTTCTCGAACTGAAGTGGGGCTTTTCCATAGTGTCAATGCCTCTACCTTTTTAGGGTCCATTTGAAGGCCACCAGGTTTGATGGTGAAACCCAAGAAATCAACTTCTGAGGTATGAAAGGTGCTTTTGTCCAGTTTGGCATATAACTGGTTCTCCTGCAACTTCTGTAAGATTTTCCGGACATGCTCTATGTGTTCTGCTTCGTTTTGAGAGAATATAAGTATATCATCGATATAAACTATAACGAAAACATCGATGTACTCCCTCAGAATGTCGTTAATAAAATATTGGAATGCCGCCGGGGCATTGCATAACCCGAACGGCATTACACAATATTCATAGAGACCATATTTTGTGCGAAAGGCAGTTTTCCACTCGTCGCCCGGTTTTATCCTGATCAAATGGTAGGCACCCCTGAGATCGATTTTAGTGAAGATTTTCGCCCCTTTTATCTGGTCTAGAAGGACAGGAATAAGAGGAAGGGGATACTTGTTCTTTATGGTGATTTTGTTCAGGGCTCTATAAGCCAGGCATGCCCTGAGCCCTCCTTCCTTCTTATCAATAAAAAACAAAGGGGAAGAAACAGGCGACGAGGAAGGACGGATGAAGCCTTTAGCAAGCATTTCCTCCAGATAATTTTTTAGATAGTCATTTTCTGAGGGAGTCAAGGCATAAATGCGACTGCAGGGTAAGTCAGCACCGGGTATCAGGTCAATCCTACAATCATAACTCCTGTGTGGAGGCAATTTGGTGGCTTCCTGCTCACTGAATACGTTTGAGTATTCGGCATACTGGTCAGGTAAGCATGCATCCACCCCTGCTTGTACTGCACAACATAGTGGCAAATCTGGTTCCTGGGCTTCTTGGTAGCAGTGTTGCCTACAGAAAGAAGAACCCAACGTAACCGTTCGTTTTTCCCAATCAATCGCAGGGTTGTGGATCTGCAACCAAGGGACACCCAAGATGACACCAAAATTGGGAGCATCAATCAGGTCAAATACAAGGGACTCGGAATGTCCATTATTGAACACAATGGTCAGTGGAGATGTTTGGTAACTAATCATTCCAGAGGATAATTCCGAACCGTCTACGGCCCAGATGGCATCAGGCTGAGGTTTAGCTACAAAGGCAAGCCCCAATTGTTTGGCTAGGTGGATGTCAAAAAAATTACCTGTAGCACTGGAATCTAAGAGAACTGACATGGTGTATGGTTTGTTCTCTAAATACGTGAGAGTAATGGGTACAATGAAATGTTTAACCACTAGGATGGGTTTAGAGGAGATCTGTGGAGGTTTTGAGCTTAAGGAATCGATCTCTCTGTTCCTCAAGCTTTCGAGTTTTCCGAACTAGTAAGACTGCTTACTGATTGCCTTGGATTTTTTGGACGCACAGGACATTCTCGAGCAAAATGCCCTCCCTTGCCACAGTATAGACACAGATTGAGCTTCCTTCTTTTCTCTTTTTCCTCCGAGGATAGAGGCCCGCGTATTCCCCCTATTTGCATGGGCTCAGGGGCGTCTCTGGTTATGGGTTTCTCAGTTCTGTGGAAAACCATTTTGGGCCCAACAGTGCGAGGCCTTTCTCCTTTTCGCTCATGCAATCTATGGTCTAATTTAACAACCAGGTCAATAAAGGAAGCACAATCCTCTGGTGGATCTACTATCTGGGAGAGTAGGTCTTTAAGTTCTTCACCCAACCCCCTGTAAAACAAAGAAGTTCTCTTGTCTTCAGGCCAGTGGGTTTCGGCTACTAGGCGATTAAATTGTGTTATGTACGAGAGCAAATCCTTCGACCCTTGTTGAAGGTTTAGTAACTCAGTGTCACTGGCTTGCATGTAGGCGTGCTTAGCAAAAAGACTTCTCATTTTTTCTTTGAACAGGTCAAGGTCATATAACAAGGGATCGTTATTCCGTACCAGCGGCACCGCCCATTCTGCCGCATTCCCGACTAGATAGGATATGATAAACGCTACCTTAGCAGAATCGTCCGGAAAGGACGCGGCTTTGCACAAGAACTGGAGTTGGCACTGGTTCATGAAAACTTCGTATTTAGAGCTATCCCCTGTAAATCTTTCGGGCATGGCTAGGGGCACAGGGTTAGGGGTGTTTACCGTGACTTGCACAGGGGAGGCCTGAGGATCAGGGCTAGCTCGTGGGTCTTGTTCTGTTGGGGAAAGTGTAAATTTGGCAGGCTGGATATAACTTTTGCGGACTTTAGGGATGGTGCCTGTTCTCAATTGATGGACTTCCGCAACTAGCCTCTGATTTTCTGTACCTAATCTTCCTACTTCTGTCTGTAGGGCCACAAAAGCTGCCATTAAGTCTTCCATGGAAAGGGTCTGTGGGACAGAGCCTGACGCCTCCATAGATGTGTCGGAATTCATCCTCGCTCAGGGGAAGGAAAATTCGTGGGCTTGGCTTTCTGTTAGGAGAAGGGCCAACTTCCACGGGAGCGAAGACAAATCCCCACACCTCCAAGACACAGCAGCAGGAATGCGATAACAAGGTAGACCACACTCCTATCTGTTGTATCCTAAAAGTATGAGGGAATTTACCCAAGGAGTGTCCACCACTCTCCTCATACGTGGGGTAACAGAATAGTAGAAAAGGCGTCTCCGGGAGGGGTGGTCCAGGCTAGGAAACAAATATCAAGTTAGGAATAGACACAATCCCTATGCTTACATGAAACACCATAAAACATTGACAAGTGTGATCACTCATGGATCTTACCCCAAGTGTAGATCGGGCCGGCGTCAACGATGAGTCCAGGCAATCAGGGAGGGGTCCAACAGGACTCACGAAGGACTCAACACACCTCTGACGCAAAGCAAATGGTAAGGGTAGGTGAGGTGAACTGGCCGGCTGACTAAAGAGGACCAGGCCAGTGGAGCAGTAACACCAAAACACCAGACAAAACACACACTAAACAGAAAAGGAGTGAGGGGCACCGACCGGCTGCACAGGGGGCGAATACAGCGGAGCAGCACCCACTCAGGAGGTGAGACACCCGGCCCCTAGGAGGATAGGGCGGAGCGCTCACTCTCAAGAGGAAAAACCACTAAAGCAAAGGGGCAAACCAAAGAGGTAACAGTGGTAGCAAAACCAGTATAAAGCAGAGAGTGAACCGATAACGCCCGCAAAATGCGTGAGGAATAGCAGGGCGTCGCGTTCACTGAAAACGAAGCGGAAAAGAATACCGCTTTCACAACCAGACACCACACGCACACTCACAGGGCAGAAAAGCGAGTAGCAGAGGGTCAGGAGAATCAGGTATCAGGCGACTAGAAGACAGAGCCCAGCAGAGCTCTAGACGGCAGCAAAGCAACTCGAACAGGAACCAGGAAGTGGGAAGGGGGCGTGGTCACAGCAAGTAAGCCAAGCAATGATGGGAGGGCCCAGCTCCTCCTTATCCCACTTAGGGAGCGTCAGGAAAGTACGGATTTTGACGCTAAGGGGTCAACTGAAAATGCACGAACCAGAATGAAGCACACTTGCCAATGTTAATTCCTAACAACTGGGGCAGGAACACACAAGGAGTGAAGGAACTCCACGCACCAGAGGAGGACGACGGAGCAGTGGCATAGACCACCGGACTCACTGAGCCAAACGGAGACCTGCCAAAGGCGGAACGGCACCTGATGGCCACAGGCTGTCGTTGCACCGCAGGAAAAGAAACGGCAGCACCACAACAAGGAGGCACGGTGGCTCCAGACTTGGCACCAGGCAGGTGCGACACAGTGAGGAAGCGCTAGAACCGCCGACACTGCTCCAGGGTCCCAGAAAGAAAGCAAGCACACCCCGTGGGGTAACGGGGAGCGACCTGAACACGAAGAAGGTCCAAGGAGCGGTGACGTAACCCTCCTGAGACAGCGAGCGCAGGAAGAGTGCACGAGAACATTGCCATGCCCGAGGGGTGCAACTTCGCTACACTGCCTTTAAGGAAAAGGACACGACGCAAGAACGCGCCAGGAGTGAAGCAGCTCCACACAGAACACAAATGGGACGCGCAGCGAGTGCGCCCAAGAAAGCGAGAAGCACAGCCATCAGCGCACGAAAAGAAAGACCAGACACAAAAGTCATCGGAGCGGTGACGCAACCCTCCTGAAGCACTACACCGACACCAAAGCCGGTACCCCACACGGGAACGCCAGCAAAAGTCACAGGAGCGGTGGCGCAACCCTCCGGACACAATGAAGCACCCGAAGAGCGCGGACAACAGCGCGCCAAAGCAAAAGCACCGCAAGCAGCAAAGTGCAAGAACCACACACGCGCCTCAGGACAGTGCAGCACTGTGCAGGAATGCACCAGGAGTGGAAGAACTCCATGCACAAGGACGTGCAATGAAAGAGTTCCGCAAGATGACTACGCAACCAAGGAAGGCGAAGCAACCAGGTACGGTTAACGCCCCAAGAATACGAGAAGCGCAGACAGAAACACGCCGACGCAAAAGCACTGCAACTGAAACAAGTGGCGATCCCAAGGATCACCGGAAGCATGAAGACTCACCAGGAGAAGCCGGCCACCCAGCCTGGTCGCAAGGACAAGAAAGCCGGCCACCCAGCCTGGCCGCAAGGAGAAGAAAGCCGGCCACCCAGCCTGGCCGCAAAGAGAGGAAAGCCAGCCACCCAGCCTGGTCGCAAGGAGAAGAAAGCCGGCCACCCAGCCTGGTCGCAAGAAGAAGAACACCAACCACCCGGTCTGGTCGCCAGAGAGAAGAATCCGACCACCCAGTCCGGTGGCAAAGGAAAGGGAGCCGACCACCCAGTCTGGTCGCAAGGAAGGTAAAACAGACCACCCAGCCTGGTCGCAAGGAGGACGAAGTCACAAAGGAGAAGATAAAGCCGACCCCTGTCTGGTCGCCAACGAAGATGAAGTCGCAAGGAAAAAGGGTGACCACCCAGCCTGGTCACAAGGAGGACAAAGTCAGACAATCGCATAAAAAGAAAAGGAGAGTCCAACCAGCAGATGGTCGCCAGCGCAGAGAGACCTGGCAGGAGGTCTGCTCCGAAGACAGAAGACGTCCGTGAACCACATGCCCAAGAGAGTGTCCGGAAGAGGACCCGAAGGGACGGATGCAACACCCACAAGAACCAGAAGTAACAGGAAGCAAGAAAGATTGCAACGACCGGTCCAGTCACAGAAGAGAAGAAGACAGTGTCCAAAAGCCAGGACAAGACCAGAGGGAAACAGGCGGAGTGCACGCTGCCTGGAGAAGCCTAGTCAGGAAGATAAGGACAGCGAGATGACCAGACCGTTTCGCGAAAAGAAAAAGGGGAAGAAGAAAGGAGTCTGGTGGCACGGCGCCATCAAGAACAATAACATCCAGAAAGGTGAGGAGAGGTGTGACAAGTCTACACACCCACCTGAAGAAGAGGTGACACGCACCACAACACTGCGTACAGTGACCCACATGTTCAGGAGAACATTGATGGCACTAGAAACAGAACAGGCATCGACTTACGAGTTCCCCGACGACCGGTCGACTACAGAAGAGTACATGCTGGACCATTGGTGACACTTACCTTTGGGATTGAGCGGAAGAATGGATGCGGAGAGCGCTCAGATGTCCGGCAGAAGGAGAACTGAGGGAGAGGGAGACAGAGGGAAAGGAAGGGAATGAGTGGGAGGTAAGGGGAGGGGGAGGGAGGGAGGGAGAGAGAGGGAGGGAGACAGAGAGAGGGAGACAGAGAGAGGGAGACAGAGAGAGAGAGGAAGACAAAGAGAGGGAGACAGAGAGAGGGAGACAGAGTGAGGGAGACAGAGTGAGGGAGACCTCAGAGTGAGAGAGAGGGAAGGAGAGAGAGGGAGACCTCAGAGAGAGGGAGGCCTCAGAGTGAGGGGGAGGGAAGGAGAGAGAGGGAGACCTCAGAGTGAGGGAGAGGGAAGGAGAGAGAGGGAGACCTCGGAGTGAGGGAGACCTCAGAGTGAGGGAGACAGAGGGAGACCTCAGAGTGAGGGAGACCTCAGAGTGAGGAAGACCCCAGAGTGAGGGAGACCTCAAAGTGAGGGAGAGGAGAGAGAGGGAATGAGGGAGAGGGAAGGAGGGAGAGGGAAGGAGGGAGAGGGAGACAGAGTGAGGGAGAGGGAGACAGAGTGAGGGAGAGGGAAATAGAGTGAGGGAGAGGGAAATAGAGTGAGGGAGAGGAAAATAGAGTGAGGGAGAGGGAAACAGAGTGAAAGATAAGGAAACAGAGACAGAGGGAGACAGAGAGAGAGAGCGAGAGAGAGACAGTCAGAGTGAGTGAGACAGAGGAAGAGAGGGAGTGAGACAGTCAGATTGAGTGAGACAGAGGGAGAGATGGAGAGAGGGAGTGAGAGGGAGTCAGAGAGTCAGAGTGAGTGAGACAGAGGGAGACAGAGAGAGAGAGGGAGAGAGGGAGGGAGAGAGAGGGAGGGAGAGGGAGAGGGAGATAGAGAGGGAGGGAGACAGAGAGAGATGTGTGTATGCCGGGTCTGGTGGCTCAGTGGATAAAGGCGTCCGTTGCAGGGACCTGTGATCAACCTCATGGTCACAGTTGTTTTGTTGCTCTAGCCCCACCCCTTCCCCACTGACCCCGCCCCCACCGGTGCGGCCCTCAGACACAAACCACACTGTAAATTTGGCCCCCGATAGAAAGTTTGTGAGTACCCATGACTTAGAGGAATGGGCAAAAGGAATAGAAAAGAAAAACAAAACACCACAAAATATAGATGTAAGCAAGTTGAAAGTGGATTTGGAAGAAATTATTATTGATACAATAAGTTCAGACAGATTAGGTACATCTGGAGATTATGATTTTTTTTTGTGCAAAAGTATAACCTGGAGGGCAAAGAATCTTCACTAGAAAACAGTAGAAGTGGCTACAGAATTTGGAATAGATGTAGAAAAGTCAAAGATATTACAAAAAACGTTTATATCAGAATTTACTGAGAAGGATTTGGAAAGTTTGAATGTGTCAGGTAAGAGATTACAAATAAAATAATTAATGTATATTTTGAAGAAATGGGGAGATGCAGACCAATGGAGGGGTAGATGGAAAAGAAAGAGGGATAAAGCAGCTACAAAGAAAACATCTACTTTCTTAAGGGAAGAAGAACAGGTTGAAAGAGTGTGTCCAATGAGAGAAGTTCCTGGTGGTGGATATGCTCATGGTCTTTGGACTAGACAGGATATTTTGTCTTTCACAAATGATTTCCCTAGATTGAGAGAGAAACCAGTTGAATAGTACAAACAGGTAGAGAGGTTTATGAAAGCTTCAAAGGTTCTGTTGAAAGATTTGGATGGCCTGTTTGACATAGTGGTACCAACTGATTTGTGGACAGAATGTGAGATTACTATTGATTGGCCGACTAAAGATTATCTCAGAGACGCAAACACAGCTGCACCTTCAGAAGATGTGATGAAAAAGTATGAACAGGTGATTACTTTCTTGTAAGGCAAAATTCCTCCAAAGGAAACAGATTGGGTTAAAATAGGTAGAACAACTCAAAAACCAAAGAAGTCAGTGCACGCCTATTATGAGAGGTTATTGCAGGTATTTAAGCAATATAGTGGATTTGAAAATATTGGTGATAAGAATATGGGACATTTTGTGCATGGATTGATATCAGGAAGTAGTCAGATGATTCAACAGCATAAGCTTTGCTGTCAAAGTAAGCCCATAGATGATATCTTAAAGTATACAAAATATTGTAGTGACGATATTGATGCAAGACATAGGAAGCTGAAAGAGAAAATTATGTGGACGCAAGTGAAGTTGGCAGAGCAACATGAGACAAATCCTGGTTCTCAAAATGATAACCATATGAATGGTCAGAATCAGAATAATCAGGTATCAAATGGGAATAGAGGAAAAGGACGAATGAGTAGAGAAGAAGCGAAAAAGAAATATCCTTGTCACGCATGTGGAAAGCATGGACATTGGAAGAATGAGTGTAGAAATGTACAACAGAGTAATGGGGTAAATACAATTTAAAATCCACAGATGCAGAATGAGGTGGTTGTGAACCACAGCAAAAGCAACATATAGTTACTCCTCAATTACAGGTGCCACAAGTCCCTGTGCCCAAAAATGTGAACGCTCAGGTGCAGAGACACAGTGCGAACACCGGATTTCATGGAGAGAGTGGTAAGAATACACAAACGGTTCAACAATATTGGATGCGGAGTATTGAGAGTGATTTGACACGTCTCAATGACGGTGCCTGAGGTGGGAGGAAGAGTGTGTGCTTGGCACATCCTTGGAGGTAGATCAGTCAGGTCTGTTTGTTGATGGAAAAGTGGAAGGTAATGACATCACTTTCCTAGTGGATACTGGTGCTACCCGTCCTACTGTGAGAGCAGTAGAAATTCTCGGGAGAGACTATCCAAGTTGTAGGAGTCTCGAATAAGCAAATCAAGACTCTAGTCACAAAACCAATAAAGTGAATTTTGGAGATTTTAAAGACATGCATCGGTTTGTAGTATGTGATTTGAGTCCAGTAAATCTGTTGGGGAGAGATTTGTTGAGCAAGATGAATTGTACCATCTACTGTACACCTGATGGTATTGCTTTCCAAACACCTGATGAAGATGTTGCTTTCAAAAAGATGCTAGCGAAACAAGGGACAGAAGTGGATGAGATGTTTTCACTTCTTACTGAAAACAATTTACCTGAGGGACTGAAAAACCCAGTGAGATCAGATGTGTAGGATTTTTCAGGAAAAGAGATTGGTATGATGGCAAATGTAGACCCAATTAAAATCATGGTGAAAGAGGGTGCAATTTATCCGAACACACCCCAATACAGGATGAGTCCTGAATTTAAAGCAGGAGTTGCTACAGTAATTGATAAAATGTTTGAACAAGGTATTTTAAAAGAAATATTGAGCAGGCCTTTGTCACTCGCCAATCATGGGGCTTAAAAAGCCTAGTGGTGGAGGGGGCATTGCCTGGCACCGGCCGTGATGGCGGCTTAATCTCCGAGCTCCGTCAGCGCCTGCAACGAAGCTCGCGATATCCGCTTTATCTCCAGCAGCCCACGGGGAAAAGTACCAGTGCTGTGCCCTTAGAGGTGCCCTGGGGCGAGGGAGCTGCTGTTTTGGCCTTGCGACACAGGTTAGCCGCTACAGCAGGGCGAGTCTCGGCCCAACAGCGATGCGGACTCTTCGAAGCTCAGGGGGCGGAGTCACATGAGGTGCCGGCCCACGTTGGGAACCAGTGGCCGGGGCTCTCTATTTTTTTTATTTTTTTTATTTTATTGCATAGGAACAAAAAAGCATACCTACGTACATCATTACACGCCTACATCCCTCGGGCCGGCAAATTACTCGTATTAAATACCTTACACAGCTTTTAGGCCAACAACCCTTGTCGGGCAGGCAGCGTTATTGGACTGGCCCCATTTTACTGTTCCCCATAGTTCGTGACTTAAAGCACCCGTATGCAAACTTCCATTGAGTTAACATTACATACCACAGACAGGGAGTGTTTAGTCATCATTAACACCCACATTAATAGTGGCCAGCAATATTTGTTTAATACCGAGTTTCTGCAGTCCCCGCCTCCCGCCCCCCCAGGCTCCCATCTCAATCCACCGCACCCCATGCAAGGAGCGTCTTAACCATGACATTACAACTCTTAGAACGCTCTAGCTAGTCTCCTCCTATCCTCATATTGGCTCGCTAGTGTGTGGATCTTCCTCTCTGTGCTCTGCCGTATCCTCTCCACCCAGCTCCCCGGCTCTATTAAGCTTATATGCCGTGTATAGTCTCCAAAAGTTCTTAGGTCGCCTCCTAGGTGGGAGCAGTTCACTGTAATTCTCCAATTGTCTGCAACAGTATAGCATATCATGAGACCATTGCTGAATTGTTGGCACCGGTCCTCTCATCCAGTACATTGCCACCCTACGATTAGCAATGAGTAGACCCATATCCACCATCCTGCGTATCGCTTCAGGAGGGTTTTTGGACTATCCCAAGAGTGCTACAGCTGGATCCAGTGTCAGCTCCGACTCCACCACTCCCCCTAGTTCTCGGAAAATGTCCTCCCAGTAAGCATGCAGACCCTGGCAGTGCCATGCTAAATGCATTAAATCAAGCTGTCAGGCATGGCATCTCTTGCAGGTCGCCTCATCTCGGAGCCCAGACCTGCATAGTCTCTCAGGAGTATAGTAGGCTCTATTAATGTACTTAAAGTGTATGAGTCTGTGCCTGCTGTGGAGCGAGATTTTCCTAGTGTTCTTACAGCAGTAAGTCCACATAGCATCATCTATTGTTATCTGTAGATCTCTCTGCCATGCAAGTCTAGCTAAAGTGTATCTGTTTGTCTGAGACCTCTGTCACGCGAGATCCGAGGCGCACGGCCTCTACCAGACTGTACTGCATTTGCCATTTTGCACGTGCTAAATTACATGTTGACTTCGATCCATGTAATGCTCTGATCTTCCATTTTGTTGCATCGCACTTCCATCTTGTGCTGCCTTGCCTGTAGTTACACATGTAACATAAACATGTTTTTCACGTAAACAAGTACAAGCTGGTGCAAGGCATCTCGTGAGGTGATGTTGTGCCTTAAGCTTGTTTTCGTGCATTCTGTGCTTATCTCTAGGACAGAGGGAGGATACGCCGTGCAAAGCTCTTCAAGGCCGGAGACAGGGAAAGGAATGTTTTTGCCTCTGTACACACAAACAGAATCTGGACAATTCTGTGTGGGTGAATCTGATGCAGAGATGGGACCAGCACCTGTGAATAAATGGGCAAGAGCGCCTGCTAGAGGCTTCTCGAACAGGTTGACTTAAACTATAAAAAGCGGTGTCTGTGGGGTGGAGCTCAGCAACTCAGTCTTGGAGTGGACGCACTCGCGGGACAACTTTGGTGCCCGGAGAGATTACTTCCTGTGCCCCGGTCTCTGCAGGGTTCCCGACTTGGTGTTTCAGTGCTTAGCCAGGGATGTTGAAGTCTCCGGTGCAGACGCATCTGGTGATGTGCTTTGTACATTAACTGTTTATATACCTGTATTCACTGTTACATATTTATAGATATATATATAGTGTGGTGTATTCACTGCTTATTGCCTTTCACTCGGTGCCTACGAATTTATTAGCTTCAATGACTTATTGCCTTTGCCTACAATATTAATAAAGCTAATTTTTTCCTCCAGAGGAGTGTTGGAGTTTCTGTGTGAGTAAGTGGTGTGCGTAAATTTAGATTACGCAAGTGGGCAAAGCAATACATTTTGGCGTAGTCTGCAGGATTCGTAAATTACGCGGGAAGAAACATGGGAGAGGGGTTGGCCTAACGGCTAAGGCGCTCGACCTTGGACCTGGGGATCTGGGTTCGAGTCTCGGTAACGACGCCAAAAAACCTCCTGTGATTCTGGGCAAATCACTTAATCTCCCCGTGCCTAAAAAAAAAAAAAAAAAGTGTGTCCTCATGTAACGTAACTGGTGCTATGTAAAGCGCTCTGATACCTGATTCGGTTCGGGTCTAGTTTGCGCTATATAAAACTCTGCAAAAAAAAAAAAGAAACATGTTTAAAAAGATGAAAGGTTGTTTTGGTTCCCTTTAGCCCCCATGCAAATTCCTGGATGGGAGGCGACGCCGTACTCCGCGCTGGCGCGTGAGTATTCTAAAAGCTCAGGAATAAGTGAGAGCTGATTTGACTGTCTGGGCGAAGCAAGGCCAGAAGATGTTTTAAATTGTTTACGGAAGGTTCCTGTGGAGAAAGGCAAAGAATTATGTACAGTAGGTCACAGAGGTTGGGCTCTCTTGCATGCCTACCGTCAAGTTTTTGACAAATGTTTATCTCTGCAGCGAGAACAGTTGAGCTTAGAAAAACAACTTATTGTAGCTAAAAATATTTCTACGATGCTTTCCTGTCAGAATAAGTTATTACAAGATAAGTTAGAACATATCAAACGATAGCAGAACGGACTGCAGTCCATGTCGCTGAATATAGATACAAGAGAAGGAGGAGGCGAGTGAGTAAGAGGAAAGTCCATTTAGCGATTGTCAAAGCAGGCTTAGATTTTGATCCATCGACTTGGGACTCCAATATCTGGGAATCGTCAGAGTTCTCCTCGGAAGAAGAGCAGCCCTTGCAGGGGGAGAGAAAGGAGGAGGGAAAAAATGCTACGAGAGTGGAAGCGCAGCCCATTCTAAGACGGAAGCTTCAAATCGCTCCAGGGAACCCAGATGGAGTAATGTTAAATAGCCTGGAGGATTTTACTCAACAGGAAATCAGTGATCTGTTAGTGAGGTTTAGACAGAAGCTTGGCGAGACGCTATTAGCTTGGATGGTGCGCCTCTACGATCACGGTGCTTCTGGGGTCATGTTAGATGAGGGGGCGCTGCCAAATTTTGTACTCTCAGTACTGTTCCCACTGTGCAGGGATACTTTCGAACTTTCCACGGTGATGACCAAACTACCCTGTTGCAGCTAGCTTCACGGGGGTGTGGTCACAAGTACCCCACAGATTCAGACTGGCCTGGGAATGAAAAGCCATGGTTCACCCTAAGAGATGCATCACAGAGAATTAAGGAGGAGGGGATGAAGCTGGCTGTTCTTGTAGGTGAGGCGCATAATTTGATGGGCCAGTTAATGACTGTGTAGATGCGGAACAAAATCATTCGTTTGGTGCCCCCTGCATAGAAAGCTGTGATAATGACTTTGTTAATTAATCAAACTGGTAATACCATAGTAGAAGTAGTCAAGGCAGTCCGTGAGCTGGGAGAGCTTGGGGAATGGGCCAAGCCAGACAGGGCTTCACGCTCAGAGTCCTGCTCTGATAACAACCGAGTCACCCAACGTGATATGTTTTTAACACTGCTAAAGGATGGAGTGTCAAGGAGTGAGATTGATGGTATTGAGACCAAAAGCATGTGGGAAATGTACTGTAAGCGAGGACTGGATAGGAAGGAGGGGAGTAGGCATGTGAATAGAAAAGATAACAAGAAAGTGAGTCGCAGGGAAGCGGAGCCTGAGGAGAAGCATGAAAAAGCAGGTCAGGAGAGAGAGAGAGAGAGAGAGGGGGAATCTCATGTGAGAGTGACAAAAGAGAAAGGTTAGGACCGAGATTGCACAGATTCAGATGGGGACCGGGAAGAAGAGGAGTTGTTCCCTGAGGGTTACCCAACATTGTATTCAGATCTGCGCCGGGACCTGCGCCGGGCAGATGCAGAGCTGCGCAGGCGAAAATTAGATTAAGAAATGGGCCAAGCTCCGGTGCAGAGATGGGCTCACAAAGATAATAGACCACGTGTGAAGAGAGCATACACTGTTTTGATTGTGCCTATTCCCGAGTACATCATTGGCTTTGACATTCTGAAAGGTATGACCCTATACTTAGATGACGGATGCTATCAGTTTGGGTCAAAGCAGTACTTCTCTGGGGCTGATGTGAGGGTGGGGCGCTTGAAAATTCCCCCAGTGAAGGTGCCCCAGGCAACAAAAGTAGTTCACATAAAGTAGTACACGATTCCAGGGGGACATGATGAGATTACCACAACGATACAGGACTTGGTGGAGGTGGGGGTGGTGAGACCGATTACCACGGCGTGGAATATCCCCGTGTGGCCCGTGCGCAAACCGAACGGAAGCTGGTGCAAGACAGTTGATTACCGCGAGCTTAATAAGCATATGCCCCCGTTGTCAGCCGCGGTCCCAGACACCATCCCTTTGATTGAGAAAATTCAAAAACACAATGGGACATGGTATGCAGCACTTGATATTGCCAATGCTTTTTTTACAATTCCAATTGCCCCCTAGTCCCAGGAACAATTCTCTTTCTCATGGAGTGGTAGGCAGTTCACATTTCAATCCCTGCCTATGGGGTATTAACATAGTCCCACGATCTGTCACCGGCTGGTGGCAGAGCATTTGGATGAGGTGTCAGTGATTCCAGGAGTACAACTTTGCCATTACATCAATGATGTGTTGATTCAAGGAGAGACCCAAGAACAGGTGTAGGCTCAACTAGACAGAGTTGTAGAGCACTTGCAAAGCAAAGGGTGGATGATTAACCCCAAGAAGATGCAGGGACCCTCCCAGAGTGTGAAGTTTTTAGGCATTCAGTGGCATCAGGGACACAGGGAAGTGCTGCCACAAGTGAGGCAAAAGATCAAAGAGTTTGCAGTGCCAAAAAACAGGAAGAAGGCGCAGCGTTTCATTGGATTGTTTGGTTTTTGGAGGCAGCACATTCCCCATTTGAATCAGATTTTGGCCCCTCTGTACAAGGTTACACGGAAGATGCATGAGTTTGAGTGGGGGGAGGCCCAGCAACAGGCGTTTGAGTCAGCGAAGGAGGCTATACAGCGTGCCTTGGATTTATGGCCCATACGAGAGGGAAGCATTGATTTAAATGTAACTGTCCAGGATTAGTATGCAGCCTGGAGTCTGTGGCAAAAGCAGGGGAGACAGAAAGTGCCGCTAGGGTTTTGGACAAAGAAATTACCTGATGCTGGAGAGCGGTACACTCCTTTTGAGAAGCAGTTGTTGGCATGTTATTGGGCTCTGGTGGATACCGAGCAGTTGACCCTGGGGCACAATGTGTTTTTGAGACCTGAGATACCTATCATGCAATGGGTGATGAGCTCACCCAGGACACACAGGATTGGGCATGCACAGGAGGCTAGCGTCATAAAGTGTAAGTGGTACATACAAGACAGAGCACGAGTCGGTCCTAAAGGCACCGCAGTGCTGCAAGAGCAAGTGGCGCAGACTCCCGTAGCAGATGCAGGAATGTTGCAAGATGTACCCAAAGTGCGAGAGTCCCCGGTGAAATGAGGTGGGCCTTTTTCAGAGTTGTCTGCTGAGGACAAACAGCATGTGTGGTTTACAGATGGCTCAGCCAGATATGTGGGACTAAGAGACATTGGAAGGCAGTGTCATACAATCCTGTGAACAAAAAGTTGTCAACTACTGGAGAGGGAAGAAGTAGTCAGTTTGCAGAATTGTATGCTGTTTACCAGGCGTTAAAGCAAGAGCTCCCTGGTACATGTCTTATTTACACTGATTCATGGTCTACGGCCAATGGGTTAGCCACTTGGCTTCCCACATGGCATGCACACAATTGGATGATTCACAATAGGGAGGTTTGGGGAAAGGCGTTGTGGCAGGAGATTTGGGAATTGTTGTCCCAGAGTACAGTCACAGTTTATCATGTTGATGCTCATTGCTTGACTGACTCATTAGAGTGATGGTGCAATTCCTTTGGAGACCAAGAAGCGAAAATTCATGACGCTGAGGTGGAGACGCAGGATTCTGACTTGGTGGGCATGGCTAAATGGGCGCATCAGAAAAGTGGACATTTGGGTGAGCGAGCCACTAGCAGGTGGGCTGAAAGTAGAGGGATGTATATTCCCCTAGATGTGATTAAGACTGCAATCATTCACTATCCTGTTTGTCAGCATACTCAGCACAGACCACTTCCACAGGTAGTGAGAGGCCAGTTAGGCAGAGGGAAGTTGCCAGGGCAAATATGGCAAATTTATTTCATCGGGCCGATGCCAATGAGTCGAGGATGTCAGTATGCATGCACGGTGGTGGATACCTATTCTGGCTATCTCATCGCCTTTCCATGCAAGAGAGCAACCCAGTCTGACACTCTGAAAACGTTGAATTTGTTGATCTTGTATTACGGAATTCCATTGCAGTCCAAAGTGACAATGGGTCACACTTTAAAGGAAAGATGGTGCAAGATTTTTGTGTGCAGCAGAACATTGAGTGGATCTATCACATACCCTATTACCCACAGGCAGCAGGTTTGATTGAAAAAATTGTCTGATGGGCCATTGAAGGGTGGAGGGATCACTTGTCTGATGCATTGCAGATTTTGAACAACCGACCCCTTGCTGATGCAGAGACTCCTTTGATTTGCAGATAAAGCCCCATGTGGCCACAAACACGATTCTGTATTGGGAGACAGCTCCTGGAGCTTTGGCTCCCTATCATGCCACACCAGAGGCTGCCGGTCTTGATTTACATGCCTTGAAACTCTATCGAGTGCAACCACGAGACATTACCTTGATTGAGACAGGAATTGGAGTTCAAATTCCCCCTGAGCATTTTGGGCTGATCGCTCCTCTATCCGGGCTTGCCCTTAAAGGCATCCAAGTTTTAGGAGGGGTGGTTGATGCCGATTACCAAGGGGAGATCAAGGTTATCCTATTGAACAGTGGAAACAATTATCTGATTGTGCAACCCGGTGACCGTGTTGCCCAAATGGTCATCATGCCGGTTTATGGAGGAAATGTCATGAAGGGGACGGCCCCAGCCCTTCTAACAGTGCGAGGAAAGGGCGGGTTTGGATCTACTGACAAGAACCCAGGGGCAAAATTGTTGGTGGAGTCCCCAAACAAACCTCCTGAACCTGCAGAATTGATCGCTAAGGGCAAGGATAATATCCTAGTCACCATGAAACCTGGACAGGAAAAGTGGGAAAATGTATCTGCTGAAAAATGTTATTTGCGAGAGTGATTATACCAGTTTGTTTTCTGTTTCTAGATCACAGTATTGCTTGCCGCTGTGATGCTTGGGCTGTGTGGTCGGTGTTTGGGCGTGTCCGGAGGGGTCCGGGAGGGCCCGGAAATACCGAAGGGGATTAATTGCCCGAATCGGATGACAGCATTGTTGCAGCAACTGGATAACATCTGGACCTACTTGGCCGGGAATGTGCTGAACACTTCCCACTTCTGTATGAGAAATATTCAGAGTACAGCTGATATAATATCCACTTGTCTTGTCGCCGTACCTACTGCTGCACATGTGCTTCTGCACATTTTCAACCAAACTAACTTTGATGGGGTAGTGGAGGAAGTTGATGTTCGAACACATCTGAGTCTTTATGAGTACTGTCGCTTTTGCCCGGAGGTTACAGATAGCCTCCGGAGAAACATGGCGAGTATTGTTACCTACAATATCTCTACTCGAAATGTTAGCTATCAACTAACTTGCGATCCTGCCAACATTGGCAATTGTGGCCAATTAAAACTAGAGAAAAGTAAACAATTGACCCCTGATCATCAAACATTATGTCAGTCACGACATGACAGTTTTTGTAGTAATGTTACCAATTATATGATTTGTAATCACACAGTATTAGCCACTAGCCATGTTAACCATGTGAAATTACCTAAAGGATGGATGTTCTCGCGTGGTAATATTTCATACACTTACATACCAGCTAACATAACTGGAGGACCTTGTGCCTTATCACGATTAAGTCTTATGCTATTTCCCATGCATTCTGCTACACGTATTCGCTCTTCTAGAGCCGCTGTTAATTTACCTAAGGATTGTGACTCCAATATTGATTTGCTTTCTAGAACAGAATACACTAGCTTGGCTATTTCTATTGTAGGAGTGCCAGGACTGTCCATTTATAATGCAAGAATTATTGCAAAGCTTGCCTGTTTAATTGTGAAGAATCTCAATCATACTTCTGCCGCTTTAGCTGAATTATTAATAGATGTTCAAGGAACAAGAAAAGCTGTTTTGCAAAATAGGGCAGCTGTGGACTATTTGTTGTTAAAACACATCCACGGTTGCGAGGATTTTGAGGGACTCTGTTGTTTTAATTTATCTGATCATTCTACATCTATCCATGCGCATATCAATGCCTTAAAAGATTTAGTGAAAGGGGTAACCCAAGACGTTGACCAAGGATGGTGGGATTGGCTGTTTGGGTAGCTACCTAATTTTTGACAGCTTCGTTATATCTTAGGTATTATTTTAGTGATTATTTGCGTTTTTATCTCATTATGTTGTTGCATTCAATGCATTCCTAATCTTCTCTCTCTTCTTCGTCACAGATCCATGGTATATAGGCCAATGGGGTATGATGGGTGAATCAAAGGTCAAGTGGTGGAATGTACTGCATTTGCCATTTTGCACGTGCTAAATTACATGTTGACCTCGATTCCATGCAATGCTCTGATCTTCCATTTTATTGCATCGCACTTCCATCTTGTGCTGCCTTGTCCTGTAGTTACACTTCAGCAGTAACAGAAACATGTTTTTCACGTAAACCAGTACAAGCTGATGCAAGGAATCTCGTGAAGTGATGTTGTGCCTTCAGCTTGTTTTCGTGCATTCTATGCTTATCTCTAGGCAAGAGGGAGGATACGCCGTGCAAAGCTCTCCAAGGCCGGAGACAGGGAAAGGAATGTTTTTTGCCTCGGCACACCCAAACAGAATCTGGCCAATTCTGTGTGGGTGAATCTGATGCAGAGATGGGGCTAGCACCTGTGAATAGATGGGCGAGAGCGCCTGCCAGAGGCTTCTCGAACAGGTTGATTTAAACTATAAAAAGCGGTGTCTGTGGGGTGGAGCTCAGGAACTCAGTCTTGGAGTGGACGCACTTGCGGGACAATTTTTGTGCCCGGAGAGATTACTTCCTGTGCCCCGGTCTCTGCAGGGTTCCCGACTTGGTGTTTCAGTGCTTGGCCAGGGATGTTGAAGTCTCTGGTGCAGACGCATCTGGTGAGGTGCTTTGTACATTAACTGTTTATATACCTTTATTTACTGTTACATATTTATAGTTATATATAGTGTGGTGTATTCACTGTTTATTGCCTTTCACTCGGTGCCTAAGAATTTATTAGCTTCAGTGACTTATTGTCTTTGCCTACAATAATAATAAAGCTCATTTTTTCCTCCAGAGGAATGTTGAAGTTTCTGTGTGAGTAAGTGGTGTGCGTAAGTTCATATTACGCAAGTGGGCAAAGCAATACACAGATGCAGACCCGGTGATACTTACCAGCGCGGCGAGGGTGTGCCTTGTGCACTTCCCAAGAAGAGAGACCAGTGCGGAGGACTCCAGCCGTAGCCAGAAAGTGTGAAGTCAGGAGATCCGGTCTGCACCTGCTCTATGGAGGTGAGGGGATGGAGGATTATAATGTTGTAGGAGACTGAGGTCCAGCTGATGCTGTGGGCCCCCGCTGTGAGCCCCTGTGGGCTCGATGGCCCCTCACAGAGCATCGAGGTTGGTGCGCACGGGGCGGCCGCCCTAATGGATGGATGCTGACGTACACACCCGCTTTGGGTGGGTCAGGGCCTATGATCGGTGGCCCCTGGGGGCTGATGTGAACGAGACACAGAGCGCAACCGAGAGCACATAAGATAGCGAGGACAGTCCTGCCCTGAAGGACTGGAGAAAGGCACACCCAAATCCCAGTGCCCCCTCCTTACTGTAACCGCATTGACATGGTCGACACGTCTGGTGGGGTTCAAAATAGCCTTATTGGAGATTGCCTGCGCCATAGTCAAGTACCAACGTGTTGTCCCGTGGTGCCGGGAGATTGGGACCCCCTCCGGGGAGAGTGGGCGCTGAATGGTGCTTCTTGGGGGACTCAGGAAGAGGTGAGCACCATCATCCCAATACTGCACGCTACCTATATCCAGAGGCAGGTAGAGGGACAGGGGTTACCCCTCGGAGGCCGGGTGATGTAGTGACCGGTCCATCAATCCCCACCGGAGACATTCCTCACCATGACGAAACCGAAGGGGGCCGGGGCCGCTATACAGGCTAACATTATGGACAAGTATGTGGTTCCAGGACAACTACACTCTGAAGAGGGAGCGCAGGGCGAAGTCTTCCTTAGAAAAGAACCATCCCTCAGCTCAATCATGGTGGCGATACAGACGGTGGGGACGAACCTGGAAACCAAAATCAACAAGGTCACAATCGAGATGAATCTCATGAGGGCAGATATGTGAAAAACATCCGAAAGAGTCACCACGACGGAGGAACACATAGGGGAGCTAAAGTCGATGGTGCACAAACTAGAGGTGTGGGTGCAAAATCTGGTACACCAACACAAGGCAATGGCGTTGCAGCTGGACGATCAAGAAGGGAGAGCACGCCGAAACAACATTCGGGTGGTGGGTGTGCCTGAAGGGGCGGAGGGCTCCAGTGTGGACCTCTTTCTTGAAGGCTTCGTCCTAAATCACCTCAAGCCCAAGAGACTGTAGCCATTGTTCTCTATGGAGAGGGCACACAGAGCCCCGATCCCCAAACCAAAGCCTGGGGCCCCTCCTCGAACCATTATCGCGCATATTCTGAACTTCCGGGACCGCAGTGCAATTTTGCAAGCGGCCAGAGTCAAAGGTGATCTCCGCTATGAAAACGCGACGATTCAATACTTACTGGACTTCACCTTGAAAGTACAGCGAGAGAGACGTTCCTTCGAAGGGGTGAAATGAGTCCTCAGAGACAAGGGACTTAAGTATATGATGTTTTCTCCTGCCAAGCTGAAGGTTATGGAGGGCGACAAGTCCTGGTTCTTCACGACAGCCAAGGAGGCTCAACAATGGCTGGATAAGGACCCTTCCCGGGTTAATCGCCGGTGAGTTGAAGCGGGCTGGAGGGACGACGGCCATCATTCCTTGGAATCCTCAAACGGATGAGGAGAGAGGGTGCGGTCCGTGTCTAGATCTAGGAGTTCCCGATCTGCAAGCCCCACCAGTGATGCAGCGCGTGCTGGAAAGTGAAAGACTTGATATACTTTGCTGGTCTGTTGTCTATTTTACTGTCATAATTCAAGGTATAGTTTTTCCGTTGCTGTCGTACTCTGATACCTTCTTATGTTTACTACAATGGACTGGGATGGGGCCGGGTGGACTATGGACTTCTTTGTTTAAAAACACCCTCACCTGTGGTAGGGCAGAGTTGCGGGCTCAGAGGGAGGATGCTGCTGGGTGGTGGTGCCAGGCAACCCTCCATTTGACATTCAGTTATCGGACGACAGGTGCCCTGCTATTGGGGATGTGGGTAGTTCTAGACCTACAAGGCAGGGTTGCAGGGTGGGGGATACTGTTATGGTGTTTTTTGTACTTCAGTTTTCTTATCTTTTGGGTTGTGAATGCTTGAGAACAGTTGTTGCGCTCTAGAAGGGATGAGACCTGTGATTTTATGTTCGTTCTGACTATCTCTAAGAGAGGGGCATTGGGACATGGGTGGGGTTGGAGGAGAGGGAGGGACCATATAGGACACCCTGCATGGTGACACGAAGTATGAGGAACTTAACAATTCTCTCTTGGAACGTAAAAAGCCTGGGGGATAAGATAAAATGCACCATGGTGCTCCAGTATTTACGTCGACACTCCCTGGATTTGGTACTCCTCCAGGAGACCCACCTCAAAGGCACCCATTACTGCATTTACTGATCTTAGTAGGCTGTTCCTTGACTTACCATAGGGGACCTTGATCCTTGGGGGGGACATGAATGATACTATGTCTTGGGATGTGGACAGGGAATCACATTCATCCAGGGCTAGGGACCCACATTCTCGGTCTACGTTTGCACATGCACTGGGCTTGACAAACCTCTGGAGGAGTCATAACCCTGACCTGAAACAATACACACATATATCTGCGACTCACAGGAGCAGCTCGCGAATAGACTACATTTTCACACATTCAACATCGGTGGGACTCTTCAGGGTGAGGATGCCACAGGACGCGCAGTATCTCTGACCACTCGCCGGTGGAGGTTCATATGTGCGGCTGTGTTGAGAGCACTCACTCCACCAAGGCTAGAGCCCACTTTGTTTAAAGATCAGGATTTTAGGGAACAGTTTGGGGAGCGCACGGACCAATATGTTGCTGAAAATGTTGGCTCGGTAAGGTCAGACTGCATACTTTGGGAGGCATACAAAGTAGTGGCTAGGGGCTTTGTACAAGTGGCTAGTGGCGTTAGACGCAAAGAAAAGCGAGCACAGTGTGATGCCCTTGAGTAGGAGATCCTAACTCTTGACCGAATGCTAGATTTGGGTCCTGAAAACACAGCCTAACACCCACACCAACTCAAACAGAAAGAGCTTAGGGACCTGGAGGAAAACGCTGCTCGCACGCATGTGCTAGCAACGCAGAGGAAGATTTATGATCTGGGGGACAAGGCCAACAAACTTATCGCGTGGCTTGAACGACGGGATAGGAGCCGCAACTGGGTGTCTGAAATGAGAACTGGGGAGGGCGTGCGCGGCGGTACCTGAGCTGAATTGGCGGAGGTGTTTGCAGAATATTACCAAACTGTCTATCGCACGCAGACCACGCGGGGCGGGAGGAGGGAGAATCCTCTGATTTGCACATGCGGGCAATTGGGGATGACAATAGAGTAATGCTAGACTCCGACATGACAGTAGAGGAAGTTGAAAATGCCATGCTAGATCTGCAATCTGGTAAGGCACCAGGCCCCAACGGGTTCCCGACCGAAATGTTTAAATGTGTAGCAAGCAAACTTTCTTGATATGTTCCATGGAGCGAGAGACGAAGGTTTGCTCCTGGAAGATTTACGCATGGCGACCATAATAGTCATTCTTATAAAAGTGAAGCCCCACGATTTCTGCAGTTCCTACAGGCCTATCTCCCTTTTGAACTTCGAGGCCAAAGTTTTAGCTACAGTCATAGCTACCTGTCTAAGCTTAGTCATTCAATCCCTAATACATTCAGATCAATCCAGATTCATGTCACACAGGAGCACTAGGCTCAATTAGCTCCGCCTTTATAGAGTGATGCAGATGATTCAGAAACGCACGGTCGCACCGGCCGCGCTTCTGTCACTCGATGCGAAGATGGCGTTCGACAGTATTGAATGGGCATACCTATTCGCTGTCCTGAATAAGATTTATTTATTCAACAATGGATACGGCTCTTGTATACTGACCCGATGGCACAAGTTAGTGTCAATGGCAATATTTCTAGATCCTTCACGCTTCACTGGGACACCCGGCAGGGATGTCCTCTAACGTCGATGAAGTTTGCCCTGGCGCTGGAACCATTGGTTCTTTGGATTCGGGGGATCCAGCAGTGAGAGGTATAGATCTAGGGGGCGGTTGGTAAGAACGTATATCTTCATACGCAGACGACATTCTGCTGTATACCCACAACCCAAGACAAACATTCCATCGTCTCATCCATATAATACAGTCCTTTGGTACCTATTCAGGATATATGCGTTAACTGGGATAAATCCCTGGTGTTCTCATTGGAGGGAGTGCTACCGCCCTTAACGTCGGCATGTTAGGAGTTGGTCCCTAGGGAAACGTTTAAGTACTTGTATATCTGGATCACGAAGAATGAGGATGACTTTATGCGGCTCAATGTACAGGCACAATTAGTACGATTGAGGGAGGACATTGCGAATTGGATTTGGCTCCCTGTCTCCTTGATGGGTAGGGTGGTCCTTTTTAAAATGATGGCTCTCCCTCGTCTATTATACGTAGTCCCGAATACTCCGTACCAGATCCTGGAGACATTTATTTGATCCATTGAGTCCAAGCAGCATCTATTGCTATGGGGGCGAGGTAACCCCCAGAATTGCACTGAAGAAACTCCTGAAAGGTGTGTATGAAGGGGGCCTCGCTGTTCCTGACATTAGGAAATACTACTGGGCATCTCAGCTCGTCAACATTAATGGGTGGGCCTTTTCCCCATTAGAGGAACCAGCATTTAGGGACGATCATTTCGCTTTTGGCAACAACAGTTACCTAACGGAACTATATAGGAAAGAGAGAGGTAATTTGCTCTTACCGGTACATACCCGAACAGTTACCGACGCCTAACATAGAGCAACCAAAATGACCGGGTGGGCAAATAAACTTACAGCACAAACTCCACTCTGGGTGGGTGGCCAATTGGGAGAGTTGACGCGGCTAATGGGATTCCGGAAATGGAGCCTTACAGGGATTGACCACTTGGGGGATGTCTGGAAGAATGGGAAAATGTTGAACTTTGACACACTGCAGAGGCAGTTCCAAATGGGGAGGGGGGAGTATCTACAATACAGACAGATGTGCCATGAGCTTCATTGTCATTTGCAAGAGGAGTCCAGTCCCTGTTACCAGAATATTCGCCACTTGAGGACTGCCTGCTCCTGGATCCCATGATCGATAAGGCCATCTCTCTGACTTATTGGAAATTGATTAACAACACCCGAGACTGTTTGGGCCCATTGAGGGATGCCTGGGAGACAGATGTGGGCCTCTTAGAGGATGATGATTGGGCTGAAGCACTACAGACACCCCGGGAAATAGCTATAAGAGCATGGTTCTGACTGATTCACCCAAGTATTCTCCATAAATCCTATGCTTCCCGAATAGCTTATGTTCGAATGGGCAACTGTGAGACCAATGAATGTGTACGGGGATGTGGTGAGGCAGGGTCTTTCTTCCACATACTTTGGTCATGCCCCAGGATTCAAACGTACTGGAAAGGTATAACTCGAGTGATGGCACAGGTGGTGGGTGAGAGTGTCCCGCTTGACCCAAGGTGGCTTATCCTGGGAGTGACTGGAGAAACAACATGGCCGCAATGGGCCAAGACTTGGCTGGCCCTTGCAGGGGGGTGGTCAAAAGAAACATTGCCCGAGCATGGGGAACAGGGGCAGCCCCCACACTTACAGCCTGGAAGAAAGACCTGGACTGGTGCTATGGGGCGGAGGGTGTTATATATCAGGGCCGGGGCTGCCCATGTAAAGGTTAAAAGATATGGAGTGCCTGGCAGAGTATAGAGACCTTTGATAAAGGCCCTGAGAAATGTTATGTGCTAATGATGCTATGGTTACGGCGAGAAAATGTGGGTATTTGATAGCAGGTACTGCCGACGGGGTACATTTTAAAAACGGTGCAATTTGTCTCAGATGTCTCTCCTAACCTGTCCCTTTTGTATGGGTATTGAACTGAAACTTGTTTATGTTTAATAAAAAAGACAAACATTTTTTTGAAAACCCTAGTGGCAAGTATAGAATAGTGCAAGATTTGAGGAAAATTAATAAGACAGTAGTACCTTGTTGTCAAGTAGTACCAAATCCAGCAGTGATTTTGTATCAGATACATTGGGATGCAGAGGCACACTGGTGCACAGTGATTGATTTGTGCCAAGCAAGTCAAGTCAACAATAAGCTTTATTCAGTTAAAAAGTTTTTAAAACCATCAAAGCGCAGTTCCACACAAAGGTCATAATAATTCACTATATACATAAAATACAATTAATACCAACATACATGTTTCATAATTATTAAGAGAAGACCATTTGAGTAACTTGTCCCTTACGAACATAATACTTAACACTCAATAAATAGTTAAAAAGATTGTCACCCACTGAATTTACATTTTTAAAAACTACATGAGAATAAAAATTCATGTCAATAAGTACTCCTTAATAAGTTCTAGTGCAAAAATAGAAGGTACATATCATAATGACTACATCTTGTTTCTTCGTCTAATTGCCCCTGAAATATAACTAGCCACTCCAAAACATACCGTCAGGGACCTCAGACATTGCAGGTATGTCAAATCTGGCCTGACCTGTTCAACGTTGCATTTTTTTAACAATGGCAATATGAATTTCTTTTGTGCCAAGCATTCTTTTCGATTCCTTTACACCCGGATAGCCAGTATCTTTTTGCATTCCGGTTCGGAGACCGTGTTTTGGCATGGTGCCGAGTTCCTCAAGGGTACACAGAAAGCCCCTTGATTTTTTTATCAGATTCTGAAAAAGTGTTTGGAGACATTGGTCTTGCCAGGGAATTCGGTTTGGTTCTGTACATTGATGACCTATTGGTGGTATCAAAGACACGAGAGGCCTCTGTCACTGACACAATTGTTTTACTGAACCATTTGGCAGAATGAGGACACAAGGTGTTGCCAGAAAAATTACAGTTTCATTAACAAGAAGTTCAATATTTTGGGCACAAAAAAGAAAGAGGAATCAGGAAAGTGATGCCAGAAAGAATAAAAGTGATTCGACAAATGAGTCTGTCTAAAACTAAGAAAGAAGTGCGAATGGTTTTGGGAATGATTGGATACTGTCGTCAGTGGATTCTTACTGCTTGCAAAGCCTTTAATAAGATTGACACGAGAGGATCTGATAGATACGATTGAATGGGATGACGAAAGTGAGGAAGCATTCATAAAACTGAGAGATTGTTTGTCTCAATGTTAGACCTGGCACCATTGGCATGGGTCTCCCTTACATTTTCACTGTTGCCTCCTATCTTTTTTTGCTATGTTTTTCTGGTCTAGATGCTTTGGGCACTTTGCCACTGCTATTCAGTGCCAAAGTGCAAGTGCTCCCTATTGTAAATTGTTGTAATGGATTAGTGACTCCATAATTGGCTTATTTGATTTACTTGTAAGATCCTAGTACGGTGCACAATGTGTGCCCAGAGCCTGTAGATCAAATGCTGCTGGTGGGCTTGCAGCACTGCTTGTGCCACCAACATCAGCAGGCCTGCCATTGCAGAGCCTGTGTGCAGCCAGGCCTGCTATTGTAGAGCCTGTGTGCAATCTGGGACTGCCATGTCGACTTGGCAAATGCACCCACTTGCCAGTCCCTAAACCTCCCCTTTCTACATGTTAGTCACCCCTAAGGTAGGACCAAGGTACCCCCATGGGCAGGGTGCATTGTATGAAAGGTAGGACATGCCCTGATGTGTGTGGCATGTCCTGATAGTGAATTACAGCCAATTTTGTTTTTTACCATTGTAAGACTACCTGTTCCCATAGGCCAGAATGGGCAGTTTGGTTATAACATCTTATAATCCTAACTGACTCAGGGAACTAGGTAGACATTTGAGTTTAGCTTACCTGAACTCTGAATGTTAAAATACATCTTTTAGTGAAGGTGGTTTTTAGGTTGAGCCTAGAGCAGCGCATGCGCTGCTTGCTCGACTGTAGTAAGCGAGTTTTCAAAGTGCTACCCACAGGGTTTTGCTGGCCTAATGCCTGCGTTCACGAGAGCGTACACGTGCACAGCTGCCATCTGGGTTTTTTCTAATGGCTCCTTTGCTCGCACTCCCCCTCCCTTCTCCCCCTCCCTTCTCGTCAGCTTTAATCAGGCTTCTTTGTTTCCATTACCCCCTCCCTTTTCGTCCGCTTTATTGAGGCTACTCTGCTTGTTTTTCTTTCAGCGAGCGCTTGCGCACAATCCACCCTGCACACCCCCCCTCACTTTTACTTTTGTTGCTCGCATCGGACTTCAAGCCTCAAGGCTTGTGTTTTTTAACAACAGAGCCTACTGTCAATGGGCCTTTTTCATTTCTTATTTGAAGGGAGGTTTTGCTTTTATTGTAGACAGCTTTCTCCATAGAGACGTGGTGTTTTTCTCAACATTTTATCCTGATTGCCTGTTGTGAAATGTGCCTCTGGTGTTTGGTGCCCCTTATAATTCTTTTTAGTGCTTCCCACTCCGCGGACGTTAAACAAAACAGGTTGCATGTAAACACCTTGAACCGAAAATCTTCAAATCTCCGAATATTGATGAGTTTTCTTACAGACTGAAGCAACAGAGGCTGGCAGGCTGCCAGCGCTAGGTGCTCCCTTGCAGTTACATGGAAGGGCTGGGCTTCCTGGCTGACCGAGCAGATGATCTCTCCCATTGGTTTGGTCTCCCCCTACTCAGAGGGGAGCTTACAAATACAGCTATAAGCTCTCCCCGTCGGTTTAGTCCTTCGCATAAGCTCCGTAGGGGGAGACCAAACCAACGGGGGAGAGCATCTAGTTAGCTTATAGCTGTATTTGTAAGCTCCCCTCTGAGTAGGGGAGACCAAACCGACAGGGGAGATCTATCCTTTCACCCGTTCAGGTTCCCTGCTCCTTTCTTCCTTCTGAAGCTCTTACTCTTTGTTCTCCCTTTGATTTCACCTTTATATTTCTTCCCCAGCCTCTTTAATTCTGCCTTCTTCTGCTCTCCTTTTCTCCTTAGGTTGCTCTTATGTTCCTCTGTTACTCCCATTTGTATATCTCCCATTTTCCAGTTTTTTTAACCTTTCTTCTTCCCTGTTGTGTATTTCCTGTGTCTGTTTCCCATCTTTTGCTGTCATTCGTGTCTGTCCTCATGTTGTTTTGACGCTCTTGCCCTCAGCTGCTCTCATTCGTTATTGTCTTTCATGTTTCTGGCTTCCATCTTTCACTCTTTCACCTGCACTCATGCGCTTTTTCGTCACCCTGTGCATGGTTTTCTGGGTGTTTCCTCCCTCTGCTGCTCTCGCTCCCGTTTCCCCATTTTTCAAATCACAGTGTCTCCACCCAACTGTTACACTAACTCTGGGCTCTTGTTTCTCTTTACTCTCTTTTCTCCCCTCTGTAGCTACTTCCCCCTCTTTTGCTCTCTGACAAGTGGCCGCCTTCCTCCCACAGTCACATTTATTTAATCCATGCTGTTCATGTTGTTCTTTGTCTCCCCCTCCATCAGCGGCTCTTATTCTCTTTCTCTTTCTCCTTCTTAGTTCTCATGTTTTCTTCTAGGGTTTGAGAGCCCATCCGTGCACCTCGGGTTTCTTTTGGTGATTGGTGACTCTAGAGCGCCGCACCACCCAGTGTCACACTTCTGACTGTTTCTATACCTCCCCCTCTCCCTCTGTTCTGTGTGTGTGACACACGCTTGTAGAGTACTTCCATCTCTGGGTGTCTTGGATTGCACTGTGGGATGTTTTGCCTTGCCCAAACCCGGAGACTCCTGGGTGAGCTGCTCTCGCAGGACTATGAATGGACCTGTCCTGTCAGGGACTGAGGACATGCACTTCTTTCATTTGAAAGAAGCACTTCTCGGCAGAGCTGCCATACTTTTAATGGGAGAGTACCAGCACTATTCAGTAGGACATAGGTACACAGGCACTGTGAGTACTTGCACTTTTATATTTCCATTTCATGCACTACTCTTGTGTGATATAGTTACAGTCCTGTGAACCGCAGTCCGTTCCTCGCTATGCAACGTTGTCATCGGAGCATGAGGAGAGGGACTGTGTGTCGGTGAGTACCAGCCTGGGCATCTACTGGTGCAGTGGCCAGAACCACAGAGTCTCCATTCTAAGGTGGATCCCCATGGATCCATCCTGCTTGTCTCGCTTGGCCCAAGGATGAGCAAAGATTAGCGGCTTTATGGTACCAAACTCCACATAGGTCCCTCTCTCCCTGTCCTTGCCCATTGTGGGGACGGTGGATGTTCCTCACCATTGACTTCTTATCTCTTTCACTGATCTCCTTCCTGTCTCCACCGCTGTCATGTTCTGCTACTGCCTTTGTGTTTTCTGGCTCCATTCACCTCTAGTACTCTTGTATTTTATTGCTCCCTACGGTTCTTTTAGTTCTTTCTTGCTTCTCTCCTGCTTACCCTCCTAGCTCGCCGTCCATCCCTTGGCTCTAGGATTCTGTTATATTCTTAGCATCACGTCAATGTAATAAAATGCTTTTTTTTCTCTCTGCCCCCATCCTTTCTCCATCTATTGCCTTCATGTAGTTTATAAACTCTTCTTTCCATCTTGCCCAGGGTAATGGTGGATCACCCTTTGTTTGTAAAAATTTTGCTGGTGGATCAAATTGTATTGCCATGTCTCTCCCACAAATATGAATTGACTACTTACGATGTATAATAATAAGAACAAAAATAAATAAATAAATGAAACAAATAAATGAAATAAATAACCTGTGTACGTATTTATCTCTTCCAAATCACAACATGAATCTTTTGAATGTTCTTTTTTTTAACACTCTAACTGTATTAATTCTCTTTTCATTTAAAACTAAGAAACATCGGTGGAGTTGCAATGTTATTTTTTTTATGCCTGGAACATCCTTAAACTTCCTAAATGCTCCTGAAATGTGAGGAAACAAACTTACTTCGTAAGCTTTAAACGATTCTTCCGATATGTCGGCTATGAAACGGTTGATAAGGAGTTATTTTTGGTGGCCGGGAATGGATCGCATTGTTGATCGTGTGGTCAGAGAGTGTGAAATGTGTTGTGCGAATGATAAAATGCTTAAAGTCAATATTCCTCCACTTAAGAATGTGGATTGGCCAGAGGAACCTTGGAAGAAACTGGCATTTGATATTTCAGGTCCCTTCCTTAATTTACCACTTGATTCACGTTATGCTTTAGTGTTAGTAGATTACCACTCCAAATGGCCAGAAGTTAAGTTGGTGCCAATGGCCACTACCAATAAAGTTTTGGAGTTTTTTAAGGAAGTTTTTGCTAGAGAGGGATGTCCCTCTATCATTGTCACTGATAATGGGGTGCAATTGATTTCGAATGATATGGAGGAGTATCTTAAGTGTCAGGGTATAAAGCATGTCACCACATCTTTGTATGCACCCCATGAGAATGGACAGGTGGAACGCTTTAACAGGGTTTTGAAGGATTATATTTCGGAAGTAACTAAGGAGAAAGGTGATTGGAAACAGTTGTTGAGGGAAAGATTCTGGATGTATAGGATTACACCACACTCTACGACAGAAGTTAGTCCTTTTCAGTTGTTGAAAGGTAGGGATCCTGCTTCAAAAAATTGTCCTTGGTGGCTCAAAGAGAAATGTGAGGGTAATATTATAAATGTTTATGACAAAGTACATACCACCCTAAGAGTTAAGGAGAAACAGAGAAAGTACAAAAATTGGTTTGACAAGAAGTGGAACACAAAACAACATACTTTTAAAGTGGGAGAATGGGTGAGGATAAAAAAACCAGGTATACAAGCCAAGTGTTCCAGCAAGTTTTATAGACCTATTAAGATCACCAAAGTGTTCAGAAATTCTATTATAACTCAGGATGGCAAGTTGTGGAACATCAGACGGGTATCTAGATGCCCCGAAAATTATAGGGCTGGTGATACATCCCATAATCTTGTTCAGGGTAACTCGGAGTCTGATTTGTGTATTCCGGGTACTTCTCATGACACCCAAACCACAGGTAGGACTGATGAATCCATTGCTAATAGGGTTAAAGATTCTACACGCTTGAGATCTATTCCTGCAAAAATGTTTGACTATGTTAGATAATTTCTTCTCATTTACTTTATTGTTTATGCTTTATGTTTTTCTTTATATTAGGGAGATATGTTATATCCTTAGCATCACGTCATCTTTATGTGTTGTTTCTTGTACATCATTCTAGTTCCATTAGAATGCTGCTTCATGATTCCAAGCTTCCAGGCAGTCAGTTTATCTCTGACTCTGTAAGCCTGAGAGCTGTGTTGCTGTGCTGTAACTTATATATTAAATAATTTAAATATAACTTTGATATTGGATTCTTTTAGGTTCGTCTGGTTATCTAATTCCTGGCTCACTTACATCTTTCTGGCTCTCATTGGACCGCTCTTACTGTTAACTGTTTGTGTTTGTTTAACCTGTATGTGGTCATGATTCAATGGATGTACACAATCACTGCTCCCAGGCATGCAGTCTTTGCTCCTGACAGACGAGAGTGCTACACATATGACTTAAAGGACAGTTATAATTTTTTAAGAGAGATATAAGTTTGTGACCCTAAATGGATTGAGATCTGTTACTCGGGCAGAGCCTAGTGTGTATTTACAATTACTCTATGCTGCTTGGATATATAGTAGTCCAAACAATGCTTAAATATATACAAATAAAAACAATAATGAAATATTTTTTTACATATATTAAACTTAAAACATTAAACATAACACAAAATTAAATATATGTGCAACTGATAATTTATCTAATTGTATTTAAATATTAGAATTAACATATACAAATAGTTTTAATTCATATTTTAAACTAAGTAAATAGAATATATACATATATATATTTAAAATGTAAGCCAATATCTTAACAATTCAAAAATACATAAATAATATTAACAGCAATTAAACAAATGCTATTAAAAAGCATATATAAACAAATATGACACATTACTACATTTAACATAGAAATAATTTTTAATGAGAAGGACATTTTTCAAAATAAAATTATATAAAAAAAATTTGTAAAACATGAAATCAATAAACAAGCATAGCCAATAGGTCTCGCCTTTGGGACCTTATATGTGTTTAGTTATCCGCACAATATCCTTGGTGCAACAACATCAAGTGTTGCATGACTAAACACTTATAAGGTCCCAAAGGCGAGACCTATTGGCTATGCCAATTCTTGTTACATTCTGTGTTTGAAAATAGCACTTCTAGAAATTAGGTATTTTCTTGCCTAACCATCCAGCATGCCTCTGCTAGGTTTGTGTATTCCATGTCTGGTTTGCGAGTAACAGGGTTCTGGAGAGGGCTTTGGCTCCAGCAGTCTGAGGGTCAGGGCTGGGCTGAATAGGGCCTGCATTGAATAGAGAGTGGGGGCAGAGATTTCCTTCCACTGACCTGAGCCCTCATAGAATAGAGAGTAGGGGAGGAGATTTCCTTTCAGCTACCTGGGCCTGATCTGCTCTCAGACAATGCTGTCTCCGCCTCCTGCCAGGAAGCTGCACCCAGGAGAACAGAACTGGCTTTGGCTGGGCCCAGGCACCCTCTGCCTTCAGAGGACAAAGGATTTACTGGCATAAATATTGGGGCCCAGACCCCATTATTTTAGATCACTTCTGGGAATTAAGATAAACCTTTGCCTAGAAGAAGAACCAAGGAAGCTGAAGAAGGAGACTGCCCCTGTGCTGTTTTGCTATTTCTAGGGTTGGCATGCAGTGGTTACTTTATTTGCCAAGGAAAGGGGAAAAGGACTTTTGTGAACTTTTCATAATCTTGTAGAAGAATCTCCAAGGGCTTGAAGTGTGCTTGCCTCCTGCCTGAAGTTTCAGGGATACAAGACTTCACCACCAGCTCCCCTGAATTCCCTTGTTGGGAATTCTACCTGCAGAGAGGCGCCTACTGTTGTTTGGGCCCTATGAGAAGACTGTGTGTTGCTGGGAGCAGGAAGCGCAATGACGAGAAGCGTGTCACCCCCGCAGCAGCTGCCGTTGCATCGCCAAAGGAGCATGCCGCTGCCACAGCTGTTCGCCGTTGCATCACTGGAGAAGCGTGTCGTATCACCGGAAAAGCGTGTCACCGCTGCCGAGGTCACCATCACATCACCAGAGAAGCGTGTCGCAAGGCCTGTCGCTGCTCAGAAGTTACTGAGTTCACTGCAAGGCCATCGGGCATGCACACATTGCATCCAACGTTGTCGCATCGCCTCAAAGACGCCATTTTGTCGCATCCAACCTGATCATCGCATCGAGGCGCCATCTTGTCGCTTCATCACCGGGCCACATTAAGAAACAACACATCAGGTCCCCACACAGTAAGGAAGCAAGCATCAACTTCCCTGTGCAGCAGTAAGGAATCAACTTCTCTGCTACCCTTTTGTTTGTTTTGCCTGACGCATCCAAGGTATTTTGAGAGTAAAGTGTTGCATTTACCATCTACATTGAACTAAGCTATTTTCTACCGTTTTAAAGTCTTATTTTTGATTACAGTATTGTGGATTTTTGTTGTTTGGTCTTATGTTAAGTCTAGTAAAGATTACTTATTTTTCTAAACTGGTGTAGTTTCCATTCGTGGTGTTTTCACTGTATTACTATATGTGTTCACAAATGCTTCATACACTGACTCTGAGATAAGCCTGTCTGTTTGTGCCAAGCTACCAAGGGGGTGAGCAGGGGTTATCTAGGATTGTATCCCCCTTATCCTGACTAGAAGCAAGGGTCCCTATTTGGTCAGAGGTACCTACCTCTGCCAACTAGAGACCAACAGTTCTAACAGTCAAGCACCAGCATTGGGAATGCCAGACTATACGAAAGAATTTGCCTTCTTCTGTTGTGAAAGGGAAGGATGTGCACTTTCAGTATTAACCCAAAGACATGGATTGTCACGACTTTCAGTGGCATATTTTTCTGCCACTTTGGATTTAGTGGTTATGGCATTGCCTGGCTGCTTAAAAGCAGTAGCTGCTACTTGTGTGAGCCTGGAACAGAGTGAATCGATTGTAATGGGACATCCCCTAAAGGTATATGTGCCACATTCAGTCAAGATCCTTTTAACAAGAATTCGTACTCAGAACTTCACCCCTAATTGACTGACTATGTATGAAAGAGTGATTTTGGGTGCTGAAAATGTGAGTGTAATAAGGTGTACCACAGTAAACCCGGTGACCTTGTTGCCTGATCCATACTGTGAGGAAGGAAAAGAGGAAGTTGATCATGATTGTTTGGATGTAACAGAAATGTGTACAAAGCCAAGCCCAGACATTCGTGACATCCTATTAGAAGAATCAGATTATGTTTTGTGTGTTGATGGGTCATGCTTGAAGAAGATAAATGGAGAATTAAGTTCTGCTTATGCTGTATGTACCGTATCTGCTATTCTGGAAGTATCCTGTCTAAGAGGAGTCAAGTCTGGACAAATAGCCAAATTGGTTGCTTTGACAAAAGCATGCAAAATTGGGACGAAATTGAGGGTATGAACAACAAAGAAACCTAGGGGTCTAACAAAGAGGGAAAAAAAAGGAACCTCAATCTGTCATCGGCAATGTCTAGACTAGTACAGCGATGATCAACATTTAGTTTGTGGAGTAGGATAAACAGTGCTTAAAACAAAAGGTCTGTTGTGATTGTGACTAGAACCCGCAAGGTGTTCATAGGATACCCATCAAAGTATTGTATGATCAATTTTATCATCTGGTCATCCAACAAAGGTAATAAGTCTCTTGATCATTGAGACCATATTCTTACCCTGTAACAAAGCGGGGTCACTACCCACAAGCACTTTATGACCAAGTGATATTGAGCTGATGGGTAAATGTGCAGTGCAAAAAAATCATAAATGTGGTGAATTAAGATAGGATAGAAGACAAAAAAGAGGGGCAATTTTATTAAGAATATGACCTCTTCCTGGTTAAAAACAAGAACAGTGCAAGAAAGCAGTGTTTAACAAATAACTGCGTAAGGGCCAACATGTTTCAGCCTAGATGGGGAAGACCCAAGGCTTTCTTCATGGCCTCTCTTTGTGACGTTGCTACTGCAGAGTGAAAAAATAAATAGTCAAATCAAGACCAAAATAAAATATAGAATAAGTGAAAAAATCCAAAGGATACAATAGATCAGTTACATATCCTCCGTGTTAGTGGATCCTCCATTAAATCTGGAACAACAACAAACAAAGCTAGTGTTAAGGTAAAGAATATACTACTCACTTCCTCTGTAGGATAAAAATAATAAATATAAAGTTAACACTCACCCAGCATAACCGGGGAATAGACCTCACCTCACCTGGACACAGACTCAGGAATAATGAGGCCACGCTCTAGGGAGATAAGGATACAAATGCTTAATGCAAACGGGTGAAAAAACTATTTCCACTCCCCTATACACTCCCATAAAAATAACATTATTGTTTTTCCTTATTCCTAGTCTCTTTACCATGTAGGTAACCACAAATCGCTAGGGTCTCAAAACCTTCCTAGAATACTCTCAGCTAGTGGTCACATGTAATACTGTTTGCTCTTAAACAAGGCTCTAACTGCAGAAGGGACCTCATGCCCCTCTACCTCAGTTGAGCAAATTCTAACAGTACAGGGCACCATAAGCATCTATGTATGTCAGGCATGTTCACCTTACCTCTCCGTCGTTGCCTCTGACAAGTCCCAAGTCAGGGGGAGGCAACGTACGGATTGGAAAGGGGAGCTTTCAACGTCATGGTAATCATTAGGAGACCAATCGCAACTACACACAGCAGTTCAAAAGGGTGTGCGAGCCACGCCTCGTATTTCATACACCAAGTTAGTGGCATCAGTGTATTGACGTGTTGATGTCGCTTAGCCTACTTTAAAATTGTGGCAAAAAAACATTTATTTAATGTAAATGTATAAAAGAAGCAACCTACCCCGTCTTTCACCACCACTTCTCGATCTCATACCGGAAGAGCAAAGACGCGCGCATAGTCTCGCGATAATACGAAAACTACCAAAAAACGTCATCATCATAGAGATGGTAGTTCCATTAAGTGTCAGAAGCGTCTTCTGTGCGCTTTAGATCTGTGTATGGATAAATCGACCGACTCTATTCAATGGGCGACTTAAGCCTAAGTTTTAAGATTTTAAAACGAGATCAAAAGGGAGAATTAACTCTTATGATGTGTTATAGAGTGGGACCTGCTCCCTGGATGTTGAATAATAAGCAGCTTTGCTCCCAAACTTCAAATAGTTATAGTTATAATGTAGCCAAAAGAGATAATCATTGGGCAATTTTGACGACATATAGGTACAACGTATGGGTGGCAATATAATGAATAACACTGACATACCTAACTAAGAATAGTGATGTATAGTCAGGTCACAGCCATCAGATGCAGTTAATTGTAATCATAACGTGAGTTCATAAATTAGTCCAGGGTATTTCATCATTCAGCCCCTGACTATCCAAGCGCAATTTATATATCCATCTTTGTTCCTTCATGAGAAGAAATTTAGACACATCACCAATGTGAGACGGGATATATGGCTTTTCCAAGACAGTCCATCTGAACTCAGTTTCTTTGTGATTATACTCTAGGAAATGTTTGGTTAGTTTTGACACCCTCTTTTTGCATCTAAAGGCGCTCTTGTGCTCTAGCATGCGTGTGCGAACCTTCCGGGTTGTCATCCCGATGTACCTCTCATTGCACGGGCAAGTCAATAGATAAATTACATTGGAGCTGTTACAATTGGAGCAATGCTTTAGTACCCAGGGGCGATTAGTCCCTATAACAATCTGAGTGGTTCTACACGTCTGAGCACATACGGAACAACCACCACAAGGGTGGTGTCCCTGTACTGCTGGTAGATCCCACAAAGTACCGCTAGTTTCTTTTGATATCTCCTTTGGACGGGTGTGTACCAAACAGTCTCACAATTTTCTTGAACGTTTAAAAGCGAACAAAGGTTGCTCAATCTTGTCATTTGTACAATTAAGTACTCGCCACTGGCGTCTCACAATCTTCTGAATTTGATTAGATTTAGCACTAAAAGTGCTGACAAAGGTCAACCGTGTAAGAGGTGGCTTCTCAATCGAGGGCTCCAAAAGGGCCTCGCGGTTGTTGTTACTGGCTCGTTTAAGGGAGCGTTTAATCAATTGCCTGGGATAGTGTCTGGCTTGAAGTTGACTTGTGAGATTAGCCGCATGTCTAGAAAAAGTTTCTGTAGTAGAACAGTTCCTTCGTACACGAAGGAACTGCCCGTAAGGCAGATTGTCACGAAGCGACTTGGGATGTTGGCTTTCATATAACAGGAGTGAATTCCTAGCCATGGGCTTACGGAATAATTCACTCTGAAGTCCCATCGCGGTGGCATATATAGAGAGATCCAAAAAGGCTATTCTCTCCTTGTGTACCTCCACCGTGAAGCGTAGAAACCTATTGCAGGTGTTGAGCCATTCATGGAAGAGTGTTATTGAATCCTTCTCACCTCTCCATACCACCAGAATATCGTCAATATAGAGTTTCCACCATATTATTGACGACAAGAATGGATTGCTGGCTGTTAGTACTTGCTCTTGTTCAAAAGTATGAACATAGAGATTAGCCAGACTTGGCGCAAAAATACTGCCCATGCTCGTGCCCGAGATTTGAAGGTACAGCTTATCCTCGTATCTGAAATAGTTCTCCTTCATGGCGATTTTAGCTAACGCCATTATGAAAGAGACAGGAGTGATGGTATCTAGATCAGTAGACCCCAGGATGGAACAAATGGTGTCTAAAGTCTCATCCTGGGGAATAGAGGTGTATCGAGATTCAACATCCAGAGAGACCAGAAAATCTGTCTCTTGGTTGAATTCAATCTCAGGAATTAATCGTAGGACATCTTTTGTGTCTTTGAGGTAGGTGGGCATAGTCTGCATTATAGGTCTCAAAAAGTGGTCAACAAACTCAGAGAGTGGCTCCAAAACAGAACCCTGCCCAGATATTATGGGCCTGCCTGGTGGAGGTCTCTGAACTTTGTGTACCTTCGGCAGAGTATAAAAGTAAGGTACCACTGGATGTTGGGCCGGCAAAAATTGTGATTCCAAAGGAGTGATCCAACCTTCCATAAGGGCTTCTTCCGCTAAGGATTGAATCTCACTCATCAGCCTTTTGGTGGGGTCTATCAGCAGAGGTAAGTAGGCTGTCCTGTCACTTAATTGTCGTAGGCATTCATTTCTGTAAGTGTCTATGTCCTGTATCACAATAGACCCCCCCTTGTCAGCAGGTTTAATCACTATGGTGGGGTCCTGTGACAAAGTTTGTAATGCCTGACTTTCTTGTCTAGATAGGTTGCAATAACCATTGTTCTGATATCCCGAAAATGGACCCATGGGTGGTTGAAATGGATATGGAAAAGGAGCTGGGTGACCCCAAGGTGTTGGTTGCCACCAAGGGTTGCTTGGACCAGGTTGTTGACCTCTGAAATTCTGTTGACCGCGAGATCTACCTCGACCCCTGGCTGTGTATGATTGGGGGTTTGTGGTGTCAGAATCGCTGTCCGGGTCAGTACTAGACCCTGAATAGTTAGATCCATACCTTTTCCATGACAGATGAAGATACTTGGTGTTTGAATTTGGACATGAATGTTGATGTGAATCAATCTGACTTCCATTTAATCATAAATCTCCCATGGCAACAAGGTGAAGTTTTACTGTTTCACAAGTTTTTATTGGCAGTTTCCGGAACAAAATATAAATACAAAAACAAACAGTAATAGAGAATCATGAAGACATACTGAGTCTGACAATCTGAGGAGATAGGCAATGAAAATGCAAATGTCATCATCGTGATATCTGGTACAAAAGATTAAATAAATGGAGAAGGGGTTGAAACAATACAAAACAGAGAGGGGTATATCTGCAATAACAAAACATAGGCAATAAAGCGAAGGTGATATGATAACGAACATTAAGTATGTGGTGGGATGCACCCTATGGGTGCTGAGTATGCTGCACACAACATCTTCCCTCGCGCGCGGCCCCACAGAGCAGGCAAGAGACCTGACAAGAGGCTACTGACTTAGTGTGGAGAGGGTTGAAGTCGGACCCAGAAGCGTGGTGGGCAGGGGTTACAGATCTAGGGCTCATGGGGGTTTATGCAAGCTGAAGTAGTTGTCAAGAGACGTCCACAATCGCCGGTGGGCGGGTCTCCAAGGGGTATTCTGGAGAGAGATACTGTCAGCACCTCTTAGGTAAGTGAGCCAGTTTAGCCAGCATTGAAAGGAAACCTTGCTAGTGTCCTTACAGTTATTCAGGATGATTTGTACGCGGATGTGAACCTGAGATCAAGTAGGGCTTTGTCATCATCTGAAAGTGGGGTAGCTTTGACGAACCCAGCCACTATAGTGGAGAACTCTCTGGCCAGGGAGTCGGAAAAGACCTTTGTGATAAGAGCAAATAGTTGGTCCCAAAATTTCTCAACACACGCACAACTTAGAATCAGGTGTTCAAGGTCGCCATCTCTATCATTACAATTCCAACACTTGACGTCCTCTCTGATGTTGTGCAAGGAGACATGCGGGGGTCCAGAAGGCTTTGTGGAGTAGCCAAAATTTCGTCTGGGAGAGTGTAGGGCTTATTTTATGTCTTGTGGCAGATTCCCAAATTTTGGACCACTCCTCTTCTGAGATAGGTGTTGACGAACTAGCTGCCCAATACTGCTGGAGCGCTCTAGTAAGGTTGGAACGTTGAGGGCGAAGTAATTTATAGAGTCTGGAGACCTGGTGACCTAAAATATTGAAGGAGGCTAAATACTTCCGGAGGGAGGATATTTGGAGAGTTTAGCTTTGGTAACTGCCGATTTAATATTTAAAAAATTCTAAAATTCAGCAGAGTCTAGGCCTATGCAGTTTGGATGTCCTTGAATGAGAGAGGGTAGCTGTGGCAAAACAGTTGATGGGGGAAGAATATCCCTCTGTTGATCCACGTCTCATTTTGGAGGGGTACGCCTTTGTATTTTATGGAGAGATTGTGCCATAGTGATTCCCACTACGAGCCTCGTATCCGATTCGGCAGCAATTTGTCAATTTTGAGCAGGGCAGGTCTCGTGTGTTTAAAAACGGGAATTGAGCAACATGGTGTTTTTGTTTTGACCGTGAGGAGGGACGCCGGGGCGAGATTTTTTATAAGGGTTCTCTCGATAGTGAGCCAAACCGGAGTGTAATCGGCCAGTGGCGCTAACCAGTAGGAGCCTTGTTTCGCTAGGAAGGGCGTCTGATACAGTTTGAAGTTCGCTAAATTGATCCCACCCATGGTTTTATCGAGGCGCAGTTTTTTTAAGCTAATTCTGGCTTTCTTCCCTTTCCACAGAAATTTAGAGAGAAGATTGTCAAGTTTATGGTGGAAGTCCTGGGATAGGGTAAGAGGAAGCATCATGATGAGGTAATTAACCAGGGGGGAGATCATCATTTTAATGGTTTCGGCCCTACCCCACCAGGTTATAAAACGGGGGACCAGCCATCCAGTTGCATTTTAATTTTGTTTAGGGTAGTGGATTCGTTATGGTGGAGCATTTCTATCAGGGAGCTGCCGAATTCGATTCCCAGATATTTAATGAAGCCAGTTTGCCAGGTAAGGCCGGAGGAGCCTAGCATGTCCCTAGTGCCATGGATGTTTAATGGTTTTACTTCCGATTTGTCACGGTTTAATTTATACCCCGAGTGGAGGGAGTATCTGTCAATGGTGTTCATAAGTGCTTCTATGGAAGTCTCTGGTTTTTCCGTGGCAATTAAAATATCATCAGCGTAAGCTGCTAGCTACACCTGAGTGTCTCCAAATTGGACTCTGGGTATATCCCAGTTCTGTTTTATGTCTAATAGAAGGGGTTCAAGGGCTAGCAGGAATAGGGCTGAAGAGAGAGGGCATCCTTGTCTGGTGCCCTGTTGGAGGCAGAATGAGTCCGAGAGGGTACCATTGACGGCGATTCTGGCAGACGGTGAAGCATACAGGGCCATAACCATGCTGATGAAGGATTTCCCTAAATTGAAAGCGGTCATGCAGTGGTGTAAGAAGGACCAGGAAACCCTATCAAACGCTTTTTCAGCGTCTAGGGTTATGGCTACTAGTGGATCGGGTGTTAGCTTAGCTTTCTCAATAATGTGGCAAAGGTGTTGTGTGTTGTCGTTGGACATTCTCTGTTTTAAAAATCCTACCCAGGAGTCACCGATTATTTTAGGAAGGATGGCGTTTAGTCTACCCGCTAGAATCTTTGCATACATTTTGCAGTCCAGATTTATAAGGGAGATGGGACGATAATTTTTAGTTAGGAGGGGGTCTTTACCTTCTTTCAGAATGACTATAATGGTGGCCTCACTCATGGATTTCGAGACACTACCAGCGGGTGCTATCGAATTGAAGAGTTTGTGGAGCATGGGGGAGAATTATTTGTCGAAGGACTTATAGAAATTCGCAGAGAAACCATCTGGCCCTGGGTCTTTATTGCTCTTAAGTGATTTGATAGAGGATAGGATCTCATTGTCTTTAATGGGGGATCCTAAAGCAGCACTCTATCCATCAGATATTTTGGGTAAGTTCAAGGCCTCTAGGTAGTCGGAGCAGGCAGTTGGATCAAAGGGCATCTTATTCTTGTAAAGGTCCTCGTAGAAGGATTTGAAGGTATCTACGATCTTCCCTTGTCTGGTATGGGTGACATTAGATGAGTCCTTAATCGAGTTTATGGTAAGTAGTTTATGTTTATGTTTGAGATAGGAAGCGAGGAGTTTCCCAGCTTTATTCCCATCGCACAATTTCAGGGCTTTGAATTTATTGACCCAGACGCCAGCGCGTTTGCTGACAACGGAGTTACACTCATATTTTTTCTTGGCAAGTTGTTCTAGAATCCTCTTGTTATCTAAGTCGGCGGAGTGGGAGGTTTCTAGGGATTTGATGTCTTTTTCTAGTTTTCCTAGATCCTGATTTAGCTCCTTGTTTGTTTTCGCTCTAATACCTATGATCACCCCTCTAATTGTGGCCTTCAATGCGTCCCAAACTGTGGAGGTGGAATGTCCAGGGAATCGTTCATAGTGATGTATTCAGTAATGGCGTTTTCTATTGACTGCCTGTTTTCAGGTACTGATAGAATTTCATCATTAAAGCGCCATCGTTTTGGGGGCATAACAGAGTGGGAGCCTGCGAGCTTAACGCTGATGCATGCATGGTCAGCGATCAGTTTTGGGGCAATATCAGTTTCCTCAATGAGATGAGTACATGGGCTAGATATCAGGATGTAATCAATTCTGGAGTGTGAGTTATGGGGGGCTGAATAGAAGGTGTAGTCTTTACCATCAGGGTTCTGGAGTCGCCAGGAGTCTTTTAGCAGGAATTTATTGCAAAGACGCACTAGTGAGTCATGGGATCTGGAGGGTTGGAATGGGAATCTTGAGTTGCGGTCTAACAGGGGGTCCGTGGGAAGGTTGAAATCCCCACCCACCACTATGAGTTCATCCTGAGGGATGTTTTCTATGGCAAGGGAGACTGATTCCCAAAAATCAGGTAAGTCCGAGTTGGGGCCATAAATATTAACCACATGGATCGGGTCATTGTCTCTTAACAAATGGGTAACTAGTTATCTACCCTCCATGTCATGTGTATGTGAGGTGACCGTTAGGTTAGATTTTTTTGAGATTAGGGTTAGCACTCCCCCCTTCTTATGGACTGCCGAGGAACAAAGCGTGTGAGAGACCCAATTAAGGTTGATAAAGCGTATGTCATCCTCTGACAATTTGGTCTCTTGGAGCAAAATGACATCCCCTTTTGACTTTGAGAGATATTCGAAGACCTTCCGTCTTTTCACAGGGTGGTAAGCCCCTTAACGTTCAGGGAGACTACAGTGAGGTTCTCTGTTATGGAGTTAGTCACAGCCATCTATCCAGTCAATATCCCCGAGGGAGTCAGCCCTTGTAAAATGATGGTTGGCAAAGGTAGAGCTGGTAGGTGTGTGAATCCAGGTACCACCTCTATGTGTGGGCATGCGGACGAGCGCCTTCTGTGCATAGGGTGCATAGTCATAGCCATCATAGCAGGAATAACCTTCGCAGCAGGAAAAAAAGAAGAAGAAGCAGAAAGCAAAGTAAACGGAAACGGCCAGTAAGGTGAAAAACCTCGAATTTTGACCCTCCCCTCCCCCCTCCCAACCACCCTCTCCTTATCCCTCCCCTCCCACCCTCCCCAAGATACGAATTTGGAGTGTGCGACGACAACACCGTCTGCTACAAGAACAGAGGTTCTAAATCAGGCTATGGAGCTACAGGCTAGTCAAGTTATGTAAAGAGCCCTTAATAGCCGTAACGAACAGGTGGTGGTTCAAGAACTAACTATGTAATAACATGTAACATTAAGTACAGGTGTCGGCACTTAAATAGTGCCAGAAACATACGTGGCAGGTGCCATCAGCCAAACTCTCAACTACTATATCATGGCATTTCGCGCAAGCATTGGTATGAAAGGATACATCCATAGGCCCCTTCGGTGCAGAAAGCACATTGAGTGCTGCAGACTAATGGTAATCAAACAGGGTAGTTGACAACAAAAAGAAACAGGTCAAATTTGTAGACATTGCAGTCATCTGGGCCAGATGCGTATTATATCAGGTGTTTGAAGTGTCATGAGAGTCCGTTTTACGCGTATTGGATGAGCCGCTTACAGGTCCATGTTCTGGGTCGGACAGCCGTCTGGGTAGCTTGCTAGTTCACGTGGATCAGAGAAGAACAACTGCTTGCCATTGTCGGAGATTCTGAATTTAGACGGGCCAGCAAAGGAGAACAGGATACTTTTCGCCTTCAGTTTGTCTCTGAGTCGGAGAAATCCTTTTTGTAGATCTACAGTTTCTTTGGAGAAGTCCTGGGTAAATATTATCTTCTGGCCTTCCCATGAGATCTGGTGATTCTTCCTCGCAAACTGCAGAATGGCTTCAACGTGCTGATTTATGAGAGGCTTGAAAATTAGGGGATGGGGGTCTTTCCTACCTTGGTTGTGGAATGTAGGGATTCTGTGTGCTCTGTCTAGCTCGAACCCATGTTGAAATTTTATCCCTGTGATCATTGGGATCCATGCTTCTAGGAATGCCACGCATGAGTCTGCATCTGTTTCAGAATTCTCCGGTACGCCAAGATACGGATATTCCCCCTCCTATTGCAGTCTTCCAACTCAGCATTTTGACGTATAAGGTCAGCTGTAGTAGTTTGGAGGCGCTGTATTAATGTTGAGGATGTTGAGGCTTTATCTTCCACATCACTCAAGTGTTGTTCCGCTTCATTAAGGCTCTTATTCATATTGCTCATATCTGCTCTGATCGCTGTGAGTTCCAGCTGCATGGAGTCTGTATTGTTCTTGGTGGACTTAGCAAGATCATGTACTTCCGCAAGTTTCTTGAGGATCATGTTCATGGTGGCTCACATGTCAGCCCTCGCTTTGATGGGGGAGTCTGAGATTGCAGGTTCCGGTCTCACTTTTTTAGAGTTGTTCCTGCCTTCTATGTCCACCATTTCGTCAACTAAAGCAGGTAAGTGGATTGCAGGAATAGCCCGTTACTTGCACGTGCCAGAGGCCTAGTAGATGAGGCACATGTGGGTGGAATTCAATTGAGGCACGCTCAATCCATAGGTCGCGACAGTTGCAGAGGAGTGAGGAACCCTCTAACAGGGTTCAAAAAGGTTCACCCAGGGCTGGTAAAGCAGTGGCTTGTCTTACTTCGCTGGCCACACCATTCGAAGCGATGTCTGGGGCCCACAAACGCATCTTTTCAAACCATCCCTGAATTTTCCCTGACGCTCCGAGGAGTTGCATGGAGCCCTAAGATGGCGGCACGTACCCGATCGATCCCCTGGTGCACCTGAATTCGCCTGCCTCCCGTCGTCGGCTCTTCCCGCTAAAGTGCTGCAGTGATATTTTGGAAACGACGACTTCTGTGTGAGGTGGGTGTCCATACCCAACGCGACTTTCTCCCCGATACCCTGCCGCCGCAGTGTTGTGCCTGACCCCAAAATGGCGGTTTTCGTGACACCCTCAACCGACGCTGGCCAACGACGCTGGCCAATGATACATGTAATTCTGTTGTCTGCCCTATCTCATGTCTTGCTGGACTGTGTGATCACTCTATGCTACCAGACCTCATTGCTCCAATGGTCCTGAGCATGATCGCCCTCCCAGGAGCTTCACCATAGCGCTAGTAGTTGCACGCTCAAAATGGCGCCGCACTGACACCCAAGGTGAAGTTTTATATGAGAGTTTGAAAGATGTGGATCACATTAAGAGCACCCCTTCCTGATTGAGACAATAGGCATAATGAAAATATTTAGTGCCACAGAACCTGGGCGTACTCTTTCAAGTTTTTTAATATTTCTATGGGACACACTAAGAATTGCCTTATAAATCTCATCGTTGTTACCAATTGTTTTTTTAAATGTCCCAGTTGCCCATCTATTTTTCCAAATTTCTAAAGTGAGAACACCTATGAACGTCCCTTATGATAACGTAGCTCACTTGTTTCACGTGCTTCATAACACCAAAGTTCACACATCACCACTTTCAAAAGTCACCAACCTCCACTGGTATCATAAGTACACAAAATAATTCCAAACGAGTGCATGAATTCAGCCAATGGTCTCACATTGAAACCAAAAACTAGCGTGACCTAGGAATTCCAGAAGAGGTCTTGTAAATCTGAGAGTTAAAAGATCCTGGTGTGATTTACTGAGATCTTCCAGGTAAGAAAAGAGGTCAGCCGTTTAACCACTTTCCCTTCAATTTCAGAATTACTTTGGTCAAGGAGCAAATTACAGTCAACAGTATTAAAGGCTATGGATAGAACTAATAGCATCAGAACAATGACATTGTCAGCTTGAGACACAAGATGGTTATCATCAAACACAGCTAATAATGCCACATATCTACTATATCCAACATAGAAACCCACTTCAACATCGTCCGGGCTGTCATTAAATTTCAAGAATTTGTAAAGTTGTTTAGGTACCCAGTACTCAAGAAGCTTAACCATGGTAGGTAGCAGCATTATCGGACTATAATTAGCAGGACTGGCCAGATCCAGCTCCAGTTTCTTTCAGCAAAGAGACTACCATCCCTATTAACAAGCATTGGCATAGCCAATAGGTCTCGCCTTTAGGAACTTATAAGTGTTTAGCCATGCAACAGTTAATGTTGTTGCACCAAGGATATTGTGCTGCATAACTAAATACTTATAAGGTCCCAAAAGCGAGCCCTATTGGCTATGCCAATGCTTGTTTCCTACTTGAAATCTAAAATTGCTATCTTTGCACTGCCATACAGGCTTGTAGTCCTGAACTACACTATTTCATATATTTCTCAGTGCCTCTAACCTCATGATCTTTCCCAGTGATGCCACACACTTCCAGGGGCCATATATAAGAACCAAACAAATGCGGTCAACTTTTTCTGTGCCAGGGTCACACAAATAGGTATGAGGCAGATACATAAAGTCCTCTCAAAGCAGAACTTGAGTATCTATGCAGCCTATTACAGAATTTTCAAGTTGTTTATGGGGAATTGTTCCTCTTTGCCTCACCTGGTCAGCCCCTCTAACCGCTTCCATAGGCATGTTCAGAGTTCTGTTGGGGTTTAGAAGCGCCCAATTGGGGGGGGGGGGAGGGGGGGAGAGGATGATTGGGTCTTAGGGATCTCACAATAAAGCATCCTGTAAACTGGTGCCCTCAATGGATGATATGCAACGTTGATCTCAGTTATTGTCCTTCTCGGGCAGTTATGTTCCCCTGTTCTGTAGTGTCCTTCTCCATGGGCAGACTTTCAACACTCATCTGAACAGCAATGTGTCCTTCAAGTCAGATGCAGCAATTCTAATAGAGTCATGACCCAAGTTCCTTAGTCACACAGCAGCTGGGCTGGTGATGCCCCAGTTTCTGAAACCACGAGGCAGCTCCTCTTGTTCCGGGCAGTCTACAACTCTCCTTGAATGGGTCTTGACCCCCCCAACTTGAAGAGAAGTCTTGCAATGAAGGATCCTACCTCGGTGCATAGTTGTGTTCCCCGTTACAGTGCTATTTTACTGCTATCCCTGGCGCCCTGAGCAGAGAATTTGCCTAGTATTTATTCTTTGGCGGACCAGTCACAGTTTGTGTCGCACTTAGATTTTGAGGGGCTCCTCCAATTAGTTTTCTCAGACACTGATGTGATTTCCAGGAGCCCCTCTCCTAAGCTGGTTTGGGGCGCTTCCTTACTGTTTGCGTATCTCAAACAGACACACTTCATTCACAAAGAGCTTACAACTTATCAAGGCATTTAGGGCCCGATGTAGGTAAATCTAATTTACCACTTCTAAAATACCGAATCATACCGATTCGGTATTTAAGAAGTGGTAAATTAGAGGGGGGGAAATGTAGGTAATTCTGAATCGGTAAATACAGAATCTGTAAGAATCGGTATTTACCGATTCTGTAAATACCGAATCGGTATCCCCCATTGATTCCTATGGGCCTTGAAGCCCATAGGAATCAATGTGGAATACCGAATCGGTATGTACCGATTCGGTAATTACCTATTCTTGCAAGGGTGCAGGGGGTGTCACTTTGACACCCTCTAGCACCCCAATTACAGGCTTGTGTGCCATGTGGCACACATACATGCCCTAAGGGCATGTCTGTGTGTCACATGGCACAGGTGTGCATGCACAGATGTGCATGCACACCTGGATTCGGTATTTTACCACCCAATTGGATTGGGTGGTAAAATACCTACTCTTGAAGGCCTGTGGCACTCTTCAGAGTGCCACCTACATCTCTATTTACCGATTCTGTACATTTACCGATTCGGTATTTTACCGAATCGGTAAATGTACAGAATCGGTAAAATTACCGAATCTGTACTTATGTAGCCCCCTACATAAGAAAACCGTAATACCGGTCGGAAACGGCCGAATTCGGCCGTTTCCGAACGGTATTAGGGCTCCTACATCGGGCCCTTAATGACTAAAACCTATTACAGAAACTTAAGTCACTTGATAAAACTCATGACTAACTGCTCAAGACAGATCAATCAACATATATTGAGTTTCAGATAGCAAAGAAAATACACAGTTTGCAGAGCAATTATAAGCACATTATTTCTTTGTGGTAGGTTGGCATTTTGATATTGACAATACAACTAAAACAGTTTTCGAGCCAATTATTCAAAAACTCTTTAGTATTAGGTGTTAACTGTTGATCTTCATTTTGGTATAACTTCCGGTAATAATCTTGAAATGGCGCTGCTATACCTTCAGAGGAGGTGTGTTTCTGTCCTCCGTATTCAATGGTTTGAATGGAATTGTGTGATTGCTTCTGGCGGGTTCTAAGGGCCAGATGTTTCCCCACATTTTCTCCGGTTTCATATATTTTATTCCGGTTTACCTGGAGAGTTTCTGCTGCTTTTTGTGAAAGATCGCATTTAATCTCAGCTTTTAAAACCAAAATCTTACAGAGAGTATCTTCAGTTTGTTCCTCAAGATGGATCTGGGTAGCGTGTAAGTGCTCTAAGTTTATTAGTTCATTGTCTAATTGTGCAGCCAGCCTATCACGGTCTTTTTTACGCGTGGCTACAAAAGAGACAGTTTCTCCCCTTAGAGCTGCTTCGTAACAATCCCAAACAACCACCATGGATGCGCTGTATTGGTTAAGCTCAAAAAACTCTTTAGTCCATAGCCTTATGTGTGTTATATGTTCTTGATTAGCAAGAAGCTTACGATCGAATGTCCATTGAGGATATACTCTCTTGTACCTGGCAACATCAAATACTACAGAGAGAGCGTTATGATCTGATAACGTCTTAGGGGCTTTAGTTATGACAGCATTTAGGGCAATGTCGGCAGTTGACATTATATAATCGATACGTACGTATTTATTATGGGGATATGAAAAATACGTGCATCCCGGGTCCCCTTTATTCTTCAAAGTCCAGATGTCACTTAAATTGTGGCTGGCCATCAGTGGTTGCACTGCCCTAAATACCTTGGGCTTACGTCCTACGTAAGTATGCTGAGCTTGTCTATTCTGTGGGTGGCCCATCGTTATATTGAAATCACCACATATTATGAGCGAGCCGGTCCAAGATGCCAGCTAGAGTTCTAAGTCGTTAAATAGACCAGGCTCATCCAGGTTTGACCCGTAAATCGAGCAAATGGTAATGGTAATGCCTATGTCAAGCTGTATGATAGTCCACCTGCCGTGGGGGTCTGCCATTTTTCGCATTTGTTTACCCAAATAGGCTCTCGCTAAGATGGCTACACCCCGAGTCTTAGATGTCTGTGTGGTTGAAACAAGAATGTTAAATCCAGGGTTTTTTAACTGATCTATTTCGCCTATTGGGATATGGGTCTCCTGTAAGCATGTAATATCCCATGAACTTTGGTGTATTGCTTGACATAGTTGTGCCCTCTTCCTCCTGTCGTTAAGGCCCGCTACATTTCAACACCCGAGTTTTAACTTCCCCATAGTTTCTTTCCAAAAATCAGACCATACCTAGTGTTATAATAGATCGTTTGTTTTCTTGATTTCATACATTGAACCTCCTTTACTGCCTCAACAATTGTATTAATTACTGAATTAATTGTACCCTTTGACCTGCTCATTTTATATTCTTCCCCCCCCTCGTCCTCACCCCCACCCACCTCCCCGACAAAGCCCTCCCCCTTACACCCAAAAAAAAGGCAATTAGACTCTATAAGAGTCTGTGACGATGGATTAGTGCTGCCTGACCAGTACAAGACAAGCACACAGCCATGAGAATAAGAAAAGAAAAATAAGAAAAAGGAGAAAAGGAACTGAAAAGAGAGTGAATACAAAAGCAATTATAAAACTAATTTCATATTGCATAATATCTTAGTGAAGCCATCAATTGAACATTATTTATACATTGGTATCATCCCTGCTCAAAACTTTAGTGTTGTGTACATTCAAGACTACACTACCCGTCAGTGCTACCAAAAGTATCTATCCGCCTTCCAGGTCTGGAATCAAAGGGATGTAGTTATGTTTATTTTATGCTCTCTAAGTACTCCTTTGCCTTGATCTCCGAAGTGAAATACTTTGTTTGCCCACCATATATAACTTTCAGTTTGGCTGGGTTGTTAAGATACACCATCGCTTTTTTATCTAGAAAGGGCTTAATTAACTGTCTAAGGCGCCATCTCCTTTCCACTGTAAAGTGGCAGAAGTCTGGGCGCACAAAATACGAGATCGCTTCTCTGCTGCGACGTTTATCAGGTGTGACTTTATCCGAGATGCAGGCCCGGACTGGCCGTTGTGGGCACCGGGCAATCCCCCGGTCGGCCGCATGGGTGGGGGCCGGTTTTGGGCCCCAGGGGGCCGTTTTTGTTACAGGTTATAGCTGCAAAAACGGCCCTGTAACAAAATCGGCAGAAAACCGGCCCTCGCAAAGAGTGCGGTCGCACCCCCAGGGTAGAGGCGGGGCCGGCTGAGCACTTTGCCAGGGCCGATTTCGGTCCCCAGTCCGGCCCTGCCGAGATGGCTTGCCGAAGTAAAAAGTTCCCGAAATAGATTAGGACTGCTCGTGGGTATTTCCCTGTTGTTGCTGTGGTTTTTAATGTTAATGGAACTCTGTGGGCCCGTTGTACCTCATAGCTCCAGTCCCAGCTAGAGAGTTCAGGAAGGGTGTCACGAAAAAGCTGTATAATGTATAAGCGACAATCCTCCCCTTCGCTCTTTTCGGGAATACCTAGGACGCGTAGGTTGTTTCGGCGTAGCCGATTTTCGCAATCCTCGAGTTTCCATCTTACGTCCTGAAGTTCAGCTTCATGAGCCTCCACTCGTTCATGAGTAGTAGCTGCCTCTGTTTCATTTAAAACTATTCGGTCTTCCATCTCATTCATGCGGTCGTTAAATGCACCTACAGTTTTAGTGAGCTTGCGGACTACACCTTGGACTTTTTGTAGTGCGGCCCGTGCCTTTCGCCCATCTTTAGATGTTTCTTCACAGTGAGATACAGTAGCCTGTAGTACTGTGTCCATAACTTGGGTTAGTGTGGCCCGACTGTTCTGGTTGATCCACTGAGAATGTTTGGGCAGGGTGAGAGACTTGTGATGGTTGGGAAGGGTGCAGGTGGCTTTGGCTCAGTCCGTGACTTGTTGGAGTATAGTCCCATACCAAGTCATTTGCCCCGTGATGACCTCCCTTTTTCTTCTTTAGTACTGTCTTCCGCCTGTCCCGTAGCCCCTTGGCACGTAGGTCTAAATCACTTTCCGTGCTGATGACTGATTCCACATCGTCTTCCAATTCTTCCATCTCCCTCTCTGTGTCCCCCGACCAGCTAATGCTCTCTGAAAATGAGTAAAAGTCCGTGGGGTCTGCGAGATCCCTATCTGTTTCAGTCATTTCAATCATCTCAGTTTCTGTGGCTTCAGTTGCATTGCCCGGCAAATTAACCATTTTATTCACTTTATCAGTTGTATTCTCTTCGGTGAACGCCTGGTGAACTTTACAGGCAGGCTGTGTAATTGGATTAAGACTCTCCCCACCGGCGTTTTCTGCTAATATGGTGGATATGGGTATGGATATGGGTACATCCGTGTCCAACCGGGTGGCACTGCCCCCAAAATCACTGGTAGAAGGGATATTCGGCCCCTGTATATTATTGTGAAGAGGTAGAGTAGGTATTGCAGGTAACTCTGATATATATGGAGTTGGGTTTAAGGTCGCACTAAGCGCTGCGCGGCCATTACCCCCAGGGGGCATACCTCTTCCTGCTTGTGGTTCCAGGAGGTCCCCTGCTGTTGCGATAGGATTTTGAATCTCCAGCCCAGTTATCGCTGTGGCCTCTTGGCTCATTAGCTGCTCAAGGGACTTCAAGGATCCGGATATTTCCAGACATTCTGCCACAGATACAGGCGAGGTATCTAATGCATTTCTCACTGTGTACTCCGCCACAAGCGCTGATGTTTCGGCCTGTAGATCCGCACTCAGAGGTTTTGGGGGTGTCGGCAAGGTATCCGTTATTTGTTTTGGCTGTGCATTTGGAGCTTTCTGGCTGGGGGCACGTCGCAGCATTGCAATCACGGAAGGGGTAGGAGTATTGGACTTCGCCGCAGCTTTCCGAGTAGGTGTTACCTCTTCTGGCCCCATCGCCGTGCTGCTTTCCGTGTTTCCAAGACCAGCCGCTCTGCGTTTGTTCATGATCTCTTGGTCACGGAGAGCTTGTTTTGCAGCTCTGGTTTTCGCCGCGGCTGCAATAACGGCAGAATTCTTCGGGGCCATTGTACTGGCAAGAGTGCCGTCCTCAGTGCTTCCCGCCTGCTGCCGAGAGGGCTGTACACCTGGGGGTGGGCGGATACCACTCAACAGCCGTATCACCGTGAACCCGATCAGGGAGGCGAGGAGTGAGAGCTACGCTCTCCAAGCCGGGTTTTCTCCTGCGTTAACCGTGCCTGCCTGTCTCTCTGTCCGTGCCGCCGCCGACATTCTCTCCCTTTTAGTTCTCCTCAGCCATTCTGCTTAACGTCGACCGGAGGATCGAGGAGCACAGAGCAGGTAATTAAGCTGTGGAAGGGTCGTGTTCAACCGGCAATGACATTGTAGCATGTTCGTAATATTTCTCCTATTAATCCATCAGCACGCTCATCGAGGCTGGTCAGGAGCTGCTAACAGCGATCTAGCAGGTCGCCGCCATCTTGCCTCCAATCGAAAAAACAATGAATAATTGGCTCATAGAAACAAATCTTGGTAAAACCATAGATGAAATAACAAGGGAAGACCTTGAAAAAGAAGTCTCAAGTTCTGAGGTAGAATTAGCTCTAGCAGAATTGGCTACCAGAAAAGCAGCCGGGCCAGACAGAATACCCTTAGATCTGTATAAGCTACTTGGTAATCTTATCCTCCCATTCCTTTACGACCTATTTCTTGGTGTGCAATGGCATGGCAAACCCCCTGAGTCTTGGAAACACACAAATATAGCCATCTTCCCAAAAAAAGATAAACCACCGGAACAAACCTCCTCATACTGCCAAATCTCACTCATCAACTCAGACTCAAAGATTTATGCCAAGATTTTTGCCAATCGTCTCAGTAGGATTGTCGAACATCTGGTCTCCCCCTGGCAGCACGTCTTTATTCCTGGTAAGAGTATGATAGACCATACTCGCAGAGCCATCTCCCTATTTGACATCATGGGAGTAGAGGGAGGCCAGATGTCGATGATCCTATTGGACGCAGAGAAGGCCTTTGACCGGGTCTCATGGCAGTTCCTCTGGGAGGTGTTAGCGATCAACAATCTTGGCCCGGTCTTTATAAAATCCATTAAGGCCCTCTATGTCGACCCTAAGGCAAAAATTATGGTAGGGGGTAGCGAATCAGAGTTTATTAACATCCAGAGGGGCACGCGGCAAGGCTGCCCGTGCTCCCCGTTACTCTTCGCCCTCTATATCAACCCACTTATCATTAAACTTATTACCTCACCAGTAATTGAACCAATTAAAGTAGGCTTGTATAATACCAAAGTATTGGCTTATGCCGATGACGTGGCGGTATTAACACCAAACCCCACAGAGGCAATCGATGAGATCGAAGAAATTACACGGTCTTTTGGTTTATACTCAGGATACTCCCTGAATAGGGATAAAACGATGGTTATCTGCACCGAGAATACATCTTTTGTTAGCCAATATAGAGTTAACAATGCGGTGTATCTGGGTGTAAACATCTCGCCTAAAATAAGTGAAATCAACCAGCTAAATTATGACCCACTTATTAAGAAAGTTAAGAAAGATCTTCTCAGAGTTAATAATCTCCATCTTTCTATAATTGGCAGGGGTCATTACATTAAAATGAGCGTGTTCCCAAAAATACTATACCTGTTTCGGGTAATCCCCCTTCTAGTCGACAATGATATAATTAAAAATCTAGATTCTGCTATGTCGAGATTTATTTGGAATTATGGCAAAGTTAGGAGAGCACTTCCTAAGCTAACTCTACCATATTTTAGAGGAGGATTAGCAATACCAAATTTAACATACTATTCATGGGCGACCCTCCTGCAACAAATGACCATCCTTTTTGTTGCTCGAGTGCCAGTAAGTACCAACCGGGATCAGGTTATACCCTCAATATATGAACTATCACTAGGAGATAAGGCCAGAGGTTTGCTGCTAAAACAAGTCGAACCATCTTACTTCAAAAAGATTAAATTCAAGATCATTACAGACACTTTGAAAACTTGGAAACGAACCGCTAAACTTCTGACAATACCAAGATATACCAACTATACACCCCTGTGTCAGAGCTCAATAATTCCGATCCAACTTAACGACAGCACCTCTGGGAGGTGGGAGAGACTAGGGGTAGTGACAGTGGGAGATTTTCTTCTGGGTAGAGAATATATACCATCTGTCGAAGAGCTTTGTGCAAAATATCAAATCCCTTGCACTGACTATTTGAAATTTATACAAATCTATACCTCCCTTAGACAGTCGGTATCGACCATAGACTTAAAAACAATACCGTTATTAAACCTCATAGGCAAACAGACAACTCGGATAGGCAACATTTATGAACTATTCATAAAGAATCATTCCGATGATCTGGAACAAACGGAAAGAAACTGGGCCAATAAGTTGAATAATTCAAACATTGACATAGATATGTCTCTGACTTTATCATCTAAATTACTCCTGGCCTCAAACCTAAAGGCTCAAACTTATAAAACAATATATGATCTCTACTTTACCCCTGCAAAATTATTCACCTGGGGCAAAAGAGTAAACGATCAATGCCCAAGATGCTCGCTGGGCCCAGCTAACCTTATTCACATGCTTGTTGAATGCCCAAAATTAGACGCGATTAAAAAAGGCATGACCAAGTACTGGGCTGAAATCTTTGGCCACGAACTAAGAACATCAGCGACTCTTTTTGTCCTAGGCTATGATGACTCCTTAGGGCACAGCAATAAAGAAGCAATGGTTACTTTTGTAGGTACGGCTGTTTATAGAATCATTTTGGCAGCACGGTGGAAAGACCCAGATGCCCCTACATTCCAGGGGTGGCTGAGTAGACTATTGGGTATTTCCAAGCAAGAGGCTGCAATCTATAGAACTAGAGGGAAAAAATCGAGATCACTTGGTGAGCAGATATGGGCTCCAGTAGCCACCTGGTTTGACAACCACAGAAACACATAGCTCCCGTAATAGAAATCGCTGTATTAAAGTACCACTTCCCTTCCATCTCTGGAACATACTGGAGTATCCTCAGGAAGAGACTTTGAAATGACTTATGTCTTATTGTACTGCCTGCTTATGATTGCTTGGAATGAATAATGCAATGAATTTTTCTCTTTCTGTTTTTTGCAGTATTACGATGTGTATACTTTTATTTTTTTTATATATATTGTACCTTATAAAGCCTTTATCTCGGTTGTACCGTTTGAACCTGCTCAAAAAAAAATATTATAAAAATAAATAAATAAATAAAACAGTTTTCGAGTGGTCAGTTGACTCTAGAGATAAGTCTAAGGTGGAATAGATACATCTACTACTGATATGGTCATAATGGCGGAGGTTGTTTTTAAAAATACAATGTTTCCAAGATTATCTTGCGAAGAAGGGGGAATGTTTGGCGCCTTTCTTCAGAGCCTACTGCAGAGCAACAACAATCATCAACCCAATAAGCAAAGTAATTAAAAAATGAGTTTAAGTAATGACAGTGGCAACATTACCACTGCTTCCAAAGAACATGGTTAGAAACTTACCTATGCAGCAGCAGGCACGAACCATAATAGAGATATGATATGCTACAGTGAGACAAGAAAACTTAAATACAGTATGCCGCAATTAGACCCATGGTGTACGATCCTATTCCTATCTTTGCCTGACTTTGCAAAAAGAGTCAATGGGGTGCCAAAGTCAGATTGATTGGTAAGTTTTTATAAGGGAGGGGGGTTTGCAGAATGTTGTACTAAATGAGGCATCAGCGATTCCAGTTTCTTCACATGTGCACAAATTACAACAATCATTCAAAAAGCTGACTCCAATTCCCCCCAAAAACAGAAATACATCAGGTCCATCAAATAATTGTGGGCCTGGGGGTCAGAGATATCCAATCTCTTTATTCTTTATTATGGATGCTGAGATAGTACAAGGTTAGCCCATACTAAGGACTAAGGAAGTCTGTAGGACTGATACAGATGAACATAGCATAACTGATAACCCAGTTATGAGGCTGCTGGGGAAACAGTTGTGAAGGTGTTCGGGGGACATTGGTTATTAGGATGCTATTGAATTGCATTGTGGCCTACTGTATTTGGGTATTGTTTTGGTTTCATGCCTGAGTGGCTAGAGCGATGCTCTGATCCTGTTATAAGTCGTTGCACCTAAATATATAATGTCAGGAAGGGAATGAAAGTGTTGGGATGGGACTGTCCCCTGCATGGTGTCCAGTTGCGTTTCCCTGCTCTGAGTGCCTGACTGAGGGTCTGATTTATATCTTGGTGTGAAGGGAACTTCGTCACTACGGTGAAGGAGTTCGCTCTCCACCAAGACTATATTTCACCTGCCCAATTTAAATTTGAGCAGACCATAGTTTGATGACACCGGAGACTACTCTGTTTCCGCCATGGTCATACTCCTCTGATGGTCTGACAGATTAGGCCAATGGAGTTTAGCTATATGTCTGCCCACCTAATTTAGATGGGCAGACCTATAGCTACTTTTCAATGCTTGTCACCACAGGAAAAACTCTGGCATTCAGGGGCACTGAAAGTGTTCAATGTCCACTGGCTAGAGGGGCATTGTTTTGTTTTTTCCAGTTCCTTTCAATGATAAAAATGTCCACTAGGCAAACAGACATTAAATAATTTGATGGGCAGGACCTCCACCAGGATGCAGGAGTAATCTACCAAAATATAATATTTGGCCCTATTCTCACACTAACCTAGAAGGTTTGCAGAGACATTGGCCTGGTACTTAACATGAGTGTAGTCCTGAGTCTGTCTTGTGACCTGGTAGGGCGCTCCAAGCGTACCCTCTTTGTACTAATAGGGAACTTCTCTGTTATGGATTTAGTATATAGAGTTGTGGTGGCAGCGTACCATATTTTGTGAATCCAGAGTTGTGACAAGACCTTTTTATCTGTTTCACTGTAGAGGAGGTCTACTAGTCCATGGCTGTAATGTTCTATTTCTATACGCTAACCCAGATCTGAGCTGTAACATCCCATGTGTAGGTTGTGTGTGTTTGTGTCTGTGGCCTTTGAGTATGAGTGAGCCAGAGTATATGGCATTTTGGATGCTTGTGGCTTGGGTTGGGCACAAGATGGAGTGGCACAAGATGGAGGCATGGTTGTTTTCCCAGACAGTGGAAATGTATAACTGACATTTCTCATGCTGGAGGGAGAAGCCCTAGACAGTGAAGTGGGGAAAGCGGAGACAAGGTTCCTTTTGAAATTCTATGGGGTATTTTGCTCTGAGAAGAGCTTCTGATTAACCTTACTGTAGCACTAGCATTTGGAAAATAGTAGAGGTGAAAAGTGGGACTGCCGTCTCAGTTGTTCAAAGTAAAGGGACCCCGTAGGTGAAGCCTGCCTTTTGTCTTTCCCCTGATTACTCATCATTGTGACTGATGACAGACAGATGCAGAGAGCTCACACCTCTTTGTACCTCTGTTGCGTGAGTTGTTGGTGCTGCTTTGAGGAGCATCACACTACACAAATGCTGTGTTTCAAGGCATTTGAAATGAGAACCATCCTAAAGCAGTTCTGAAAGTGCAGACAAGGAATCCACATCTTCTGTCTAATTTGGGTGTATAAACGTGGGACTTACTGACCTACTTTTTCCCGTTGTAAGTTGTCTATGACCAAGGAAGAGAGTTTTCCACAGAGTACTTGGAGAACTACTGTGCAACAAAGGATGGAGTCTACCTGGCAGCCATCTACCCAGATTTGAGCAGACATCACCTAAGTCTGTACTTTGCTGGAAGATGCTGTTGATCTGACCTGATGTGCCTAGATGCCAGCCTGCCTTGCAGGAGGAGTTACGGTCAAGGAAAGCCAGGTGCAGTGAGACTCCCATGCAGGTGAGGTGATCCGGAGGAGGGGGATGGAGGAGATGATCTGAATACCACAGAAGTCAGTGGGTAGCAAACTCTCAAATTCATAGTTCCGGATGTGAACTTCACGAAAAACAGGTTGACCTGCCCTGCACCACTGTGACAAGAATGTAAACTCAGCTCTCCCGCACCGTTGAGACAAAAAAGACAACTACGGCTTTACTTGTGCTGTTGTACCCAAGAAGAGCGTGGCCTGTCCTGTGGCATCTTGCCCTCAGGAGAGGGGCCTATGTGAAACCTTGTTGCTCCCGAAGTTGAACTGTGCATAGCTGCAAGAAGATAAGCCTATGTGAGGCTGCTGCGACTACAGAGCGCCTACACATGCATGCCCTGTCATCCCCAAATGGGACTTGACATAGAAAGTGCATGCTATTGATATTAATTCACTGATGCTGGATGGAACAGACTCTATAGAATTCACTCAGAAATGTCAAAGGAGTAGCCTAAGGCAGGCACGAGGCAACCGGAGGAACCATTTGACTTATACCCTATGGAGCAATAGCTGCCATGTACTCACCTGGTCCCAATCACGGAGACGATACTGGAGCTAATGCTGAACCTCCTATCGCTCCTGAGGACAATTCAAGCCCAGGAACCAAAACCTTAGATCTTGCACTGTTCCCCGGGCAGGAAGGTGGGTTGGGATAAAATAAGAAAAGACTTAATGTACTAGGTCTGATCAATGTCTGTGCAACACTGCGTAACAGGATATGTCACTTCTGAGGCCTTCTACATTTGCGAGATAGATGTGCACTGGACCAGAACCTCCAATATCGCAATGCACTAGAAATAACAAGAGGAGAGAGTTACAATCCGTATGCTAGAAAGTCTCTACAGACAATGAACATGCATGAACTTTAGTGACACAAACATATAGGTTTCATCAGCAACTCAGCATGACAGCAGAATAACCAAAATCACACATTTGAGTTTGGCACTCTTAGAAATTAATTTAAAATACAGATTGGAGTTATTGGTACTTCCAGGGCTAAACTCAGAATATTGGTTAGTTACTTGTGCTCCTCAGAATACACTTGGAGCAAAGGTTGGAGTTACTTGCACTCCTAGCGATACACTCGGAGCAAAGGTTGGAGCTACTTACACTTCTAGTGATACACTTGGAGCAAAGATTAGAGATAATTGCACTCCTAGGGATAACAATCAAAACACAGGGTGGGGTACAAGTTTGATGCGTATATCAAAGAATCTGAAGTGCTTTCACTTGGCACTACTGTTCACTACTGTTCATCAGAGAAACATAGGACTAAAGTATTTAATCCATGTATGGTGACAGTTCTAGCACCAAAGTTTTAGGAAGGGTCCGGAAGATAACACACAAGTTCTTCCACTTGACAGAAGTTTGAAGATCTGAAAGCTTTGACTCTGGGAGCTGCGGGGGTCCAGAGTAGCTGGGCAGGGGGGAGCAAGGAAGAAGACATCAAGAGAGAAGGTGCCACGTGAACCACCGGTTCGGATGGACTTTAGGGAGACTGGAGCATTTATTGTTTCCTGCAGGATTCTTCAGCTGAGTAAGAAGGGTGAAACTTGTTCCGCTGGGAGCCAGGTCAAAACACAATTTGAGCTTGGAGGATTTATATACCCTCTCGAAGGCTCAATGGATGTAGGTAGATCAAATGAGGCACATGACCATCTGGAAGGTACTAGAAACTTGGGGAAAACACTTGTTAGTACACTCTTCAACCTTACAGAATGAACAGGTGCAACTTGTTGATTTGAACCAAATAACAGGAAATTAATGTATTGTTTTTGCTAGAACATGCATAATGGAAAACAACACCAAGGCCCCAGTAACGCAAGAGCAAGGCTTGCCATTGGCTCATGGGATTCTGGTGGAAGCTTGAAGGGATTCAAGCATAATGGAAATTACGGGTGCTGGGGAAGCATCGGTCATGAGGGTGCTGGGGGAACAGCGTGTATGAGGGTGCTGGGGAAACATCAGTTATGAGGCTGCTGGGGAAACAGTCGTGAAGGTGTTCGAGGGACATTGGTTATTAGGATGTTGGGGAAACATCAGTTGTGATATCATAGCATGCCATAGGGGTAAAGCAACATGAGCCCTGAGTGCTAGACCACTACAAAGAGGATGCAAGAGAGGGCTGTGACAGAGAAAAAGCAGGAGGAGGTTGTGACACTAGCTGAGCAACCTGTAGGCATGCACTATATATAGCCAGCCATGGTAAATAATCTCAAGACTCAATCCATGAATGACAAGGAGTAGCACACAGACAAATGCAGGAGAAAGACAGCCTTGTAAATGCCATGAGGGATTAAGCAGCAGTGACAAAAGGTAACAGACTGGTTACACTGGATACAGGCAGCCAGGATAAATACCCTAGAGTGTCCACCCCTGAGCATCACAGGAACACCCAGCCATGCACTGGATATAGGCACTCAGGACAAATGCCTTATATGATTCATCCAAGAGGAGTAGCAAATAGTATGCTTTGGTTACAGGCAGTCAGCCTAAATGCTGTACAGGGTCAACCCCGGAGCAACATAGAGCCCGCAGCATTCACAGGAAATAATCATTGCAAATTATCTAAAAAATCTGTTAAGGATTGATCAGACATAACCCTACAGGCACATACATGAGAACACAGCCACAGTGAGTCTACTTTACAATCTACCTAGGAGTGTGGGAGGGGTATTCCTCAGGCATGCACTGAATGCAAGCAGTCAGGGACCCATGGTCACAATCTGGTCGTAGGCCCACAAACAAAGAATCTAGACAATAAATAGACAAACAAATGTGGCAAGCCACAAATCACACAGACTATGGCCTAATAACCAGCTTGTACAGATAACATGAATCCCTTTGTTATATTAATTGGATTTAATATAGCGCATGACTTACCCATGGGTATCTTGGCGCTGGGCCCGTTTAGCAAGTATCCATTGGGAGATGAGATTGGGAGTTAGAATAGGTGGGCTTTCAGCAATTTCCAAAATTTGCAGTAGTTAGCACAAGTGCGGACATGCATTGGAAGCTTGTTCCAATAAAAGGGGTCAAGGTAAGGAAAAGCTCTACCCCCACATCTTGTTAAGCGAGTGCAGGGGACACACAGCAGGGCCTTTTCACATGAACGTAATCTTCTGCTGGGAGTGAATGGTTTGATTTTTAATTGCATATATCTAGGTCCTTTGCCTCGTAAACCATTATAGGTAAGAGCACAGAGCTTAAAAATGCACCTTTTTAGAAGATCCTGGCGGATTCGCTCCTGTACCACCACAGAAACCAGACACCTGGGGCCCGAGATACCCGCCTGAACAGGGTCTTTAATTACCTGTGTGCTGGGGCTGCATCTGCATGTTGAACTGTGAAGGGGAGGAGCCTTCATCCCCTCCCACAGGCTGCCATTGCGGAGAGCGGACTCAAGTGCCCTCTGAGGCTGGACATTACAGACGGCATTTGACACCGTCTCCCACTCCATCCTATTGTCCACCTTGCAATCCGTGGGGATTGATGGCACAGCTCTGGCCTGGATTGCTAGTTTTCTCTCTAATCGCACTTTTCAAGTCTTCTCCTCTACTTCTGTTTCTTCTATCTATTCTTCCCCTCACGGCGTTCCCCAAGGGTCGATTCTTAGTCCCCTCTTCTTCAATCTTTATGTGAGACCGCTTGCTTTCTTGGCAGAGCAAGCGGGTCTCACAATATATTCCTATGCTGACGACACTCAAATCGTCTACTCACTTTCTACCAAAAATCAATCGCCTACATCTTCCTTGCAGTCTGGCTTGGAACAGATCTCCAACTGGATGCAGAGACATAAACTAAAACTCAATGGGGACAAAACGGAGCTGCTCCTATTCGGTCCCAATACATCTTTGTGGGGCCCACAACATTGGCCACCACAGATGGGTCCGTTACCTACCCCTTCAGATTCAGCCCGTAATCTAGGGGTTCTGCTTGACAACCAGTTGTCACTGAAGCAACATGTTGTAAAGGTCTCTGCCACCTGTACCACCATCATCAGGTGGCTTAGAAAAATCACATGGATGCTTCCAGTGGATACCCTGAGAACCGTGGTCCAAGCCCTTGTCATCTCACGGATGGACTACGGGAACATACTACTTCTGGGCGCCTGTAAGGAGGTATTAAAGAAATTTCAGGTGGTCCAGAACATGGCTGTGCGCTTGATATGTAACTTACCTGCTAGGTCTTCGGCCTCTACTCATCTGCGCAAACTGCATTGGCTACGAATTGAGAGCCGTATCAAATTCAAAGCCCTTTGTATGATGCACCGTATTAAAATGGATAAAGCCCTGGAATATCTATCTTCCTTGGTCCAGCAGTATGTTCCCTCTCGTACCTTAAGATCTTCTACTCAAAACAAGTTTCAAATTCCACGGGTCAAGCGAGCCAAAATGGGTGGACGCTCGTTCGCCTTACAGGCTCCTTCCTTATGGAACTCTATGCCCCAATTTTTGCGCTCGGAAGTCTGCTATATGACATTCCGTAAAGGTATCAAGACCTGGCTTTTTAACATGTAACTGCCATGCCCTTGGTTCTTACACTGGCTCATCTTCCATTTGCTCTAGCGCCGGGAAACCTCCGGGTAGCTGCGCGCTCAATAAATGTAATTATAATAATAATATGGTAACTGACTCGAATCAGCCAGTGGGGGGAATAAAGATCTGTAGTGCGAAACAGTGTATGGGGCTATCATCCAAAAGATCTTGCGCTGCCCCACATACATATACAGAGCAGGACAATACCAAGACGCAATGGAGAGTGCCCTCGGGTGCTCGGGGATCAGGAATACCGACGACGAGGGGTCTGAGGCGCACATAGCGGGGTTAGGACTCCTCACCCATTCCCCCACCTATACTATAGTTTGGAGCCTACGATGAATCCCTGGTAATGCACGCAACTACACAACAGGGAAGAACCGGAGCGAGTCCCCCCTTGAAAAGATACAATGCGCCCCAAGGGTGGGCCCCCGCCCCAAACAAATATACTGTTCCTGGCCAACGTCGGCAGAGGGGGCAACAGGGCTCGAGAGCCAAGAGACATTGGAACCCTCGCTGGGAGCCATAATGGCGGCTATCCATGAACTGGGAACAACCCTTGAGTCCAAAATAGACAGTCACTATAGAAGTGAATGTCCTGAGGGCATGAATAAAACATCTGAAAAGTTTACAGTGGCAGACACAAAGATTGGCGACCTACAATCTGTCACTCGTAAACTTGAAGACTGAGTCCAAAGTCTCACTCACCAACAGAAACTGATGGCTGCTAAATTGGAAGAGCAGGAGGGGAGAGCCCGCAGGAATAACATAAGGGTGGTGGGGTCCCTGAGGGTACAGAGGGACCCTCGGTGAATCTCTTCATGGAGGACCTCATCATCAACCACCTCAAACCCAAGCGTCTCTCAAAACTCTTCACAATCGAAAGGGCACACAGGGCACCAATACAGGCACCAAAGCAGGGGCCACCCAAAACTATTATTGCCAGACTACTCAACTATCACGACCGTGACACCATCTTGAAGCCATATGCATGCAAGCGGACGTATCATATGAGAACACAACAATCCGCTTCTTCCCAGACTTTACCCTCATGGTACAATGCCAAAGAAGCACCTTTGATGATAAAGAGAGCACTGCGAGCCAAAAACCTCAAATACATGATGTTATTCCCGGCTAAACTAAGAGTATTGGAGAAGGGTAAACCATAGTATTTCACAGAACCGGAGAAGGTATGGAACTGGCTGGAAGGTGGAAAAGTACCCAAACAGCAGCAACAACAGGAACAGGATTAGACACGATGCGGAGAGAGGAGCGACAGCTCCACCAGGAGGCTTCCTAACACCAGCACAAATGGGAGACCCCTTTCGGAGGTTCGTTCACAGAGTCCTACTGAGTGAGGGGGTGGGATGGGAGGGGCAACAACCTCCACTTAAGCGTGAGGGCATTCCAATTGAGGGATGCAGCATGCTGAGCCAGTGATAGGCCTCAAACAAACTGTGATGTGCACTGAACTGAGGACTTCATAGCCAGGCAAAGATACATAAGTGCCAAGACCAGATACTAATATGTATGCAGACACAATTTAATTCGGAAGCTATGGGAGTTGTGGGTGTCCACCTTTGGGTTGGAGTCAATGGTGCTAGCTCACCCCAGTGTATTGTAATGGTTAGAAAAGGGCAACAGGCATCTGCAAATTGGGGAACTGGGTAGTTATAGACCTTTGGTGCAGGGTGGGGGGAGGTATTAGGGGAAGGTGCTTAAGTATTAGTAAATTGGGATTGTTTAATGGTTTTGCTGTTTCTGCTGTACATACACTACTACGTAGGCTTCGCAGTACTCTAGTCTGGATGGTGAGGAGGGGGGAAGGCGGTGGGGGGGCGGAGGGTAGCAAGTCATTAGATTACACTATGACAAAACAATCCACAAAGGCTCTGAGGGTACGGACGTGGAATGTCAATGGCCTTGGGGACAAAGTCAAACGTACCATTGTTCTACAATATGTGCGTAGACACTCCCCTGATCTGGTTTTCTTACAGGAGACACACCTCAAGGGCAACCGCTATCTGGCGCTCAATAGATTCGGCTACACTCTGGCGGCCCATGCAGGATTTACCTCAGGGTCTAGAGGGGTGGCGATTCTGATAAAAAATACGGTGGTCTTCCTGCCAGGCTACACTTGGTAGGACCCATTGGGTAGATAAGTGGCAATAGGCGGAATGTGGGAGGGACAGGCCCTAATCTGTGTTCTACATATTTACCCCCCGAAACTGCATGCCAACAGCCTCCCGGCATTAAGTAAAATACAGCTCGACATGCCCGAGGCATCCTAATACTGGGTGGAGACATGAATGCAACAATGTCCCCGGAGATTGATAGGACAATGGCCTCACACCAAGCCGTGGTCTGTGAACCTCTGAGAGGGTATGCAGAGGCATTGGGACTTTACAGATCTATGGAGGGCACACAATCCATCTGCCAGCTTCTATACACATGGCAGCGGGTCCAGATTGGACTATCTATTCACACAGCACATGTATGAGGGTTGCTTCCACGATGCACAACACAAAGCAAGGGTCATATCAGACCACTCCCCAGAGAAATTACCAACTTGGAGTTACAAGTGGGGGAAAAAGACATATTGGATATCGAGTTTGAACTGTGGTGACTGCTTTTGATGAAATTCATTGATTGAATAAACAAATTTGGATCCATTAAGAAACACAAGACTCCCAAGTGATTCTTTTTTTAATAGATTGATGATAATTAAGGAGTGAACAGCATTATTCTTTGAATTTTGGAAAGACAAATCAAGGATGGACTTTTACACGCTCCTTTTCTTCTAAAATTGGCCTTTCAAGACTTGCAGCCCGGAAAGGCACCATGTCCAAATGGACTGCCATCTAAATTTTATAACTGTGTAACACACACAATAGCTCAACCAACGCTGAATATGTTCCAAGCAGCAAAGGAGGAGGGACGTAACAGGGTCCCAATCAGCCGATGCCACAGCAGTGCTGTCATTGGATGCCCATATGGCGTTTGAGAGCATCGAATGACCATACTTATTCGCGCTACTGTCCAGACTCGGTTTTGGCCCAAAGTTTTCTACCTGGGTACGGTTGCTATATTCTGACCTGTCGGCAAGAGTTCGGATAAATGGATCAGTATCCAGGCCTTTTATGCTATATAGGGGCACAAGACAGGGATGCCCCCTCGCCCCTATCATTTTTGCAATGGCACTTGAGCCGCTTGCAGCGTGGTGCGCAGGATCCCTCTTGTATAGACATTGGGGGAGGCTGGGCGGAATGAATTTCCATATATGCGCACCATATACTACTGTATGCATACAAACCTCGTCAGACATTCCATAGACTTCATATCTTTTGAAGTTTTGGCAGCTACGCGGGCTACCAGATTAATTGGGACAAGTCACTCATTTTTCCCTTAGCTGGAGAAATTTCACCTCTCACATCTGTCTGTACAGCCCTCACACAAAAAGACAAATTTAAGTATTTAGGGATCTGGATAACTAAGTTGGAGAGAGAATTTTTGGACCTGAACCTATATACTCAATTGGAGAAGGTGCAAGGGGACATGTGTCATTGGAGGCGACTCCCAGTTACACTCATGGGTCGAGCTGTATTGTTAAAAATGATGGCTGTTCCGTGACTGGGTCTTTACAACCCACACAGAACCAGCATACCGGGTAGAACGCCATGCTATGGGAAACAGAGGGTACCCGGCTGCATTGTATCGTAAAGATCATGCAAAAACGCTCCCTATACATACACAGACTGTGGCACAAACATGGCGAGTGGCCACAAAACTAGTAGGATGGGAGACCAAACTGACAGAACAAACCCCACTCTGATACTGTGATTAGCTGGATGAAGTGGGGAGGCTCCGGGGCTTTAATAGGTGGGGCCTCACTGGGATAGATCGCTTAGGAGAGGTCTGGCTAAAGAAATAATGGTTAAATTCGAAGATTTGCAAACAGAATTTCAGATGGCCGACGGAGAACGGTTTCAATATCGGCAGCTGAAACATGCCCTGAGATGCCACGTACATGAAGGATAATAGTTACCCGACTGGTCCCGTTAGAAGATAGACTACTCCTTCACCCGTTAACAGACAAGGCTATCTTGTTAACATATGGGTAGATAATGAATAATTTACTGGATCCTTTAGGCCCTCTGAGGGAAGCATGAGAAAATGACTTAGGCCTATTAGAAAATGACGATTGGGCTGAGGCCATACAGAGTCCTAGGGAAAGTGCTATACGTACCCAGTCCGATTAATTCAACTTAGGATCCTACATAGGTCATACACTTCTTGGTTGGTCCAGCACAAAATAGGCCGCTGTGATTGTGGCCGGTGTACCAGGGGCTATAGGAAAATTTGCTCCTTTTTTCATATTCTTTGGGCATGCCCCAAAATTCAAAGATACTGGACTGAAGTGGCCCATATAATGTCTGCAGTAGTGGGTCTGCAAGTCCCAGCAGAAGCAAGGTGGCACCTATTGGCAGGAACTGGGGAAACGACGTGACCTAAACACACCATGGTCTGGCTGATGTTAGCTGCTATGGTGGCAAAGAGGTATATATGAGAAATAACAACCTAGGCAATTTTATTATCTTGTCTATACAATGATACATAGGGGAATCAAAGCATTAACAAATGAGATTCTGCTTTTTATTGTCACAATTTTAATTTTAAAAAAGACACATTGTAAAATACATACATCATTAAAAAAGAATTGTGTCTATATACAATATAGAACAAATCAGATACAATTTTATTAAAACCAAAATCACAAAACTGTCAAAAAATTAAGAAAACAAAAAATGTGGCACAACAGTAAATTTGACGCGCGTTTCGGCGAACCAGCGCCTTCTTCAGGAATAGCCACTTATAACCTAAGAAAAAGTGTATAATGAAATACATTTATTAGACATTTAATACATTTAATATATCATTAAATCACATTAAAATTCTCTATAAAATGTGAGAAGCAGATCCAAACAGATAAGTTGTAACAACATAGCCACAGAGCTCATAGTTAAACAACCAAAAGAGCGTATACTTTCATTCCCCCAGTAATGGACAAGAAAGACTTATGAAAAAGTCAAGTCTATAGAAAAAGGTTTGTTTCAGTGCTCATTTTAGACGTTAACTGTATATAGTTACAGGCCTCGACATTACTATCCGCTAATTGCACGGATTGTAACCTATCTTAAAAGTGGTAGAACAATACATAATACTTACATAAAAGAGACTTTGAACAACGAAGTAAAAATGTATCAAAATCTTTTTCCTATTGATGTGATGTTTAGTTTATCTGTAAGAAAATGACGGATACAATGTTGAAAGATTCAACCCATGGAGAAAACTGTAATTAATAATGAAAGTCTGCCTAATTTTCTTATTACTTACAAAAGGTTCTTGATATGTTTTTTCTTAAATCCTGTTACTCAATTCTGAATTGCTGTTTGCATTCGCGATGTCGAATGTGACAACCCACGGGCCGGGTTAATAATTCCCGTATTCTTTTTTTAATAGAAAAACATGATATCAATCATATTGGTATTTAGATAAGTCATCAGTTAGTAGATATTACTCCAACTAACATTTTTAAATGATTATATATATTCAAACTTATCAAAAAAAATCACATGGTCGACAAAAACGCACTTAGTTATTTACGCCAGGAAAGGATTTAAACTATCTCAAAGAAGAGAGATAAAACGATGGAAATGATAAGCCAAAGACCTCAATTTTAGCGAATTTCCAACATATTAGATCCACAAGATTGAGAAATGGAGGATTAGAAAAGTGCTACCTCGTTGTTAAGTCATGTTATTGCCTGTCGTGAATTTCAAAGTTTCAATGATTAAAGATTTACCTTCCAGTTCCTAGTTAAGGCGAAGACGTGTATATGATTAAGCAGATAAATCACGAAATAAACGCATTATAGTGGAACGTTGTAGAAAAGGGTCTGTTGATAAATTCTAATAAAAAAGGAAATGACATGTGTGATTATATGAACACACATACAAGACATACCAAGGCAATATCCAATTCATTAAAAACAGAAATTCAAGTTCGTGTAGGTATAATTACCTAATGTTGTTCATACCAGACCACACATCAAAATGCCAAGGGCTCTTGGCACTATTTGGGACCTTCCACCTGTAGTAGGGCACCATCCCTGTGGGTCGTGCCAAGCTTGCCCACAAACCACCAAGTCCACAGAGATTGACATAGGAACCAATAGACCATGGAAACAAATCAAATTCACCAACTGTAACAGTGAGAAATTAATCTATCTCATAACCTGCCCATGCGGCTTGAAATACGTAGGGATGACAACTAGGAAAATAAAAATCCGAATTTCCGAACACAAGAGTACCATTCGTTGCAAAAGGCAGGCAACCAAACTTACTAATCACTTTTTGGAAAAACAACATGCCCCCACTGCATTTGTTTGGACTGTCCTTGAACAGCCCTACATCCCTCCCCATGTCACGGACTACTCTATATTTCTTTTACACAAAGAACAGAAATGGGTGTTCAAGCTGGGGACAAACAAGGGAGGTCTAAATGATGATATACCTTGGTCTACTCTGTAACCATCTTTGCCAAGCTCTCCCTTAGAGTTGTTAAAGGTGGATTTTTCAGTTTAGAGCTTTATTGCGAGGGTCTTATAACTGACATAGCAGGTTGCCCCCTATGAAAACTCCTAGATTACACTACATTTCATGAGGAATCTTGCTGTAGTCCTTGGAATTGTTCTTTTACTCAGTCAGCAGTGAACATTTCCTCAGTGTGATCCATGATACATATGAACTATGCTAGCAATCCCCTTTTTCTTTGATAAACCCCTGTCCAACCAGCTACTGATGCAAGCCATCGCCCCTAGAGTCATAGGAGATTATACATGTACATTAGTGTAGAGAACATGGAATACTTGGTAGTTCAAAGGCGTTGAGTTATTATATTTTTCCAGTTGGTAGATCTTAATATAATTTTTTACCATTAGCAATTATAAATCGTGTACATAATGACTAGAATAATTTAATCAATCCCCTTTTCTCCGTTTCTAACGTAGACGATATGAAGTTGTCTCATAAGCAATAGGTAGTTGTCAGAAATACCATGTGTGTTTATACATCTCAGTAAGTCTTTTGTCTGTTTCTTAAATACACGTTAACCTGCTTTTGCACGAGTGCGAGGGAGACGCTAGAAAACATAAAAACAATTTCGCACCATATTGAGGCGGCCACAGAGATCACCTGACTCCCTACGGGCCCAATAAACATCCAGCTTGCAACATCACGGTTTGTGTACAAACTCTATCGATCACAAGACCGTGATGGTAACAACCAACAAACTGCTTTTAAACGCGGCTCACACTCCGCTCAGGCACCTCCCCAACCGGCTCGGAAGACGGCGGAGAGGTACCGACGGAGAGGTGAGACGCTTCTGATGCTTTTCCATCAGCATACTTTCTTACAAGGGTGATCTTTACTATGCATGTCCCCGCTGTTTCACACTGCTCTTTGAGGTCTAGTTAAAAATGACGCGATAACGCACTACGGCGAGAGCTTAAAATTGCCATCTATTACTACCGTGTTCTCTATACCCACATAACGCCATCATGGTTTTAAATGGGAGATTGAGACTTAGAGTGGAGAACAGAAAAGCGGAACAATACGCCTTTCTAGCACAGATGCGATGAGATGCGCAAGTGACTATTAAGGCTGCTGCCTGTTCAAACGACACCTCGCTCTTATTACTTGATAAATGCTGCCACGTTTTCTTTTCATACATCTACATGGCCAATAAATAGAACCTGACAAACCCCCTGTGTGCTTCTCATACACCTTCTAGAAGCAGAAGAATTCTGAATCATACATCTATTGAAGTACTGGTGGTCGCTATTTTCAGTTGACAGGAAGCAATTACATATCTTCCTTTGTTCTTGCTTCCTTTTTATCAATAGAGCGGTGCTTCCCTCGTTCCCAGAGCCGTTGCCAGGCGGGGTGAGGCCCTCAACTTTGACACTAAGGGTAAGACGAAGTACATTCTATTACATGCAGGAACTACATCTAAGTGCCTTCATGCCTGAAAAAATAAGAACCAATGTATTGTTCCACCAAACAATTATGTTTGAGTTTAATGTGTATTAATCACATGTGACTATGTCTATGTGTATGTGGTCATTTCACTGTTGTCTGTCTGTACCTTTTTTCTTCCCACTAGTGACATAGAAAACAACTGCAAGCAAAGACTACACCTAGGAACTCAGGTGATCTTTTTCCGTGTTGCAGTATGTTAATTATGTAGTCACTTTTTATTATTATCATACTTTATCCTTGCAGTAGCACTATTTAATATCTCGGTCCTGATGAAAGCAATGGACTATTTGGTCCGTTAAAATTGCTGAAACATGTCGACCATTTCTTACATCTAGGTAGCTATTTGTCAAGTCTACCTTTGCTGCTCTTTTAATATTGGTGGAGCGAGCAAAAGACAGAATAAACTTTCATTCTTGCTCTCTCACCCAATTTTATTTTCACTAGAACTCACTTTTCTTTCTCACAAGCTCTGCAAATCAGTCACCCTTTTACTTACCAACTGGTACCACTGACATTTAAACCACACTGGTCAATACCAGGTTCTCAGGAGGTCATGAGATCAGACCTTCTTAACTTACAGGTAGTGGTCCAAGCAGATGGTTCACAGGAATCCCAAATGATGAAGGGCGGTTCCGAGTGGTGACTGATGGGTATCCTGATAGGTCTCATAGGGATCACAGGACATTTTTCTATGTCATTTCTGTCAAGTGGGTTGTTGCAGACAGTATCAGTTTAATGTGTTACACATAGATTTCTATTTCAGACCCTTTGAAACTTTTGTGTTTCATATTTCAATGTAGGGAATATGTCTTTGTGTGGTCTTTAAACTCCCTTAGGCCCCCCTTTACTTTATTGTTTTTTATAATTACCTAATGGACATAGACGACAGCCCTTGCCTTCTGGTAAATAAACGACGATAATACACAAAGCTGTAAAAGCAGCCAGACATGGTATTTAGCTGAACGTTAATCCCCCAGCTAAGAGTTACAAAATCCCAAGTAAGTTACCACATCGAAAGCATGTTCCCTTAATAAAAATAATCATGTCGACAGGCATTAAATAAAGTCCATTAAGGCAAAGCCTACCTAGGATAAAGCCTTGCCAAAAGTAACCGAAGGCAAACGGGAAGTCACGATGTCCTACCTCGTGAAGGACCAAATGGCGGATGGATATCAACATGGTGTTGACTCCCAAGTCCTTTTAAATACTCGCAGATAATTGGTTAGCTACACGATAATACGTCATGTGACATAGCACATGGGTTTGTCACATGACCTTACATAGAGATAGAGAACAGACTTGAACGCGAAAAGTAAAACCAACTAATAGGCAAAAATACATATTTCTTCTTAGTTCCGCGGCCTCTTATTAATAACCAAATTTGGCACTAGGAGCAATATGGTAATTACATACTCCCAAAGGTGACTATTTTCCTCGATATGAAGACTCGCAGCCCATAAGACAACTAAATTGGAGAGCATTACATGATGTTATATCTTGACCTTTCATAAAAATAAAAAATTGACTCATTCACGAAACTAAAACAGCTTGGTAGACAAAGTTAACATTTCTTCTTATCAATGCCGCCTCTATTAATAACCGCGATTGACACAATGACCAAAGACTCACAAAAGTGAGTATTTTCTCTGGTATAAATACTCGCAGCCCATTAGAAAACTAAATGGGAGAGCATTTCATAATATTATATCTTATTTGTGGGATCAGCCCCTCAGAGGCAAAACAACTTACATCAATTTATACAAATAAATAACTCTTTCGTCGATCAACAGCCCTATCCAAACACAAGGCCAATAAACAGCGACGATACAGGTATATTCACCCGTATGAAACGCTCGCAGCCCAATAAATAACCACATGGGAGAGCATTTCATAATATAGTGCCCTACCTATAAAAACAGCCACTCATGTGGGTAAAAACCTTTACGTGAAATATATTATATAATTCAAATGAGACCTCAAATGTCTATACCAAAGACATATATGGATGCCATCGAATAAAAGAAACACCAATTTCGGTAACTTACCTAAAGATCAAAAAGTACACTAGGTGCAAGGACTCGATTAACCAAGGCAGAATCACATATGAATAATAGTTAATATTATTCAATAGCACCCTTAATGGTATTTAACAATGGCGTTTTCCCATGGAATTTCGCTGTTCAATCCATTTTTGAAAGTGTCCAAAGAGAATATCCAAAAGACCTCACGTTTCTTTCTTATGCACATTCCTCCCTTATTGTCCGGGGTATTAATTTTTTCTAGTATTCGCCATTTGAAATCGTCTGGTTCATGATTACATTCAATAAAATGTTTCACCATAGGTGACAATAATTTTTTTAGTTCTTATGGCGGAGCGGTGTTCCGTCAGGCGAACTTGAATAGGCCTCGAAGTCTCTCCAACATATCCAAGTGAGCAAGGACACTGGATAAAATAAATGGTGTTGGATGTTTTACAATTCCACATTTGGCTGGTATGAGTGGTATAACCATTGTGGGTAAAACTTTCCCCATCCAAAATCGCATGGCTAGATTTGCAAGAGGAACATTGAACTGTACCTTTAATCGGTTGATTAGTATCAATCGATTTTTGCAAAAAATTCTGCTGCCTTTGTGAATCATTGAAACGGGAATGAACAATCTGGTCTTTAATATTCTTGTTGCGCCGATATGCAAATAAGGGTTTGGCCAATTTTTGATTCTTAGTACAATTGCTATTTAATATGTGCCAATTTGAATTAACAATTTGTTTTACCTTAGCATCCAAAGTAAAGTGTTTAGTAATGCAGACTAATTGTTTATTTTCCTTAGCTGCTTTGGATCTCACAGATGGAGCCACGGAAGCACTGTGCTTCCGTGGCTCCATCTGTGGCTGTTAGACCTAGCATCATTGGCATGAGTCTCTCCTCCATTTTTTCTGTTTGCCTCCTCTGTTTACGATGTTTTTGCTGGTAAATGCTTTGGGCACTGTGCCACTGCTGATCAGTGCCACAGTGCAAGTGCTCCCTATGTGAAATTGCTGTATTGATTGAATTCCATGTTTGGCTTATTTGGTTTACTGTCAGTCCCTAGTAGAGTGCACCAGGAGTGCCAGGGCTTGTAAATACAAATGCTGCTAGTGGGCCTGCAGCACGTGTTGTGCCACCCACAAGAGCGGCCTAGTAAAAGTATGTCTGAAGGTCTACCATTGCTAGACCACGTGCAGTCTGGTACTGGCACGCAGACTGCGCAAGTACACCTACTTGCCAGTCCCTAAAACCTTCCCTTAACTTCATTATAGTCACCCCTATGGTAGGCCCAAGGGCAGGGTGCATTGTAAGCATAAGGTAGGACAAGCCTGACAAGGTTGGCATGTCCTAATAGTGAATGACAGCCATATTCGTTTTTCACTATTGTAAGGTAACCTGCTCTCCATCAGTTAGAATGGTCTGCCAGGATTATTAATGCTATAATCCTAGCGGGCTCGGGGAGCATGGTGCAATGTCGAGTTTGGTATCCCTGAACTCAGGGTTTAATAACGCATCCGTTTGTGTGGATGGTTTTTGGACTCTGTGTTTGAAAATAGCACTTTTAGAAAGTAGCTATTTTCTTGTCTAACTGTCTACCGGTCTCTGCTGGTTCTGGTGTGCGTGTGACAGGAGCTGGGTGGCTCCAGAGGTCTGAATGAGTCAGTGTGGGATGAGTGGGGCATTTGCATTGAGAGTAGGGGAAGAGTAGCTCCTGATAGCCTGCCCTGCCTGATACAATGCTGGCTCCGCCCCCCTGCCGGGCGACTGATGACTCTGTGCCTGCCAGGGACTTTCCTGGCCCACCTCCTGCCGGGCAACTGATGGCCCTGCCCCTGCCAGTGACAATGCTGGCTCCGCTCCTGCTGGGCGGCTGAAGACTCTGCCCTGCACAGTGAATAGGCCAGGTGCTTCGGCCTGGCAACACCCACAACAAACCCAAGATGGGGGGAAATTCCCCTGCATGGACAAAGGGATCAAAGCCAAAAAGGGGTATAAGAGAAGGACCCCTGAACCAAGAATTTAGATCACTTCTGACAAGGACACCTGAACCAAGGACAAGAAGCCTGCTGATCTAAGGACTGCCTACCCCTTCTGCCAGAGTGCTGTTTGTTGGGGGAATCCTGCATTTCTTGTTTATTTTTGCCAAGGAACCAGGAGAGAGGAACTGTGTGTGTACTCTCAATCTTTGCTAAGAAAATCTCCAAGGGCTGGAAGAGTGCCAGTCTCCTGTTGAAGTCACAGGGCTAAAGGACTTCATCTGCTTAAAGTGCTGTTTGCTGGAACTTGTGAATCCAGCACCTCTGAAAGAATCCAGCAATCTCGACGCCGACGGACGCCGCCGAATCCAGCTCGACATCGTGAGTAACGGCTCCAGTGTCCCGCTTCCTCGACGCCGGCCGCCGGGCCCGATCGACGCCAGCAACAACGCCAGTGAGTAGTGAGTTCGGCTCCAGCTCCAAGTGACCTCGTGTCGGCACCACTGCTGATCGCATCGACTTCGAGCCCTCTCGACGCGGTGAGCGCTGCTCACTCTTGCAACATCGACTTAGACGACGCCGTATCCTGCTTCATCTCGTGAGCGCTGCTCCCGCCTGACTTCGGTCGACGCCGCTGCAGATCGCCCCGACTCCGAGGCCCGATCGACGCCGAAGACGCGACGCCGGACATCTCGACGCCGCTGATAATCGAGTGCTTCACTTTTCCAAGGTACTGTGTTGCGGGGATCTGTGCGACTCCGGGCTCGACGTAGCGCTCCTCGCGGTCGACGCCGAACCTTTGGATTAACTTTGCCTCGACGTCGTGTGACTCCCGTGTGGGTTACATTGTTGCCAAGAACTGTGTTTTAGAGAAGAAGAGTTGCTTTTGATACTAAAGACTTTGTGCTAAGAAGAAACCATACTTGAACTATTATTTTTCCTTCCAAGAGTATTTATTAAGATTGTGGTATATTTTTGTCGTTATTTGGTCTTGTGCTAAGCCTTATATAAAAATCCTTATTTTTATAATACTACTGTGTCGTGTCCATTTGTAGTGTATTCACTTTATTACTGTATGTGGTCATAAATGCTTAACGCACTGCCTCTGAGATAAGCCTGTCTGCTTTACCAAGCTACAAAGGGGGTGAGCAGGGTTTTTTTAAGTGTGTGATCCCCTTGCCCTGACTAGAAAAGGGGTGTCCCTATTTGTCAGAAGTGTATACCTCTGCTAACTAGAGACAGCCGCTTCTAACATTGGTGGGTCAGCGGTGAGGATCTGAACTTTGCATTTATGACCCATGTGCAGTGATTAGTGTGCGCTACATAGTGAAAGCAGACCATAGCGCAGCCACAATCTGTTTTGGTTGGATATTCTATTTTTGTTCTCCGCTTTCCTGGAACTTGATTTTTGAAACTGCCAGTTTTGACCATGAGTGATGCCGGAGTCACTGCCCCTGTTGCTGTGGAGGAATTTGATAGGAGTAAGATAAAGGATTACAAATTAAAGGAGCTGAAATCCTTTTGCAAGAAATGTAAAGTCCCTACCAAAGGCATCTCAGCGAAGGAGGAATATCTCAAAGCTTTGGAGGCCTGGTTGGAATCCAGAGATCCCTCTGATGCGGTGGTGGTACCGCCAGGGGAAGGGGAAGAGGAAGTACCAGTGAATGGTCATGTGTCCTCTCCTGGCAGCAGTGTTTCCTCCAAAGGTCTTTCTCCTGAAGAAAGAGAAGAAAGGGCGAAGGAGCGAGCATACAACATGGAAATGGCAAAACTTAAGATAAATGGGCAGTTGGAAATAGAGAATGCAAGAGGCAGGAGAGAAGCTGATATGGAGATCAAAAGGTTAGAGTTTGAAAGAGAAAAGTTAGCTTTTGAGCGTGATACCAGGATGAGGGAGTTGGAGCTCAAAGCTAAAGAGTTAGAATTGAATCCCTCTGGTGGCAGCATCCCATCTGTGCCTGCAGAAAGTAGGTTTTATTTTCCTAAAGATGTGATCAAAGATTTTCAGAAGAATGAAGATATTGGTCAATGGTTTAAAGCATATGAGTTAGCATTGTTGGCCCACCGGGTCCCTGAGAAGGATTGGGGAGCGGAGTTGTGGGGTCGCTTTGTGAATGAGGGAAGAGATACCCTGTTAGACATGCCTGTTGAGGATAGGATGTCTTATGCTCATATGAAAGATGCTTTAATGTTAAGGTATGGCCTAACCCCAGAAAATTACAGACAGGCCTTTAGAGAATGTAAGAAATTGCCTGGTACGACGTGGGTGGAATATGTGTCATATTTTTGCAGAGCCATGGATGGTTGGGTAAAGGGCAGCAAAGTGGAAAGTTATGATGCTCTTTATGATTTGTTTGCTTGGGAGCACTTGTCTAATAACTGTTTTCCAGAGCTGCGCCAGCACCTTATTGATAGCAAGATATCTAACCCTAGAAAACTTGCTGAAGAGGCGGACCGCTGGGTCAGTACCAGGGTCCACAAGGGTCCAGTGGGAGACTCAGCCAAAGGTGGGCAGGGTCCCCAGCAGAAGAGTGGGGGGGACAAGGGCAAACAGAGGGAGTTCCAGAAAGGGCCCCAAAGTAATCCCCAAGGGAACCAAGGGAAGGGTTCCCAGCCTCCCCCAGATAAGAAATCAGAGGCCCCGACAGGTAAACCTGTTCGTAGGGGCCCAATGACCTGCTTCGCTTGTAAGCAGGTGGGACACCGTTTTTATGATCCTCAGTGTCCCTTGAAGAACTCTACTGCACCACCACGTGCAGCTCCCCGTCAGTTGGCGAGTGTAGCCCTGGGAGGGGAGGAGATGGTTGCCCATGGTGGGGAGGGTCCCGCAGAGATGTCCCTGGTCTCTCTAGGAGACATGGAATTGGTCCCTCCACCCCCTCTGCCTAGTAACACTAAGAAATATAGGCAGTGGGTGACCATTAATGGCCATAGAGTGGAAGCTCTCAGAGACACCGGAGCGAGTGTGACAGCTGTCAAGTGTCACTTGGTGTCCAGAGAGCAGGTTGTTCCCCACGCATTCTACCCTGTGATAGCTGCTGACAACTCCCAGAGAGAGTGTGAGGTAGCTCAAGTTTCCTTTGAATGGGGGGGAGTTTCAGGTACTCTTCAAGTTGCTGTAAGGCCCGCCATGCCTGTTGATTGTCTCCTGGGCAATGATTTAGAAGACTCCCCTTGGGCTAAGGTGGAGAGGGAGACACATTTGAAAATGTTGGGTGTGCCAGAGTGGGTGTGTGCAACCACTCGATCCATGACAGCAAGTAAGGGTGTTGATGGGGTTCTGGAGCCTGAAAGTATGGCCCAGGACCCAGCTGTGAAGAGAAGAGGCAGGGGGCGCGGGAAACCGTCCCCCGTAGTTCCCGTGGTCCAGGAAGAGGCAGGCCTTGAGGGGCATGCCCTGGAACCCACAGGTGAACAAGTTGCTGAACTGGGAGAACTGCCCGAGCTGACCCATTGGCAGCAGGATGGTGGTCCCTCCAGGGAGGAATTCTGTGCAGAACAGAAAGTGTGCCCTTCTCTTGTGGGTATGAGGCAGCAGGCCTCAGCCTAAACCTCAGGTGATCAGTCAGGGTCACATTTTGTTTACTGGGAGAACGACCTCCTGTATAGCGAGCCTAAGGCTGCTGAGCCTGGGTCAGCCCGTGTGCTGGTGGTACCCCAGCGCTTCAGAGCCTTCCTACTGGGTTTGGCTCATGACGTTCCTTTAGCTGGACATCTGGGGCAGGACAAGACCTATGACAGGCTTGTCACCCATTTTTATTGGCCTCAAATGAGAAGGGATACAGATATCCATTGCAAGACCTGTCAAACTTGCCAGGCAAGTGGGAAAAGCGGGCGGAAGCAGAAGGCTCCCCTCCAACCTTTTCCCATGGTCAGTACCCCCTTTGACCGGGTGGGGATTGACATTGTTGGGCCCCTGGACCCCAAGACAGCCCTGGGCAACAGGTTCATCCTGGTCTTGGTGGACCATGCCACACGGTACCCGGAAGCCATCCCTCTCAGAACAGTGACGGCCCCCGTGGTGAGACGGGCACTGATGGGTGTTTTCTCCCGAATGGGGTTCCCCAGAGAGGTGGTGTCAGACCGGGGCACCAACTTCATTTCCAACTATATGAAGTCTTTGTGGAAGGAGTGTGGGGTAACTTACAAGTTCACCACTCCTTACCACCCTCAAGGTAATGGGTTGGTTGAAAGATTCAACCGTACCCTTAAAGGCATGATTATGGGTCTTGAAGAACCAATGAGGCGTAAATGGGACGTCCTCTTGCCATGCCTGTTGTTTGCTTACCGTGAGGTGCCACTAAAGTCTCTAGGGTTCAGCCCCTTTGAGCTTTTGTATGGACACCCAGTAAGAGGACCTTTGAGTCTGGTCAAAGAAGGCTGGGAGCAATCTCCCAGGAAACCTTCCCAGGATGTATACAGTTACATGCTGGCCTTTAGGAACCAGACCAGGCGCTTCAGAGTGTGATGTATTCCTATAGGTTCTGTATCGATCCCCCTATTCCTGACCCTGTTCTGGTTAATAATTAACTAGCAGCCATCCCACGGTACAAAAAACCGTTATCTGATTAAGCCACACCACGGCACAGGAACGCGTTATCTGATTAGGTCATAACACTTGCCATCTAATTAGGCAAGCACTATTCCTCCAGCCCCTGATAAGGCATACGGAGTTCTCAAAACAAATCAAACCTATGACAACCTAGGAAAATCCCTGCGGCCATTGTTTTGATTTCACCGAGAACTTCAGCAAAAGAATGTGCGAACGAGCCCGTTCATATGACATCCTTATTGACGTATCCATGTCCATCCTTACGTCAATCTCGGCACCTTACAGGTATAAATATTACCGACATTGCCTTAAGCAAACACACGCGGTGGTGACGAGATCGGAGCAGCGAGACTTGCCGAAGAGGCCAGCACAGAGCGGACCCCACTGGCGCTGCCCCGCCTTCCTGACGCGCTGAGAACGAGACGCTGCTTTTCTCCTGCCGAGAAATCCAGCTCCGGCGCTTCCAAGCAGCCCTCGCAGGCAGCTGGAATATCAAGACCAGAGACGAGAGATACCAGCCCTCAACCATTCTAGATCTCAGGTACAGAACTGAATAACCCCTTGCAGAGAATTCTTGAGTCAGTCACTTGGCAAAACAAACTTAACTTAAACTGCTACTTATCTACTCCCGCCCACGTATTAGGCTTAGGTCAGGTACACTGGGGTAGGCGTGGTTAGAAGCACCAGTTGAGTACGATTAGTCAAATGTATATATGTATGTATCTATTTTATCAGTTTTAAATATCATATGGCTTAGAAACCATATCAATGCTTCTGCAGTATTATTTTATACTTCTGCTTTTATTGTATGCACTTTACTTAACCATAAGTATCGCAATAATATCGATTCATTTCTCTTGTACGAGAAAAGAGACTGAGCAATAAATAACATCTTTTATTGAACACGCCCATCTCTTCCTTTTCTCTACAATCTGGTGAAACTAAGAATGCACTGAACTGACTGAGTAAAATAAGTTGTCTTTTGTTTTCACACGACTCTAGAGATACACTCTTGATTAGGGGAGAGCAAAGTTGTCATGTTCTATGGTTGTCAGAAACTAAATCCCTTCTTGTCTATCCAGGGAGGTTAAACTCCTCCTTGCCTATTCGAGAAAGTTTCTAGTGAACTCTGAGCTAGCTGGCAAAACCAAAAACTTTAAGTCTAATATCGTCAGTAGAAGACCTAGTTAACCTCTGTCCTAGGTCTATACTATTGAAGGTATTATTCCAATGCGCAGAGCCTATTGGGATAATAGGAACTACACTACATGGCGCCCAAACGTTTGAATAGGCGATAAAACTAACGCAAGACATTAGAGTAACTCAGTCGTGCTTTTTCACACAGAACCCCTTTTTTCCCATAATACTCCAAAGACGTCTGGAGTGGGTGAAAGGTCATATCCGCCAAACCTCGCAGGAGGAGACTCCTATGTATGGTTCTTGGTTTAGTCAACGTTGAAGGATACACTGTTCCAAAATATTGTGCATCTAATCTTTGTTTCCATAGAAACCTGATCTGCAAACAAACAGAATAACCTTCCTGTCGGTAAAATGATAGACAGTGATGAAGAAAGGGAGACAGCTAGAATAGCAGCTGAACTCCTAGTAGCAGACAATACTCTGCTGGAAAATGACCCAAATGCAATACTCATCCCGGTCAACATAAGGAAATCTATAACCTTAAAACTTATAGAAAATGGACTGACACCAAGAGGTGGTACAGTCATATTCGTAATTGAGGCACACGAATATCGGCAGACAGAGGTATTCTATTCATGGATAAACTTTCCAGCAGCAAACGCTGTAACAAAAGAGTTCCACTATTATAAAATAGAGGAACCACCGGATATCTACACTCCTTTCGAGGAGGTGGAAATACCACTCAAATTCCAAGAGCACCTGCTCTTGTTTCATGGCGCCCTAAAACATAATATTCACATCACCAGGCTCGGTCCACTAGGTAGACCAGGAGCAACGTGGCCGGTCCTAGCCGGATATACACCACATCCAGACATTGAAGAAATGCCTGCAGCAGAACTTTTAATACAGCTAAAACAACTAATCAAAATACATAGACAATTAGTCCAATATGTAATGCGGACTTCAACAGTCCAACCAGCAGTTAAAATTCCACAGCTGAACCCTCATCAGGGTAACACAAATAAAATTACACCACAGAACATACAGTCCTGTCTGGGTAAAGTACCCGCAAAACGGGAACAAATACCCTTCTGGCTAGCACAAAAAAATCACTCAAATAGAGGCGGTGTTTCCAGACACCACCCCGGTAGAAAAACACAGGATTCTGACTATCTGTCTTCTAATGGGAATCGCACCACACGTGGAAGACTGTGACACTTGGGGTACAGTCTTTGCTTCCATATACACAAAAACACATGGTGTACCATCCATGTCAGTAATACCAGATGTGCTAAAACAAATTCAAGATGAATACGGTCCAGAACCCGCTTTAACTCTCGGTATGAAATTACTGAAGGACTTCAAGCAGGTCTCGGCTATATTATTAGCCAACATAAAGGGAGAAGCAGCAAACGTGGCGATCCGCCAAAGGTTAAAAGAGACAGATATAGCAGACCAACCAACTGAAATTGCCAGAATCATAGAGAAATCCTATGAAGAACTAGGAAGAGATAGTCTGGGTGGAATACCGGTAAAACCTCAACTGATTGAAAGTCCTGAAAAGATATTTATTAAAAATAATTTAAACACTCAAAAAAAGAGCTGGGATGGAAACAAACAATCCAATCCTAAAGAAAAAAGATTCCAGTCCAGAGGAAGGTCTCCTCGGCGGAGAGAAAGATCTCCGAACCAAGGACGCAGGTCTCCCCAAAGTGAGCCCTCTGGGAAAAAATACAACCTTAGAAATAGGGATAATATAAAGAAACCTGATAGATATCAAGATATTGATACACGTCCCTCTCAATCTTTTCAGACTTCCTCGCAGAAATCGGAAAGAAGAGGACGATCAGAACACAGGGAAGAGCACGTCAAGTCCAAAGACAAGGAACCTGCTCATCCAAATAAAAAGTTACAATTTCCGAAAAAGAAGGTAGCCAGTATTAAAGTAATCAAAGATGCCGAGAATACTGAGAACACAGCTGAAAAACGGAGAATGGGCTCAGACAATGCTAGACAGCGCAGCAGAAGTGAGCATAGCTCGCAAAGTCCTTATGAATCATCTGGAGACAGTGGACACGAATGAATACATTCAGGTGGAAACTGCAGACACCAGAGTTAGCAAACCTCATAAAATATATGAAATTACATTGCGTATAGAGGGGGATAAGACTAGAAAAATAAGGGGACTATTTTGGGATAATCTGTCCAAGGGCTATGACATCCTTCTAGCTGAACGAGACTGGCCACCAGAGTTTGTCAGGGAGTGTCATCATGGCGAAGAAATAATTATGCCTGCCTTCTCAAATCACATTCCAATTCATAAAAAATATACACTTGCTAGAAAGTGGGCAGTAGCTCAAGCTCCTGCTTTATATAAAAATCATGTAGGATGGGATGAGGACTCTCCTCCCCACAAAATCCAGTTAAAATCACAACCTACTGCACAGAGGCAGTACCCAATTAAGCAAGAAGCTAAAAAACAGGTAAAAGAGATCCTAGATCAACTTGAATACCAGGGGGTGATTGAAACTTGCACCTCACAAATGAACAATCCTTTGTTTCCTGTCTCCAAACCAGACAACTCATATCGTCTAGTTTTGGATTACAGACACCTTAACTCATGTTGCAAAACCTTTGCAGTGCAAAACTCGCATAGTGCTGCACTAATGAATAACATAGTGCGCAAAAAATACAAAACAACATTAGACATCTCTAATGGGTTCTTTTGTCAAAATATAGCACCAGAGAGCAGATATTTGACTGCGTTCTCGGTAAATGGCTCGTAAAAAAGCTTCTGCCATTTACCCCAGGGGCACAAGAACAGCCCAGGATTATTCTCAAAGAGAGTAACAGAATTACTACAAACATACGATGACGAGGCATTATCATATGTCGACGACATTTACCTAACAGATGATGACTTGGATACTCACTTGAAGAGAGTGAACACCATAATACTTGGGTTCGCAGCAGAGGGTTACAAATTCAACTTTAAAAAATCAAGAATTGCCCATCTAACAGTCCTGTTTTTAGGATATGAATTATCAAGTGAAGGCAAAAGCCTGGCTGACAATTTCCTAGAGAAATGTGCGGTACTCCAAGCTCCTAGAACACTAAAAAACTTACAATCAATTCTAGGCTTCCTAAATTTCGGAAGAACATACATTGCAAATTACGCAGAAAGGATCAAACCCCTTTATGATCTAATAAAACCAGATTTTAAAAGAACCAATTGGACTCAAAAACACACAGAAATTTTGAGATCTTTACAAACAGACATGTTAATTAAAACAAAATTAGAAACACGTGACAACACACGCAATCTTGTGATTCGGGTCATCCCAGGAAGATGCGGATTCACATACCTGACCTCTAATGAGGGAGAAAAGGTACCAATTGCATACAAATCACACTTGTACACAAAGGCTGAAATGAAATTTAGTCCAATGGAAAAAATTCTGACCGCGGTACAGACTGCTGTAGCAAAGGAGCGGGCCCTAGCACAAGGTAAACGAATAATCATCGTGACACCGATACCAGCCCTGGAGGCGGTAACAAAGGCAAGCATTCCGAATGCTAAAGCACTCCATCCAAGGTGGATACAGTGGGCTAATTCTCTTGCTGCAACAGACGTGGTATACGAATTTGATCCCAACTTAAAAACACAAGAATTTCTCCAATACGAATTTGAATGTCCTCCGCCAATCGAAATTCTGCCTCTAGAACATTACGGCTGTATAATATATACAGACGGATCAGCACAACCCGCAGTGGGGGGTAAACAAGCTTACAGTGCTGCGTGCGGGATTGTTAAAGGTCGCTGGCACGAAGGGAAATTTAAAGCAGCGGTCACTAAAACACAATCTCTAGGAGATTGTACAGCTCAGCGAGCTGAACTACTGGCATTCAAGATGGCGCTTGAAAATACCGATCGAGAATTCCCCACACTCATAGTGTGCGATTCGTATTATTGCGTTCAGTCTTACAATGAATACTTGCAGATCTGGCTTCAGAATGGTTTTAAGGATGCAAAAGGAGGCACAATAAAGCAAAAAGTGCTTTGGGAACAAGTAGTTCTATTACAGAAAGAACTACCAAAAACTCACGTGATACACTCACTGAGTCATCAGCGTGATGGCGTTCACGTTGCAGGGAATTCATTGGCTGAGAAAGCCACAACGGCAGCAACTGAATCGGCTTCCGTAGTCAAGAAAAAGCATACAGTAAAACACATTGACGGTGAAACTTTGCTGGCGGTAAAAACGTCATCAAAAGGCGACTGCTCAGCACTACCGATCAATTATCCACTCAATTATACATACATAATCGATGCAAACTCAGTCCCTTTTGCTCGAATCCCTGGAGTGGGGGATAGAGTGATTCCAAACACGGACAGGAGAGGCTTGTTAATAGCAGACGCACATATGGGTGAGGGTCTCAGACACCTCAAACTAAAAGATTCTCAGGAAGAATTACAATCAGTGTACTGGTGGCCAGGTATGAGCCTGCATCATCACATCTTTGTAAAGAACTGCCCAGACTGCAATAGAGATCGCAGTGGCGAGAGAAACGGTATATTAGCATGGCGTTTCACTCCAGAATTGATCAACAATAAAAATTAATGCGTCTAATTAACATATAAAGACTAGTTTCCACTTGTGATGTAGACCCCAGCGATCGGCTGACGCCAGAACTGTTATAAAAGATTTGCGAGTCTATAATGGCATATACGCTAGAAGCATGCTACGTTTGGCTGAATGTTTTTTCTTCTTGCCCTAAAGCGTATGAAAAACATGGCCAAATGAGCATAGCATAGCGGGACTCTTCTCACTTCCTACCTGAGGGAACGGGATGGTGTAAAGAAAAAACCAAAGGCATAAAGCAATCTATAACAGCAAAGGTATTAGGTTCGGGAGCTGGGTGGGTCAAACATCTAATAAGTGTCCAACGTAGTCTAAATAACCTGCCAAGAAATTCTCTGAGGGGATTCAGTCCGTACGAATTATTGTTTGGAAGTAGAATGATGGTCTTAGATCTTGACAGTCAGACTTCAGTGGTTAAAGAAAAAAGCTTTGATATCAAAGATCGTTTGGCTATTTTGCAGGACTTAAACGAAACAAGGAAAGACCTGAGCAACATAAAGTTGAAACAACAGCCAACGACCACTGAAGAAAAACCACCTGTCCCAGCAAGAACTGTCTAGATTCCAAAAGTCGGGGATCTAGTCAGAGAAAAGATCGCGGTAAAGAAGGAATTTGGGCCTTCTTACAGAAAAGCAGTTCCTGTCTTGTCTATCAACGGGACAAGATCAGTAGTACTACTGCCCCTTGCTGGTAAAAAGGAGAACAGAGTTGTATCAATCAACCTGATAAAACCACAATCATGTGGCCGATAACGAACAGTAGGCCGAGTGGACTCCCGATAAGTAGTAGAACACCAAGGTTTGCTACAAACACAGAGGTTCAATCTAAGAGGCTACTCACATTTGAAATGCCAACAGAACAACAACAAGGACTATGCAACAATGCTATGGAACTTAAACCTCTAAAAACCCAAATAAAAACATTTAGCAGAGACACACCAATCTACAATGAAGTAACAAATGACTATGCTGCTGCAACAAAACACAATAATAAAGCAAACAGCAATCCTGAAACAATAGGAACAATAGACAGAACGGCATCGGGTTACTTCATCAACTTCAATGATTCATCTGAAAACCTGAGTGAATCAAAGGAACAAACATCAACAAAAACCTTTAAAGACAAAGCTAAGGAACTTTTTCAACATCTGAAAGAAACCTATCTGATTTCTCCGTGGATTGAATTCTGGGTGGCCTTAGGTGCACTTATCCTCATACTTTTGGCTCATCATGGTACTATGTTTGGGACACTTCATTGAGGGAAAATATGCTAAAATGGACACAGCAAGCCAGAAAATCAACTTGGTCCTCAAACCACACACGTCTTCACACGTCGAGAAAAGAGAACTTTCTTCAGTCAACTTCACAGCCAATCCTATACCCGGTGGGGTAGCATGGGACAATACTGATTATGCAATCTATGGTCCGGTTGAAATCCTGAAGTATCCACATCAAATCAAGATCTCATTGAGTGACTTTGTAAAACCAAGCTCAGTTGCTGATGATTGGGACGTTGAAAGCATTAATAATATGATGTCTGACCTAGTGATGTCTGCTAAATTTACAAAACATGATTATTTGCAGGGTTCGTCTAATTATGATAAAATGTTCTGCTATAATCACTATAGTAATCATTATCTGCATAAATCTGCACAACCTAGAAATATTTTAAATTATAATCAATGGGAACACTGTGCAACCCCTCCAAAAGGTAGTTCAAGAACTTTTTATGACAAATATTCATATTTTTCAGGGTTCAACACAAGTAATGCAGAAACATTTTATTTCAAATTATCAAATAAGACAGGTACAAAGACCATGCTTACAAACACTAAATTGATATATTCAGACTCATTTTTGAGCAAATGAGTACATTTGGTTTTGATTACTGGGACAAAAATGTTGAAGTAAAAAGTGTTTGGGGTACAAAGGAATGGCAAGTACAAGGTATAGAATCATTGTTTAGAGCCTGCATGATCCCAGAACAAATTATATTTTTGAATGACACTGTTCAACAAACTACCTGTCTTGGCCTAGCCAAAATCAAAGACTTAAACAAACCGTCTATTCCAAAGCCATCAATGAACGGTAATATATCTCTAGATGAGGAGATAGACGTAAACCATATATTAAGCCAAAACAGAACACATCCTGATTGGAAACAGTGGTTGATCTGGCCCACAGATACTAATAACTGTCAAGACAGATTCCTGAACAAAATCCAGGGGTTCAAATTGACAAGGCCAGACCCTAGATATTCCCAAAGACAACACCCAGGGATAATTACCACGTACAGTGTGGGCAAGCTCTGCCTTCAATGGCTACAAACATCCACACTGGCAGAAATTAAGCAACACCTGACTTTACTTACTGATGGTGCTGACTTGCGTGATTTCATTATGGGACCGCGCAAACAGCGTCAAAAACGCTTCATAGCAGCCTCTGTATATGCAGCTTATAACGAAGCCTGGAAAATAACTCAAATTGAAACGTCAGAGAGAATATGGGAAATTGACCGTATTAATTTGGAAAAATCACTTTCTGTAGTGGACAATGGGTTAATGACTCTGTCCTCCAGAATATACTCTTTGGACAGCATTGTGTCTTCAGCAATCGACATAATATCGCAAGACTTACTGTTGTTACAACACGGTCAGTCCCAATTGCGTTCTATTGTACAACTTGGCTGGTCGTTACAAAATCTGCGTTCAGGCTATGTGCCTTGGCGTTTAATCAACACAACGTCACTATTCAATATCTTTAACCTTACTGATAAACAAATCAGTATGGCACAGAAGGGTGCTGATTATACAATCCTGAGCATTGAGAAACTCGAGAGATTACCATTGACAATGTCAGAACGACCTGTCAGTGAATGGATAATACATGGAATAATTAATATTCCAATATCTACTTTCAGGTTTCAATACTGCCAAAAATATATACAGGCTGGCATGTACGAAAAATTGGGTAAAGGGTACATTAAGTCAACATGGAACTTGCCCTATTCACATGCTTGTGTCAGTAATAAAGGCCGGAAAGTGTTTCTTAGTGGCAATAATTGTGCCATGTCACTAAGCGGTACACTTCTGTGTAATGGTATTAGTTTACACGGAGCCTGTGAAGGGTCCTCGAATAACCTTTCATGTCACCAGCTAGGCACACCTGCGACACAAATAGAACCATTCTTTAGGAGACTATCGAACGGGAGTTACATTATAATTGTAGACCGCAGATGTTGTAGCTTGGTGCCCGGAATACCTTATCTCATAAGTACGACTGCGAAGGTCATGTGCTGTGAACGAGTATTGTTCCCCAGCGCAATGCCAGACAGGGAGGCAAGGTTATGGCCGAATTTGAAAATTGCTTCCATTCGAGCTGATACTTTAAGCAGAATGAAAACAGTGCTCCTTCAGACGCCGACCAGGCTCACGTCATCAAAAGAAACGTATGATCTCCAAGTTGCAAGGACAACGGCAGAGATTCATTCATTGTTATCAACTAATTCCCCCATACATTTCGCAGAAATCCTGAACGAAATCTTAAATATTTCTGATACCAGTGGAGTCTCAAATGTATTTAAGACAGTGTTTTCGGGGGCTTTAACACCATTTAAAGCCATTCTGGGTATTTTTCCGGACTTTGTCCATTCCATCTTTGGTGGACTTCCTCTCCTTTTGGGACTAGTGGCAGGAATCCTATTTTTGATTCTGTTATTTCGCTATGGCAAACCGTGTCACAGACAAAACACCTGCGACAAGGGAAGAAACAATCCTAGCCATTGGATACCGGGACCGGATATCTAAAATCCTTGGACTGTCCCGGCTTAGAGACCTGAACATGACTTGGTTTCTTTCATTTAGACCAATGTGGCAAAGCTGTGTTTTACCTGTATTAAGGTGCTTGCTATGCGGAGAAGAATGCGTGTTGGACACCTGTCTGACGCTACAATCGGATGCGCCAATGGATGCAGAAACTTTGTTGGGTCCGGTCACGGCTCATGCATTGTGCTGTCCCCAGCGGCTACCAATCCTGATGACGGCATTCGTGGAGACTTCACCACTACGATTGAGGGGTAGTGAGGTTCAAGATGAAAGCAGCATCGATCAGGTACGACCTTCTGTCAGCTATGCTGATTGAAACATCAATGAAGGCAATCATGCTCATGAATGCATGGTAACATCTTTTTCCGAGTTAATGGAACTTTCACAGGAAGCTGTTGACAGCTTTTTCGAGAGTCTAAATGATATGATGTTCTCACCAGAGCAGAAATAATGGCTTTTGAACAAGCTAGCACACGGCGTTCCCAACACCCTGAATTTGGCCTTCAACTTTGATAATAAAGTATTGTGAACAATTTTTCTCCAGTTTACGGACAGCGGAACATAATTTTTTCAGCGGCCCCGAAATATGTTGCAATTTTTCGGGACACTAATCTTCTGCTTAAAGTAGAAACTATTCTTAGAGAACTAAAATTCTATTTTAGGAACTTTAGAGACATTAGCTGCCCTCTGGCATGTTCAAATATATTTTATTTTGTGATGAAATGGTCTCGCATTTTTTTTTCTTCTGTCTTAAGAGCCATTTCATGTGTAATTTTCATATTTTATTAATAATGATGTATGAATATGCGTAATTTATTTAGCATTGTTATACTGCTTGAGTGCATATAATGCATATATATATCTTTTCGTATATTTCATGTTTTCAAAATGCATATGGATGTATTTTGGGGTGGTACGGTATACACGTGCTCTACTAGTATATTTACTATACCTAGATCTTGTAAATATGGACATAGTCTGCGTGGAGTGGGTGTGATGTATTCCTATAGGTTCTGTATCGGTCCCCCTATTCCTGACCCTGTTCTGGTTAATAATTAACTAGCAGCCATCGCACGGTACAAAAAACCGTTATCTGATTAAGCCACACCCCGGCACAGGAACGCGTTATCTGATTAGGTCATAACGCTTGCCATCTAATTAGGCAAGCACTATTCCTCCAGCCCCTGATAAGGCATACGGAGTTCTCAAAACAAATCAAACCTATGACAACCTGGGAAAATCCCTGCGGCCATTGTTTTGATTTCACCGAGAACTTCAGCAAAAGAATGTGCGAACGAGCCCGTTCATATGACATCCTTATTGACGTATCCATGTCCATCCTTCGTCAATCTCGGCACCTTACAGGTATAAATATTACCGACATTGCCTTAAGCAAACACACGCGGTGGTGACGAGATCGGAGCAGCGAGACTTGCCGAAGAGGCCAGCACAGAGCGGACCCCACTGGCGCTGCCCCGCCTTCCTGACGCGCTGAGAACGAGACGCTGCTTTTCTCCTGCCGAGAAATCCAGCTCAGGCGCTTCCAAGCAGCCCTCGCAGGCAGCTGGAATATCAAGACCAGAGACGAGAGATACCAGCCCTCAACCATTCTAGATCTCAGGTACAGAACTGAATAACCCCTTGCAGAGAATTCTTGAGTCAGTCACTTGGCAAAACAAACTTAACTTAAACTGCTACTTATCTACTCCCGCCCACGTATTAGGCTTAGGTCAGGTACACTGGGGTAGGCGTGGTTAGAAGCACCAGTTGAGTACGATTAGTCAAATGTATATATGTATGTATCTATTTTATCAGTTTTAAATATCATATGGGGTGGGAGGAGCTTGGCGGGCATCCGTGATGGCCGCGTGAGCACAGCGCTCTCCGGACCCCCGCCACTCCCGGCATGATATCCTGAACATATCCTGATTCTTCACGAGGATTTATGTAGAGGACGCTGGGCTGATCTTCCTGTGATTTTTGGAATTTGATTTGGACCCGGGGCGCCGAAGATACGGCGATTTGAACTTTCGGGGTCCGCCCTTGGGGTGCGCCCGGGACTGGGTGAGGCTCTCTGGCCGTCTCGGAGTTGAACAACAACGGCAGGGGGATTGGACTTGTGGGTCCCCCTCTTAAGTTTCGGTTTCGATTCTGCCTCAGACTGAGACATCTGGCAGGGGAGTCTGGCCTGGGCTGGGTCCGGCACACGGTACGGCTGTCGGGCCTTTGGCTGGCTTATTCTCCTTTCAAGCTGGTCCTCTCCTAGTGGTACCCTTGCAGCGGCCTTTTGGTCCCGACGCCCTACTTTCCTGTGGCCATTTCCATCGGGTCGAGTGAGCCTCCTGGTGGCGCGGTTTCCGACATGGCGGGCAGAGGGGACCGAGAGACACGAAAGACCAAGACGCCCCTGCGTGGGGGCCCGGTCCAGTCTAACGTTATGGACCGTTACACCCATGCGAAGGGGTCCCCCGGAGCCGCCCTGCCTGGCCCAAGTGCGGTTGATCACATCGTGGACGCATCAACGGAACCGACCTTGCAGGACATCATGGGCGCCATTTCTGGCATAAAGGAAACGATAGGTCAACAATATGAAGCTTTGGCCCACAAAATCGACACCGTGGCCATTGATGTGAACTTGATTCGGGCCGACCTATCTAAAACCAATGGGAAGGTGAAGTCATTGGATCTCAAGTCATCCAGCCTCACGGAAGACGTCTCGGAGATACAGACAGAGATTGGCAATCTCCGTAGGGTGAACGATTTCATGACCCGGCGCTTGGAGGACTTTGAGAACAGGGCACGTCGCTGTAATGTGCATGTGGTTGGCGTTCCGGAGAATCCAGAACCGCACTCTGTTGATCTCCTGGTTGAGGACCTGATCCAGAACTACCTCTCTCCGTCTGGGCTGAGTAAGTTCTTCGCAGTGGAGCGTGCCCATCGTGTTCCGGGAGGCCAGGGTAAGCCTGGCGCCCCGCCGAGGCCTATTGTTGCGAAACTCTTCCACTATAGGGATCGGGACGCTATCCTGCAGGCATCACGTGTGAAGGGCCCGGTGGCCTTTGAGAATGCCACGGTGAACTTTTATCCGGACTTTTCTCAACTGGTGCAGAAACAGCGTATGGGCTTCCGTGGAGTCAAGAAGCGTCTCCGGGACATGGGACTGCGCTACGCTATGCTTTTTCCGACCAGGCTGCGAGTTGAGTACAATGAACGAACCTTTTTCTTTGATCGGCCTGATTCTGTGAATGACTGGCTGGACTCCCTGCCGGACCGACCTCCTGCGGCTGAGTCCGCCGCGCACCCGGGTGGTGCTGAGGGTGGTGTAGAGAGCTGAACTGTTTGTTTATGCCCGGGTCCTCGTGTAAAGTAACTTCTTCTGGGATTCTATGCCTAAGTGCCTCTGCTGTCTGAGTGATTTCTTTGTTATTTTTCTTGTTGGGGTGGCGGGTGGGTCAGAGCCTTTCCTCCTCCGGGGTCTTTTTGTAGAATGGGGGTTCTTGGGCGACAGGCACACTGCATGTTGGGGTGGCTTTTTAGCTTCTTGCAGGGGTGCAGGGTGGGGGGTGTTTCCTTGATTGTTGGGGGGTGGGTGGATGGGAAGTTTGATGTTTGTGTGTTGTGTTCTCAAGGCGATTCTATCTTGCTAATGATGTTTTTGATGTCATGCTCATTGGAGGTGGGTTGCAGCGTTACTATATGGGATGGGGGGTAGCGGGTTGAGGTTTATTTCGTGGAATGTTAATGGTCTGGGGGATCGTATTAAGCGGGGTGTGGTGTTGCGATGTATACGACGTTTGTCTCCAGATATTGTTTTTCTGCAGGAGACTCACTTGGTAGGCAATACATGTCGTGCAATGAATAGGTGGGGCTATCGCCTCGCCGCACATTCGGGGTTTACCACGGGTTCCAGGGGGGTGGGTATCCTTGTTCGGGCTTCCCTCCCCCTAGCTATTGATGATGTGATCCTTGATGATCGGGGGCGGTACGCCGTCCTCGTGGGTCGCTATGAGGGTCGAACCCTTTCCTTGTTTGCCGTTTATGTGCCCCCCGGTCTACAGACCTCTACCTTTTCCGATTTGGGCCGTGTATTGTTGAACCTCCCTGATAGTACTCTCTTCATAGCAGGTGACTTTAATTCTGTGCTCTCCGGTCTACATGATCGTCACCCCCCTAGGGACACCCCTTTGTCCCAACAGTGGCTGGGTGGGTTTCTGGATACGTTCGGCTTGGTGGATTGCTGGAGACTTATGCATCCTACTCAGCTTCAATACACTTTCCACTCTGGGGCCCATGGGAGTCTGTCTAGACTGGATTCTTTCCTGATGCCTGCGGCGCAGTCGCCAGCAGTTCGTGAGATTAGGCACCTTCCCCGGGGCATCTCTGATCATTCCCCGCTCTGGCTTTGTTTTGAGGTGGGGGTGGAGGCGGCGGGCCGGGTGGCTCCTATCAACCCATGGTACCTCACCTCCCCCGAGACCCGCAATCTCTTGATTAAGTCTTTGGACAATTATTTTTTGGACAACGAGGGTTCCGTCTCCTCTGCTGTATCCCTGTGGGAGGCCTTTAAGACAGTGATTCGCGGGCAGGCCCTTGCCCTTATTGCCGAATCCAAGAAGGCGAGGAATCGGGAGGTGGTAGACCTTGAGAGGGAGATTGCTGAGATAGAGGCTGACCTAGAATCGAACGTTACATCTGATAAACTCCACGCCCTGGGTCTGAAGCAATTTGCTTATAAGTCTTTGGTCACAGATGCGGCTAAACTGATGTTTCGGGAGCAACAGGGTCGTTTGTATGATGTGGGGGACAAAGCGGGTAAATTACTGGCATGGTTGGATAAGACGGAGAGGGCGAATCGTGTGGTGCCTGTGATTCAGACTTCGAGTGGCGTGGGAGTGACAGACCCGGTTGAAATAGTTGAATGTTTTGCGGATTATTTTCGTGCGGTTTATACCCCTGTGTCTGAACGGGATGTTGATGACTCTCGCCTTTTGTTGCGTGATATAGCTCTGCCCAGTGTTTCCGATTTAGACCGAGTCTCTTTGGAGTCCCCTTTTACTACGGACGAGATAGCGACGGCCATTCGCTCACTCCGTTCGGGCAAGGCTTTGGGCCCGAATGGATTGCCAATTGAATTGTACAAGCTACGTCCTGACAGGGTGTTACAGAAAGGGGGGTTAGACCCATATAGTCACGGGGACCTGGGTGTTCAGTGGTACATATATAGGGGGTCCCCGTAAGAGAGGAAGGTGTATTGTAAACAACATACACTGTATTTATACAAACAAATACAAAAACCTTTATGCGATTGGTAATCTTATTTATTAACCAATGCTCAGTGATTGCCAGAAGACAAAAATAAATCACATTAATTCATAAATGGTCAAAGCCCCAAGGGGAGAAGGGGAAAGGTAGAAGTGCTCAGTGAAGTGTGAGTTTTAGAGAATAGTGACACAGTTTCGAAGAAAAAACCACTGTAATACCAGTTAATAAACATAGGTCAGAACAGATATAAAACACAAGCCAAAATAAAGGCAAAATACAAAATTATTCATGAAAATGAAATTCGACGGTCACGTCTATTAAATAGATGAATCTTGGGTGTGCCGGAATTTCAAACAAGGGAACACGTCGACGTTTCGACCCCTACAATTAGGCCAAATGAAGTCCTTTCACGGGGTCTTCATCAGGACGTCGCAAAAGAGGAAGGGGTGGTGGGGCAGTTTTATCTAAAAAGATTTTAGGAAAATAAGTTTTAGTTTGTGTTCATTTAAATGACATAGGACAGAAGAATATTTTTACAAAATCAATTACCATGGGGTACGGCCCAGCCGGGCTCTGTACATCGGAAGACGTGCCACGCGGTTCGTCGCGGTCAGTTCGAATGGAGTGGATATCTCAAAATAAGGAGGAGACAAGATAATCAATCAGGGTTGACAACCTATTACATACTCTAACTGTTGGAATTGCTGTGCCCAAATTCTGGGCTTCAGTGCCAATAAGATCACAACGTGATCAATCGTGGCGGTATATCCCACCCTTAACAACCCAACATGAATTTATCGAGGTACCTCTATGCCAATAATGTGCCAAGCGTCTGTGATCCAGGAACTTTAAACAACCGCTTGGGGTCAGAGGTACACAACAGCGGCAAAACCAGAGATCAATCTCAGGCTTGATGTTAACTCTCCTATGATAAAGACATGGAGGGGAATTATTAAGGAAAATTATTATCAGTTGATAAAGGGTAAGTCGTACTCCCAAACGGAAGTGCACGCTTCAAAATATCAGACACTTACATAAAGCGGGACAAGGCCCGCATCTATTTGAAAATGAATTTAAAAGCCTCTGCAGCTGGTTAGCGCGGCAGGTATACGCATCAACGCCCCCAGTCTGGAATGATATTTTTATCTGTTTTCAAAAAGGAGAAAGCAGGGCAAAGATCAATGATTTATGATTTATCCCAGGAACACGCTTTTCACAAACCGTCCACTTTAGCAGTTACTCACACAGATAGCCAGTTGGCACGTCGTGTAACCACCAGTCTACACTTGGAAAACGCCGTGACCGCAGAACGGAGGGTTCGCTCAGGGACCAGCAAAGTTTTGTCAGGAAGTCGTTTACTAACTCTTGCGATTTTAACGAGCTGGAGAATACAAAGGGAAAGTCAAAGAGGTGTACTGAATGCGCGGTCTGCTGAAAAAGAAACCGGCATTGCAAGTTACTCACGGAAACAAGATCAACACGGGCAGCCAACGTCTGCTCTGGTTCTCACGGAACACTCCGCGGCAGCAACACGGAGTTTGGGGGCGGAGCCAGAATATGTCTCGGGTAGGTAGACAGGGAAAAGTGTTACATCTAGAAGACAGACTCACAAGGCCAGGCTTCACATTATGCCGTGCCTCATTTAAGTTTGCTAAAGAACGGATTTCTGAACGTGAGAATTCTAAAAATTACATTTAAAGTAGATGGTGCAACTCTAACACAGTAGGTTGAAACCACATTACATACAGTTATATCGTAATAATGTCAATATGAATCTGAATATCAATATGCATTACAGATAAGCACCCCATAGAAAATGTAAATTTTTCATTGTGCAGTTATCATAGGTGTTTCTCTCAAAACAAAATATTTATAACTCAGAAGGTGCAACTCTCACACAGGAGGTTGAAACCTGTCTAAAAATATCACAGATAGCTATTTCACAATGACATTTACTGAAATAAAGCTTGCGTGTTGAACTCATTCTTTGTCACACAATTAATTTCAGCCCAGTGCTGCCAATTGGGCAAAGCTACTGTCCTGTTCATTTAAACCGTTCTTAATGGAGTCCAGAAGGGACATCCATTTTGATTCTCGTGTGTTCAGTGCCAGGGGGAGATTACCACCCCTTCTGCCCAGAGAGACCTTTTCTATGATGAACCATCGGAGGTCTGACACAAGGTGTCCTGCTTGTTGCCAATGGTCTACCAGAGGCGCCCCTGCTACTTTGTAAGAACGGTTTAAATGAACAGGACAGTAGCTTTGCCCAATTGGCAGCACTGGGCTGAAATTAATTGTGAAATAGCTATCTGTGATATTTTTAGACAGGTTTCAACCTCCTGTGTGAGAGTTGCACCTTCTGAGTTATAAATATTTTGTTTTGAGAGAAACACCTATGATAACTGCACAATGAAAAATTTACATTTTCTATGGGGTGCTTATCTGTAATGCATATTGATATTCAGATTCATATTGACATTATTACGATATAACTGTATGTAATGTGGTTTCAACCTACTGTGTTAGAGTTGCACCATCTACTTTAAATGTAATTTTTAGAATTCTCACGTTCAGAAATCCGTTCTTTAGCAAACTTAAATGAGGCACGGCATAATGTGAAGCCTGGCCTTGTGAGTCTGTCTTCTAGATGTAACACTTTTCCCTGTCTACCTACCCGAGACATATTCTGGCTCCGCCCCCAAACTCCGTGTTGCTGCCGCGGAGTGTTCCGTGAGAACCAGAGCAGACGTTGGCTGCCCGTGTTGATCTTGTTTCCGTGAGTAACTTGCAATGCCGGTTTCTTTTTCAGCAGACCGCGCATTCAGTACACCTCTTTGACTTTCCCTTTGTATTCTCCAGCTCGTTAAAATCGCAAGAGTTAGTAAACGACTTCCTGACAAAACTTTGCTGGTCCCTGAGCGAACCCTCCGTTCTGCGGTCACGGCGTTTTCCAAGTGTAGACTGGTGGTTACACGACGTGCCAACTGGCTATCTGTGTGAGTAACTGCTAAAGTGGACGGTTTGTGAAAAGCGTGTTCCTGGGATAAATCATAAATCATTGATCTTTGCCCTGCTTTCTCCTTTTTGAAAACAGATAAAAATATCATTCCAGACTGGGGGCGTTGATGCGTATACCTGCCGCGCTAACCAGCTGCAGAGGCTTTTAAATTCATTTTCAAATAGATGCGGGCCTTGTCCCGCTTTATGTAAGTGTCTGATATTTTGAAGCGTGCACTTCCGTTTGGGAGTACGACTTACCCTTTATGAACTGATAATAATTTTCCTTAATAATTCCCCTCCATGTCTTTATCATAGGAGAGTTAACATCAAGCCTGAGATTGATCTCTGGTTTTGCCGCTGTTGTGTACCTCTGACCCCAAGCGGTTGTTTAAAGTTCCTGGATCACAGACGCTTGGCACATTATTGGCATAGAGGTACCTCGATAAATTCATGTTGGGTTGTTAAGGGTGGGATATACCGCCACGATTGATCACGTTGTGATCTTATTGGCACTGAAGCCCAGAATTTGGGCACAGCAATTCCAACAGTTAGAGTATGTAATAGGTTGTCAACCCTGATTGATTATCTTGTCTCCTCCTTATTTTGAGATATCCACTCCATTCGAACTGACCGCGACGAACCGCGTGGCACGTCTTCCGATGTACAGAGCCCGGCTGGGCCGTACCCCATGGTAATTGATTTTGTAAAAATATTCTTCTGTCCTATGTCATTTAAATGAACACAAACTAAAACTTATTTTCCTAAAATCTTTTTAGATAAAACTGCCCCACCACCCCTTCCTCTTTTGCGACGTCCTGATGAAGACCCCGTGAAAGGACTTCATTTGGCCTAATTGTAGGGGTCGAAACGTCGACGTGTTCCCTTGTTTGAAATTCCGGCACACCCAAGATTCATCTATTTAATAGACGTGACCGTCGAATTTCATTTTCATGAATAATTTTGTATTTTGCCTTTATTTTGGCTTGTGTTTTATATCTGTTCTGACCTATGTTTATTAACTGGTATTACAGTGGTTTTTTCTTCGAAACTGTGTCACTATTCTCTAAAACTCACACTTCACTGAGCACTTCTACCTTTCCCCTTCTCCCCTTGGGGCTTTGACCATTTATGAATTAATGTGATTTATTTTTGTCTTCTGGCAATCACTGAGCATTGGTTAATAAATAAGATTACCAATCGCATAAAGGTTTTTGTATTTGTTTGTATAAATACAGTGTATGTTGTTTACAATACACCTTCCTCTCTTACGACGTCCTGACAGGGTGGCGCCCTATCTTCGTGCCATGTTTTTGGAATCCCGCGAACGGGGTATTCTCCCATATGATCAGCGTTTGGCTACGATAGTTGTTATTCCCAAAGAAGGTAAACCTCGGGACCTTTGTTCGTCTTACAGGCCCATTTCCCTTTTGAATGTTGAACCCAAGGTCCTGGCTAAGCTCCTGGCAACCCGCCTCTTGACGGTCATTAGTGGCTTGGTTCATCCGGATCAGTCCGGATTTATCCCACATCGCAACACGGCTCTTAATCTACGCCGTCTCCACGGAGCTGCTGCGAGGGCGGGGCTTCTGACGGAGCCGGCCATTTTGGCTTCGCTGGACGCCTCGATGGCCTTTGACACGGTAGAGTGGCCCTATCTTTGGGCAGCTCTTGAGAAATTCGGTTTTGGGCCTGAGTTTATTGGTTGGGTGAAGTTGTTATACGCCGAACCCTTGGCACAGGTAGTAGTAAACGGTCGAGTTTCTGTCCCCTTCTGTCTTGGTAGGGGGACCCGTCAGGGGTGCCCCCTGTCTCCGTTGCTTTTCGCGCTTGCTCTGGAACCGTTGGCTGCGTGGCTTCGATGGGAACCTTCACTCAAAGGGATCCGTTGGTCACCGGATTTTGAAGACCGCGTCTCGCTTTACGCGGATGACATTCTTCTGTATCTTACTTCCCCGAGTAAATCTTTAAATGTCTTATTCGACGTTCTTACTTCATTTGGTGCTAACTCGGGTCTGGTTATTAATTGGGCTAAGTCCTGTGTATATGTTCTCTCGGGTGTTTTGCCCCCATTACCGGACAGGTTTCCTATCCAGGTTGTCCACTCTGGCTTCAAATATTTGGGGATTTTTATCACGCTGGACTCCTCACTCCGGTTCGAGTGTAACCTCCTTCCCCCGCTTCTTAGACTGCGACTGGATGTGGCCCGTTGGCGTAAGCTACCCCTGTCTCCTCTGGGCAGGGCTGCCCTTTTTAAAATGATGTCTTTGCCGCGATTCCTATACGCGCTTCAAAATTCTTATGACGACATTCCCGCTACCTATTTCCGGGAGATCGAGAGTCTTCAAAGGCAACTGATCTGGGACGGGCGTCCACGTATCGCCCTTGCGAAACTTACTATCCCTTGGTATGACGGGGGCATGGCGCTCCCCGATATCAAGAGATATTATTGGGCTGCCCAGCTGTCTGCCATTAACCACGTAATGTATTCCCCGGGTCGAGATCCGGCCTTTGAGATGGATAGACTCCAGCTGCCGGGAGGGGATTTTAATAGAGCGCTTTATTCCAGATCGGCCGGGCGCCATCTTGTGGGCCCGTCCAGGATCGCAGTCAATGTGTGGCGCGCCGCGAATGTGAGTTTGGGATGGGAGAACCGACTGACAATGGCGACCCCGCTTTATGCTTCTGACCGTTTGGGGTGTCTCTGGTCTACTAAGGGCTTTGACCGCTGGGATATGATTGGGATATGTAAAGTGGGTGACGTCTGTGTGCAGGGTAGAGTGAAGTCTTTCCAGGCCCTTAAGGCAGAATATGACTTGAGTGATAGAGAGTTTTTTCGGTATTTGCAGGTCCGGCATGCCCTGGCCTCAGTTCTGACTCCTGATGTGACCCTGCCCGAGTCCTCTCCCCTTAAGGATCGTATACTGGATGGACACCTGCCCGATAGCACTATCTCCCTTATCTACAAGAAACTTATTAATAATCGCGCTGACTTATTGGTCCGACTTCGGGAGGTTTGGGTCGGTGACGGATTGGACTTGGATGACGAGGATTGGCAGTCGGCACTCTCTTCTCCGAAAGAGGTCGCCATCCCCGCCCGTCTCCGTTTGGTTCAACTTAAGATCCTCCACCGGGTGTATGTAACTGGTCCGCGTCTGGTTGTGATGGGTTTTTCCCCGGATGGTTTATGTAAGCGTGGTTGTGGGATGAGTGCCACATTTCTGCATATTCTTTGGGAGTGCCCGGTGGTAGCAGCCTACTGGATTGATGTGCTTGCGGTGATGACTGTTGTGACTGGTATTACCCTGCGGCCTGAGGCCCGACGATGCCTGTTGAACGTGTGGGAACCCACCGACTATTCTGTGGCCCAGACCAGATGGGCGACCTTGGGATACATGGTCGCGAAGCGGGACATTGCGCAACTTTGGGGCGCATCCAGACCTCCCGAAGTTTCGGTGTGGGAGGATAACATGGACTGGTCCATGTTCCCAGAGAAGACCGTCTATGTGGCTAGGGGCAGACCCAGGGCGTGGACGAAGATTTGGGGTCAGTGGAATGCATATCGTGGAGATATTTGTGCCCCTCCCTTGGTTTACGCTCCAGATGTGACCCTATCTCCCTAGGCTGACGTTCCCGAAAATTTTTCATATGGTTTTAGGATTTTCCTGCCCTCCCCGCTGGCCCCCCCCCCCCTCCCGGCCATGCTGAGTTTCATTGCTTTGCTTTTGTCTTCCTGATTAGTTGCTTTCCCCTCCGCCTCCTGGGCTGACTTGATTACTGTGCATTCGCCTTGTTTAGAGTTTGTTGTTTTTATGATTAATATAAAAATTGTCATGTCCTGTCCTATGCTTCGAGCAATAATTGGTACCTTCCTTGTGCCCGGCCACGGGAATGATCGTTCGCTACTTATGTTGTGCGTTGCTACTAGCGGCCAGCCCGTGTGGTTGTAGGCCCATCTCTGTAACTCTTATTTTATTGCTCAATAAAAGTTTTTAATAAAAAAAAAATATATATATATATATCATATGGCTTAGAAACCATATCAATGCTTCTGCAGTATTATTTTATACTTCTGCTTTTATTGTATGCACTTTACTTAACCATAAGTATCGCAATAATATCGATTCATTTCTCTTGTACGAGAAAAGAGACTGAGCAATAAATAACATCTTTTATTGAACACGCCCGTCTCTTCCTTTTCTCTACAATCTGGTGAAACTAAGAATGCACTGAACTGACTGAGTAAAATAAGTTGTCTTTTGTTTTCACACGACTCTAGAGATACACTCTTGATTAGGGGAGAGCAAAGTTGTCATGTTCTCTGGTTGTCAGAAACTAAATCCCTTCTTGTCTATCCAGGGAGGTTAAACTCCTCCTTGCCTATTCGAGAAAGTTTCTAGTGAACTCTGAGCTAGCTGGCAAAACCAAAAACTTTAAGTCTAATATCGTCAGTAGAAGACCTAGTTAACCTCTGTCCTAGGTCTATACTATTGAAGGTATTATTCCAATGCGCAGAGCCTATTGGGATAATAGGAACTACACTACAAGAGATCTTGCTCAGGCAAATCTGGAGGCCAGCCAGGAGGAGATGAAGCGGTGGTACGACCAGAAGGCCACTCTGGTAGAGCTTCAGCCTGGACAGAAAGTTTGGGTCATGTCCCCTGTGGAACCTTGTGCGCTCAAGGACAGGTGGGCTGGACCATTTGAGGTTGTGGAGAAAAAGAGCGATGTCACCTACATGGTGGACTTGAAGTCTCCCAGGAACCCCTTGCGGGTCCTGCATGTCAACCGTTTAAAGCCCCACTTAGAAAGGTCCGAAGTGGGCATGCTCCTAGCTACAGATGCTGGAATGGAGGAGGAGAGTGAGCCTCTTCCTGACCTCCTGTATGCAAAAGAGCAAGATGGGTCAGTGGATGGTGTTGTCCTCTCTGACACACTGACCCCTGAGCAGCAGCAGGATTGTCGCCAACTGTTGGGACAATTCCCTGATCTGTTCTCCTTGATTCCTGGTGTCACTCAGTGGTGTGTCCATGATGTGGACACCGGGGACAGCACTCCTGTGAAGCACAAGGCTTACAGAGTGACTGACAAGGTCAGAGCATACATCAAGGAGGAGGTCTCCAAAATGTTTGCCTTAGGGGTGGTTGAGTCCTCTAGCAGTCCTTGGGCCAGCCCAGTGGTCTTGATCCCAAAGGCTGCAGCGCCTGGTGCTTCACCGGAACTTCGGTTCTGTGTGGATTACCGAGGACTCAATTCAGTCACCAAGACTGACGCACACCCCATCCCCAGAGCTGATGAGCTCATAGATCGGTTAGGGGCTGCCCGGTACCTTAGTACGTTTGATCTAACGTCTGGGTACTGGCAGATTGCCTTGACTGATGGGGCAAAAGAGAGGTCAGCATTCTCCACACCAGATGGGCACTACCAATTCCGGGTTATGCCCTTTGGGATGAAGAATGCCCCTGCCACCTTCCAGAGGTTGGTCAACCAGGTCTTGGCTGGACTGGAGGATTTCAGTGCCGCCTACCTGGACGACATTGCAGTGTTCAGCGCCAGCTGGGAGGAACACTTGCGCCACCTCCAGGAAGTGTTGTTGGCCCTGCGCAGAGCAGGCCTCACAATCAAAGCCAGTAAGTGCCAGATTGGGCAGGGTTCAGTGGTGTACTTGGGGCACCAAGTAGGGAGTGGCAAGGTGGCCCCCCTGCAACCCAAGATTGATACCATCCTGGCATGTGCACCGCCCAAAACCCAGACTCAGGTGAGAGCCTTCTTGGGTCTCACGGGTTATTACAGGAGGTTCGTCAAGGATTATGGTAACATTGTGCACCCCTTGACTTCGCTGACTTCCAGGAAGCAGCCACGACTTGTGATCTGGACTGACGCCTGTCAGACGGCCTTTGACACCCTGAAAACTGCAATGTGCACAGCACCCATAATCCAGGCACCCGACTTTTCTAAAGAATTTGTTGTCCAGACGGACGCTTCAGGGCATGGCGTGGGGGCTGTTCTAGCTCAGGTGAATGAAGAGGGCCGAGACTTACCTGTAGCCTTCATCAGTAGGAGGTTACTTCCCAGGGAACAGAGGTGGAGTGCGATAGAGAGAGAAGCATTTGCTGTGGTCTGGGCGCTGAAGAAGCTAAGACCCTACCTGTTTGGGACTCACTTCCGGGTTCAGACAGACCACAGGCTCCTCAGATGGTTGATGCAGATGAGGGGTGAGAATCCAAAGCTGTTGAGGTGGTCCATTTCCCTACAGGGGATGGACTTCACGGTGGAACACCGCCCTGGCACAGATCACGCCAATGCTGATGGTCTGGCCAGAATTTTCCGCCTTAGTGATGAGGACTCCCTAGGGTAAGGGTAGTTCTCCCCACATTTCAGCTGGAGGGGACACGTGTTAGACCTGGCATCATTGGCATGAGTCTCTCCTTCATTTTTTCTGTTTGCCTCCTCTGTTTACGATGTTTTTGCTGGTAAATGCTTTGGGCACTGTGCCACTGCTGATCAGTGCCACAGTGCAAGTGCTCCCTATGTGAAATTGCTGTATTGATTGAATTCCATGTTTGGCTTATTTGGTTTACTGTCAGTCCCTAGTAGAGTGCACCAGGAGTGCCAGGGCTTGTAAATACAAATGCTGCTAGTGGGCCTGCAGCACGTGTTGTGCCACCCACAAGAGCGGCCTAGTAAAAGTATGTCTGAAGGTCTACCATTGCTAGACCACGTGCAGTCTGGTACTGGCACGCAGACTGCGCAAGTACACCTACTTGCCAGTCCCTAAAACCTTCCCTTAACTTCATTATAGTCAACCCTATGGTAGGCCCAAGGGCAGGGTGCATTGTAAGCATAAGGTAGGACAAGCCTGACAAGGTTGGCATGTCCTAATAGTGAATTACAGCCATATTCGTTTTTCACTATTGTAAGGTAACCTGCTCTCCATCAGTTAGAATGGGCTGCCAGGATTATTAATGCTATAATCCTAGCGGGCTCGGGGAGCATGGTGCAATGTCGAGTTTGGTATCCCTGAACTCAGGGTTTAATAACGCATCCGTTTGTGTGGATGGTTTTTGGACTCTGTGTTTGAAAATAGCACTTTTAGAAAGTAGCTATTTTCTTGTCTAACTGTCTACCGGTCTCTGCTGGTTCTGGTGTGCGTGTGACAGGAGCTGGGTGGCTCCAGAGGTCTGAATGAGTCAGTGTGGGATGAGTGGGGCATTTGCATTGAGAGTGGGGGAAGAGTAGCTCCTGATAGCCTGCCCTGCCTGATACAATGCTGGCTCCGCCCCCCTGCCGGGCGACTGATGACTGTGTGCCTGCCAGGGACTTTCCTGGCCCACCTCCTGCCGGGCAACTGATGGCCCTGCCCCTGCCAGTGACAATGCTGGCTCCGCTCCTGCTGGGCGGCTGAAGACTCTGCCCTGCACAGTGAATAGGCCAGGTGCTTCGGCCTGGCAACACCCACAACAAACCCAAGATGGGGGGAAATTCCCCTGCATGGACAAAGGGATCAAAGCCAAAAAGGGGTATAAGAGAAGGACCCCTGAACCAAGAATTTAGATCACTTCTGACAAGGACACCTGAACCAAGGACAAGAAGCCTGCTGATCTAAGGACTGCCTACCCCTTCTGCCAGAGTGCTGTTTGTTGGGGGAATCCTGCATTGCTTCTTTATTTTTGCCAAGGAACCAGGAGAGAGGAACTGTGTGTGTACTCTCAATCTTTGCTAAGAAAATCTCCAAGGGCTGGAAGAGTGCCAGTCTCCTGTTGAAGTCACAGGGCTAAAGGACTTCATCTGCTTAAAGTGCTGTTTGCTGGAACTTGTGAATCCAGCACCTCTGAAAGAATCCAGCAATCTCGACGCCGACGGACGCCGCCGAATCCAGCTCGACATCGTGAGTAACGGCTCCAGTGTCCCGCTTCCTCGACACCGGACGCCGGGCCCGATCGACGCCAGCAACAACGCCAGTGAGTAGTGAGTTCGGCTCCAGCTCCAAGTGACCTCGTGTCGGCACCGCTGCTGATCGCATCGACTTCGAGCCCTCTCGGCGCCGTGAGCGCTGCTCACTCTTGCAACATCGACTTAGACGACGCCGTATCCTGCTTCATCTCGTGAGCGCTGCTCCCGCCTGACTTCGGTCGACGCCGCTGCAGATCGCCCCGACTCCGAGGCCCGATCGACGCCGAAGACGCGACGCCGGACATCTCGACGCCGCTGATCATCGAGTGCTTCACTTTTCCAAGGTACTGTGTTGTGGGGGTCTGTGCGAGTCCGGGCTCGACGTAGCGCTCCTCGCGGTCGACGCCGAACCTTTGGATTAACTTTGCCTCGACGTCGTGTGACTCCCGTGTGGGTTACATTGTTGCCAAGAACTGTGTTTTAGAGAAGAAGAGTTGCTTTTGATACTAAAGACTTTGTGCTAAGAAGAAACCATACTTGAACTATTATTTTTCCTTCCAAGAGTATTTATTAAGATTGTGGTAAATTTTTGTCGTTATTTGGTCTTGTGCTAAGCCTTATATAAAAATCCTTATTTTTATAATACTACTGTGTCGTGTCCATTTGTAGTGTATTCACTTTATTTCTGTATGTGGTCATAAATGCTTAACGCACTGCCTCTGAGATAAGCCTGTCTGCTTTGCCAAGCTACCAAGGGGGTGAGCAGGGGTTATCTAAGTGTGTGATCCCCTTGCCCTGACTAGAAAAGGTGTGTCCCTATTTGTCAGAAGTGTATACCTCTGCCAACTAGAGACAGCCGCTTCTAACAGTGGCCAATACATATATGGCTGCTTTTGAAAATAGATTTATATATAATGAGGTTGCCCCATTTTATGAGTCTGTCTCCCATTGGTCCAGATACATTGATGACATTTTCTTTATCTGGACCAATGGGAGAGAAGCCCTATCTGAGTTTCTTAGTTGGTTGAATGTCACGGATCCTAACCTTAAATTCACGGCCCATGTTAGTGATGAGAAAGTTGAGTTTTTGGATATCTTAATCTTCAATAATCAGGGGAAATTGAAAGTGGACTTGTATGTGAAGCACACTGCGAGGAATACTCTTCTTCATTTCCATAGTTTCCATCCACGCAACCAAAAGCAGAGTATTCCCTTTTCACAGTTTCTGAGAGTGAGATGTAATTGCTCTGATCTCCTTGACTTCGACAGACAGGCAGCCGTCATGAGAGAGATGATTGATTGAAGCTGTGTTTTGGCCAAGCATCAGCTCTAGTATGATATGAAAGAAATAACATTATATGGACAATCTATTTATTATGAGTGACAAAGGATGTCGGAACTAGACCTTCTACCCCTACACCATTCTAAAAGAGTAAACTTTAACTGTTCGACCTCTCCACCTCCTGAAAGTCGAAACTTAACAAGCACTGGCAAAGCCACCATGTTTGGGCTATTTTAACTGTATGTATTATTTGTGGCAATTACTTTATAAGGTGTTGAAGTGATTGTGTGGTGTGCAGAGAGCACCAGAGGCATGGACTGCAATTACTAAGTGAGTGAAGTGCTTGAGTTATCCAGGGGAGGAGCCAAGGAACATAAATGAGTTAGTGAGGGAGGGAGTACTATGAGAGCCTTAGAGGTATTATGTACTGCTGGAAGTGATCTTTTGAGTGAGTGAGTGGTGTGTGCAGTATGCTATTCCCTTAATGACAAAATCATGGAGGAGTGCACGATTGATCCAGCTCAGGTAATCTGTTCTTTGCTGTCCCCGAGAAGCAATGCACTTTGTAGTGCGTGCTCTACAAGCTGAAGTCAAACATTAGGGGCCCGATGTAGGTAGCCCTTTACCGATCGGAATCGGCCGAAAATACCGATTTTCGGCCGTTTCCGATCGGTAAAGGGCCATGGAGATGTAGGGGCACATTTTCGGTAATTTTACCAATTCGTAATCATTACCGAATAGGTAAATTTACCGAGTCGGTAATATTTACCGATTCGGTAATGATAACGATTCGGTAAAATTACCGAAAATGTGATGTAGGTAGCCTATGTTCCGGCTGCACATGGCTTACAGAATCGGTATTTTACCATGGAATACAAATCCATGGTAAAAAAACGATTCCTGTGTACATGCACATCTGTGCATGTACACATGTGCCATGTGACAGACAGACGTGCCCTTAGGGCATGTCTGTGTGCCACATTGCACACATGGCCGTTTTGGGGGTGCTAGAGGGTGTCAAAGTGACACCCCCTGCACCCTTGTGAATTCCTTAAATACCGATTGGGTAAATACCGAATCGGTAATGCCTAATCATTCCTATGGGCTTCAAAGCCCATAGGAAAGAATGGGCATTACCGATTCGGTATTTACCCAATCGGTAATTAATGAATTGTTAAGGATTCGGTAACGAATCCAGATGTTGGGACCTACATCCCATTTACCGATTTTAAAATACCGAATCGGTAAGATTCGGTATTTCTAAATCGGTAAATGGGATTTACCTACATCGGGCCCTAGGACACCCCAGTGCAGCTCTTAAATACCGAATTTTACCGATTCGGTATTTAAGAGTAGGTAAATTAGAAGGGGTCAGATTTAGGTCATTCAAATTTCTGAATTACCGAATCTGTAAAAATCGGTATTTACCGATTCGGTAAATACCGAATCGGTAATGCCCATTGATTCCTATGGGCATTGAAGCCCATAGGAATCAATGGGCATTACCGATTCGGTATTTACCGAATCGGTAAATACCGAATCCTGCAAGGGTGCAGGGGGGTGTCACTTTGACACCCTCTAGCACCCCAAAAATAGGCATGTGCGCCATGTGGAACACATACATGCCCTAAGGGCATGTCTGTGTGTCACGTGGCACAGGTTTGCATGCACACATGTGCATGCACACCTGGATTCGGTATTTTACCACCCAATTGGATTGGGTGGTAAAATACTGATTCTTAAAGCCCTGTGGCACTCTGACATGTGCCAGCTACATCTGCATTTACAGAATCGGTATTTTACCGAGTCTGTATTTACCGAATCGGTAATTTTACCGAATCGGTAAATACAGAATCGGTAAAATACCGATTCTGTAAATGCATGCCCTACATCTGAAAACCCTAATGCCGGTCGGAAACGGACAAAATCGGCCGTTTCCGACCGGTATTAGGGCTCCTACATCTGGCCCTTGATGTCCCCGTACTTCCATGAGAGGTTTCACTTCACAGCAAACAGGACTCGTATTACTGAAGTTAACATAGTCAGCAAATTAGTCAATGATGATGATTTCAGCCGGAACCTGGTTTATCAGTAAACACCTCCAAACGCGCAGGGATTTTCAGGCCCCTGCTTATGAGTGAAAACAATCACAACAATAGAAACTGCAAGTTCCAGCGTGCTTGTTTGGCTCAGGAACAAGACTCCTAGGGCCAGATGTAGGTCGCCAAATACCGGTCGGTAACAGCCGATTTCGGCCGTTACCGACCGGTACTTGGAGTTTGAGATGTGGGGGGCCTAACTTTACAGAATCAGTAAAGTTACAGATTCAGTATATTTACCGATTTGGTAAAATACCGAATCGGTAATTTACCGATTCTGTAAATCCAGATGTAGATGGCACTGAAAACAGTGCCACAGGCCCTTAGGAATTCATTATTTACCACCAAATAATACTTGGTGGTAAATAATGAATTTCTGTGTACATGCACATCTCTGCATGTACACCGGTGCCATGTGGCACACATACATGCCCTAAGGGCATGTACGTGTGTCACATTGCACACAAGCCAGAATCAGGGGTGCAACAGGGTGTCAAAGTGACACCTTGTCCCCCTTGTAAATTCTGTAATTTTACCGAATCAGTATTTACCGATTCGGTAATTGACATTGATTCCTGTGGGCCTCAAAGCCCATAGGAATCAATGGCAATTACCGAATCGGTAAATACCGATTGGGTAATTGAATAGGTAAAAATACCTACATCCCGATTGCCAGTTCTTAAATACCGAATCGGTATGATTCGGTATTTAAGAATCGGTAATCTGGGATTACCTACATCTGGCCCTTAGGGCCAGATGTAGGAGGCCAAATACCGGTCGGTAACGGACGATTTCGGACGTTACCGACCGGTATTTGGAGTTTCAGATGTAGGGGGCCTTCAATTTACCGATTCGGTAAATTTACAGATTCGGTATATTTACCGATTCTGTAAATTAACGAATCGGTAAATTTACCGAATCGCTAATTTGCGATGTAGGTGGCACTGAAAACAGTGCCACCGGTCCTTCAGAATTCGTTATTTACCATCAAATACTATTTGATAGTAAATAACGATTTCCTGTGTACATGCACATCTGTGCATGCACACCTGTGCCATGTGGAACACATATATGCCCTAAGGGCATGTATGTGTGTCACATGGCACACAAGCCTGAATCAGGGGTGCAACAGGGTGTCAAAGTGACACTCTGTCCCCCTTGTAAATTCAGTCATTTTACCGAATCGGTATTTACCGATTCGGTAATTGCCATTGGTTCCTATGGGCCTCAAGGCCCATAGAAATCAATGGCAATTACCGAATCGGTAAATACCGATTTGGTAATTACCGAATGTTACAGATTCGGTAAATAAATCTGTAAAAATACCTACATAGCATTTACCGATTTGTAAATACCGAATCGGTAAAATTCGGTATTTACGAATCGGTAAATACTAATTACCCACATCGGGCCCCAAATCCTCCACTGAAATGAAAGTATGCGCAGGAGTGACTCGTTATGATCGCAACCTGAATGCAGCAATCACTCAATAATGCTTGTAGCGTCTCTCTCAACACACGCGATTGGCAGGATACACCGCTTTACAACTGTAAGAATACTTACTTAAAACAAATCTTCTTAACACAAACTCACCATCTCACTCCCAGTCTGGATAGACTAATGAGTATAATTGTTCTCTAGAGATTTCTGCCTTTCCCTCCTGGAGAGTGTATGCTGCTCCTCGGTGCACTGCCCCAAACCCCACTTTAGTCCTCCTTCCAGGGACAAGAGAGCCAACAAGTGCATCATTGGAAGACAAAGCCCATCAGGCAATTCACATGTCCTACTTCGTAGTCCCTATCATGAGACAGGAAAAAAACAAGAAGGATTGTGGGTAAACTACACTTTATAGCGTCAAATAAGTGATCGACTTTCAGTCTTTTTACTCTTGCTTCCTGACTTTTTCCTGTCGTGCGGTAGGATTCTCTAGTCGCTCTCTTCAGTGAAAATCTAAAATAAAAGAACAGTATGTTACTAAAGCGTATGATTGTAACAGGGAAAATTCACTTGGAATATTGCAATACCTGCAGATTTACATCTGTTTTCTCAGTAATCTCTTCTCTATTGTATTCATCTAATATGGCAATGTGCAAAATAAGCATACCCTTGTAATGTGTGAAGATATTTGAAAACACTTAAATTGTCAGTAGTGTGTTTAGACCCACCTCTATGCCAAGGATACTTGGGAGAAAAAACATGTTCATAACACAAAATCTGTAAAATAAATCATTCTCTCCTCACACCGAAATTGTCAAGAATCTGCACAGCACATTTCTAAATAAAGCTCCAAAGACTTTAAGTTCATGTCCTCCGTGACAGCTCCCTCCTTACTGCTTCGCTGCCTCCCTGGTTTCTGAATTGTTCACTAATTATTGTGTTATTGAGCTCAACCATGTTGAACTCATCTTTGCTCAATTTTGTTCAACTTGCTTAGTTTTGTACTGCCTTTGTTTTACTTTGTTTGTTTTTCAGCCCACTTGCTCTCCCACTGTCTTTCCTGAAGCATATCTCTCCTGCTTCTCACCAACTCCGCCCACTGCCTTCCAGCACCCCTCCCTCCTCCCAGGACCTACTTTATGGGGGAAACATTCTTTACAACGCAACTTTTACTCCGCACTACCATTACGACGCAAGTATTACAACGCAAGTCATTACAACGACTTGCGCTGGAGGGTGCTCTAGGATAGGGAATAGTTTTATTACTATCCAACACCTTCCCTACTATCCACAGGGACTGGAGTTGGAATAGTAAATTAAACTATTCACTATCCAGCACCCCCCAACGCAAGTCGTTGTAACGACGTGTTGTAAAAGTGGTGTTGTAATGGCATGAGGAGTGAAAGCATGCGTTGTAATGTCATACATCCCTTTATGGAGGCCTCAGCGCAGCCCCATTGAGCAGGTCCTTTGTGACAGCTCCCCCCTTGCTTCTCTGCAGCTTCCCTGGTTTCTGAGTTGTCAACTTGTTTTTGTGCTATTGTGCTCAACCTTGTTTAACTAATTGTTTTTCAATTTTGTTTGACTTGTTTAGTTTTGTACAACCTTTGTTTTAATTTCTGTTTGTTTTTCCACCTGCTCGCTTTCTTGCTGTTTTTCCAGCCATATCTCCCTCCTGCTTCTCATGGCAGCAGACTGATGTCTTCAACACCTCCTATCCTGACACGGCAACCAACCTAGAACATGCTGTTAAGAAATTTCCCCTCCCTGGATCACCAACTGTGCCGTCAAAGGCACCCAGTCAAGCCCACCAACCTCAAGAGATCGCCAAACAGGCCAGTTGGTACACCACAGAAGTGGGAACCACAAAACGCAACTGCAAGCAGCTGGAGAGGAAATGGCGCACTAGCAAAGAACCCACAGACGGAGCCACATTCAAGACTTCTCTCAACCAGTACCACCAACTCCTGAAAGAGATGAAAAGGAGCGCACTTGCCGACCACATCAAAGCCAGTTTTCACCACAGAAAAGAACTCTTCAACATCTTCAGAGAGTTCTCCATCACCTCAGCCACCAAAAACATCATCACCCCTTCTGGGGAATTCAGCAACACCCTGGCGGACTTCTTCCATGACAGAATCTCCACCATCTACAGAAAGTTCGAACCACAACCCACTGCCATCGACATCCTCAGCCTCCTCGCTCTCAAAAATACAAACCCTGACCACCTGCTCACCACATGGGACCAGCTCACAACTCAAAACTCCACAGCCATCATGTACTCTGTCCACTGAGGAGCACCCATGGACCCCTGTCCCAAGCACAACTTTAATCTTGGGAGGTAGATGATCAGCAAAGAGCTCACCGCCATCTTCAACGCATCAATCATCATGGCCACCTTCCCTGAAAAATGGAAACACAGAGGTCAAACCCCTTCTCAAGAAACCGTTCGCCGACCCAAGCGAGCTCAAGAACTACTATCTCATGTCTCTGCTCCCTTTTCCCACCAAAGTCTGCCAACTCACGGAACACCTGGAGAAAAACAATCTTCTGGACACCTCCCAATCCCAATTTCAGACCAACCACAGCACCGAAACAGCCCTGATTGCTGCCACTGATGCCATCACAACCCTCCTTCACCTGGAAGAAACAGCAGCCCTGATCCTCCTCGACCTCTCAGCAGCTTTCAACACTGTATCCCACCACACACTTATCAAGAGGCTTCACCACATTGGAATCCAAGAAGACGCCCTCAAATGGATTACCTCCTTCCTCACCAGAAAAACACAGAGAATCTGCCTACCACATTTCATCTCTGAACCTAAGAACATCTGCAGCTTCTCTCAAGGCTTGTCCGTCAGCCCCATACTGTTCAAAACCTACACGACCCCCTTGGCCAACATCATCAGAACCCATGAACTAAAAATCATATCTGTTAGAAATAGGGTCTCTAGTTGGCAGTGGTTTGCCCCTGTCCAAGTAGGGACCCTCTCTCTAGTCAGGGTAAGGGAGTCACACAGCTAAGATAACCCCTGCTCACACACTTGGTAGCTTAACACGCGCCGTCAGGCTTATCTCAGAGGCAATATGTAAAGTATTTGTACACACACACATACAGTAAAATAGTGACAACACTACAAAAGGAGTTCACATCAGTTTAGAAAAATAGGTAATATTTATCTGAATAAAACAAGACCAAAACTACCAAAACCCAACCTACACAAGTCAAAATATCACCTTTAAACGATTAAGCAACTTTAGTCCATAGAAATCAATGGGTGTGTTTGTTTTAGGACAAAGTACCTGAGATGCATCAAAAATCAAAGACGGTGAAAGGCGCAGGGGAAGTGAGGCACTGAAAAAGCTGACAATGTGTTTGTTCCTTACTGCGCAGGGGAGGTGATGCATTGGTTCCTTACTGCACAGGACAGGGAGGGTGATGCTTTGGTTCCTTACTGTCGCAGGGGATGTGATGCAACATTTCCGGACACGGTTCCTTACTGCAGTGCGGTGTTAATGAAGAAATCGGTGCTCAGGGACAATGCATCAGAACATTCAGTTGTGCTGTGTCAGTCCCACTGCATCGGAGTTAGAGCGGTGTGTCATGGACAACGATGATGCAGTGCTCGAAACTCACACAGGAGCAGTTCTTCTCCCACCACTGTAGCTCAGGAAGGGCCATCAGCCTGGTGATGGGCTATCAGGATATGCAGTGAACAACTCAGCTCCTTCTTTGTGACTGTGTAAAGTGAATGCACCAACAGCCCAACTGTCATCCTAACCCGATGTGTATTCAGAGACAGGCAGAGGCACAGAATGGTTAATCAAGAAAATGCCCACTTTCTAAAAGTGGAATTTTCTGACAGCCATTTCAAAAACCAACTTTACCAGAATATGCATTGTTAAATTGTGACCTCAAACTTCAAATCTCTATCTATTCCCAATTTGAAGATACACTGTAAGGTGTTACAAGGCAGCTCCAATGCTAACCTATGGGAGAGATGGTCCTTGCTGTAGTGAAAAAGGGAATTGGCAGTCTCTGCCAGGACATGTATAACACAACAGTACATGTCCTACTTTTTAAATACACTGCACCCTGCAGTCGAAATGGCAGTTTAAAATTGTACATACGTACGCTGCAGTGGCAGACCTGAGACATATTTACAGGGCTACTGATGTCGGTGGCACAATCAGTGCACCAGGCCCAATAGTAGCATTTGATTTAAAGGCCCAGAGAACACATGGTGCACTGAACTAGGGACTTACTGGTAAATAAAATATACCAATCATGGATAAACCAATCACCAATACAATTTAGACAGGGAGAACTTGTGCCTTAGCACTGCTAATCACTGGTAAAGTGCCCAGAAACACAAAACAGCAAAAACGAAATGCAGTAGACTGGCAAAAACAAAGAGGTCAAAGGCAAAAAGACAAGGGAAACCACGCCAAAAGGTGTCAGGTCTAACAATCCTACGCCGACGTCACCCAGCTCATCCTCTCGCTGTCAGAAGACCCCTCCACTACAATGGCAACTTCCGCAGGTGCAAGACAAGCTTCGCCCATTGGATAAAAGACAACTGCCTAAAACTCAACACAGACAAAACGGAAGTGCTCATCTTCAGGAACAACACTTCTCTGTGGAGCTACGTCTAGTGGCCTTCCAAATTGAGACCCTCACCCACTCCAACAGATCATGCTTGGCATCATCCTGGACTGCAAGCGCACCATGAAAAACCAGATCAATGCAGTCTCCCCTGCTCGCTTCCTCACTCTACGCATGCTTCGTAAGATCTTCAAATAGTTCCCCGTCAATACCAGATAATCATCACTCAAGCCGTAGTACCTAGTCAGCTAAACTACGGCAACACACTCTACGCAGGACTCACCTTGCACATACTGAAGAGACTAAAAACCATACAGAACTCAGCAGCCAGACTCATCCTTGGCCTCCCAAATTGAACTCATGTTACCCCCACCTCAAGAAGCTGCACTGGCTCCTCATTTAGAATCGATGTCAATTCAAGATGCTGACCCACACCTCTCCCTCACTCACACTCTCCTCATTCTCTGAAGCAACAGAGAAGGTCTCTCCTTCTCCTACCTCGCTGCAAAGCCATAGAACGATCCCCCCTTCACCTCTGGACCTCATCCTCTCTGTTGGAATTCAGGAAGGGACTCAAGACCTGGATGTTCAACTGAACCCTCCCTAAGCAGCAGGGTTTCAGTACATGGACACCTTCACAGGTGATTAGCCGAGCTTTATAAGTCCTGTTTGATTGATTGATTTAGTGTCCTTCCAAATGCCATGAATTATGGCTTGTAATCCTTTCACAAACTAAACAAAGTTCATCTGCAAGTTCAGACAGTCTTTCTAAGGATGTCAACATTTATGACATTTGGAACCTTCTAAAACTAAACTCCAAACTAAATCATGTTTACAAAACAAATATACACTTGTAGTTCCTTATCAAACTTAATCTATATATATATAAAAAACAAAGTATGGCCGTTTGTCCTTTATGCATACTACACCACTAAACTTTGGGAAGTTGTTGAGTACACTCCCGCGAAGGTTTCTGGCAAAAAAAAAAGAAAAATTTGTTAAATATCGGCCACCCAGGGCCCTCATAATCTTTCCAATACTGAACGTTTACAGTTTAGGGTGCGACTCGCTTTTGCAATGACCATCAACAAAGCACAAGGACAATCGCTGCAAGTGTGTGGACTAGATTTGGAGAATCCGTGCTTCTCACATGGGCAACTGTATGTGGCCAGATCACGCGTCGGAAAACCTTCTGATTTATTTGTGAACGCACCAGACAGAAAAACAAAAAATAATGTGTATCCACAAGCACTCGAATAAATAAACAGAATTTAAACAACACTTTAAAATGTTTCCCATATTAAAATGAATAAGTTTCAATTAAAATGACACAATGTAAATTGAATGTTATAACAAGTTTCCTTAAATTTCCTTTCTTCTGAGATCACAGCAACGCGCGACGGGTAAGCTAGTTATACATAAAATGAAGTTTAAGAAGCGTCGGAAATGTTTTGTCCCATTTCTTTCATTTTGGGACAGCTTAGTTCAAAATGTTTTATCTTTTAAACAAGGGCTTCATGAAATCAGAAATCTTCGATTTAAATGCCTTGCTCCAATTGCTGAAGGTTCACATATTTAACTCTGTGTCACAATAATACTATCATGCATCTGGGAGTCAATGTTAAAGACCAGGATAACACAAAGTATATCTCCTTCTTGAAATTTCCTTTGCAGCATACATACAAAGTCGGCCATCCGAGGAAAGAGATTAACTGGTTTGAGAAGCAAGCAGCTGCTGAATTGTACTCTCTAACATATCCTGAAGCAAAACTGACTTCCTGGAAAATGTTTCTAAGTCTTGTCTCACCACTTTGTCAACTTTAGGGTGCTGTGTTGAAAGTATTCTCCTGTCCATGTTATTAAGTAAATCAACTTTAATTTTGTCAAATGTGACACCGCCTCTGTTATTTATACATAGGCTTAACCACTTAATGCAATAATTTCTTGTGACAGGCACAATTTGCATCTTTATTCACAATACTGAGAGTGCCCCCTCCCCTAGACCCTGCATCAGAGACAGGCTTCTCCGGGTTTGATTTATGGAATTTCTTTACTAATTGGGGAGCATGAACTTGTCTGTAGTAAATTCTCATGATTGTTCCTCAGGCCCATTACCCTTCCAATTGATTAAATATTGGAGTTGGCCCTTTACATATTGAGAGTCAAGGATAGAGTGAACTTGGTAATTAATATTAGAGCCTTGCAGTATGGGAGGAGGAGGTTGGCAAAGTTGAGTACCACTCTTCAATGGTTTAAATAAGGTTACAAGAAAAAACGGACGTATCTTCATGGAATCTGGTAGAGTTCGTTTTTCAGGTACTGGTCTTATGATTTGAATAATAGAGAATGGACCAATACATCTTGGGTGAAATTTATGTTTCCTATGTAGTTGTATATTCTTAGTAGACAAACATGCAGCATCACCCACATGCTATTCAGGAGCAGTACGTCTTCTTTTATCTGCTTGAAGTTTGAATGTTTCTTTAGCCACACATAGCTGTTCTGTAATCTTTTATTAACTTTCAGCACACAGATTCTTTCCTCTACTGAAGAGTTACTAGATTTTGTTTCCATTGCTTTAGCAGTGAAGTGAGGATGATAATCATTGAAGTTAAAGAAAGGTGTATAACCAGCAGAAGAATGTATGGTGTTGTTATGAGAGAATTATGCCTACCAAAAGTGTTCAGCCCAACTGGCTTGATCTTGAATATAGCAGCACAAATGTGTCTCCAGTTCTTGATTTACTATTTCTGATTTTCCATCTGTCTGAGGATGATATGCAGGTGATAGATGAGCTTCAATCTTTGAGCTTTTACAAAACTCCTTCCAAAAGTTTTAAACAAATTGACTGCCACGAACAAAGATAATTATGTTTGTCAGTCCATGTAATCTGATTATATTCTGTAGAAATATTTTGCTAGTCTCAGTAAAAGATGGAATTCATTTTACAGGATGGAAATGAGAGAGTGTTGTGAAAGAATCGGTCACTACACACATAGTGGTGTGGGAGGGCAGGCTGGATAAACAGACGTGGAGGCTGTATGTACTTCTTAGTGATTGTAGATTTTATTGAATGTTGGGTAAACAAAAGGGTCACATCAGCCTTTCATGTTATCCTCCTTTGCTTCTCTTCTTCTCTATTCCTCTTTCTGGTTGTCTTCTCATCTATGGCACATCCTGGAGGTTCATAAAAGGAAATAAGAAAGGAGCGGTAAGTATTGTGGTTTCCCTAATCACATGGATGACGTCTACCCTTCACCACACCCTTTTTGTGTGTTGGTGTAGTAAATACAAATGGAGAAAGGCAAAGGTTTCCAAAAATAAAACCTCAACCCGACCTTCCCACCTGGCTGAGTGTTCCCGAGGTTTTCCCACCTCACTGAGACAACAAAAGAAAGAATAACCTGTATGTTATTCCGGTGTTTCCCATACACCGGTTCTGCATAACAATAGTGCTGCTCTTAGTGTCAAGGCGGCTTCGGACGTGGTTGGGTGAGAGGCAGGGGACTTATATGGACAAACTCAGCATACGTGTGTAACGAAGTTAGCAGTCCAGTAGCTGGGGTGGGCGGAGCTAGGTGGGCAGAGGGGAAGAGGAGGGGACAGGACAGGAAAGGGCAGTCAGAGTAGGGACAGGGTCGATGGTAGATGTATAGTAATAAAGCTCCAGTGATAGCAATATACAGCGTCTGTGATTATTGTAGCAGGATGCTACAGCTGGCGACGAGGATGGGATCAGCTTGAACCCAACCCACAGACGAGCCCTGTCCCCAGGCGACCTCGAGGAGAAGGAGACGCCGACCAAGGAGACCCTCTCGCGCTAAAACGCGACTTGCGCAGGAGGCGCGCAGTGACCAGCCAGTGCTGCAAGGGCAGAAGCCAGGAGCCTACCCTGACTCTGCCAGACCCCAAGTGAGGCGAGAAAGTACCCCAGCGTGGAGGACGGTGCCCCACGGAGACCGCCTGTCAAGCGGTGCTGAACGAGCGCTGTTCGCGCCAAAACAGAAGAAAAGCTCACCCCCGATGCGTGAGACATCGCCTGCAGACCACGCAGTGAAGCGGGAGTCCGCCTGGATCGCGTCTGACTGCTCCGGTGTCCGAGGAGCGTCTGGAGAGGTGCGGAGGGTGGGCTGCCTGAAGAAACCGGCTGCCGGTGAGTGCCGAGTGGAGAGTGGAGGCTTGACTGAGATCTCGTGGGACACGAGATTCCCATAGCGGCGGCCATCTTTGAGTCAGGCGACTTCAGGGACATCCTCCCTGGACAAAATTAAGGCGGCCATTTCAAAGTCAGGCATCAAGAAAAAGAGACAGAGAAAACAAGTATTGACAAAGGAATAGGCATTGGAACATAAACAAGCATTGATAGCTACAAGAGACAAACAAGCATTGCTAGCCACAAGAGAACAAACCTTGGGAACACACACCAGTCGCTGACGCAAGAAGCGGACGTGGGCGCCAAAACTCATCGCCAAGATGTCCAACCCTCCCGCGCAGAAGGACGTCAAGGGAGGCACCCACCTGCGAGCCCCGGAGCCACTGTCAGTCACAACAGGAAGCAGCATGGGACAAAAATGGCAAGAATGGCTAGAGGACTTCGAGGACTATATTGAAGGGTCCAAAATTGAACCTGACAAAGACAAGATCATAGCCCTTCGCAATCTAGGGGGGCGTGAAATAAGCAAGATTGTACGAGAGATCCCAGCCACAGATGGTACACCTATGATAAAGTAAGAACTGTTCTAAATAACCGTTTTCTGCATAAGAGAAACGTCGACTATGAGAGACACAAGTTCCACCAGCAGCGCCAGGGAAAGGAAGAACCACTGAGTTCTTTCATACACCGGCTGCGGCGGCAGTCCCAACATTGTGACTTTACTAACTTCTCACCGGATGCAGCCATCAAATCTCAAATAATCACGGGGTGTCACTCGGAGTCGCTGAGACGGCGACTGCTGAGAAAACCACAGGAACTGGCAGAGATCGAAGAAAACTCCCGACTGTACGACCAAGCCGAAGAAAATGCGGCGGAAATTGAAACAGGACCCTGCACCAGCCGTGAACACGCCAACCGCATCACTGAGAGACGGCAGGGACGACAGGATCGGCGCGACAGTGGAAGACGTCACCCGCGAGACAGATCGCGGCGCTCCAAGTACTCGCCCAGGCGGCGCCCGGACTACAGTAGGAAAGTATCCGGAAGGAGAGATCGCCGACCTGAACGCACGAGACGATGTTTCAGGTGTGGATACGACTACCCTCACATCGACTCCTGCCCTGCCATGGGCCAACGGTGCAGAAAATGTGGACGGTCCAACCACTTTGAGGCCATGTGTGGGGATTACCACAAAGAAAAACGCAACGTTGGTGACAGACAGGACGGGTCGCAGCGGCCCTCACGCTCGGAGGCCAAGCGTCATCACATCAGAGCAGTTCAAGAAGAGCCTCCTAGATCTCCCACGTCCTCACACTCCAGTCACGACTCTCGGCGCTCCCGATGGGACCGTCGTTCCCCCTCAAGAGACTCAAGATCGTCCTCATCCAGGCACTCATCCTACACCACCGAATATGTCAACTTTGCTGACCATGATCAGTTCAAACGTTATCCACGCCTCAACATCAAAGTGGGCAACCATGCCGCCAAGTTCATGATGGACAGCGGAGCATCGCTCAACTACATATCTGTTGCCGAACACGACCGTATGGACCCCAAACCACGTTTACATTTCGCGCCTGTCCGCGTCTACACCTGGATGGCGAAGAAACCTCTCCAATGCTTGGGCAAGTTTGACACCACCCTCACGCATGGCAAGCTCTCCATCCCAGCAGTTATCCACGTAATTAAAGGACCTGAGGCTGACTGTCTGCTGAGCCTCCCAAAGAGGAAAGAAGTTCCTACAGTGGCCATATACTTCAATTGTGTGTATACATCTATAAGTATCCAAAAGCAGTGACAGAAAGAGATAAAGTATAAACAAAGTTTATTCAAAAAATATTTAATTTTTCTTTTTTATAAATATACATTCATATAAATACTGTTGTAAATCAAAAAATTCAATAGACAATACATCTGTTAATTGAGAAAATTCATAAGAAACACAAGAGAATCATAAAAATACAACAAATAAAGAATACCCCTGGAAAGCAATCATACTAAGCAACTCACTCACGTGCTACCAGTCATACTGTCTGCTGAGCCTCCCCACGGCGGAACGTCTTCAGCTGGTGCACATTCTCTTCAACGTCCATGACATCTCGGACTGCGCCGGAAAGTTCCCTTCCCTTTTCCGGGGTTTGGGAAAGCTGAAGGGCCGTCAAATACACCTGCATATCAACGAGCAAATCAAACCGGTGGCTCAACACCCGCGAAGAGTGCCATTTCACTTGCAATCCGCGGTTGAATGTGAACTGCAGGAACTTTTGGACGCCGACATCATTGAGCGCACTGCGGGCCCCACTCCATGGGTGTCCCCGGTGGTCATCGTCCCCAAGAAAGGATCCCAGAACAAAGTCCGTCTCTGTGTGGACATGCGTCTGCCGAACACAGCTATTGAGAGGGAGAGACACCCAGGCCCTCTCCTGAGTGACATGATCACGGCCCTCAACGGGGCAACCGTGTTCTCTAAACTGGACCTGAACAAGGGCTACCATCAGCTCGAGCTAGACGACAGCTCTCGCCCCATCACGACGTTTGCCACCCATCTTGGCCTTTTCCGTTACAAACGTCTCAGTTTTGGCGTCTCCTCAGCCGCCGAGATCTTCCAGGAGGCCATACGTCTTGTCATCCACCACATCCCTAACGCCCTTAATTACAGCGATGATATCTTGGTCTACGGGTCGGACACGCAGGAGCATGACACCGCCCTCGATCGTGTCTGTCTCGCTCTGATGGAAGCTGGGTTGACCCTCAACAAGGACAAATGTGAATTTCATCAGTCGACCTGTGGAAAAGTAAATTTTGCCATGTTCTGTGTCCCTACGTGTTCCCCATCTTATGTTATGTGTGCATGATTAATATGCATATGTATCCCCCATGTTCGATTAAAGACGCAATTACAGTTGTGTCCATCCCTAGTATGCCAGTTTCCAGTTCTCGTGAAAGCTACGAATATTAGGCCTATGTAAAGTTACGTTGCCACGTTTCTCAGTGTGCACGTTATTTCATTGTAAAGTCCCCGTTTCTAGGCCTCAAAAGGGCCCGGACACCAGATTCAGCTCCTGTCTCCTGAAACCTCACTGAGGAGCGATACAGCCCCCACCTGTATCCTCGACCCTTCACTTACTTCCTGCCTCACAGTGCCCGGCTCGGCCTGGCTCTGCCCACGAGTCTGCCAAGAGTATGTTATGATTCTAGTTATCAGTCCAGCCCTCCTTCTCTGCATTCCTAAGCTACTGAATCGCATCAATAGTTTCCGTCATTGTCTAGCCTTTACGTCTCCATGTAAGAGAAATACTGCATTTAATGGTCATTTAATATTCTTCATCACGCACTACATGTAGAATAATGCATGCTCCAGTCTTAGAGTCTGTTAGCCTCTCCCCTCCTGACTCTTAGTTTATATCAACATGTCCTCTAAACATTAGATACTAGATAGGGTTTAGGTACATGTCGCCCTGACTCTCCAGACTTCAGTCTCTGCTCCTACCGCAGAGTTCATAGCCCCCAGCTTCTCCTAGTAACACGTCATTGTCAGTTTGCGCGCACCGTCAGGTCAGAGGTCCCGGCTCCTTAGGTAGCCCCCTCCATGTTTCCGCCCCATTTATGACATATTCTGTTACGTTTACATCACATGTCCATGTATACGCCTCTTGTTACACCCACTTTCACCCTTATCTTTCGCGACTGCTATTGACCACACCCACTGCTCCGCCTATCATATGTATTGTAATGCAACTGTTTTAGTATATATGCTTGTACATTGTTATTAAAGTTGGCGCGCTCATTCCCTGTCCCCCCTGCAGGGCCCTGCCATCCTGTTCCCGTGCAGGTTGTCCTGTTCCTGTCCTTTATGCTGTATTAAACCTGCAAACTCCTACTACCTCGAATCTTGACTCTTATTTTATTGAGCTATCTGTTATTACTATGTCCAGTCAAACCTAGATCCGGTATTATTTATTTATATACCACATAATGGCGCCCGAACAGGGACTTGCCCTTTCCCCACGCGCCGGTGAAGCCACGCCGGCCCCCTGACCTTCTGCAGCCGTGACGGAACCATACCGTGCACGTGCAGATATTTCTGCTTCAAGTATCCCTCAGGCCCACGGAGGAGACAGAGGTGGCGGTCCAGCATCCAGACGAGGCGGTGGAGGAACGCGGCGAGTCCCGACCAGAGCCCAAGCCGAGAGTCCAAGGTCCGAGGTATCCGGAGGCCCACCCGTAACTGAAGTCCGAAGTTCGTCCGTCCGGCGTCGAAGCAGTCCAGTCCAGTCCGAGGCCTTCCGTTCTTGCTGCCCGGTGAGTACCGTTGCTGGGGTAGTATCTAGACAGGGTCAATCTAATTGTCTCTGGTCCGTGGGGTTTGGTGGTACACAGATCCCAAAACGAAGTGTCCACTTCGGTGGATGCGGGTCCTGACGTGTCTCTTTATGAGACCGGTAAGTTTCGTACTGTTTTAGCAGTGCATCTAGTTTCTGTTCTAGTCAGTTCTGTTCTCGAAAAGATTCATGTATTCTGTTTTCAGTATTCCAGGTAGTATTCTGTTCGAACTGTTATTTTAAATGTTCTTCATGTATTTTAATGTCGTGGTATGAAAGTGGTGTAATTATCGTGTTCATTGTGTATTGTATTGTGTCTAGATTACAGTTCAGTCATGCCCTTATTTTCTAAATTACGTCAGTTGAAAACTAGAAAAGGTCTGTTAGAAGCAGCAGTTCCTGTCCCGCCTAGGGACAGTCCAGGTCATTTTATGTATCAGAAGCATGGCATAAGTGCCATATTATATCTAGATTTATGGGTAGAGTACACCAAAGAGTTAGAAGAAAAGTATAGATGGCCTGTATCAGGCACATGGGATGCCGAGTGCATCATGCGAGTAGAAGAAGCATTATGGAAAAAGAAAGCCAGACAGTCACAGAAAGATGCCATCGAGTTATGGCGCAAAGAATCTCATAAAAGAACCGAAAAAGAAATCAGAAAGTCAGAACTAAGTAGAGAATCCTTAGAACGAGCCCAAGAAAGGGAATTAATCGAGATAGGTGAACGAGTTAAAACCGAACAGTCAGACAGACAGAGGCATGCCCTCATTAAGGGTATGTATCCTCTTCTTGCCGAGGGCTTGCCAAAAGCAACCCCGGAGGCATCCAGTAATTTTCCGCCACCATTAGTTCCGATCAAGCTACGTCACAAACCGACCGCAGCTGATATTTTTATTTCGTCCTATTTGGACGACACAGTCCCAGAATATGCAAATCCTGTTCCGCCAGCTCCTGTAAATAATGTAAATCCTGCTCCTCCAGTCACCGGAGTACCTGCTACGGTACCCCCGGTCCAGCCCACATTACAATTTCCCACCGCGCCAGTACGAAGAGTATCAGTCGACGATTCTAGTTTAGGGGCCGCAGGAGGAGGTCCTCCTGGTACCCCGCCGCCACACCAACGTGTAACGTTAGTCGAGTTACATGAAAGTGCGTTACAGCGTACGCCCAAATATAAGTCCGTTGCAGATATCCGACGAGCTCTTACTGAATGCCGCTATGATCCAGTTGCAGGTGATGATAGTACAGTTATATATTCCATCCGTGTAAGACGGGTGACCGGGTATTTGGACACCCTACCGAATATGAAAGAAGATCTAGACAGAATATATCGTTTCATCCGTACAGGGGATGATCCAGAAAGTATTGGCGAAGCCATGTCTCAAAGGAAAGCTGAGATCCAGCTCATGTTATTAAAGTTTCTGATTAATTGTTTAATAAGGGAACAAGATTATCCGACCAAAGATCCGGCCGAAATGAGAATCCTGACAAGATGGAGTGATAATATAGCCGAGGGTAAACACAGAACTATCAGTAGTATATAGAGTATGTAGAAGAGAATTCGTAAGGAAATAATAAAGTTACACGAACAACGTAAAGCAGCACAAGTAAGCGAGAAAGAGAATGACTCTTCTACAGAAGAGGTAGAGGACGAGAATCCCACTAGAATAGCGTACGTAGGTAGAACTAGACTTTCCGACCGACATTCACGTCTAGACTACAAGAAAACTGTCCCTCATCCAGCACCAGAACAAGGTTCTCTAGAACAAGTATTTCAAGCTACCGATCACATTCTGAAATCACGAATCGGTTACAGTGAGTTAAGTACTATGCATGAACAAGAACTAGTCCGATCAGCAGTCCGATGGACTACTGATTCTACCACTTTTCCAGACGAAATAGTGGCTCAAATGTTTCTGAAACTGCCCCCAGCCGAGCAACGACTGGTGGGTATGTATATGATCCAGCACCTCATTACTCTGTATGAGGGTCAACATTCTGATCCAGGTCCGTTACATGATGTCCTGAACGAGTTACTCCAGTATAGATGGAAAGGTCTAGGTACCGATTTAATTAGTGTTATTCTAGAACAGCGCCACAAATATAGAACGTTCCTGAACCCGCATTTTGTTCATGTCTCACCTCCAGAAAGTAAACCGTTTTACATAGATAGACAGAATCCGTTACGAGAAGTACACCCAGTCAGGACAGCAGATGGTGAAATGCAAAGAGTATTTGTTTACACCCCGATTACAAAGATGGAACTCTTAGAGATGAAGAAATTAATTCCCTGTCACGACAAAGATCCAGCAGGGTTCCACCGAGAATTAAAAGACATGCTCCGTATGGGAGAATATACGTATCCAGATATTATTAAAATGTTAAAAGTCCTGTTGCCCGCAGGGGTATATGAAAAACTCAAGGAAAAGGAATGGGAGGTGGGAGAGAAAAAGATCGATTGGGCAGTTCTAGAAGCTGAAGATAAGATACGAGTACCAGGTACCGGTCTTGGAGAGAAATGTAAAGAATTACCAGAACTGTTAATACAAGTTTTGCCAAGATTATTAGCCACTAAAAAGGAAGACTGGGATGCAATCTCAGCCTGTAAACAGAAACAAGACGAATACACTAGTGATTTTTATTCTAGATTTGAGAAATGCTTTAGTATTAACAGTGGCCTCAAGACAAGTAGCGAGTCATACCCTCATCTTTTTGTTACTAAATTAGTCGAGAATTCAAGTCCACAAGTTAAGAATCGAGTTTTGAAAGTCGAAAGTACCTGGCAAGCTAATACCCCGTCCCAGATGTTACAGATGCTTCAGTATCACCAGAATAGAATCAGAGAAGAGCAAGATCATGAAAGAAAACGTATGAAAGACACGAAAATGAAAGTACTAGTTGCACAATCTGTTCCTCAAGACAGTCAGAAGAGGGGTCCGAATCAAGCCAGTCATCCTGCAGTTCCCGTTAAAGGGACCTGCAATTATTGTAAACAGCCAGGTCATTATATAAACGAATGTGCAGTTCTGAAACACAACATAGCTACTGGTAAGACTAAAGAAAGACCACGTCCGCCTAGACAAGAACAAGTTTCACAGACTTCTCAGCCACAGAATGCACAACAGATAGTTCCAGCACCGCAGCCTATTGCTGCAACACAGCATGTTACACAGCAGATGTACCAGTATGCACAGTCCGAGTATCCAGAGTATCAGCCATATTCATGAAACAGCCTAGAGAGGGAGGTAGGCTTGCCTCTCATCGAGATACCTGTAGATCAAGAGGGTCCCTATGTTCACAGTCAAGTATTAGGGAAAGACAGAAAGTTTCTGATTGATACAGGGGCAAGTAGGACGACCATCAGTCACGCCGAAGTTCCAGGGGCTCCGCTCTCAGGCTCTAGAAATGTTTCCCTTGGATTTTCAGGAAAGCCTATTGTAAATGAGATATCTAAGCCAGTTACTCTAGAAGTAGGTCCATTGTCCCGCACTACTGATCTGTTACTTACGAAGTCGTGTCCAGAAAATTTGTTAGGTATTAAAACACTGAAAGAATTAGGTGCAGTTATTTGCTGCTCCCCAGAGGGAATACGTTTGTTTTTACGTGACTTCAAGGGTCACTATGTATTACGAGATTTTGATCCGAGATTGTCTAATGTTCCGCAGAATCTATGGGCGCAAGGTCCAACTGATGTTGGCTTCATGCAAATCACACCCCATCGTGTGACTCTCAAACCAGGTGTAGTGTTACCACGAATCAGACAGTACAGATTGCCACCTGAGGCTGTAACAGCCTTATCCAAAATTATTGACGAGCTCATCGCTCAAGGAGTAGTTGTAGAAACTGACTCCAATGTATGTAATTCTCCGATCATTCCAGTCATGAAACGTACTGATCCAAATGCACCCCCAGTATATCGATTAGTGATTGACCTTCGAGAACTTAATAAATGTATTATTCCCCAGTACCCAGTTGTCCCAGATATCTCTTCCCTATTGACAGCCATTGATTCCGAAGCCTCATTTTTTACAGTCATAGACCTCAAGAACGCGTTTTTCAGTGTCCCCATTCATCCAGATAGCCAGTTTCTTTTCGGATTTTGTTTAAATGGAAGGAGCTATATGTTTACACGAGCTCCTCAAGGTTTCACAGAAAGTCCTAGTATTTACAGTCAAGCACTTAAGAGACAACTAGACAATATTCACATGCCAACTGACACTGCCCTGCTCCAGTATGTCGATGATCTACTGATCACAGCCCGTTCTGAACGTGCTTGCGAGCGAGCATCCCTTACAGTCTTGTATTTCCTTGCCGAGATGGGGCACAAGGTGTCCCCTTCGAAGCTTCAATTCTGTGTCCAGCAAGTGATCTACTTAGGCCACTTACTGTCCAAGTGGGGTAGGCAGTTGACACCTGACCGTATCCAGTTAATAGCGAGTCTTCCTCAGCCCAAGACCCAGAAGGAGGTACGTGCTTTTATCGGCCTCACTTCTTATTGCAGACAATGGATTCCTCAGTATGCATTTCTAGCTAAACCACTGATACAGTTAACGACACAGGAGGCAGCCGTATCGACTGTCCTCCCTTGGACATCTGAACATACACTTAGTTTCAATGAGTTAAAGAAAGCTTTATGCCAAGCTCCTGTTCTAGCTACACCGAACTACAGTAAGCCTTTTACACTTTTTGTCACTGAACGTGAAGGTACAGCATTATCTGTTCTTACACAAGATCAAGCCGGTCAATACAAGCCCTGTGCTTATTTTTCGAGCACACTAGATCCTGTAGCCCAGGCTTTGCCTGCGTGCCTCAAGTCAGTTGCAGCCACAGCACTAGCGATCAGACAAAGTGATTCCATAGTATTAGGACATTCCTTGACAGTACAAGTTCCACACTCCGTGGAAGTTCTTTTAAACCGAACACAGACTCAGCACTTGACAATTGCACGTTTAACAGGTTATGAACTGACACTGTTCCAGCCACACATAGAAATCAGACGCTGCAACGTTCTAAATCCTGCTACACTGTTACCGTCAGTTAATTCGAATCCTGCCACACACGACTGTGTGGAAGTAGTTAATATTATGACAAAGCCAAGACAAGATCTGACAGATATTCCATTACCAGATCCCGACTTGACACTTTATGTGGATGGTTCATGTATGAGAACAAGTACAGGAGAACTAGTAGCCGCGTATGCAGTGACTACTGACACTGAAGTTATAGAGACACACCGTATTGACACCCTGTCTGCTCAAGCAGCAGAGCTAGTTGCTCTGACACAAGCCTGCATACACGCCAAGAACCTGAAAGTTAATGTTTACACAGATTCACGTTACGCATTTGGAGTCGTACACGACTTTGGAGTGCTCTGGCAGGAGAGAGGTTTCATGACTTCTCATGGAACCAAGATTCAGCATGGTCTCCTTATTCAAGCTCTGTTAGATGCCATACACTTACCGACATCTATTGCTATCATGAAATGCAAAGCACATACGAAAGTTACTGACATTATTTCCCAAGGTAATGATCTAGCAGATCGCACAGCCAAGCTTACAGCACAGACTCCAGACGTTCCAGTTAATCCGATACAGACACATACTCCAGATCCGACTACATGTATGACAGTTAAGGACCCCACTCAAGATGTCATAGATATCCAGTTACATGCTACTCCCGAAGAAATCAAGAAATGGTCCGAACAAGGAGGGGTCCAGACAGATCAGGGATGGGTAACGAAGGGTAGAGCCACATGGTTTCTCCCCGACTCTATGGTTCAAGTCATTATCAATACCGCACATAGTCCAGCACATTTAGGAGAAAAAGCTATGTTAGACAGTATCCAGAACATTTGGTTCAACAAGCATTTACGAGCTGCAGCCAAGCAGAAAGTCCGTACCTGTATGATATGTTGCCAGTTTAATCCAGGTAAAAGTGTTCCGGTGGAACAAGGTGGATTCCAACCCCCTGACCACCCTTTTGAAGTCCTCCAAATGGATTATATTCAGATGGAGCGATGTCGAGGTTTCAAGTATGTTCTTGTAGTTGTATGCGCTTTGTCCAGGTGGACAGAAGCATATCCAGTCCCAGATTACACAGCCGCGACCACTGCCAAGCAGTTGGTTCGTGAATTCTTCCCCCGTTATGGACTCCCTAGGGTCGTATATTCTGACAACGGCCAGCCATTCTCATCTGAACTCATGAAACATGTTTCCCTTTTGTTAGGGTACCAGTGGAAGTTCCATTGTGTACGCCATCCTGAAGCAGCCGGTCTCGTAGAGAGACATAACCAGACCCTGAAAATCCGTATTGCTAAAATATGTAAAGAGAAAGGTGTGGACTGGCTAGTAGCTCTGCCAGTCGCTTTGTTTTATATGCGCATGGTCGCGCATTCCAGATCAGGTCTGTCCCCGTACGAGGTCGTATTCGGCCGCCCCCCTAACATGTGGGGTACACCTAGACCTCGAAGTATTACAGATGTTTCAAGTAATATGCTGACAGATTACCTAGCTTCCTTGATGTCTGCCCTACACTCTTGTCGTTCACAGGTTGCCGCCGCATTTCCAGACAATACCGAGATGGCACCGCATGAAATCGTTCCCGGATGCATGGTTCTTGTAAGGAACTTTGATCGTTCAAGTCCGCTGGAGCCCCGCTGGAAGGAGCCCAAGCAGGTCCTTCTGGCCACCCGTACTGCCGTCAAGCTGGAAGGCAGGAAGGGCTGGGTCCACCTGTCTCATGTGAAAAAATTTTACGGACTAAAGACTGTTTCAAAGAACATTTCCGAGGATTTCAAAGATTGCCAAAGTACTATTCTTAAGGACTGTCCCGCAAAAGACAATGATACAGATCCCTCCCTGTTAGAGAAAACTCCGCAGCAGGAGTATAAGCTAAAATTAAGGTCTAGTAAAATAAGTCAGCCAGTTTGATTGTCTAAGTCCTCCCCTAGGTGAAACGGTTAGACCGGTTTCTGACATGTATAAAATAGACCCCCACAGAGAGAGAGTTAGTGAGAACTCTAAAAGTTGCACTATTATTTTATGTTTTCTGCTATATCTCAGCCTTATGATTACCTGCATAAGTTATGCATCTTATTTGTGTTTTCCAGTTTCTCATGTAAATAAGTCTTCTATTGCTACAGTAGAGCACACGTTTAGTGATCTACCTCCTCATGAACTATCTTATCGTCTTGCTATGCGTAATAATTCCTTTATCCGCATGTTACATTATTCACACCAGACCAGCAATGCCACTAATTGTTGGGTGTGTGGTCGACTCCCCCCTTTCCAGACACCGAAGGGAGTTCTGCCACTCTTTCCTTATCCATTTTCACATAATGGTTCGTGTGGAGCATGGTCCACGTTAACGTCATCCTTGACAGATATGTCCTTTCTTAACAGTACATGTTTCCCAGACAAGCAAGGTCTTCCCCACAGAACAGGGTTAGATCTAGAAAATGAAGTTTATAATTTAGGTAATTATTCTTCGAATTTCATGGTCCTGAATGTTCAGTCTGATACTACTCCAGACTTACCTGCTATGTCAGTACTACCAGTCAAAGGCGAATTATGTGTCAGAAAGAATGGTTCCGTACATGTAGGACATAGTGATTGTACGACTATTGTCAAGTATAGTGACAGTAGGAAATCTATTTTCAAAGCTTCACGTCATTCTTATTTTGTTTGTGGTCAGACCGCATATGTTCGTCTGCCCCTCGATTGGGAGGGAACCTGTTACATTGCCTTCCTACTGCCACCAGTTTTTCTAGCCCCACCTGACTATCATAGGAATTCCCACCTAGTACATACTAGACACAAAAGAGACCTCCCGATTGTCGATTATACTGAAACTGCTCTAGAACAATATATAGATATCAATAAAGGTGTCTTCCCTTATTTAGGTACTGTCGTGAATAGTAAACTGATACGTAGATTAACGAGAACCCTTGAAGCAGTAGTGATTGAGACTACTTCTGCTCTAGGTAACTTAACCGAAGAGCAATCCTTTATGAGAATTGTCGTGCTCCAGAATCGTCTCGTCCTTGACGTCATACTGGCCGATAGGGGCGGGGCATGTAGAGTCATCGGATCTAGTTGCTGCATTTTCATGAATGTGGAAAAGTAAATTTTGCCATGTTCTGTGTCCCTACGTGTTCCCCATCTTATGTTATGTGTGCATGATTAATATGCATATGTATCCCCCATGTTCGATTAAAGACGCAATTACAGTTGTGTCCATCCCTAGTATGCCAGTTTCCAGTTCTCGTGAAAGCTACGAATATTAGGCCTATGTAAAGTTACGTTGCCACGTTTCTCAGTGTGCACGTTATTTCATTGTAAAGTCCCCGTTTCTAGGCCTCAAAAGGGCCCGGACACCAGATTCAGCTCCTGTCTCCTGAAACCTCGCTGAGGAGCGATACAGCCCCCACCTGTATCCTCGACCCTTCACTTACTTCCTGCCTCACAGTGCCCGGCTCGGCCTGGCTCTGCCCACGAGTCTGCCAAGAGTATGTTATGATTCTAGTTATCAGTCCAGCCCTCCTTCTCTGCATTCCTAAGCTACTGAATCGCATCAATAGTTTCCGTCATTGTCTAGCCTTTACGTCTCCATGTAAGAGAAATACTGCATTTAATGGTCATTTAATATTCTTCATCACGCACTACATGTAGAATAATGCATGCTCCAGTCTTAGAGTCTGTTAGCCTCTCCCCTCCTGACTCTTAGTTTATATCAACATGTCCTCTAAACATTAGATACTAGATAGGGTTTAGGTACATGTCGCCCTGACTCTCCAGACTTCAGTCTCTGCTCCTAGCGCAGAGTTCATAGCCCCCAGCTTCTCCTAGTAACACGTCATTGTCAGTTTGCGCGCACCATCAGGTCAGAGGTCCCGGCTCCTTAGGTAGCCCCCTCCATGTTTCCGCCCCATTTATGACATATTCTGTTACGTTTACATCACATGTCCATGTATACGCCTCTTGTTACACCCACTTTCACCCTTATCTTTCGCGACTGCTATTGACCACACCCACTGCTCCGCCTATCATATGTATTGTAATGCAACTGTTTTAGTATATATGCTTGTACATTGTTATTAAAGTTGGCGCGCTCATTCCCTGTCCCCCCTGCAGGGCCCTGCCATCCTGTTCCCGTGCAGGTTGTCCTGTTCCTGTCCTTTATGCTGTATTAAACCTGCAAACTCCTACTACCTCGAATCTTGACTCTTATTTTATTGAGCTATCTGTTATTACTATGTCCAGTCAAACCTAGATCCGGTATTATTTATTTATATACCACAGACCCTGAAATTTTTCGGACACATCTTCTCAGCGAGTGGCATGAAACCGGACCCGGACAAAATCGCCACGCTCAACAACACCAAGAGTCCGGCAGACGTCAACGACTTGCGTTCCTTTCTTGGGATGGCCAGCTACTGCGCCCGCTACATTCGTGACTACGCCACCGTTAGTCACCCTCTGAGGCTACTCACGAAAGCTGGCGCGCAATTTGTGTGGACCCCGGAGTGTGAGCGTGCCTTCAAGGACATCAAACACGCCGTGGAATCAGCCAAGTGCCTCTCCTACTTCAATCCCAAGAGGAAAACGGAAATCACTGTGGACGCAAGCCCCGTAGGCTTAGGGGCCATCCTGGCACAATACGACCATGAGTCGGATCAGAGGAGGATCATCGCCTATGCCAGTCGGAGCCTAACAGACCCGGAGAAACGATACTCCCAACCGGAGAAGGAGAGCCTGGCCGTCGTGTGGGCGTGCGAACACTTCCACATCTTCATATACGGGAAACACTTCACGCTCATAACTGACCATCAGGCACTTGTCACAATCTATGGAAATCCCAAGTGCAAGATGCCCCCCAGGATCGAGAGATGGGGCTTGCGGCTGCAAGAGTACACGTTCTCGATTATTCACAAACCGGGGAAGGATGAAAATCCAGCTGATTATATGTCTCGCCACCCCCGAGACTCATCAGAAACTGCACCTTCCATTGCGGAAGAATACATTCACTTCGTGACCAATCATGCTCGTCCACCAGCCATCCCCATGCACGCCATTCGGGAAGCGACCAACCAAGACAGCATTCTCCAAACAGTGATAAAGCGCACTCGAACCAACAGATGGAGATACCACCCGCAGGAGGAAGAGGAAGGCCCTGCTGTCAAGAAAGAACTCCAAGCCTTCCGGCATGTCTCCGACGAACTCTCTGCAACCGGTGACGACCTCCTCCTCAGAGATCACAGACTAGTTATACCAGCGACATTGAGACAAGGAGTAATCGATTTAGCCCACGAAGGCCATCGAGGAGTCGTCTCCACCAAAAGAGCACTGAGAGAACGTGTCTGGTTCCCAGCCCTCGACCAGATGGTCGAGGACACATTGAAAGACTGCCACCCATGTCAACTGACCAGCCACAGTAATCCACCTGCACCCCTACAGATGACCCCATTGCCTGATGGGGTATGGCAAGAAGTTGCCATGGACTTTTATGGCCCCCTGCAATCCGGGAAGTATGTAGTCGTCATCCTGGATGAATACTCCAGGTTCCCAGTGGCCCAGTTCATATCATCCACCAGTGCAGCCTGCACCCTCAAGGTGCTTGAAGAGGTCTTCGCGACTTGGGGCGTCCCCAGGGTCATCAAGACGGACAACGGGCCCCCATTCAATAGTCATGAGTTCAGCGACTTCGCAAAACACATGGACTTTCAACATCGCAAAGTCACGCCACTCTGGCCTCAGGCCAACGGCACTGTAGAAAGATTCATGTCCACCATTAAGAGAACTTTCCAGCAAGCCACAGCCGAAAAGAAAGATCTTCAGTCAGCACTGAACGAGGTCCTTAGTGCCTACAGGACCACTCCCCACTCTACGACGGGCCAATGCCCTGCGACTCTCATGCTTGGGAGGACAATGAGGAATCGGATCCCCACATGGGACGGAGCCTTGAGAAAACCTCCGTCGGATCAACAACACAGAGACATGGCCATAACCGATCGACACCGCAAGGACAAGATGAAAGAGTATGCGGACCGCAAGCGAAGGGCCCGGTCCCTATCCCTGAAAGAAGGCGACAGAGTCGTTGTCAAGCAGGAACAACGCCAAAAGACTGATTGTCGTTTCAAAGATGAGCCCCTAACAATTACTCAACAAAAGGGCACCATGGTGACCGCAGAATCAGAGACACGAAGAGTCACCCGCAACGCTTCTCATTTCAAGAAGTGCTCTCCCGAGATCCATGAAAGCACACCTGTGGTCCCCTCACCTGAAAGCAGGGACAACCCTGAGATTGTCGCACCCGACACCGGACCTTCACCTACAGAAGAACCCTCACCTGAAGATGTCGTGTCCACACCAGCGAGACCCCGCCGTCACGTGCGGCCTCCCAAGAGACTGATTGCAGAGATGGACTAATCTCTATTTCTTTCATTTGTTACTTTATTAAGAAAGGGGGAGATGTAACGAAGTTAGCAGTCCAGTAGCTGGGGTGGGCGGAGCTAGGTGGGCAGAGGGGAAGAGGAGGGGACAGGACAGGAAAGGGCAGTCAGAGTAGGGACAGGGTCGATGGTAGATGTATAGTAATAAAGCTCCAGTGATAGCAATATACAGCGTCTGTGATTTCGCCTTAATGGCGACCGTGGCGACCGTGCGACACAGGTAAGTGTGACCCACTTGTGGGACACCCCCGCGTCGCACGGCCACCAGCTGCTGCGTGCGCCCCTCCGCTGTGCCCTGCCTCGCTGCCGGCTGACCCTGCAGTTTCAGTCACCTGTGCTTGTTTCTGCTGTTTTGTTTTCTTGCCCGCGTTCAGCGTTGTTTTTGACCCTAATTTGTGCTTGTTCCGCTGTTTTGTTTTCTTGCCCGCGTTCAGCGTTGTTTTTGACCCTAATTTGTGCTTGTTCCGCTGTTTTGTTTTCTTGCCCGCGTTCAGCGTTGTTTTTGACCCTAATTTGTGCTTGTTCCGCTGTTTTGTTTTCTTGCCCGCGTTCAGCGTTGTTTTTGACCCTAATTTGTGCTTGTTCCGCTGTTTTGTTTTCTTGCCCGCGTTCAGCGTTGTTTTTGACCCTAATTTGTGCTTGTTCCGCTGTTTTGTTTTCTTGCCCGCGTTCAGCGTTGTTTTTGACCCTAATTTGTGCTTGTTCCGCTGTTTTGTTTTCTTGCCCGCGTTCAGCGTTGTTTTGACCCTAATTTGTGCTTGTTCTCAAGTTCAGGCCATCCCCCGTCCCGTTTCCCGCCTCCCTCGCCGCCCCCGCTTCCCGCCACCACCGCCGACCCCGCCCCTTCTTTCCTTCTGTTCCCTCCCCGCTCCCGCCTCCCAGCTGCCCCGCCCACCCGCGCACTTCGCCTTAAATGGCGACCGTGCGAACGCGCAGCGTTGACGCGCAGCGGGCGCGCCGATTGTGCGCCGAAGGCGCGCCAAAGGTAAGCCCGTCTGCGCCCGTCCGCGCCTGGACCGCGCCCAGCGCCAGGACCCCTGGCCCCCACCGACGGAAGCCGACCCGACGAACCTACAGCGCCGCCGACCTCATCGCACTCAACACCGGCCACATCCCAGGATGTCACCGAGCCGCCCCGAAGCACACCCACGGACCCTTCAGCTGCCTCGCCTGCAAGTTCACCTGCATCCGGACCTTCCCTGCACCCGCCAAGCCGAACTCCAGCAGTACCCACCTCAAGTGCATCCTGCTCAACACCCGCTCCGTCCACAGACACGCCGTAGAACTCTGGAACCTGCTCGACACCACCGCCCCCGACGTTGCCTTCATCACCGAGACCTGGATGAACGCCTCCTCAGCCCCAGACATCGCCATCGCCATCCCAGAGGGCTACAAGATCACCCGGAGGGACCGCGACAACCAGACCGGAGGAGGCATCGCCATCATCCACAGAGACACCATCCGCATCACGACCAACACCGACGACACCCTCACCACCGCTGAACACCTGCACTTCCAGATCCACACCAACCCGAAGACCACCCTCAGAGGCACCCTGATCTACCGACCCCCGGGACCGCGCACACGATTCAGCGAGGACATCGCCGACTTCGTCAGCCCGCACGCTCTCCCCTCCGCCGACTACATCCTCCTGGGGGACCTCAACTTCCACCTGGAGAACAACAACGACCGCAACACCATCACCCTGCTCGACAACCTCGACAACCTCGGACTCAAGCAACTGGTGACCACCCCCACCCACCTCGCCGGACACACACTCGACGCCGTCTTCTCATCCAGCAAAGACGTCACCTTCAGCCACACAACAGGACTCCACTGGACGGACCACAGCTGCGTCCACTTCACCTTCAGAAGAACGACGATCCACCACCTCCAGCAACAGGTTGCTCGAAGAAGCTGGAACAAGATCACAGCCGACCAGCTCACCGCCTCCCTGAGCCAGCACCCTCCCGCCAACTCAGCGAACCCCAGCCAGGCCGCCGACAACCTCACGAAGTGGATCAGCAACTGCGCGGACGAACTCGCCCCTCTGAGGACCCCGCCCAGCAGATCCTGCAGCAGAAAAACACCATGGTTCACCGACGAACTCAAGTGCTCCAAGAAGAACTGTCGAGCCCTCGAGAAAGCCTGGAGAAGGGAACCAACGACGGACAACATGACCACCCTCAAGCTCGCCACCCGGAAACACCACCAACTGATCCGCGCCACCAAGAAAAATGCATACAAGGACCGGCTGGACAACAACGCACACAACTGCAAGGAACTCTTCAACATCGTGAAAGAGCTCTCCAACCCCAACGCCGGAAACAACGACATCACCCCGTCGCAAGACCTCTGCAACTCCCTCGCGTCCTACTTCCACAACAAAATCACGGACATACACAACAGCTTCAACAACCAACCAACGCAAGCCACAACCGCAACGACGCCACCATCCACCACCCTCCGCACCTGGACCCCGATCAGCACCGAAGACACCATCCGCACCATGAACTCCATCCATTCCGGATCTCCGACTGACCCCTGCCCTCACCACGTCTTCAACAAGGCCGACGCTGTCCTCGCACCCCACCTGCGGGACATCATCAACACCTCCTTCGACTCCGCCACCTTCCCTGAGAGCTGGAAGCACGCCGAACTCAGCGCTCTCCTCAAGAAACCCACAGCAGACCCCACCGACCTCAAGAACTACCGTCCCATCTCGCTCCTCCCGTTCCCGGCCAAAGTCATCGAGAAGACCGTCAACAAACAGCTGGCCGCCTTCCTCGAGACGAATGGATCCCTCGACCCCTCACAGTCCGGCTTCCGAGCGAACCACAGCACCGAGACCGCCCTCATCGCCGCCACCGACGACCTTCGAACTCTGATGGACAACGGAGAAACAGCGGCCCTCATCCTCCTGGACCTCTCCGCGGCTTTCGACACTGTCTGCCACCGCACCCTAGTACAGCGCCTCAGCAACATCGGAATCCAGGAGAAGGCACTGGAATGGATCACCTCCTTCCTCGACGGAAGAACACAAAGAGTCCGCCTACCACCGTACAAGTCAGAGGCCACCAAAGTCATCTGCGGCGTACCCCAAGGATCCTCGCTGAGCCCAACCCTCTTCAACGTCTACATGAGCCCCCTCGCGGCCATCGCACGCCAACACAACCTGAACATCATCTCCTACGCCGACGACACCCAGCTGATCCTCTCCCTGACCAACGACCCCGCCACCGCCAGAGCCAACCTGCACGAAGGGATGAGAGACGTAGCCGAATGGATGACGACCAGCCGCCTGAAACTGAACTCAGACAAGACGGAGGTCCTCATCCTGGGCTCCACGCCCTCCGCCTGGGACGACTCCTGGTGGCCCCCCGCCCTGGGCACCGCACCCAAACCGACGGACCACGCACGCAACCTGGGCTTCATCCTGGACTCCTCCCTCTCCATGACCAGACAAGTCAACGCCGTCTCCTCGTCATGCTTCAACATCCTGCGCATGCTACGTAAGATCTTCCGGTGGATCCCCACCGAGACGAGGAAGTCGGTCACCCAAGCCCTCGTCACCAGCCGACTGGACTACGGCAACGCCCTCTACGCCGGAACCACGGCCAAACTCCAGAAGAGACTCCAGCGGATCCAGAACGCCTCGGCGAGACTCATCCTCGACATCCCCCGACGCAGCCACATCACCGGACACCTGAGAGATCTGCACTGGCTCCCGGTCAACAAGAGAATCACCTTCCGGCTCCTCACCCACGCGCACAAAGCCCTACACGACCAAGGCCCGAGCTACCTCAACAACCGGATCAACTTCTACACTCCCAAGCGCCTCCTCAGATCAACCAACCACGCCCTCGCCGCCGTCCCCCGCATCCGAAGAGCGACAACAGGAGGAAGATCCTTCTCCTACCTGGCCGCCAAGACCTGGAACTCACTTCCGACCAATCTGCGCCTGACCCAAGACCACCTCTCCTTCAGGAAGAAGCTCAAGACCTGGCTGTTCGAGCAGTAGCGGCACCCCCCCCCCTCCCAGCGCCTTGAGACCCTACGGGTGAGTAGTGCGCTCTACAAATGACCTGATTGATTGATTGATTGATTGATTATTGTAGCAGGATGCTACAACGTGCTCCCCTCCATCAACATGCTTTCACTCCCCTTTCTCCCCTATATTCTAGCTACCCATCCCGTCTGGACTTGCCAGCTCCTCCGCGTCCTCCGGAGGGCTCCACCACTCCTCACTCCACTTCTCCGACTCATCTTCAGGCTTGCCTTCCTCTCGGAATTCCTCTTTGGGGTTAGCGTTGGTTCCTTCTGCACGCGGGAATGCTCCTTTCCTCCAGCGGCTCCGGGTATGAAGTACTACGCCCCTCTCTCCACCTTTGTCCTTCTTTTCTTTCTCTTCTGGCTTTCTTCTGGGGTCAGCCCCTCCTTCCTGGTTTCTGTTCACCCAGTCCCGGTCCTGCTGTAGTAACATGTGACAAGGGGGTGTTACTTACAGAGGAGTAATGGTGATCTCTTTTCTTTCCAGGATGCAATGCGGGTTCCAGTCATTGGAAGGCGGACTTGATTCCCAGATTGCAGGTAAATATCGGGGAACGGTGTGGACCTCCTTACAAGCTGCATTTTACTTGAACCAATGGTAAATCCACAATAAAATCCATGGTAATGGTATGCCATGGTCTATGCAGTACTTTTAAAGGCTGAAGGAATCCCTTTGGTCTGGTTCTATAATTTTCTGCTCGTACACAAACATGCCAAGTTGAATTAAATGATTTCATGTTTTCTTACATCTTTTCCCAAAAATAACGCTTAATCAAATCTAGGATCTTAAATGCTCAAGGATGAAAGGAGATTCATGTATTTCTTTCAAGGCTTCAGTTCTTATCTCTTTTGTGGGCAGATATTTTCCCTTCACCCTTGGTAAACCTTTTCCTCCAGGTTTATTAGCTACTTTCTTAATCCATTTTAGAAGTATTTCTTCATACCATATGCTCTTAATCTGTTCAGTGATGGACTGTGTTATCATTGCAAATTTACTTTCCTCAATGATGGGTTCAGAAGTATTCATTTGAGAGGAGCCTTCAAGATTGTAAGCTTGTGATAGAGCATCTGCTTTTCCATTAATCGTTCTTGGACGATATATTATAAAATTATAGTCAGTAACAAAAAGTGACCATCCTTACTGTCTTGAAGTAAAGGCCTTTGATGACTTTAAAAACAAAAGATTTCTGTGATCAGTGGACACAGTGACTGGCAACTTTCATCCAAATAGGTAATGTCTCCGTGAATGCTGCTTTAATGGCTAAGAGTTCTTTTTTTTTTTTTTTTTTTTTTTTTTTTTCAAAACCTTTATTGCACTTTGCATATCACACAGCGGAATGCCTACAACCCGGAGGGCCGGCCGCTATCATGGGATCATTGTACACAGAGATTTTCAGCAGCAAGGACAATCATACCACAGTGTCAATAAAAGTCTTGACGTAAGGAGCTGAAACAATAAAGTGCCAATTGAGCAATTATTCAATGCAGTAGTTTGAGGTTTTGATGGAGTTTTTTGTTTTTTTTTGTTTTTTGGAAAACAACAAACACATAACAACAACCGTTAGGAAGGCCGGTAAGGTCTGACACGAATCAGTGCGTTACAAGTTTTTAGTGTCACTTGGGAGTTTGGGATCTTGACAGCCCACCCAGTACGCACATGCCTCAACTCATCCCACCCTCCCCCACCCCCTCGGACTCATTCGTCTAGGTTCTGAGAGGCAACCCGCTGCAGCCGCCCACGCCCCCTCCACACTCCCTCCTCCCCCCCGCGTTCAGCCCTCCCCTCCCTCATCATCAGATTCATCCAACACATCCTCTCGCAAGGGTTCACAGATGTCCCCCCTGTACTCATTCCATTTCAGCCATATCTTATTCCATTTCCCGGGGCAGGCTCGGTTGATGTACACTGCTCGCTCGGTCAACATCACTCGATCCATGTTTAAGCACCACTGGGACTTGGTTGGGAGTTCTGCTGCTCCCCATCTTTGTGCTATGTCGCGTTTCGCAACCATTAGACCCGCCGTGACCCAAAGTTGCTCGTACCGGGTCAAGTCAGTAGGTTCCCAAATGTTGAGCAGGCACCTCCTCGGGTCCGGCAATATGGAGTGATCTATCGCCTGTGAAAGCGTGCGGAGTACTCGTTTCCAGTATTCCTGGATCTTGGGGCAGTCCCATATAGTATGAAAGAACGTGCCTTCCTCCCCACACCCACGCAGACAATAGGGATGGGGCGCTCTATGTATGCGATGCAACATTGTCCTTGTATAGTAAACCCTGTGCAGGATCTTAAATTGCACCAGCCGCATGCGCGCCGAGATGCCTATTTCTTTAGGTGACCCAAGAGCTGCGTTCCATTCATGGTCATCCATGTCGCTAACCTCCCCCTCCCACTTCTCTTTTAGATGTAGTGTGGGGTCAGGGCCGTTATTGAGGAGCTTACGGTAAATGAGGGATGTAGCCCGTTCTATCATGCAATCTGTGAGTAGGCGATCCTCCAAGGGTGAGGACTCTGGGAGTTGGGTGTCTGCTGGAATGGCTGCGAGTAATGCGTGACGGACTTGGATGTACCTGTATAGTTCCCTGTCGTTAAGCTCGTAGAGTTCCTTTAGTCGGGCAAAGGGGATCACTGCATTCCTCTCCCACAGGTCACCCACCACGGAGATGCCTATCATGTCCCATTTTGCAAACCCCTTGGTGTTTCGCAGGTTGCCTAATGCGCGAGAGTCCCACAGCGGGGTCATCTTTGTGATTCTCCCCTTCCAGCCCAGGGCCGCCGTAGCTGCATGCCATATCTGCACCGTTAACATGGTGGGGCCGACCAGAGTACGCACCTTGCAGTGATTATACAGTGGACCCAGCAGACTGTCAGCGCCCAACTGTTCCCTGTCCGAGTGAAATGCCGGCTCGGTATGTGGTGCGTGTATCCAATGATTAATGGGCCTCAATTGTGCAGCCCAGTAATACAGTTTCAGGTTCGGTAGCGCAATGCCCCCGTCATACCAGTCCCTGTGTAGCTTGGATTGTGCCACCCGTGCCGGGAGGTTGCCCCACAGCAAGTTGGAAACCAGAGCCGCTACCTTCTGGAAGAATTTGGGTGGCACCGGGTAGGGTGAATTGTCAAGGACGTAAAGGAAGCGCGGCAACGCCATCATCTTGTAAAGCGCCGCTCTGCCGAGAAGTGTTAAAGGCAGGCCGGACCAGAATTCCACATCCCGCTTGAGCCTATCCAGGGGCGGTTTCAGATTCTTGTCCATGAATGCAGCCGGGTCCCTAGTGACGTGTATGCCTAGATATTTAAAGGACGTTCCTGCCAATCGCAGCGGGCAAGTATCGTCGAGGTCAGGAGCCGGACCCCGTATGACATAGAGTTCAGATTTGGACCAATTTAACTTGTAGCCTGAGATCCTGCCGTATGTATCACAAATGCGTAGCAAGGCCGGAATACCCTCCCCGGGGTCTGTTAGATACAACAGCATGTCGTCCGCGTAGAGGGACAGGCGGTCTTCCCAGCCCCCGTTCCCCGGTATACCCTTGAGGAGGGGGGAGGCACGTATGAGAGTCGCGAGTGGTTCCAATGAAATGGCAAACAACAGGGGCGACAAAGGGCACCCCTGACGCGTGCCCCGACCCAGTGGGAAAGTGCGGGAAATGTGGCCGTTCGCCACCACATGAGCCATCGGGGCCGTGTAGAGCAGTTTTACCCACGCTAGAAAGCGAGGCCCGAACCCCATATGTGTCAGTGTTTCGAAAAGGTACTCCCACTCCACCAGGTCAAATGCCATTGTGGCATCAAGTGCCAGGATTACCGCCGGCGTGGTGATGGTGTCAGCTCTGGATAGGATACCATGCAGTCGCCGCAAATTCAGCGCTGTGTTCCTGTGCGGCATAAACCCGGACTGATCCGGGTGTATAACTGAGGACAGATGGGGCAGGATCCGCTGCGCCAGAAGCTTGGCCAAGATTTTCACCTCCGCGTTTAATAAGGAAATTGGCCGATAGGAGGAGCAGTCCTCCGGGGGTTTACCCGGCTTGGGGATAGGTATTATAGTAGCCACACGTTGGTCCGGTGGAAGGGAACCCCCCTCCAGGCAGTCCTTGAACATCCCCAGCAGATGCTTGCTGAGGGTGTCCGGCATCACTTGATACCATTCTATGGGTATCCCGTTCGGTCCTAGTGCCTTGCCCGGGTTTAGCGCCTTAATGGCCAGTTGGATCTCGTCGGCTGTGATGTCTGCCTCTAGCTCGCTTGACGCCTCCGGTGAGAGGGTCCGAACCTCAATTGGCGCCAGGAGCGCTCTGGCACTCTCAGGTGTGATCGTACGAGGCGGGGTATACACTCGCTCAAAATGGGACGCGAGTAGTTCTGCAATGCGCCCTGGATCCGTGTGTGTCTCCCCTTGTTCATCTTTTAGACATCGGACCCCCCTGGAGCCACCCTCACGTTTATCGAGCCACGCCAGCATTTTCCCTGCTTTGTCCCCCACCTCGTAGATCTTATTCTGAGTGTCAGTCAAGAGGCCCTTGACCATCCTCCGCAGGTGATCATTGTATAGCTGCTGCTGGAGAGTGAGTGCGTGCAGGGCAGTGGGAGAAGGGTGAGACTCGTGCGTCGCTGTCCGCTCCCTCAACGTAAGCTCTAGGTCGGCCAGTTCCTGAGATTGTTGTTTTTTGTGTCCGGAGATAGTGTTAATGGCCTGACCCCGCAAAACCGTTTTATAGGCCTCCCATAGTGTTGCCGGGGAGCGCACCGAATGGGTATTTTCAAGAAAGTAGTGGTTTGTGGCTTGCTTGAGTACTTTGCGAACCTGTGGGATTTTAAAATATGATGCGTGCATGGGGTAAAGGCGCTTACGTGCCCTCGTCTGCAGGGAGAGCGTCAGTGTGAGCGGTGAGTGGTCAGAAATACCGCGAGGGTGAATCTTCAGGGTATCTACAAGACAAAGGGCCTCCCCCAGTGACAGGAAGTAATCGATGCGAGACAGGCTGCCATGCACCGCGGAGTGAAATGTGTATTGTTTCGTGCCCGGGTGTAAGTGTCTCCAGATGTCCGTCATGCCCATGGCTGAGGTGAATCTTCTGAAGTATGTTTCCCCCCCTGTCAGGTTGGGGGAGGGGTGCTTGTCTAGGTGTGGGTCTACGACCGCATTAAAGTCCCCCCCTAGTATGGTCTCACCCTCGGGGAGAGTTAAAAGGAAGTCCCCTAGTCTTGGGAGGTGGACCGAATGTAAAGCCGGTGGCACATATACTGATACCAGATTAAAGAGTTTCCCCTCCCACTGTCCCTGCACAGCCGCAAAGCAACCCTGATCATCCGTTTTAAAAGATAGGGGCATGAAACGGGAGTTCTTCTGTACCAGAACGCCGGACCCCCTGGAGCCGGACGTGAAGGCAGAATGGGCCCACATTTTGTAGCCACGCCTATCCAAGGCCTTCGTAGCCCCCCCCACTAGGTGTGTCTCTTGCAACAGGGCCACAGTAGGTCGCAGGCGCTTAATCGCCGTCAACACCAATCCCCGCTTAACTTTGTCCCCCAAACCTCTCACATTCCAGGACATCAAGGTCAGAGGTGGGCATTGTGTGTCAGAGTGAGTCACCCCCTCTGCCGGTGCGGGATTGTTAGCCATCAGGTGGTATTAGGTGCATGGTGCAGAGCCCCAGAGATGTAACCAGTGTATCGGCTGCGGCGTCGCGCCGCCAAGTGTTCAGAGGCATCATGGGGGCATAGTGTCACTGTCCGTTCCAAGCAACGTGGGCTGAGCCCCATAGGTACTGAAACATTGTCTGCGACCCATTATGCGCCTTCCTAACACAAACAGTTCAAAACAAACCCCCCTCCCTGCCCCCCTGCTTAACGGACCCCCAACTGCCCGCCACCCCAACTTAGCAGAGTGCTTTACCCATCCCAAAACCAGAGTACTTGCTTGTAGGGGGGAGAGCGTCTCCCCAGGCAGGCGGCTTCCCTGAAGGCTTTTGGGGCAGCCATGCCGGCGTCTACGTGCAGCTGTGGAAATTATACGTTAGTTCGGCGTACGGCGCCTGCTTGATGTTCTGGGTCCAAGGACGGGGTCAGTCTTCCTCGCCTCCCCCTTCGAAACCATGAGCCGGTGAGTGTCCCGCTCCCTCCGCTCGTCCCGATGTTTGCGAGCCCGTTCTGCTGTCCCCTCCACGGCCTCTTTCCGGTCTGTGCGTTTTGCGCTGTCGTCCAACGGTGTGCCAACCCTCCAGCCAGTCCCGGGCCGCTTCAGGGGAGTCGAAGATCCACACTTTCTTGTCCGCTACCACCCGCAGCTTAGCCGGGAATAGCATGGAGTACGGCAGCTCTCTGTCCCTCAAGGTCTTTTTTACTTCCAGGAACGTTTTCCTCCTCCTAGACACCTCAGCCGTATAGTCTGGGAAGAAAGCAATCTTCGAGTTCTGGATTTGGATGGCCGGTGCCACTCTAGCGGCCTGCAGAATGGCATCTCGATCTCGGAAATTGAACAACCTGGCCAGTATCGGTCGCGGTGCGGCCCCGGACTTGGGTTTCCCTCCCGGGACGCGATGCGCCCTTTCGACGGAGAAGAAATTTGAGAGTCCCTTGGGCTTGAGCCGAGTTTTGACCAAGTCCTCCACATAGAGGTCCATTGCCCCCGTGTCTTCTGATTCTGGCACACCTAAAATTCGGACATTGTTGCGTCGGGAGCGCCCTTCCTGGTCGTCCAGTTTGTCCCTAAGCAGTTTGTTATCGGTTTGCAGCCGTTCCACCGCTCCTTGCAATTCGGATACATCTTCAACCAGCGATTTAGTGACCACCTCGACCTGTTTGACCCTTTCATTCATCTTTTGTAGATCCGCTCTTATCAAGGTGACTTCCGTTGCCGTGGCCCCCACCGTCGTTTGCACTTGGGCCAGTGCTGCCAGGACATCGTCAAGCGTGGCCTTTTTTGCCCCCTCCGTTTCAGACGTTTTTCCGGCAGTCTTGCGTTGGTCTTGGGGCGGTGACTGTCTCTCGTATGCGAATTTGTCCAATTTGGCCTGGGTGGAGGTGTTCCTGGGGCCCCTGTTGGACATGGTGCTGCCGTGAATTGAACTGCCTGGTTGATAGAGTAATCGTGCGCGGGTTGTGACGGGCTGCTCCTTTGCGCACCAGCAGTAGGCTGCGTCGAGGTATATGGGCACCGCAATGGGGGGTGGTGTCTTCCCGCCGTTGTGTAGTGATGTGACTCTTAAGGAATGCGTGCAGGCTAGGCGCCGGGTCTCCCCCCGGTACCGGGCTCCAACGGAGGAGTCTGGCGGTGCACTGCAGGTTGTGACTCACACCGGCCGGGGCTGCCACGGCACGCCGCGCCGCAGTCTCCCCTTGATGCGGGCGCTGCCCGGGCCCTTGTCCCACTGGTGGCGCCACGTGCGTATGGCCCCCTGTGCACCCGTTGGAAAGTCTGCAATTTCAGCCACCCCCGCCTGTTGTGGCTGCCGCGTACCTTTGTCGGCCGTTGAATGGCTTTGCCGGCCGCTGCCAGGGTCGGGCGTCTTCCGTCGTCGTGGCCGGGTAATGGCGGCGCTGGGTCGAGCCTGCGCCGCTCCCGTCGCGCTGCTGGTGGGTGCAGGTGGGTCCGGGGAATGCCGACAGGCCGTCGCGGTGCGCGCCCCTGTACTCGGGCGGACGGGAGGGAAGCTTTGCGGGGCTGTCGGGATGACGTGCCCGGGGAGCCGGCGCTTCCTGCCACTCGCCCCCGCGTGCTTGGCACTTCCGGCCGGGTTCAAAGGCACCTGCAGTCCGCGGCTTCCCGGCTTCAGTCAGGCCCAGCTCTTCCGCCGTCTCTCGAGCGCGAGATTTCGCCCGTTCTGGCCGCCGCCGCTCACATAAACTTCAGCGCTGCTTGCCGCACGGACACCGGGTCCGGCCCGCCCCTTTCCGCCAGCGATGATCAGGATTTTTAATGCGGATTATTGCGGAAAGCCGCCTCTGCCCAGGAGCCTCCCTAAGCTGCGGCCGCCATCGTTGGCTGCTAGCCACGCCCCCCCGAGTTCTTTTTTTTTTTTTTTTTTATAGTATAATTACATTCTGCTTTATTCAATTTCCGAGAAAAGAAAGCTGCTAAATCCATTTGACCAGTCTCTCGATGTATTTGTGACAAAATTGCCCAATGGTCGTATTAGAGCCATCTGCTTAAACAAAATGATGATTAATGTCAGGATGACGCAAAATGGGAGCCTCAGTAAATTTCTTTTTAAATTCCACAAATGCTTTTTCTGCTTCAGTGCTTCAGGAGACCAATGGAAAGTTACTCCTTTCTCTAACCTCTTGTCTGCTGAGGACGGCATGGAGCTGTCCTCATACATGGTGGGTGTGTTCTGAGGACTACTCTAAGTAGTCCTCGAACCCACACATAGTGCAAGCGCTGGTGCTCCATCCAGGGGCCACCCCATCACAGGCCCCCACCAGGGATGGCAGTGGAAACACTTCCACTGCCACCCCTGCCCCCTCTCTTGGCATTCTGATGACGTTGGCGCATATGCTGTGCTCCGACGTCATCAAAACAGGTTGGGGAAGTGCTGGAAGCCATTTGCTTGCAGCACTTCCAAGGAGGAAGGTGATTTTTCCTCTGTGGAGGGATTGGGGAGTGCAGAGAGGCACCAGGGGGAAAGAGTTCTTCCTTTACACTGTTGTCTCTTTGCAGTGCATTCCTCCTGAGCATTCGCGGGTGGGGCAGCGATGGTGCAGCAGGAATGCATCCCACTAGCGCAAAGGTTTTTTTTTGGCTTATATTTAAATATATTTTGTGTACGAGAGCAGCCCCTTGGGCAAGGGTAGCTCCTAATAATATGGCAAAGTTTTGACCATTTTCTGTCTCCTGATGGGGCAGATCGGCCATATGTTTAGGCCCATCTGCTCCCAAGGAGGGCAGACAGCCACTAGACGCCAGGGATTTAATTTACTTATTGGTTGGGGAGTGGCCCCTTGGGAAAGTGCACTCCCCATTATGGGGGCAATATTTTGTCCATTTTTGGCCCCGTAGGAGCAGATCGGCAATATTTTTAGACCCATCTGTCCCCAAGGGGGGAGGGGCAGAAAGCCACTAGACGCCAGCAATTTTATTTATTTATATGTTGAGGAGCAGACCTTGGGCAAGGTTCGCTCCCACATTATTGGGAAATATGTTGGTCCATTTCTACTTCCCCTACGGACAGATATGGCATATTTTTAGGCCCATCTGCCCCCAAGGGGAGCAGAAAGCCACTAGATAACAGGAATTTTATTTAGTTATATGTTGGGGTGCGGCCCCTTGGGCAAGAGTTTCTCCCCATTATGGGGGCAATATTTTGGCCATTTTCTTCTCCCCCTGGAATCAGATCGGCCATGTTTGTAGGCCCATCTGCCCCCAAGGAAAGCAGAAAACCACTAGACATCAGGGAAAGTTTGTGTGTGTTTGAACTGGAGTTCAGCTGATGGTCTGCATGTACTGGAGCTTGGCTGGCAGTGTGTGTGGACTGGCGCCTGGCTGGGGCGGTATGTGTCGACCGGTATCTGCCTGGTGGTATGTGGACTGGTGCTTACCTGGAGGTGTCGGTGGACTGGTGGTTGGTTGGTGGTGTGCGTAGACTAGCGGTTGGCTGGTGGTGTGCATGGGCTGGCGTTCGGCTGGGGGTGTTTGTGGTTGATGGTGTGTGTGGACTAGCGCTTAGCTGGCGGTGTGTGTAGACTGGCGCTGGGCTGGCAGTGTGCATTGTCTGGTGCTTGGCCAGCAGTATTCATGGACTGGCGGCGTGTTGGTGGCTGGTAGCCAGTATGTGTTTTGACTTGCTTGAGGTGTATTTGTCAGTTGTATGATATTTGGGTGCTTGGGGGTGTGATTGGTGTGTTAGTCCTGTTGGAGTACAAGAGTGATGGGCCCTTGTATGGTGCTGCTTTTAAATGAAAGTGTTGCATTGTATTGGGCCTGCAGCTGGCAGTGTAGGAAAGTGGTGGGATCACCAGGCCGGCACAAATTTCCTACCAACTAGCATTCCCCCATGTCTCCCGATAAAAATGCTACCTCACTTGTGTGGGTGGGTCAAGTGCTTGCGACAGGGAAGGGTCAAAACCTACAAAATTATCAAGCACAAAACTACTTGGTTTTGCAAGGGGGGCACCGGCTTTTTGGTCCCGGGCTCGGCAGCCATTTAGGGAAACCTACCAAACCTAAATGTAAATGTGCTTGTATTTATATAGCGCACTTCTACCCAGAGGTCTCGTAGCACTGTATTCATACCGCTGTGGAACCCATCCTGGCTTTCCTGTGAAATGTCCACTCCTGGGCACCCCCAAGGTGAAGTCAGGCATCTTAGCGCTGCTGGGGCCGTTGTGGAGATAAAGCAAGCTATTGCCCAGAGTCACAGAGTGGGACCCATGATTAGACTAGGCACCGAGGCGAGAATTGTCAGGTCCGGGGAAATTGAGTCCAAGAACCGCCGAGGCAGGAATTGAACCCTGGTCCCAGGCCAGACCTCTGCATCAGGATCTGCCGCTCTAACCATTGAGCCACGCTTCTCTAGACATTTCTGAAAACTAGACACCCTGGGGAGTCCAGGGAGGTGTGGCCTGCATGGATTCCCAAAAATGTTTTCTTACCCAGAATCCCTGCAGACCTCAAATGTAGCTAAAAATTCTAATTTCCCTCACATTTCTGTGTGGGAAAGTTGTGAGATCACCATGCCGGCACACATTACCTACCACCCAGCGTTCCCCCAGGTCTCCTGATAAAAATGCTACCTCACTTATGTGAGTGGTCCCAAACGTATTGTGGAGACATCAAAATGATCTATCACAAAACGAGCTGGTTTTTCAAGAGGGGCACCTGCATTTCGGATCCCAGGCTCGTGACCATCTAGGGAAACCTACCAAACCCGGACATTTCTGAAAACTAGACATGTTTTTTAGGATTCTCAAAAATGTTAAAGGGGAGACGCCTTCATTAGGTATTTCATGTTAACATTGGCAGAGTCAATAGGTCTGGACCTGGCAAGCTATTGTGATGATTAAATCGTTTTTATTTTTTATTGCAAGCATATCCTGCAAAAAGAAAAAGAAAATATGTCAACACCTAAATGTGGCCGTCATATGCTTGCAATAAACAATTTAAACATAAAAATCACTCACTGAAATGACTGTTTCACTAGTTTAGTTTTTTTAAAACTAAACAACAGACCTTTCACTTGTTCCATTTATTTTATTAATATTTATAAAGGAGACAAGAAAGAATCAATCCCTAACAATAGACTACAATTGCAGGTTGCTAAAATGTTATTATGACACTATATAAAACAATTTAAAAAAGCAAATGGAAAACCTATAACCAAAATAAAAAGTCTAAAGGTAATATCAAATAATGAATGCAATTGAAAAATCACACCTTGAATTAGCTTTTCACCTAAAGAGAAATTAACTATTTTTAGACCCCTGTGAACAATGTGCACATGCTTTGTGCAGTCACTCGAAATGAGGAGAGCCAGTGGGTAAAGTGGATTCGCCCATGGCCCAATTGTGTATGCTGTGGTGGGAGGAAGTAAAGTGTGAATGACAATTGAACAGACCAATGGATAAAGTACACAGACCAAAATACTTCTCTACCTATGTATATTATGTATGATTTTTCAGAATAACAATAATTTGACGAGACATCTCAAAGACCTGACCTAAAAACGAATATCGGGCAGAAGGTCAAATTTAGAGTTTGACAGATGGTACTCCGCCCATCACGGTAGGGGAGGACATTACTTTAACCTATAAGGGGGAAAGGAGGGATTGGCCTCGCTACTCAGCATCCGAGTCTTCCAAGGATGAATACTGCCCATAAAGTGTACACTGAAACTAGATACCAGCAAGGATAATGCATAGTCAGAAAGGGCTAGATCTTAGCTAGGAGCATCAAGGTTTTCAGCTGCTTGTGTGGTTTCCTTGAGGTCTTAAGGCTAAAGGAAATCTGTTCTAGAATACAGTCTTGATGGGTAGGAGGAACTCATAAATTCCAAAAGGGGAGTTACTTGATGAATAGATGTGTAAGAAAAGAAGGACCAGTGTTCTAAAAATCTTTGTACCTTGTGTGTGACCTGGCCTATTTGAATATATTTTTCTTGTCTTAACTATTTGATATAAACAATTAGTTTCTCTAACTTTGGCTAGTAGAGACAGTACACAATTTTGCTAAGGAATTGCTTATTGATTAAGCCAGTCTATGATGGGTAAATTAAGGATCCTTTACAGAAACCAGATTACAATTGAGGGTGAAGTTGTATGGGCCTGTTGGATGCTCAGTGAGAGCTCCCATTAAGCCTAAGACCTCTGTCTCCCAGTAGCTCACATTTCTGATTTTCTATCTAACATAAGGCATATGTGCATTACCAAAATGTACTTGTTTGCCTTTATGCAATGGAGTTACTTCCCGGAGTCATCTATCGTACACAATGCTTAAATGTGAAAAGTGCATATAATGTTAAACATAACCTATTAAAGAGGCCAAAATAGGCCAAAACCAGCCTGGGGTTGCTTGTGTTCCAGTTCAGAGGCGACATGGCCTGGCAGTTTGAGATGGCGTGTTTCTATTGGAGCAGGGCTGAGATTGATGTGTGTATGGCAGAATCCTGTCTAAGTCTGCATGGTCGGCAAAAACATGATGGATTGGGATGCAGCCCGATTAATTACTAGAGGCTGAAATTAATTTAAGCATTCCATGCATCACTTTTTGTATTCTTAAGCAGTTCGAAGTCAGATCACTTCAAATGCTTGAATCCTCACTCTGAAACTGATTCCCACCACATTTAAAACTGTCTGAAATTCCAAAACTTGTAAAACCCATCTGTTCAGGAAGACATCTTCACATCTCATAACTTGACGTAGGTGTATAAACTAGTGAAAAATCTTCTCCGGGGTCCCTGGTTAGATGCCTAAAATCAGCCTTTTCAGATTGTGCCCAGCTGTTGACTATTTCACGGCTTCACCACCTTATCCCAAGTAATTATGGTACATTGATGTTCCTGCCATCATCAACGACCTTCATATTTCTGTACCACTTTTATCTGTGAGGTAACTCTCTGAAGCTGCTTTTTGTGACTTGAGGACATTGCAAATACGTTATATAAATAAAATAAATATTTTCCCACCGGGAAAAACGATGTATTTTTTACCCAAGTCGTCCAAGTCACACATTACAAGCAAAAGGTTTGCAGTATAACATTGGACTTGTTTCAACAGGGGCACTTAGATATTTACAGCAGTATTTTTCTGAAGCAGTGCCCTGAGGCATGAAGGGTGTTTGATAATACTAGGGCTGGAGATGCGAAAACTGCCATGGCAGGAAGCGGCGCTTCGAATAGCTTTGCGAAAAGTACAGAGTGGAGTATATGACGGGAGCTTGGGATTCCGGACGCCCGACTATATTATTGGGCGACACAACTAACAGTAATTAATGACTGGGTGTTTGCAGAACAACAGGAACCCGTCTACAGAGTAGACAGATACGTGATGGGTAATGGAAACTAAGAACTGATCTTATATCAAAGGAAAAAAGGGAAAAAAATATCCCTGAACATACACGATCGGTGGTCATGGCATGGCGGGAGGCAAACTGCTACTTGGGGTGGCACATTAAACTGACAGGAAGGACTACCCTGTGGTGCAGTGACATATAAAAGGAAGTCAGAGGACTGAGGGGTTTCCAACACCGGAAACAGGGGCGGCTCTAGGCTCATGGCGACCCTGGGCAGGGAGCGTAGGTAGGGGGCCCCGGAAAAGGGTGTCCGGGCGGGGCGAAGCGCAGAGGCCAGTGAAGAGGGGCGGGGGTGTCAGGGTGTTTGGAAGTGGAACACCGGAGGCCGCCAAATCCCTGCCAGGGGCCATTACGCAAATATGTATCCATCCTCAGAGGATTATTATATTAAGTATGTATATTGGCGTGGTGGTCCCTGGGGTTTGGTGGCCCTGTGCAGGTGCACAGCTTGCACATGCCTAAGGCCGCCCCTGCTGGAAGACATTAGGAATAGAACATCTAGAAGACATCTGGAGAGGACAGGCAATCATATCCTTCACATACCTCGTAAGAGCATATGAACTAGTGGAGAAAGAACAGTACAGTTACTAACAAGTAGGCCACGTGCTGCGGAGACACATAGGTGAAGGGGAAACAGTGCCAGACCTCTCCCCCTTAGAAGATAGACTGATAGCAGATCCCATGCTGAATAAAGCCATTTCTCTGACATATAGGAAACTGTTACAAAACTCCCCGGCAGTGATGACACCCCTATGTCAGAAATGGGTAGAAGATGTGGGAGATATTGATGATGAAGAATGGACTGAAGCACTACAGGAACTGAGAGTAATAGCCATTAGGTCCAGATTTAGGCTTATCCAGCTACGAATCCTTCACCACTTTTATGATTGCTTTACCCTTCTCTTTAAAATAGGGAAAACTGCCACACCACTGTGTTTACGAGGATGTGGCCAAGAGGCCACCTTCTATCATATACTATGGGAATGCTCACTTATAAAATCCTTCTGGAAACAGGTCACCGACACAATATCAAGTCATATCGCACACCATCCAAATGGACCCAAAGGAAATACTACTGAATATATCTAGGGATGCCCCCCGACCGCAGTACCATTATATATGGGTGACCCTTGCCCTAGGGGTTGCAAAAAGTAACATAGCCAGAGCATGGTGCCATGCAGACCCGCCTACGACACGGCAAAGGGTACTAGATCTAGATTGGTGCCAAAATGCAGAGCAAGTGATATACAAAAGCTGAGAGTGCCCCTAGAAGTGGGGAAAGGTGTGGGGACATGGAAAACTTTTTGAGGTACCTGAGACAACTTTCACAATGTAGGGGAGGGGAAGGGGGGGGTTAGGGGTAGGAAGGAGAAGGACCACATTGTTCTATGTCTCACTCGGCCTAAGAGAAGTACAATATGGAAAATAAATACTATGGATTGCATGTGACTGCATCCTCAAAGCCTAAAATGTAATTGAAACTAAAAAAAATATGTAACTGTCCTCTACTTTTCCGTTTTAAATGTAGAGATGGATATGTTAAATAAAAAGTTTTATAAAAAATATATATTACTTGGGCTGTATGCATTGCACAAGTGCATAACCTACTGTATGGTCAATCTGATGGATATATATGTAAATACAGGGTTTTTTAAATAGTTTTATGGCAGTAGTGCAGCTCACTCATCATTGCTTTTAGGAAATAAAGCTATGTTAAGCATTGGAGAGTTATTTTCAGAGGTTTGGTTTGAGGTTGCGTGAAGCTGTGCCATCCAAACGTAGGACAAGGTTCCTCTAAGAAAACCATAGGCAAGGTTTTCTCTTCTGCTTTGCTCTAAGAAAACTGTGGGCACCCTTTTCTGTTCTCACAAATAGCCGCGATACATTAGTGCAGGGCAACCTAAACCTCTCCAGGCACTCTAGTATTATAAGAGGTACATATCAGGTACTGTTTGATTCCAACTTCACAACACGTGCAACTTCCCTTCTCTGTCTTAGAATTTAGACACCTATAGCAATCGAGGCAAATGCTTCAAAGGGAATGCTCATAACCCCCTGCAGATCATAAAGGTCCAGTTTTCCAAAGTTCCAAATTCTTTTTAACGAACACACATCTGGTAAATAACTGTTTGCGTACTAGAACTCAGTCTCAGCTGATATTATGATTGTGCCCAGTCCCTTCCCATAATATAATATTCAGATTACCTACAACGCTCGTGGACTCCAAGAAGAATTCTAGCCTTCACAGCATCTCCCTTTTCAAGAAAGAGAATTTGGAGAACAGCTCATCGTAAAAGACGCAACAATCACTATGTGCTAGCCGTGGGAAGATGAGGAGTTTCAGAATGTCTTTAAATGTGATACTCTCTATAGATCAGGAAAAAAAAGAACATAACAGAGAACTAGCACTTAGAGAGTTACCTATCGTACTTAGAATTATACATTGGACATTTTGGATCATACATGCTGCCTTTAGCTCCCGATGATCAACCCAGAATGCTGCAGAAAAGATAAAGGAAGAATGAACAGATCAGCAAGAAATGAAATGGTATCTCATCTTCGGATGATTTTTCAGCAATTCCACGAGTCCATGCTTCTAGGTTCTACCTTTCCTTCCTGGCAAGCTGTACAGTTATTTAAATTTGGTGGTAAGTCCAAGGATTTCTGGTGAAGAGAGCTACTTTTTATGCCTTTTTTTTTTATTAAGCTTTGAGTGCAATGAAAGTTTTCATAGTATACAGTGGAGCAGTAGTACATACAGTCTTTTGGGCCCCTCCTACACTGGGTTACATGTAACAAGGATCGCATCAGTTTCTACATCAACACACAGTAGAATATGCAGAGTGCACATTCCAAGCACCCCAGTCTTTACCATGTTACCCTGGACACCCTTTGATTTATATACAAATTGCACTGATCTGACGCAATAGAAGGGAACTGCTTTTAATCCCTCCTCCACCAATCGCTGTCTCCGAAATGTTTGATGCCATCTGTTCATCGACATCTGGCAAGATACCCAGTGCAGATGGGCTTGCGATGTTTGCACCTACGCTGGCCACAAAGCTGATCCACTTGTTAGAAGAGTCCTTAGCTTTGGCTTTGCTACCTCCCTCACTGAGACATTTCTGTCCTGCAAACACCTAAAAGCATTGGCATGGAAAATAGGTCTCACTTTTTGGTCTTATAAATGTTTAGCCAGAGCTACTGCTTTTGCCAATGTCTGACCTATGTTGTAAAGCAGTGTGGCTGCTGTGCAGCATATTGAAAAGTTATAATAAAAAAGTGTTATAAACATTTTTGTTACCTTATATATAGCCAATATTTTTATTTATTTAAACTTTGAACAAACTTCTTGAATCATTGTTTTTGCATGTTTAGATAATTTCACAAAATGAAATGTTTTCAATATTCATATTTAAGATTGTTTTGATGCTTGGTAGTGTGTTTAAAAGCTTAATTTCAGTGGGTAAATAAGTACAATAATGGCGCTTGCACAGAAATGAGAGGCTAGTAAGGAAATGTTCTTACTATAGCTCAGATCTCGATTGTACAACCTGCTGGATGACTCTGGAGTGCACACCTAGGGGAGAGCTGACGTAGACGCCCATTCCTCAACAAAATATCTCTCGGAAGCCATAGCACATGCACTAGCGCACGTGCACGCAAGCGAGACCGAAAAGTAAATGAGAATGATAGTAAATAATTTATAATTGTATAATGTGCCAAAATGTAATATTATGAACGTGGTTTGAACACTGTGAAGATAACTGAAACATTTAAAAAGATCAGCTACTGTTTGTGGAACAAAGTAACAGAACCCATTTTAGTTTAGGGAGGTTGGAAAGAAGGATATATGTGGAGATATATGATGCACAAGGAGTGTAGAGAGGCAGGTTGCAATACTAATGGGACCCCCTCAAAGTTAAATTTGGCCAGGGAAAGGAGGGGAATAAGAAAACCAGCAAGAAAAACTATTTTCCCTCAATGGCCACAATAATTCAATGTAGGTATACATCCAATATTTAATTCAACATGAGTGACAAACAACCAACAATCTCATTTATTGTCTAAAAAAGCATTAAAGTTGTATTTGTTATTTTCAAGTCGTCATTTCTTTTGTACTTATTTCTTTCTCATTTTTTCTCAAAAATGGTACATTCCTCTTTTTTAAGAAGAACTTTTTTTAAATATTTGATACAAGAACAATTTCATAGTTCAAGGGGCGTGGCTTGGCAGCCGATGGAGAAAGACGGGTGAGCGCTGAGCTCCGAGTCGGCCTCCCCTATTAATCCTGGCGATAATCATCCTGGCGGCCTTGAAGCCCTGATTTTGCCCGCATCTCCTCCCGCACGCCTGGGGGACTGATCGGAGGCGGTGGGCACGGGTCCGCTGCTGTGTGGAGCCCGCGCCGCGCCCGTGACCTGCTGGGCGGCGCCGGCTATTTTGCGGCATGGACGACTGGCCGCATCCCCGGCCTCGAGTGATCAGGAGGCCGGCCCGCGGTGGCGACTGGCCGGCCGCCGGCTGCCGAGGGGATCAGAGCACCGGAATCACGGGCTCGCCGAGGGAGCGGAGCCTGGGCCATCTTGCTGCAGAGTATCGGAAGGAGCACGGCGGGGGCGCCTGACGGTGGGGAGGCCAGAAGCAGCCCTCGGCCCTGGGGGCCTGCTGAACGCGGGATTGGGGTAAGGCCTGACCCTGCGCAGACTACCGGAGTAACGACGGACCGGCGCTAGCCCCTGGCCGCTTGCCGTTGGGGGGCCCTGCTGGGCGCCAACTGCGGAGCGCGGCATTGGGGTAGGATTTAGCCCTGCGCAACCCCCCAGAGTGAGGACGGATCGGCGCTAGCCCCTGGCCGCTCGCCATCGGGGGCCCTGCTGGGCGCCAACCGCGGAACGCGGGTTTGGAGTAAGGCCTGACCCTGCAAAGCCTGCCTGAGTAGAGTCGGACCGGCGCTAGCCCCTGACTGATTGCCAACGAGGGACCTTACTGCCACCGGAGGGCCTGGCGACTCAGCGCTGGGGACACTCGAGAGGACCGGTCTCCTTGGGGCCCTGCTGGCGGCGGCAGCGGCGGGAGGCTGAGGCCCGGCCTGGGACCCTGCGGACGTGGCGGGAACTGACTCCTGGACCTGCCCTTGCCGGGGGTGTTGCTCCCTGACCCCCGCGTGATTGGAAACTTGGACGACTGCCCCCGACGCCATATTAGGCTGGCTGCATTCGTCGTCGCTTCTGGACTCGGAGGAGCGGCGCGCCCAGGGGGGCTCCTCGGGATCGGCGGCCTGCGGAGCGAAGGGTGGTGACCAGGTGCTGCTAGGGAGTTGCTGGTCTTGGGGGCCAGCGGAACCGGCGGGTGTACAACGCGGAGAGTGACCCCAGGACTCGTGGGCTTGCGAGTTGGACTTGGAGGTGGACGCCAACCCTGCTACTGCGGAGTCGAGACACGACTGCAACCATGGGGAAACGCCCAAAGCCTCCCCCAGAGGCTGCTGGAGGGGCGACGGATGACCAGGGCTCCACTCTGGATGTTGGTCCGGCGGCGGGTCTGCAAAGTCCAAGGATTTAATCTCACCTGATACCCACAACACAGTTTGCTAACACTGTGTTCTTGGTCCACAGAGTAATTTGGCATTCATGCCACATCGGCCTCAGGCAGAACTGTTCCAGCCTGATCGACAAGTGAGTACCCCACCCACGTGTCACCGTATTTACAATACTGACAATGCCCTAGCCTCTCTGATACACAGTCTCCTTTCTCTTAGACTGTCTTTCCCCCGTCTTGAAAAAGACCCGCCGTGACCACCGACTGGGGCACACGAGGGTCGAAACGTCGACGAACTCCATAGGCCCAGAGTGACCAGGATCCATACAAGAACCCTAGGATTCCTTGGTTTTAAAACAGTTTCTGGCCAATGAAGACATTGTATATAATTGTACATAACTTGTGTTGTAAAAAGTCACTTTGCACTTGACAGTCACCAGATACATTGATTGTTATCCATGAATGATTATAATTCAGATACCAAATGTTTTGGATTTCTTCTTTTAAATATAATTGATTGATCACATGACTTCAAGATTTTGAGCATTCTTTTCTGAACAGCACTGTACCTGTATCAGAGAGCCCCCTCCCCTTTTTGTTTTCATTTAATGAATGTGTCTAAAAGCAATTGGTCCAACCCAACAGAACCACTTTCTTTCTAAACTACTAATACCCAGGTTCTGCGGGACACAGGGTCACCCCTTTTTCTTAACTGCAAAGCCAGCTGGAGCAGATCCTGAAGGCCATCGCCGACACCAGGGAGGCCCTACATCATGACATCGGGCAGGTGCCCACGAGCCTGGGCCTACTACGTGCGGAACACGGCAAGTTGGCAGATCGGGTCAAGCAGGCCGAGATCCGGATGGATGCACTGGAGCCCGCGACAAAAGCGGCGGACGCCCTGATGGGGGAGCTGCAGCAAAGGGTGCATCTTCTGGAGCAGAGGGCGGAGGATGCTGAAGGGCGCAACCGCCGCAACAACATTCGCGTGGTGGGCCTGCCGGAGAAGATTGAAGGGACGGACATGCTGAACTATCTGGAGGCCTGGCTGCGAGACGTGGTTGTCCCGGAGGGTCTGTCGCCATTCTACACTCTAGAGCGCGCTCACCGTGTGCCGGCTCGTCCCCCGGCCGAGGGTCGTCCTCCCCGCCCGGTGGTGGCGCGATTGCTGCATTATAGAGATCGGGACCTCATTTTACAAAAGGCGCGAGCTCTGGGGCCCTATAAGGTGGACAACGCCCAGGTCTCCATATATCCGGACTACTCCTTGGAAGTCCAGAGACAACGCTCGACTTTTCTGGCGGTCAAGAAGGCTCTTCGGGAGGAGGGCGTCCGCTACTCCCTCCTGTTCCCAGCCCGCCTGCGGATCATGATGGATGGCAAAACTTCCTACTACGATTCTCCTGACGACATTTGGGACTGGCTGGAGTTATACAAGACCGGCGCGGATGCGTATCACACACCCGGGGAACAACGGAGAGCGCCACCGAGACCCAGGCGGAGTAGGAGGCCCAAGAAACGACCGCCGAACGTTCGGACACCTTCGATCTCACAAACTGAGCTGGAGCGCAGAGATGCCCTCCGGGCAGTCTCCACTATCTCCCAAACGAAGGGCCCCGCATCGGTTGTGGAGTCGGGCTCCCGAGGAGGCACTGACGAGGGGACTTCGGAGGAGTCGGGAGCTGGGGACCCCATACTGCCCCATGTCACACCTGGGACTGCTGATGGTTTGATGGACGAATGATGTTAATGCTCCCCTACAGTGGTATTGTATAAACTGATGTGTTCCTGATCTGGGTTTGGGTTGGAAGCAGTGTAGCCCGGATGGGTCTGACAATGGTATTGGGCGGCTAACTCCTATAGTGGTTGTTGCTTTAATCGGGGTGGAGATGCGGGGCACATGGGGCACGTTGGGGAGACCTGACTAGGAGGAGTGTGCGGTTCAAGGTCTGTTGGAAGAGGCGACAGGCCACCCCCTCATATCTCACACCTATTGTGGGACTCTGGTAGTTGCCAGAGACTGTTCTTTTTGGGAGTTAAACATTTGGATGGGTTTCTACTGTTTGGGGCCTATTCTGGGGAGGGGTGGGGCATGGGATTGTTGGGGGATGTCGGGGTTTTGGTGAGTAGCCAGTGTGCATGCGATACTTGCTTTCATTGGGACTGTATTCGTTATTCGGGATGGGGACCCTCCTTGAACTGAAGTGTGTGACCTGGAATGTGAGGGGTCTGAATTCCATGCTGAAACGTCATAAAGTCCATGCCTATCTTGTCCGCAGGGGGGTGCAGGTTGCCTTCTTGCAGGAAACTCACATTGATCGAACTGAGGGGAGGGCTCTGCAGCGCAGATGGCGGGGACACATGTTTTACACTACCTACTCGGCCTTTGCAAGGGGGGCTTTGATTTGGGTGCGGGCGGGTATTCCCTTCCAGCCTTTGGTAATGGTGGTTGACCCTGAGGGGAGGTTTGTGGCTGTACAGGGCCGCCTAGATGGGAGGGACGTGACGCTCTGCAGCGTCTACGCCCCGAATGTGGACCAGCCTTCCTTCTTTGCTCCATTGTCTGGGAAACTGGCAACTGTCCTGGCTGGCACGGTCCTGCTTGGGGGGGATTGTAACTCTGTACTGGACGTAGAACTAGATAGATCTCACCCACCCCTGGCGCAGGCGTCGGCTCACAGGCTAGCGAAGAGTAGGAGAGAGTGGCAAAGTAGCTGGGGCCTGGTAGATGCATGGCGGACCCAACACCCCACGGAAAGGGACTTCTCCTTTTACTCCCCCCCATACGATCTGCATGTTCGCCTAGACAGCATTCTGTGTTCGTTGGACGCTCAGAGCCTGGTCCGCCACAGCGAATACTTGGCCAGGACGATATCCGACCATAACCCTTGCTTAGTGACGGTCCAGTGGATGAGGCGACGCCAAGCTATCCCGACGTGGCGGTTGAACCCACTAACACTGGAAGACCCGGCATTCAAGGCTGATGTGCGCAGTGGGGTGGAGGGCTACTTCGACGCTAATGTGGGCACAGCTTCCAGCAGGGCGTTAGAGTGGGACGCCTTTAAGGCGGTGATTCGGGGCGTCTGTATCTCGGTACCGTGGGAGTCCGTAAGACCCTCCTGCAGGATGTAGAGCGCAGCGAGGGCCGCTTGCGCGAGGAGGAACGACGCAGTCACACGGACCCTGCGGCTCACGGAGCGGTCTCGGCGGCACGAGAGGTAGTGGCGACGACCATGGAAAAGTTGCGCTGCTTTGACTATAAGGAGTTTCTGGTCCGGGCTCACGCCGAGCGTGACAAAGTAGGCTCACTGTTGGCGTGGTTGGCCAGCCCTGGGACCCGTGGCTCCCCGATAGTAGCGCTCGCCACCCCAGAGGGGCACATGGTTCATACGCAGTCGGACATTAACGACCAGTTCCTCCAATATTATAAACACCTTTATAAGAGCAGGATGCCGGACCCCCCGGTGGAGCTGGAGGAGTTCCTGTTGGCGGCGCAGTTACCCAAGCTCGACCCGGAGCATGCGAACCGCCTGGGCGGGGACATCTCCGTGGGGGAGATCAGAGTGGCCATCAAGCACATGGCCCGCCGCAAGACTCCTGGCACAGATGGGCTGCCGATCGAACTTTTTGCGGCATATGCGGATGTGCTGGTTCCGAGATTGCAGGCGGTTTGCCGTGAGGCCTGGGACTCGGGGTGCTTGCCGGCGTCTACTCGCGAGGCCTTGGTGATACCCTTACTGAAGCGGGAAGGAGACGCGAGCTGCCGTTCGGCGTACCGCCCGCTCTCCATGCTCACCACGGATTATAAGATCCTGAGCAAAGTCCTCGCGACGCGACTGCTGACCCACATGCGCACCTTGGTACATACTGACCAGGCGGGCTTTATCCCCCAACGCACCACTGCCACCTGTGTGCGCCGGTTGCTCTGGATCATGGGGGTAGAGGCCGCTGCTAGTCCGGGGGCTGCAGTCCTCTCGATTGACATCGAGAAGGCATTTGATAGCGTCGAGTGGCCGTACCTGCTCCGTATACTGGAGGCCTTTGGACTGGGCGAGCGCTTCGTGAAGTGGACTGCCTTGCTTTATGCCGCGGCCACGGCCCGTGTCAAAACAGGGGCCACCATCTCCGCCCCTTACGCGGTGGGTCGGGGAACCCGACAGGGGTGCTCTCTATCCCCCCTGTTATTTGCACTCGCTATTGAACCACTGGCTGCGCATGCCCGTCTGGGTCGAGCGTATGCAGGTCTACCGCTGAGAGCCGATGCCCACTACATCTCTCTCTATGCGGATGACTGTTTACTGTTTCTGGCGGACACGAACGATTCCCTGCGTGGTGCTGAACGACTGCTGTCGGATTTTGGTCGACTCTCGGGACTGAGAGTTAACTGGGGGAAATCATGCCTCTTCCCGCTGACCCCGGGGGCAGATGACATCCAACCGGAGGGCGCACTGCGGTGGGAACACCATTGCCTCCCCTATCTGGGCACTCACATCTACCACTCACCATTGGCCCTCTTAGATGGCAACATCAACAGAGCGATTCGGAGCTTGCAGGGCTGCATGAGTTTCTGGCGGACGCTGCTGCTCTCGGTCGCGGGACGAGTCGCGTTGCTGAAAATGGTGGCACTTCCCCGATTGTTATATCTGTTTCGCACCCTGCCGATCTGGATCCCTGCATCGGTTTTCAACAGACTCCGCTCCCTAACATCTGGGTTCATCTGGGGGTCGGGTAGACGACGAGTTGCGCTGACCACGTTGATGCGCCCCAGGGCGGACGGGGGTCTCGCGGCCCCGGATTTTGAGTGGTACTACTTAGCGGCACAACTGCAGTGGCTCACCCAAGCGGTGGCTTTGGAATTCCGAGGCCCAGTGGGAGTGGCGGGCAGACTGTTCCCGAGGCACATCATCTCCTTTATAATCTTGGGCCAGAAACTAGACCTCGCCCAGCTCACACTGGAGGAACGCACGATTCGCAGTTGCTGGCTTCGGTGCCACAGGCGCTTTGGTGCCGCTCCCCCCTATGCCCCTGAAATCCCGCTAGGGATGTGCACGGCCTTTCCGCACGGTGGCGACTGGTCAGCACTGGCGATCTGGGAGGAGCTTGGCTTGCAGATGGTTGGCGATCTCTACAAGGATGGGTCACTGCTCACGTTTCAGGAATTGCGGGATACTTACGATCTGCCGAGGGGTGACTATCTGCTGCACGCTTCCTTAGTGGCTGGTATTCGCCGTCATTGGAAGAGTGGGCTCGCCGAACCGTCGACCTCGGAGTGCTGTCAATACGTGGTAATGGCCGCTGGCACTTACAAGGCCGTCACGTGCCTTTACAGAAGGCTATCGACTGCTGCCCTGCGACCCCTAGATGAGCTGCGAGCCAAGTGGGAAGGGGACATTGGGCGACCTATTCCTGAGACGACATGGCCACAGCTGCTGCGCCGGGCATGGAAGGGCACTAGGAACGCCAGGTTTCAACTGGTCCAGTTTTTTACCCTGCACCGTGCATACCTAACGCCAATTAAAATCTCGCAATATTTCGAGGGTGCATCCTCGCTGTGTCCTAGATGTAGGACGGCGGACGCGGACTTCGCTCACATGTTTTGGACCTGCATTTCGATGGCGGGTTACTGGGAGGCGGTGATGTCCTGCCTGAATGCTGTCACGGACCGGCAGATCGATCCCGACATGGGCACCTGCCTATTACTGTGGTTCCCTCACACCCCTCGTACTCGAATCACCAGTAAGTTTTACGACTTGGGTTTGATATTAGCCAAACGTGAAATCACCATGCACTGGAAATCTACCCAAGGTCCCAGCTACTCGCGTTGGAGGACTACACTGGAGCGCTGGGCGAAGGCAGAGAGTACCTTGCAGCTGCGACAGGCCAGGAGCCTAGATAATGACAAGGCATTAGAGGCGGCTAGGGCGTGGGAGGCACTAGTTGAGGCGCTCCAGCAACCGGAGGGTGACCTGAGTGAGGATGAGGGAGGATCACCAGGATGAGGACACTGGGTTCAGGGATACCTTGCACTCACCATGGCACGCACACTACTTACACCTACTAATAACAGATCTGAGGGTTCTGGTTCCCCATTGAAGGACGTTACTTACCTTACCAAGGTTCCTATCCAGGAAAGGAATGTGATGCCATGTAAATGATTGAGAGGGAGGAGTGTGACACACTGGCTGCGGGGGTGGGATAAGGGGTGGGATGATTCGGCTAGGGGACTGTTCTATATAAAAGGCGTCTTGTTGGAACTGTACTGATATATTGGACCATTGGCTAACACCTTGAATGCTTATTTTCTTCATTGTACTGTAACTCTTGAACTCGACTGCCAATAAAAACTATTTTTGCAACAAAAAAAAACAATTTCATAGTTCAAACAAAGAAAAAAGAGATAAATCAATATAAACATGATATTCAATTATATACAAAATCAATTCACGCAAATAGTGATACCCCTGGTGACTAACCATCCAACATCACATACTCACACATTCATACCATCACCACAATCATAACTACAACCTCTGAAGAGAGGAAACTGGAAACAAATTGGCAGGAGCACCCTGCCAATTCGTGGGTCTCAATACACTGTATGAGACCTCGCACTGGTCGACGCGAGTTTCGGCGGCGTAAGGCCACCTTCCTCAGGACCTCTTCCAGATACACAACCTCATATACCCAGGGGATATTAAAAACATAAGTAACTGATTCTGTTTGTTTTTAAGAAGTTTCAGTAGTTAAGTTCTGTGCAATTTCTTCTGTGTGTTTTTGGACCGGAGGATTTCGGCTTGGCCCCCCTAGTGGTTTGGTTTTACTGTTTTTGAGGGGTCCTCTAGCATTTCTTCATAGGATGGTACCCAAATTTCTTTTCAGCTCGTTATGTATACTATTTTCTAGGAGGACATCGATCCAGATCGTGGCATGTAGCAGGAGGACATGTGGGTTGGCGTTTACGCTAGAATCAAGTGATGAATATACACCAGGAGGGATAACTGCAATACATTGTGAAAGCAAGTAACTCAAGACAGATGTGATCGATGTCCTCCTAGACCGCGGCGGACGGATCACATTAAACAGCGTCTGTGGCGGACGGATCACAACAAAGACCGCCTTAAGCGGACGGTACCACAGAAACACCCTCCGCCGCGGACGAATTGACCGCGGAAACAGGCCCAACCGCCGCAATACCTGCGGAGGGTCCGGCCGCACGATTAGGATAACGCCGCCATCCCAACGGAACTCACCACCTCCCTCGACCGCCGCGGAAACAATGCTGCGACAAACAGAGCATGACTGCGGAAGGACCAAACGAACATCATCCCTGCCGTCAAACCGATTCTAAAATGGCGGACGGAAGTAAATAGAAAACACACTAAACAGGACACACACCCACCTGAAACACCCACCCCAACAACTACACGCCCCAATACCACCCCCCCAAGCACAAACCAAAGCACACAAGTCACCACACCCACAGAACACCTGACTGGCAACAACCATTGGGACACAACAACCACACAGAGTATAAAATGAATCCCTCCCATTACCACAATCCTTTGCATCACAGCATAGCTGCAAGAAAAAGGCAGAATATCACGAACAGCAGACACACACAAACACACATACAACCTGCTCACAAACACACACACCACACAAACCAACACAACACCATCCCTACACACCACACACCTGCACATCCCACCCCACCACACCAACACCTTGCACATCACACACCATAGCACCAAAGAAAAATCCAAAATTCACTGACACTGAGTTGAAGGTCATGCTGGATGAAATCATCCTTGTCGAACCACATCTGTTCAGTACCCTAGTCCAGCAGACCACCTTGGCAACCAAAACCAACATGTGGGACAGGATAGTGACCAGAGTGAATGCGTCAGGGACCGTGCCACGCACCAAACACGAGATCCTGAGGCCGTGGCACGACCTCAAGGCAAGGGTGAAAGGCATCAGGGCCAAGAACCACCTGCGGGCACAACACACTGGCGGCGGCACTCCCCCGGAGCCAATACCATTTGCCGAATGGGAGGAGAAGGTGCTGGGCATACTGCACCCTGAGAGCCTGGAAGGAATAGAAGAGGGACTTGAGGCTGGTAAGTACAAACCAATGACCACTATCACACTGTCATGGTCTGCCTTGCACAACTGCCAACACACATCTCCCAGGCTCCAATCCATGCATGTGGACCACACAGTCACCCAAATGTGAAGTCCTGGCCTCAAATGCACCCACCATTAACAACCACAAATGTTGCCTCCTACGTTCACAGGCTTGCATGTTGTCAAAGCAGCCAACACCAGAACTCCCAACAGGCCCCCATGTCTACAGGGAGGGTGGTGGTGGGTGGGGGGTGAGAGACCAGCACTACAACTCCCAACAGGCCCCCATGTCTACAGGGAGGTTGGTAGTGGGTGGGTGGGGGTGAGAGGTGGGTGGGGGAGTGAGAGACCAGCAATACAACTCCCAACAGGCCCCCATGTCTACAGGGAGGTTGGTGGTGGGTGGGGGTGAGAGGTCGGTGGGGGGGTGAGAGACCAGCACTACAACTCCCAACAGGCCCCCATGTCTACAGGGAGGTTGGTGGTGGGTGCGGGGGGGGGTGAGAGACCAGCACTACAACTCCCAACAGGCCCCTATGTCTACAGGGAGGGTGGTGGTGGGTGGGGGGGTGAGAGACCAGCACCACAGCTCCCAAGAGGCCCCCATGTATACAGGGAGGTTGGTGGTGGGTGGGGGGTGAGAGACCAGCACTACAACTCCCAACAGGCCCCAATGTCTACAGGGAGGTTGGTGGTGGGTGGGGGGGGGGGTGAGAGACCAGCACTACAACCCCCAACAGGCCCCCATGTCTACAGGGAGGTTGGTGGTGGGTGGGGGGTTGAGCAGTGGGGCGGAGGGTGAGAGACCAGCACTACAACTCCCAACAGGCCCCCATGTCTACAGGGAGGGTGGTGGTGGGTGGGGGGGGTAAGAGACCAGCACTACAACTCCCAACAGGCCCCCATGTCTACAGGGAGGGTGGTGGTGGGTGGGGGGGAGGGGTGAGAGACCAGCACTACAACTCCCAACAGGCCCCCATGTCTACAGGGAGGTTGGTGGTGGGTGGGGGGTGAGAGGTGGGTGGGGGGGTGAGAGACCAGCACTACAACTCCCAACAGGCCCCCATGTCTACAGGGAGGTTGGTGGTAGGTGGGGGGGAGAGACCAGCACTACAACTTCCAACAGGCCCCCATGTCTCATCTCAGAGCAAGATGGAGTCCGCCCACCATTTGCTGACCAGTGCATCTCCTACTTCAAACCTACAGGTAGGTAGCCATCTTCACAGGGGCACCATCCAATAGCAGGACCGGACCACACATATCCAAGTATTGTCTCCCCACCTCCACACCACCATATTGCCCAGTACTGTCTACCACACCAGCATGATGACACCAACAACCATGTCCTGATTCCATAGTAATTTGTAATGTAACAACAAAAAAACAGTCATGTCCACAGCATTGATTCTTAAATTCTTGTCCCTCAGGTGATAGTAGCTTGACAGGCGAAAGCAGCAACCGCCAGCACCAGTCACCCCCCTCACAGCCAGGACTCTCTGGTGAAGATCCCATGGACACCTCGGGTGCAGAGGACGATGCAGGCCCAAGCACACTCCCAGGGCCATCAGGCTCCCAGGACATCCCTGCCTCCACCACCTTGGTCAGTGTCACAACATCAACACCTGCCATTGTGAGCTGTGCAGCTTCCACCACCACCACCACTCCTGCCTGTGCCACCCTGCCTGACCCATCGTCCAATGATGGGCCATCGATATCTCAGGCTAGCAGGGAGAGTGGACGGGGGAAGACACAGGTGAGGCCACAGCTCACAAACAGGAGTGCAGGTGCTAGGCGAGGTCGGGAACGAGACCCTCCCAATCCTAGGATCGAGACCCTGGATGCCATCGCCAGAGTCCATGCCTTTTATGAGCGGTCGCAGGCACAGGCGGATCGGGCACACCAAGACTCGCTACAGAACTGCCAGCTGTTGCGGTCCATGGACACCCGCATGGGCCAAATTGTTGACCTCATGGGGCAGCAAACTACTCTTTGGAGGGAGTGGTTATCCCGCGCCACACCACCTCCCTCTCCCCCAAGTGCCCAGCGGGACAGGTCACCAACACCACCGCCACCATCCCCTGAGGACACTGACAGGGAGGTCGTCCCAGAACAACCTGCCCCCACAGCTGTCTCCGCTCCGGCTCCAAGACGGAGGGGCCGTCCGAGGCTGGATCCAGCTGAGAGCAGTGGCAATGCACCATCCACCCGCTCGAAGAGAGGCCGCCACTGACTTCACCCTTCCTTGAGCCTGCCATTCACTCTGCTAACTATCTTTCCTCACAATGCCAAGCATTGGCACACGTCTGTTGGACTAGGTGTACATCACACAATGTGATGTCCCCATTGTGTTTTCATCTGCCGTGACCTTCAACTCTCGCTTCCCCCAACACCTATTTGTAAATATGCACTAACAGTAATCCACAACCTGTAAATAAACACCACGTAAACACTCAATGCTGTGTGACCTCCATGTTTTAATCACATGTTTGTCTTATTAGTTGTCATTATCAGGTACAGGGATCAATGTTCTTGAGAATCATGCCTCTGTGGGAGTGACCTAGGGATAATGAGAGAACAACAAGCACAGGTCAGGAAACTGAATCACACCCATCACACCACACCGTACCGCAACATCCCACAAACCACACTCATCACTAATTAAGGGGATCACAGGACACACATGAGGGAGCATTGCATGTACACCATCTCACACACCCATTTGCAAACAGAACATACCAGAACAGGCAGCATTCACACACCACATCCACACATCACCAGCAAACATACATCACGCATTGACCAGCAGCACAAGAGGTAGTTACTCACATTCAAAGAAAGTAGCGAGCAATGAGCTGACTCCTCTGGTCCACACCTTCTTCCTCCCCACTATTCTCATCAGTGGACATGGGTGGGATGGGAGGCGGAGCAACCTGTTGGTCTGCAGGGTCCATGATCAGTTCAATATTATTGCGCAAGGCCAGGTTGTGGAGCATGCAGCAGGCAATCACGATTTTGCATACTTTGCCTGGTGAGTATGGCAGGGCCCCTCCGGTTTTATCCAGGCAGCGAAACCTAGACTTCAGCAGTCCAAAAGTACGTTCCACCACCCGACATGTCCTCCCATGGGCTTCATTATAACGCATTTCACCAGGGGTAGTTGGATTCCGTATGGGGCTCAGCAGCCACGGGTGGTTTGGGTACGCAGAGTCGCCTAGGTGGGGGGATGACAGACACATACTTCATTACCAGGATTGGTGGGAACAGCATGGCACACATACAACACAGTAGTCCTCACAGCACACTCACCTACAAGCCACGCACGTTCTTGACGCAGATTAGCCATCAGTTAGGGGGACAATGCTGCTCCGCAGGATGTAGGAGTCATGTGCGGACCCGGGAAATCTGGCACACACATGGGAGATGATGTTGTCAGCCAGGCACACCACTTGCACGTTAATAGAATGGTAGTGCTTCCGATTGCGATAGACGGGTTCACGTGCCTGGGGTGGAATGAGACCAATATGTGTGCCATCAATGGAGCCCACTACGTGTGGGATCTGGCCCAGGGCATAGAAGTCACCTTTCACTGCAGCCAGCTCTGCCGGACGTGGGAAATGGATGTAATCATCCTTGTATTGCATCATGGCATCCAGCACATCTCGCAGTACCATGGTGAACATGGATTGGGACATCCCCCCGGCATGACCAACTGTGTACTGGAAAGTGCCTGTTGCGAAGAAGTGAAGTGCCGCCATCACCTTTGCTGTGGGTGTAATAGCTCCTGGATATGTCCTGCGTGGCTGCAGATGAGGTGCCTATTGGCCTACAAGGTCCTGCAATCTCCGTCAGTCAAGCCGGAATTTGCGGATCACCTCCTCGTCAACCATGTCCTCCAGCACAGTGTATGGTCGATGCACATTTGAAGCCCTCCTGTGTGGGAGTAGATGGGAGCAGATGTCAAATGACCAACAACGCACAGCGGTGCCACACTATGACATCTTGACCAACACAATACAAATAATACATGTTGCAGACACTGATTGTATGTGTGACGTGACCGAAATATAAGGCACTACAGCTAACTACACACACAATGTTCACCCACAAACAACATCCTGTGTGCAAACATGTCCAATGTAACGTGTACACATGTTGAAAGAACAGCCAACATCACATGACTGAGGGCCAAAGTCAGGACAAGCGTCCCCACAGACACACATGGACGTGCATACACAACACGAACATGGAACACACCCTCCTTGTCTTCATGCACCCATGACCCCACCTACAATGCTGGGCATCCTCACATGACATGCATGGGCATACAACAGGCGACACACATACGCATACACAGAATGCATGTATACCCCATCATTGCTACTTGCACACTCAAACCACACACTCACAACAGCTTCTGAATGTGGGTACACAGCCTTGATGTACTGTGTAGATGTGTACATATATAAACGTGTGACGGGGGGGCGTGGCTTAAGCGCCGACCGGGATGGCTGCGTGAGCGAGTTGCTCCGCGCCAAGCCCCGTACTTTCTCCTGTGTACCCGAGCCCCTGGTCACCTGACGGCGGACATTGAGGTCCTGGAGGGTCACTGACGTGGTGGGCTGCGTCTGGACCCCGACTGGCCCCTGGTCGCCGAGTGTGAGCGGACCTGGAGACTGGCCCGGTCTGGCCGGACCAAGACGGCAAGATGGCGGCGCCAAATAAGTGAAAGCGCCGAGAGCTGCGCTGTGAGGAGGCCCGGACTGAAGGAAGGCACCTAGAGGGCTGCTCCGAGGCGAGGCGGTGAGCCGGGAGGCGGACTACTGGTGCGGGCCGGAGCAGTAGCGGAATTCGTAGCGGCAAGCGGAGGTGGGTGGCGCCCCTCCCCCCCCCTGATTTCCCGGCCGGCTGGAGAGCTGGGCCCCGGCTTGCGCTGGGCGGGCAGGGCGCGGCTGGAGCGAAGGGCCGCCGGGCCGTTAAGACAGCCGCAGCGGAGGCAGAAGAGGCGCAGCGGGAGGCAAGGAGTAACGGAGTGCTGCAGTGGAAGCTGCCTACGGCGCCTGGGCGTCCCGAGGGGCGGATTGGCCGAGTGGCGGCTGGCGGTCTGATCGCTGCAGCAGGGCACGCCCGGGGGCCGGCAGGGGTGCGCTGGGCCTGCGCATTGATATTTCGGCCCCAACGAGTGCTGGAGCAGCGGTGGCCTGCGTTCTGTGGCCCTGGTCTGGACATTGTGAACTGCTCCGAGTGACTCTATGCTGGGAGTCTGGGGGTAAGAACGCTACCCGGCGGGGACTAGAGGGATCTGCAGTGGGGCCTGGGGCGAGCTCCCACGATCAACCCAGGGCTTGCCAGGGGAGTGCTCTTTTGCGCCAACGACTGCCTGTCCCCACTTGAAGAATCTGGGTGGCGCCGCCCGCTGATCGCGGCCGACCCTCTCCAGAGGCGGGAGGTGGGCTGAGGAACGCAGGCTCGGAGGGGGCAGCTGGCTGGGCCTGCCCGGGGACACGAGCTTCTGGCTGCCGCCATCGCGGGAGGGCGAGTCCTCCCTGGCCCTGTGGCGCACTGTGATTGTTGAGGGGCCTACACCTCTGGACTGGAGGCTACCGGCTGAGAGTGGTGGAGGGGAAGCTGGCCCAGCGTGGTTGTGTTTGTGCAGGACATTGGAGAGTACCGCTCCTCCGGATATACCGTTGGCCGTCACGGGGTGAGCCTTAGACCGAACTGTCCGGAGGGACCGCCGCCATAGGCTGTCTTCAGTGGGAACTGCTTGCTCAAGATGGCCGCGCAGGGAAATGGCGTGGTGGCGCTGCCTGAGCGTGGAGGCATGGGATCTGAGGACGTGGAGGGCAATGTCACGGCAGGGCCGTCACCACAGGAACAACGTCTGAATCTCCGCCTTGATGCTATCTTGGCCGCGATCACTGCCAGAAAGGACGAACTACACCAGGACATAGCACAGGTGGCGACGGGGCTCGGCCTACTGAGGGCGGACCACGCCAAGCTCTCGGACAGAGTGAAAATCAACGAGCAACTGCTCCAGGAGCTGAAACCGGCAGTGGTTACCGAGGACGTTCTTCGTAGAGTGGCGACCTTGGAGCGGCGGGCAGAAGACGCGGAAGGACGTAATCGGCGGAACAACGTGCGGGTGGTGGGGCTTCCGGAGAAGATTGAGAAAGGTGACGCAGTGTCCTACATGGAGGACTGGTTTCGAACGGTGGTGGCGCCGGAGGGCCTGTCCCCCTTTTTCTCGCTGGAACGGGCGCACCGGGTGCCCGCCAAGCCGCCCCTGGAGGGCAGACCGCCCCGACCGATGGTGGTCAAACTGCTGCACTATAAAGACCGGGATCTGCTGATCCAGCGGGCAAGGTCCCTGGGGCCCTTCCAGGTGGATAACAGTAAGGTGACGATTTTTCCGGATTACACGCAGGAAGTGCAGAGGGGCAGGGCTTCCTTCCTGTCGGTGAAGAAGGAGCTCAGAGAAGAAGGAATCCAATACTCCTTGCTTTTTCCGGCCAAGCTACGGGTAATAGTTGATGACAGGACTCATTTTTTCCAAACGCCCGATGAAGCATGGTCCTGGCTGGAACTGTATCGTGCAGGGACTGATCGTGCACACAGGCCAACGAGGGATCGACAGCAGCCGGTCAGGGTCAGGAAATCCCAGCGTATCCGCTCCAGGAACAGGCGCCAACGGGCTGAACGAGAGGCACAAATGCTGGCCGATAGACAGAGTGCGTTGGCGGCCACAGCTAGCATAACGGGGTCACAGCAAGAGGACGCTTCCAGAGGCTCGGCATCCGAAGAGGAAGGAGTGAAATCCGGTGACGAGGACTCAGAAGTGGGTGGAGGGCTGGGACCGGAGGTCACCCCACAGACATCGGATGGTATCTTTAATGGGTGATGCTAATGGCTGCTGATCACTTCTGGGTGGCCTGAAGGGGCGATTGTTCCTGACTTTTATTTGCCTACCAGGTATGGGGCTGCACTAGCAGTGTGGGGCGGAGGGCGCGGGGTGGTTGCTCTGTCGTCCTGGTTAGGGGCTCCATAGCCCTCAATAGACCCTTAAGGTCTTCTGTGGTGTCGACCACAGGTTAGTGTGATGTGTTGGGTGTTTATGGTTTGAAACGGGGCTGAAGCTGGGTTACTAGGCCCTGTCCTGGGGAGGGGGTGGGGGGGAGTTGGGGCGTATGTTTTGAAGGGGATGCACCATTGCTACAATGCGGGTCACACATATTGGCGTGCGCTACTGTTGAGATTGATGCTCTATGGGGACGTTACCTAACCTGAAATGTATCACATGGAATGTCCGGGGTATTCGTACTATGGTGAAGCGCCACAAGGTACACGCCTACCTGGTGAGGCGGGGTGTTCAAATAGCGATGCTACAGGAGACGCATCTGACGCAGCAGGAATGTGGAGCGTTGCAGAAGAGGTGGAGGGGTCAGGTGTTTGGCACGACTTATTTGGCATTCGCCAGAGGGGTATTGATCTGGATTAGGGCGGGCACGCCTTTCCAAGTTACGAGTCAGAAGATAGATCCAGAGGGTCGCTATGTGGTAGTGGAGGGGCGGCTGCATGGAAGGGAGGTGGTGCTGTGTAACATCTATGCCCCCAATGCTGATCAGGCCCGTTTCTTCGAGGGTTTATCGCGATCACTGGCGTATTATTTGGCAGGCCCCGTACTGTTGGCAGGGGATTTTAACTCCATTACTGATGTGCTGATGGACAGGTCACACCCGCCCTTAGTTGACTCCCCTGTGCGCCGTCTAGCGTCCCATAGGCGGGACTGGCAGGATAAGTGGGGCCTGGTGGATGTCTGGAGGGCGCAACACCCCGAAACTCGAGATTACTCCTATTTCTCTACGCTGCATGACCTGCATGTTAGACTGGACTCAGTGCTGTGTAGCGACTCTTTGGCGAGGGTGGTAACGGGCTCTGAGTATTTGTCCAGGACCATCTCGGACCATAACCCCCTGTTGCTCTCTATGCAATGGCAGTTGGCGAGATCGGCGGTCCCTACGTGGCGACTGCGTCCGGAGACGCTGGAGGACCCGGTGTTTTGCGACACGGTCCGCCAGGGCATAGACGGTTATTTTGAGGACAATGCTGGCTCGACAGCGACTAGGGCGATTGAATGGGACGCAATGAAAGTGGTGGTGCGAGGGGTGTGCATGGGGCGGTTTCTGACTGTGAGAGGGGCAGTGCTGAATGACCTTGCGAAGGCGGAAGAAGTGTTGAGAGGGGTGGAACAGCAGAGGCCCGAGAGGCCGGAGATTCAGGACCGATTGTTGCAAGCCAAGGAAACTGTGGCGACTGAGACAGAGAGATTGCGGTGCTATGATTACAAATTGTATGCTGTGAAAGTGCATGAGGAGCGGGATAAGGTGGGCACGCTCCTGGCGAAGCTGGCTGATCCGAACCCTAGGGGGTGCCCAGTCCTGAGTGTGCGACAGGAGGATGGGGAGGTGGTGTACTCGCAGTCAGCGGTCCTGGGGCGCTTCCAAGCTTACTATACAGGGCTGTATGCCAGCCACCTCGAGGCGACGGTCACGGAAATAGGGGAGTACCTGGAACAGATTCCTTTACCGCTAATGGATGAGGAGGAAGCACGGGATCTAGGGGGGCCAGTCACCCTGGCGGAAATCAGAGGGGCAATTGCCCATATGGCACGGAACAAAACCCCTGGGGTAGATGGCCTGCCGGTCGAGTTCTACGCTAAATTTATGGAGGTATTAGCACCCAGGCTGCAGATTGTATTTGAGGAAGCGAGACGATTGGGGCGGTTGCCCGACTCGATGAGGGAGGCGCTGGTGGTGCCGCTGCTGAAGCCGGGCAAGGATGCATTGGAGGTCTCTTCTTATCGTCCATTGTCTATGCTGACCGTAGATTACAAGATCCTGAGTCGTATCCTAGCTACCAGGCTCCTACCGCTGATGACCTCCCTGGTACATGGGGACCAGGCGGGCTTTATCCCGACTAGGAACACTTCGATGAATGTTCGTCGGCTGATCGGGGTTATAGATAGTGCAACGGAGGCGGAACAGGGCCCAGTGGTGTTGACGGTTGATATAGAGAAGGCGTTTGACAGCTTGGAATGGGACTTTCTGGATGGCGTGCTGCTGAAGTTCGGAGTTGGGGAGGGGTTCCGGCGTTGGACAAGAGTACTTTACTCCTCGGCTAGGGCGCGGGTACGGCTGGGGACCTTGGTCTCTCAGGTTTATCCGGTTGGCAGGGGCACGAGGCAGGGTTGCTCGCTTTCCCCGCTGCTCTTTGCCCTGGCTATGGAACCGCTAGCGGCGCAGGCTAGATCGGGCGTTCTTTACGAGGGAATAGCACAGGGCCCTGATTTGCACTATATCTCGTTATATGCCGACGACCTGTTGTTGTACTTAGCAGACTCTGGGAGGGCGTTGGAAGGCGCAGTGGACATGTTGAGCAGGTTCGGGAAGCTCTCAGGCCTCAGGGTGAACTGGACTAAGACCTGTGTGTTTCCGTTGCGGAAGACCGCGCTCTGCCCACCGCTCACGAGGCCGGTAGTGTGGGAACCTTCTTGCTTTGTTTATCTCGGAGTGCGCATCTACCATGACACAGTGGACCTCCTTGAGGGGAATGTGGGGCGCTGCATCCGTGCGTTGAGGGGTAGTATGGAATTCTGGGCGTCCCTTCCGCTGTCAGTGTTGGGTCGTGTTGCGCTGCTGAAAATGGTGGCGCTCCCGCGGTTGCTCTATTATTTTAGGACATTGCCGATATGGATCCCGCAGAGGGTCTTTAGGGAACTGAGGACGTTGGTGACAGGCTTTCTCTGGGGCCAGGGTCGCCGGAGAGTGGCGCTGACCACCTTGATGAGACCCAAATGTGAAGGGGGGATGGCAGTCCCCGACTTTGAGTTATACTATCTGGCGGCGCAGCTCCAGATCCTGACTCAAAACGTGGCGAGGGAATTTAGGGGGCCTGATAGCGGCCGGGGGATCGGAGTTCAGAGGCATGTCTTATCGGCAGTCGTGATGCAGCAGAGACTGGCTGATAGGGATCTTACGATGGAGGAGAGGACGCTTAGACTGTGTTGGATTCGGCATCTGAAGAGGGCTGGGAAGCGCCGGCCGTATGCTCCGGAGATTCCGCTGGGAATGCTGACTGCCTTGCCGCATGGCGGTGATTGGTCCCAACTGCTAACGTGGGAAGACCTGGGTTTGCAGATGGTGGGAGACCTCTATGTGGACGGGACGCTGGCCCCATTTCAGACTTTGCAAGAGCAATTTGGCCTGCCGAATGGTACCTTCCTGTTGCATGCGGCGGTCACCGCTGCGATGCAGCGGCATTGGGGAACTGGACTGGTAGAACCGGAGCTGACGATGGCGTGCCAATACGTGGTGATGGCCGCGGGTACCGTCAAGGCGGTGACCTGCCTCCACAACAGAATGTTGAACGAGGGACTGGTGCCTTTAGTTGAGTTGAAATCACGATGGGAGGCCAGCATAGGTAAACAAATCCCAGACGCCGTATGGGCCCAGGTGCTGCACAGGACCTGGAAAGGAACGAGGAACGCGAGGTTTCAACAGGTGCATTTTTTTGTTATTCATCGAGCGTATTTGACTCCGGAGAGGTTGCGTCGACACTTTCAGGTGCTTGACGCCGAGTGCCCCAGATGTCTAGTGCCTGCGGTGGATCTGGACCACATGCTGTGGGGGTGCCCGAGATTAGGGACTTACTGGTCTGAGATAGGGGACGTCCTGCAGGCGGTTACGGATCGGGAGGTGGAATTTGACATGGCTGCATGCCTGCTTCTTTGGTTCCCGCACACTAAAAAGACCAAGGTGACGAGCAAATTCATTGGGTTGGGTTTAATACTGGCACAGCGGGAAATCACTTGGCACTGGAAGTCTAGAGAGGGGCCGTCTGTGCGGCGATGGCAGAATGAGTTGCTGAAATGGTCGGGCTGTGAGAGTGTGCTACGGATGCGTCAGGCAACTAGAACTGGTAACGAGAAATGTTTGGAACTGGCACGGTCCTGGGAGCTGGTGGTACAAGCCTTACGGGACTACTTGACAGGAGGCGAAGAATCTGATTAGATATGGGACGGGATTCCATGGTATTGTTCGAATGTTAGAACTTCCTGGTGGTTGGTACCCTAGAGCAGGAGAGGAAAGTTGGAGCCCGCATTAGCAGCAGTTGGTGGGGAGGGGGGGACATTGGGAAAGGGTCGTGGAAGGGGTGATTAGCCGGCTCCGCAGCAGCCTCCCGGAACCGGGGGCCCTGGGAAGTATTCATGAAGATTGGGAGACATACTGGTGGAATGACCTAGCGCGGGCTGGAGTGGGGTGAATAGGTTGTTCTGGGATAAAAGCAGTCACGATGTGTTGTATTCGACCTATGGCCCGACCAGGGCGCACATTGAGGTGCCTCCAGTGAACTGATTCATGGATACGCCGCCCGGCCTCCGGGATGTGGGCTAATCGGCTGTGTGTTGTGATACTATATTTTGAATGTTGAGGGCCATCAATGTATAGGTTGGCCTGTTGCTCTTGATTATTCCTGATGCTGCAATAAAAATATATTTCAAAAAAATAAATAAACGTGTGACCTCAAAACTAAGACGTCAATACATAGCCATGCACATCTGACTCAACTTGGGTTCACATCACTGGCCTTTGTTAACCACTGGCAAGGTCAATAGTATGACCACACATGCACCAAATGGACATGAATAACACACGTGGACACGGGCCATTGACTTGACATAATGATTCTTGATGCATTCCGGACATGTCCTGACACACATGTACAACTATGAACATTACATGTGTGCGGAGACATGCAGTGTGTGTACACACGCCATCCGGGTACGCCTTCCCCCAACACAGAAGATGATCCTTGATACTGCAATTGTGCATAACATATGCTGCATGGTCAAGGACCATCACGGTCACACCCCGCTAAACGCATGTGCGCACTACCGCGACGGTGCATCTTTTGAAAATCATCACTCACTGGCATTGCAATGGCGGAGCACGCATTACGCGGGGGCGGAGCAGGCTAACACATACATTTGAATGTGCAAGTGGAAATGGCCGTTGGTACCCCCCTTACAGTCACATTGCAGCACCCACAGCAGACCGCCGGGCCTGGCCGGTCACCCACCGCCGGGCCTGGCTGGTCACCCACCGCCGGGCCTGGCTGGTCACCCACTGCCAGGCCTGTCCGGTCACCCACCGCCGGGCCTGGCCGGTCAACCACCGCCGGGTGCTGGCCGGTCACCCACCGCCGGCCCTGGCCACTCACCCACCACCGGGTGCTGGCGGTGGGTGACCGCCCTGTGTATTGATGTCACCCTGGCATGGATGGCACTGGCCGCTCACCCACTGCCGGCCCTGGCTGCTCACCCACTGCCGGGTGCTGGCCGGTCACCCACCACCGGGCCTGGCCGGTCACCCACCACCGGCCCTGGCCGGTCACCCACTGCCGGATGCTAGCGGTGGGTGACCGCCCTGTGTATTGATGTCACCCTGGCATGGATGGCCCTGGCCGCTCACCCACCGCCGGCCCTGGCCGGTCACCCACTGCCGGGTGCTAGCCGGTCACCCACCGCCGGGCCTGGCCGGTCACCCACCACCGGCCCTGGCCGGTCACCCGCTGCCGGGTGCTGGCCGGTCACCCACCGCTGGCCCTGGCTGGTCACCCACCGCCGGCCCTGGCCGGTAAACCCACCGCCGGGTGCTGGCCGGTCACCCACTGCTGGGTGCTGACGGTGGGTGAGCGGCCAGGGCCATCCATGCCAGGGTGCCATCAATACACAGGGTGGTCACCCACCGCCAGCACCCGGCGGTGGGTGACCGGCCAGGCCCAGCGGTGGGTGACCGGCTAGCACCCGGCGGTGGGTGAGCAGCCAAGGCCATCCATGCCAGAGTGACATCAATAAACAGGGCGGTCACCCACCGCCAGCCCCCGGCGGTGGGTGACCGGCCAGGCCCGGCGGTGGGTGACCAGCCAGCACCCAGCGGTGGGTGAGCGGCCAGGGCCATCCATGCCAGGGTGACATCAATACACAGGGCGGTCACCCACCGCCAGCACCCGGCGGTGGGTGAGTGGCCAGGGCCGGCGGTGGCTGACTGGCCAGCACCCGGCGGTGGGTGAGCGGCCAGCACCCGTCGGTGGGTGAGCGGCCAGGACCATCCATGCCAGGGTGACATCAATACACAGGGCGGTCACCCACCGCCAGCACCCGGCGGTGGGTGACCGGCCAGGCCCGGCGGTCTGTGGTGGGTGCTGCAAAGTGACTGTAAGGGGGGGGCACCAACTGCCATTTCCACTTGCACATTCAAATGTATGTGTTAGCCTGCCCCGCCCCCGCGGAATACGTGCTCCGCCATTGCGACGCCAGTGAGTGATTAATTTCAAATGATGCACCATCGCGGTAGCGCGCACATGCGGTTGCTGGTGTGTGACCGTGACGGTCCTTGCACATGTAGCCAATGGAAACAGGTAACGCGGGGCGCGTAAGCGAATTCAAAAATAGCGGAAGCCGTGCACCGCCACACCAGGGCCAGTCATTGGCTCATTTTGAATGAGGCATCCCGGGAAAACCAATTGCTGCAGACGTGTGCCACTGATATCAGCTCAGGGCCCTATAAATGTGTGAATTTCAGCAGCACACATTCACTGCTTCCAGCCACTGCTGCCTGCGCCCACCACCTCGACCTGCTGCTGCTGACCTATCCAACAACTGCTGCCTGCACCCATCACCTCGACCTGCTGCTGCTGAGCTATCCAACAAGTGCTGCCTGCACCCATCACCTCGACCTGCTGCTGCTGAGCTATCCAACAACTGCTGCCTGCACCCATCACCTCGACCTGCTGCTGCTGAGCTATCCAACAACTGCTGCTGTTGTGCCACAGTCCTGGACCTTGCCATGCCGAGAGTGCGAGAGATCCGGTCTCGTCCCTTCACCGCAGCGGAGCTGGTTGTCCTTGTGGACGGTGTGCTCCGCCACTATGAACGGCTCTACGATGCCCCTGGACAGGTGGTAAGTGCAGTGGGGGACATGTTGGTGTGCATGAGGTGGTCACTGACTCCTGGCTTCTGCTATCTTGGCGGTGTGCTGTGGGACCTTCACATGTGTTGTACTGTGCATGGCTGCTGATAGATACGTGTTGCTACTATCATTGTGAATGTCCAACTGTCCACTGACATTCCCCTCTTGTCTCCCATCATGGTAGGTCAAGCTGCACCTTCGCAAGGCCGTGTGGAGGACCATAGCACGTGATGTACGGGCAGTGGGGGTGTGCAATAGACGACACACACACTGCCACAAGCGCAGGGACGACATCTCCAGGCTCAGCAAGAATGTGGGGGAGATGACACTGGGACTGATTCCAAGATCAACCCGGCTTGCACGACGCATCATGACCCCTCTAATGCACCGTATCATAGCTGTGACGCATCCTGATCTGTCCGCCCGGATGAGAGGGGATCAGCAGCAAACTAGTGGTAAGCAGACTGAATGTGTTTGTGACTTGTGAGTGCGTGCATGTATTGCTGCTCAGACACAGTAGTGACATCCGTGGTGTGTATGTTGTGCAGCAATTGCATGTTGGTGCCATTAGCGGAGTGAGCGTTAGCATCCATGTCAGCCAGGTGGACATACCAGTTGCATTGTAGTGCAGGGGCCCAGGACATGCCGTTGAGGTCTGTGGTCCCATGGCATCACATGTGTGGTGGTGTGCATGCACTTGCCCTGTTTGTGTGATGTACATGTTTCACAGGCACCCCCGGTTCTTTGACATGAGGATGTCTGGTAGGGGTGGTTCGTGCGCAGGATGGGTGCTACATGTTGGTTAACAGTAAAGGAAGTTGTGATTTTGTAACCTTCAGTACGTGAGTGTGGCACTTAGGTAAACCTCTTTTCTCTCTCTTTCAGCTTTGGCCGAGGGCACTGACCCACAGACGACAGAGATGAGTGGTGGCAATGCATCCGGATCAGAGATCACACACACGCAGACTGAGACTGAAGCGAGCAGCCCCGGAGAGGGGGACAGAACTGTCCCTGAGGACTCACATGTGGAGACACCATCGTCCTCATCTTCAGACAGTGGTGGTGAGTCAGCACTGTTGGTAGACACAGGGAGTGGGCAATCAACACCTTCAGTCGGTACACAGCACACAGTGCCTACACTGCCACCAACTGCAACAAGTACTGCTCGTGCTCGCCAGAGTAGGAGGAGCAGAGTGGCCTTCGGTGCAGGCACCGCTGCCCCTGCCCCTGTGACACAAAGTGCCCTTTGTGCTGAGGCGGCTGATCTGCTGCGACAGCTGTGTGTAGGGCAGACCAACATGATCAATGCATTCCAAGACCATGATAGGAAGTTGGGGCAGGTGGTAGCATTCATGGAGGGGATGCATGGTGATATTGCAGGTCTCCACAGAACAGTACAGCCATTATCCAACACAGTGTCTGCAGCCATTCAACAGTCGCATGGACAAGGTTCTACTTCAGTTCCCCCATCCACACCACTTGATGTCTCAGGGGAGAGTGACATTTCAGACCAGGCGTCATTTTCTGGGTATTGCACTAGAAGCAGCCACAGGCAGCAAGGCAGGGCACGGAGGGCACAGACACCATCCCCTAGGACAAGGAAATCTTTCACAGAACACGACATCAGCTACCCTGGAGTTGACACACAGGATCCTCAAGGGGTGTTGGGGGACAGGGATTCACATGTGACACAGGTAGCCCCCTCAAAAGGTACTCCCAAGGACAAGGACACTTCAAAGGAAAGGGCACCTCCCAAGGCCAAGGACACTACAAAGGAAAGGGCACCTCCCAAGGCCAGGGACACTCCCAAGGACAAGGACACAAAGAAGGAAAGGGCACCTCCCAAGGCCAGGGACACTCCCAAGGACAAGGACACTACAAAGGAAAGGGCACCTCCCAAGGCCAGGGACACTCACAAGGACAAGGACACTACAAAGGAAAGGACACTTCCCAAGGCCAGGGACACTCCCAAGGACAAGGACACTTCAAAGGACAGGGACACTACAATGGACAGGGACACTACAAAGGACAAGCCAACTCCCAGGGACAGAGCACCGCCCACGGATAAGGAACATTCCATAGACAGGACACCTCACATGGCCAAGGCACCTCCCAGGGCCAAGGGTTCTCCCATGGACACGAGCTCCACCAAGGCCAGGCATACATCACCCCTGCGTCCCCTGAGCCTGGTGTTGGTGAAGGAACGTAAAACACACGTGTCAGCGGTGGAGTCCCCCCATACCTCCACTCCCATCCACAGCCCGCTGAAGCAGAGGAAGGAGTACACTGTTGTTGCATCCCCCATTACCCATGATGCAGAGGGCAGAAGGCAGGGCCACAGCAAACGTCAAGCAGGGTCCAGCACATCCCCAGAGAACAGACCCCCACCAGCACATGATCCACCTTTGATGGGTGATGTTTCAGATGAGCCCGCATCACTTACCAGTCCAGTCATGTCCAGGGTGCCCTTACATATCCCTAAGAAACGTAGACACACACCATTGACACCTGACCAACCCAATGTCGCTCCAGTCCAGCTGTCTCCATCTCCCAGAGCCAGTCTGCCTCCTGGCCCATACAGCCCTGTGGCTCATCATTTCAGTGGTCCGAGTGGGTCAGCTGCAGTTCACTCTCATGTGTCAGATAGTGACACTGTGTCTGTTGTTCGCTGGCATGCCTCATGTAGTAGCACTGTGTCAGTTGTGCCCTCTCCTGTTTCAGATACTGCCACTGTGTGTGTCCCACACTCTCATGTCTCAGATGCTGGCATGGTATTTATTGGTCAGTGTACAGGGACATGTCCTGGCAGTGTGTCTGGGTCTATGGCTCATGTGTCAGTCACTAGAGCTGTGGCTGTGTCTCACACTCCTGTTTCTGGGTCTATGGCTCATGTGTCAGTCACTAGAGCTGTGGCTGTGTCTCACCCTCCTGTATCTGGTGCTGGCAGTGTGTCTGGGTCTATGGCTCATTTGTCAGTCACTACATCTGTGGCTGTGTCTCACACTCCTGTATCTGGTGCTGGCAGTGTGTCTGGGTCTATGGCTCATGGGTCAGTCACTAGAGCTGTGGCTGTGTCTCACACTCCTGTTTCTGGTGCTGGCAGTGTGTCTGGGTCTATGGCTCATGTGTCAGTCACTAGAGCTGTGGCTGTGTCTCACACTCTTGTTTCTGGTGCTGGCAGTGTGTCTGGTCTGTGGCTCATGTGTCAGTCACTAGAGCTGTGGCTGTGTCTCACACTCCTGTTTCTGGTGCTGGCAGTGTGTCTGGGTCAGGGCCGGACTGGGAACTGAAAGCAGCCTTGGCAAATTTTGGCAAACCAGCCCCCGTCTGGCGCGCAGCAAGCGTGCGTAGCGAGCGAGCCCGACTGCCATCAGGGGAGTTTGGGGGGGGTTCTCCCCCCAAGAAAATTTTTGAAAATGACAGACCAAAATGGTGAATTTTACAGCACATTTTTGATTACATATTCAAATTGTATCAATGTTCAAAGCACAGAAAATAGTAGATGACCTTAAAGAACATCAGGTTACCCACCCAGTCATATGTACCCATAGGCATTCTTTAAGAGCTCACCAAAAATAGACACAAGTAGTGAATCAGAGAGAACAAAGTGAGACCAGCTCCCACATGGCGTGTAGCGAGCAAGCGCAGTGAGCAACCACTACTAGGGGGAGTTTGGGGAGTTGAACTTCTCCCCCCCAAGAAAATTTGGGAACGAAGGGCTCTGGCCTACATTCTAGTGCTGGAAAGAGTAAGGTGCATACAAACATAAAGTTCATGAGGTCTTTATTAGGGGACTGCTCACAATGGGACTACTTTCTATGCACTATTGTTGACATGCTGTTACAAGTTGCACCCGAGTTGTAGAATATGCTGTGGTTGGTTGCCTCTTGCCTGTGTGTCTGTGTGTGTGTGTAAGGGGGCGTTTTTTTCTGGAGTTGTGGGCAAAGAAAGGTCCAAGGTGATTATAACAGGTGTGGATATCATGCGGGGGCATCATGTTTGGCCAAGGGAGATGGAAAGTAGGGATCAGGTCAGTGGCAATAGGTATACATGGAAGACCGTTACACATGATGTCAAGGCTACGAATAGCTACACAAAAAGGCACAAGGTGCAATATTACCAGAAAACAAAAGGAATCGTAATCCCATGAGAACATACCTCTAGTGGAAATAGATAAATTGCGCAAAAAAAGGGAACATTTAGTGCATGTTGGTGCTTTCTCTAGTTAAGCATATGGTGTACTTACATGTGGCTGCCCTAGTTTCACTGCAGATGAGAGAGGGTAAGGTAGACACAAAGAGTAGATATCTACTGGGACGCTAGGCGGTCAGGAAATAAGTCTCATTAAGTTGTACGTGCCGAATGTAGATGCTAGCCTTTTTGGGAATCAATTCTAGATTATACTGTTTTATATAGAAACAAAACTGGTGTAGGTGGGAAATACAAGTTTTGTTCTGGACAGACATGGGCCTGGAATATTCCACCAAGAGAGAGCGCTAAGCCAGGGGTGGTGAGTCCTTTGTAGCAGAATATGGATAAAATAAGTGTGATACACTTCTGGAGGGTACAACAACCTGTTAATATTTGTGAATAGATGGCACTCCTAATTACCTGGAATACATCATTATTACGAAGGAGTTCCTATTTAAATATGAAGAGTCTGCATATTAGGCCAAATTCCTGCTGTCCCATTCCAGACCAGAGGTATGGTAAAATCGGGCACAAGGCAGAACTAAGATCCCAACATGGAGATTCACTGTTCGGGCCTTATTGAGAAGGTTGACAGAGAATGCTAAATAATATAGCGCAAATAAATAGGAGCTATTCAAAGTGATGATCTGAGGAGAGTGCATGGCCAAAAAGTATAGTAACAAACAATAACTGGGACTGAAGAAATAGAAAAAATTGCAGTGAAGAGAAGCAGCATCTACAATGCAACCGAAAAATACTAGACTTGTTATATGTATGGGAAACACATGGGATACCCTTGACAAATTCACTATTGCTACATATAGACAAACCAGCACAGTGACCATAGAAATAGACCATGAACATATGAAATACCACAAAAGACTTGCACATTTGCTCAAAGTTGCGTGAAAAACTTTGAAATTCACAATTGTCTCAACCTTATACAAACATATTTTGACTTGAACTTATGTAGGTTGTCTATTTACTTATATATTATTGCAGGACCTCCTCTGATGTGTATGTAAAACATACCTTTTGCCCCAAAGATTTGTACTGAATTTTGACATTCTGTCCTGAATTTTGACCCTTTGTCCTGAATTTTTACACTCACCGTCCTGAATTTGCACCCATGCCAGTTGGTCACCCTAATCATGCTGGTTACGAGGATCATCATGAAGAAGGCTGGCTTGGGGCGGTGAGTGCAGGGGATGGGACAGGTGTGAATACTGATGGCGATGGTTTGGCACAGATGTATTAACCGCATGCGTGCGGGCGGAATTCCGCTCGTACGCTGAGATTTTCTAAAGCGCATGTTACGTGACGAGCTGGGCTCGTCATCAGCGTGCCAGGAGGCTACCTCATGACGAGCCCAGCTCGTCATCAGCGTGGAAGGGGTTAAGGGGTTGTATTGTGCTGTGCGAGAGGGCGATATGTGTTTGTCCGTGTTTTGCCTACGTTCAGGGTCCCTTTGAACTGCGATGCTGCTGTGGGATGGATCCTCCAGAGCTGAGGCCCGGAGCCGCAGTTGTAGCATTGTAGCTTGTTTCATACGGTTGGTTGCCCATCCTTGAATCTATCCCCTGCTGCCAGCCCACAGTCCTCCCTTTATGGGGTACAAATATCAAGCAGCAGCGCTCAGATTGCACATCATAAAAACGTCTTATTTATCCCTAGTTAAGTCTTTCACAGCAGCACTTTCATAACAATAACCGAATTGGGGCTATGTGACTTGTAGGCACCCTTGATCAGGACAGCGCGGGACGCACTGAACAAAGGAGGCAGGCGCCACAGTGACTCATTACCTGAGCCTTCCTTCCAGAGTACATGACACTGCAGGCTCATTGTTGTTGCTCCATGCCTCCAATATTCTAATCCTCCGCACCTCACAGTGTCTAAAGCCTCTTGCCGTGTTTTAAACTGCTAGCGCCGGTTTTCTCCACTTACTGCATTTCAGGGGCACCTCTGCAGGCACAGTGTCTTGGGCCACATCATGGTGAAGTTATAAGACGGGAAGACACACCAGAAGCAGACGTGGGAGTGCTCAAATGTCCAGCACAGAGGTATGTTTCTAAGGCCCAAACCAAGGTGGCATCCTTTTCATTTAACACACAAAAGGCTTGGCAGTTCTGAGCAGCTGCAGTGCCTGCATGCCCTCTGTTACTAAGGACTGCAGTCACGCAGTCTTTCTCCGATTAATGTATTTCAGTTTCTGGAGCTTTGCAACACTTTAAAGCTATTAGAGTTTCATGGTGCTGAAATGAGTGGTACAGCTTCTGATATTTATATGTTTCCCGTGTCTTCATTGCTTGGTTTTGCTTGTGAGCCCTTGTCACTCATAGTAGTTGAAATGTCACTCAAAGTTTCTCTGAAATTACAAAAATGTCACTCGTACCAATCTGAAACCTAGGCAGCTATGCAAAAGGCTTGGCAGTTCTGAGCAGCTGCAGTGCCTGCATGCCCTCTGTAAGGACTGCAGTCACGCAGTTTTTGTCTGATTAATGTATTTCAATTTCTGGAGCTTTGCAACAGTTTAAAGCTATTAGAGTTTCTTGTTGCTCAAATGAGTAGTATAACTTCTGATATTTATATGTTTCCCGTGTCTTCATTGCTTGGTTTTGCGTCTGAGAAATTGTCACTCACTCATAGTAGTTGAAATAAGGGGTCAAACCCAAACAGAGAGATCTAGGCCTCAAATAATATCTACTCTTCCCCCCTAAACTAAGAGCGATCTGAGATAATAACCTTTCATCCTTGAAGAGCTGTCTGACACTTGGGACTGGTTGGAAGCTTTAATACCTAACTCAATCGAGCCGACCGACCGGCAAGGATCCTGTGGGTACTGGAGGGGATGCCCCTGAAGCCAGCGAGAGGGCCACACTAGGCAGGCACTGGCATCGGGACACCTTCTCCTGAGCAAGCACAGGACAGCAGCCAATCAGCTCTGGATGACCACTCAGATTCCTTGTCGGTCCTGTTGGGGATCGGAATCTCCCAAGCCCTCTCCCTGCCAGACCCGAGCACACCTCCATGAGCGACCCCCCCAGATGGCAGACCAGGTCATATAGGATAATGAATCATATTGGACATGAGCCCTCCGCTGGGATTCAACTCAAGCATTCTGGCCTCACTTACTCCTGAGCCTAGATATTTCTCGACATGGGACAAGGACTGCCCAGTCCTTCTGTCCACCTGACCAGGACTCTGACCACGGGTAGATTCAAGACACTCCTCTTTTTGTCCTGCTCCTCAGGATGCACTGGTTACTTGGTTTGGGCGAAGGGCCAATGCCATGCTGTACACAGGATTGCTGTCCTTTGTTGAATGTAGTTGTGTGGTCCTCTGATCCACAGATGTTACAGATTGCATTAGTATTCTCTCCATTCCTTGGTGGGGTCCTCTCTTGCATCCATCTCTTCTCCACTGACCACTGCCATGAATTCTCCTCCATGGGACCAGAGGGTAGGGGATATCACTTGGGGCCTATGACTATACGAACTTATAATGTCTTATCTTGGAACATTTGTGGAATGCAAACTCTGGACAGGCACTATCAAAACCACATATTCCTCAAGCAAAAGGGAGTACACATACCACTTTGCAGGAGTTGCTTGCAAAACACCCAAGCTGAGGGGGTCCGGCTGCTGAAAAGGATAAAGGGCCATGTTTATGCTACTAACTATTCTGCTTATGCCAGAGGCACACTCGACAGGGTGAAAGCTGGGACCCCCATCAAGGCCCCATCACACGGGGAGAACACAAAGGGCAGATTTGTCCTCCTTGAGACTGCATTGAATAGCATCCACTTCCTTATAGCATAGCATATATGCCCCAAACACCGTACAATTGAAATTCCTGCAATGGCTACCCCTTAGCTTAGCTGAGTGAGCACACATATCCCGTAGCTCCTGGGGCATGGCTGGACTGGCCAGACTAGCAAGATACTTAGAGGCAGGGTTTACCCTCCTGGAGTGGTGGTGCATGTTACGGGATTCGGCTGCAACTTAAGAGATGCTTTGGTTCTAGCGCGCATTAGCAGATCTGCACATGATGAGGGCTGAATTTCTGATTTTTGCCTGGGCAGCTGGCTCGCTGTTTTAAGTTTTCAGTCCGGCCCTTAATGTCACTCAAAGTTTCTCTGAAATTACAGTCACTAGTACGTACCAACCTGAAAACTTGGCACTGCAGCTATGTTTGGGAGTATTATATATGAGGTGAAAGGAAGACGTGTGCGCATTTCCACAAGGTCGTTGTGTTCGTAATCGTATGGTGGCAGTGCTTCAGTTTTTTCTGCTTACAGGCAGCTTGTGTGGGATTTTGTCTGCGAGCCGAAATTGCATTTCGAATTGAAAGAAGCAGCGCCACTTGACTATGTAACATAGTCACGTCGCACTGCTTCTTTCAATTACAAATGCAATTAGCGGATCGCAGACAAAATCCCAATGTACCTGATATAACCTCTAGTCGGGGGCCGGCCCGGGGCGGAAAAACGGACTCATCTCAGGCCTGCTGATGATGACTTGCTGTTGTTGGTGGCAATGGTGGCAGACACAGCACACAGGGGGGCCGGGCCGCAGGCCGCCCGTGGCGCGCGCTATCCAGTAGAATAAAAAAATGATGGCCGCTTACCCGCTTCAAGTACCGTGCGGTGCGCTAGTATGCTCCTCTCATCGTCACTCACTCCTGTAGGCAGCCAGTCAAGCGCATTTAATGCCCAATGCGCATGCGCCGGGAATTACAGCCGCACCCTAGAGAGGCGCGCAGACGCGGCAGAGAAGGAGACAGGGCTCAATACTGCGCGCTGCGCACAGGCACCTCCTCCTCCTCCTCCCTGAAACGTCTGTTGTTAGCCTGGGGTCATAGGTTGCACATTCAGCACTGCACGCACTGGTCAATCAGGCTTGCTGGTGTTTCGGGGACGGCAAGCCTGCTTCAGAAGTAACTTGGAAGTCTGAGAGACGAGTGAGAGTCTCAGTCTCTCAGACATGATGATGAGTGAGTGCACGACACCTGTACCTGTCCTGGACGTGACTTAATTGAGTCCTCCCTGAACTAAGTGAGTGTCGCTGTTGTGGCTGGGGGCCGATTTTCAGTCCGACCGTCACAGGCTGTGACGGTCGGACTGAAAATCGGCCCCCAGCCACAAAACCGGCCCCCTTTCCGAAAACCGCCCCCTCCAGCCTACCGGGGGATTGCCCGGTGCCCGGACTCACCAGTCCGGCCCTGGTCTGGGTCTATGGCTCATGTGTCAGTCACTAGAGCTGTGGCTGTGTCTCACACTCCTGTTTCTGGTGCTGGCAGTGTGTCTGGGTCTATGGCTCATGTGTCAGTCACTAGAGCTGTGACTGTGTCTCACACTCCTGTTTCTGGTGCTGGCAGTGTGTCTGAGGCGACTAGGTCAAGCAGTCCACCAGATTCTGTGCTGTGAGGTGTAGCTCCCATCACTCACATGTCATTGGACTTGGTGCCTAGATTGTCCATTGTAACCACCCTTGCATTAATAATGTCCATGGGACGGGGCGCTTGACCCACGTACTTGTGCTGCCTCTGATGTACCTGCTCTGTGCCATGGACTGTTGATACACTTAGCCCCTCTCACGTGCTGCCTCAGATGTACCTGTTCTGTTATGAAAACTTCCCTGTTGCTGTTATGATACTGCATTGTGCCCTCTCATGTGCTGCCTCTGAAGTACCTGCTCTGTGCCATGGACTGTTGATGCCCTTGGCCCCTCTCATGTGCTGCCTCAGATGTACCTGCTCTGTGCCATGGACTGTTGATGGACTTAGCCCCTCTCACGTGCTGCCTCAGATGTACCTGTTCTGTTATGAACACTGCCATGTTGCTGTTATGATACTGCATTGTGCCCTCTCATGTGCTGCCTCTGATGTACCTGCTCTGTTCTGTGCCATGGACTGTTGATGCACTTAGCCCCTCTCATGGGCTGCCTCTGATGTACCTGCTCTGTGCCATGGACTGTTGATGCTCTGTGCCCCTCTCATGTGCTGCCTCAGATGTACCTGCTCTGTGCCATGGACTGTTGATGCACTTAGCCCCTCTCACATGCTGCCTCAGATGTACCTGTTCTGTTATGAACAATTCCCTGTTGCTGTTATGATACTGCATTGTGCCCTCTCATGTGCTGCCTCGGATGTACCTGCTCTGTTATGAACACTGCCCTGTTGCTGTTATGATACTGCATTGTGCCCTCTCATGTGCTGCCTCTGATGTACCTGCTCTGTTCTATCCAGTGCCCATGCTCCTGGCTACTCTAGGATTGAACCCCTATTATGTGCAATAAAGAAAGTTAATCGTGTCTTGTGGTTTGTCTTTGTCATTCCTGGTTGTCTCCTTGCATTGTTGATATATTGGTGCAATCGTAAATGCTGTTTCCCCAACATGCCCCTGCCCCTCCCCCTCCCCACGTCACGGCCCCGGAAGGTGCTCCCCTTCTGACAGCAATTGGTGTGTTTGCGTACCTGCGTCGTCGTCGGCCACGTTCCATGACTTGCTGGTGGTGAAGCACGAAGAGTATAGGAAATGCGTGTAGCGCTGGGTCCATGACGGCGAACTTCCTGTGGTGGGTATCTCTGCAATGTTTTGCCTATCTGCTGTGGTGAATCCGCCGTGTTCAGGCAGGTTGTTTTTCCGCTGCGATTTGATGTTTCTTTTCCACCATCGTGATTTAGAGGACGGTCGGAGACGTCATTCCGTACGGCGGTGTCTCTGGATTGGTTATGTCCGCCGCGGGGTCGGGTGTATTTACGCGGCGGGGCGTGCTCTTCCGCGGCGTATGGACATTTGACAGTGCTTCCCATCCTAATATGGCGGACGGACTGGCTGCGGCTGGCGGACTGTAAAAAGGCATTTTCCGCCTACTCCAGGACGGCGGTCGGCCTTCCGTCCGCCATCGTAATCGACCCCTTAGTTCGAGTCTTGGCGTTGGTTCACAGCCTGTGATTGAGGGCACATCACTTCATCTCCCCGTGCCTAAAAAAACAGCAGAAGCAGCAATGGTCGGCCTGAGCCCTGCACACACAAGAGACAGTCTGTGGCAGCACAGACACTGCCCTGCTGCACGTTCGCAGAAAGTAAACCCTAGACAGCGGCAAGCCAATTGGTGTGAGTGATACAATCTGTAAACATTTTGGTTAATAATGTTTGGCATTACCATACTTACCCTTATTGCCAATGCTACCAACTTTGTAACTAGGGAACCGAGTTTGAGTCTCAGTATCGGCTCACCAGCCTGTGATTGTGGGCTCATGACTTCATCTTCACCGTGCCTAAAAAACATAAATGGTGAACCAAGTTTGAGTCCCGGCGTCGGCTTATCAGCCCGTAATTGTGGGCACATGATTTAATCTCCTGTGCCTAAAATAAACAGCAGGAGACTCGCAGGTTGGCCCGAACTCTGCGCAATCGAGGGGCAGTCTGCGGCGGCACAGGTACTGCCCTGCTGCATGTTTGCAGAACGTAAACCCTAGACGGCAGCAAGCCAATTAGTCAAAATTATCACTTGAACAATGAATATGGATAATAATGTCTGACATTACCATGCTTACCCTTACGGCCATGGCTAGCATCTTTGTAACAGGGAACCAAGATAGAGTTCCGGCGTCCGCTTACCAAGCTGTGAATGTGGGCACTGACTTCATCTCCCCGTGCCTAAAAAAAATGGGGAAGCGATTTTGAGTCCCGGCCTTGGCTCACTAGCCTGTGATTGTGGACACATTACTTCATCTCCCCATGCCTAAAAAAACAGCAGAAGCAGCAGAGCTCGGCCCAGGCTCTGCACACACCAGGGGCAGTCTGCCGTGGCACAGGGTGGGAGCAGCAGTGCTCCGTAGAAACGGAAGAGAGGGATGAGCTACGGGCTGCAGGAGGTGACATGGAGACCAGCGAAACCAGAGATGGAGTGCTAAAATGAAGTAGGGACCAAGTTCCACAAAATGTATAGCCCTATTTATAGAAACTGCAATGGGAGCAAGTGCTTGTGTGAAAAGCGAAGATGCGGCGTAGAAGCTGAACACGCACCCACAGTGTAACACGAGCAGGGAAGAAATTTAAAAAATGTCCCCCAAAGAACAGATAGACAACCATAGTGTAATGATACAGTACTTAGTCCTTAATCCCTGGGAGGAACAAAAGAGTTAAAGGAGGGACAAAGAGGAAGGATTGACCACTAGCAAGCAAAGATTTTTAAAGGACACTGAAACAAACAAATGAAAAGCAGAGGGTGGAGTTTAAGCCACTGAACTAAATATAACAGGTCTCGAAACCTTGACCTAAAATGGACCCTAAATTGTGTGGTTCATTATAACCCTGTTCATAAATTAACAAGCTTGATGCTGAAATGTTTTTTAACCTTTTCCATTATATATCTACTACAGCTTCTAAAATGCTTTGGGTTTTCTGGGATACCGAGTCACTTGGCGACCCGCTGAACCCTGACAACTACAGACCCATTACAAATGGACCTTTCCTGGGCAAACTAATAGAAAGAGCAGCGTTTGCCCAGATGTCACAATTCATTCAAGAGAATGACATACTTTCAGACTTCCAAACAGAATTCCGTCCGGGAAGAGGCACTGAATCTGCCCTCCTTGCCTTCTGGGATGACCTGAAGAATACAGTAGACCACAAAGGGGTTGCTGTGCTACTCCTCTTGGACCTCTCGGCTGTCTTTAACATGGTTGACCATGACACTCTAAAACAAAGACTCTATGAAGCCGGCATAGAGGGAACTCCTCTAGACTGGATCGCGTCCTACCTTTGAAACAGAACTAATGTCATCCATACCCCACCTTTTTTCTCCAAACCATACTCCACAAAAGCTGGGGTACCTCAAGGCTCTATCATCTCACCCATGCTTTTCAACATGTACATGAAGTCATTACTGGAGCTGATCAATCAATTTCACCTCACGTGCTATAACTATGCAGATGAAAAATCCCCAATTTTCAGTTGTGCTAGAGCCGTGGATCAGTGGATGACTTGGAGCCATCTCAAATTGAATACTTCCAAAACGGAAATACTTACGTGTGGTGATTCGAAATATTATGACACGCTTGCCGCCTGGCTTGAAGAACTGGGATCACTGCCTAAAATATCGAAGGAAGTAAGAAACCTCGGAATGATAATGGACTCCAAGCTGTCGATGAATGCCCAAGTGGACAAACTAGCAAGATCAAGCTTTGTCACTATAAAAAAATGCTGCAACGAATTTTCCCTCATTTGGCATTTCCACACAAAGTCCAAGCTAGCATCTCCCTCTTTCTGTCCAAACACAATTACGCCAATAGCCTCTACCACGAATCACCTTTAACGTCCATGAAAAGACTACAACAGATTCAGAACTCGGATACCAGACTACTCTTGCATATCAAACCACGAGACCACATCTCACCTGCCTTGAAAGCCCTGTATTGATTACCGGTTGCCAGAAGATCCAAGTTCAAGCTACTTTGTATCACCCACAAAGCAATACATGAAATGGGACCGCTCTTCATCAGGAATAAAATCACCAAACACATTCAACAAAGGAACCTCCGCTCTAAAGGGGCATCTTGTCTCAAAATCCCAAGATACAAGAAAAAAAACATGGGTGACACATCCTTCTCTGTTCCAGCAGCCAAACTATGGAACGCTTTACTTCCTAACATAAGATCCACGACAACAACCTTATCTTCACAAAACTACTTAAGAATTGGCTCTTCCCCATATAAGCACCATACGCAAACAGAAATTTACAGTATATCCCTCTGTATATAAGCATTTATTTTCACTATAGATATGTACCGATCTTTGTGTATTGGCTTTGTATAAACATGTAGAATAATTATGTTGTTAAAAACAAATAAATAAAAAACCAAAAAAACAACAATAAAATCTTTGGTCAACATGTACTTGCTTCCATTGTGCATCTATGTACCTCCATATACTTGGATATGTGTGTCTGTTACTTTTCTCGTGAAAAAGCATATCCAATGCACTACCCTATTTCTCATCCTGTACCTCTATCAATATCTTTAATCTACATATACTTACCTCCTTTATGCATCTATATGCTTTTAATGTACTCATGGATCTATATATTTATCACTTTCTTCTAATTTAGCATTTCCAATGCACTACCCTATTTCTCAGCCTATACTTCTCTCAATATATCTTCTAGCCCAACTTTCTTACTCATCTCAAACTTCTTTCAACTACTCTTTCCAATGCACTACCCTATCTGCCACCCTATACATCTATCAATATATCCTTTACATCCACTCTCTCATTTATCCCAAACCCCATACCACTACTATGACCCACAAAATAACCCTTTCTAGACTCTCTCCTACTCTACCCTTCCTTGCATCATCTGACACCTCTTACTATACCGATCCCCCAAAACAAACCTTTCTAAACTCTTCCCTCTGACTGTTCCCCTCCAAAAACCCTTTTTACTCATCCAAAAGCCTCCTCCTATTGCTTTGACCTAAAAAATAATCCTTCACTCTTCTATCCCTCCACTATCCTTTTCAACCAAAATAACAGACTAACATATTCACTTCTCAAATTCCATATTCTACTATATTAATTCACCACTAATCCTTTATGGGTTCCAGAGTAGTGTGCTACTCGCCAATAAATTGTTTCAACACTCCATCAGAGTTACAAGAGCTATATAAATGCAACTCTTTTTCCCTTTCTACCCCTCCCCTTCTCAATCCAAATAACTGACTAATATATCCACCAATCAATTTAATTTCATGTTTCACCATACTAATTCTACACTAATCCTTATGGGTTCCAGAGTAGTCTGCTACTCGCCAAAAAAGCGCTTCAAAACCTCATTGGGGTAGCAAGCGCTATATAAATACAAACCTCTTTCCCTCTTCTATCCGGCCACCTACTCTTCTCTATCTAAATAACTGAATAACATATCCACCAACACTAATCCTCTATGGGTCTCGGAGTAGTGTGCTACTCGTTGAAAAAGCGCTTCGATGCCTCGTCAGGTGTAGTAAGCGCTATACAAAAGCAATTACAATACAATACAACAGACAAATGGTCCAATGCATCCCGCGCCGCGGGAGGCAAACAGCACTTATCAGCACGAGTGACGGGGCGTGCTTCCAGGCTCCTCCTCTCCTTCAGGGTTTTCTTGGACACTGAGTCCCCTGGCAACAGGAAAATGGTCCAAAGCATCTCTGTAGTCACAATTTGAGTGGTCTCTCATGGGTGGCATAATACATGCTTCAGCCCATGGGAGACTTCTGGTGTACCTATGCTCTGAATACCTTAGTACCATATACAAGGGACTTATCAGGATATACCAGTAGCCAATCTGGAATGTACCTAAGTACTCACCATGTCCAATTTAGGGATGAAGCACAGATACTGGAGTCCTGATTATCAGGATCCCAGACAGACTAGTGAGTAAAACATAATGACACCAGGAAAAAGTGGGGGTGACCATAAAAGCAGATCCTACTTTCCTACAATTTCCTTCACCAATATTTTTTTATGCTAAGTATTACCCACATCAAGAGCAGAGGTGACAGAATGATTTTGCACCTTTTTCACAAAAAATATCCCATATCAAAGGCATTCATTCAATTGCACTTTTAATTTGTTAAATGATATAATGACAAAATGAGTTTATAGTACGCCACTTACAAGAGTGTTGGTATTTGATAAAAAATAATGAGTGTGATATATATTTTTTGAAAACAATGATTGCAATTCATACATACAAAAAGGTACATGTGTATATTTAAGTCAATACTGATTTATAGAAGAGGTGTTACCTTGTAGATAGACATACAGTACTCGCACCCAACATGTCTCCTCCTGGAAGCTGGAGATAGAGTCCGACACATGCTTCAGGCCCCTGCCATGGCCAAAGATGAGACAAGACTCTCCAGTGGTGAGATAAAGACAACTGGGAGTAATGTGAGTAACTGCATGGACAAGCTCAATGGAGGGTAAAAATACACCTGTGCCCGATACCTGCACAAGACAGAACGTGAACCAGACAGAAGGTAGAGAGTGAGGAGAAGAGGGAAGGGGTATTACCAGCTCCAAGTACAGATACCAAATGCGAGTGAAGTATTCATATCTGTGACCTGAAGTGTGTAGTGTTGAGCTTTCTATGTCTCTTTAAGTACTTTCTTTTAACAAAGACAAGAAAAGGATTGGGTAATCTGTTATTGCACTACTGGGAGACTGCTGAGTTCTGAGCCTGATGCACTTCCACACGATCCCCCTGATAAGCCTATGATCACTCTCCATTTCTACCTCGCAGAGTCAAGTTCTGCAGGGGGTTGTACTTGGCCCAGTTTGCAGAGCCATAGTATAATGGTCCTCGGACACCAGAGGCAAAAGATCCCACCTCCCTCAGCTGAGGTACAGTAGCCACTATTTGCCCAGTGGCCCCTCAAATGGGGTCTGACACCACAGCTCAGGGGTATATTTCACAATATGAATAAGCGCCATACAGACTCTTCCATTGGCTTTTACTAGCCTTCAGGTGAGTGCTCTGCCATTGAATTATGGTGGAGGGCCCGGTGGCGCACTATATCCCCCACTAATTCAAACAAAACTGTAAAAAGAATTATAAGGAAGCAGGCTTTTGCAGGTTTTCCCCTACTTTTTGCCCCCATTTGGGTCTATGTTGTTAGAAACACCGACGGATGCGGAGAGTTTCCGACTTGAGTGAAGAATCTAATGTGCCTGAAGGACCAAAGGCAACACTAAAATAGGAGTTCTCACGCCGCTACTCTCCAGCGGTACCTCAGGGTGATTTATCCCACAACTTTGAAGTACTCTTAGTACAGTATGGTGAACAGAACAAATTTGAATTGAATTCGCCACACCGCGACCGTGCTCGGACTCGCCACCTCTCGGGGGCAGTGTAATTGACTTTGTTGAAGATAGGTCCCCTTTCCCTTGTCCTGAGGAAGACCCGTAGCAGAGGAGTGTACTAACCTTTTGCGCAAGGGTCGAAACGTCGACATTCCCCCAGTGGACCTGCACTCAACACCCACCCCTCCCTACCCCAGCCACAGAAGAAGTTTTCACTGTGCCTCAAATCTAATAAATCATTACCTGAATTCTTATTGTTATTTGGTTCAGGGTCAGGCCCATCTCAGTAGGGACACTTGCCCAGTTAGGAATCATAGCCAGATCCCTTGTATTTGAATATCCTGAACTGGTTTTTTTCAAGTGTGTCTTGATGATCTTCATCTTCTTTTCCTATATCCCACACATGAGCACCAACTTTCACTTTCTTCTTCCTTTAAAGTAACCTCTTGAGTATTACATACTGAACGTTATGTCTTTGTTTTTGATTGAATGAATAGTACTCAGCTTAAAATAAATAAATGCTTGCAATGTAATTGACTTTGGGTGCCTTCGTCTATGAGTCATTTCTGTGGAAGGTGCCTTTTTTCTTGTTGATATGATCGAAATACATGTTAATTATTTCCCATTTAAGTGTAAATACGATTGTCTAGGACCATTTTTTTCCTTACCGATTGATACCCAGGTCCATGGACTCCATACTGGGTTACCCCATTTATTATAATGGCTCATTTGACTACTGTCTGCTGGTTTTTCGACTCTGAGAGTGCACCGAGGCCTGCTAACCAGACCTCAGTGCCTGTGCTCTTACCCATTAAAAAGTGTGTCGAATTGGCTAGCCCCAATTGGCAAGTACTGACTAATTTATAAGTTCCTAGTCCCTAGTTACGCAGGACATGTAAGGCTGCTGCACTGATTGTAGCACCCTGTGTAAAAAAGTAAAAATTGGCTCCCAGCCTGCCAGTGCAGACTGGAAGGGCAGTTGTGGAAGAGGTGTGGCGCAGCGGCCAGGGTGCCTTACTCCGGACCACAGGGTTCACGGTTCGACCCCTGGTGCTGACGGCAGGTTAGTCCAGCACCATGTGACTCAGGACAGTAGCTTGCTTAATCTTCCCAACCGCCCCCAGCACCTTGACATCCTCGGGTAATTGTGCACTTTACAAATACTGGATTTCGTTGTCACACTGCCATTTCGACTTTGCCATTACCATTAATAGCAAAGCCAACCTTTCACTCAACAATAAGTCTCCCCTACAGAAGGCCTAAATGCCCTAAAGCAAGCAGCTGTATAATATTAAGTAGGACATGTACGATCATATGTGTCTTAATAGCAAAACCCCCAATGTTGTTATTTTGCTGTGTAAAGGTTAGTAGCCCCACTGGCTAACGTCTGAATGGGACTTCCTATGTAGGTACTGTAAGGTATCAAATTAATCATGGCAGTAAACCCAACCTTATTCCCAGGTCGAATTTAATGCCACTTTTAAAGTAAAGCAACTTTTAGAAAGTTGCCACTCTGTGACCTAGCTGGTCCAGTGGCCTCACACAGTCACCAGCCTACAGACAGTGCTCTGCCCAACTGCGAAGTAGTGTAAACAATTCCCTGGCTTGAAAACTATAGTAGCCCACTGCAGGGAGAGGTGTGACCTCACCCTTGCAGGAAGCCACTCAGGGTGTTAGCTTCCAAAGGCAAAGCTGCCTTTGGTGGGAAATGACAAAAGCACTCCAGAGAGCCTGCCCTTTGTTTAGGTATACAGGCTGGAGACAGGTCCAGAGAGGGAAGAACAGTGCACAAACTGGTTTGTTTTCTCATGGGTGTGTAGTACCCAGGTAGCCACACATCTAGGATGGGCTACCAAACTCCTCACAGACGAGGAGAGGTTCAGACATCGTGAGAGTGGCCAGAATAGTGCACTCTAGGATTGCCAGATGCCACACATTGCTGGAAAGTTGTCACCAAGAGGGAAGGCACCTAGCAGTCCATTGGCTAGTAACTGCATTGTCTCCTTGGGGCTCTTTCTCCAGCTAAATATGGCACCCTAAACCGCAGATCACATCAGAATCGGAACAAGGACCATAGAAGGATTGCCCTGCTGCCCATGGACTGCACAAAGAGAAGCTGCACCGTCTGTTGGACTGCCCCTGCTGCACTGTTGGATTAGCACAGTTAAAACTGTGCCTCTGGCTCCTAGCTCAGGGAAAAGTCATTCTCAGTCCCAGACTGAAGCAGTGACTCCAAGAGTCAGTTGGTTGGCCCCCTGGAACAGTACCAGATACATAAAAGCTGAAGAAGCCCAAAGCAGCAATTTGGTAGCCACCTCGGCGGAATCATTACTGACTGCCACTGGCGCCTGAAGAGACAAATCTTCAATGGCCAAAAGTTGCACCTGAGTCTGCTGGACCCAAGAGTGTTGTCACAGTCCAGGTTGGTCACCCACGAGGGACTGTAGCCCTCACTAAATGATTTTGCAAGGAATGCAGAGACCGGTAGCCCATCCACAGCTAGCCTTCCACTGTCTCAAGGAGGACTTCGAGGGACCCTGAATTATGTGGCCAAAGTCACCCCACCAGACCAGTAGACCAAGCAAATCACCAGAAAGGCACCCCGTCAACTACACCATATACAATTTAAAAAAAAAATCTTTTTATTGTTTGAAAACACAAACAGACATAGGGAAGGGCCGTCATAGTTACATAGAGAACAGATATTCAGCAATAAAGGAAACACCGACATTATTCCAGCAATCCAACAAATCAATCATGGAATTCCAATCCATGTCACAAGGTCCCTATGCCGGGCCTACCGCTACAGTGTCAAGTCCCCCCCATTCAATATTCCACCACTACTGAAGTTCTGGGCTCTAGGTCATCGTTCAATACCATATGCATGCCCTCCTACCCGTCTAACCACCCCTACCCCCCCACCCCTGCCGCCGGCGCTATAACCTAAAAAGTAAATGCTAGCAAAATACTACCCTAGTGTGCAGTTTGCGTGCGTACCATCACTTCAACAACACAACTAAATATCTTGCTTACCACAAGAGTCGGGGATCGTCTCACATGTTAATCCCCCCACATCAAGAGGAGATCGTCTACTGGTTCCGTCCTCCGTCGGCGGGCTGGATTCTGAGTCAGTGTCTAGATCTGATGTCCGTAGCTCTATCACCAAGGCTTCCCAGGTCCGCGCCACCTCTAGCGCCTTGTCATTATGTTATGGGCCCTATAAGCCTGCTGCAATCTAACCAAGCTCTCGCTGCTCGCCCACACAAGCAAAGCTGCCTTCCATCTAACGTAGCAACGGCCTACCGCTGCCTTCCAGTGAGATGTAATCTCCCTCTTGGCCAGAATAAATCCTAGGTCTACAAATTTGCTAGCCAACTTAGTTTTACTAGTGTGTGGAAAACAGTGTAACAGGCAAGTCCCCTTATCCAGAGTAAGCTGTCGCCCGGTTACTCTACTAAGCAAATCAGTTATCTCTTCCCAGTAAGTGCCCAATTGCGGACAATCCCACAGCATATGGCTCAAGTCCGCACCCTGCAGTTTGCACCGGGGGCATAGTGCGGTGTCTACCCGGAAATACTGGTTAATTTTAGCCGGTGTAAGGTATGCCCTGTGAAGTATAAAAAATGGGATCAACTGGAACCTAGCATTCCTGGTGCTCTTTCATGCTCTCTTAATTATCTGCGACCAGGCCGTGTCGGGTATGCCTTATCTAAGTCCGTCGCCCATTGCTCCCGTACTTTCTGCAACGGGTTCAGCCCCTCTCCCAGCATACGTTTATATAAGTATGTGACCGCTTTATACGTGCCCGCTGCCATCACCATGTATTGGCACGTTCAGCTTGTTGGCGGCTCCGAGAGGCCGGTGCCCCAATGTCTTTGGACAGCGGCGACCAGCGCTGCATGCAGCAGGAAATGACCGGGCGGGAGACCAAAAGTCTCTTGCAATGTACCATAGGGTAATAACACACCATCTGCATACAGATCCGCCGGGGGTACTCCCTTGAGAATAAGGAGGTATTTTCCTCTTCACTCAAAAAATATAAAATAGCTATAGCCCTGGCCAAATCCACCTATTTTTCAAACAAAATTATGGACTCCACAAACAAGTCAAAGGACATATTCTCTATTGTAGAGGAATTATCTAACCCAGCTAGACTCACATTAGGGCCCCTCCCCTCCCAACTCCTGTGTGATTCTTTGAACAAATTTTTCATTGAAAAAATAGCAAAAATTAAATCCAGTATCGCTGCCCAAACCCCGTTTGTCCACCCTCTGACTACTGAGCTTTCTAAATATTCTAACTCTCATACTCTTACCGCTATTCCCCCTATCTCGACAGCCATCTTCTCTTCGCTTTTGCATAAAATTCTTCTGGCTCTCCTCGTGATTGCTGCCCTCCCTCGGTCCTTCGAGCAGCCTTCACCTTCTGCCCTGAACCCCCCCTGGCCCTCATTAACAACTCTCTGGCCATCGGGGTAGTTCCGTGTTCCTTTAAACAGGCCGAGGTGGTTGCTATTTTAAAAAAACCATCGGCAGACCCTTCCATCTTGAGCAACTACCGCCCTATATCCCTCCTCCCCTTCCTCAGCAAAGTCCTGGAATCGCACGTCACTCAAACACTCAGTTCCTTTATCGAGGACTCGTGTGTTTTAGACTCTAAGCAGGCAGGGTTCAGACCTGCGCATTCCACGGAGGCTGTCATTCTCTCCATGATGGACGAACTGCGTAGAGGGGCTGATGTTAACACCCGACAAGCCCTTGTCCTTCTGGATCTATCGGCCGCCTTCGACACGGTCGACCATGGGATCCTGGTCGACCGTGTCGGAGAGGCCGGCATCCGAGGGACTGCTCTCGACTGGGTCCAGTCTTTCCTGACGGAACGACAACAAGCTGTCAGGCTGTCTCAGTTTTCAGCCACTCAGGTTGAGCTGTCCTGTGGTGTCCCCCAGGGCTCCTCATTATCCCCTCTCCTCTTTAATTTGTATTTAGCCCCTTTACTCCGTGCCCTCCGCGGGTTGAGCGTTACCACGTTCAACTACGCGGACGATATTCAATTGATTTTCAATATTGACTCTTCTGAGGACTCCATCTTTACTTTCCAAAACACACTCTGCTTCATCAGCAACTGGATGAGCCTAAACCACCTAAAGCTCAACCCCGACAAGACTGAACTGATTCTTGTCGGGGGAGCCTCCAACCCTTGGCAGCCTTCCTTCTGGCCTGCCAGCCTTGGAAGCCCTCCGTCTCCAGTCAACTCTGCTAAAAGCATGGGGGTCATTATCAGTAATGACCTCTCTATGACACCCCAGATCAGCGCAGTGGTGTCCGCCAGTCACTTTCAACTCAGGAAACTCCGGAAAATCTCCCGCCTACTTACCACCGAAGCGCTCACGCTAGCACTCCTGGCGTTAGTGATCAGTCGACTCGACTATGCTAACGCGCTGTACGTCGGCATCCCCGAGTACCAACTGAGAAGACTCCAGCTGATACAAAATCAAGCTGCCCGCCTGATCTACCACCAGCCAAAAGATCAGCATGTCCGCCCACTCTTAAAGAGTCTACATTGGCTGCCGGTATCCGCCCGCTGCAAATTTAAGTTAGGCTGCACTGTCTTCAAGTCTCTTTCTGGTCTAGGGCCCTCCTTTATTTCTTCCCTCCTCCATTCTTATACCCCGTCTCGCAACTTACGTTCATCCCAAATGGCCCTGTTATCCGTTCCTAGGTTCAAGAGGAAAAAACACGGGGACCTGAGGTTCTCTCTTCTGGCCCCATCCCTCTGGAACTCCCTTCCTCTCTCCCTTAGACTTGCACCTTCATACTCTGGCTTCAGATCACTCCTTAAAACCTTTCTTTTCACTGTCTCTTACCCTTAGATTCTGTTTCATATTCTTCTTCACTACGCTCCAGCACAGCGCCAAGAAACCTAATGGTGTTAGCCGCGCTTTACAAATCAATTTAACATAACATAAACAATTTAACAGATCACCCACCATCTGTAGGCCCAGCTTCTCCCATTCCGTGAGGGCGGACCAATCCCCACCATGCGGCAATGCCGTGCACATGCCCAGCGGTATTTCGGGAGCGTATGGTCGTTGCACTCCAATTCTACTGTGGAACCGTTTCCAGCAATGCCGCAGGACACCTTCCACCATCGACAACTCAGTAGTCCGCAGTCGCTGCTTTAGGGCCACGAAAGACAATACATGCCGTGGTACAGCAGGTTCAGACTCCCTGTCCGGGCCTCGAAACTCCAATGCCACTGCCTGAGTAAGATGTTGAAATTGCGCAGCTAAAAAATATAATTCAAAATCTGGGACAGCAAGGCCCCCTTCAGCTCTCGGCCGCATCAGAGTATCCAACGCTACCCTGCGCCTCCCTGCCCCCCAGATAAAGCTCCCCACCGCATCGCGAAGTTGTCGAAAAAGAGCAACAGGTATCCGAATCGGTAGGGTTCAGAAAAAATATAAGAGTCGAGGAAGGGCCACCATCTTCAATAGCGCCATGCGACCTGCCACCGACAATGGCAGAGTCCCCCAGAACCGCATGCTACCCCTCAGGCCCCTCAATGCTCTGCCAATGTTGCCTTCAAGGAGATCCTCCTGAGTATGGTACACATGTGTTCCCAAATAGGGGAGACACCTAGGTTCCCACGCCAATTCAGGCGGCAACGTGGGCGCGTCACACGCTCTGGACACCGGGAATATGCAAGTCTTCGCCCAGTTAACCCGCAGTCCCGAGATGTCTCCGAAACAACCGAGTAGGGAGCACGCCCCCTCCAAGGCCTCCTCCGCGACTCTTAGAAACATTAGGAGGTCGTCTGCATACAGTGAGATATAGTGCGACTGGTTGTGAAGTCGCAAGCCTTGGAACGCACTCCCCATCCTAGCGCGCACCGCTAAGGGCTCCAGCGCAAGGGCGAACAGCAGCGGGGAGAGCCGGCAGCCCTGTCTAGTGCCCCGCCCCACAGAGTAAGAGGAAACAGCTCTGCCAACCCGAACCCTAGCAGTGGCCGACGAGTACAGTATCTCAGTCCAACGGACATCTCCAGCTCCGAGTCCGAATGCTTACATGATTGAGAACAGATAGGGCCATTCCAGGCTGTCGAACGCCTTAGCAATATCCACCGAAAGGATCATCGCCTGCCCTTCCACTCCATAGTCTCCGTCCAATATTCCTATCAACCGACGTATGCTACTGGCGGTATTGCGAGTCGGGATAAAACCGGCCTGATCAGGATGAACCAACCGCGTCATAAAGGGGAGGAGTCTAGTGGCCAGCACTCGGCTTAATATTTTATAATCAGTGGTGAGCATAGACAGAGGTTTGTATGCGGTCGGATCAGTTGGAGGTTTCCCCGGTTTGAGGAGAGAAACAATGATAGCCTTCCTAACGGAGGCCGGTAGTACCCCCGCTGCCTAGCCTCCTTATATATCGCCAGTAGTCTAGGAGCCAAGAGGTCAATATACATTACATAGAATTCAATAGGCAGGCCATCCCTTCCCGGGGTTTTGTTGCGCCCCAACTGCTTAATGGCGCAGCAAATTTTGGGTAGTGTAACGTCCTGACCAAGGGCCTCCGCTTCCTCCTCCTCAATTGAAGGCAGCTCCAGGTCTTCCAAAAACGTTTGGACATCCACCTCCCCAGTCTGCAATTGGATGGTGTAAAGATGTGCATAAAAGGAGCAGAATCGGTCATTTATATGATGTTGCGTATATTCCAAGCGTCCCGAGGCCGAGGTTAAAGCCAATATAGGTACGCATCTAGGAGCGGGGTCAGCCAGCCAGGCCAATAGTGTGCCCACTTTATGCCGTTCCGCATGCGCACAGGTCAAGTAGGCTCTATGATCGAAGCACCGTAAGCGCTCCACTACCACCGCTACCGCTTCCTTTCTGGATTGGACCGTGTCGCACGTCTCAGTGCCATCAGAGTGAGCTCTATCAGCTTCCCTCAGGGCCAGCTCGCCCACCTGGATTTCTTGCAATAGCAGCTTCCTTACCCCCACCCACTTGGTAATACAGATCCCGCGGACCACCACTTTAAAGGCATCCCATTCCAGGGCCGTCGACGTGGCAGTGCCCGCATTTTCGGCGAAGTATTGCTCCACTCCTTCCCCCAGCTCCGCGCGAAAGGCCTGATCCTCCAGCATCTCCGGACGCAACTTCCAGGTCGGTACCAACAACGGATTATGATCCGATATGGTGTGTGATAAGTACTCGCTGCCAACCGCCAAGGAAACAAGGCCAGGGCTACACAAAATCGCGTCCAACCGCACATGCAAGTCATGCAAAGCTGAGAAATAGGAATAATCCCTATCATCCGGGTGCTGTGCTCGCCAAACGTCAATAAATTCCCGGTTATCTTGCCACTGGGCCCTAACCTTGGCTAGTGTATGAGCCGGAGCTGTGGGTAGTGGAGGATGCGACCTGTCCATGTTCACATCTGCGACTGAGTTAAAGTCTCCCCCCATCAATACTGGTTTCGTAAAATAATCCGCTAGGGCAGTAGACAAAGCCTCCAGGAAGGGCGCTTGTTCCACATTAGGGGCATAGATGCTACAGAGGGTCACCTCCCGCCCATAAAGGCGTCCTCTAACCACAACGTAACGGCCTGCGGAATCCACCAGTTGATCAGTCACATGAAAGGGGACTCCGGCCCTAATCCAGATCAACGCCCCCCATGCAAAGGCTGAATAAGTGGTGTAATAGAGCTGACCTTGCCATCTACGCTGCAGCGCTAACCCCTCTGTCCTAGTCAAATGGGTCTCCTGCAGGAAGGCTATCTGCGCACCCCTACGCGCCAAATAGGAGTGAACTTTGTATCTATGCTGCATAGAGTGCAATCCCCGAACATTCCAGGTCACACATTTCACATCAGGTAATGGACCCATTACATGGTCCAGGAAAGACATGGCTTGCCAGTTTGGGCTGGACTGTTCCCATGAGACACAGGGTCAAGGCTGATTTGCATATGGCCATGTCTCAACTGGGGTGGTGTGGAGTGCAAAAAACGATGGATTTAGGCCCAGATCTCTGTACTGGGGTGAATGTATGACATTGTTCTGCATTCTGTCCATCAATTGTTGTTTTTGCATTTGTCACCCCGACTGGGATGGGTATGCTCAGACGTGAGTCCCATGCTCTCCACACCACTGGAGTCAAGCTATCCTGCTGAAGACGGCTGATAGCCAGAAACCGGTCCTAGGATGCTTGATTCCGGTCCAGGAAAGACATGGCTTGGCAGTTCAGGATGGACTGTTCCCATGAGGCACAGGGTCAAGGCTGATTAGCATATGGCCATGTCTGAACTGGGGTGGTCTGGGGTGGTGTGGAGTGCAAAAAAACTATGGATTTAGGCCCAGATCTCTGTACTGGGGTGAATGTATGACATTGTTCTGCATTCTGTCCATCAATTGTTGTTTTTGCATTTGATACGGAAAAGAGCACACAAATCGGCCCTCCCCCCTGGTTGCCAGGGAGCAGGCCCACAATACAGATGCACAATACTTAGGAGCTCCGCATTCCCAATTAGTCGCTCCGGCAGGCAGTGTCCCCCAAACAAAACAATCCCCTCCCCCAACAATCCCGTCCCACCCACTGCAGCTCCCTCCCCCCCAAGAACAGGCACCAACATAGTGAATCCCATCCAAACTAACCCAACTTTACACCTCAGACAACACAAAGGTAAACTAACGGGTACCATCCAGTGGGGGTTGGGTAGAGCCTGGCAGTTAACCCACGAAGAACCAAAATCGCACCCATTGTCCGCCCCAGGTCCCCCTATAAATGTAACCCCCCCCAGAACCCCCTGGAACCCCCCGCCTTCACTGTTGGTTTCCCCACTTTATTCAAAAACAGTACAAAGTCCCATTCCTAAGCACCCAGCGTCCCAGAGGAACCCCCCAACGAAGATAACCATTGCAGTGCATCAAGTCACAGCAAAACACCCAATCCCAAGAATAGCACAAAGTCTACTCATCTAGTAGTCCATCCGCCGTGCCGGGCGTAAGCAGCAGCAAATGTACACTGTCCGATGCAGAGGACTCTGCTTCCGATTGGCCCTTGTCGCTTCCCAGGTCCGAGCCCGTCGTCGAGGTCCTCTGTAAGTCTCCAGAGATCGCCACACTGCATCCAGCGCTCCCTTGCGCTCCACCGCTGTCTGCGCGTTCGACGGCCTCCGTAAACCCCGCCGTTGGCGCCGTATTCATTGCACTCTGCGAGGCTGGGAGTCTCTGGCTAGCTCCCGCGCTTCCACCTCCCGACCATCTTTGCCAGCCCTGTAAGTCTCCAGCCAGGCCCATGCTTCCTCTGGGGTATCATGAAAACAGGTTTTCCCATCCAGTGCGATGCGCAACTTGGCCGGAAAGAACAGTGAATACTGGATCCCCTCTGCTCGCAGTTCCTTCTTAACAGCCTGGAAGGACATGCGGCGCCTCTGAGTATTGAGTGAATAATCCGGGAAAAGAGTAACACTGCTATTGTCAACCTGGAAAGGGCCATCCCTACGAGCCCTCTGGAGGAGCAAGTCACGGTCCCTAAAGTGTAGCAGCCGCGCCACCACCGGTCGTGGAGGACGGCCCTGCAACAGAGGTCTAGCAGGTACGCAGTGTGCCCGTTCCAGGGTGTAGAAGGCCGACAATCCCTCAGGGGCCACCACCGTTTTAAGCCAATTTTCCAGGTAGCTCACCATGTCCGGCCCTTCTATCTTTTCCGGCAGCCCCACTACTCGGATGTTGTTCCGCCTATTTCTCCCTTCTGCGTCTTCCGCCCGCCGCTCCAACACCGCTAGTTGGTCCAGGGCATTCGCCATTGTCGCGGTCAGCGCGGTCTGCGCAGGGTCAATCTCCTGGATCTTGGTTTCCACTTGTTTCACCCGATCAGACAGCTTCGAGTGATCAGCCCGCAGCATGCCCAGCCCCATCGCCACCTTCGCAATGTCCTGCTGAAGGGCGGTGCGAGAGTACACAATGGCAGCCAGAATTTTACCCAATTGGAGTTGGAGCCCCGGGGCGTGCGGCAGATCCCGCGTAACTCTATCCCCCTGAGGCGGGGATTCAATGTCAGGGGGCGGCGGGGCTTGCCCATGGCTGCAATCATCAGAACACTCCAATTCCACTTTGCGGGGTCCCTTGGCGCACTCCGTGGTATCCCAAGGGTCTGCCCCCAGGTCCGGGGATTCAGGCAGATGTCCCTCCGCACTCCGCCTGGTTCTTCAAGGCCCACCTCTCACCATGGTGCCAACGAGCCCGTCCTCTCCGCCGCAGTATCCATGCAAGCCCCGAGAGGGCTACAGCAGTCAGGGCCCCCGGCCAACGCCCTTCCCAGCGCACAGCGGTGCACAGCTTCAGCTACGGGCGCCACCATGGAGCACACACTGTCTCCGTCGCGAGGCCCAGGTGGGCGTACGGTCAACCCCGCAGGACCCCCCTCAATCAGGGCCACCGTCCTCCTAACTCACCGCCGTCCCCACGAGGCTCCTCCACCGCACCAAGGACCAATCAGAGGCCCTCCGCCGTTGCCGTCCAGCGACTCCCAGTCTGCGGCCTCCAAGGCCACCATGCGTCCCCGCAGCACTCAGCCTCTGCAGCCACCGCCCGGCCTCCACAGCTCCAGTGCCAGCCTCCGCGGCGCAAGCGCCGTAACAGCGCTATTTGGCGCGGGCCGCCCCACCAGTTAGCTCCAGCCGCTCATATATGCCAGCAGCGTCTCTCCCCTGGGGCCAAGCCGGTCCAACATGCCCGCCGTGGCAGGAGTCCCCGATCTAGTGCCCCCGGGGTGCCCGCCGGTGTGCCACCGCAATCCTCCAGAGGTCTCTTACAGGGACGGCGCCGCCATTTTGGAGTCCTCCCCACAGTAAGCGCGGCCCCGGGGCTCACTCAGCTTTCCCCGCGGGCGCCGCCGCAGCTCGCCGGGACCCTCCAGGCTGATTAGTCTTTGGTTCCCCGACCCTCACTGTCGCGTGGGGGGGTCAGGGGGGCCAATCATCAGGATAAATGCTGGGTTCCTTAGCGGAGCTCGGCGCTCATGCTGCCGGCCATCTCGGCATCCAAGGCACACCCCCTACACCATACACTACACCATATCCGGAGAATCTTTTAGCATCTTTTCCTCCTGTATCCTCATCATTAGGACCTCTCCATTAAAGTCTATAGTGGTTGTGCCATGAAGTTTGGAACTGGACTGAAAACGCTCTGGTAGCCAGTAACTGTCCACATCTGCTCCATTGCCCCCCCCCCAGACCTTCTCCATGTCGTATTTGGTTACCGAAGCCGAGCCTCAGTAGCTTAACTAACTTTCTAAACATTTAAAAAAGTTTTAAAACTTTTGATCAACCATTGCTTGTTTGTAGTTGAATCAAAACGTGATAAAAACCTTTAAAGATCTGTATCTCCAGAATCCTGCAGTGGATTTTGCCCATCAAGGACTATAAAAATTCAAAATATATTCTATTATTGTAAAATGATGTTTTGTTTCTTTTGTGTTTTGTGGCTGTTAGAATCGGAGGTCTCTGGTTGGCACAGGTATGCACTTGAGACAAGCAGGGACCTTCTCCTCCAGTCAGGGCAAGGGAACTACTTCGTAAGAATAACCCCTGCTCACCCTCTAGGTTGCGTTGCGCGAGCAGACAAGGCTAATCCTCAGGGTGATAGTTAGTTAAGCATTTATGATCACATACAGTAACCCCAATGACCCACCACAGACGGACACCAGTCGTAAGGTTGTATCAAAAATACGTAGACTTTATATAAAAATACTTAGTTACAGAATTATCACAAGACCATATAACGTTTAGCGAATGAGGCCACGAGATTTAAATAGGCAAAAGTTCTTAAGTGCTTTGGTCAGCAAGGTACGCTGAGGGTCGATGCGCGCTTTGCGCTAGAGAAGCGACCCGTTGAAGAATGACGGACGACAGGGAAAACAAACGTTGCAGACCCTGGATCCGATGTGAACTCGGGATCGAGTTCAAGTGTACCTTGAGTGGAGTGTCCGAGGCGTTTCAGGCGCGGCCACTGGGGACGGGGACGACGGTTCTCCGGAGAATCTATCCAGCTCGAGGCCCCCTCGAGGTGCGAGGCGGGTGAGCGGGACGGTGTGGAGGTTTGCGGCGATCCGGGGTCTGGAGCAACTCATGGGGCGAGGCGCCGTTCAGGCCTCCGGGGCGTACTACTTCTTAGTATGCCGGATCGTACCTGTGGATCTGTGTGGGGCGTGGCGTTCTTGGGCAGACAGGTGCAGCACCGGGCCTCCGGTACCAACGTACGGAAGGCCTTCTTGAGGTGCGGCACGAGCCTTGGTATGCAGGAGGGCAAAGCGAGACAGTCGGGTACGTAGCGACGTACGGACCGTCCGGGGCTATCAGATGCGCTCCGTGCAGATTCCGGCGGGAGAAAATGAGAGGCGCCCAACGCGCTCCGTAGCAGGCGAGGTGACAGGAGAGCGGGCGGCCCGACACTGAAGCGGAGAGCGACTCAAGTTTGAGCGGGGCTCTCGGCGGCGGGGCGACCAGGCTCTGGGCTGTCAAGACCTTAGGAGGGGCGAAGGCACCCGAGTCACCACTCCGGCGAGGTAAGAGAACTTAAGGGCCCAGCAGCAGACGGGCACAGGCAGAATTGAACCCACTAGTCCTGGGGTTCAGTTCAGAGGGCAAGCTCGAGATCAAGCCCTTGGAGATCGTTTCAGGCACAAGTCTTCAAAGTCCTCTCTGGTCTTTTTCTCTCCGTTCTCAGCAAGGCACCACTGCAGGCCAGTCCCTCAGGTCAGGGACGGGTTTCCTTCCTTCAGCTTCTCTTGGTCCTTCTAGTCAGGCAGAGGTTCGTCGTGGTCAAAACAGGATCTGATTTGCTAGGAGCCGAGCTCCTACTTTTATAAACGGTTTCTTTTGTCTTTGCAGGCCAGGGGGCCTGAGCCTGGTTCAACCCGGTTTTGGAGCACTCTGTTGACAGGAAGCTGCTGTCTTCTTTCAGGGGGCAGGGCAGGGACACCAGATGCTCCGCAGGAGGTGGAGCCAGCCTTGTGGTGGTGGAGCACAACCCTATTCAGAGTCAAGGGCTACTCCGCCCACCCATCCTGGTGTAAGCACTCTATTCACCACCTGGTAGCCCAGACTGTCCCCTGGAATCCCCCAGCCCTGCCACTCACACAACCCCAGAAAGCAGATACACATCCTGGCAGAGGCGGGCTGAAATAGTTAGGCGAGCAAATGCTAACTTTCTAAAAGTAGCATTTGCAAACACAGGATATTAAAATAAACCTTACTAAAGGAAGTATTTTATTATTCTGAGTTCAGGCATACTAAACTTGACGTGCCACCGTGTTCCCTGATCATGCCGGGACTATAGTGTGTAATAATTCCGGCAGCTCATTCTGGCCTACGGGAACAGGTAGCCCTTCAATAGTGAAGAACGAAAAAGGGCGGTAATTCACTATTAGGACATGCCACACATATCAGGGCTTGTCCTACCTTATGCTTACAATGCACCCCACCCGTGGGCCTACCATAGGGGTGACTGATATGAAGTTAAGGGAAGTTTTAGGGTCTGGCAAGTGTGGGCACTTGCGCAGTCAGCGTGACAGTACCAGACTGTACGCTGGTTCTGCACTGGCAAACCCTAGACACATCTTACGAGGCCGCTTCTGTGGGTGGCGCAACCAGCGCTGCAGGCCCACTTGCAGCATTTGTATTTTCAAGCCCTGCACTCCTAGTGCACGTTACTGGGGACTGATAGTAAACCAAATAAGTCAATCATGGAAATCAATTACGGATACACTTTACATGGGGAGCACTTGCACTGCGGCACGGATTGGCTGTGGCGCGGTGCCCTGAGCAGCGAACACCAGCAAAACATCTAAGGCACATCAGCAAAAAGTGGAAGGGAGACTCACGCCAAGGTGCCAGGTCTAACAGTGGCTTTCTTATTTCGTTGTTTATTACTGTTGAATGCTTTACGATAAATTTCTTTGTTTAAGCCTTGCTGCTTTAAGCCATAGCTACCGAGGGTTGAGCTTAAGGTTGTTTAAACGAGCCTGGCTGGACCCAAGACAGTTTTTGCAAGTGTATTCCACTGTAAGGCTGCACATCCATTTTTTTTTTTAAATATCCTTTATTGATGTCAGTAAGGCTGCACATCCATACCATATAATACACCCAAATCCTCACTAGAAAGAACAAGAATGCTGGTTCAGTGTCAGAGATAATCTTTCAGTCTCTGGGGTGGTTGAAGGTTTGATCACTGATCATACCAGCCATCCCCTCGAAGTGATTCAGACACTCTGGGAGTGGGTGAGGAGTTTCTGGCGTCATCGCTCTGCCCATTTTGTGTTGGCTCCACTAGGTTACTCATAATGGTATACTGAGGGTAAACATCCTTCACAACGCGGTCAAAACACCGCGGTGCCATTACAACGCGTCTTTTACAGCGCAAGTCGTTACCACGACTTGCGCTGGAGGGCGCTCTAGACTAAGGAATAGTAGATTAACTATTCCAACACCTTCCCTACTGTACGTAGGCTGGAGTTGGAATAGTAAATCTTACTATTCCTAAGTCCAGCACCCTACAGCGCAAGTCGTGGTAAAAGATGCGTTGTGATGTACCGCGATCATTTTGATCGCGTTGTAACATCATACATCCATACTGAGAGGTATTTGGGTTGTCTGTTGCATTTTCGAGCTCATCCCATTCAAGCAGTTCTTCTTGCTTACTATCTCCCTCTTTTTGAGGGGCGACCAGCTTGGCGGGTAGAACTGTTTGAACATTAAACATTTCTGGTCGCATCTCAGATCCCGACTGGCTTTTTGTAGGCCATGAAGACACCATATTGAAGGCCTATTATATGGTGACCCCAATACTGAAATCACTGCTGGACCTGACAAGTGTACCCATTCTGTGCAGGCGGGAGACCATTCGCTAGGACCAAAGACCTACACGAGAAATCTCGCACTGGCACGAGACATGGCTTCTCCAGACAGCCCATCTGGAGGGTTTTGGCATCTCAAGACGGGGTAACATCAGAAGCGGCTCTCACATAATCTTCTTCGTAGAGTTACAAACCAAAGTCTCTCGGCATAAGTCGCAATTTTACAAATACCTACCGCTGTGCCATGCCCTCATGACCTACACTGTCTGACCTGCTTGAGAGAAACCCCCTGGAACCAAAGGTCCTCATGGGCCTGCTGGGAAAGGACACAATCTCAATGATATTTAATGATATATATGTCACTGGTGGGCATCACCCAGACACACTTCACGACCTTTAGGGAACAGTAGGAGGAGTGGGCGGGCCCCCTGGATGACAGCAAGATGCCAAAATGGCCCGAGAGAGCTGGCCATCTCGTCTCACCTGCACCTCGTTGCATTAAAGTACTCCACCAGGTCTACTTTACCCCTCAGTCACCGGAATAGATGGGTGTGCTTTCCACTCCGACATGTCTCAGATGTGCTGGTGAAGACTGTATGGTTTTGAAGTACCGTATTTTCCGGCGTATAAGACGACCCGGCGTATAAGACGACCCCCTACTTTGCTTGATAAAATGTAGGTTTCGTGCTATACTCACCGTATAAGACTACCCCCACTTCCAGCGCAGTCCAACGCAGTCCTGCATAGTTGGCTCGTACTTTGTACGCTTTTGTAACCTGCACACTTATCACTTTTTACTCCAGGAATGTACCGATTGCTACCTCATGTATTTTGGTTGCTCACTATTGTCACTTTTGATCCATGTAACTTAACGTTTGCTTTTGTAATTTGTTCATTTGTAATTGTTCCTCTTGTATCAATACTGTTCCTACTGTAAAGCGCTCTGACACCTGATGGGAAAAACAGCAAGCAGCCCCTGGATGGAAAATCTGTCATAAGTAACAGTACAATTCAGGGGAAGAGGAGCGCCACCCCTGTCACGGTTGCTGAGAGTAGCAGTTCAACCTTTCAGCACTGTGAGGTCAAGTACAGGAGTATTAAAGCTGGCAGAACTAAAAGTAAAGTCCGCGCTATGTAAGAAACGCATGAAAATATACGTCAAATTTGGCACCCGGCGTATAAGACGACCCCCAACTTTCCAGAACATTTTAAGGGGTTAAAAAGTCGTCTTATACGCCGGAAAATACGGTACCCTCTTATTGTCGGTATTGGGGTAAAATCTTTCCCAAAACATTCAACGCCCAGTCGACTGCTCTCCTTGCGCTGCTTTAATGGGTATTCTAGAGGAAATGGCGGGCCCTAGAGGAAAATGCACCTTTCTGAGGGCCACAGTTGCCAAAAAGTGACATAGTGCAACACAGGTGAGATGCCCACTCCCCAGTGGCGGCTCGCACAGCTCACCTCCCCGCAGCACGCCCTATGCGAGCCGCCATTGCGCACGACGCCCCCTTGCATGCTGAATGGAGAGCGGCGATGGACTGTTGTGTGAAATTAAAGGAACGCACAACCTATTCACAGCAAGAGGATGGCGCCACAAGCACAGCAAGTTCTGGGGAAGATGGTGAGAATACTACAGAATACTTGTGCCTTAGAGTATGCATAAGAGACTTTGTCCGCATACATGCTGTGATACTCGCAAATTGTTCTAATTACAGTGCTTTCTATGTGTCTTTTCCTTATTTATGTTTTACTCCCTTCCCATTATATTCTCTGTCTTGTTCCACTGTTTCATTTCCCCTCTGAGCTGAACCCATTGTACCTTTATTGGTAGCCACACTCCATGGGGCACATTCAAACGGCATCCTAAACTTGCTCCCCAGGTGCATGTCACAATCCACTTTGAGGTCCAATGTTTACACAAGACTGGCCTTTCTGACTTTGCTGCCTCTGTCATTGTTCATCAGCAGTTGGTACTTAGCAGAAAGTTTGGCATTTGTTGGGCTCATTGGGGGCAGATTGGTAAACATTCCATACCTGCCTCACAAACAGCATCTTTATGGGGGGCACACAAGTTGGTGCAATAGGGGGTGAGTCTGTGTGTCCTCAGGAAATTAAGTATGCTCCATTCAAGATTAGTCTTTTTTTCTTTTCCTATTTGCATTTTCTTTAACAGGGTTCATATGAAAAAGACAATACCCATTGGGCCACCTTGGGTTGATTTTCCTGTGAGTAATCACGAAGGCGACCAAGAACTTCTTGAAGTCTGTCTCTTGAAAAGGGGGTCTGTTTCTGTCTTGACTGACTGGGCAACATCATGGGCTGTGAATAGTTTCTCTAGTTTTTGATGGACATGTTCAAATGGGAAATTACAGAAGTTGTCGTTTAACATCAACATGGTTCCTCCCTGATAACTGAGGCAAGTTGTTCTTTGTGGCTTGGCAGAGGTTACAATACAATCAATTTCTTCCACTTCGTTGTCCATGTGAGGGTACCACGCTTTTCTTGACCATGCCTCTGTATCCCTGATGGACAAGTCTGGCCCTCAGTTCCAAAGGAGATGCTGAGACTATGATTCAGGTACCTCGTGGCAATAGGCCTTCTTTAGTTGTACTGATTTCATCCATAATTTTCCATAGTCCAGTGAGGGTTCTCTGGCTTGCTCGATCTTTTCCTTTTGCACTGAACAGGAAGGAGCCTCATGAGTTATTTCTCATCGAAGTAAAGGCCATCTGAAGACAACTATCTTCAGCATTCATCTGTAGGCTTTGTAATGATATGGCTCTGTACCTTGTTGATAGCCATCATTTTGAGAGGCAGGTCAGTGAAGATCTGGGTATCGCAAGAGAAATTCAGCTGCAATGATGTAACCAGGCCTGAATGCAAATTGAAATTTTTACCTTTGTAACTGTAAGACCCATTTTTAGGTCGAGCCTAGAGCAGCCCATGCGCTGCTTGCTCGACTTCAGAAAGGGGCTTTTCAAAGTGCTACCCGCCAGCCCCCAGCTTGCGGTTACGTGCACAAGCACGCACCCCTTGCTCCGCCTCTCCAATCACTGCTGCGCGCGCATCCCTCGTGTGCTTAGCACGTCATCACGATCGCTTTCACTTTCGTGCACAAAAGCACACGAGGGATGCGCGCGCATCAATGTCCCCTGAAAAGTAACATTTTAAGCAATCGCGATCACTCGGTCTTATTGCATCATTCCCTCCAGTTGGTCTACTTTTGTCCTCTTATTCAAGAGATCTGTGCTGGGGTCTCGCTCTGTGATTCAGTATGAGGTCCGTGGTCCTCTATGCGGTCCTGGTCCACCGTTTACGAGTTTTGTGTTAGAACCTGCATATAAATCGTGTATATCTACCAGGTTCATTGAACAGTTCACTAGTTATCTGCTGCAGTTTCACCCCAATTCTGTACGAGATTCTCGGTTTTCCACGCGGTCCGTGGTTTTTTACCCAGTTTTGTGTTCAAGTCGCGACAGCCCCCTCCCCCTCTTGAAATTTATCGTGAGATTCGCGGGTCTGTGAGCGGTTCTATACCCAACTCGGGGGATAATTCCGACCTGTGGCTGAACGGGAGGGGGACCAGCAGACTCCCGGGGCACTTTCCCATCCTCTGGAGCACACACCCCACCGAGCGCCGTGAGGGATCGGCAACCAAGACCCAGACTACAATTCCCAGGTGCCCCGGTGGCAGAGGCGCACCTGGGACGTGACTGCCTGCGCCAGGAGGCGCCTACAAACAGCGGAGCACCGACAGCTCCGTGGGGGATAATTCCGACCTGTGGCTGAACGGGAGGGGGACCAGCAGACTCCCGGGGCACTTTCCCATCCTCTGGAGCACACACCCCACCGAGCGCCGTGAGGGATCGGCAACCAAGACCAAGACCCAGACTACAATTCCCAGGTGCCCCGGTGGCAGAGGCACACCTGGGACGTCACTGCCTGCGCCAGGAGGCGCCTACAAACAGCGGAGCACCGACAGCTCCGTGGGGGATAATTCCGACCTGTGGCTGAACGGGAGGGGGACCAGCAGACTCCCGGGGCACTTTCCCATCCTCTGGAGCACACACCCCACCGAGCGCCGTGAGGGATCGGCAACCAAGACCAAGACCCAGACTACAATTCCCAGGTGCCCCGGTGGCAGAGGCGCACCTGGGACGTGACTGCCTGCGCCAGGAGGCGCCTACAAACAGCGGAGCACCGACAGCTCCGTGGGGGATAATTCCGACCTGTGGCTGAACGGGAGGGGGACCAGCAGACTCCCGGGGCACTTTCCCATCCTCTGGAGCACACACCCCACCGAGCGCCGTGAGGGATCGGCAACCAAGACCAAGACCCAGACTACAATTCCCAGGTGCCCCGGTGGCAGAGGCACACCTGGGACGTCACTGCCTGCGCCAGGAGGCGCCTACAAACAGCGGAGCACCGACAGCTCCGTGGGGGATAATTCCGACCTGTGGCTGAACGGGAGGGGGACCAGCAGACTCCCGGGGCACTTTCCCATCCTCTGGAGCACACACCCCACCGAGCGCCGTGAGGGATCGGCAACCAAGACCAAGACCCAGACTACAATTCCCAGGTGCCCCGGTGGCAGAGGCACACCTGGGACGTCACTGCCTGCGCCAGGAGGCGCCTACAAACAGCGGAGCACCGACAGCTCCGTGGGGGATTATTCCGACCTGTGGCTGAACGGGAGGGGGACCAGCAGACTCCCGGGGCACTTTCCCATCCTCTGGAGCACACACCCCACCGAGCGCCGTGAGGGATCGGCAACCAAGACCAAGACCCAGACTACAATTCCCAGGTGCCCCGGTGGCAGAGGCGCACCTGGGACGTGACTGCCTGCGCCAGGAGGCGCCTACAAACAGCGGAGCACCGACAGCTCCGTGGGGGATAATTCCGACCTGTGGCTGAACGGGAGGGGGACCAGCAGACTCCCGGGGCACTTTCCCATCCTCTGGAGCACACACCCCACCGAGCGCCGTGAGGGATCGGCAACCAAGACCAAGACCCAGACTACAATTCCCAGGTGCCCCGGTGGCAGAGGCGCACCTGGGACGTGACTGCCTGCGCCAGGAGGCGCCTACAAACAGCGGAGCACCGACAGCTCCGTGGGGGATAATTCCGACCTGTGGCTGAACGGGAGGGGGACCAGCAGACTCCCGGGGCACTTTCCCATCCTCTGGAGCACACACCCCACCGAGCGCCGTGAGGGATCGGCAACCAAGACCAAGACCCAGACTACAATTCCCAGGTGCCCCGGTGGCAGAGGCGCACCTGGGACGTGACTGCCTGCGCCAGGAGGCGCCTACAAACAGCGGAACACCTCCTGTCCCCGCGGGACGCGCGCGGGACCGCCGGGCTAAGCCCGGGCAAAGGGCGGGCCCTCTGTGGCCCTCAGAGGACCTGAGGAGGACGGGGCGGGCCACCCCACTTGGTCCTATCATAAGAGGTACAGAGACATTACATATTTTTGTTCAATTGTCCAGTGTCGTAATCGGGCCCTACGTAGTCCTCCCATGATGTCTATGTGGGAAGAGCTTAATACCGTGTGCGGCACAAACTATGTCCCTGATATATTAACCCCCCCCAGAGTGGGGAAAGACACTGATCTCATAAACTGTACCACCCAGGCTGTACCTGTATCCCCTGATTTAATCCTGTTTAACAACGAGGAAACTCCATTAAATGTCGATCTAATGTGTTGTAGCTCCTCATCATTCCCTGCCAATCCAATTGTATTAACGCCATATAAAGCAGGGACTACATTAAATAATCCTGTTCCCCCCCCTTCAATCGACCCTATTGGCCCAATTTGAGCGATTGTTGAATGCTGCTCTGTTACCCCTGGTCACTAAAATTAAGGAGTTGGGAGACAGGTTGACCAGTGTTGAACAAATAGTAAAAAGGATTTACCCACCAACTGTAAATTCTGCTGTTTCCCCACGTTCCACGCCCTCTACAAACCCTGACAAGCCTATTTCCATTGAACACAGGAAAGCACGAACAATTGACTCTTCCCTGAGCATACCCTTCTCAAGGGGCCGTAATACCACTCCTAAGCCTACTAGTGCCCCTTTTAAAGCCTCTAGATATCCTCAGGGAAGAAGGCATCGAATTAATTTACCCCCTGAAGCTGCCCCCTACGTGTCCGTTCTTTCCGGGGTGCCTGAACTTGGTCAGGGCAATCACGAAACAAGCGAGGATCTGCTAAATAAGACCATCTTTTGGCTTAACAACAACAGACCGCTGCCGCCCGCCTTAGATGGCGGAATTTTGAGCGTCAGGAGGGTGGGGTGGTTAGGCAGATTGCCTAAAGACATTTCGGGAGACCTGATATTAATCAGATTTAAACACAGGAACATTGTCCCCTATTTAAGACTTTCTCAACCAAAACCTGGAGATGGCCCTATTTCTACTTGGGACTTGTTTGATTTTTACCCGGGCCCCAGAGTATTGAACAATAACACTTGGTGAAAGGGGACTCTGGTTACCACGTGTTATTACTCTTATACACAGGCATGTAAAATGGAAAAAGCCCAATATGTTCTTAATAATTGTATTTATGTATCTTGTCGTACATGCTATGTCATTTTTCTCTATGTATCAAGGCCTAATCGATTGCTTCTTTTTTTAATTAATTTTTAATCATGCTAAGATTGGTTCACCTGATCTTGCTTTTTAAATGGTTATGATTTCTCCGATACACTTTTTCATTTCTATTTACTTATTTTAATGAATTGATCAAATTGTTTGTTTTAAATTATTTCTGTAATTGTATGCTTGTATGATATTTTATGAAATATCGAATAAAGCTTATTTGAATCTATACCCAACTCCTGGAAAAACCTCCCGCTCAACAGCTTCCGTGCCCCCTCGAGGCAAGATCTATCTACAAGACTGCCTGTATCACTCACAAAGCCTTGCACTCCTCCTCTCCTTGCTACCTGGCGAAGAAACTGAAACTCTCTGGAGGCTCTAGACCATCACGTAATGTGGAAAATGTACTGCTTGAACCTCCCACTTTCAAGAAGGAAAGATCGATGGCCCAATCCTTTTCAGGCAACGCGATGAGAATCTGGAACACACTTCCGCCTCAACTCCGGACCACCACCTCTTCCCAGGCCTTCAAAACTGACCTCAAAGTTCTCCTCCTTCAAAGACACTTCCAAATGTAATTCACACCCTCTCTATTATCTGAAGGAAGACCCTCCATTATAGAGAATCCTTTTCTCCATGACAATGGAAGGGCCTTCCCAGTGTGTTCTACCAGCTATTGCAGTATTATCCTTCTACCTGTGTTTGGCACTCGTTTGTAACTTGCACACGTCACTTTTCTTTTGTAACACACTGTTTGCTACCTCTTATATTTTGTTTGCTTTCGATAATTGCACAAGTGCCACCACTGCCTACGTAACGTTTTTCTTGTGCCTGAGTGTCTGCCATTTATTGCAGTATTATACCTCTACTTGTACTTTGTACACTTTTGTAACCTGCACACGTCACTTTTTCCTCCTGTAATGCACCGTTTGCTACCTCTTGTATTTTGTTTGCTCACAATTGTCATTTGTGCCTCATGTAACTTAACGTTTGCTTTTGTAATTTGTTCATTTGTAATGTTCTCCCCATGTATCAGTTCTGTTCCTATTGTAAAGCGCTCTGACACCTTCGGGTAAAGTCCGCGCTATATAAACACGCATAAAATAAATAAATAAATAAACGCAGCGCCAGAACTGGGTCCAAAGTCACAGATAAAGCCGATTGTCGTGCTGTGGATAATGGCACTAGGACCCTGGGGCACAGGGTGGGGGACAGGGGACACCGGACACCACATCCGGTATGGGGAGGGGACCAGGGGACATTCTAGGTTAGGACCTCGAGGTGAGAGGTCGTGGGATCGTCACACTGCGAGCAGATATTGTACAAGAGAATAAAGGTACTTTGGATTACTACTACCGTGTCCTGTGCGTTTCCAAAGAAGGAGAACCCGACATCTGGCGACGAGTGTCAGGTCCCTCGATGCGCAAGTAGCAGCAGTAACGCACTCAAAAGGTCGCTATGTTAAACCCCAACAAACTGTGGGTTCCTGGACCGAGAACATTAGAAAACGGAACTTCAAGATGGCCGCCAACTCGAACCGCGGTCAGCAGTCTAGTGTTTAACTAGCTGTCAGCGGAATCCAGGTGAGGCGCGTGATGAGAGAAAACTGCGCACTTCACCGAGGACATTGCCCTGAGAGGAAGCGTTTCAGAGTTTTGAGTCGTGAGGAGAATTATAGTTTGGCCCAGCGAAGAAAGAACGTAGTTAGAGTTTCCTACTTCCCCTTCCCAGTGTGTAATAGTCGTATTTCTAGAATTTGTGACCTGATATCATAGTCGAGTCTCCGTCAAAGAACAACGGTAAAAGACGTCAGTAGCGACAGGCAGCCAGTGAAGCAGCGGTTGCCAAGCACCAAGTCAAGAACCTCGTCAACCTTCAGAACCGCAAGTAGAGAATCTGTAAAAGTAAAGAAATAGTTCAAGATAAGAGTTTGTAGCGAATGGCATATTCTGAATAGAACGATATCTCATAAAGTACTCAGAATAATTACCGAATATTGTGAGCTAAAAGTTACGATTTTCGATGAGTCACAAGAATTCAATAGTCGAGTAGAGTTCTGAGAGAAAACAGAAGACAGAAATTAGAAGATATTTAAGAGGACTAACACAAGATAGAAAAAAACAATAGCAACCTGAAAGTCAGAGTTAATAACTAAAAATATAGGCAAAGGCAGAACGAATACCAGAGGATTAAATCTTATAATACCATGTGTCATTACTTCACAGGGAGATTGCAGTTAAGAACAGAATAAGGCACGTAGGATAACAGAGTAAAACGACAAAACAAAGAGTGAGTGAGAATAAATAGTCCAGAGATAAAGATCTTAGTGTAGAGTAATTGAAGGAATAACAAGTAAAACTATTGTGAATTACAGGAAAGACATTAGGAAGAGTACAGCAATATTTTGTGCCAAGAAAAGAAATAGAAGAGAAGGCAAGACTCTTAGAAACAAAGGGTAGGTAGAGAGCTTAGTGGGTAATGGTGAGATAGGAAGAGAGATCTAGAGTCTAGGCTAACCAAAATGTATTTTCCTTCAGGATCCAGAAAGAAAGCAGTCTGCAGGTCGGACTGACGAGTGGAACCAAGCAAGAGTGTCTCTTCTTGTTGTTTATTATTTTATCCAATTTCCCCCTTCCCCCCAGAGGTAACAGGCTGGAGTCTCGTTTTCCGAGCTCTAGGTTGTTGCCCCGGGCGGATTCGGGAGCCAGCATCTCTGTTCCTGTGCAGTTAAGACAAGAGTATCCTTTTTTAGTTTCTGACAGAGTGAAGTGCCCAAGTTGCACCTTGCACCCGAACAGAGATGGCGGAAGGAATAGACCTGCAAGGATTAGGAGTGATCTTAGACACTATACAGAAAGAGTTAAGCGCAGTTAGAGAGGAAAATCAAAACCTTAAGTTGGAGATTGTAAATTCATGGAAAGAAACGGCAGATTTAGCACAGAGACTAAGACAACCTTTTAGTGCAGGACAGGACACACAGAATCCTCTTTTACAGACCACAAATAGAATGACCACCCAAGTGATCCATTCCTTATCCCCAGTGATTCCCTTAGCGGCTCCCGAGCAATTTGGTGGGGACCCTCAAAAGGCGCAAGTATTCATAACCCAATGTTCCTTACACTACATGTGCCGCCCTTCAATTTTCCCTGACGCGCAATCTAAGGTCGCTTTCGCATTGTCTTATTTAAGTGGAGACGCAGCCGCCTGGTCCATGCCACTCATAACAAGAAATGACCCGATCTTGAGAAATTATGAGGAGTTTAAGAACGATTTTCTACGAATATTCGACAAGAGGAGAATATCTCAAGTAGTCGACAACGAACTGCTGGACTTAAAGCAAGGGAATCGAGATCTGGTATCTCACTTAGCGCAATTCAACAAGCTTGTGGTAGAAACTAATTGGCCAGAAAGCAAACGAGCAGCAGTGTTCTATCGTGGCTTGAGAGATGAACTGAAAGATGCCTTTGCTGGAATCCCGAACAGACCCACCAAAATATCTGCATTGGTAGACCTGGTACTAGAGATAGACTTCCGTCAGGGGGAAAGAAAAGGCGAAAAAAGAAGAGAATTCAGGTCGACGGTTCCGAGGAATGACCGTGGCCGGTCAGAGAGTAGTCGAAGTAACGAAGGATCATCGGGGGTGGAACCCATGCAGATTGGAACGATTCGTGGGCCTCTGTCAAAAGTAGAAAAAGAGAAGAGGCGTAATAGTAATTTATGCATGTATTGTGGAGCTGGAGGGCATTTTGTCAGGAATTGTCCTAAGAAGCCCAAGACGAACTACAAGCCGAAGGAAAACTAATAGCACCACCTGTTGGAGGAGTTGAACAGGTGGGTGCGATTTTAGAAAAGACTCCTGAAGAACATCAAGTGGCCAACACCCTTCAGTCAGCAGCTCCTCACTTGAATCTATCGATGGAAGTAAGGTTCAGAGACATAACCCTAACGGGAGTGTCGGTATTGATAGATTCCGGTGCCACAGGAAATTTTTGTGACCAAAAGTTTGCTCGTAAAGTGGGGTTACAGGCAATAATGAAAAGTAAAAGTGAACCAGTAAGAGCGGTGGATGGAACCAATTTGTCATCTGGTCCCATAGTCAGCCATACTGAGGTAATCCGACTCGTTTCAGATGATGGCCATGAAGAAAGGATCCAGTTTAATCTCATCGATGCTCCTCAGTTTGAAGTAATTCTTGGTCTACCCTGGCTCACCGAGCACAATCCTACTATAAATTGGAGCAACAGAACTATCAGAATGGATTCCAAGTATTGCATGGAAAATTGTTTTGGAACCCTAGAAGGAAGACAAGAAGTAGGAACCAGTCAAGCTCGCTCGTTGTGCCAGCTGGGAGGATCAATATGTGTGATTAATGCGCAAAAAATTCCTGAAGAGTATGCGGATTTCCAGGATGTATTTAACGAGGTGGAAGCCGAAAAGCTACCCCCACATCGGGCCTACGACTGCAAGATAGAAATAGAACCAGGCTCAAATCTACCCTGCAGTCGAGTGTATGCATTAACAGAGAAAGAAAATCGCCACTTAAAGGAATACTTGGATAAATATCTTGCTAATGGTTTCATTCGACCGTCCCAATCCCCAGTCTCGTCGCCTTTATTTTTTGTGCCGAAGAAGGAAGGAGATCTGCGAACCTGTATCGATTATAGGGCGATCAACAGAATCACTAAAAAGAACAGGTATCCTCTGCCCCTTATATCGGAGTTACTGGACCAGGTGAAAGGAGCCCAAATATACACAAAGCTGGATCTGAGGGGAGCCTATCACCTGGTCAGGATGAGAGAAGGTGACGAGTGGAAGACGGCCTTCAGGACCCGCTTTGGATTGTTTGAATATCAGGTTATGCCTTTTGGACTCTGTAACGCCCCAGCGGCCTTTCAATACTTCATCAACGACATGCTGAAGGAATATATAGATCAATGTGCCATCGTGTACATAGATGACATACTGATTTATTCTGAAAACCAGGAAAAACACCAAGATCAAGTTCGGGGCGTCTTACAAAAATTAAGAGACAACAGATTGTTTGTAAAACTAGAGAAATGCGCTTTCAACGTTACTCAAGGTGAATTCTTGGGTTTCGTCATTTCCCCTATGGGCATACTCATGTACCAGCGGAAGATTGAAGCAGTAACAAATTGGAAATCCCCAGTGAGTGTTAAAGAGGTCCAAAGTTTCATCGGATTTGCGAACTTTTACCAAAGGTTCATCAGCGAATTCTCTCACAAAATCTTGCCGCTCACCAAATTACTTAAGAAAGGTATTCAATTCCAATGGACCAAGGAAGCTGAAGAGGCGTTCAAGTCCTTGAAACAAGATTTCACCTCGACCCCAATCATTCAACATGCAGATCCGAATTAACCCTTTTATGTTGAAACCGACGCCTCCGACCAAGCAGTAGGTGGAGTTCTATCCCAATGAAACAAGGTTACAGGACAATTGCACCCGGTTGCTTACAGATCGAGAAAACTATCTCCAGCCGAGTGTAACTATACTATCACCGAAAAAGAGCTGTTGGTGATAAAAGATGCCTTTAAGGAATGGAGACATCATCTTATGGGAGCCCAGCATCAAGTGACGGTATTCACTGATCACCGTAATCTGAAATTTTTAAAGACTGCTAGAACCCTGACTCTACGACAGTTGCGATGGTCACTATATTTCGTCGATTATGATTTTATAATTACCTTTCGGCCAGGAACACAAAACGGAAAGGCGGATGCCTTGTCCAGAATTGATACAGAAAACCAAAAGACACCCCTGGAAAACCAATCCATCATACCAGCAGAGAAAATAATTGGGGTTACGAGTTCAATCAGTCTGGAAACTAGTATCTCGGAAGCGATGAGTCCAGAATCTATGCAGAACTGGGTTAAAGAACAAGAAGGGAGAAAAATAGTTCGTCAACTCCCTTATTTTCAAGAAAATCTGTTTATCCCCACTAAGGAATTACAACAAGTCATGCAAGAATGTCACAATGCAAAACTAGCAGGACATAAGGGAGAAGCAAAAACCAAGGAGCTGATCAAGCTACATTATTGGTGGCCAGAGATGAATAAGGATATCGAGGACTATGTCAAAACTTGCGAAATCTGTGCTCAGGGAAAATCTGAACGGCAAGCTCCAAAAGGGTTGCTCCAACCTTTACCCACACCACCCTATCCTTGGCACACCATTACACTAGACCTCATTACAGATTTAACGCTTAGTAAAGGCTATGACACCATATTAGTGGTAGTGGATTCTTTTTCAAAGATGGCACATTTCACCGCTTTACGAGGGGTTCCGTCGTTAAAGCAGCTAGCCACGCATTTCAGTACAGAAATAGTAAAAATATATGGCATTCCCAAGATCATAATCTCTGACAGGGGACCACAGTTCATTTCCCATTTTTGGAAATCCTTTATGGAAAGCTTAGGGACAGAAACTAGATTTCCCATTTTTGGAAATACTTTATTTTTTATTTAATTTAATTTTTTTATTTTCTGCTGAGTTTTATATAGCGCGAACTAGACCCGAACCGAATCAGGTATCAGAGCGCTTTACATAGCACCAGTTACGTTACATGAGAACACACTTTCATTTTTTTTTTTTAGGCACGGGGAGATTAAGTGATTTGCCCAGAATCACGGGAGGATTTTTGGCATCGTTACCGAGACTCGAACCCAGATCCCCAGGTCCGAGGTCGAGCGCCTTAGCCGTTAGGCCAACCCCTCTCCCCAAGCTTAGGGACAGAAACTAGATTTTCCACCAGTTACCACCCCGAGACCGATGGTCAAACTGAACGAGTGAACCAGGAATTGGAACAATATTTGAGATTGTTCCTTTTGAAACAGAATGAGGACTGGGTAGACTATTTGTGGGCAGCAGAGTTTGCCCACAGCAATGCCAAGAACGTGTCCACAGGTTTCTCCCCCTTCTATATGAATTATGGAACACACCCAAATTCAACTCTCAGACAAATTGATGTTTCAGTTCCAGCGGTTAGGGATATAGTATCTCACCTAGAACAGGTACACCAAGAGGCATTGGAAAGTCTAAAGATGGCCAAAGAAACATATAAGAGTTATGCAGACAAGAAAAGGCGAGAAGGTCCTCCGTTAGAAAAAGGAGACAGAGTCTGGTTGAGCACAAAAAATCTAAGACTGAAAGGAATCAGGAAATTTCAGCCTCGGTTTATTGGTCCTTATCCAGTAGAGGAAAAGATAAATCAGGTGTCTTACCGATTAACCTTACCATCCAAGCTTAAGATTCATCCAGTTTTCCATGTCTCATTGCTAAAAAAGGCCCCCAGCAGCTTGCGGAAGACATTACCACCAACACCCCTCTATCTGGAAACTGGAACTGAGTACGAGGTGAAGGAAATACTGGATTCAAAATGTTTAAACAGAAAAATGTTTTATCTAGTAGACTGGAAAGGGTATGGTCCAGATGAGCGATCTTGGAAGCGAGAGGAGGACGTACATGCTCCAAGATTAGTTAAATCCTTTCATCAACGATTCCCGACAAAACCGAGCGGGAAAGAATCTATCTTGTTGGGGGGTACTGTCAGGTCCCTCGATGCGCAAGTAGCAGCAGTAACGCACTCAAAAGGTCGCTATGTTAAACCCCAACAAACTGTGGGTTCCTGGACCCGGAACATTAGAAAACGGAACTTCAAGATGGCCGCCTACTCGAACCGCGGTCAGCAGTCTAGTGTTTAACTAGCTGTCAGCGGAATGCAGGTGAGGCGCGTGATGAGAGAAAACTGCGCACTTCACCGAGGACATTGCCCTGAGAGGAAGCGTTTCAGAGTTTTGAGTCATGAGGAGAATTATAGTTTGGCCCAGCGAAGAAAGAGCGTAGTTAGAGTTTCCTACTTCCCCTTCCCAGTGTGTAATAGTCGTATTTCTAGGATTTGTGACCTGATATCATAGTCGAGTCTCCGTCAAAGAACAACGGTAAAAGACGTCAGTAGCGACCGGCAGCCAGTGAAGCAGCGGTTGCCAAGCACCAAGTCAAGAACCTCGTCAACCTCCAGAACCGCAAGTAGAGAATCTGTAAAAGAAAATAAATAGTTCAAGATAAGAGTTTGTACCGAATGGCATATTCTGAATAGAACGATATCGCATAAAGTACTCAGAATAATTACCGAATATTGTGAGCTAAAAGTTATGATTTTCGATGAGTCACAAGATTTCGATATTCGAGTAGAGTTCTGAGAGAAAACAGAAGACAGAAATTAGAAGATATTTAAGAGGACTAACACAAGATAGAAAAAACCAATAGCAATCTGTAAGTCAGAGTTAATAACTAAAAATATAGGCAAAGGCAGAACGAATACCAGAGGATTAAATCTTATAATACCATGTGTCATTACTTCACAGGGAGATTGCAGTCAAGAGCAGAATAAGGCATGTAGGATAACAGAGCAAAACGACATAACAAAGAGTGAGTGAGAATAAATAGTCCAGAGATAAAGATCTTAGTGTAGAGTAATTGAAGGAATAACAAGTAAAACTATTGTGAATTACAGGAAAGACATTAGGAAGAGTACAGCAAGATTTTGTGCCAAGAAAAGAAATAGAAGAGAAGGCAAGACTAGGCTAACCAAAATGTATTTTACTTCAGGATCCAGAAAGAAAGCGGTCTGCAGGTCGGACTGACGAGTGGAACCAAGCAAGAGTGTCTCTTCTTGTTGTTTATTATCTTATCCAATTTCCCCCTTCCCTCAGAGGTAATAGGCTGGAGTCTCGTTTTCCGAGCTCTAGGTTGTTGCCCCGGGCGGATTCGGGAGCCAGCATCTCTGTTCCTGTGCAGTTACGACAAGAGTATCCTTTTTTAGTTTCTGACAACGAGGGTGGGATGGAGTTCCATTTGCGTGCAGATCGAGAGGAATCGCGATTTTAAACCAGGATCCCACCCTGGATCACGTTGTGACCAGCAAGAAGATCGATGTGCCACTGAAGAAGCGCAGCGACGCGGGAGCCCACCCCAACTGCTGCGAGAGGAAGACCAAGTGATCCGGTAAGCACTGTAGGGAAAGCGCAAAGTTTAAAGAAATCGGCGCGAGCTCTCGTGAGAGTCTTGGCGGCCATTTTGGAATCAGGCGCGAGAGCCAATCAGAGTGAAGATTAGACGGACGGCCATTTTGAAGTCAGGCAGCGTCCCGATTGGTTACGAAATCCTGCGAGAATCCCGGCAGCCATTTTGAGGTCAGGCGAATAGACCAATAAGGAACGAGGAACAGCGCGGTGGCCATGTTGGGGCCAGGCTAAGCGCGAAAAGCACCAAAAAGGGCAAATAAAAGGGAATTAAAGCCAAATAAGGGCAGAAGAAGGAAAATAAGAAACAAAAAAGTAGAAAAATAAAAGAGAAAAAGAAGGAAACAAATAGGCATAAAGAGATAAAAGAGTAAAGATACAAGGAAAGAGATAAAAGATTAAAGATACAAAGAAACAAAGGGAAGAGAAAAAAAAAACAATAACAAAAGCAATTCACATACCTAAAGTGAACTGATGGCAGACCCAAAACCAAGTGCGCAATATAGGAGCCCACTACCATTCAGTCTATCTGAACCACAAACAGGAATCAGATGGGAAAAGTGGGTCAGACGATTTGAAAACTATGTGGAAGCAACTGATGTAACAACAGCAAAGATGAAAGGTTTATTTCTGAACCTAGTAGGAGATGAAGTGGAGGACCTACTGGTGACACTGCCAAAAGAAGAGATTGCCACCTATGACAAACTAAAGAATTGCTTAACGGACAAATTTGATCCCCAGAGAAATGTTGATTTCCAACGATACAGCTTCATGATCGCATTCCAACAAGCAGAAGAATCTCTGGATGACTTCGCAACAAGGTTGCGGAAACTGGTAACTCATTGCGAATTTGACAAGTTTGACAACGAACAGGCAATAAGATTGCGCATCATCGAAGGCTGTTGCGACATCGAATTCCGCACAAGGATCCTAAAAGAACCAATCTCATTGGAAAACATCCTGGCGCTAGGAAGGGCTGAAGCCAGAGCGACAGCGCATGCAAAAGAAATGGAACGAGGTAAAGCAAGAGGTGGAGAACAGATTCAACGAATGACGAACAACAACCGCTCAGGACGCTGGAGAAAAGAAAAGAGTGAACAGACGGCGAAGAAACAGCCGGAAGGAACATGCTACAGGTGCGGACTTGAGTTCCCACACAGAGGCCCATGCCCGGCATTTGGTCAGACCTGCAGAAAATGCAATGGAAGAAACCACTATGCCAGCGTGTGTCAAGGGATGCAGTTCAGAAACGACCGAGGAAGGACAGGAAGAGCACGAATGCCAACAAGCAGACACATCAGGCAAGTCGAGACAGGGGCAAGAAGCTAATCAATAGAGTCGGAAGAAGAGGGCGAAGAAGAAAAAACTGAACGATTATATCTCATGACAGATGTCACCATAGAGTCAGAAACGGAAGAGGAAGGTGAAGAGGAAGATGAAGCAAGAATATGCCTGATAGACAAAAAGAAAATAAAGAACACAGAGTCGGTGAACATAAAGGTGGGGCCACACAAAGCAGAATTTGTCCTGGACAGTGGTGCCACATGCAACATTATGTGCATCTCTGAATATGAAAGAATGAAGATAAAGCCAATTCTAAGACCATCTCGGGTCAAAGTATTCACGTGGGGGTCCAAAAGACCGGTGATAAACATGGGAAAATTCAAAGAAGAACTGACGTACAAGGATCAAAGGACAACCGAGGAGATGCATGTACTGAAAGGAGACATCCCGGCGCCATGCCTGCTGAGCAATGTCACGGCTCAAGTGATGGGTCTCATGACAATGACATACAACATGTCAGAAAGGAAAAACATTCTGAGAGAATACCCCAAGTTACTACAAGGACTAGGAAAGCTGAAAGGACGACAAATTACGCTGCACATTGACGAGACAGTAAGGCCACTCGCACAACAACAGAGTGCCAATCCACCTGCAACCACAGGTAGAAGAGGAGCTTGAAGCACTACTAAAACAGGACATAATAGAGCCAGCGGAAGGACCTACGCCTTGGGTGTCGTCCATTGTGGCTGTCCCAAAGAAAGACACGTCCCAAATAAGAATATGTGTAGACATGAGGATACCGAACAAGGGCATTGAACGTGAACGACATCCTGGACCACACTTGGATGACATGATCAGCTGTCTCACAGGCACAAGGCGTTTTTCCAAACTGGACTTGTGTAAGGGATACCACCAACTAGAACTGGATCCTCAATCTAGGTACATCACAACATTCTCCACCCACCTAGGTCTGTTTAGATACAAACGTATGAGCTTTGGGATCTCATCGGCTGCAGAGATATTTCAAAAAACAATAAGACAAATAATAAGGCCAATTAAGAACAGCTTAAATTATAGCGATGACATTCTAGTATTTGGCAAGTCGGACGAGGAGCATGACAAAGCTTTAAGAGAAGTGTGCTCCCACCTTGAACAGGCCGGCTTGACACTGAACGAAGAAAAATGCGAGCTAGGGCGAAACAAACTGGTTTTCTTCGGCCACATTTTCTCCAAAAAAGGAATGCAGCCGGATCATAGCAAGGTGGAAACATTGAAAAAGGCAAAGAAACCAACGGATGTAGCGGAAGTAAGGTCATTCCTTGGTCTAGCAAACTACTGCACAAGGTATATCAAAGACTTTGCCACTGTAAGCGCACTGTTAAGAGAGCTGACAAAGCAAGGACAAAGTTTCTCATGGACCGATGAATGCAGCAAAGCGTTTGAAGAAATAAGACAGGCCGTAACAGCAGTGAATCACCTGGCCTATTTCGACCCAAGACTATGCACCGAGTTCACAGTAGACGCAAGTCCAGTGGGACTAGGAGCAATACTGGCGCAGCATCAACCAGGGAGGGACTCTCTAAGACACATAGTGGCATACGGAAGCAAGAGCTTATCAGAGGTCGAAAAGGGATACTCTCAACCAGAAAAAGAAAGTTTGGCAGTGGTGTGGGCCTGCGAACATTACCATATGTTCATCTACGGGAAACCATTTACAATCATAACAGACCACCAGGCACTCACAACAATTTATGGCAATCCGAACTCAAAGATACCGCCCAGGATAGAGAGATGGGGAATCAGGCTCATGGACTACAACTTCAAGATCATTCACAAGCCAGGAAAAGAGCACAACCCAGCTGACTATGTGTCGTGGCACCCTCTGCAACGAGCCTCGCAAGCAACAACGATGGCAGAGGAATATCTCAATTTTGCATTGAAACTCAGTACACCGACAACAATAACATTGGAAGAACTGGAGTACGAAACAAAACGAGACCACACCATGCAGGAATCAATGAAGATCACCAAACAGCAAAGATGGAGGCACGTGAACAGCAACAGTAATGTGGAAAGAGGGGAAGAGAAAGAAGAACTGCTAGCATTCAAAAGGATAAGTGAAGAACTATCGGAGTGCGGAAATGGAATAATAATGAGAGGCACTAGGATAGTAATGCCCCGGACACTGAGAAGAAGAACAGTGGAACTGGCGCATGAATCACACAGAGGAATTGTAGCAACAAAAAAAATGTTGCGGGAAAAAGTGTGGTTTCCGGGACTAGACAACATGGTGGAGGAAATGGTGACGCGCTGTCACATTTGTCAAATAACAGGACCGTCATCAAAACCAGAGCCGCTGCAAATGTCCCCACTACCGAAGGCGGTGTGGACAGAGCTGGCAGCAGACTTTTATGGCCCCCTGGAAACAGGAAGTTACCTGCTGGTAATCATAGATGAATACTCGAGGTTCCCAATAGTGAGACCAGTAGCAACACTGCCAGTGTTAGATGATGTATTCGCAGCATGGGGCTCACCTCAGACACTTAAAACAGACAATGGCCCGCCATTCTCAGGCGAGGAATTCAAGAGGTTCATGGCATACCTGGGAGTAAATCACAGAAGAATAACACTGCTGTGGCCACAGGCGAACGGCATGGCAGAACGGTTCATGGGAGCAATCAAGAAGGCGATACAGAGGGCAAAACTGACACAAATATCAACTGGGCAGGCCCTATGTCAAGTACTAAGAGATTATCGAAACACCCCCCACAGCTCTACGGGGAGATGCCCTGCAGAACTGGTACTAGGGCGCTCAAGCAGAACGAGACTGCCACAAATAAAAGAGGTGGAGAAAACAGAACAAAAGGACATCGCGGCAAGAGACAAGGAACAGAAAGCGAAAATGAAAGCATACGCTGACCAGAGAAGACAGGCGACCGGTACAACAATAAAAGAAGAAGGCACTGTGCTAGTGAAACAGAGACGAGTAAAAAAGTCGGACAGCGCCTTCTCGAAAGATCCTTTGAAGGTGACAGAAGTCAAGGGGCCAATGGTAACAGCATCAGCCGGTCAATATCACATCACGCGGAACAGCTCCCATTTCAGGGAACTGAAAACAAGAGAAGAAGAGATACCAACAAGGACTGAAGGAAGACACTCCACAAACAGAATCACCAACTGACGTCAGAGAACAACGACCAAGAAGGGAATGCAAGAAGACGAAAAGACTGATAGAGGAGATATCTGAGGGGTAGAGATATCGCTCTCTCTCTCTCTCTCTCTGTCTCTCTCTCTCTCTCTCTCTCTCTCTCTCTCCCTCTCTCTCTCTCTCTATATGTATCTCTCACCATCACGAGCTACAGACCAAAATGAGAAGAAATGTTTTGTTCACAACAAAGGGGGAGATGTCGTGCTGTGGATAATGGCACTAGGACCCTGGAGCACAGGGTGGGGGACAGGGGACACCGGACACCACATCCGGTCAGGGGAGGGGACCAGGGGACATTCTAGGTTAGGACCTCGAGGTGAGAGGTCGTGGGATCGTCACACTGCGAGCAGATATTGTACAACAGAATAAAGGTTCTTTGGATTACTACTACCGTGTCCTGTGTGTTTCCAAAGAAGAAGAACACGACACCGATCTACTGAAACACTTTATTTCAGGAAGATACAACCTGTGAAACAAGTTCTACTGCCACTTTGTCTTGTGCATCAATGCCTCATAATAAATAAAAATGTTATTAGCACACAATTTTCTGTACTGCAGGGAATATTGTTTTGAGACTCATCATGCAGGATTACGCACATCTTTAAAGGACTAGGAGACAGGGAAGAGATTACAGCAAGAGTTCGGGGACATCCTTAGAGAGTGCTTAATTAGTTCAACAATCTGACACTTTAGATGTGAAATCACCCACTCTCACTTTCTAGCGCCCTGCAGTACCTTTACGCTTGGACCCTGGTTTTATCCTGGGTGCTCGAAGGTTGTAGCCTTCAGCCTCCTTGGCAGGAGAAGTGGTGTTAGAAGTGTGAAATACGTGTGGATGTATGCATGTCACATGGTACAGGGTCACAGTATTCCAATATCTCTGGGTGGTGAAACGTAGTTACGAACATAGAACATCTTGAAAAGGAGATTTGGCCAGACACACACCAAGTTCCTGCATCCCTGCACTCGCTTCCTTGCAGGTGGACCCTATCGTTCAAACTCTGCAGCATCACCCTCCAAGCCCTCGCATTCACGTACTCACCTTATCTCGAAGCGAAACTCGCAGAACATGAGCTTGCTCAAGTACTATTACTTAAGGTGAATAAGAATAAAAAATAGCAGGCCGGCATTCTCAACAGACGCCTCCAGGCTCTCTAATTTCCTCACAAGAAGCATTAGCCTCCCCCAAAACGTATTCACAATTCAGAAAGAGCTCGCCTGAGAACACTTAAAACCTAGCACCTTGAAATACATGTGGACAGTGCTGCAAAAAAGCCAGGAGCCCATGTGCACATTAGGGAAGGCAAAGTGTCCTAATGGTAGACCATTGCTTTTGGTAAAAACGTATAACGCACCCTCGGGAATAACTCTTCAGTGCCTGAAATATTCCATTGTGAGGGGGTTCTTCTTTCACTGCCTTTTTAAGAGGACACAATATTAAAATACTACTCTTTAGCAAATGTGCATATTGTAAGGTAGTTGAACGCATGCGCGAACATTCAGTTTCCCGTGTTGTATATAGCAGGATTTCTATATTTTCTGAAGAAGCTGAGAGGTAACTATAGCAGGGGGGTTACTCTGGCTTTGTGGGGAGTTACACAGAGGCGGGAGCAGTAAAAACAAGATAAAAGCATGCATATGGCCACGCAGGCAACTTGAAGCGCCGTGCGTCCTGCTAATCTATATCTATAAAAACCAAAGTATGTCAGTTTGTCCTTTATGCATTACTACACCGTTCATCCGATCGGCATGAAACTTTGGGAAGTTGTAGAGTACACTCCTGTGAAGGTTTTTGGCTAAGAAAAAAAAATAAAAAAATTGTTAAAAGTTGTTGAGTACAGTCCCGCTAAGGTTTCTGGCAAAAAAAAGAAAAATTTGTTAAATATCAGCTCCCCGGCCACCCAGGGCCCTCATAATCTTTCCAATACTGAGCCACCCAGGGCCCTCATAATCTTTCCAATACTGAACGTTTACCGTGCGACTCACTTTTGCAATGACCATCAACAAAGCACAAGGACAATCGCTGCAAGTGTGTGGACTAGATTTGGAGAATCCGTGATTCTCACATGGACATCTGTATGTGGCCAGTTCACGCGTCGGAAATCCCTTCTGATTTATTCGTGTACGCAACGTTTACAGTTTTCGGTGCGACTCGCTTTTGCAATAACCATCAACAAAGCACAAGGACAATCGCTGCAAGTGTGTGGACTAGATTTGGAGAATCCGTGCTTATCACATGGACAACTGTATGTGGCCAGCTCACGCGTCGGAAAACCTTCTGATTTATTCGTGTACGCACCAGACGGAAAAACAAAAAATAACGTGTATCCACAAGCACTCGAATAAATAAACAGAATTAAAACAACACTTAATGTTTCCCATATTAAAATGAATAAGTTTCAATAAACATGACACAATGTAAATTGAATGTTATCATAACAAGTTTCCTTAAATGTCCTTTCTTCTGAGATCGCAGCAACGCGCGACGGGTAAGCTAGTTATACAAATAAACAAAGTTCTTCCCATGTACAATGACGCTGCAAAGAACAAGGCAATCCCCTTGTTGACACGTGCGTCGTGACCCTCCTCCCTGCTTTGACCCTGTACCTGAGCCTCTTGGGCACCCATCTCACAGGCAGTCTTCATCCCTCATACACAGTGGCAGGAGCAGGAAAATACAAGCATTGGCATAGCCAATAGGTCTCACCTTTGGGACATTATAAGTATTTACTTATCCAGCACAATATCCTTGGTGCAACAACTTCATGTGTTGCATGGCTGAACACTCCTGTGGGATATATATAGAAGGACCCTTTCATAGTAGGATCTCTGTTGCGATATTCATGAGGCTCAGGCTTAGCTCCTTTCTTGTTTCCCCAATGTTTGGGAAAGTACTTTCAAAGAGTGCTCCCATGCAAAGTGCTTGTTGCTGCCCTTGTTGCTTGACACATGCTAGGAGAGATCATGTTGGAATTTTGTTCCCACCTCTTATAATGTGGAAACTCGTGGCCAATAATCCCGCCAAGGAAATACACTCTTTAATTGTCTTAATGCAAAGACAGAAGCAAAGACAGAAAAAAAACCTTTGCAGACTGGATTATTGCCGGAAGCCCTTTTACTCTAACTTTGAAATAAAAGAAACCGGGAAGTTCGCTAAACTTTGGTTCCGCAGTGTTAAGAACGGGATTCAATTCCCGAGTAAAATATGTACCCCAAAGAAAATTAGGGAAACAAGAAAGGAGCTAAGCCCGAGCCTCATGAATATTGCAACAGAGATCCTACAATAAAAGGGTCCTTCTATAAATACCCCACTATGGCGGGCAAGGGATCCTACTGATGGCCAAAACTAATATCCATTAGATTACCCCACCATATTAAAATAAGAAGCCCTGATAAGAGTCCCTGGAGTTGACATGGGTCTCAAAATGCGTTGGCATTTTTGAAGTAACGGCATGTTGAAGTGCTATTGAGGAGGCTATTTACAGTTTGAGGGATTTATAAAGCCATTTCAACCCCAACTGTTTTCATCAATGTTTCCAATGCTTTGGTATTCTCCTTTTATGAACAAAATGGAATAGTAATTTGAAGGAATTGTTTGTTTTCTAACTGTTTGTTTCTGAAAAGTGATTGGTGTATCACATGTTTGTTTTGCTTTACATGATGTAATGTTATATATGTACATATGTTGTTTGTACTTATTTGCACATTTATTTCTTGAATGGATAAGTGTTTGTCTCACTGCATACTTTGTTGAAAAAAAGAAAAGGTAATTCAAAATAAAAAAAAGCAAAAGGTTAAATAAATAACCAGATCAAGTTGGATTGGGTCCATTGATCTTTGCTTGAATCATATAACAGTTAAAATTAGCAGGAGCCTGGTATATTTTCGTGTATCACTTATCTTGGCCCTACCAGGCTCCTGTCTCGGGCCAAACCCCCTTTTTGTTTGCTACTTTCTAAAAGTGGCATTTTCAACACACAATATAAAAATCATCTTTACTAAAAGATGCATCATTACATTCTGAGTTTAGGCATACTAAACTCCATTCCTTTATCTTGTTCTAATGGGAAGTTATACTTGTAAAATGTTACAAAGTATCTCCCATTCTATCCTATTGGGCAGATAGCCTGTCAATAGTGAAAAACTAATTAAACTGTATTTCACTATCAGGCCATGTCAACACACTAGTATATGTCCTACCTTTCACAAACACTGAACCCTGCCCATAGGGGTACCTTGGGCCTACCTGAGTGGTGTCTTACATATAGAAAAAGGTGGGTGCACTTACAAAGTCGACATGGCAGAAAAACTGTGTGCAGATACTGCAGTGGCAGGTCTGAGATACCTTTACAGGGCTACTTCTGTCGGTGGCACAACCAGTGCTGTGGGCCCACTCGTAGCATTTGATTTACAGGTCCTGGCACTCTCACTGCACCTTACTTGGGACTTACAAGTAAATCAAACATGCCAATCATGAAAAAACTAATCCATAACATAGTTTACAGTAGGAGCACTTGCACTTTAACACTGAACAGCAGTGAGAAAGTGTGCAGAGACACTAAACCAGCAAAAACAGAGTCAAAACCAGAAGTTCAAAAAGCAAAAAGACAGGGGAACATGCCAAAAGATACCATGTCTAACACATGTCCCCTCCAGATGAAAGTAGCGAGAACTACCTGACCCCCTGGGAGTTCTCTTCTCTAAGGCAGAAGAACCTGGACAGACCATCGACGTTGGCGTGTTCTATGCAAAGGCGGCGTTCCAATATAAAGTCCATTCCCTGTAGGTAGATGGACCACCTGAACAGTTTTGGGTTCTCACCCCTCATCTGCATTAACCATCTAAGGGGCCTGTGGTCTGTCTGAATTCAGAAGTGAGTCCCAAACAGGTAGGGTCTTAGCTTCTTCAGTGCCCAGATCACAGTAAACGCTTCGTGTTCCATGGAACTCCACCTCTGTTCCCTGGGGAATAGTCTGTTGCTAAGGAAGACTACAGGTGGGTCTAGGCCCTCTTCGTTTACTTATGAGAGCACCGCTCCCACACCATGCTCTGAAGCGTCAGTCTGCACTACGAATTCCTTGGAGATGTCGGGTGCTTTAAGCACGGACGCCGTGCATATGGCTGCCTTCAGGGCATCAAAAGCTGTCTGGCAGGTATCAGTCCAAGGGGCATATGTATCAAATACTCTATTTGCGATTCTCAAATAGCAATTTTTTGAGAATCGCTATTTGAAAATCGCAAACGAGATGTATTTAAAAATTCGCAAATAGTTAGCGATTTCTTGGCATTCCTTAATTGTGATTAGCAAATTGTGAATCGCAATTAAGGAATACCTTCCCATTCAGGAGGCCCATAGGATTGAATGGGAAGACATTCTCAATTTGCGATTCACAAATAGAGAATCGCAAATTGAGAATAGTTTCAAGGGCGCAAGGGTGTCATAAGAACACCCTGATACACCCCTGAAATGAGCATGTGTGCGCATATGGCGCACATACATGCCCTAAGGGCATGTATGTGCACCACATGGCACTTTCAAAAATGCCAAAAAGTGCATTTTTCAAAGAAATCGCAAATTACCACCAACTTGAAGTTGGTGGTAATTTGCGATTTCTCAAGGAGAAATCGCACAACTTGGGTGCTTGTTACATCGCATTTAAGATATCGCAATTTGCGATTCCTTAAATGCTTTCACAAAATAGAGAATAGCAAATTTTGCAATTCTCTAATTTGCGATGTTTTTTGGGATGATACATCCCAAAAGGCCTTTTCCCATTCGCAAACGGGCCGATTCTGAGAACCGGCCCATTTGCGAATGGGAAAAGGGCTTGATACATTTGCCCCCAGATTACCTTACTGGGCTGCTTCCTGGAAGTCAGCTCAGAAAAGGGGGCAACAATGGTGCCATAGTCCTTGACAAATCTCCTGTAATAGCCTGTGAGACCTAAAAAGGCTCTCGCCTCTGTATGGGTCTTGGGGTGGGGCTCCCAAGCCAGAATGGTGTAAATCTTCAGCTGTCGGGTGCCACCTGGCCGCTTCCTACCTGGTGTCCTAAGTACACCACAGAGCCCTTCCCGATCTGGCACTTACTGGCCTTGATCGTGAGGCATGCCTTCTGCAGAGCCTTCAACACTTCCCAGAGATGTTGCAAGTGATCTTCCCAGCTGGAACTGAACACTGCAATGTCATCCAGGTAGGCAGCACTGAAATCCTCCAGTCCAGCCAACACTTGGTTGACCAATCTCTGAAAGGCTGCAGGGGCATTCTTCAATCCAAAGGGCATTACCCGGAATTGATAGTGCCCCTCTGGGGTTGATAATGCTGACCTCTCCTTGGCACCATTGGTTAAGGCAATCTGCCAGTACCCAGACGTTAAATCAAACATGCTGAGGAACTTGTCAGCTTCCAACCGATCTATGAGCTCATCAGCTCTGGGGATGGAGTGAGTGTCAGTCCTGGTGACGGCATAGAGCCCACTGTAGTCCACACAGAACCGCAGTTCAGGAGTGGCACTGTGTGCGGTAGCCTTTGGGACTAAAACGACTAGACTGGCCCAGGTACTGCTGGAGGGTTTTATCACCCCTAATGCCAGCATCTTTGAGACCACTACTCTGATGCTAGCTCTGACCCTATCAGTCAGCATGTAAATCTTGTGCTTCACAGGAGGACTGTCCCCAGTGTCCATGTCATGGGTACACCAATGTGTGCCACCTGGGGTCAGGGAGAACAGGCTGGCAAACTGCCCCAACAACTGGTGAAAGTCACTCTGCTGCTCTGGGAGCAGTGTAGGGGAGAGGATTACACTTTTCACTGACCCATCATGCTCGTTAGTGGACAGGAGGTCAGGAAGAGGCTCACTCCCCTCCTCAACCCCATCATCTGTCTTCAATAACATGCTCACTTTTGACCTCTCAAAGTGCGGATTGAGGCGGTTCACATGGAGGACGCGCAAAGGTTTCCTGGCAGTCTGCAAATTCATCAGCTAGGTGATGTTAGTTTTGCACTCCACCACCTCAAAAGGCCCAGTCCACTTGATCTGCAGAGCACAAGGCTCTACTGTGGCCATAACCCACGCTTTCTGGCCAGGCTGAAACTCTACCAGAGTGGCATTCTGGTCATACCAACGTTTCATCTCCTCCTGGCTTGCTTCCAGGTTCGCCTGAGCGAGTTTCCTGAAGCAGGAAGTTTGGTTCCTGAAAGCCATCATGTAGCTAAATACATCCTTGGGAGTTTTCCTGGGATCTGTCTCCCAGCCTTCCTTGATCAAACTGAGAGGTTCTCTCACAGGGTGCCCATACAAAAGCTCAAAGGGACTAAAACCTAAAGACGTCTGTGGTACCTCCCTGTATGCAAGGAGAAGGCATGGTAAGAGGACATCCCACTTATGCCTAATGGGTTCTGTTAGACCCTTGATCATGCCTGTTAGGGTTTGGTTGAACCTTTCTACCAACCGATAACTTGGGATGGTAAGGAGTGGTGAACTTGTAGGTTACACCATGTTCCCATGGTCAGATACCACCTCTCTGGGAAACCCACGTGGGAAAAGATCCCCATCAACCCCCGGCCCCACACTGGCATCGCCGTTGTCCTGATAGTGATAGCCTCCGGGTACCGGTTGGCATGGTTAACCAAGACCAGGCTATCCCTTTTGCCCATGGCTGTCTTGCGGTCCAGTGGCCCCACAATGTCCATCCCTACCCTTTCAAAAGGGGTGCCAACAACTGGAAAAGGTTGGAGATGAGTCTTACACTTCCTCCTGGAAAGAACTACAATGCGCATCTGACTGCTTTCGCATTTGGGGCCAAAAGAAGAGGGTGACAATCTTGTCAAAGGTTTTGTCCTGTCCCAAATGTCCTGCCAAAGGCACGTCATGAGCCAGACCCAGTAGGAAGGTCCTGAAGTGCTGGGGTACCACCAGCACACAGGCTGACCCCGGCTCAGTGACCGTAGGCTCACTGCACAGGAGATCATTCTCCCAGTAGATCCAGTGTGATCCAGACTGATCACCAGCTGCCTGGTTTGCAGCCTGCTGCCGCAAACCCTCCAGAGAAGGGCATTCCTTCTGCTCCCTGCAGAATTCTTCCCTGGTGGTACCACCTTCTTGCTGCCAATGGGTCAGCTCAGATAAGTCCCCCAGTTCAGCCACTTGCTCCCCTGTAGGTACTGTGGCTCAAGGGCAGCCTCCTCCTGGACCGTGGGAACATCCCTTTCTCTTGGAAGGCACCAGGGCCACTGTTTCAGGCTCCAGGTCCTTCAGATCACCCTTACCGGTTGCCATGGGCTGAGTTGTCACGCATGCCCACTCTGGCAACCCAAGCATCTTCAAGTGAGACCCGAGCTCCACATCCTTCCACAAGGACCGCTCCAGGTCATTACCTAGCAGACAATCTACAGGCATGGTGGGGCAAAACCCCCTCAAGGAACCTGAAACCTCCCCCCCATTGAAAGGGAACCTACGCCACCATACACTGGTGCTCTGAGTTGTTCACACGACTACTTGGTGGAATGCCCCGGGGACTACTTGCTCCTCTGAGACCAGGTGACACCGGACTGAGATCACACTGGCTTCAGTATCTCTAAGAGCCTCAACCCTTCTCCAATTGACGGTCACCCAGGCGTTGTACTTCTTAGTGTTTGTAGAGACCTGATTTCCTGGGACCATCTCACTGTCCCCTAGTGAGACAAGGGTCATTTCTGCGGGATCCCCACCCTACTCTGGGTACCCCTCCTCCCCAAGCGCTACACTAGCCAACACCTTAAACTGCTCTTGGGTGGGTGGTTGTGCCTTCTTGGGTCACTTTGGATCCCCCTTCAGGTGACCCACATGCTCACAGGCATAGCATTTGTGGGGACTGATCTCTGCAGGCTTCCCCCGAAGAGACCCCTTGCTTCTTCTCTCCTCTGGGTTGGGAACCTTTACCTTGGGTATTAGTTTGGGGCCGTTCAGAGAACTCCTGTGCTTTACCCTTGTCCCCCCTACTCTTCTGCTGGGGACCCTGCCCACCTTTTGTGGAGTCTCCCTACACACCTATGCACCTTCCTGTGGACCCTGGTACTCATCCAGTGGTCCGTCTCCACAGAAAGCTTCCTGGGGTAAGTCAGCTTACTATCAGTCAAGTGCTGACACAGCTCTGTAAAACATAGCCTAGACAAGTGCTCCCACGTAATCAAATTGTAGAGCTCCTGAAAATCTGTCACATTACTGCCCTTCACCCAACCATCCAGTGACCTACAAAAATAATCTACACACTCCAACCAAGTTTTTGCACCAGTTTTCCTACTTGGCCTGAACTGATTCCTGTACTTGTCAGGAGTGAGACCATACCTAGTGAGAAGGGCCTCCTTCATGTCAACATAAGTGAGGTTCTGCCCCTTATCCAAAGCCACTAAAGTATCCCCGGCCCCTCTTCTGAGCAAAGAGGCCACAATCCTGCTCCCCAATTCTTTTCAGGGACCCAATTCATGTGTATAGCTGCCTTATAAATCTGAAACCATCTCTGTATGTCACCCCCTTTTTTTATTCCGTTCTTACATTCTTGGGGATGTGTACAATTCTATCTGACTGCAGAGAAATTGCTTCCACCATCTGTGCTGGATCTATTCCTCTGATCCAGCTCCTTTACCCCATGCTCATGGTCTAGCATAATCCTTTTCTCTTCCATTGCCAACTTGAGCCTCTCCAGCTCCATTGCATCTCTCCTTGCTTCCCGCCTGTCTTCCAGCTCCTCTGGGGACAAGCCACTGCTATCGAGGCTCACCTGAAGTTTCCACGGGAACGAGAGTCAAGAGACTGAAGAATATGTTATGTTATGTTATGTTACTTTATTTCTTTTATAGCGCACGGCTACTCCAGGGAGCATCCCGGCGCTTTGGCAAAGAATAACAGCATAAAACGGCAGCCACACAACAGAAAAAAGCAGAGAATGAAAAGGTTCTATTTCATAAAAAGCCATGTTTTCAGGTCCTTTCTAAAAGCAAGAAGACAGGGAGCCTGTCTCAAGGACAGTGGTAGGTCGTTCCAAACTTTAGGTGTTAAATAGCGGAAAGACCGACCTCCCAATCGTGCGCGACGAATTACAGGAACAGTCATCATAGACAGACCAGATGACCTGAGAGTCCTGCTCGGTGCATACCGGGAAAGACGTTTCCCAATATACTTGGGGCCAATACCATGAAGGGCCTTAAAGGCCACAGTCAGGCATTTGAAGATAATTCGCTTGGAGATGGGTAGCCAATGTAGGGTGTTCAGTAAAACAGTGGCACCAGCTCTCCTCGGGAGTCCAAAGATGGTACGGGCTGCCGAATTCTGGACAACTTGCAAACGGGTCATGAGATATTTCGGTAGACCCAAAAAGAGAGCGTTTGCGTAGTCCAGTCGTGAACCGATCAATGCCTGAACAACTGTTTTCCTGTGGTTAAGTGATAGTAGAGGAAGAAATTTCCTCAACATCCGTAAAATGCCGAAGCATTTCCCAACAAGAGACAGGATGTGAGGTCCAAAGGATAGTTCACAATCTACTATCACTCCCAAATTCTTGGCCTTAAAAGAGACCTTATCAGGGGGAAACATATCTTGTGGCCACCAAGATTTCCAATCGGGTTCAGGGGCGCAACCGAAAAAGAGAAGCTCTGACTTGTCAGAGTTGCATTTTAAGCCATGACATCTAAACCACTCAAACACCGCCCCAAGGCAATCCCTGATCTGTATGCCATCGAAAGACCCACCCCTATCACATGTGAACAGGAGTTGGGTGTCATCAGCATATGACACGATCTGGGCGCCAAATGATTCCGCGACTTCCGCCAGAGGGGCCATAAAGATGTTAAACAGCATAGGGCTGAGAATGGAGCCCTGCGGGACTCCCACCTCTACCAGAGCCATATCAGCGGAAAAGGGAGGCGCCCAGATCGTTTGTCGGCGGTCGGCCAGAAAAGATTTTAGCCAATTCCACACCGTTCCGCGAAGGCCACACTCCCAGAGTCTTGCAAGGAGGACCTCGTGAGGAACGGTGTCGAAAGCCGCCGACAAGTCAAGCATGACTAACACGGCCTTTCCCCCAGAGTCGAGTACTTCCCTGATGGCATCGGTGACCTCAAGCAAGGCCGACTCCGTGCTAAAATTAGCGCAGAAGCCGGACTGCGAGGCGTGCAACAGGTCGTTTCCTTCGATGAAACTGGAAATTGTCCTGTGCACGTATCGCTCGGCCACTTTTGCCAGAGCAGGGAGAAGGGAGATTGGCCTGTAATTGGCATGGATGAGGGGGTCCAAGGTGGGTTTCTTGAGCAAAGGTAGAATCATGGCACGCTTCCATGCCAGCGGCACCACCCCTGTCGACAAGGATGTATTCAGCAGGGGGTTCACCAAGATGTTAATGGCGGATGCCACTTTCCCCAAATATTTAGCCGGACATGGATCTAAAGGAGAGCCGGATTTCAAGCCTGACAAAAGCTCCAAGGATGTACTAAGATCCATGTTAGGGAATTCGGAGAGGAAAGGACCATGACCTTCCACAGAGCATGGTGGCGCTAGATGGCTCAAGTCCGATTGAGCGCTGGAGAGAGAGAGGCCTGGATATCGGTGATCTTACTAACAAAAAAGATGGCTAGTTGTTGTATCCAAGAGTCCGTGTGAGTGTGTTTAGGGGTACAGACAGCAGGAGAAGTAAAATCCTGAACCACTTTAAAAATTTCTTTGCAGACATTATCAGCCTCATCAATACGATGTTCAAAATAGGCCTTTTTTTCATCCCAGATTGACTGATGATAGGCTTTTATTGCTGCTCGAAATTTCACTTTCTCAATCGGATCATAAGCCCGCCTCCAGGTCCTCTCAGCCCTTTTACACTCCTGTCGTTGTGTCCTCAACTGAGGAGAAAACCATGGGGCCGACGCTCTGCGCTCTCCTGGTTTAGGTTTCTTTGCGGGGATTAAAGTCTCAAATCTGGCTAAAAGCCATTTTTGGAGGAGGACAAGATTCTCTTCCAAACTTCCCAGAAGGGGGCAAGGAAAGGTGATAAGAGCCTCAGATAACATGTCCTCGGAGAGCAGATGAAACGGGCGTGAGGCCCGCGTGGTCTCAACCTCTCTCTCCCGAATAAGGGCAGTGGCAGGCAGAGAGAAGGAGATTAAAAAATGGTCCGACCAGAGTACTGGCTGTATAGCACAAACAGAGATAGGTCTCGTTGAAAATACCTGGTCTAAGGTATGGCCTTTGTTATGTGTAGGACCTTTCACAACCGGAGATAACCCTAACGGAGCCGTGATATCAGTAAGTTTAATAGCGTCGGGGTCACAGCTAATGTCCATATGGACATTAAGATCTCCGAGAAGAATGCAATGATCAGACCTAAGACAGGGAACTGAAAGAGCTACTTGCAGTTCGTCAAAGAAAGGTCCCGTTGATCCGGGGGTTCTGTACAAAAGTATCCCAGTACAAGCCTGGAGAGGGGAAAGATGTAGGGTGAAGCCAAGTGCTTCACAGCCCTGAATATTCTCCACCGGAAAGGTTGAACAGGAAATACTCTTTTTCACAATGAGAGCTACTCCACCTCCTCTACCCAGTGTTCTATCCCTCCTAAAGATGTTATAATCCGGAGGGATGGCATTGGCCAGGTCCGGTGCGGAAAATTCACCTAACCAGGTCTCAGTCAAAAACAAACACGTAATATTGGATTTATACAACAAATTCCAAATATTAAGAGAGTGGCAGGTCACGGACCTGGTGTTAAGGAGAAGACATTGAAAAGAGACAGATGTATTGTCATGGCCGGTTCCATCTGCAGCCGGGAACCGCCACACGCATGACGGACAGCCATTTCTTAATTTCCGACCGCCGGGAAAAATATGGGAACAGTTCCCTCGAGGGAGGCGTAAAGCGAGAAGCTCGGCCGATGAGTAGATCAGCATGTTTAGACAGAGTGAAAACAACAAGGGCCGAAATAATACAGACCAGACAAGACAAACGCAGTCCAGCCCCGTCCGCCTCCGAGATGCTGACGGGCGCAGACGGGCTGGACTCTGGCGTGACTCCGGCGCTGCGTAGGCGCTCCCGCTGCGCGATCCCGCTGCGCTCACAAGGGAGCTTTATGTAGGCGAGCATCCGAACCCACAGAGCGCTAGTCCGCTCGTAGTCACCGCCCCCTCTCGGCAAGACACCACTCAAAGATGGCGGCCGATGTTTTTTTCCACCCCGGGACCCGGACCCGCTACAACAGCGGTGGTCACCACAATTAGAGTGCAAGTAAGAGGGAAAGAATAACCCCACGTTAAAAACAAGGGATAAGAAAGGAACAGCAAATCAAATATTCCAAAAAGGTAAGTTTTAAAAAGCAGCGCGATGTGAAAGCGCTAGGTGCGAGGCGCTAAGCAGGGAATTCTTTACCTATTCATCTGTGATCCTGTAAGTAAGAACCAGAATAAGACTACACTCAGGGTAACGTGGAACAAGGGTGTAAACTTCAACTACAGGTATATCACTGTTATCTACCTGGTTCATTCTCCTCTTCCACTAGTATGCAAAAGAAAGGTTTCAGGAGTCAACAATGAATTCTGCACTTGAAAAGATGAATAGTAAAACAGAGAGGATTACCATGTTTACAATTTTCCTTTTATGCAATGTAAATGTACTAAGTCATGTGCTCACCAGTGCTCAGAACATAGAAAAAAGAAACATAGCCCAAAAAATGGTAGCCGAATCACCAACCCCAATTTAAGGCCTGAGTAATTAGTAAAAAAGAAAAAAATGCATAAAATGTGCAGGCTAAAGTCATTTCTTATCTCCTTAAATCAGGAATCAGAAACAAGGGATAAGAAAGGAACAGCAAATCAAATATTCCAAAAAGGTAAGTTTTAAAAAGCAGCGCGATGTGAAAGCGCTAGGTGCGAGGCGCTAAGCAGGGAATTCTTTACCTTGGCGAGGGAGAGCCTAGGCCCGGTCGCCTTATGTAGGCGAGCATCCGAACCCACAGAGCGCTAGTCCGCTCGTAGTCACCGCCCCCTCTCGGCAAGACACCACTCAAAGATGGCGGCCGATGTTTTTTTCCACCCCGGGACCCGGACCCGCTACAACAGCGGTGGTCACCACAATTAGAGTGCAAGTAAGAGGGAAAGAATAACCCCACGTTAAAAACAAGGGATAAGAAAGGAACAGCAAATCAAATATTCCAAAAAGGTAAGTTTTAAAAAGCAGCGCGATGTGAAAGCGCTAGGTGCGAGGCGCTAAGCAGGGAATTCTTTACCTTGGCGAGGGAGAGCCTAGGACCGGTCGCCTTATGTAGGCGAGCATCCGAACCCACAGAGCGCTAGTCCGCTCGTAGTCACCGCCCCCTCTCGGCAAGACACCACTCAAAGATGGCGGCCGATGTTTTTTTCCACCCCGGGACCCAGACCCGCTACAACAGCGGTGGTCACCACAATTAGAGTGCAAGTAAGAGGGAAAGAATAACCCCACATTAAAAACAAGGGATAAGAAAGGAACAGCAAATCAAATATTCCAAAAAGGTAAGTTTTAAAAAGCAGCGCGATGTGAAAGCGCTAGGTGCGAGGCGCTAAGCAGGGAATTCTTTACCTTGGCGAGGGAGAGCCTAGGACCGGTCGCCTTATGTAGGCGAGCATCCGAACCCACAGAGCTCTAGTCCGCTCGTAGTCACCGCCCCCTCTCGGCAAGACACCACTCAAAGATGGCGGCCGATGTTTTTTTCCACCCCGGGACCCGGACCCGCTACAACAGCGGTGGTCACCACAATTAGAGTGCAAGTAAGAGGGAAAGAATAACCCCACGTTAAAAACAAGGGATAAGAAAGGAACAGCAAATCAAATATTCCAAAAAGGTAAGTTTTAAAAAGCAGCGCGATGTGAAAGCGCTAGGTGCGAGGCGCTAAGCAGGGAATTCTTTACCTTGGCGAGGGAGAGCCTAGGACCGGTCGCCTTATGTAGGCGAGCATCCGAACCCACAGAGCGCTAGTCCGCTCGTAGTCACCGCCCCCTCTCGGCAAGACACCACTCAAAGATGGCAGCCGATGTTTTTTTCCACCCCGGGACCCGGACCCGCTACAACAGCGGTGGTCACCACAATTAGAGTGCAAGTAAGAGGGAAAGAATAACCCCACGTTAAAAACAAGGGATAAGAAAGGAACAGCAAATCAAATATTCCAAAAAGGTAAGTTTTAAAAAGCAGCGCGATGTGAAAGCGCTAGGTGCGAGGCGCTAAGCAGGGAATTCTTTACCTTGGCGAGGGAGAGCCTAGGACCGGTCGCCTTATGTAGGCAAGCATCCAAACCCACAGAGCGCTAGTCCGCTCGTAGTCACCGCCCCCTCTCGGCAAGACACCACTCAAAGATGGCGGCCGATGTTTTTTTCCACCCCGGGACCCGGACCCGCTACAACAGCGGTGGTCACCACAATTAGAGTGCAAGTAAGAGGGAAAGAATAACCCCACGTTAAAAACAAGGGATAAGAAAGGAACTGCAAATCAAATATTCTAAAAAGGTAAGTTTTAAAAAGCAGCGCGATGTGAAAGCGCTAGGTGCAAGGCGCTAAGCAGGGAATTCTTTACCTTGGCGAGGGAGAGCCTAGGACCGGTCGCCTTATGTAGGCGAGCATCCGAACCCACAGAGCGCTAGTCCGCTCATAGTCACCGCCTCCTCTCGGCAAGACACCACTCAAAGATGGCGGCCGATGTTTTTTTCCACCCCGGGACCCGGACCCGCTACAACAGCGGTGGTCACCACAATTAGAGTGCAAGTAAGAGGGAAAGAATAACCCCACGTTAAAAACAAGGGATAAGAAAGGAACAGCAAATCAAATATTCCAAAAAGGTAAGTTTTAAAAAGCAGCGCGATGTGAAAGCGCTAGGTGCGAGGCGCTAAGCAGGGAATTCTTTACCTTGGCGAGGGAGAGCCTAGGACCGGTCGCCTTATGTAGGCGAGCATCCGAACCCACAGAGCGCTAGTCCGCTCGTAGTCACCGCCCCCTCTCGGCAAGACACCACTCAAAGATGGCGGCCGATGTTTTTTTCCACCCCGGGACCCGGACCCGCTACAACAGCGGTGGTCACCACAATTAGAGTGCAAGTAAGAGGGAAAGAATAACCCCACGTTAAAAACAAGGGATAAGAAAGGAACAGCAAATCAAATATTCCAAAAAGGTAAGTTTTAAAAAGCAGCGCGATGTGAAAGCACTAGGTGCGAGGCGCTAAGCAGGGAATTCTTTACCTATTCATCTGTGATCCTGTAAGTAAGAACCAGAATAAGACTACACTCAGGGTAACGTGGAACAAGGGTGTAAACTTCAACTACAGGTATATCACTGTTATCTACCTGGTTCATTCTCCTCTTCCACTAGTATGCAAAAGAAAGGTTTCAGGAGTCAACAATGAATTCTGCACTTGAAAAGATGAATAGTAAAACAGAGAGGATTACCATGTTTACAATTTTCCTTTTATGCAATGTAAATGTACTAAGTCATGTGCTCACCAGTGCTCAGAACATAGAAAAAAGAAACATAGCCCAAAAAATGGTAGCCGAATCACCAACCCCAATTTAAGGCCTGAGTAATTAGTAAAAAAGAAAAAAATGCATAAAATGTGCAGGCTAAAGTCATTTCTTATCTCCTTAAATCAGGAATCAGAACACTGACTGCTATGCTTCAGTGCAGCCAGGAATTTAACAACGAAATGCAGATGCCCATTTCAGCCATGGATATCCAATCAGATAAGTATTTGCTTAGATAAACTTTAGGAAGCTTTATTGTTTTGGTAAAGGTAAATTGAAGCGCAAACGCGTTATCGCCTTAGTACTGTGACTCTTTTCAGGATTCTTTATTTGTGTCTTTCAGGCTGAATTCCCCTCCGAGAATGCTGTGAGAAGAACTGCGACCAGGCTGAATCCCAGCCAAGAATGCGTACGAAGAACTTTGACTGTTGATTGAAGAACCCAACGAGAGGAGTCAGGTGATGACAGGACTGGAGCCGCAGTGACCCTGAAGCAGGTACGTGCCCCCGGACCTGAAGGAACGCTTGCTAAGATGAGAACGCAAAGCGCACCTTCCGTCCGAACGGGTGCTTTTAAACCTGCGTGGCTCCGCCCCTGCTGCAGACTGTGGCAGGGTCAGAGCATTCCCGACAGTACACCCCAACTGGTTTGGGTTTTCATGGATACCTTTTGTGAAAAAGACGAACCAAACGAGGAGCATGGACATGTCCTACAGGTTCCCACGTACGGTCCTCATATCCATAGCCCTTCCAATGTACTAGGTATTGTAGTCTACCCCGCACCCGTCTGGAATCCACAATAGCTCCTACTTCATATTCCTGTTTGTCCTCTACAGTGACAGGGGCTAGCTGGATTGGTAGCACAGTTCCCTGTGCAACAGGCTTCAGTAGAGACACCTGAAAGACGGGGTGTATCTTCAGAGTCGTAGGGAGTTCAAATTTCATGGCTACAGGATTTATTATGTTTATGATTTTGTAGGGATCTATGAAATGAGGTTTGAATTTCCTAGCCCCTTTTATCGTGATGTGATGAGTAGACAACTAAACCATGACCCCAATAGCATCCTCATGACTAGGGTGGCAATAGAGATCTGCATTCTTCTTGTACTCTTCCTTGGCGTTGTCTAGGTTGACCATGGCAGCTTTTGTATCTCATGTATCTGATTTACAAACTCCTGTGCAGCAGGAGCTGAAGTAGAGGCAGCAGGGAGTGATAGCAGAAAGCGTAGATGAAACCCATATGAGCAGAAAAAGGGGGAAGTGTCAGTAGAGGAGTGTATATTGTTGTTAATAGATAATTCAGCAGCCCACAGATAGAAGTACCAATCTGAGGTGAATTGTAACAACTGACACCTTAGATACTGCTCTAAACACTGGTTAACCCTTTCTTTTTCTTCATCGGTTTGTGGGTGATGTCCAGAAGAAAATCATACATCAATTTGCAATAGCTTGCCCAACCCTTTCCAGAATTTAAAAATGATCTGAAGCTCACAGTCAGAAATCATCATGGAAGGAAGCCCATGTAACCTAACAATATTCTGTACGAATGACAAGGCTAACTCCTGAGATGTAGGAAGTGATTTCAAAGATATAAAGTGGGACATTGTAGTCAACATATCCACAACCACCAATACAACAGTGTTTCCTTGTGTAGTTCTGGGAAGCTCCACTATAAAAATACATAGAAATGGAATGCCAGGGACTAGGAGGAGTAGGCATGGGAACCAATAGCCCCCCTGAATATATAGGAGATTATCGATCCTTATGCCTTGAGGTTTTCCCCCATGCTTTAACTTCCTCAGTTTCCTGTGCCACTGCTACCTTCTGTATGAAATCCTCTTCCGAACTTATGACCCCAAGAATACATTCAGTTGAGATAATGGGAGGGGGTTCCCATTCCTGTTCCTCAAGCTCATACCCTAATCTAGATAAGGCATCCACATTTCCATGTCTCTTCCCAGGTTGAAATTGTAAGTAAGAACCAGAATAAGACTACACTCTAGGTAACAAGGAACAAGGGTGTGAACATCAACTATATGTATATCTATGTTATCTACCTGGTTCATTCCCCTCTTCCACTAGTGTCCAAAAGAAAGATTTCAGGAGTCAACAGTTAATTCTGCATTTGAAAAGATGAATAGTAAAACAGAGAGAATTACCATGTGTACACTCTTCCTTTTATGCAATGTAAATGTTCTAAGTCATGTGCTCGCATTGCTCAGAACATAGAAAAATGAAACATAGCCCTAAAATGGTAGCCTAATCACCAACCCCAATGTAAGGACTGAGTAATTAGTAACAAAGAAAGAAAATGCACAAAATGTGCAGGCTAACGTAATTTCTTATCTCCTTAAATCAGGAACCAGAACACTGACTGATATGCTTCTGTACAGCCAGGAATTACATAACAAACGGATGCAGATGCCCATTTCAGCCATGGATGTCCAATCTTTATTTGTGTCTTTCATACTGAATTCCCCACCGAGAATGCCATGAGAAGAACTGTGACCAGGCTGAATCCCCGCGAGAATGCCGTACGAAGAACTGTGAGCGCCGACTGAAGAACCCGACGAGAGGAGTCATGTGACAACAGGACTGGAGCTACAGTGATCTGGCAGCAGGTACGCGCACCCGGACGTGAAGGAATGATTGCTAGGACTAGAACACAATGCACCCCTTCCGTCCAAACAGCTGCTTTTAAACATGCTTGACTCCGCCCCTGCAGCAGACTGCAGCTGGGATGGAACATTCCCGACAACTGCTACCTGACCTCGGGGTGCCCCCCTCCCAAAAGCACATCAACCCATGGAGTAGGCACTTCCGCCTCTATACGAAGATCTCCAGATTGCTCACTAGCATGTCAGGCTGCTACCCAGGCTTTCAACGCCTTTTGTAGCTCCACTTTTCTGGTGAGACCTCTGATTTGGACTTTAAGGCTTTTTACAAATAGCCTTCACCTACTTTATGTTGTAGGTTTCCAACCTTTCCTCCTCAAAAGCTACTTCCAGGGATGCAACTGATGATGCTATTGACTCAGGCATGATGTAATGAAAAGTTTAAGTTTCCAACAAATGGCAAGATCAAAAATAGACCAAGAAAAAATAGCATGTGGTACTCAATGGTCTGCATTATGGTAGTAGTGTACACCAATCACTGTAGGTCAAGTGCAACCGCAAGTTGTATCCTCCCCACTGCCAACCAATGTAGAAATGAGGGTCTCTATTTTTCAGGTTGTTACCCTGTCCAAGTAGGGACCCTTCTTCCTAATTAGGAGAAGGGGGATACTCTACTGAAATATCCCCTGCTCACCCCATTGGTAGCTTGGCACAATCAGTCAGGATTATCTCAGAGGCAGTGTGTAAAGCAGTTGCCCATAACATACAGTAATACAGTGAAAACACTACAAAAGGACACCCCATCAGTATAGAAAAATATCCAATATTTATCGGTGAAAAACAAGACCAGAACAATAAAAGTCCAACATACAATTATAAAAATATGTAATTTGCAAGAATAACATTAAAAATGCAGGGCCCGATTCACAGAACTAACTTAAGACAAAATCCTGAACTTACTACCATTTTGGTATTCACAGAAGACCCTTACTCATTTTGGTATTCACAGAAGGCACTTACTCATTGAAGAGTAAGTGCCTTCTGTTAATACCTAGTGCCTTCTGTGACTACCAAAATGAGTAACTCATTTTGGCACTTACTCATCAATGAGTAAGTGCCTTCTGTGAATACCAAAATGAGTAAGTGCCTTCTGTGAATACCAAAACGAGTAAATGGTAGTAAGTTTAGGATTTTTTCTTAAGTTAGTTCTGTGAATCGGGCCCGCAGTTCCTTGAAGTCAGTAGCTCCATCCGTTGCTACAGTGGTGCTGAAAACAACCAAATCCAACAGTGTTGGTTGACTGTGTTAGTGCGGACCGGCGTCGATGTCAGAAGACTTGTGAACGTACCTTTTGTTCCAGCTGACCGCGAGGCTGCGGTGTGAAGAGGAGCAGTGTGCCATGCGGTGCCCTCAGGTCGGGTTGCTGGCAGCGCTCAGTGGCGGTTGTCCAGTGGCGTGGGTGAGACCAGGGCTGGTGTGCAAAACGTGGTGGTGCTTGTCACAGTGCTGACGGTCAAGGTGCAAGATTCAGCAGCCATTGAAGATCGGTGGTCGATGGGGCTGGCGTCGGTAGGCTGCGGTGTGGGATGAGGTGTTGCTGCATGTAGTGTATGAGCAGTGCCCCCAGACCACGTGTAGACTATGGCAGTGAAGTCAGCTGCCAACTGCATCGTCGGTGAGACAAGGGTGGCTGACTGAAGCGTGGTGGTGCAGAGTTCGGTGCCCACAGGTCGCAGTGCAAGCAGCGGCTTGATGGCAGCGGCAGTCGTCGTCGGTGAGACCGGGGTTGCGGTGCAAAGTGCGGCAGTGCCTTCAAGTCACGGAACTGCTGGCAGTCTTGGTGATGGCATCGGGTTGCGTTTTCCCTCAGTGGCAACTGAGACACACGGTCCTAGAGGCATTGCCCAGCGGAAGGTGAAGTCTTTGCTGTTTCTAAGACTTCTTGAACAGGGTGTCATGTAGTTCCTAAAAATACATAGGATCTGCACGTTAAGACAACTTAAACTAAGGGATTGGTGTCCAGGCTGATTCCAGACACCCACAAAGGATTGGTAGCCTTCAGACCAGCTAGCTCTCAGTGCCACAATAAGTCCACTATCCCTTCCCAAGGAGCAAATAGTTTCTGGCAACTATCGAACATGACCACCCTTGATCCTTCAGGGATCATGGAAATGGTACAGTACTTTTCGCTCAGTCAATCATACTCACTCTGGTTTTAGGGCACTACACAGCACAGAAACCGCGCTGGTCGAGGTTGCTGATAATATCAGACTGGCATGGGATAAACACCAGTCAACCTTCCTCGTCCTGCTCGACCTATCCCCGGCCTTTGACACCATCTCCCACCGCATCCTAATTCAATGGCTGTGGGAGATTGGTGTCAGAGGAAATGCCCTAAAATGGTTTTCCAGCTACCTATCCGATCGCACAACAGCGGTCCAGATTGACAAAAACAGAGCAGACCTGTTAAGATGGGCATTCCACAAGGCTCGATCTTGAGCCCAACACTTTTTAATGTCTATATGACCCCACTGGCCAAAGTGATTAGAACCTATGGCTTTGATGTTCTGTCCTATGCCGACAATACCCAGATCTTAGTCACACTGGGCCCTGATCCGGATGAAACCAAACAACATTTCAAAAACTGCCTGACTCATGTCGAGGAATGGATGAATACCAATCACCTCCAGTTAAATGGCAGCAAATCAGAAATCATGCTTTTCGGCAAAGCGGCAGAACATTGGTCTTATGACTGGTATCCAACTAATTTAGGCAGCTGTCCAGTGCCTAAGGAATCAGGTCAAAATTCGGGCTTCAATTGTAAACAAAATGCATAGGCAGTTCAATTGATAAACATTACATTAACATTTTTTCATCAGGAAAAGACAACTGATAATAAAGAACTCAGTGTGAAGAGAGAGAGTTTGTTAAAAAATACAAAGTTTGATTTTATTCATATATTTGTTAAAAAAGAGAAAAAATACATGTTGCCAATAGATTTGGATATTAAATCTGTTACACAGTTAATTTTGTACATACATGATTGATAATGATGGTATGGAAAACAGTATAATATCAACAATCAAAAATACAAAAATGTGATACTGGAGATATTAAAACAAAGACTATTGCAAAAGTGGCTGTGAGATGTCAATTTGGGCTTCTACATGGAAAATAAACTGTCTATGGAAAAACCAAATCATCCACATCATAGGTACCTGCTTCGGACTAATGCGTAGCCTGAGGAAGATTTTCAAGTGGATTCCCGTTCAGGCCCGGAAACCCCTAGTTCAGGGTCTAATCAAAAACAGAATGGACTACGGGAACGCGCTCTTAGCCTCCATAAATGAACATCATCTGAGCAGGCTCCAGGTTCTTCAGAACACGGCAGCCCGGCTAGTTCTTAACCTCCCGCGAAGAACTTCGTCAGCCACATGCCTGAGAAGCCTCCATTGGCTTCTGGTGAAAAAGCAAATCCTTTTTAAAACTCTATGCCTGGCTCATAGACACATGTATGAAAGAGGCCCCAGATACTGGCCAAAAAAACTAAGATGGTATCAGCCTCAAAGAAACCTCAGATCCAGCAATGAACTCCTACTGACACCTCTAAGAATACAACCTTCCAAAAACGGCGGCCGCGTGTTTTCTTTTCTAGCTCCTGCTTTGTGGAATAAAATGCCCCTTCACCTCCGCATTATCCCAGAACACAGCTGTTTCCGTAAGAAGCTAAAGACCTGGCTTTTTGCAAACTAGCTGTCCTGCCCCTCTGTTCAGAGCCGTCTGCAAGCGCCATGAGACTCTCCGGATGTGATTTGTGTGCTATACAAATGTCCCTGACTTGACTTGACTTGACTAGTCTAAGAGAGATACACAGAATAAACGATGGGGACGTTTTTAGTAAGCATTTATTGAACCAGTGTCATTCTAGTATAAAACATGGGTGCTGCGGAAATCATTAGACAGAAGGAAATGTATAGGATTACAAGCACTAACAGAGTAAATAAATGGTAGAATTCTACCATGGTGCTAAAACAGTGAATACATGCAGGCATATAAATACATGACGGTAATCAAGCGTACTCCTACGACGCAAACTCTACCTAAGTGTACCTAAGTGTACCTAGCATGTATGTGGGTGTAAAGCCAAGAATCCCCTATGAAAGAGCCAACCCCATTACCTGATGGGAGAGAATGAAGGACCCCGTCTTAGTCACGGGTTGGACACCCCACAAAGATTGTCAGACTGCTGCGTGTTGTAGCTTCTGTAGGCCGGGACCTCAGCATCTAGTGTCAACATGGAAGCTTCTTCTCTGCCTATCTAGTGTTGGTATGGTTCTTTTATACTATAAAGATAGCCTCGGGGTTCCATACACAATCGATATGTTGTAAGTATGATTATGTAAATGAGCCTAAAACAATACCTGCAATTATGCAAAGTAGTTCTTTCGCTCTAGGATGAAGATGACCATGACTTCTGTACAGAGTATGTTAATCCTGTTATGTAAATCATGTGCAGGGACTTTTCTAAGAATCCACGTGGAAAAGAAATTAGGCTAGTTTCAAGGAAACCGATCGACATTTATTCAGCACATAACTGGGTAAATGGTCAGTGCTAGAACCGTTGTGCAGAGCAAGGTAGGACAAATGTAGGTAAAAGGTCATGTATCTACTAGGCCTAGATTGGGGTACATTGGGGTACATAACAAGGGGTCAAGCCCTACCTCAAGCCCTTGGAGAAACTCAAACAAAGAAGTTGCAGAAAGTTTAATCCAGTCCTTTCTCTACCCAAGACAGAAGCAGCTACTCCTGGACAACACAGCAAAGTGGTTGTTCCTCCTCACAGCTTCTCCAGCTCTTCTTCTTGGCAGGTTTCTGAGTCCAAAAGAGTTCTAACGATCTGGGGTCTGGGCTCCAATATTTATACAGCCTTTTCCTTTGTTGCCTTGTGGCAGAGATTCTCTGTGCATAATTCAAACCAGTTCTGTCCTCTCTGGTCCAGCTTCCTGGCAGCAGGTGGATACAGCCTTGTGTAAGGCAGACCAGGCCTATTCAAGTGCAAGGAAATTCCCTACCATTTATCTAAATGTAGCCTGGTCTATTCAGACCAGCTCTGACTCAGCAAGATGAGAGATCTTCTTAAAATGGCTAAAAATAGAGTTGCTGAAAGACCAAAACGAAATTGTTTAAATAAATGTTGTAGAATATGTATATGTAGCATCCTAAGTGATTATAGTATGGTTAGGTTTAACGATAGCGATACCATCTTTGATGAGTATAGGAAAGAGATATAATACAGACACATATGGAAAACTAGCTAACATAAAGGTAAATAGAGTAGAACTAGAAGCATCAAATGAATTAGAAATACATCACGCAGTAACAGATAATAACACAGATTTAAACGTTTTCACAAAGTTATTGTTTTAATATGTAGATACTATGGAGATTAGTGATTGTTATGTATGTATGAAATTACGAGCTTCAGTAGCAGAAGGTGTTACATATCAGGGGGGCGCTAGGTGGCGCACCTCCAAGATGGCCGCACACCTGTGAGGCTCTGGAAGCTTGGCATCAATATCCGGCAATTATCCTGATTTCTACCCCAGATAGACATTAACTTTCATGCTTCAGCTCTCTATTGTGGTCTCCGCTCTTGGCTGTAAAAAGATCGGCGCATTAGCACCTCTGTGGGCCCAGCTGCGGGGAGCGGACTGCCACCCGGGCCGACTTGACCAATCCTGCTGGACGCCTGCCTGGGGACTGCGGCTGCTCGAGCCCGCGGCTGCACGTGTGGTGTCGGGCCTCGCTGGGCCCTTCCCGGAGACTCGGCCCGTCTGGGGCGCTCTGGCCTCCTGCTGCTCTCTACTTTGGTCCGGTGCTCCCCAAACATATCTACTTGTGGTCCGACTGCCTGTGAGGCCGGAAACCGGCGGTGCGGACCCTTGACTGCAGTGAGGAGCTGTGATATCTGCAGGTAGGACTGCGGGGCGCCCATACGCGTCCGCGATCTCGCCACCCACTTCTGTCCAACACCGCCCCCCTCACTGGCTGCCTCCTCACCTTTGCTGTGTACCTGGGCTCTGTGGGAGCCGACTGGCGGCACTGGATCCTGCCACTAACCTCCACGGCCATCATCCTTCACCCTGCGGCCTGGAACTCAAGCCGTGTGTGCCCCGTCCACGTTTGAGACTGATACGTCGCCCCATTGCCATATCCATGCTTGCCTGAGGCATCTACTATACTTCTGTGAGGCCCGTTGAGGATGTTTGGGCTGGGCCGTGCCTTTGCAGGAACACTAGCGCTCCTCCGATGACTTGAGCTACGCGAGGCCTGACTGTGGTGGTGTGACACGAGCCCGGGCCTGACGCGGGGCAGTGCCTCGTGGTCATCCAGCGGGGGCATTCAGGTGCTGGCTGCACCCCCCGCTGTGTAGTGACTCTTGTGTTCACTCTTATGCAATATACCGCTGCCCCTGCTGGTCTCCTCTTTCCTTGTGGTACCTCCTTGGACTCCTGGGCGCTGCACACCCATACTAGTTCTGCTGGTACCCCCCCCCCACAGTTCTGTGGACCAACTACACTGCTGTGAAGGACGCTGGGAGATGTGGAGGGGTGATGCCTGTGATCTTTCAACCTGTTTGACGTTGAATGTACCGACTGCCCTATGTTCCACCACCGCTCTACAAGCACCGTCTGCTGCTGCATGTAAATTACATTGTTCCTGGTCTAAACGCCTACAACCTGGTGCAGCTAGCTCCACGTGCTCCTCGATTATCGCGCTCTGTGCTGGCCTGCTGTGAGGCTCGTGCCCTCCTCCCACAGTGCTCTCTGCTGACGCCATATCACTGTGGACCAGTCCAGCATCACTGAACCACCAAGAACATTCCTCTCTTGCTGCAAACACACACCGAGCGGCATTTACTCCCTCTTACTGCAAAGAGGCCTGTCTGTCGTGGGCAACAGGATGCAATGGGCAAGCCTGACGGTCGCCGAACTCGTCTCACATTTGACACACAAAAAAAGGCAGTGACAAGATCGAATTCGGCAGATCCTGCTCCAACCAACATGGAACAACCACAAACCCTGCCGCAAGCTGATGGGGACAACGTCAAATCCATACTCCTTGCAGTGCAGCGTGGTCTAACAGACTTATCTGGGAAGATGGACACTATGGAATGGAATGGAATGGAAATGGATTTGTTAAGCGCGGTTGCTGCCCACAGGCGTCCAAGCGCTGAGTAAACAGAGATGAGACGGACCAGGGGGAGTAGGACTAAAGGGGTTTGGCAAATAGTAGTGTTTTCAAGTTTTTCCGGAATGAGAGCAGGTCAGGGTTGGAGCGAAGAGAGAGGGGGGAGAGCATTCCAGAGTTTGGCGGTGTTCAGCGAGAACAACCTACCCCCGGTCCTGGCTCTTTTCACTCTAGGAACTACTGCAAGGAAAGCATCCGTAGATCGAAGGTTCCTGTTTGGGTGGTAGGGGGTGACAAGGTTGTTGTTTATAGCTGATCCTGTCTTCCAAAAAGCCCGATGCGCAATACACAGCGCCTTAAATGTCACTCTTAGCCTCACTGGCAGCCAGTGCAGGCTTCTCAGTCCAGGTCTAGCTGACTGGGTTCGCGGGATCTGGAGTAGGGTTCGTGCAGCGCAGTTTTGTACCACTTGCAGCTTCCTGAGAGTCATCTCAGGGGCCCCAACGTATAGCGCATTGTTTGAGTCTAGGCGGGACTGGATGAGGCCTTGTACTGCCACCTTTTTGGCCTCCAGAGGCAAAAGTGGGAGGACCTTCCTCAGGACTCTAAGTAGGCCAAAGCAGGTGGCGGATAGCTTAGTGGCCTGAGTGGAGAAGGATAGCTTTTTGTCCAGCCATACTCCCAGGCTCTTGACACTATCCTTGGGGATAGGGGGAGTGCCAAGACCACAAGGCCACAGGGAGGTGAGAGGAACTGGAGATGCTGGGCCTAGGAGCATGAGCTCTGTTTTTCCTCCGTTCAGCTTAAGGGAGGAGTTGGTCATCCACTCCTTCACATCCTCCAGACATTTCAGCAGACCTGCCTGGGATTGCCTGTTGCTCTCTTGTGTCAATGATACCACTAGCTGAGTGTCGTCGGCGTACGACACGATTTTAATGCCGTACGGTTCGACTACCCCAGCCAGTGGCATCATGTAGACATTAAATAGCACAGGGCTCAGCGAAGAGCCCTGCGGTACTCCGCAGCTGAGCGGCTTACTGGGTGACATTGTATCACCGTCGAAGATCTGAAAAGATCTATCAGACAGGAAAGAGTCGAACCACCTTAGAGCATCACCCGAGACTCCGATGTTATAGAGACGGTTCAGCAAGATAGAATAGCTGACCGTATCGAAGGCGGCACTTAGATCAAGGAGGATCACTGCCACTGATCCTCCCTGATCCAGTATCCTTCGGGATTCTTCGGTGACTGCTAATAAGGCGGTTTCGGTCCCATGCTTTGGTCTAAAACCTGTCTGGGACGTATGTAATAGAGAGTGGTTCTCTAGAAACTGGACCAGATGGGCATTTATATATTTCTCCAACACCTTGCTAGCCCAAGGGAGGAGTGAAATGGGCCGGTAGCTGGAGTGGTCATCAGGATCCAGGTTGGGTTTGTTCAACAGCGCTCGCACCATTGCTTGTTTCCAAGCTGTGGGAACTGAGCATGCGGATATGAATGAATTTAGCAGTTCCAAGATCACAGGCAGGGTGGCTTCACCTGCCTGCATCAGAACTTCTGGAGGCGCTGGGTCGCGTGGAGAGCCTGACTTAACTTGACGTGCCACTTTGTCTAAGGTGTCAAGGTCCAAAAGGGGAAAACGATCAAGAACAGGCTGGTCTGGGGGGAGGGGGGTTCTCGGGAGAGGTAGATCAGTTGCATCCGGACTCGGGACTACTGTTGGAAAGGTGGAGTAGATTTTTAGCACCTTGTTGTGAAAGAATTCCGCCAGCTCATTGCATTGATCTTGAGTCTTGATCGGATGGGGGGCAGTGGTGACACTGGTGCATTGCTTTATTATATGAAAGATTTCCTTGGGCTTTGATTTAGCTTCCAGGATTTTATCAGAGTAATAAGTGGCCTGGGCCGTCCTGATCCCTTCTCTGTAGGCTTTTATCGCCTCTTTGTAGGATGTCTTTTTATCCGGGAGGAAGTCTAAACGCCAGGCTCTCTCTCGTTGCCTACAGAGGCGTTTTTGCTCTCTTAGCGAGTCAGAGAACCAGGGGGCTGATTTCTGCGTTCTCTTTGAGGATGATCTGCGAAGAGGGAGGATCATATCTAATGAGTTCGTAATCCAGCCTACATAATTTCCGTTTGCCACATTGGGGTCTGGGCAGGGTGGCGGACGGGTGGAGTCCAGATCATGTATCCAGGGCTCCACGGGGAGTTTTGACCAGCTTCTCCTGAATGTGACTTGAGGGGTTATTTGGGGGGATTTATGGGTGACCCAGGTAAACGGGACCAAGAAGTGGTCCGACCAAGGGAGGGGGATAGGTTGGTCGGCAGTCAAATCAGTGCAATTGCTGAAAATAGGGTCTAGTAGATTCCCCTTTTCATGGGTCGGGGCTGTGACCAGTTGGACCAGTTGAAGAGCTCCAAGGTCATCTAATAACTCCCTAGCAATGTGGTCTGAAGGGGAGTTAAAATGAAGATTAAGGTCCCCTAAAACCGTGTGGTTGGCAGAGGATAGAATTCTTTTCGCTATAATCTCTGGGAGAGATGAGTGGAATAATTTTGCAGACTCGGGCGGGCGATAGATCAGAGTGCCGGAGAATGAACTATTCGCGTGGAACTCTATACAGAATTCCCCTTGGACTTCCTTGTGCAAAAAGTGGATAAGCACGACGGACAGTTAAAGGAGGCATCTCCGAGACTGAGGACATCACCACCCAAGTGCAAACACAGGTCGCACAGATGGACAAACTACTGAAAGTGATTGCGGCCAAGAATGAGGACACTGAGTCCAGGAATCGCCGCAACAATGTCCGTATTTTAGGCATACCGGTGAGCACAAACACCGGCCGGATGGAGGACTATGTTGTGCGTCTCCTTAAAAGCTCCTTTGGCGCGGAATCGTTCTTGCCGCACCTGGTGGTGGAGCGCGCTCATCGCTCCCTGGGTCAGAGGCCGCCCCCTGGAGAAACCCCTCGCCCAATCATTGCACACCTTCTCAATTACCGCGATTGCGACGTTGCACTCCAGAAAGCCCGTGAACTGAGCCATTACAATTCGAGCGAAACGCCTTCACAATCTACCCCGACTTTACGGTTGCGGTCCAGGAGACACGCCGGAAATTCCTCACAGTTAAACAGAAGCTCCGTAAAGCACAACTGGAATATGCCCTTCTATACCCGGCGAAGCTCCGCATCACGCATAATGGCAAGGATGTATTCTGCACCAACCCGCAGCAAGTGGAAGATTTCCTGAAAACCATTGTACAGCGCTCGCCCCGACCGGACCACAGCTCCAGTCCATTCTCCTCTGCCAATGACTAGCCCAGCCTACGGTGGAGCATCCTGTTCTTCACTTATAAGGGATAGCGAACTGCGAGACCCCTGCTTAAGTGGTCCGCAGTGCGATGCCCTCTGTTGACTCACATCCGATGTGGAGCAATAGACGTTTTCAACTTCTTGCCATGACCTAGTCATCATGCCCAGATCGGACTCAGAGACAGATAAGTGCCAGATAGGCTACGCTAATTATATCCTGTAATATGTTCCCTTTTCTGCTCCACCCCTTTTCGTTTACCTGCCTGTTGCTGGGTTATGTTGTTTTCTAAGGACTGGAACTTTGACACTATGCCAAGCACCCTTCCCCCTTTTAGGCCGCTTCCTCCCCTGCATGGGTTGTAACCTGGGGACTGCATGGCAGCTGTTTGGAGGCTAGCCGATGGAAGGGAAGACTGCCATCTAGTGCCCCTTACATGGGAAATCCCCTAATGCAAATTATTCCTGTTACACTGTGTTTGATTTTACATTTACTGCTACCGAAGCCCAGCCCTGCTAGAATGGACTGGCCCGTTTTTTAGGGCTCGCCCCTTTTCTATTTCGCAGAAATAGAAAACAGGGGTGAGTCCTTATGTTGCTGATCCAGTTCTTTCCCCAAAGGCTCTCTTCAGGCAGCTGATTGGCTCTCAAGGAGGATTTCCAACAGTTCATGTGAATCCCAATCATGTGACTTGCTCTCATGCACGAGCCTTCAAAGCCTAAACCATTTGCTTCCCAACCAGCGCTGCAGGCCGTGACTCGCATCAAAGGCAGCCCAGCCCAGCTTCTCCCAGCAGGCAGCACACCCCCTCCCTCTCTTGACTTTCAGTGACTTCTCACTTCGTGCCCCTGTCCCTTCAAGGCAGCCCCTCCCTCTCTTGACTTTCAGTGACTTCACCGAGAGCTTGCTGCATGTTCTCAGCGTTCGTGTTGCGGACACTCTGCCTATTCGGGGTGAAATAGGCATTTTCTCACTGCTGTACGGTCTGCAACCACAGTCCTTCAAAGAAAGCTCTGTTAGGACGACGGCGCTGCCCTCCTGTTACTATCTTTAAAGGCGTATTTCCCCCCTTCCAGCCGGCTCTCTTACTGTCCCTTTAAATCTATTGCACTACTGCGCGCCGCCTCCCCTGCGTATTATAGCTTACGAAGTTTACTCAAATCACAGGGCTTTGCCCTTCTATTATGTGCTTATTATGATCGGTTTGAGCATACAGGGCTTTCTCTCACTGTATTTTTCATGCGCAAAATTCTGCTTTCCTGAATGCGCGTAATTATTGTTGTTCGTATCCCACTGTTATGTGCCGCCCCGCCCCCCCTTGTTAAAAAAAATTGCTGCAACCTAAAAATGCTCCTTCACCAACAATGACCACCTTTTAAAGAAAGAACATTCTCTTAATGGCCTCGTCTGGCCGGGTTACAAGAAACTGCGGTGGTTCGGGGTGCAATTAAATCTCTTCCCATTTACCGTCTCCTGCCTCTGAGGGTGACGCAGCTTAACCAACATTACCAAGTTGTACCCACGCATAATCTATAGAACTGCCCTTCCATTCTCTCTCACACAAATGTTCATGCTCCCACTGCCCCCACCCAACTAAGGCCTCCCTAGTCTCTACTCCCACTGATACCTATATCAAAATAACGCACACGTCACAGATTTTAATCACAGCACGTGTGTACGGTGCGGGTATAAGAATGTGAAAAAAAACACCTACCCTACCTACCCTTCAACAGTACCCAACAGGCTGCCCAGAACCATTTCATATCCCCAGGGTCAGGGCAGATTTCTCTAAAAAATGCTCAACAATCACAGAGTGTGCTGGGCGTTCGCACGGTTGGCTACCCACTGTGATGACGATGACAAGCTCCAACAATCACGAGGCAGAGCCGAGGCAGGGGGGTCTGTTTGACTCTTACAACCCGTGCCACTGGATCTCTGACGTCAAAGGTTAATGCTTTTCCTTAATGCTTGGAAGGTTGGATTAGAGTGTGGGTGGCTGGCAGAATCCACATTTTATTTCTGGCAGTTTCACATGGTGCCAACATACAAGCGCCTCACAACAGGCTCAGACGACATTACAAGTTTTTTAAATTCCAAAGGGAGATTTACCGAGGTCCACAGGAGGCAGATAATTCAAACCTTTCCTGTTCACGGATCAAGGTCGGCATGTGTTGCCATTAAACCACTTGGCCTTCTGTGAAAGCTCAGCTCGGTTTAGGCTTGAGGTTCTAAGAGAACTTCGAGCCGAGCCAGCGCCATGCCTCTGCGCGAGCCTGGCTCGAGCTTCCAGTGGCTCGCTCACCTCAAGCTTCATGGACTCGCCTGGATACAAACATGGAACTGAGACCACTAACTGTGCCGCCTCCTCTCCACGCACCTTCATTCCCTCCCAGTGGGATGCCGCCTTCATGCAAGCGAGGACCATGGACCCCCCACCACGAGATGGGCAGTAAAGTGCAGCCATTATTGGGACGTGGAGAGCCCACAGCCCCCTCGGCCTAGGCCCTGCACTAGTGATTGCTTCTCCTTTGTTTGCTCTCTCTGCCGCTCCACTCTTTCATTTCTCTCCTCTCTCTTCATCCTTATCTTCCTCTCCCCTCACGCACTTTCTTCCTTCTTTTCTTCCCCCGTTTTCTGTTTTCTCACACTCCGTATCCCTTTCATCTCTCCATTTCTTTCCCACACTTTTTTCCCATTTACTCTCTCCATCTCAAACTCTTTCTCCAGCCTTCTCTTCAATTGCTCCTTCACTTTTTGCGTCACCGCAGAGGTTGCTCTTAGATGTTCTGGTTTGACACTGTGCAGTCCAGCCACTGGATCTCTGACGTCAAAGGTTAATGCTTTTCCTTAATGCTTGGAAGGTTGGATTAGAGTGTGGGTGGCTGGCAGAATCCACATTTTATTTCTGGCAGTTTCACATGGTGCCAACATACAAACATAAAGCTGACTTTTACGATCCGGATTTGGCCTCAGGCATTCACCCCAGCAGCATTTCTCCTCCCCTTACCATTTGCTCCTGCCTCCGAGAGCTTCAAAGGGATCTGCTTCACACTTCACGGCCGCCGTGACTCACATTTCTCCTTCCTTCGTGCCCAGCCCCCCTCCCAGCGCTGCCTTGTTTTCCATAAAGAAGGAAGGGACAAGGGAGAGACGTGAGTAGGAGAAAAGATGACAGAAATTAAGACTTAGTTGGTTCAAGCATCCGACTAGCTACTAAAATGCCATTGTTGTAACAGCCATGTACAGAAATGATTTAGAAACCATTTAAACGGGAATATTTATCCCGGAGAAGGCGCATATCTGGTATTTGATCACATCGTGATTTCTTGTGCGAATAACCGAAAACAATTCTACTTTGAATTGTCGGCCTTAGTTAAGATAACAAAATAAATAAATAACTAACAACAAAAAAAAATGTGCGACTCGCCAACACTGTGACTGTGTCCATGTTGACATGACACCATTCCACTTCCAGGGGCCTCGCCTGTATTACCCCATCTAATTGTATTCTTTTTCTTTGGTTTGTTCTGACATTAAGTGAGCGGCAGTGCCTTATACATTTCTTCAAAAACAGAACGTCCAAAATGGACGTGTGCACCGCGAGCGATCTGCGGGAAAGCAATGCCGGGCTCCATAGCAGTGAGTGCTGCATTTACTACCGCATTTCTGCAATAGCTGAAGGTCTGGTTCCTCCTCGCAGGGAGGGGCTCTCAGCCCATCAGTCACTCCCTCCACCCTACAATATGTCCTGATTTTCGTGCCAAGAAAAGCGATTTCTTGAAAAGCGGCAGGCCAGCGTGTAGGTGCAAACGTGATGTGTGCTGCAGACTGAGCTGCGCTGATAAAGGGACGCTTCAGTGGCCATTTGTAAATCAAATGTCTGCAGTTAATACTAAAGCTCGTTCGGGTGGTGTGGTTATTTTTTATGTGTGGGAGAGCAACCTTTATCTAAACTGTTATTTAGAAATGGTACGTTTTGTAGGTATTTGCTGTTTCTTTGCAGACTCACCATCACACCCCCTCACACACCCTCTCACCTCACACACCCTTTCACCCTCACACACCCTCACTCACCCTCACACCCTCACTCACCTTCACCCCTCACACACCCTCACCCTCACACACCCTCACCCATCCTCACTTACCCTCACTCACCCTCACACACCCTCACTCACCCTCACTCACCCTCACTCACCCTCTCACCCTCACACATCCTCACACCCTCTCACCCGCACACATCCTCACACCCTCTCACCCTCACACACCCTCACCCACACTAACACACCCTCACTCACCCTCACACCTCCTCACTATCACACACCCTCACACCCTCACTCACACCCTCACGCACCCTCACTCACCTCACACCCTCACCCTCACACCCCCTCTCACACCCTCACACACCCTTACCCTCACACCCTCACCCCCCCTCACCCTCACACCCCCTTACCCGCACACACCCTCACCCTCACACACCCTCACTCACCCTCACCCTCACACCCCCTCACCCGCACACACCCTCACCCTCACACACCCTCACACCCTCACCCTCCCTCTATCTATTGCCCTCCCTCTATCTGTCGCCCTCCCTCCCTCTATCGCCCTCACTCTATCTATCTATCTATCTATCTATCTATCTATCTATCTATCTATCTATCTATCTATCTATCTATCTATCTATCTATCGCATCACCACAGCATCACTCAGGGACACCACAGCATCACTCGTTGCCACCACAACATCACTCAGCACCTCCAAAGCATCAATCTGTGCAACCGTTCAACAACAACTGGTTCAAATATGCTCTCTCAATGTTTCAAGCTTTATTACAAATGTCACAAAAAGATGTTAATATTTCACTTCTGTTCTTGGATTTTCGTCACAATTAAATACACTGAACATAATCTTCACAAAAGTTATTTTCAAAAGTTTAACCTATTGCCATTATAAATTACAATAGCTTTTATTTAAGTATTCATTATTAAAAAAATTTTAAAGCCATTGTTATTTGTAATATCAATACATCTAAGTCACGTAAATACAACACATATTGCATTACAAATGCTATAGGAGTCACATTTGCGAAAGTTAAAACTATTGGCATTGTAAATGACAAATCTAGTAATTTCACTATTTTCAAAACCAACACAAATAAAAAATTGGTCATTTACAATACCAATAGCTCAAACTTTCATAATGCGAGACCTATTGCATTGCAAATGCTTGTCTAACTGGGAAATAGGGTGGGAAGAAGTATCCTGGCACGATTGGGGTGCCGATGTGGGTGGGGGGGTTGGGGATTGGTAATTTCTTCTGGAGACAATGCACTTTTGTTACGTTTATGCACAGGGTCTGAAGGAGACAGATGCTGGTTACACCACTCACATATACATTTGAGTCACAATGCTTCTCATCTACGCTATTACACGCTTGAGTCCTTTGATATACTATGCCGACAATATTATTGTAAAACGACAACTTCCCCACACCTACAACACAGATAGTCCCACCATGCATTTATCTACTCATGTGGAATGTTAGGGGTCTCCGTGACCCACGTAAACACCGGTAGATTCCATCTGATTTGGACAGACACCACATACAAATTGCTATGCTCCAGGAGACACACCTTGATCCTGCACGACCTTCATGTTTTGGCTCGTGTTGGGCCTCTGTGCGAGCCTTTTCCTCCTACTCGTGAGGCACGCTTATCTTAATAAAAAAAAAAACACTGTTTCAACTGGGAGGTACGTACACTGACCCTTCCGGCCACAGCTGTCTCATCTGGGGCACCTTAGCCACACAATCTGTCACACTTGTCTGTAGTTACGGCCCTAATACAGATGATCCAGACTACTTCACGACGCTCTGGGGGCATGTGCTTAAGATAGGTTCCACACATGTTATATGGGGCGGGGACCTCAACACATTCCTTTGTCCTTCCATGGATCGCTGTAACCCTCTCCCACATCACTACACAAAAGCGCGTGAGGTCCTCTCAGGGTTGCTGGTGGAGAGCGGTCTTGTCGATGCTTGGCGGCATGTACACCCCACCATCACAGAAGGTACTTTTTATACGGCTGGGCATTCTGCCTGATAGAGATTAGATTATTGGTTGTGCTCCCGGGGTGTCGTTCAATGGATCAAAATGGCCACTCATATGGCACGTACCTACTCTGATCATGCTCCAGTGCGCCTCAAATTACTACCACCTGATGCAGTGGCTGTTCCCCGTTGCTGGCGGCTCTTCCCAAAGACTCTCCTAGACACTGTGTCCCAAACTGAATTGGGGGAAAAGATTGAAGACTTCTTTCTCAGAAACAAAGGCTCTGTTGACAGTGTTGGTTTGCTCTGGGAAGCCTTTAAAGTGACAATTAGAGGTGTCTGTATGTCCATTAGTTTTGGGGTGCTCCGCGACCCTAGGAGGGATTTGAAACGCCTTGAATTCGAAATTAAACGGCTAGAGGTGGACATGTGGGCGACCAGCTCCGGAGATAAGCGCGCTGCCCTCCGCAATCTTTTAATGGAGTACACTGACACCGCGAACCGGGAGGTGAAATACAGAGGTAAATATCATACTGCCCGTCGCTATGGCGAAGGTGAGAGACCTGGTCGGGCACTTGCGAGTACTATAAAAATGCCCCGCTTCTCAAACCACATTTTGGACGTGGTAGACGATAGCGGCACACGCTACCCGAGATAGCTTAGACATCCTCAATATATTTACTACATATTATGCGGAACTTTACGGCTCGCACCGTTTGACACCCCTGACTTCTCTTCTTATTTTTGTGACATAACCCTGGGCTGGCTGGGAGATTCCCAACGCGAGTTCCTAGCGGCCCCGTTTGAGGACGATGAGTATCGGGAAGCCATTATGCAAATGACATCCAGGAAGGCTCCCAGCTCGGGTGGGCTACCTATTGACTTTTACAAAATGTACATGGATCAGCTAATCCCAGTGCTGAAGGAAGTATTTCACGAGGCTCATGCGACGCTTACCCTACCTGGCACCATGAGAGAGGCACTTATCACGTCTTTATAAAATCCTGGCAAACCTGCAGATCACTGCAAGTCTTATAGGCCTCTCTCACTAATAAACATTGATGCGAAAATTTTGGCTAAATTATTGGCCAACTGGCTCAGTCTACTTATGGAAAAACTAGTCCTCCCTGACCAGGCCTGGTTTATACCGGGGAGAGAGCCCTATCCCACAACCTCAGGACCCTGTTTTCCATTTTGCAAGCTATAGACCCACAATTACAATTGGTAGCTGTGTTCCTTGATGCCTCAAAGGCTTTTGATTCAGTGGAGTGGGACTACCTCTTTACTGTTTTACAGTGTATGGGCCTCCACATTGGATTCCTCACATCGATAAGACTTTTGTACACCATTCCCACTGCGAGAGTTTTGATTAATGGGCACACCTCACCACCCATCCCCCTCTCCCGTGGAACACGTCAGGGGTGTCCACTATCCCCCCTCCTCTTCGCTCTGATTATGGAGCCCCTTGCAGCGAGAGTCAGGCAACATCTCAACCACATGGGCTTACGCTGTTTTCTTTGCCCGATACTCATCTCCCTATACGCGGATGATTTGACCCTCTATATTAAAGATCCCCAACATGATCTCAATACACTGCTGTGTGAGTTTTTCAGATTCGGAGGCCTATTTGGGATACACATAAACTGTTCCAAATCGCAAATATTCCCCTTAACTGACTCAGTTGCTTCATTTACGACTGACTACCCGCTCAAGTGGTGTGCTGATGATGCTAAATATCTAGGGATCCAAGTGACCTCAGACAGGGACGAATTGTTGCACATCAACTATGGATGTGCAATGGAGCACGTCACAGACTGCATCACCCGATGGATTGCCCTTCTCTTGACCATGGCTAGGCGCTTCTCCCTTATAAAAATGGTAATCCTCCCAAAATGTTTATACCTTTTTTAAACATTCCATATGATCCTGGTCGACACTTCTTTGCCACTCTCCGGTCGGAACAGATTTGCCTTGTATGGGGTGGAAAGAGACCACGTATACAGTGGAATGTGATGATGCGACCATACTCTCTCGGCGGTTTGACATTCCAAATTTCGAGCTTTATTACCTTTGTGCACAAGCCCATTATGCCCATTTCGGGTTTCACCCACCCCGATATACAGCTCATGTCGCTAAGGAACACTGGGTTGCAGACCCCCTTCCCCTAGATGGAGTTATCTTGGCCCCTAAGACAGCGTCCCATCCTCTGTGGATTGCACAATCTCTGCCTGGTCCCGCATATTGAAACACATGCAGGCGCCTAGTCTATACTCCTCTCTTCTTCCGCTTGCCTATCACCCTGAACTGACACTCCTACAGGAGGGGCTCTTCAAAAACACAGCACGTAAACGAAGCCTCCGATGTTGGGGAGACCTCTATAGTAACAGCAAGTTCCGTTCTCTTCAGCAGTTGTGTCCTGACCCCCCACCATTCACTATGGAGACGTTTCTGTATGCTCGACTCCGCCACGGTATACAGGCGTACTTTGACACGTACCCTTCCGCTACATTCGCCCCACTGCATAATGTCCTGCGCCCCCCCCCCCACTGCTTCACACTTGGTGTCCACACTCTACCATGGCCTTTACAGTGACATTGAATATCCTGCATGCTCGGCGCGCGCCAAGTGGTCAGCTGAGTTGGGCCACGACATTACAAATGTGCAGTGGCTGTATTGCTTTTGACAGAATGGGCAGATATCAGCTAATAGTAGACTTCGCATCATACACTATAGGTTCCTACATCGCAGCTACTATACCCCAGCTACACTTAGGTTCGGCCTAAGAGACACACACAGATGTGATAGATGTAATGTAGACCATGCTGACTTCCTGCACCTTGCTTGGGATTGCCCTGATATACACGCTTACTGGGATGATGTCCTCACGGCCCTTGACTCCATGGCCACTATACCTCTCCCGAGATCTCCACTGTTAGCTCTCTTGGGATACACTGAGCAACTTCCTGCTAAACATTGGCGCTTTGTGTCCTTCTACCTGGTGCTTGCAAACCGGCACATAGCCTGTCGATGGGGCAGAGGGTGGGTGCCCAAATTTAAGGACTGGCTATCGGATTTGATACTTTGGCAAAACCAACTCAACACGGATTGGTGTCACTACAACGCATGCTTTTACCACGCATGCCTTTACAACGCGGTTTTTACCACGCAGTCCATTACAACGCATAATGCTTTTAGGCGCTGGATAGTGAATTATTTAATTTACTATTCCAACTCCAGTCCCCGTGGATAGCAGGGAAGGTGTTGGATAGTATATTAAATACATTCCCTATCCTAGAGCGCCCCCCAGCGCATTGCGTTGTAATGGTTTGCGTGGTAAAAGTTGCGATGTAATGGTAGTGCGTTGTAAAGAATTTGTTGTAACCGTGCTACACCACTCAACACGTATGCCGAACTCCTCCCCTGCTCTTCCCGCCCCTGAGACATTTGGGGCCCATTGCAGACATATTTATTAGAACACCCTTCTGTGGATGACGCTGCGCCTTAAGACATGTCAACACCTACTCCTCCATATGCAAATCAACTACTACCTCAGCTCGTCCTACCCATCCATCATTGCTCGCTACTGTTTTGTTCTAGCTCTTACATTCTCCTCTAAGTGCAAATGGGGACGGCAAATGTATAATATCTTGCTTTGTTCTTTGATTGCTCATACCTCATCTGTGGTGTGTACGGATTCAAGATGCTCCATGTGACCAAATACTTGTATATGTCCAGATATATCCCTGACATGTGACTCGATTTATGTATTCTATGTCTCCCTTATGGCTTTTGCAACTGCTTGTCTGCATGTTGACTGAAAAACTTTTCAATAAACAAAGTAAAAAAAAAAGAAGGTGTTACATATCACCATTTCACCATTTACAGCTACCATGTGGCATTTCATGTAGTGTATTAGCAAGTCTGTTCTACAAAACAGGAAAATTGCAGTATTATTATTCAAACCTAGATGTGATATTTTCAGAAGTTCCTGTTAGAAGGAATATGAATCCAGTACTTACTAGCCTAGCAGCACAGTATATGGGTGAATTTCTCCTAGCTCAACATGCAATAGATATAGCAGAAGCTCACAAGCATAATTTAACATGCTCACTAAAAGAGGAAGAAAATATATTTTGGAATTTAGTAGAAGAAAGGAGACAAGATTTCTAGAAGAAAGCCAATGAACAGAAACCCAACATTCCACCATGGACTGAGAAAGAAAGAATTTTTACACCTGGCAAGGCTCAGGCTGTGATGGCACTAGATTTTGAAAAGAAAGGGAAGAGCTGTTTCCATAGGTTAAAAACTGACTATAACAATGCATTTATTGGTTCCAGTAAATGTGAACATATTTTTGGGGTTATTGGAGGATGGGGACTAAAAGGGGGAACGGATCCAGTATTTGATGGGATTTACTATATATGTGGAAACAAGGCTTTCTTTAACCTTCCTGCAAGATGGTGTGGTAGTTGCTATTTTCGAATAGTATTCCCTAAAGTCTATCATGTGAAAAGAATCACTGGAAGCAATGAAAACAATAATGAACTAATACATAATAAAAGAGCTAGTTTTGCAGAAATAGTAGGGGACATATTTAGTGCATTGATACCTTCAGTGGGAGTAATTCTGAATACACAATGAATTTTTCAATTGTCCACAGTAGTTTATCGCTTATCGACTGATACTGCTGGAGGGTTTCTAATGATCAATACTGAAATGGTTGCGATCAGAACTATGGTTTTGCAGAATCGACTTGTCCTAAATATTTTATTGACAAAAGAGGGTGGAGTCTGTAAAATGCACTTACATACCTGATAAAAGTATAGAAATTGGAAAATACATTAAGAATATTACAAATTTGGAAGGAGAATTAAAACCACTGGAAGTAGACAGTGTATTGAAAAGACTAACGAATAGCTTAACATCAATAGGTTCATGGTTTGCTAATAGTGGTAAAGGAGTTGTAGCTCAAGTAATACTACCTATACTTGGAATAACTACGATAAGTCTAATAATAATGATCTGGTGCAAATGTGTCAAAAGGAAAAGAAATTATGAGGTAAATAAACAGGGAAAGAAAGGGAAATACGAAGAAATCAGGCTTGAAGAATTAAAAGGAGAAATATATAAGAAAATGAAGAACATAATAGAGAAAGATGATGTAGAAATTGATAAGGTAGAGAAGGGAATGGAAATATGCTAAAGTTGGCATTTGATTTGGATGTGGGTAGTTGTTGATGGCATAAATACCATCAGAGAGGGGATTGATGGAGCAAGGATTTGCACATAAGCAACTTGCTCGGATATAATCCTCTCATACAACCTCGTAATAAATTTCTAATAACGTTTGTAGTACTAATTTTACACAACATTTTACATTTACTAGAAAAGGGGGAAGCTTGTGTATGTGTTTTACTAACAAGTAACCCGAGTGCAACTAAAGATGGCTGCTAACGCGGGAAAATGAACTGCGTATGCGTCAACTGCATGACGTCTTAACGCTTGGAGGGAAAGCTTTGCTTCTGCGCAATGACAGTTAAAATGGCTGCTTAAGAACTCACATGCTAAGCATCTGCTCTGCTGAAACTAATCCGCGTTATATACTAAGTGCTAATGCATAAATAGTCTTTTTAATTAAATGGGATAAGATGAGATAAGTGGTAAACAGTGAAATCATTTTATTAGAATCTAACATCTTGTCTTTTTGACTTCTCTGTTAGTTCGTATTTGGGCCTTAAAGAAAGCTAAGGGCTGACACCCATGTGACACCCATCCGCATGCGTGGTAGAGACAACTCTGGAGTCATGAGCTCAAGTCTTGGAACCCGATCAAGGACACCTTTTCCACATGTCCTGGGAACCAGATGAACATCCTGAATACTCAATGGACAACTGTACAAACTGTATACATTGTTGATAATGCATTATGAACATGAGTGGGAAATAAAGCTTGGGAGAATCAAATTAATGGGCAGGAACATAAGACAAAGGTCTTAAGAAAAAGTATTAAATCTAGCATGGTGTGATGATCATCCCCTCGGCTTGTCCAATCAGAACTAGGAGGTTCATAAGGTTGAAACATTTCGGGTTGGTACATGCCATTAAGAAGGTATAATTGGGATAGTTAGTTAGAGTAGGAGAGCACTCGCTGCCAGAAAGCTGAGAGATAGAGATGCTGTCTGATTGCTGACCGAAATACCATAAAGAAGCAGACTTAGAATTTTCAAGCAAATAAAATTAGAAAGAAGATCGCGGAAGAATCGAGGAGGTAATAAAATTAGAAAGAAGATTGCAGAAGAATCGAGGAGGATATTAGAATCAGAGAGGGGTGAGACGCAAGCGTCGAATCCAAAAGAGGCTACCTGTCCTGTCCTATTCCTGTCCTGAACCTGTCTCCTGAATTTTTTGAAGGGGCCCACAACTCTTGGCCAGAGGGGTCTGATCTCGCACCATCCTAGGTAAATATAAATCTGTGTATTGTGTCAATGTGCCTTTTCTCTCTATCGTCTCTCTGTCATTGAAATTGTATATATTAAATTAGATAACCAAATCTTACCTCTTCAGAATGATGGAGTTAACACTGTAATTTGTTTTTGATTCTCATGGTAAAATTCAGATAAACTTTAAAACTTATTCGAGTCTGTGGTTATTTAATGAATCGAACAGGTAAACGTTTCATTTTCATAATCACTGCGAGAAGTTGGCCTGGTATATGATGTTCACTATTCTAGTGAGCACCTTCCACCAGTCCAAACAACCCTTATGATGATGGTTGTAAGTCAACCTTATAGACCAGCTATCCTAGTGGTAGCGTGGACAGAACAGTGTTAGGCTAAAAGACTCCTGAGGGCGTGTAAAGCCAGCTGTTTTACCATATGTAACCCCTTGAATATCAAATGAAAGGACACCACACAGGATATATATAACATATATATGTATTTATTCACTAACACACTCCTCTGAGCTCTTTATGAGGTCAGAGGCAAAAGCACATAAGAAGTTACACTTAGAAATACTTTAAATAGCACAATTTACAGTTAGGCCCTAGGGGCGCGTAAAACCATATACTAAGTAAGTGGTATAAGGACCACGACTTGGGAAAGGAGAAGGCCTAGGGCCTAGAGAATCGCTGGGGCTACACTATCTGACCCCTAGGTTAGGAGTAGGAGGCCCACAGGCGGCACGTGCAGTGTCTTTACACACACGCGGGAGTCAATGTTAAGTCAATGGGAACTTAGAAGGTAAGTAAATGAAGGTTTAGGACACTTCCGGTCTAGCTAGGAGGAAACAACTAGTAAATCTGGACACTAGGATAGTCAATCCCTACCCGAGCACCAAAGTACTCACGTTACCTCACCCACGGGCTGCGGGTGCATAGGTGTCAAAGTGTGTCGGGTTTCGTCGTTGTTCTCAATGGAGCCTTGAAGAAAGATGCTGCAGGCGACCAGGAGGAAGATGTCCGGGTGGATCCAAGGGTGGATCTAGGATGAAGAGGACCTGAAAGCAGAGGGGACAGAGTCTAGGTCACTAGCCAGTGACCGGGTGGAACCAGGAAGGAACCAGACATCGTCGAGGAGCAATCAGGTGCGGATGTGAAGCTTGTCGTTGCAGCCACGCGGACCAGGAGGCGTCGAGGACGACCAGGTGCTGGAGAGGAGCTATCCCACGAAGGTTCTCGCAGATGGAGGGGTCGACTTCAAGATTGGAGCCAACAAGCCTAAGCAAAGGCATCCCACGCAGGATACACAAAAGCCTTCTGGTGCAGACCAGGAGGGTCTGAGGTACTTCACCTTTGCGAGGGCCAGTCCGGAGCAACCAGACCAGCGATGGATTTTCACAAGGATCGTCGTCAGAGGGCTACTAGCCTACGGGCCAGCAACCGGACAACGTGTCGAGCAGAACACAAGCAGAAGGGCCCCACGCAGATCTCGTGGAGTGTAGAGGGCTGGTCTTCGATGCAGGTGGAGCTCGGTGTCGGGGTGTCTCAGTCCCCAGTGCACAGCTTCGAGGATGCCTCAGGAGCTGCGCTGTTAGCAAGTTGAAGACTTTCAAAGTTGCCTGGTTCCACGGATTCTGACGCCTTCCACGGAGCTCGGCTGTGCTGGAGTCGTGCAGTGGGGTCAGAAGAGTCCTGGAGTCGAGGTCTTGTCAGGCTCTGTGCTCGAGTTCCGGCGGGAACAGGGACAAAGCAAGCCGTCGAGTTGCTGGATGGTGCCTGGTTTCCCGGGTTGGTCACTCCTTGGCCACAAGGGAGATTCTTCAGTTTTCAAGTCGGTTGAATGTCGAAGGGTCCAGAGTTTCGTTTCAAGTTTTAGTTCAGGATCAAATCTAAAGTCTCCTGGGTCAGCTCCTATCTTTATACTACTAAAGGGGGCTGGTTTACTCATTAGGTCCCTCCTATGGGTGGGAACAGGAAGGGGGGTGTTACACCCCCTTTCCTTTGTGCAGTTTCGCACCAGAGCTGGGGCTGGAGTGCCCCAGCAACCGGTTTGAACTGGGGTATGCATGGAGCACCTAGTGTGCCCCAGGCATGTTTCATTCTATTCAGGCCTCCCTGTCGTAATACACAAAATCCTGTCTGGGATGGTGCTCGCACCTCTCCAGGCAGGAAACCTATTGTCCAGGCCTCCCTCGCTGGAAGGACTCCCAGCAGCAGGAGGTCAGACTTGTGTCTGTGGCAGCAGCATCCATTTTGTGAACTGGGGCTCTGGTTAACTTTAACCGGGATAGTCAGCAACAACATGTCTTCTCCCTCTAGGAGGGTGGAATGCTACCCAGCGTTGCCAGAATTGGAAAGGGGGTAGTATTCCAAAGCATATGACACCTTACACAACATGTTTGGATAAAGCCAAACCAAAGTTAGCATTTAACCGCGAGGTTCATAATGCACTTAAGAGTATATGGTATGGCAATATCATAGAACAGCTATATGGACATGGTTCCGAAAGCTGCAGACAGGCTAAGCTCATGCTAGAGCACCATCTCACACATAACCAAGCACTCTGCCTCCAGGATTGTTAAGGCCTGCCATAGGAGTGACTTATAGGTTACTGTGTGTCTATATTTAAGGGTAGCTATAGGAATACTACACCTAAGCAAGGGGTGATTACACGACCTTGCCCCAGCTGAGTGATCAGCCAGTTGTGTCATTTTGAGTGGCCAGTCAGGGGTGGCATAATACATGCTGCAGCCCCTGGTAGGCCTTGGTTACACCTATGCCCTGAGTACCTAGGGTACACTTCTACAGGGGCTGATAAGGTGAGCCAATTCCCAATTGTGGATGTACCTAGAGTACATGGTGTGAATTTAGAGATAGTGCATCTGGGCTGTGGGACTGATTAGCAGGCCCACAGCCACATCTAAGTCGAAAACCAGTAAAGCAAAAGCAAAAAGTGGGGGTGACCATAGGAAGCAGACCCTACTCTCCTACACAACCCCCCCCCCCCCAAACTTAGGGACATTAAACTAACCTTGACCAGTTGAGTCTTCATGTTCTAAGTGGAAATATCTGGAGAGTCCATCTGCATTGGCAAGGTCAGTCCCAGGTCTATGTTCCACTGTAAGGTCCATCCCCTGTAGGGAAATGGACCACCTAAGAAGTTTGGGATTTTCACCCTTCATCTGATTTAACCATAGGAGGGGCTTGTCGTCTGTCTGAATCTTGAAGTGAGTGCCAAACAAGTAAGGCCTCAGCTTCTTCAGGGCCCAAACCAAAGCAAAGGCCTTCCTCTCTATAGCTGACCAACTTTTCTCTCTAGGGGTCAGCCTTCTCCTTATGAAAGCAATGGGCTGGTCTTAACCATCTATATTCAGTTGTGAAAGTACAGCTCCCACACCCAACTCAGAAGCATCTGTTTGGACTATGAACTCTTTGGAGTAATCTGGACTTTTCAGAATAGGTGCAGTACACATGGCCTGCTTCAGGTCATCAAATGCCTTCTGACAGCTAACTGTCCACTGAACTTTCTTTGGCATCTTTTTGGAAGTTAAATCATTCAGTGGTGTCACAATAGACCCATAGTTTTTCACAAACTTCCTGTAGTACCCAGACAGGCCCAAGAAAGCTCTGACCCGTGTCTGGGTGATTGGAGGAGTCCAGTCTCTGATGGTCTGGATCTTGCTCTCCAGTGGTTGAACCTGACCCCCACCTACCAGGTGGCCCAGGTACACAACTTTGCTCTGCCCTATCTGGCACTTTGTAGCCTTGATAGTGAGGCCTGCCTTTTGCAGAGCCTCTAAAACATTCCTCAGGTGGACCAGGTGATCCTCCCAGGTGGAGCTAAAGACAGCAATATCATCAAGATAAGCTGCACAATAGTCGTCCAGTCCTGTGAGAACTTGATTCACCAACCTTTGGAAAGTGGCAGGTGCATTCTTCAAACCAAAGGGCATTACCACAAATTGATAATGTCCTCCTGGTGTCAGGTCAAATGTGCTCAAGAACTTGGCAGAAGCCAATCTGTCAATGAGCTCATCTGCCCTGGGGATGGGGTGGGCATCTGTCCTAGTGACAGCATTGAGACCTCTGTAGTCCACACAAACCCTCATCTCTCTCTTACCATCTTGGGTGTGAGGTTTTGACACCAGGACTACTGGACTGGCCCAAGGGATCTCTGAGGGCTCAATAACTCCCAGCTCCAACATCTTTTGGACCTCTGTCCTAATGCAGTCCCTGACATGGTCAGGTTGCCTGTTGATTTTACTCTTGACAGGCATACTGTCACCAATGTCCACCTCATGGGTGCACCAGCTTGTCTGACTTGGGGTCATGGAAAACAGATGTCTGAAGGACTGAAGGACTTGTCTGCAGTCCTGTTGCTGATGTTCAGAGAGGCTGTCAGCAAAGACAACACCATCTACAGACCCATTATCAGGGTTCTGAGTAAGCAGGTCTGGGAGAGGGTCACTCGCTTCCTCCTGCCCCTTATCTGTAGCCATGAGCAAGCCCATGTCTGCCCTGTCGACAAATGCTTTTAGTCTGTTGACATGAAGCACCCTGTGGGGGCTTCTGGGAGTCCCAAGGTCCACCAAGTAGGTGACATCTCCCTTCTGTTCAACTATTGTATGGGGTCCAGACCATTTGTCCTGGAGTGCTGCTGGGGCCACTGGCTCCAACACCCATACTTTCTGTCCTGGCTGGTACACAGTCAGCACAGCCTTTTGGTCATGCCTAGCTTTCTGAAGTTCTTGGCTGGCCTCAAGGTTTTTGGAAGCCTTCTCCATATACTCAGCCATCCTGGAACGGAGACCAAGTACATAGTCCACTATGTCAAGTTTAGGCTTTTTGAGAGGTAACTCCCATCCTTCCTTCACAAGACATATGGGTCATCTTACAGGATGCCCAAACAAAATCTCAAAAGGGCTGTAGCCAACCCCCTTTTGTGGGACCTCTCTGTAAGCAAACAGAAGGCAGGGTAAAAGGATGTCCCATCTTCGCCTCAGCTTTTCAGGTAACCCTTTTATCATCCCTTTGAGGGTCTTGTTGAATCTTTCCACAAGCCCAATGCACTGTGGGTGATAGGGGTGGTGAACTTCTAGTTGACAACACACTCCTTCCACATTGCAGTTAGCTATCCTGACATGAAGTTTGCACCTCTGTCAGAAACAACCTCCTTTGGAAAGCCCGCTCTGGAGAAAACTCCAAGTAGGGCTCTTGCCACAACAGGAGCTGTTGTGGTCCTCAGTGGAATAGCTTCTGGATACCTGGTGGCATGATCCACTACCACCAGTATAAATCTGTGCCCAGATGCTGTTTGGGGGTCCATTGGTCCTACAATGTCTATCCCCACACTCTCAAAGGGTACCCCCACCACAGGTAGTGGTATGAGGGGGGCCTTTGTTGTGCCACCTGATTTGCCACTGGCTTGGCAGGTAACACAGGAGCGACAAAACTCCTTGGTATCTTCTGACATATGGGGCCAGTGAAAGTGAGGGACAAGCCTGTCCCAAGTCTTGTTCTGGCCCAGGTGTCCTGCTAAGGGAATATCATGGGCCAAGGTAATAAGGAAGCCCCTAAATTGCAGGGGTATAACCAACCTCCTGGTAGCACCAGGCTTGGGGTCTCTAGCCTCTGAATAAAGGAGCCCATCATCCCAATATACTTTATGGGTACCTTGAGCTTCCCAGAAGCCTCAGCAGCAGCCTGCTGTCTGAGGGGTTCACGAGAGGAACAATCTAATTGAGCCTGCCTCAGATCTGCCCTTGAGGGTCCCCCTATCCCAGGAAACTCAACCTGATCAGGTTCAAGTTCTTCCAGGACAGTTCCTTCTTGGATCTCAGAATCATCCTCCTGGGAGGGCTGATCTTCAACCTGAGGCAGGGGGAAGGCACTGCCTTAACCCTCTTGCTCTTTCTCTTGGGTAGTGCCTGGTCTATTGTTTCAAGATCCAGCACTTGTTCGGGAAAGCACTTTTTGGCCTGTGACCTGGTCACAGCAAGGACATGTGCTGATATTCCCAGCATTTCTGCATGGGTCCTATACTCCACATCAGACCAAACTGAGGTTTCAAGATCATTACCTAACAGACACTCTACTGGAAGGTCTGAACTCACAACAACTCTTTTGAGGCCAGTTACCCCTCCCCAGGAGAAGTTAACAACTGCCATACTATGGGAGGTAGTGGCATTGCTAGCGTTGGTCACTAGGTAGGTCTCACCTAGTATGATCTGTTCAGGGTCCACAAAGTTAGGTGTCACCATGGTGACACTGGCACAAGTGTCCCTGTAGGCCTGAGCCATCTTATTATTAATAAAAGGTGTCTGTCTGTACTTGCTCAGATTACTGGGACTTACAGTAGAGGACATTGGTATGTCCCCACCACAGACAAGAAAAGCCTGAGTTGGTACTCTGACTAGGCCAGCGTCCACCTCAGTTACCAGGGTTAACCCTACTACACCCTTTTGCTGGGAACCACCACTAACAGCTGGACTAGGGGGAACAGTTGCCTTAGGGGCATTGGTGGTTGGTGCTGTGCCCTTCTTGGTGCACTCACTAAATCAGTGAGAGACTGATTTACAGTATCCACACCAGGGCTTCTTTGGACCTTCTTGTTTCTGTTTATTCTTTTTGGAGCCACCCTCCCCCTGTGCCTTTTGGGGGCCTGGTGAAGACTTCTGGTCTTTTTGTTTCTGCTCATTACCCTTCTGGTCTGCCTTTTTCTGATCACCCCCTTGGTTCTGGTTTTTCTGCTTGATCCTGGTTCTGAACCATTTGTCTGCCTTTTTTCCCAATTCTTGGGGAGAGGTCAGATCAGAGTCAATCAGGTACTGATGAAATAGCTGGTTTTGACAGTTGCTAAGAATTTGCTCTCTCATGATCAAATTATACAATCCTGTATAGTCCCTAACTTGACTTCCCAATAACCAGCCTTCCAGAGCCTTAGTGGCACAATCAACAAAATCAGTCCAGTCCTGAGTCTGTGTCTTCTGGGTATCTCTGCACATCAACTTATACTGTTCAGTGGTTAGGTCAAACCCATCAATCAGAGCACTCTTCAGGACAGAGTAGTTGTTAAAATCCCCATCACTAACTGTGAGGAGCTTATCTCTACCTTTTTCAGAAAAGGAGAGCCATAAGATTGCTGCCCACTGACTTTGGGGTACCTGCTGCACTTTGCAGGCCCTCTCCAAAGCAGTAATCCACTTGTGGATGTCATCCCCTTCTTTATAGGGGGGCACAATCTTGCTTAGGTGTCTATTTTCATAGGACCTATCTTTATCCTTAGGGATAGTGCTGCCACCAGTGGGTTCTAACCCACTCTCCCTATGCTCTCTAGCACGAGCAAGCTTCTCTTTGGCCAGGGCAACCTCAAGTTCCTGTCTTTCAATCCTAAGAGCAGCCTCTCTCATCTTTGCCTCATGTTCCCTTCTCTGAGGGGAAGTCATACCTCTCTGAGGAAGGCCATGAGAACTATTTGAAGCATAAAATCTGAGAGAGTCCCTGGAGTGGGATCTCCCTCTTCTCTGCCCCTGGTTAAGCCCACTTGGGGGTCTGTATGAGGGCTGCCCATACTGACTCCCATGTATGCTTAAGTTAGCCTGGCTAAGTCTTCTGACTGGGACCTGGCTGTTTGTCTCAGGATCAGAATCATCTTCCTCTACTTCTTCTACCTCATCTGGTACTATAGTATCAGTGGTGTCCTCTGTGGAGGGCAGGACTTCATCTGAGCTACCTGAAGCACCTGAGGCAGGTGTCTTTTGAGCATCATACTCTTCTAAGAGCTCAACTAAGAACTTTAGGGTAGGGTTTGAACCCTGTTTTAGCCTTCTAGAAGTACACAAATGTCTCAATTCTTGGAAGGCTAAGGCTTCATATCTTGAGGCAGTCCCCAAGGATCTACCTCTGCAGGCAGAGAACCACTGGGGTTCACTGTCTGAGACATGGTGTCTAGTGTGGTGTGGTGTTGCACCTACCTACACTATGTGTTTTCCTACAGAACCTATCTGGAGTTGTAGTCAGGGTGTGCTAGGCCCAGGCTCTACAACAGCTAAGTTCAGTAGAACTTAAGTATACAAAGACTTGTTTTTATATGTACCTACAGGTACCTATGTGATCTTTCAAATGACATCTCAAGATTACAAGTGGTAAAACAACAGCAAGCTCTAATCCCACCGCTGCCACCAATGTGAGAAATTGGCCTGGTATATGATGTTCACTGTTCTAGTGAGCACCTTGCACCAGTCCAAACAACCCTTATGGTGCTGGTTGTAAGTCAACCTTATAGACCAGCTATCCTAGTGGTAGCGTGGACAGAACAGTCTTAGGCTAAAAGACTCTTGAGGGCGTGTAAAGCCAGCTGTTTTACCATATGTAACCCCTTGAATATCAAATGAAAGGACACCACACAGGATATATATAAAATATATATGTATTTATTCACTAACACACTCCTCTGAACTCTTTATGAGGTCAGAGGCAAAAGCACATAACAAGTTACACTTAGAAATACTTTAAATAGCACAATTTACAGTTAGGCCCTAGGGGCGCGTAAAACCATATACTAAGTAAGTGGTATAAGGACCACGACTTGGGAAAGGAGAAGGCCTAGGGCCTAGAGAATCGCTGGGGCTACACTGTCTGACCCCTAGGTTAGGAGTAGGAGGCCCACAGGCGGCGCGTGCAGTGTCTTTACACACACGTGGGAGTCAATGGGAAATTAGAAGGTAAGTAAATGAAGATTTAGGACACTTCCGGTCTAGCTAGGAGGAAACAACTAGTAAATCTGGACACTAGCATAGTCAATCCCTCCTGGAGCAGCAAAGTACTCGCTTTACCTCACCCACGGGCTACGGGTGCATAGGTGTCAAAGTGAGTCGGGTTTCGTCGTTGTTCTCAATGTAGCCTTGAAGAAAGATGCTGCAGGCGACCAGGAGGAAGATGTCCGGGTGGATCCAAGGGTGGATCTAGGATGAAGAGGACCTGAAAGCAGAGGGGACAGAGTCTAGGTCACTAGCCAGTGACCGGGTGGAACCAGGGAGGAACCAGACGTCGTCGAAGAGCAATCAGGTGCGGATGTGAAGCTTGTCGTTGCAGCCACGCGGACCAGGAGGCGTCGAGGATGATCAGGTGCTGGAGAGGAGCTGTCCCACGAAGGTTCTCGCAGATGGAGGGGTCAACTTCAAGATTGGAGCCAACAAGCCTAAGCAAAGGCAACCCACGCAGGATACACAAAAGGCTTCTGGTGCAGACCAGGAGGGTCTGAGGTACTTCACCTTTTCAGGTAAGCGAGGGCCAGTCTTGAGCAACCAGACCAGCGATGGATTTTCACAAGGATCGTCGTCAGAGGGCTACTAGCCAACGGGCCAGCAACCGGACAACGCGTCGAGCAGAACACAAGCAGAAGGGCCCCACGCAGATCTCGTGGAGTGTGGAGGGCTGGTCTACGGTGCAGGTGGAGCTCGGTGTCGGGGTGTCTCTGTCCCCAGTGCACAGCTTCGAGGATGCATCAGGAGCTGCGCTGTTAGCAAGTTGAAGACTTTCCAAGTTGCCTTGTTCCACGGATTCCGACGCCTTCCACGGAGCTCAGCTGTGCTGGAGTTGTGCAGTGGGGTCAGAGGAGTCCTGAAATCGAGGTCTTGTTAGGCTCTATGCTCGAGTTCCAGCGGGAACAGGGACAAAGCAAGCCGATGAGTTGCTGGATGGGGCCTGGTTTCCCAGGGTGGTCACTCTTTGGCCACAAGGGAGATTCTTAAGTCTTCAAGTCGGTTGAATGTCGAAGGGTCCAGAGTTTCGTTTCAAGTTTCAGTTCAGGATCAAATCTAAGGTCTCCTGGGTCAGCTCCTATCTTTATACTACTAAAGGGGGCTGGTTTACTCACTAGGTCCCTCCTATGGGTGGGACCAGGAAGGAGGGTGGTTACACCCCCTTTCCTTTGTGCAGTTTCGCGCCAGAGCTGGGGCTGGAGTGCCCCAGCAACCGGTTTGAACTGGGGTATGCATGGAGCACCTAGTGTGCCCCAGGCATGTCTCATTCTATTCAGCCCTCCCGGTCCCAATACACAAAATCATGTCTGGGGTGGTGCTCGCACCTCTCCAGGCAGAAAACCTATTGTCCAGGCCTCCCTCGCTGGAAGGACTCCCAGCAGCAGGAGGTCAGAATTGTGTCTGTGGCAGCAGCATCCATTTTGTGACGCTGGGGCTCTGGTTAACTTTAACCTTGATAATCAGCAACAACATGTCTTCTCCCTCTAGAAGGGTTGAATGCTACCCCCGTCCCCAGAATTGGCGAGGGGGTAGTATTCCAAAGCATATGACACCGTACACGACATGTTTGGATAAAGCCAAACCCAAGTTAGCATTTAACCGCGAGGTTCATAATGCACTTAAGAGTATATGGTATGGCAATATCATAGAACAGCTATAAGGACATGGTTCCGAAAGCTGCAGACAGGCTCAGCTCATGCTAGAGCACCATCTCACACATAACAAGGCACTCCTCCAGGATTGTTAAGGCCTGCCATAGGAGTGACTTATAGGTTACTGTGTGTCTATATTTAAGGGTAGATATAGGAATACTATACCTAAGCAAGGGGTGATTACACGACCTTGCCCCAGCTGAGTGATAAGCCAGTTGTGTCAGTTTGAGTGGCCAGCCAGGGGTGGCATAATACATGCTGCAGCCCCTGGTAGGCCTTGGTTACACCTATGCCCTGAGTACCTAGGGTACACTTCTACAGGGGCTGATAAGGTGAGCCAATTCCCAATTGTGGATGTACCTAGAGTACATGGTGTGAATTTAGAGAGAGTGCATCTGGGCTGTGGGTCTGATAAGCAGGCCCACAGCCACATCTAAGTCGAAAACCAGTAAAGCAAAAGCAAAAAGTGGGGGTGACCATAGGAAGCAGACCCTACTCTCCTACAATCACCAAATATAATCAACTAAAATAGATCCATTTGTAAAGAAAGGGCTTACTATTAAATAGGCTCAAGACTGAAATACAAACGGACATATAGAATTAGCCCTAAAATTGATCCCCAGTGGGGTTTCATTAACCAGATAACGAGTGAGTGTGGTTTATGGGCTGAATGAATATTTAGTCAATATTGTCCGCAAGTTGCTGTCCCGTTGGATCAAGGGTAATGGAATTCCACAGGAGTAGATGTGGATTTTGGTGGCCGCGAGGCTTGGGTGTAGTCCTAGCTCTTTGAACTGGTCCCCACACATAATGCTAACTGATGCTCCTGTTTTCAAGGAGTAAAAACAATAATTGAAGGACGGAATGCAGAACAATGTCATACATTCACCCCAGTACAGAGATCTGGGCCTAAATCCATGTTTTTTTTGCACTCCACACCACCCCAGGTCAGATATGGCCATATGCAAATCAGCCTTGACCCTGTGCCTCATGGGAACAGTCCAGCCCGAACTGCCAAGTCATGTCTTTCCTGGACCGGAATCAAGCACCCAAGGACCGGTTTCTGGCTATCAGCCTTCATCAGCCTGGATAGCTTGACTCCAGTGGTGTGGAGAGCATGGGACTAACGTCTGAGCATACCCATCCCACTCGGGGTGACAAATGCAAAAACAACAATTGATGGACAGAATGCAGAACAATGTCATACATTCACCCCAGTACAGAGATCTGGCCCAAATCCATTGTTTTTTTTCACTCCAAAACCCCCCTGGTCAGACATGGCCATATGCAAATCAGCCTTGACCCTGTGCCTCATGGGAACAGTCCAGCCCGAACTGCCAAGTCATGTCTTTCCTGGACCGGAATCAAGCATCCAAGGACCGGTTTCTGGGTATCAGCCTTCATCAGCCTGGATAGCTTGACTCCAGTGGTGTGGAGAGCATGGGACTCACGTCTGAGCATACCCATCCCACTCGGGGTGACAAATGCAAAAACAACAATTGATGGACAGAATGCAGAACAATGTCATACATTCACCCCAGTACAGAGATCTGGGCCTAAATCCATCGTTTTTTTGCACTCCACACCACCCCAGGTCAGACATGGCCATATGCAAATCAGCCTTGACCCTGTGCCTCATGGGAACAGTCCAGCCCGAACTGCCAAGTCATGTTTTTCCTGGACCGGAATCAAGCATCCAAGGACCGGTTTCTGGCTATCAGCCTTCATCAGCCTGGATAGCTTGACTCCAGTGGTGTGGAGAGCATGGGACTCACGTCTGAGCATACCCATCCCACTCGGGGTGACAAATGCAAAAACAACAATTGATGGAAAGAATGCAGAACAATGTCATACATTCACCCCAGTACAGAGACTGGGCCTAAATCCATCGTTTTTTGCACTCCACACCACCCCAGGTCAGACATGGCCATATGCAAATCAGCCTTCACCCAGTGCCTCATGGGAACAGTCCAGCCCGAACTGCCAAGTCATGTCTTTCCTGGACCGGAATCAAGCATCCAAGGACCGGTTTCTGGCTATCAGCCTTCATCAGCCTGGATAGCTTGACTCCAGTGGTGTGGAGAGCATGGGACTCACGTCTGAGCATACCCATCCCACTCGGGGTGACAAATGCAAAAACAACAATTGATGGACAGAATGCAGAACAATGTCATACATTCACCCCAGTACAGAGATCTGGGCCGAAATCCATCGTTTTTTTGCACTCCACACCACCCCAGGTCAGACATGGCCATATGCAAATCAGCCTTGACCCTGTGCCTCATGGGAACAGTCCAGCCCAAACTGCCAAGTCATGTCTTTCCTGGACCGGAATCAAGCATCCAAGGACCGGTTTCTGGCTATCAGCCTTCATCAGCCTGGATAGCTTGACTCCAGTGGTGTGGAGAGCATGGGACTCACGTCTGAGCATACCCATCCCACTCGGGGTGACAAATGCAAAACAACAATTGATGGAAAGAATGCAGAACAATGTCATACATTCACCCCAGTACAGAGACTGGGCCTAAATCCATCATTTTTTTGCACTCCACACAACCCCAGGTCAGACATGACCATATGCAAATCAGCCTTGACCCTGTGCCTCATGGGGACAGTCCAGCCCGAACTGCCAAGTCATGTCTTTCCTGGACCGGAATCAAGCATCCAAGGACCGGTTTCTGGCTATCAGCCTTCATCAGCCTGGATAGCTTGACTCCAGTGGTGTGGAGAGCATGGGACTCACGTCTGAGCATACCCATCCCACTCGGGGTGACAAATGCAAAAACAACAATTGATGGACAGAATGCAGAACAATGTCATACATTCACCCCAGTACAGAGATCTGGGCCTAAATCCATCGTTTTTTGCACTCCACACCACCCCAGGTCAGACATGGCCATATGCAAATCAGCCTTCACCCAGTGCCTCATGGGAACAGTCCAGCCCGAACTGCCAAGTCATGTCTTTCCCGGACCGGAATCAAGCATCCAAGGACCGGTTTCTGGCTATCAGCCTTCATCGGCCTGGATAGCTTGACTCCATTGGTGTGGAGAGCATGGGACTCACGTCTGAGCATACCCATCCCACGCGGGGTGACAAATGAAAAAGCAACAATTGATGAACAGAATGCAGAACAATGTCATACATTCACCCCAGTACAGAGATCTGGGCCTAAATCCATCGATTTTTTGCACTCCACACCACCCCAGGTCAGACATGGCCATATGCAAATCAGCCTTGACCCTGTGCCTCATGGGAACAGTCCACCCCGAACTGCCAAGTCATGTCTTTCCTGGACCGGAATCAAGCATCCAAGGACTGGTTTCTGGCTATCAGCCTTCATCAGCCTGGATAGCTGGACTCCAGTGGTGTGGAGAGCATGGGACTCATGTCTGAGCATACCCATCCCACTCGGGGTGACAAATGCAAAAACAACAATTGATGGACAGAATGCAGAACAATGTCATACATTCACCCCAGTACAGAGATCTGGCCTAAATCCATCATTTTTTTGCACTCCACACCACCCCAGGTAAGACATGGCCATATGCAAATCAGCCTTGACCCTGTGCCACATGGGAACAGTCCAGCCTGAACTGCCAAGTCATGTCTTTCCTGGACCGGAATCAAGCATCCAAGGACCGGTTTCTGGCTATCAGCCTTCATCAGCCTGGATAGCTTGACTCCAGTGGTGTGGAGAGCATGGGACTCACGTCTGAGCATACCCATCCCACTCGGAGTGACAAATGCAAAAACAACAATTGATGGACAGAATGCAGAACAATGTCATACATTCACCCCAGTACAGAGATCTGGGCCTAAATCCATCGTTTTTTTGCACTCCACACCACCCCAGGTCAGACATGGCCATATGCAAATCAGCCTTGACCCTGTGCCTCATGGGAACAGTCCAGCCCGAACTGCCAAGTCATGTCTTTCCTGGACCGGAATCAAGCATCCAAGGACCGGTTTCTGGCTATCAGCCTTCATCCGCCTGGATAGCTTGACTCCAGTGGTGTGGAGAGCATGGGACTCATGTCTGAGCATACCCATCCCACTCGGGGTGAAAAATGCAAAAACAACAATTGATGGACAGAATGCAGAACAATGTCATACAATCACCCCAGTACAGAGATCTGGGCCTAAATCCATCGTTTTTTTGCACTCCACACCACCCCAGGTCAGACATGCCCATATGCAAATCAGCCTTGACCCTGTGCCTCATGGGAACAGTCCAGCCCAAACTGCCAAGTCATGTCTTTCCTGGACCGGAATCAAGCATCCAAGGACCGGTTTCTGGCTATCAGCCTTCATCAGCCTGGATAGCTTGACTCCAGTGGTGTGGAGAGCATGGGACTCACGTCTGAGCATACCCATCCCACTCGGGGTGACAAATGCAAAAACAACAATTGATGGACAGAATGCAGAACAATGTCATACATTCACCCCAGTACAGAGATCTGGGCCTAAATCCATCGTTTTTTTGCACTCCACACCACCCCAGGTCAGACATGGCCATATGCAAATCAGCCTTGACCCTGTGCCTCATGGGAACAGTCTAGCCCGAACTGCCAAGTCATGTCTTTCCTGGACCGGAATCAAGCATCCAAGGACCGGTTTCTGGCTATCAGCCTTCATCAGCCTGGATAGCTTGACTCCAGTGGTGTGGAGAGCATGGGACTCACGTCTGAGCATACCCATCCCACTCGGCGTGACAAATGCAAAAACAACAATTGATGGACAGAATGCAGAACAATGTCATACATTCACCCCAGTACAGAGATCTGGGCCTAAATCCATTGTTTTTTTGCACTCCACGCCACCCCAGGTCAGACATGGCCATATGCAAATCAGCCTTGACCCTGTGCCTCATGGGAACAGTCCAGCCCGAACTGCCAAGTCATGTCTTTCCTGGACCGGAATCAAGCATCCAAGGACCGGTTTCTGGCTATCAGCCTTCATCAGCCTGGATAGCTTGACTCCAGTGGTGTGGAGAGCATGGGACTCACATCTGAGCATACCCATCCCACTTGGGGTGACAAATTCAAAAACAACAATTGATGGACAGAATGCAGAACAATGTCATACATTCACCCCAGTACAGAGATCTGGGCCTAAATCCATCGTTTTTTTGCACTCTACACCACCCAGGTCAAACATGGCCATATGCAAATCAGCCTTGACCCTGTGCCTCATGGGAACAGTCCAGCCCGAACTGCCAAGTCATGTCTTTCCTGGACCGGAATCAAGCATCCAAGGACCGGTTTCTGGCTATCAGCCTTCATCAGCCTGGATAGCTTGACTCCAGTGGTGTGGAGAGCATGGGACTCACGTCTGAGCATACCCATCCCACTCGGGGTGACAAATGCAAAAACAACAATTGATGGACAGAATGCAGAACAATGTCATACATTCACCCCAGTACAGAGATCCGGGCCTAAATCCATCGTTTTTTTGCACTCCACACCACCCCAGGTCAGACATGGCCATATGCAAATCAGCCTTGACCCTGTGCCTCATGGGAACAGTCCAGCCCGAACTGCCAAGTCATGTCTTTCCTGGACCGGAATCAAGCATCCAAGGACCGGTTTCTGGCTATCAGCCTTCATCCGCCTGGATAGCTTGACTCCAGTGGTATGGAGAGCATGGGACTCACGTCTGAGCATACCCATCCCACTCGGGGTGAAAAATGCAAAAACAACAATTGATGGACAGAATGCAGAACAATGTCATACAATCACCCCAGTACAGAGATCTGGGCCTAAATCCATCGTTTTTTTGCACTCCACACCACCCCAGGTCAGACATGGCCATATGCAAATCAGCCTTGACCCTGTGCCTCATGGGAACAGTCCAGCCCGAACTGCCAAGTCATGTCTTTCCTGGACCGGAATCAAGCATCCAAGGACCGGTTTCTGGCTATCAGCCTTCATCAGCCTGGATAGATTGACTCCAGTGGTGTGGAGAGCATGGGACTCACGTCTGAGCATACCCATCCCACTCGGGGTGACAAATGCAAAAACAACAATTGATGGACAGAATGCAGAACAATGTCATACATTCACCCCAGTACAGAGATCTGGGCCTAAATCCATCGTTTTTTTGCACTCCACACCACCCCAGGTCAGACATGGCCATATGCAAATCAGCCTTGACCCTGTGCCTCATGGGAACAGTCTAGCCCGAACTGCCAAGTCATGTCTTTCCTGGACCGGAATCAAGCATCCAAGGACCGGTTTCTGGCTATCAGCCTTCATCAGCCTGGATAGCTTGACTCCAGTGGTGTGGAGAGCATGGGACTCACGTCTGAGCATACCCATCCCACTCGGGGTGACAAATGCAAAAACAACAATTGATGGACAGAATGCAGAACAATGTCATACATTCACCCCAGTACAGAGATCTGGGCCTAAATCCATCGTTTTTTTGCACTCCACACCACCCCAGATCAGACATGGCCATATGCAAATCAGCCTTGACCCTGTGCCTCATGGGAACAGTCCAGCCCGAACTGCCAAGTCATGTCTTTCCTGGACCGGAATCAAGCATCCAAGGACCGGTTTCTGGCTATCAGCCTTCATCAGCCTGGATAGCTTGACTCCAGTGGTGTGGAGAGCATGGGACTCACATCTGAGCATACCCATCCCACTTGGGGTGACAAATGCAAAAACAACAATTGATGGACAGAATGCAGAACAATGTCATACATTCACCCCAGTACAGAGATCTGGGCCTAAATCCATCGTTTTTTTGCACTCCACACCACCCAGGTCAAACATGGCCATATGCAAATCAGCCTTGACCCTGTGCCTCATGGGAACAGTCCAGCCCGAACTGCCAAGTCATGTCTTTCCTGGACCGGAATCAAGCATCCAAGGACCGGTTTCTGGCTATCAGCCTTCATCAGCCTGGATAGCTTGACTCCAGTGGTGTGGAGAGCATGGGACTCACGTTTGAGCATACCCATCCCACTCGGTGTGACAAATGCAAAAACAACAATTGATGGACAGAATGCAGAACAATGTCATACATTCACCCCAGTACAGAGATCTGGGCCTAAATCCATCGTTTTTTTGCACTCCACACCACCCCAGGTCAGACATGGCTATATGCAAATCAGCCTTGACCCTGTGCCTCATGGGAACAGTCCAGCCCGAACTGCCAAGTCATGTCTTTCCTGGACCGGAATGCAGCATCCTAGGACCGGTTTCTGGCTATCAGCCTTCATCAGCCTGGATAGCTTGACTCCAGTGGTGTGGAGAGCATGGGACTCACGTCTGAGCATACCCATCCCACTCTGGGTGACTAATGCAAAAACAACAATTGATGGACAGAATGCAGAACAATGTCATACATTCACCCCAGTTCAGAGATCTGGGCCTAAATCCATCGTTTTTTTGCACTCCACACCACCCCAGGGCAGACATGGCCATATGCAAATCAGCCTTGACCCTGTGCCTCATGGGAACAGTCCAGCCCGAACTGCCAAGTCATGTCTTTCCTGGACCGGAATCAAGCATCCAAGGACCGGTTTCTGGCTATCAGCCTTCATCCGCCTGGATAGCTTGACTCCAGTGGTGTGGAGAGCATGGGACTCACGTCTGAGCATACCCATCCCACTCGGGTGAAAAATGCAAAAACAACAATTGATGGACAGAATGCAGAACAATGTCATACAAACACCCCAGTACAGAGATCTGGGCCTAAATCCATAGTTTTTTTGCACTCCACACCACCCCAGGTCAGACATGGCCATATGCAAATCAGCCTTGACCCTGTGCCTCATGGGAATAGTCCAGCCCGAACTGCCAAGTCATGTCTTTCCTGGACCGGAATCAAGCATCCAAGGACCGGTTTCTGGCTATCAGCCTTCATCAGCCTGGATAGCTTGACTCCAGTGGTGTGGAGAGCATGGGACTCACGTCTGAGCATACCCATCCCACTCGGGGTGACAAATGCAAAAACAACAATTGATGGACAGAATGCAGAACAATGTCATACATTCACCCCAGTACAGAGATCTGGGCCTAAATCCATCGTTTTTTTGCACTCCACACCACCCCAGGGCAGACATGGCCATATGCAAATCAGCCTTGACCCTGTTTTCAAGGAGGGCATGAACGTCAAGATCTTTCAATTACACTCAGCAGGAGGTCTCTGCAGTTTGTCTTTCTTGAAGTGGTTGATGAAGGAGATGAGGAACACTACTTTGTCCTCATCTTCTTTGAGGTTGGCGTGTGATTTTGCGGGAATCACACTTGTTCAGCTGTCTTTATGTGCTTTGTCAACTATGTGCATCGTTTTTGGGTTTTCTTGCAGTTCTCCCCCCCCCCCGCAGTTCCTGCTGCACTTCAATATACCCTGGCATAGTTAATCTTCACAGTTGGAGCCACTGGAATGGGCTCAGCACTGCAGTAAATGCAGGCGCGGTGATCACTGTTGTAGTGGTATCATGCGCAGGATCCACTTTTTTTGTGTTGCGCCATTCCTGATGTGATTGGTGGTATGGCTTCTTGTTTTTCCTTAATAGATTCCTGGGCTAGGACGGGCTTCATTCACTCAGCTCTCATGTTTGACAGTTCATGCAATCTCCCAAACATTTGGAATGCTCTCAGCAACATCACTGGCTAACATAGGTTAAGTCACCTCTGCACCGACAGCCGGCAGCCCTGAATTGTTTGTTCTCTGTTTTCTGTGAATGGTTTGTTCTCAGTGCACTTGCTGAACAGGTTTATTAGTGTCACACCTGTGAGCCTTAGGTTGGCCTTCCCTCAAACTTTTTACCATTCTCCTCCTGTTTTTGCTGAATTCACTTTTGTTGGCTAACTGCTAACCAGTTCTAAAGTGCTTGCACCTCTCCTTTAAACATGGTGAACTTGGCTCACACCCAATTGGCACATTTAAAATACATGTAAGCCCCTAGTAAAGTGGTATTAAATGTTCCTAGGGCCTGTAAATTAAATACTACTAGTGAGTCTGCAGCACTGATTGTGCCACCCATTTTAGTAGCCCTTTTAGTCATGTCTCAGGCCTGCCATTGCAGCATGTGGTGCCGTTTTAAACTGACATTTCGAGCTGGCAAAATAAACCTTTTCCCAGTACCAAACTTCCTTTTTAATACATATAAGTCACCTCTTAGGTAGGCACTAGCCTGCCCATAGGACAGGGTACAGTGCATTTAAAAAGTTGGACATTACAGGGGACAGTGCATTAAAAAAGTTGGACATATGCTTTTAACTTTGACATGTTGTGGTAGTAAAAAAAACTCTTACATTAATTTTCACTACTCCAAGGCCTGTCTCTCCCATAGGATAACATTGGATGACCTTATTACATTTAATAAGAGACAATTTTCAATTGAGAGTAGGTAGAAAAGTTGAGTTTAGCCTCTAAAGAATTGTAATTTTAAATCTAAATCCTGTGTATTGGAAAAGTTGGATTTTAAGTCACAATTTTGAAAGTGACACTTTTAGGATGTTGGCATTTTCTTGTCCTAATCATGTGGTGCCTGCAGCCTGTATCCTGGGTCACATGTCAAAGTGTATCTGGCAGTTGGTCTTTTTGTATTACTCCCAGACAGTGAGATAAAGGGAGAATTGGTTTTGTTAGGATGGGCCATCTCTGTCAGGATAAGGGGAAGGAGCTGTCTCCTGGCACACTTGCATATCACAAAGACTCTGCCTCAGCACACTCACAAAAGGTTTCACAGTAGCTTTTTGTGCCCCAGAGAAGCTGGGGTCAGAGCAAGGAGGAAGAACATTTCTGACACCTTTGTAGGGGGAGGACTCTAGAAGCTTCTCTCACTGCAGAGTGGGTACCAGGTATAAATAATGGACCCTCAGACCCCGGGCCGGACTGGCCGTAGGAGGCACTGGGCGTTTCCCCAGTGGGCCGCCAGGGTGGTCCCCGTTTTTTTGTTACCGGGGGTCGGCAATATTGGCCCCCTACAACAAAATCAGACAATAACGGCCCTCGCAAACAGCTCGGCTGCAACCCCCCTCCCTCCAGGGGGGTCTACCGAGCAATTTGCCAGGACCGGTTTCGGTTCCAAGTCCGGTGCTGCTCAGACCCAACTCTTCAGATCACTTTTGGACCTGTGGACTTCGTCAGGAAGAAGGGCATCCCAGTAGTGAAGTGTACCCTGCTGCCCAAACTCTGCTTTGTGGACCAAAGACTGCTTTGCTTCCCAATGCCTGCTGTTGCTGCATCATGACTCTTCTGCTGCTGTGGGTGGCCCTGCTGAATCCAGCCTACCTGTGTGTACCTACGGCTCCAGGGAATCTCCAAGGGTCAGACGACCGCCCCCCCTGTTTAAATCCACAGGGACATAACAGACGTCTTCTATGTTGATGCAACTCTATGCATTCCGAGGCAGAACGGTGCAGCTCACCACCAACACTGACCCAGTGCAACACATATCATCCTCAATGCTGGAATCGGCTCAGCTTGACGCATCTTGTCCTCAGGCCAACACAGCCCAGCGCAAGTCCTTTCAAGCCACTCTTGACGGCTTCCTCAATTACACCGCAAGACCTCACATTGTAAGCTCCCACAGACAGCTTCAGTGACTCCAATGTTGTGTGATACTTTTCAAAGCCGGACTTCAAATTACAGAACCTCTTTGATGACTCCTCGATGCTGGCCCACGCAGCTTGATGCAAGGACTCAGCATTTCGATGCCCTGGCAACAAGATACTTTGTCAGTGGACTGAACTCAGTCCTGTAGAAGGGCCGCGCTCCATCGTGGTAGGCTTGAACTTGTGACTTAGACCTGCTCCACCACGACCAGATAACAGTGGATGCCACTTTTTTCTTCTCAATGCTTGATTTCTTCAAACCCTTTATGAATGCATATCTCAGGTTCTACTGATTGGATGTTTGTCATTTTCATGTCAAATAATGAATTATAATGTACTTTATTTTTCTAAATTGGTGTGGGATTTTTCTGGTGTTGTGCTTTCACCTTATTACTGTCTGAAGTGATGGGTACATATTTTACACATTGCCTCTAAGTTAAGCATGACTGTTCTGTGTGCAAAGTTACTATAGGTTTAAGCACAGGCTAATTTGGGATTTGCTTGAGTTTTTTACCTGACAAAAATTGTGGTTGTTGCTTGAGTAGCAAATTACCCCCCTCAACCAGTAACCCAAATACTCACACTTAGTGAGACATAGAAGCAATCAATAGTTTCCTTTCTTATTGTGTGGCCTTGTTTGAATCTCTCAAAGCTGGGGTTTAGCTGTGGGTTAAAGTGATGTGCCAGGTCTACCACTGCTAAATTGTAGTCTTCCTCCCAAAGTTATAAGCAGGTTTTCAAACAGCTTAAATTATTTCCTCCCCTGCACAGTGTAACAAAAGGGAACTTTTTTCACACTGCCATCCATTTACTTTGTCACTTTGATGTAGTTGTTCAATCTGACTAGACAGACCTACCACCTAGGTGGCGCTGTGGATGGATCTGCCAGTTCACTAAACGGTGGAAGAGGGAGGCTTGGGGCTTTGGCACGTTAATAGATGGGGCTTTTTGATGTCACCCCTTAAGTATTTAGGAGTGTCCTTGGGGCATGTCCTGCCTGTCATTTGGTGCAGGAGCCCCCGGGTTTTCATTGTTGGCTTTGTCATTATCACTCATATTGACTGCACACTCTCACTTGGGTTGCGATCAGTTTTATGGTATGCCTTTACCAGTGGTGTGAAACTCTGCTGGTATACTCAGACAGGTGGAACGCTGTTCAGCGTGGTTGAGTGACTTGATCTTGGACTTATTAGGCTCCTTATGTAATATTTTTCCTGTCTCTGCCTCTGGGTTGCTTTTGGTGAGAGCCTTTCAGGTAAGATGTGTGTATCTACTTTGGGAACCATTATCTCTATGCGTAGTGTAAGAGTTATTTTTCTTTCTGCATATGAAAGGTATTATGATTTAAAACCCCAATGTATTACTACCCTATTTGCCAACATTTTAGAGCAGGCCAGCGGGAGATTTAAAAAAAATAATTGATATGATGTATTTTGCCCAATGACTTAGACTGAACCCGAGGCAATCTGTCTGAATCAGGAATATTGTATGGTGACAGTTAACCAGCATATCATTTTTGGCAGTTAAATTACATAGCGCAAACAAAAACAGAGTTTTTGGATGCGCTATGTAAACCTGCCAAAAATGAAAGAGGCTTGTTAGACCCGCCAACCCCTCTCTCCAAAAGTTAAGCCAAAGCGTTCTGGCTCTGGATATATATTTCTGAGCTCCAGCTGCCTTGTTTCCAGCAGATCATGATTCGTCAATCCGAATTGGGTTTCTGCAGGCAGTAATCCGAAGGCTGGAGACTAGCCTTGAAATTGGTAGTCTCCCGCCTAAACTGGGAGGTTTGGCATGTACGTAGTACCATGAGAAAACTTCAAATGTATTCTGTAGTAGATATGTTTCTACTTGCTCCTTCCCTGTTAGTATTTATCACACTGGCGTAACGAAACTTAAGAGGGCCTCCCTGCAAGGCACGTGGAGGGGCCCCTGAGAACTATGTAATCATGTAGAATTATATGTGAGTCTTTCTTAGATGTCCTATAAAAGAATATGTAGATTTCTATGTGGAAGAGACCCTGTCTCTCACCATTAGAAGGCAAATCTAAGCCAGATTTCATTCAGAACTGTAAAATAGTTCTCTATATTTATGATCGGTATGCTTTGATACTAAATGTACTCAAGGCATGTTTTATGTAATTTGCCTATTAATCAATATATAAAAGCATTGAAACTACAACCCATGTCTGTCATCTTTACAAGAATGTTTGACATCTGCCACTGAGCCTAATCAGATTGAAAAGTGACTGCTCCATTCAGGGAGCACCAAAGTCCGTATTGGGACAAAACCACTCTCAGTCCTAGTTGTTTGTGTGCCCATGAGTGGATCTTAGTACAAGATTGCGCGCTGACAGTAGCATGCTTATTTTTGTAATCGTCTGTAGGAAGGTAGATCCCTGACTATGGTTGCCCCCAATTTTTTTGCCTGGTGTTTTGCTGGTTTTCTGACTTAGTTGACCTGAGGCCCTGCTATTCAGGACCTCAGGCCCACTGCTCTCTCTGTAAAATGGATTCCATGTACCTTAGGTACATATCTAAATTGGATACTGAGCCACCTTATCAGTCCCTGTACAGTGTACCTTAGGTACCCAGGGCATAGGTGTACCCAGGGCCTACCAGGGGCTGCAGCATGTATTATGCCACCCCTGGCTGGCCATCCAAATCTGACACAACTGGCTGCACGACAGCTGGGGCAAGGTGGTGTAATCACCCTTTGCTTTAGATATAGTATACCTACATCTAACCCTAAAATGGACACACAGATCTCCTATCAGTCACTCCTATGGCAGGCCTTAACAATCCTGAAGGCAGAGTGCTTGGAATCGTGTGAGATGGTGCTCTGGCATGAGCTGAGCCTGTCTGCGGCTTTCGGGAGCTATCCCTTAGCCGTTTCCATGATATCGCATACCATATACTCTTAAGTGCATTATAATCCTCGCGGTTAAATGCCAACTCTGGTATCGCTTTATCAAAACATGTCGAGTAAGGTGTCATACGAATTGGAATACTAACCCCTCGCCAATTCTGGCGACGGGGTTAGCATTCCACCCTTCTAGAGGGACACGACATGCATGTAACCTATAACCCGGTTAAAAGTCAGACAGAGCCTTAGCATCCACAAAATGGATGCTGCCACCGAGACACAAGTCTGCCCTCCTGCTGCTGGGAGTCCTCCCAGAGCAGGAGATAAGGACAAAGGGTTTCCTGCCAGGGGCGGTGCCAGCACCGTCCCAGACAGGGTTTTGTGTATTGTAGGTAGGCAGGGCTTCAGAGGAAGGTGACTGCACGTGGCACCCCGGTGCTCACTGTGCGTAGGCTGGCTTGAACCAGTTCCAGGGACACTCCAGACCCTGTGCTGGGGAAAAGCCCGCCAAGGAAGTGGGTGTAACCACCCCCCCTCCTGGTCCCACCCATAGGGCAGGACCTAGTCGCGTGCCAGCCCCCTTTTCCCAGATAAAGGTAGGGACTGGCCCCCTTCCAAATCAGATCATCTTTGGAATCAAGATACCACTTTCCACGAAAGGACTTCACGATTTCTTCCTCAAGATTCTCCCTTGTGGCTAAGGAGTAGTCACCCTGCATCCGCAGGCACCATCCAAGAACACTGCGGTCTGCTGCACGTCCTTCCTCCGGAATCCGACTGCCCAGCTCGACGAGACCCGGCTTCCCTGGCACCTCTGACCTCTACCCACCTCTACAGCACAGCTGAGAACCGTGGGTGCGACGAGACCTCGAGGGACCGGCCATCGCCAAGACTGCACGACTTCTGCACAGCAAGCCCACCGAGTAATTTCCTGGTGAGTGCTTTGGGGTCCGAGAAGCCCCCACCCTGAGCAGCTCCAGCACCGAAGAGCAGCCCCCCAGCATCTCCACGATCGGCGTGGGGCCCTTCTGCTTTGTGCTGCTCACCGCGTTGTTTGGCTACTAGCCCGCTGGCTTGTGGCCTTCCGAACGACGCCCGACGACAACACTGCTGCTGGTCTGGTTGCTCCAGACTGGCCCTTGCTTCCCTCCATCGGAGAAGTACCCTGGACCCTCCTGGTCCGGCTGAGACGCCATTTTAGGTCCACCGCGTGGGCCTTGCATTTGCCAAGACTTGTTGCCCAATCCTGGGTCCAGCGACGTCGACAGCAAGAAACTTCGTGGGACAGCTCGCACCTCCATCCTGGTCGCCGACAACGCCTCCTGGTCCGAGAGACTGCAGAGCTCAGCAGCGCCCACTCACCTGACTGCGGTGACTTCGCCCGGTGCCATCCTGGTGCCCACTTAATCACTGGCTAGTGATTCAAGAACTTGGTCCCCTCTGCTTTCAGGTTTCCTTCTTCCTTGATCCAGGCTTGGATCCATCGAACTTTTCTTCACTGGTCGCCTGCCAGCAACTTCTTCCTTCCAGGCTCCTGGTCCGGCACGAGGATTCCCGACGTCTTTTCAGACCTATGCAGCTGCAGCCCCTGGGCTAGGTAACTTCGGCACTTCGGTGTCCCAGCATAGCCTCACTATCCAAGGGTCAGGATCCACTGTCGTTTTCTCCCTACCAGGTCGGGTTCGCCCGTGAACACTAACTTTGTGAATTCTAGCTCCCATAGACTTTGTCCCGCATCCCGCGTGAGAGTGCACACTCTGCACCCGAGTTCCCTAGGCCTCCTGCTAGTAATCTAAAGGTTCAGTAGTCCAGTCCTAGCGATCCCAAAGCCTCTGAGAATCGTTACTTACCTGCTAGTAATTCGCATTCCACTTTTAGAGTATATGGTTTTTCGTGCCCCTCGGGCATTTGTGTATAACGTGCTAACTTAAGTATTTTCGTAAGAGTTTTGTTGTGTGCTTAGCACCCTGTCCTCATAAAGAGTACAGGGTTGTTGTGATTCTAATAAATACATTGTTTATTTTCATAACACTTGTGTGGTGTCCTTTCACTGGGTGTTCAAGGGGTAATGTGATGATAAAACAGCTGGCTTAACACGCCCTCTAGAGTCTTAGCCTTAGACTGCTCGTATCCATGCTACTAGGATAGCTGGTCTATAAGGTTGACTTACAACCAATCATCAATAAGGGTTGTTTGGACTGATATATAGTGATCACTAGAATAGTGAGCACTGCACATCAGGCCAACTTCTCACATTGGTGGCAGCGGTGGGATTTGAGCTTGCTGTTGTTTTACCACACATATCCTAAGAATATCTTGTGAAAGATCACATAAGTACTAAAGGTACATATAACTTAGCTTAGAATACTCTGAGTTCTACTGAACCAGCTGTTGTAGCTCCTAGGGCCTAGCACACCCTAAACTACAACTCTAGCAAGGGATCAGTAGGCAAACACATAGTGTAGGTAAGTGCACCACTTACACCTCACTAGAAAAGCATGTCTACCCAGGGAGAATCTACTGAGACTCCCCTGGTCAGTGTTGACCCTCCACAGGTCACTTCAAGATATGCAGCTCTCAGTTTCCAGGAGATGAGACAGATCTGTGTCTCCAGGAAACTGAAGCAGGGGTCTAACCCCACCATTCCCTTTCTGATAGGTCTCTTAGAGACATATGATGCCAGAAAGCTTTCTCAGTTACATGAGAACATGCCAGCCTTAGAGGGAACCTCTGGGGATCCAGACCTCCCCAACACTGCTACTGCAGTTGAGGAGGAGGAGGATCAGGAGGAACTCTCTGGGGATGAGGTAGACAAAGGTCTTGAGGTAGTCAGAAGGCTAACCAGGGCCAACTTAGACTTACTTGGGCTAGGATCTGGGGGACCCCCAGTACTAACCCGAAGTGGGCCTAACCTTGGAGTTAGGAGAGATAGATCTCTTTCTAGGGACTCCATTAGATCTCTGCACTCTAATGCCTCTTCTCAGGGGAGAAGGAACTCTCCCCAGAGGAGACTGACTTCCCCTCAGAGAAGAGAGCATGAAGCAAGGATGAGACAAGCTAAACTGAGGATTGAAAGGGAAGAAATTGCCCTGGCCAAAGAGAAGCTTGCCTTGGCTAGAGAGCAGCAGATGAGTGGGTTAGCTCCCACTGGTGGCAGCAATCTCCCAAGAGATAGAGAGAAGGGTTTAGATACTAAACACCTGACAAAGATAGTGCCCCCCTTTAAGCAAGGGGATGACATCCAGAAATGGATGGCTGCTTTGGAGAGGGCCTGCACTGTGCATTGCATTCCCCAAAGTCAGTGGGCAGCTATACTGTGGCTCTCCTTTGATGGTAAAGGTAGAGATAAGCTCCTCACTACAAGAGTGGAGGATGCTAATGATTACCAGGTCCTGAAAAATGCACTGGTTGATGGGTTTGGCTTAACCACTGTGCAGTACAGGTTGCTGTTCAGAGACACCCAGAAAACTCAGTCTCAGGACTGGTCTGACTTTGTTGATTGTGCCACTAAGGCTTTGGAAGGCTGGCTACTGGGTAGCAAGGTTACTGACTTCACAGGATTATATAATCTTATTATGAGAGAGCAAGTCTTAAATAATTGTCAGAACCAGTTATTACACCAGCACCTGGTAGACTCTGATCTGACCTCTCCACAAGAATTGGGTAAGAGGGCAGACAAATGGGTCAGAACCAGGATTAGGACCAAGAACCAAGGTGGTGACCAGAAAAAGGAATCAACCAAGCCTCAAGAGAAGGGTGGGAATAAATCTCCAGATCAAACCACATCAGGGCCCCAAAAATCCTCTGAGGGGGTGGGTCCCAGAATCCTTCCAATAACCAGAAGAAGCCTTACTGTTATCCCTGTAAACAGGTGGGTCATTTAAAAACTGACAGCAGTTGCCCAAAGAATAACAATAAGGAGAACATACCCCCAGGTAACATTCCCAAACCTCCTGTTACTACTAGTAGTAATCCCCCAGGTGGTGGGAGTGCCCCCAAGAATTTGGGTGCATTTACTTTGGGAGTTCCTGGGGACTCTGGCCTAACCAGGTCCCCAAACTCAGATACTCTTGTCTGTGAGACTGGCATGGGGTTTGCCAACTTCACAACTTGTCCCAACACTTTGGGCAAGTACAGACAGGAGCCCCTCATCAATGGAATGAAAGTTGAGGCCTATAGAGATACAGGGGCTAGCATCACCATGGTGACTGAGAGTCTAGTCCCCTCAAGGCAACTTTTACCTGGTGCCACATACCAGGTGGTAAACATTGATGGAGTGAAGAAAACTCATCCCATGGCAGTAGTAAATCTCAGCTGGGGAAGTGTCACTGGCCCCAAGAGAGTGGCAGTGTCATCCAACTTGCCTGTAGATTGCCTACTGGGGAATGATTTAGAGACCTCAGCCTGGGCTGAGGTAGAGCAAGAAACCCATTCTAAAATGGTAAACCCCCATGGTAAGGTTAGTGGGGCAGTGATAGCCCCAGCCCCAGTCCAAGATGTCCTCCCTGAACAGGTCAGGAGGGCTGTGCCAGTCACAGCCCAATCTCAGACAACTTCCTTCCCAGAACAGGTTGTCAAGGCTGTGATGGTCACAGCCCACACCCAAACTGAGCCCCCTCCTGAAAAGGTTGGGAGAGTTGTGATGGCCACAGCTCAAACTCAGACAGATGATAGTGTTGTGAAGCCTGAAACTATGGATCACTCCACTCAGACAGAGAGCATTGAGGAGGAAGAGAAATCTCCCTCCCACCAGACTTTAGGAAAGGATCAGCCTCCTCAGGGAACTGATCTGACCCCTTGTGAAGAAACTGCCACAGAGGTAGTCAGGCCTAGCCTGGCAGAACCCCTGATGTCAGTGGACCCTTCCAAGGTGGGACCCAGTCTGGAGCAGGTAACCTGCCCCTCTCTACCCTGCCTCAGTCAGCCCAGGGCTGTAGAGGTCAGGGAGGCCAGTGTTGGACCCCAAAGGGCCCCCTGTCCAAAAGAATTCCCCAATCAGCAGATTAAGGGCACTGAAGCTAGTAGACCTAGCCAAGTGAAAATAAGACACACTCCTGAGGGATCCCCCTTAAAATTAGTTAGGGACCTCCCACAGATGGACACTGTTGGGCACAGCCAAACTTGGGACCTGAGGGCCCCAGACCTGAACTGTCCCTCCAGGAAGCCAAACAGAGGGACCCAACCTCCAGCTGTAGGTAGCCAGAGGTTGACCCTGAGAGCCCAAAACAACTCAGTCTTGGAAAGAAAGGCCTCTATGGTGGATAATGATTGGAGGAAGCTGGGCCCAAAGTTAGTGGAGCCTCACTTCAGTACTCCATTTCAGCACCAGCCTTTTTCTTTGACAAAACACACCACAGGTAGAGATTCCCTATGGTGGAGACCCTCAGACACCCTTAGGGTGAGGGATTGCTTAGTGGACCATGACATAGGGGGTAACCATGCCAGTGCTGGTACTTCCTTAAATGGCCACTTAGGCAATATAGGCTTACCTGGACAAGGATAGCCTTATCTCCTTTCGTTTGGGGGGGGTTATGTAGGAAGGTAGATCCCTGACTATGGTTGCCCCCAATTTTTTTGCCTGGTGTTTTGCTGGTTTTCTGACTTAGTTGACCTGAGGCCCTGCAATTCAGGACCTCAGGCCCACTTCTCTTTCTGTAAAATGGATTCCATGTACCTTAGGTACATATCTAAATTGGATACTGAGCCACCTTATCAGTCCCTGTACAGTGTACCTTAGGTACCCAGGGCATAGGTGTACCCAGGGCCTACCAGGGGCTGCAGCATGTATTATGCCACCCCTGGCTGGCCATCCAAATCTGACACAACTGGCTGCACGACAGCTGGGGCAAGGTGGTGTAATCACCCTTTGCTTTAGATATAGTATACCTATATCTAACCCTAAAATGGACACACAGATCTCCTATCAGTCACTCCTATGGCAGGCCTTAACAATCCTGAAGCCAGAGTGCTTGGAATCGTGTGAGATGGTGCTCTGGCATGAGCTGAGCCTGTCTGCGGCTTTCGGGAGCTATCCCTTAGCCGTTTCCATGATATCGCATACCATATACTCTTAAGTGCATTACATCCTCGCGGTTAAATGCCAACTCTGGTATCGCTTTATCAAAACATGTCGAGTAAGGTGTCATACGAATTGGAATACTAACCCCTCGCCAATTCTGGCGACGGGGTTAGCATTCCACCCTTCTAGAGGGACACGACATGCATGTAACCTATAACCCGGTTAAAAGTCAGACAGAGCCTTAGCATCCACAAAATGGATGCTGCCACCGAGACACAAGTCTGCCCTCCTGCTGCTGGGAGTCCTCCCAGAGCAGGAGATAAGGACAAAGGGTTTCCTGCCAGGGGCGGTGCCAGCACCGTCCCAGACAGGGTTTTGTGTATTGTAGGTAGGCAGGGCTTCAGAGGAAGGTGACTGCACGTGGCACCCCGCTGCTCACTGTGCATAGGCTGGCTTGAACCAGTTCCAGGGACACTCCAGACCCTGTGCTGGGGAAAAGCCCACCAAGGAAGTGGGTGTAACCACCCCCCTCCTGGTCCCACCCATAGGGCAGGACCTAGTCGCGTGCCAGCCCCCTTTTCCCAGATAAAGGTAGGGACTGGCCCCCTTCCAAATCAGATCATCTTTGGAATCAAGATACCACTTTCCACGAAAGGACTTCACGATTTCTTCCTCAAGATTCTAAAAACTGTTAGATTCAAAAAACAAGGTAGGCAATGCACTGCGTTGTTGCGTGAAAATTTTTTTTTAAGTGTTCATTTTTTTAGTACTTGATTTTTTTTAAAGGTGCTCCAACTGGTGGCGTAACCGTCCGTTTACGCCAAAATATAAGCTATAAGTATGTGTGAACAAATCAATGCGCACATCCCAGTATTTGGGCACTCCCTCTGGTTCAAAGATAAAGACTCCGATGAATTTCAAAAATTTATTTGAATTAAATAGAATTTCATGTTTTCATCACTTATGAAAACATGAAATTCAATTTAATTCAAATACATTTTTGAAATTCATCGGAGTCTTTATCTTTGAACCAGAGGGAGTGCCCAAATACTGGGATGTGCGCATTGATTTGTTCACACATACTTATAGTTCCTCAAGATTCTCCCTTGTGGCTAAGGAGTAGTCACCCTGCATCCGCAGGCACCATCCAAGAACACTGCGGTCTGCTGCACGTCCTTCCTCCGGAATCCGACTGCCCAGCTCGACGAGACCCGGCTTCCCTGGCACCTCTGACCTCTACCCACCTCTACAGCACAGCTGAGAACCGTGGGTGCGACGAGACCTCGAGGGACCGGCCATCGCCAAGACTGCACGACTTCTGCACAGCAAGCCCACCGAGTAATTTCCTGGTGAGTGCTTTGGGGTCCGAGAAGCCCCCACCCTGAGCAGCTCCAGCACCGAAGAGCAGCCCCCCAGCATCTCCACGATCGGCGTGGGGCCCTTCTGCTTTGTGCTGCTCACCGCGTTGTTTGGCTACTAGCCCGCTGGCTTGTGGCCTTCCGAACGACGCCCGACGACAACACTGCTGCTGGTCTGGTTGCTCCAGACTGGCCCTTGCTTCCCTCCATCGGAGAAGTACCCTGGACCCTCCTGGTCCGGCTGAGACGCCATTTTAGGTCCACCGCGTGGGCCTTGCATTTGCCAAGACTTGTTGCCCAATCCTGGGTCCAGCGACGTCGACAGCAAGAAACTTCGTGGGACAGCTCGCACCTCCATCCTGGTCGCCGACAACGCCTCCTGGTCCGAGAGACTGCAGAGCCCAGCAGCGCCCACTCACCTGACTGCGGTGACTTCGCCCGGTGCCATCCTGGTGCCCACTTAATCACTGGCTAGTGATTCAAGAACTTGGTCCCCTCTGCTTTCAGGTTTCCTTCTTCCTTGATCCAGGCTTGGATCCATCGAACTTTTCTTCACTGGTCGCCTGCCAGCAACTTCTTCCTTCCAGGCTCCTGGTCCGGCACGAGGATTCCCGACGTCTTTTCAGACCTATGCAGCTGCAGCCCCTGGGCTAGGTAACTTCGGCACTTCGGTGTCCCAGCATAGCCTCACTATCCAAGGGTCAGGATCCACTGTCGTTTTCTCCCTACCAGGTCGGGTTCGCCCGTGAACACTAACTTTGTGAATTCTAGCTCCCATAGACTTTGTCCCGCATCCCGCGTGAGAGTGCACACTCTGCACCCGAGTTCCCTAGGCCTCCTGCTAGTAATCTAAAGGTTCAGTAGTCCAGTCCTAGCGATCCCAAAGCCTCTGAGAATCGTTACTTACCTGCTAGTAATTCGCATTCCACTTTTAGAGTATATGGTTTTTCGTGCCCCTCGGGCATTTGTGTATAACGTGCTAACTTAAGTATTTTCGTAAGAGTTTTGTTGTGTGCTTAGCACCCTGTCCTCATAAAGAGTACAGGGTTGTTGTGATTCTAATAAATACATTGTTTATTTTCATAACACTTGTGTGGTGTCCTTTCACTGGGTGTTCAAGGGGTAATGTGATGGTAAAACAGCTGGCTTAACACGCCCTCTAGAGTCTTAGCCTTAGACTGCTCGTATCCATGCTACTAGGATAGCTGGTCTATAAGGTTGACTTACAACCAATCATCAATAAGGGTTGTTTGGACTGATATATAGTGATCACTAGAATAGTGAGCACTGCACATCAGGCCAACTTCTCACATCCTCCCCTCTCTTTTCTTCTTTGTTCTCGCTGCAGGCTGGGGTGGCTCAGTCTCCAAGCTGGAACAGGCCCAGAACCCATCAGGGGGTGTCAGTGGATGCACAAGCCCTTAGCCATTGGAGTCATTAGCGTATGAGCATCACTGGAGTGTGAGGGTTTCAGGGAAGGAGGCTGGGGGCCAGGAGCCATTGATGGAGCAAGGTTTCGGACAGAAGAGACTCGCTCAGGGCAATCCGCTCGTTTAACTCACTAATAAGTTATTAATAAAGGTTTGTGGAAACTAATACGCATTTACATGAATACTTTTGGGTTAGCAAAGCTTGCGTATGGATGTACTAACACAGATAACATTGAAGAAGGACTAATACTGCTTTAAAACCAGAAATCTGTTTTGCACAAGCATCAACTACATCTACGTAGTATGACGAGGTAATGCTTGGAGAGAAATTCTAGCACATGAGCAGAAGCTATTAAAATGGCGGCTTGAAGACTCGCATGCATGGCACCTGCTTATCTGAAATTAAAGCAAGCTATTTTACTAATGCTAACGCTGGGATATGTCTAATAAATACAATGGGATAGAGCAGAGGTGGGTGGTATACAGTGCAAACACTTATTTTGAGAAATGAACATCTGTCTTTTGACTTTTATCAATAGTGCGTATTTGGGCCTTTCTCGCATAACTGAATGAGCTGAATGACGCGAAGTCTGTGCATGCCCACTGAGGAAAGTCATGAAGGTCAATGACAGAGCAGTTGAAAGGGAGTCAAGGTCGAGTGCTACAGCCTGGGAATGGATGGTGCAGAGTTCAACAGTGAAATGTCCTATTCATCGTAGTGTCTTAACGTTTCAATATTGATACATGTAGTATATGGGAATAACATTTATGAATAAAAAGTAAGGGGTTGGGTTTGCGAACAATGGTTTGACTGAATTTTGGGACATGTAAGTATGGTGTGATAAAGACCCCCCCCTTTGCCGGACCAATCACATTTCGTATTTTTCCAATATTAAAACATTAATGGGTGGAATATACAGAACGAAAGGTATAATTAAGATAGCTTTAGTTAGTTAGTCAGATGGAGAAGAGCTGAAAGCTGGAGACTTGCTGAATGCTGGGAGCGAAGCTGATACTGTGAGATACGGAATTGCTGATAAAGAGTTGATTGCAGAACCTGAAGCAGAAATTTCTATCCTAATTTAATTGGGTTAGATTTGAAGATCGCAGAAGAATCTCGAGGAAGAAGAGAGTGTCAGAGAGGGGTGCAGCGCAACTGTTGGCATCTTAGAGAGGGTAACTATCATGTCCTGATTCCTGTCCTGAAGTCTTTGTCTCCTGAATCTATCTCAGGGGACCCTCATCAGCCCTTTGGCCAGGGAGTTGGTCTTCCACACCATCCTTAGTAAATATAATGTTCAGTTATTTGCTAATGTTATTGATCTTTTCTCTCTGTCCTCTCCCTTTCCGATATCAGTTATTGCGTGAGTCAGAGAAAAATGCATTGTGTTTATTAATTGAATTTTCTCTCCTATGAATGATGGAGACTGCACTGTATTGAGACTGTTCACATGCATCTAAATTTTAGATAAAGATTTGAAAATTCTTGAGTCTGCAGTGATTTACTTAAATTTAGAAAAGTTAGTCAATTATCACCATCAACTAGATCCAACGAATAGGGGGCGTGGTTTTCGCGCCGACCGGGATGGCAGCGTGAGCGAGTTGCTCCGCGCCGAGTCCCGTCCTTACTCCTGATTTACCTTGCCCCATGCCACCTGGCAGCCACAAATGAGGCCTTGGCGGGTCGCTGACCTGGTGGGGACCATCTAATCCCCGTCGGGACCCTGGAAGCCGCGTGGACCGGACCTGGAGATCGGCCCGGCTGGCAGGACAAAGGAATCAAGATGGCGGCGCCGTCGGAGTGAAGCTCCGGAACCTGTGTGAGGAGCGGTGCGGGGCCGTCTGGAGGCGGCTGGAGGTCCGTCGCGAGGCGGAGAACCGAGGGAAGGACAGCGGGTGCGGACCCGGTGCGGCGGCGGAGAGCAGTGCGGAGGACTGACGGTAGCGGCGCCCCCTCCCCCACCGGCTCCTCCGGCCAACTGGAGCGCTGGGGCTGGGCTCGAGCAACGCGGCCGGAGATCCCACGGATGAGAAGGGCCGCCCGGCCGCTGTGTGTGCTGCAGTGGGGGCCGCCGAAATACTGCAGTGAGCGGAGACTCCTCAGGGCGCTGGTGGAGCAGCGGAGCACGGCGCTTGCACGCCCCGGAGGGTGAGCGGGCTGAGTGGCGGCTGGAGGGTCGATCGCCAGGGGGGCCCTGCTAGGTGACCAGCGTGGGAGCACAGGCTTGGAACTGTGGGGTGCACTGTGACCGGGGTGGCCGGCGCACTCCGGCCCACATAGGGGCGTCTCAGGGCACTGCCAGGGGGGCTGCATCTGGGCCTGGCGTGCTGGAAGTGATTGCTGGTAGCCCCTTTGGAGTTGGGCAAAAGCACCATGGAGAGACTGCCGTTTCTGCCCGGCACATTGCCGATGGAATGACCTGCTTGCTGGAGGAGGCGGCTGCCGGTCCCTGCCTGGCACCTGGATTCGGGCGCCTCCCGCGGCCCTGGTTTGATCCTCTCTGCGCCAGGGGCCGTGTGTTGCCCGCTCGCTACTGGCTGTGACAGCGGGGTACCGTGGGGCCCAACCGCACACGGCGGAGAATCTTGGTCGCCCTGGCTGCGACGCACAGTGTCTGAATCTACTAGGAGCAGAGGGCTTGCTCAGCCCGGGACAACGGACTAACGGCTGCCCGCCTGATCGGTGGGGCTTACGCCTTCTGGGCCAGAGGTTGGCGACGGGGCGAGGGCGTGGGACAGCTGGCTCCACATAACCACGCTAGCCCGGGGACAAGTGATCTGCGCCTACTTGGCTGTCTCGTCGTTGGTGCTGGACGGGCCCGAGATTGGTACGTTCGGTGGGTCTGCCGTCACCGGCCACCTTTGGAGGAGGCTGCACGAGAGGCAGGCGTCCCGCGCTCGAGATGGCCGCGCAGGGGACTGGAGCCGCCGCGACACAGGCGCACAGGGAAGGGAGGTCGGAGGAAGCTGAGGACGGTTTCACGACGGAGCCCTCGTCGCAAGAGCAAAGGTTGAATATCCGCCTCGATGCGATATTGGCCGCGATTACTGCCACGAAGGACGAACTGCACCAGGACATAGCGCAGGTGGCGACGGGGCTTGGCCTGCTGAGAGCGGACCACGCTAAGCTCTCTGATAAAGTGAAATCCAACGAACAATTGCTCCAGGAGCTGAAACCGGCCGTGGTCACCGCGGAGCATAAACTCGAGGACGTGGTTCGTCGCCTGGCACTCCTGGAGCGTAGGGCAGAGGATGCGGAAGGACGCAACCGCCGAAACAATGTGCGGGTGGTGGGGCTCCCGGAGAAAATCGAGAAGGGTGACGCAGTGGCCTACATGGAGGACTGGTTTCGGACGGTGGTGGCGCCGGAGGGTCTGTCACCCTTCTTCTCGCTGGAACGAGCGCACAGGGTGCCCGCCAAACCGCCCCTGGAGGGCAGACCGCCCCGACCGATGGTGGTCAAACTGCTGCACTACAAAGACCGGGATCTGCTGATCCAAAGGGCGAGATCCCAAGGGCCCTTCCAGGTGGAAAACAGCAAGGTGACGATTTTTCCGGACTACACGCAGGAAGTGCAGCGGGGCAGGGCTTCCTTTCTGTCGGTGAAGAAAGAGCTGAGGGAGGAAGGGATTCAATACTCCCTGCTTTTTCCAGCCAAGCTGCGGATTGTCGTGGATGACAGAACCCACTTTTTCCAGACACCGGATGAAGCATGGTCCTGGCTGGAACTGTATCCTGCGGGGACGGATCGTGCACACAGGCCCGCCAGGGATCGTGCGCAGCCGGTCAGGGTCAGGAAGTCGCAGCGCATCCGCTCCCGGAATAGGCGCCAACGGGCCGAGCGAGAGGCGCAAATGCTGGCCGATAGACTGAGTGCGTTGGAGGCCACGGCGAACATCACGGGCTCGCAACGAGAAGACACTTCCAGAGGTTCGGCTTCGGAAAGGGAAGGGGAGAAGACCGGTGATGAGGACTCGGAGGTGGGGGGAGCGCAGGGGCCGGAGGTCACCCCACAAACTTCAGATGGTATATTTAATGGGTGAAGCTTGTGGCCGCTGAACTGCTTGTAAGGCCTGGACGCTCCTGACTCCTATTGGACTGCCAGGTATGGGGCTGCGTTAGCAGTATGGGGCTGTGGGCGCGGGGTGGTCGCTCTGTCGTCCTGGTTTGGGGCTCCATAGTCCTCATCAGACCCTTAAGGTCTTCTGTGGTGTCGACTACAGACTAGTGTGATGTGTTGGGTGTTTGCGGTTTGGAACGGGGCTGAAGCTGGGTTACTAGGCCCTGTCCTGGGGAGGGGGTGGATGGGAGTTAAGGGGTGTGTTTTGAAGGGGTTGTACAATTGCTGCGATGCGGGTCACATTTATTGGCGTGCGCCACTGTTGGGGGTGATGCTCTATGGGGACCTTACCTAACTTGAAATGTGTCACATGGAATGTCCGGGGTATTCGAACTATGGTTAAGCGCCACAAGGTACACGCCTACTTGGTGAGGCGGGGCATTCAGATAGCGATGCTTCAGGAGACTCACTTGACTCAGCAGGAATGTGGGGCGTTACAGAGGAGGTGGCGGGGTCAGGTGTTTGGCACGACCTACTCAGCATTTGCCAGAGGGGTGTTAATATGGATCAGAGCGGGCACGCCATTCCAAGTCACGAGCCAGAAAATAGATCCGGAGGGCCGTTATGTGGTGGTGGAAGGACGGCTGTGTGGTAGGGAGGTGGTGCTGTGTAACATTTATGCCCCCAACGCTGATCAAGCGCACTTCTTTGAGGGTTTGTCGCGCTCACTGGCGTATTATTTGGCGGGCCCTATATTGCTGGCGGGGGAATTTAACTCCATTTCCGATGTGCTGTTGGACAGGTCACACCCGCCTTTGGTGGGCTCCCCAGTGCGCAGGCTCGCGACCCATAGGCGGGATTGGCAGGAGAGGTGGGGCTTGGTGGATGTATGGAGGGCGCAGCACCCCGAAACCCGTGATTACTCCTACTTCTCAGCACTGCATGATCTGCATGTTAGACTGGATTCGGTGCTGTGTTGCGAGTCTCTGGCGAATGTGGTGATTCACTCTGAGTATTTGTCTAGGACCATTTCGGATCATAACCCACTGCTGATTTCTGTGCAATGGCAGCGGGCGAGATCGGCGGTCCCTACGTGGAGACTTCGTCCGGAGACGCTGGATGACCCGGCGTTCTGTGACACGGTCCGTCAAGGCATAGACGACTACTTCGCGGTCAATGCTGGGTCAACAGCGACTAGAGCGAATGAATGGGATGCGATGAAAGTGGTGGTGAGGGGGATATGTATGGGACGGTTTCTGACTGTGAGAGGGACTGTGCTGAATGACCTCGCGAAGGCGGAGGAAGTGCTGAGAGGGGTGGAACAGCAGCGACCCGAGAAGCCGGAGCTGCAAGACAGCTTGTTGCGTGCTAAGGAGGCGGTGGCAACTGAGACGGAGAGATTGCGGTGCTATGATTATAAGTTGTATGCGGTGAAGGTGCATGAGGAGCGAGACAAAGTGGGCACGCTCCTTGCGAAGTTGGCTGATCCGAACCCTAGAGGATGTCCGGTTATGAGTGTGCGACAGGAAGACGGGGAGGTGGTTTATTCGCAGTCAGCGGTCCTGGGGCGCTTTCAGTCCTACTACACGGGGCTGTACGCCAGCCACCTCGAAGTGGGGGCCACGGACATTGGTAATTACTTAGATCAGGTCCCTTTGCCGGTATTGGATGAGGAGGAAGCCCGGGATCTGGGGGGCCCCGTCACCCTAGCGGAAATAAGAGGGGCGATTAGTCATATGGCGCGGAACAAAACCCCTGGGGTGGATGGATTGCCGATCGAGTTCTACGTCAAATTCATGGAAGTGTTGGCGCCCAGACTGCAGGTTGTGTATGCGGAGGCGAAACAATTAGGGCGGTTGCCTGACTCTATGACGGAGGCGCTGGTTGTGCCCCTGCTGAAGCCGGGCAGAGATGCTTTGGATGTCTCTTCTTTTCGTCCGTTGTCTATGCTGACTGTAGATTACAAGATTTTGAGCCGAATCCTAGCCTCCAGGCTCCTCCCACTAATGACCTCTTTAGTGCATAGGGATCAAGCGGGATTCATCCCCTCTAGGAGCACTTCGATGAATATCCGTCGGCTGATTGGGGTCATTGATAGTGCTGCCACAGCGGAACCGGGCCCAGTAGTGCTGACGGTTGATATTGAAAAGGCGTTTGATAGCTTAGAATGGGATTTTCTAGATGGCGTGCTGTTGAAGTTCGGGGTTGGGGAGGGGTTCCGGGGCTGGACGAGAGTGCTCTATTCTTCGGCTAAGGCGCGGGTGCGGCTGGGGACCTTGGTCTCCTCGGTTTATCCGGTCAGTAGGGGCACGAGGCAAGGCTGTTCGCTATCCCCCCTGCTCTTTGCCCTCGCAATGGAACCGCTAGCGGCGCAGGCGAGAACGGGAGTGGTTTTCGACGGGATTGCGCAGGGACCTGACTCGCATTACATTTCGTTGTATGCCGACGACTTGTTACTGTACCTGGCGGATTCTGGAAGGGCTCTAGAAGGCGCGGTGGACATGCTGGGCAGGTTCGGGAGGCTTTCAGGCCTCAGAGTGAACTGGACTAAGACCTGTGTGTTTCCGTTGCGGAAGACCACGCTCTGCCCGCAGCTCACGAGGCCGGTAGTGTGGGAACCCTCTTGTTTTGTTTACTTGGGAGTGCGCATCTACCATGCGGCGGCGGACCTCCTTGAGGGGAATGTGGGGCGCTGTATTCGAGCACTGAGAGGCAGTGTGGACTTCTGGGCATCTCTCCCGCTGTCTGTACTAGGCCGTGTAGCACTGTTGAAAATGGTGGCACTCCCGAGGCTCCTGTATTATTTTAGAACGTTGCCGGTGTGGATCCCGCAGGGTATTTTTCGAGAGCTGAGGACGTTGGTGACTGGCTTTCTCTGGGGCCACGGTCGCCGACGGGTGGCATTAGCCACCTTGATGCGACCCAAGTGTGAAGGAGGGATGGCTGTCCCCGACTATGAGCTATACTATCTGGCAGCGCAGCTCCAGGTCCTGACGCAGAACGTGGCCAGGGAATTCAGAGGACCTGAGGATGGCCGGGGGAACGGCGTTCAGAGGCATGTCTTGTCGTCGATCGTGATGCAACAGAGACTGGCTAGTAGGGACCTCACGATGGAGGAAAGGACGCTTAGATTGTGTTGGAACAGGAACCTGAGGAGGGCTGGGAAGCGCCGGCCATATGCACCGGAGATTCCGCTGGGAATGCTCACTGCCTTACCGCACGGAGGTGATTGGTCCCAATTGTTAGAGTGGGAGGACCTAGGTTTGCAGATGGTAGGGGACCTCTATGTGGACGGGACGCTGGCCCCGTTCCAGACCTTACAAGATCAATTCGGCCTGCCAAGTGGTTCCTTCCTGTTGCATGCGGCGGTTGTTGCGGCCGTGCAGAGGCACTGGGGGGGCGGACTGGCTGAACCGGAGGTGACGATGGTGTGCCAATATGTGGTGATGGCAGCGGGCACCGTCAAGGCGGTGACCTGCCTCCACAATAGGATGTTAAATGAAGGTCTGGCCCCGTTGGTTGAGTTGAAGTCGCGTTGGGAGGCCAGCGTCGGTAAACAGATCCCGGACTCCATTTGGGGTCAGGTGCTACATAGGACCTGGAAAGGGACGAGGAATGCGAGATTCCAACAGGTGCATTTTTTCGTGCTTCATAGGGCGTATTTGACCCCGGAGAGGTTGCGCCGACACTTCCAGGTGCTTGATGCCATGTGCCCACGTTGTCTAGAACCTGAGGTGGATCTTGACCACATGCTGTGGGGCTGTCCGAAATTGGGGAACTATTGGTCTGAGGTAGGGGACCTCTTGAATGCTGTCACGGATCGGGAGGTAGACTTTGACATGGCCGCTTGCCTGCTTCTTTGGTTCCCGCACACCAAAAAGACCAGGGTGACAAGCAAATTCATTGGGTTGGGATTGATACTGGCACAGCGTGAAATCACTTGGCACTGGAAGTCCAAAGAGGGGCCGTCTGTACGGAGGTGGAGGAATGAACTGATGAAGTGGTCGGGTTGTGAGAGTGTGTCACGAATGCGCCAGGCGACTAGAACTGGTAACGAAAAGAGTTTGGACCTGGCAAGGTCTTGGGAGCTGGTGGTGCAAGCATTAAGGGACTACCTAACTGAAGGCGAAGAAGCCGATCAGGTATAGGGAGGGATTCCGTGTGACTACTTGCTTGTCGAATCTTCCTGATAGTTGTCACCTTAGAGCTAGAAAAGGATGGTGGAACCCGCATTAGCAGCAGTTGCAGGGGAGGGTACTGGGAGGGAGTCGTGGGAGGGGGTGGTTTGCCGGCTAGCGGCAACCTCCCGGAACCGGATGGCCCAGGGAGGTAATTGTGATGTTTCAGTGTCGTGGCATTGGAGTGGCCAAGGACTAGATGGAGAGGGTGGGTTGGTTGTTTTGGGATAAAAGCAGAAACGAGGTGCTGCATTTGACCTGTGCCCCGGATGGAGCACGCACCGAGATACCCCCAGTGTACTAAGTCATTGAAGCGCCGCCCAGCCTCCGGGATGTGGGCTAATCGGCTGTGTATTGTGTTACTATCGCACGGTATGCTGGGTACCATTGGGATCTAGGTTGGCTTGTTGGATATGTTTATTCCTGATTCTGCAATAAAAACATATTTAAAAAAAAAAAAAAAAACTAGATCCAACGAATAGAGGAAAGAACTTGTTGATCTGCGAAGGGTTAGTTGAAAATTGAAAAAAGGTAGTGAATAAGCTAATCCTAAACGGTTTGTAAAATTATATAAAACTTGAACCCCACACCAGCAGTTTAACCACTGTGAGTTTTTATGGGACCAGGTGCGTAAGTGGTAGTGGAGTATCTGTTGTTGGTGAACCGCTGGATCACCATTATCTATACATTTGCTTCGACTCTTCGTACTAAATGTCAGCATGCTCTTTGGATCGCCTGATGCCGCAGCTTCTGCTGTTAATCGTGTTTGTTGTTGGCGTGGCAGCTACACGTGGGGGGTTGTTGCATTGTTCCTTATGTAGTATTTTCCTGAAGTGTGGGCTTACTTACTCCTCACTAGGTTCTGGATACACACTAGAAAACAGTCAAATTCATGACTCCGGAGTGTATTTAGGGCTGGGCATGCCCTAATGCACCTCGTCCTCACATTGGTGACCATGCACAGCCTCTGGGTGAGTGCTCTTTGGCATATTGTGACTGCAAGTCGGGTGGCACACTACACCTTTATTTTGACTTCTTTGTATTAACTTGACCACAAAAAGAGCAGTGCTCTTTTCAGCTAGACCTAAAGCAGAGTAGATGTCTGGGTGGACTCGAGTATACAAAGCCTCCCAACTCTAGCTGCAGTTTCAAATGTAATCCTGAGTTTCACAGGTTTATTTAAAAATAGTATCCCTTTCAGACATTTCTGAGCTGAATTAAAAACTGCGACATGGAAAGTATACACTTTACTTGGTCCTCCAATGGATCTTGCTTCGTGCCGAGAGTGGTCGAACATAGGGGATCCAACACCAATTATCCATTGAGGGCCAGGAATTGGGTAACTGACCAACAAAATCGTAATTAGAATAATGTATATAAGTCTCAGAACAAAGCTATACAAGTAAAGTATTATCACTGCTATACCAAACCTGAAGAAATGTAGTTGAACCAAGATCATACAAACCAATAACTCAGTTAGAGCGATGCAGAATAATAACATTAGTACCTGCTGTCCAGAGATCTATCTATTTGCACTCCCCCCCACCATCAATAGCTCAATTGGAATGCACAGTCAATTTTTGGAGACAAATCATGGAGAGATGGAAACAGGACTTTAGAATTTTTAGATTTTATCATAATTATTAAATAAGTAACAACATCGATATCGGGCAATTAAGACCTAAGTGTACAAGATAGTCAAATCAAAATCTGGGTTTGCCCTTAATTACCAAAGCTCTGGGAAAGTTCAGGAAGGTCGGTTGGATGGATGCACTGCTGTTATATTCTCTAATTTATTGGCTAATGTTTAATCGGTTCAGCTCAGGTGGCGTCTTCACCCCTAATACGCCTTGTACTATCATTAAACCACGTGGTTCCAGTGGGCCACTGGGACCATCCCTGAGAGAACTCGCCATTTCTCCTCGTGAAAAAGTTGAACAATTTATTAACTTGTTGGAAATCCTTTTTCACGAGGAGAAACGGCGAATTCTCTCAGGGATGGTCCCAGTGGCCCACTGGAACCACGTGGTTTAATGAAAGTTCAGGAAGGGACATGAGCTATCCCAGCTCAAAGATACTCTCCCATTAGAGGGAAAGGAGTCTATGAATAGCGCACATAGCATATGCGTCATTTGAAAGGAAAGCCAGTAGAGTCTGCAAGGAATTTCCAGAAATAAGGAGAAACGATAAGTGTCCGAGTGTCTCCCAGAGACAAAAAAAGTGAGCTTTCTGTCACATCAATGTTTAATATAATCATCTAGTTCTGGGGTGACACCTCCTGGGTCACCTCATCTGGTCAGTCCATTGGACAGTTAATATGGGGTGATTGTCATGCAGCATAAAGGGGGCATATATTATAGCAAAAAGATGGTAATCATCATGTAAGTCGTCAAACCATACAGTGCGTATAACTTTGAAACAAGAGTCCTTTTGCAAAAGCAAAAGTGAGTTCAAGAGGACAGTTTCTCATAGCATATGTTCCCAAAGTAACGAAATTGTTGCAAGCAGTCCTCATATGCGAATGGGAACTCTTCCTATGAGACATAGTTTCTCTTCACATTGCAAAGCCTTTCCATGAGAACAACATCAAGCAAAGTAAGGAAAATGCAGGCCTAAATTGAATTTGATTCATAAAATAATGGAAATAAACATTTCACTTATAACTTTGAGATCTTATATATCTCTTTCAACGTATTTGAACTCACAAATCATTTTAGATCCATTGCAAATAGCACGTGTTACTATGACATATTACTGCATTTTCAAAGGACCAATATGTATAATTATTTTAAAACATAAATTATTAATATTGTTTGTGATGATTCATATTAGTAAATGTATGAGGACTATTCCCTACAAGTTTCAGAGCAGTTGGTTATAGTATAAACGCGCAGCACCCTTTTTTCCTTTTTACTTGGTGCACAATTTCACATATGCAAAATATGGAGTTTAGAATTAAACCTTTCAATATCACATGTGAATATCTCTAAATCATGTTAGAATTCATTAAATTCTTCACATACATCATTATTTTTACAAGAATGGTTAGAAATCCTATAACATCTAAATACATCACATTTACCTAGGTGGTACACATTGAATTAGCAACTGAAACGAGTTGAACTATGATTCAATATTACTTAATGTATATGTTTCCATCTATCTTACAATTTATCTGCATGGTTTTACGAAGAAGTAACTAAGGGCTAGATGTAGGTGGCCAAATACCACGCAGTAACGCAGAAATTCTCAGAATTTTTGCGTTCCCGACCGGTATTTGGCTGAGAGCAATGTAGGTGAGTTTAAACCTACTTGCAAAATAAGGAATCGCAAAATTGCGATTCCTTAATTTGGTCTTGCATTTAATGAATCAGAAATACCGATTCCTTAAATGCAATGTAAGTAGCACTGAAAAAAATGCACTTCAGCCTTAAGGAATTGCTAATTACCACCAACTTCAAGTTGTGGGCCCCGCTTTTGCATTTTATCTCAATGCGTCTTTGCGGTTCCTAGTCCGTTGGCTAGTGAGCCCCCTGAAGACTTTCTTTTGAATCTAACTTGCTTTCTAGTTGCTCCAGGCTTGCTCCAACTTCTCCCCAAAGGAGAATTTCCTCAGACCTTGCTAGTCTGCACCGAAGCCGATCTCGATATCCTGCCTGGGTTGCGTTTGCCAAGGCTTGTTGGGTCCAATCCGGACACCGACACTGCAGTCAACTAGATCCTTTGTGGGAGAGCTCGAATCCAGCTCCTGGTTGTCGTCAACACCTCCTGGACCTCGTGGCTGAAAAGACAAACTTCACCTTTTCACCTGAAATCACCCGACATTGGCTGGCAGCTTTCCATCGCCATCCTGGTCACTGGCAAGTGACCCTGACTCTGTCCCTTGTGCTTTCAGGTTCTTCAGATCTTCGATCCACCCTTGGATCCCACTCGGACACTATTCCTCTGGTCGCCTGCATCACTTCTTTGTAGATCTACATTGAAATCGACGACGAAACCCAACACCAAAAGACATCTATGCACCCAGCTTCCGTGGGTGAGGTAACACAAGTACTCTGGTAGTCTCGAGGGTATTGGCCCTCCTAGTGTCTAAGTGTAAAAGGGTTCCATCGTAGTCCATTCGGAAGTATCCTTAAATTGTAAAATTGTAACTTGTTCATTTCTCATAGAAAGTCAATGGTAACCCGCGGCTGTGTTTAGACACTGCACGCGTCTCCCGTGGGTCTCCTACATCCTAACCTTTAGTTGTTTAGATTAGCCCCAGCAATTCCACAGACCCCAGGCCTGCTTTCTAATTCTCACGTGGTTCTTATACCACTATTTTAGTATATGGTTTGTGAGGCCCCTAGAGCAAAATGTACACTGTGCAACTTATCTATGCTAATTAACAAACTTGTATTGTACTTTTACCTCTGACATCATTTTTTTTTTTTTAAAACCTTTATTATTCAACGAGCATGGTACACAGCATTTGGCTTACAACCCACCAGGGCCAGCCGCGTATATTTGTAACAGCAGAGTTATTAGTAGATGGACACAGCCTCAAGGCCGACAACCCTGAGGCCCGGCGGCGTGTATGGTTCCATATCAGCACTTCACAATTATCCAAACAGTTAGTAATGCTGAGGTATAGGTCTGTGGGTTTTTCTCTTTTTTATGTGAACCCGTACATGTAGGGTTATTATAGCACTCATCAACTTCGTCAGATGGATAGTGGCCCGTTCTCATACCCGTGCGCCATGCGGAAAAGTGTCAGCTAGGATTGCCCACCAAGGGGGCGCGGGGCTGTGGTAGCATAAGATGAGGTTGCGCGGCATCCTAGGTGTGTCTGTGAGCGAGTACCTACACAGCTTATCATTCCTAATGGGAGTGGCGAACGTCTGTATTGGAGTTCAGCTAGGATCACCTCGGCTATGGCTGCTACTCTCAAAGGCACTGAGGTGCAGTGTGTAGAGTAACTAACTTCAAAGAACCTGGTCAAAAGGGAAGCAGGACCAGTGCGCCAATAAACTTCAAAACAATAACATGGGAAGTACTCTTTAAAGGGAGGGGGAGTGCGGGTAGATATAGCCATGTGTTCAGGGAGGGAAGTGCAGTACCATTGTGTCAGCAGCGGTCGAGCGGGCAGGTAGGCCGGGAGTGTATAGTGTGCGGTCCGCCTGCATGTTAAGTAGACAAGGGGGGATCACCACCATAAGGGCGTGCCAAGTGTGGCAGTAAAATATGGCTCGTGCGGTAGCCCATGGCATGACTCCCGACAATAGTAGAACGTGGGGGGACGTAAGTGTGGGAGGGGCAATGTACACAACACCGTGAAACAGCCAGGCATGTAGCATGTGCTTATCGGGACGTGGGAGTCGTGCAGGCAGCAATCAGTGTGGCGTGTGTAATGGTGCAATGGTGCATGGGCGTCGGGGAGGGGGGAAAAGGAAGATTATGTGAGTAGGGAAGGCTGCTGGGTGTAGACGTTTCTCATGGTGACCACCGTAGGAGGGGGTACGGGGGAATAGCATATATCACTTCACGTGATCCCTTGGTCTGCACATTTCTGTTGAAAGGATTGGAGGATGTCATCCCATTGTTGTGCGATTGGGAATTTCTGGAGGCCCGCCGTTTCTTCTCGCCGCAGGACTGTGCTCTCAGCTCGCGCCCAATTTGTGAGGGATAGACTCCAGTGCCGTATGTGCGGAGGTGTGTCGGCCTTCCACCGCTTGGTGAGCAGTCGTTTGGCCGTGATCAGTCCAAGATCCCAGTATCGGGCCTGGACTCTGTTCAGCTTTGTGCGTTTATATAGTCCCAGTATGCAGGCCTCCCAGGTCCTCGGCACATTTTCTCTAGTGCAGTGCGTAAGCAGCGCAGCCACCCCATCCCAGTAGTGCTGAAGGGCGGGGCAGAGCCAGAGCATATGGAGGAGGTCCGCTCCCACCAAGGAGCAACGGCTGCAGGCGGTATCTGTGACTGAAAAATATCTGTTCATTCTGTCCGGAGTGAGGTATGCGCGGTGTAGTATGTAGAGTTGTATAATTTTGAAGCGAGGGTTACGTGGGACGTTAACTGGACCAACCAGGATCATCGCCCACTCCTTATCTGTCTTTACCTCTGACATCATAAAGAGTGCAGAGGGGTTCTGTTTAGAATAAATACATATACATTTGATATATACCTTGTGTGGTGTCCTTTCATTTGGTACTCAAGTGATTATAATTGGTAAAACAACTTGCTTAATACGGTCTCTGAAGTTTTAGCCTGATGACTGCTGGTCCATGCTACCACTAGGATAGCTTTATATAAGGTTCACTTTACAACCACCATCAATAAGGGTCGATTAGACTGGTGCAGGGTGCCCACTAGAACTAGTGGACATCATATGCCAGGTTAACTTCTCACATGCAGCACTTAGTGCCAGCTGCAACGTTTAGGTCTGCGCAATTGCCACATGGATTCTGCTGCATTGGCAGCCGCCCTGACACTTTGGACATAGGGCATTTTGAGCCCCCTTGAGAAGTTGGCCAGGGGGACTGTTAGGTTTGTGCCCACATTTGCCGTGCTACGAGAATCATTGCTATCGCTATTGTGGGCCACTGCAGCTGAGGAGCTGTGCCGCTGAGTGCCCGCAATTGCCATCCTACGAGAATCATTGCTACTGCAATTGTGGGCCGCTGCAGCTGAAGAGCTGTGCTGCTGATTGCCCGCATTTGCCGTACTACGAAAATTATCGCTATCGCTGTTGTTGGCTGCTACAGCTGAGGAGCTGTGCTGCTGAGTGCCCGCAATTGCTGTCCTACGAGAATCATTGCTACTGCTATTGTGGCCGCTGCAGCTGAAGAGCTGGGCTGCTGAGTGCCTGCATTTGTCATACTACAAAAATCATCGCTATCGCTGTTGGGGGCCGCTGCAGCTGAGAAGCTGTGCCGCTGAGTACCCGCCTTTAAGCCCGTACTTTCAAAGCTGTGCAGCACTTAGTGCCAGCTGCAACGTTTAGGTCTGCGCAATTGCGCACATGGATTCTGTTGCATTGGCAGCCGCCCTGACACATTGGACATAGGGCATTTTGAGCCCCTTTGAGAAGGCCCGTTGGCCAGGGGGACTGTTAGGTTTGTAGGGCGCCAGGCCCTAATGTGATGGATGTGGTGATAGGAAATGTGATTTATGTCGTATGATTTACGCACCCTGTTTTATGCCTCTAAATGTGGTTTATGATTATGAGGTTTTGCATACTGTATTTATGTTTGGGTTATCATCTACTCTGGTTTATGCTAGTCAGATTATTTCCTAAGGTGAGTTATGCTTAGGAGGTTATGGTCTAATATGTTTAGGCTTCTGAGGTTGGTGCAGGATATATTTCACGCCTAATGTGATACTGTGCAAAATATGATTTATGTTACAGGATGATGATGAGTCCAGTGTTTGCCAGTAATTGCTGGTTTGTGTTATATGCTTATTATATGTTCTCCATTTACTATCTTAACTAAGTGATGGTTCTGACAGTGGTCCAAGTGGCCCTGTCATGTGTATATAATCCCCTGTAAATATTGCCCAGTGCCTGTTGGCACAGTGTATATTGTGTGATTACTATGCTAATGTGTTTTATGATAATATAAAGTCTATTTTCCATATAACCTTGTGTGGAGTTCCTTTTGTGGTGTGCCTAGTATGTTGTTGCTGTGTGGGTTGCGCAAATGCTTTACACATTGCCTCCGGGATAAGCCTGACTGCTTGTGCCAAGCTACCAGGGGGGTGAGCAGGGGTTATCTTTGGTGTGTAACTCCCTTGCCCTGACTAGAGTGGTGGTTTCTGCCTGGCTATGGTGCAAGCCTTAGCCAACCAGAAATCCCATTTCTAACAGCTCTCATCTACATCCCTATATAATCCTGGAATTCTGTAGAACCCCCCCCCCCACCTCACCAGGTCAGCCATCCACCTATCCAATCCATCCTTCCAACATCCTGACTTCCCGGCTCTCACAGTGACTTTTCCACCTTATGCTCTACCTTCTCATTCTCCCCTCCCTTCTTCCCCCTCTTTCCTTCCCTTTTTATGAATCCTGGGCAAACTCCTTCAATTTCTCTCCTCCCCCAACACTCCATAACTGCTGTTTGAACCACTATCCCTTTATGACAACCTTGTCCCCTCTTAATCCCCTAACTCATCAGAATGTTACACTTGTTATAACTACCAGCTGGGGCTGCCATCCTTTTCATGCTTCTTTCCAGCCCCCACACACTCATTACACCCAGCGTGCGCACCTTCTCCACCTCTCCCTCCTCTCTCCCTGACTTTCTGCCTTCCTATGACCCACTTCTATCCTCTACCCCTGTCCTCCCACTACATACCTCACCTTTCGCTTCCTCAGCTAGAAGTCAATACTCCTATTTTATTCAATGAATGCCCAGATAATTCTCCCTCCTCCTCAGCTGCACCTACAATTACTTTCAATCAGCATCTCTTGACGAGTCTCCCTCCATTCTATATACCTACATCCACTCCCTCTTCATGCTCTTCCTCTCAAGTTTAGGACCCCCGAACCCATCAAACAACCAAACATCCTGTATCCAGCACTGCTCTCCCTAGAAAATAAATTAGGACTTCTCATCTATTCTATCTCCCAGCTTGAAACTGCTATCTCCCAACTAAGAACTAAAATGTCCACTCTTCCCAACTCCCTACTTCCCTTGGCGAGCACTCACATTCATAATATTCCGAGGAGTACCCTGCTCCCACACCCCAAAAAAGTCTCACACAATCTGTCACCAACTGACATTTCCAACTTATTGGCTAGTTACAATTCTTCCAACTCCAATCCCCACAACTTCTCCTCTCCAGCTAACACTCATCACTTCACTATGCTAACCATCTCCCTCACCCACACCAAACATCAACATCTTCAATCCATTCACCTATTCTCAGGAACATTATCCCTATCACTCCTAAAAGCCCTGACTCCTCCTTCACTAAAACAGTCATCTCAGAGGCTTGTTGCCTGCTACACAACTGTAGATCCGCGAACAAACACAAGTTGGAAATTTCAGACATCATTAATCTTTACAGCCTGTATATACTTTTCCTCACTGAGACCTGGCTCAACAACACTTGTCGTACTTATTTTGATCTTCTGCTCCCCACTGACTATTTCATTCTTAGGAATGATGGAAAAAATAAAGTCAGGGGAGGTGTAGCCATTTTCAGGAACTCCCTTCATCTTAAAGCTTTTCCCAGAAGCTCTTTCCGCTCCTTCGAATGCCTTTCTCTTGAGCTTCAAATACAGCAAAACTCCACTGTCAGGTTTCATACCATCTATCGCCCGCCAGGTGACAGCTCCGCCTTCACAGAGGAATTCAGTGACTTAGCAAACTACCAATACTCGGAAAACAACAATCAGATTTTTATAGGAGACTTTAATCTTCACTGGGGAAATCTGGAAGATTCAGCGGCTGTTGGGACGGGAAGTCTCCTGCATGTCTCTGGAGAGAGTGCTTCCCCTGCCTTATGCTAATCTCCAGGCTAGTCACTCCAAAGCTACTGTATAGTTTCCAGATCCCTACCTCAGTGAGCATGACAATCATACATGTCCACTGAGGGTCTCCCTGTTTACATGGATTGAGACCCTAGAGCTTGGCTCTGAGGTCGAGGGGGCATGCCTAGTGCACCCCTATTTCTCAGAGAGTGGCTACTGCCCTCTCTATTAAGGCTGTGGCAGACTGACAGTGGTGGCAGCAATAAATCTATAGTCAGGAGGGGTGAGGCCCTAGGCACCCTCCTGACCAAGTCTGTGCAGTTTGTCATGCCTGTGGGCCTGTTGCCTTTGTCTGACTGATGTGTGTTTGAGAGCCCGTCGGTGTACAGGGGAAGAATGGGGATTTGAGCCAGTGTGAGGAATGCGAGCTGTCCTGCTGGACATCCCAGCTCCCCCGTCCCCCTCCCTATTTCCTTGGAAAGGCCTGGTGGGCTGGGGGAGACACTCAGCTCTTATCTGGGTTTAGCTGCACTAACTGTGCGGAGAGGACCCTCCCCCACTGGTCAGGGCCTCCTGGGCTGGAGTTAATTAAAATTCCTCTCTAGGGGGTTACACAGCCTGATACCAGAACAGGACCTGCTACATGCTTTACCCATGCATTGAACACGCGGTGAATGGTCTGTGATTGGAGGTGTATTCAGGATGCAAAAAGTAGCAGACCCTCTGATTGGATGAGCCTATCAATCAGAGGTGATAAAAGTCTGGCCTGAGTGGTCAGCTGTTGTTCAAAGACTGGTCTATGACAAAGAAGATAGCCAGGCACGGACCCCGCGGTGTGAACACAGGAGATAAGATTGTTCACTGCGGTCTGGACGGAAGGCAACAGCAACATTAAGGACCAGCTGTTTTGTGAGGCTTGGAGGAGCGTTCGCTTTGGACCAAGGAAATTACAGACAGCTGCCCAAGGTGTGGAAAGGAAGCTTGCGGCACATCACCCAGTGTGGAAAGGAAGCTTACAGCACATCACAGAGGCTGGTGGAAAGAAGCTTGCAGCACATGACGAGAGCCAGAGAGGAGGATGCTTGATTCTAGTCTTTGAAGGTGAGATCAAATCCCCTCTAGGCTCCTCCCTTGCGCTGCGTGAGCCTGTACAAGCAGTAACTGGGAATAGAGGCCAGTGAAGCAGGCCCCCACCTTTCTTTTTGTGAACTCTGAGGGTATCAGGGTGAACTGGCACTCTGTCCAGCCACTACCCTCCTACAGCTAGCCAGTGGCTACTGGACTAGTGGGACTCCAGTAAACTGTGCCAAGACATCCGGCACCTCTGATCAGATCCCTGACACCACTAGAGCGGTGTCCTCACTCACAATGGGAGGGCACTTCTGTTGCTTTGGGTGGTGGGTTATGGGGCTGATCATGAACATTTGACTTCACATCATATGCTGAAACTATATCCTTTCAATCCAAAGATTGGTATCAAGGCTCTAGTGAATGAGAACAGCCCTGTGTAACATGATCTGTAATATGCAATACTTACTGTGTGTTTACATGTTAACTGTGTTTTTATAGTGCTTGGCGTCTAGGCGCTATAATACTGTTTGGGGTCAGAACTCTGTCCCAGAGGGTTGGAGAGACTTCTGGTTTTCACTGTTTATCCTAGTTTTATGGTAAACAACCGTTACAAAGCAACTTTTACAACGGACTACTTTTACAACGCAACTTTTACAACGCAGGATCCATTACAACGAAGTACCATTACAACACATTTTTTTACATCGCAGATACCTTTACAATGCATGCCATTACAACGTAAGTATTGGTAAGTATATAATTATAGTAAAAATGTTATAGGTTTGGGTTTTTGGGTAAATGGGTATTTTTAGGGTTCAGGGCTAGGTTTGGGTTTTTGGGTAAAGGGGTATTTTTAGGGTTCAGGGCTAGGTTTGGGTTTTTGGGTAAAGGGGTATTTTTAGGGTTCAGGGCTAGGTTTGGGTTTTTGGGTAAAAGGATATTTTTAGGGTTCAGGGCTAGGTTTGGGTTTTTGGGTAAAGGGGTATTTTTAGGGTTCAGGGCTAGGTTTGGGTTTTTGGTTAAAGGGGTATTTTTAGGGTTCAGGGCTAGGTTTGGGTTTTTGGGTAAAGGGGTATTTTTAGGGTTCAGGGCTAGGTTTGGGTTTTTGGGTAAAGGGGTATTTTTAGGGTTCGGGCTAGGTTTGGGTTTTTGGATAAAGGGGTATTTTTAGGGTTCAGGGCTAGGTTTGGGTTTTTGGATAAAGGGGTATTTTTAGGGTTCGGGCTAGGTTTGGGTTTTTGGATAAAGGGGTATTTTTAGGGTTCAGGGCTAGGTTTGGGTTTTTGGATAAAGGGGTATTTTTAGGGTTCAGGGCTAGGTTTGGGTTTTTGGGTAAAGGGGTATTTTTAGGGTTCAGGGCTAGGTTTGGGTTTTTGGATAAAGGGGTATATTTAGGGTTCAGGGCTAGGTTTGGGTTTTTGGGTAAAGGGGTATTTTTAGGGTTCAGGGCTAGGTTTGGGTTTTTTGGGTAAAGGGGTATTTTTAGGGTTCAGAACTAGGTTGGGGTTTTTGGGTAAAAGGGTGTTTTTAGGGTTCAGGGCTAGGTTTGGGTTTTTGGGTAAAGGGGTATTTTTAGGGTTCAGGGCTAGGTTTGGGTTTTTTGGTTAAAGGGGTATTTTTAGGGTTCAGGGCTAGGTTTGGGTTTTTGGGTAAAGGGGTATTTTTAGGGTTCAGGGCTAGGTTTGGGTTTTTGGGTAAAGGGGTATTTTTAGGGTTCAGGGCTAGGTTTGGGTTTTTGGGTAAAGGGGTATATTTAGGGTTCGGGCTAGGTTTGGGTTTTTGGATAAAGGGGTATTTTTAGGGTTCCGGGCTAGGTTTGGGTTTTTGGGTAAAGGGGTATTTTTAGGGTTCAGGGCTAGGTTTGGGTTTTTGGGTAAAGAGGTATTTTTAGGGTTCAGGGCTAGGTTTGGGTTTTTGGATAAAGGGGTATTTTTAGGGTTCAGGGCTAGGTTTGGGTTTTTGGGTAAAGGGGTATTTTTAGGGTTCAGGGCTAGGTTTGGGTTTTTTGGTTAAAGGGGTATTTCTAGGGTTCAGGGCTAGGTTTGGGTTTTTGGGTAAAGGGGTATTTTTAGGGTTCAGGGCTAGGTTTGGGTTTTTGGGTAAAGGGGTATTTTTAGGGTTAAGTGGTAGGTTTGGGTTTAAAAAAAAATTAAATTAAAATTAAATTATATTAAATTTAATAACTTACATTTTTAAAAATATTATATACTTACCAATACTTACGTTGTAATGGTATGCGTTGTAAAGGTATTTGCGTTGTAAAAAAATGCGTTGTAATGGTAGTTCGTTATAATGGATCCTACGTTGTAAAAATTGCGTTGTAAAGGTATGCGTGCTAAAAGTATGCGTGGTAACGTCATACATCCTAGTTTTATGTATAGAATAATTATCTTATGTGTATTAAAGTACTTTTCTTTTATAAAAAGTAAAGCACTGACTGGACATTGAGTTTATCAGCTGGTGGTACGGTTTACACTGTATTCTGAATGTCTAACCCCACCTCACCTCCTTGAGTAAGCCTTGGACTGCTCTGTCTCGCTACCCTGAGAGAGTCAAGTGCTGGAGAGGAGTACTTGGTTATCCAGTTTTGGGTCCCTTAGTACTGAGGCCCCAGGACACCAGTGAGGGAACACTCCAGTTGATGCGATTGGAGCACAGTTACCCCTGAGTGCCCTGGTGCCCAGGAAGCCGGGTCTAACATTGGTGGCAGCGGTGGGATCACTAGACTTCAGACTCAGTGGACACTGAGACCAGTTGATAATTCCAGCAGATATCCATAAGCTATATGTAAAATGGCAGATAACATTGGAGAGGAATTGGAATTGCAGAACTTGACTGCGGAGCAATTAAAGCAAATGTGTGCTGAAAGGGGGTGGAAGGTCCCAAGGTCTAAGGACAGGGAGCACTTGATTAGCCACATGAGAAATTGTTTTGAGCAAGAGGTCACTGTTGTGCAAGAGTTGGAGAGCACTGTTACCACAAGCCTGCCAAGTCAGTCAGTGCAGGCTTCTCCTGTACCAGCCCCAAGGCATTCCCCAAGGCTTTCCCCTATGCTTTCCCCTAGGTATTCCCCTAGACCTGCCCCTAGACATTCACCTCCCCCTATCTCCAGGGCTACCTTTTCCCCTGTCCCAGGATTTGCCTCCTTAGGAGGGACTGAGCTAGCAGAGACCCTTAAACTTAAGCTGAAACTCCTGGAAGCTAAGGATTTAGCAGAGGAGAAAGCAAGGGAGTTTGAAAGGGCGTAGCTAAGGATGGCCCGCCAGGCAGAAGAGGAGCAGCGAAGGGTCAGACAGGAAGAGTGGGCTTGGAAGGAGAAGGAGAGGGAAAGGGAGATGCTGGAGAAAGAAAGGGAGAGACAGGGGAAAGAGAAGGACAGGGAATTGGAGAAAGAGCGGATAGCCCTAGAGAAAGAGAAGCTCAAGTTAGTAGCTGATAGAGGGCTTAGCTCTGTGGATGGTGCATCCACTTCAAAGTCCCAGGGAAAGGAAAATACCACCAAGGTACCAAAAGAATTGATACACATGTATGTCCCTGGCACTGATATCCTCAGTTGGATGTGTGCCTTTCATCTAGCATGTAAGGCTCAAGGTCTTAATGGTCAGTCCAAAGCAGCGACTTTACTGAGTCACCTTTCTCGGGAAGGGACTGAAGTGATTGAAAGGATGCCTGAGAAAGACAGTCTGACATATGAGTGCATGAAGGATGCTTTGATTAGGCGGTTTGGGTTGAAACCAGCCCAGTACTTGCAGAGGTTCCGTGAGAACAAGAAGGCAGAGGGGGTTCCCTTTGAGAATTGGGTCCATGACATAGTGAGACACTAGAATGAGTGGGTGAGAGGGATGGAAGCAAATGATTACCAGTCCCTAAATCAGGTGATGATTGCAGAGCGTCTCCGGGAGGAATGCTCTGTCCCACTCAGACAGTATTTGTCTGACCTTCCTGAGAGGGATCCTGAGAAACTTGCAGTGATGGCAGATACGTGGCTTGCCAACAGAGTGAACAGGGGGCAGGGGCAACCCCTTTCCAAGCCCAAGGGGGAGAAGAACTCCCAGCAGGCTGGCCCTAAACCAGAGGGGAAGGGCGAGAACGGTTCCCAGGGCTCTTAGTCAGGACAAGAGTCTAAGGGGAACGGGGCCTCTAGTCAGTACCAGGAGGGGAAAGGAGGTAAGGGTCCTTTTACTCCCACGGTGATTAAATGCTATAAGTGCCACCGAGAGGGACACTTAAAGCCAGACTGCCCAGTGAAGGATGTGGTGCCAGTGGCACCCGTGATAGCAAGTGTGCTTTCAGTGGGGGCAGACATGAAGGGAGGCCCAAGTGAGTTTAACTTAGTCACCAGGGACATCTGGGAACTTGACCCAGAAGCCCTTAAGCATATTCCCCCTAACTCAACGGGGTATATGAGTGTGGCAAGTATCAATGGAAGGAAGGTTCCTGCCATGAGGGATACTGGTGCCCACAGGACTATGGTTGAACGCAAATATCTCAAACCTGAAGAGATCATTCCTGGTTCCAAGGGGTATGGACTTGTAGCTAGTGGTGATGACATGGAGTACCCTCTTGCTGGAGTGGAGGTAGAGGTGAATGGCAGGAAGGCCATGGTCAATGTCGGGGTGCGAGAGAAGCAGGGTGCTGGGTGCTTTCTAGGGAATGATCTTGTTGAACGCGGGTTAGTACCAGGCCCTGAGGCCTATATGGCCTGGATTTCATCAGTTGTGCTCACTAGGGCACAGACTGTAAAACTGCTTCCTAGTGAAGCGGGCCCACACTAGTGGAAGAGACACTAGAGAGGAACAGGCCAAAACAAGAACTAAGGGCAGATTCTGAGAAGGCACCTGTCCTGGTGTCTGCACCGCCTGCTCCAGTTGGAGAGGAGGGTGAGCATCCAGAGGCGGATAAGGTGTTGGAGTCTGGGTCCCTGCCAGAGCTGCAGGAGCTGCTTGTGGCAGGAGGACCGTCCCGTGAGGAGTTTTGTAAGGCACAGGCTGAGTGTCCTACACTTGTTGGCCTGCGGACGACTGCTCAGAAGCAGGTCTCCACTGGAGTAGTTGGAAAGCACAAGGTGGCTTGGGAAGATGGACTCCTTTACAGTGAGCCTGCTGACCCAGAGCCAGGAGCCAGTAAAAGGTTGGTGGTTCCTCAGGTGCACAGGAATTTCCTGCTGCAGCTAGCCCATGATGTACCCCTAGCTGGGCAATTGGGCATCAAAAAGACAAAGGACAGGTTAGCACCTCTGTTTTACTGGCCAGGAGTAGGCCAGGATGTGGAGCGGTTTTACCATACCTGTCTGGTCTGTCAGGCCAGCAGCATGTCTGGTGGCCCGATGAAGGCACCCTTGGTTCCCCTACCAGTCGTGGAGGTACCCTTAGAGAGGTTGGTGTGTCTTCCCAGGAATTACACTGTTTCTTTACTTGCAATGGCTGAAGAGTTGGAAGAGGAGAGTGAGTCCCTCCCTGACTTATTGCAAGGTGATGAGAAGGATGTTTTACTTGAGGGAATTAAGCTTGCCTCTGAACTGACACCTGAACAGCAGGTGGAGTGTAAAGAGCTGCTGGGGAGATTGTCCCGTCTCTTTTCACTTACCCCTGGGCTGACGCCTGTCTGTGCGCTTGACACAGACACAGGGGACACCCTGCCTGCTAAGAAGCAGCCCAGGAAGGTGATCTGGACTGAAGAGTGTCAGAAGGCATTTGATGGATTGAAGGCTGCACTATGCAATGCACCTGTACTGAAGGCCCCTGATTACAGTCAGACCTTCATTGTGCAGACAGATGCTTCAGACAAGGGAGTTGGGGCAGTTCTTGCCCAGCTTAATGAAAAGGGAAGGGAGCATCCGGTGGCCTTTATCAGCTGCCGACTACTCCCCAGGGAGCAGAACTGGTCTGCAGTTGAAAAAGAATGCTTTTCCGTAGTGTGGGCCCTTCGAAGATTCAGGCCTTACTTGTTTGGTGCAAGGTTTGTGGTTCGGCAGATCACAAGCCCCTCAAGTGGCTTATGACAATGAAAGGGGAGAATCCAAAGTTGCTCAGGTGGTCCATATCTCTGCAGGGACTAGATTTGACAGTGGAACATAAAGCAGGCTTACAGCACGGTAATGCAGATGGACTTTCCCGCCGGTTTATCCAATCAGATGATCGGTCTTCTCCCACTGGGAAGTAAGTACCTGCCATTCTGATCTGGGGAGGACATATGTTGGGATGGGAAGTCTCCTGCATGTCTCTGGAGAGAGTGCTTCCCCTGCCTTATGCTAATCTCCAGGCAAGTCACTCCAAAGCTACTGTATAGTTTCCAGATCCCTACCTCAGTGAGCATGACAATCATACATGTCCACTGCGGGTCTCCCTGTTTACATGGATTGAGACCCTAGAGCTTGGCTCTGAGGTCGAGGGGGCATGCCTAGTGCACCCCTATTTTTCAGAGAGTGGCTACTGCCCTCTCTATTAAGGCTGTGGTAGACAGACAGTGGTGGCAGCAATAAATCTATAGTCAGGAGTGGTGAGTCCCTAGGCACCCTCCTGACCAAGTCTGTGCAGTTTGCCATGCCTGTGGGCCTGTTGCCTTTGTCTGACTGATGTGTGTTTGAGAGCCCGTGGGTGTACAGGGGAAGAATGGGGATTTGAGCAAGTGTGAGGAATGCGAGCTGTCCTGCTGGACATCCCAGCTCCCCCGTCCCCCTCCCTATTTCCTTGGAAAGGCCTGGTGGGCTGGGGGAGACACTCAGCTCTTATCTGGGTTTAGCTGCACTAACTGTGTGGAGAGGACCCTCCCCCACTGGTCAGTGCCTCCTGGGCTGGAGTTAATTAAAATTCTTCTCTAGGGGGTTGCACAGCCTGATACCAGAACAGGACCTGCTACATGCTTTACCCATGCATTGAACACGCGGTGAATGGTCTGTGATTGGAGGTGTATTCAGGATGCAAAAAGTAGCAGACCCTCTGATTGGATGAGCCTATCAATCAGAGGTGATAAAAGTCTGGCCTGAGTGGTCAGCTGTTGTTCAAAGACTAGTCTATGACAGAGAAGATAGCCAGGCACGGACCCTGCTGTGTGAAGACAGGAGATAAGACTGTTGACTGCGGTCTGGAAGGAAAGCTACAGCAACATTAAGGACCAGCTGTTTTGTGAGGCTTGGAGGAGCGTTGGCTTTGGACCAAGGAAATTACAGACAGCTGCCCAAGGTGTGGAAAGGAAGCTTGCGGCACATCACCCAGTGTGGAAAGGAAGCTTACAGCACATCACAGAGGCTGGTGGAAAGAAGTTTGCAGCACATGACGAGAGCCAGAGAGGAGGATGCTTGATTCTAGTCTTTGAAGGTGAGATCAAATCCCCTCTAGGCTCCTCCCTTGCGCTGTGGGAGCCTGTACAAGCAGTAACTGGGAATATAGGCCAGTGAAGCAGACCCCCACCTTTCTTTTTGTGAACTCTGAGGGTATCAGGGTGAACTGGCACTCTGTCCAGCCACTACCCTCCTACAGCTAGCCAGTGGCTACTGGACTAGTGGGACTCCAGTAAACTGTGCCAAGACATCCGGCACCTCTGATCAGATCCCTGACACCACTAGAGCGGTGTCATCACTCACAATGGGAGGGCACTTCTGTTGCTTTGGGTGGTGGGTTATGGGGCTGATCATGAACATTTGACTTCACATCATATGCTGAAACTATATCCTTTCAATCCAAAGATTGGTATTAAGGCTCTAGTGAATGAGAACAGCCCTGTGTAACATGATCTGTAATATGCAATGCTTACTGTGTGTTTACATGTTAACTGTGTTTTTATAGTGCTTGGTGTCTAGGCACTATAATACTGTTTGGGGTCAGAACTCTGTCCCAGAGGGTTGGAGAGACTTCTGGTTTTCACTGTTTATCCTAGTTTTATGTGTAGAATAATTATCTTATGTGTATTAAAGTACTTTTCTTTTATAAAAAGTAAAGCACTGACTGGACATTGAGTTTATCAGCTGGTGGTACGGTTTACACTGTATTCTGAATGTCTAACCCCACCTCACCTCCTTGAGTAAGCCTTGGACTGCTCTGTCTCGCTACCCTGAGAGAGTCAAGTGTTCGAGAGGAGTACTTGGTTATCCAGTTTTGGGTCCCTTAGTACTGAGGCCCCAGGACACCAGTGAGGGAACACTCCAGTTGATGCGATTGGAGCGCAGTTACCCCTGAGTGCCCTGGTGCCCAGGAAGCCGGGTCTAACAGCGGCCAACAGGCTTGCCATTTTTCTACCGGTGGGAGGGAGGGTGGGATGGGGGCTGGGGGGAGGGGGGAGGGACTAGTTGATTGGTTCAGGAATATTCTGCAATGTTGATGTTAACTGTCATAATAGGAGGCCTGGAAAGGACAATAGCATGCCACTGTTTTATGTTGCGGAACTAGAGAGGAATGTGACTCAGTGGAATGTAACTGATTAGTGAAATTTGTGACTTATTAAGTGGGAAGGGAAGGGAATATCGATATTTGCTAAATTGGCTGAATGTTAAGTGTGCAAAAACCAATAAAAATATGTTTTAAAAAAAACAGGCTTGCCACTTTTCTCTTAGGAAATTATCTTGTTCAACATAATTCAAAACTGACTGACTCTAAGGGCTCCATTCTTGACCTTGTTATCTTCAAAGTAGATATGCTAACAGCTGTTGATCCTATACCAGTAGACTGGTCTGACCACTTCTGCATCCCCTTCTTTCTGCACCTATCTCATTCTGTTACTCTTGGCAAACCTAAATGAACTACTATCTTGTTCCGCAACACCAAAAACAACACAGCTATGAGCTCACTTCCAATCTTAGACCCCCTACTCAGATGTCAACGACCTGATCACCCAATGTCTCACCAGTCTATCAGCTGTAATTGATAATGCTGCTCCACTACAAAGTAAAAAGAAAAGAAACTTCTTCTGCTCCATGGTTCAATAAGTCCCTCTACGAAGAAAGAAAACAATTGAGGAACCTTGAGAAACTATGGAGACATTCTCCTTCCATCACCAATCTATCCAATCTTCACCTCGCAAGATCTCGTTACCACAAACACATCTTCCGTGAAAAAGCAACACACTTCAGAACCCTCCTCGATTCTGCCAAAAACAGACCAAAAAAGTTATTCAACCTTATCAAAAGCACCAACATCTCTCCCTCTCCTACCATATTTGATGACCCCCCCCCAAGATAGCGGCAGAATTTCACATCACCCATCCTACCCCCCCGGAGGACCCCAAATCCCTAGTCTCATGGCAAAACTTTGACATCATCACAGAAACGGCACTCCTTGAAACTAGAAACTAAGCCCTCTAACCATTCCATCGACCCCCTCCCCGGTGACACTGCCGTTGACTTTTACACCCACACACTCTCCTTCTGGACCAGTCTGTTAAACCTCTTCCTCAACCAAGGCTCCCTTCCTGCTGCCTTTAAAACAGGACAGGTTACCCCACTTCTTAAGAAACCCTCTGCTGATGTGAAAGATCTCAACAACCTCTGCCCTATCACCAACCTCCCTTTTCTTTCTAAAATTATAGAAAGGTGTGTGGCAAAGCAACTTTCACAACATATCAAGCTTAACACCCTCCTTGATGAATTCCAATCTGGTTTTACCCAAGGCTGCAGTACAGAAACAGCCCTACTTCAAGTGATCAATGATGCCCTGTGAATACTTGACTCTGGTGAATCTTATCTCCTGATCCTTCTTGGCCTTTCTACAGCCTTTGACACTGTTAATCACAACACTCTTTTGAACACTTTAAAGCTAAGAATGGGTTTTGAAGGCACAGTGCTCAAATAGTTTGAATCATTCCTCTCTGGCAGATCCCAGATGATCAAAATAGCAAATTGTATTTCCACTTCAATGGCTGTTGGACAAGGCATCCCTCAAGGCTCGATCCTCGTGACCACACTGTTCAACCTTTACATTGAACTGCTGGGTATTCTCCTAATGAAATATGGGATCCATTATCACCTATATATGGATGACACCCAAATCTACCTAAAGGTATCTTCTACTCATGACATTCCAATCCTCAACACCACTCTCAACTCCATCCACCACTGGATATGAACTAATACAGAATCCTTCAAAAACAGAATTCCTTTTCCACTCAACCTCACTATCTCCTCCTCCTATCCAATCATAGATGAACAATCTGAACATTTTCAACAACAAACCTATCATGATGACAGTGCCAAATCTCTAGGCGTCATCCTGGACAAAAGGCTCAACTTACAGTCCCATATCAATACCATCGCCAAAAATGCACGGTACCAACTTTCCCTTCTCTGGGGGGGTTTGGCGCTTCTTTCCAGAGCAAGACCTAAAAACCTTGGTCCAATCATTGGTTCTCTCCAGATTGGACTACTGCAACTCTCTCCTTGCTGGCCTCCCCATATCCCACCTTTCCCTTCTAAAATCCATCCTCCACTCAGCAGCTTGCTCCGTATATGGGGCTAAAAGAAATGATCACATCACACCCATACTGCTGTCTCTTTGTTGGCTTCCTATTGAAGCAAGGTCAATTTACAAGACTGCCTGTATCACCCACAAAGCCTTAAACACCTCCTCCCCATGCATCTGGCTAATAAACTACAAATCTCAGGCAGCTCTAGACCTTCAAGCAGTGCTGAAAACTTACTGCTCGAACCTCCTACCTTCAAAAGGGAAGAATTTATGGCTCAATCCTTCTCTGGTAATGCGGCCAGAATCTGGACCTCACTTCCTCCAACCCTCCGAATCACTACCTCTTTCCGGACTTTTAAAACGGGTCTTAAAACTCTCCTTCCCCAAATACACTTCCTGGAATAATTCAACCCATTACTTGTCCTCACATTCACGAGGTCAACTTTGTAAATATGTATTTTATTCTTGCTTTAACCTAGCACTGACACCTTTTATTTTTTACAATATAAATATGCAACTTGTTAGCTTTGTAACTGCATATATGTCACTTGTTAGCGTGCTCAACCTATCTTGTGTACCTTGGTAACTGTATATATGTAACTTGTTTGTGAGTTTAGCCTATCTTGTGTACCTTTTGTAACTTCTAATAAGAAGGGGGACCCCTGAGCAGGTAGAGGCAGGTAAACAGGGGAAATAGAAATACCAAAATCAAGAAACTACCTGCCCCGTACTTTCAAACAAGGCCCTAGGATAGGATCCTTATATCATTCCACTATCACCGGAGCAGATCAAGGGCCGGGAAACATAATCACATCAGGTTTTACAAAATATATAATAGTTTTATTTAGTTTTGAACAAACATTTCATCAATTAATGAATACAGAGAATACTTATCAAAGCACACCATAGTTTAATAAAACAAAATTCCATAAATCAAGTCCCACACTCCTATTTCATACATCACACTCATACCATCATGCATTCCCAACGTTCATCATAGTAACACACACATCACTCACACAATTCAAAGCACAAGTGATATTAAAAATTGTGCATAACAGTCACAAGGTGGTCAGATGACAAGGTGGAAAATATCATCAAGTGGGTCGGGGTAGATACAGTCCAGCTGCCCCCACACGAACAACGCCAACGCGCGTTTCGGTGTGTTGCCCCAGCTGGGGCTACACCTTCATCAGGGCGAAGATGAACAATAGGGAGTGGGACAAAGCACCCATGATTAGGACAGCGCAAGGCGCTGTAAATGATTTCTGAAACGGGGGCGACGTAGGAGAAGGCCCCCAATAAATAAGACTTCTCAGCAGGATTCAGATATAATCAAATCGAGTTATCTTCCACAAGGTTAACGAGACTTCTCTCATGGCCACACAAAACAAAAGATCTCAAAAGGGTAGCGGGTCCAGCTATTTCGCTCACCGAAACGTTCCAAGGAAAGCCCTTTACTTGGAACGTTTTGGTGAGCGAGGAGGCCTGCTGCGGAGCCCCTGGTGTATCGGGATAGACTAATTGTAGTTAAATCACTCCATTCTACATTATCGGCAATAGCCGGACCCGCTAGCTGATAGTGGAATGATATAAGGATCCTATCCTAGGGCCTTGTTTGAAAGTACGGGGGCAGGTAGTTTCTTGATTTTGGTACCTTTTGTAACTTACCTGGCCCTTTTGTAAAGCGCTCTGACACCTTTGGGTAAAGTTTGCGCTATATAAAACTGCATAAAATAAAATAAATAAATGAAATTGAAAATCGTGCATGTGCAGCTCTAATAAAGTAAGCCTGGCCCAGAGAGTCATGCATGAATCTTGGACCTATCTCTCAGAAGCATAGGAAAGGACCACACACGGCAGCATCGCCTCTCCCCATACCAACGGGGCACTCGTTGCTGCGAACAGATTGGACGGTCTCCCCATCAGCACAGGTATTTCCCAAAAACGGATGCTGTTGCTGTCTAGTTACACCCATAGAGGCAGTGGGGCACTTCCCTTCTCCATGACCAGACCGGTAGTCTAGGGTGACCAGATTTTCAAAATTAAAAACTGGGACGGGCACAAACATAGAAAAGGGACTAAATGTTCTGTTAGGTTTCAGGGATATATATATATATAAATACATTTTTTCAAGAACACGAACAAATATATTTGTGCTCTTTTAAAGAATTGTATTTTCACATTACCTCCCGTTCTGTGAAGAGCACCAGGGTCCAGCTACTGCTGGGCCTTGCCTTGCCCGGTGGCCTCTGCAGCCCTGATTCACACCTCACACCTGATTCGCACCTGTGCTGCTCAAGTGAGGCGAAGCAGCACAGCAGGAGAGGTAAAGAACTGAACGTCTGCCGTCATTTTCTGGAGGGCGGGTCGCAATGTGAGCCTGCATAACACTAGTTAACTTGCAGGTTCACCCGACCCTTGCTGAAAAACCGGGACATTTCTTTTAATAACCCAGGCACTACCCAAAAACCCGGACATTTCTCCAAGTTGGAGAAAAGTGTCGGGACACCGGGACACTTCTCCAAAACCCCGGACCGTCCGGGGAAAACCGGGACGTCTGGTCACCCTACGGTAGTCCTAAGACATGAGAGCTAGGGTGACCAACCGTCCCGAAAATTCCACGGGCTGCCCGTAATTTGGGCCTCTTGTCCGTAAGGGTTTCTTCCACGGACGCCTTTTGTCCGTAATTTCAGACATTGGCGTGAGCTGCCCCCTGCAAGCAGCCTATAACTCACACAGCAGGGGCCACCTCACACTCCTGCTGTGATCTGTGGCCTGCAACAGCCCCTCCCCACCCTGGCAAAGACTGCTATCAGGCCCATTATCATTCTGCACGTTGGCCTAATTATCACATACAGAATGATAAAGGGTCTCTCTGTCCAGTGACAGCATTTAGGATCTGGTGTTTTTTTCAGTGGGGGAGAGGGGGCATGTAAGATGTGAGAAAGTCAAAGTTTTTATTGACCATTCCCAGATTCAAAAAATCCCGTGCTGGAGGCAAAACATTTGAGCTAGGTGCCGCTCAACGATGGAACAAGCTGCCCTTGGGTTTGCGCATGATCAAAACTGAATCTGAATTCCGTCGCGCTCTGAAAACCTACCTTTTTTGTCTGTAACCTTTCTGTTTGAGGGATCTTGTGGTCAATCACTTAGCACCGGGACAGCCCGTTGGGGTAGCTGCGCGCTCTATAAAAGACACAATAATAATAATAATAATAATGATAATAATAATATGTATGCAATACGTACCTATTGTCACGAATTTTCGTCCTGAATTTTGACCTCCTGTCCTGAATTTTTGTCCTGAATTTGACCCTTTGTCCTGAATTTTTGCACTCACTGCCCTGAATCTTCACCCATGTCAGTTGGTTACCCTAAAAGAGAGCACTTAGTAGCTAGGATTCAATGTGCAAATTAGAGGGCAGAAGTCGTGTAGCATTTGTACTGTATGACTCAGACTCAGGTTAGGTTGTAAACAAAAATGGTACGCTTAAAAGCAAATGTGTTTCTTGACACCGTGATGTGCGAATTGCTGGACATCAACACACAAAGGCGTAATATCTTTTAAATTACTAATTGCACCCAAATACGCAGTCGCAAGCGAATCGAAAGCATTTCAGATGCAACAACTTGGGTGGAGCAAGAAGCAGTGCGAAGTTCCGGACTTCTTGGTAGCCAATGGGCGTGCTTCCGGCTTCAGCGGTAGGGGCGTGGCTTGCGGTGACGCGGCAGTGCGGGAACGAGGTTGATTCAAATTACGCGCGAGAGCAGCTGATCCCGGGCTCTGCCGGCAGTGAGGAGTCGCAACTGCAGTTGTCACGTTTTTGAGGGGACCCGCGAATCCACCATGGCTGAGGAGGGGGCAGTGAAGGTGTGCGTACGAGTTCGGCCGCTTATCCAGAGGTGAGACCGCAGCTGCTGGCGGGGAGTTCCCGGGTGCTTTCTGTGCGTACATGTCATGTGCTGAGGAGAATCGGCTCGGCTGCGATTTAGGCGCGGTCTCCAAGGCACGCTTTTGGTCGCTCTGTAGGGGCTCAGCGTCCACAGAAGAGGACGCGGGGCGCCTATAGATTGACATTTCTCAAGTATCTCACATTTGTTCACGATGCCGCTGTAGATTTTCCAGCCATGGCCCTCCCCTCGGGGGGGGGGGGGGGGGGAAGGGGAAGGAAGGGGGGCTTAAGGAAAGGGAGGAAGCTAAAGCCAGGCCTGTGGCCGTTTATACACTATGTTGCCCCTCCCGTGTGTAGTCTTTTGGCGAGTCATGTTTTTTTTGCGGAATGTGTTTGGATGAGTTGCATACCATTACTGACATCCTCGTCTCAGCAGCTCTAGGCATGAAACCAAAATCGCCCCTCACAAACATGTTAAACTATCCACACGTTCACCATGTGACCATATAGCGAACGTAAGCAGCTCCTCAGGTGAGTTTTTGGGTCCTCATTTTTTTAGTTATCGCCTGGGCAGCGCTTTCGCTGTCTCTCCCAGAAATGCTGTATTCAAGATATGGTCGCTAAGCTCCGCCCACTTCCACTCCCATTATTTTAATTGGCCCCTGTCACTGCCCTTTATAAATATGGCTTTTCACTGGTCAATAGGCTTGGTAGTCCTTCCTTAGTACCGCCTTTTCTCTTCTCATAACCTCCCATGAGGACTCCCCTGATACTTGTGTTGCTATGCTGTACGTTTTAATGATCACCTCAGAGCACTATTTTCTTAAATGCGTTTCTCCTGTCTGCTGGTGCAAGCAGGGCAGGAGCTCCCACAACTTTTTAGAATTTGTATTTAACCATTGCAGCACGCCTCTTCTATTTCTTACTTTTGAACCAATCATGGCACCTGCGCTTTAGCTTGTAAATCTTCCCATAAGGATTTTGGGGCCAGATGTACGACCATTTCATTTAGCGCCTCGCAATTGGCGACACATTGTGAGTGGCAAATTGCGAGTCGCTAAATGAAATGTACAACAGTGTGTTTAACACTGTTTCGGATACCCAATGGGGTCGCAAATTGCGAGGTTCATTAATATTAACGAGCCTCTCGCAATTTGTGAGCCAATTGGGAATGCCAGCTCTCCTAGGTATGGTGCCTGCTGAGCACTGCAGGCCACCATGTCTGGTACTCCTTTTAAATAAAGCAGTTTTTAAAAAAAAATGCAGCCCATTTACCCATGCATTTAAAAAAAGAAGAAAATGAAACGTTTTCGTTTCATTTTCTAAGGGCAGGCAGAGGTCCCTGGGACCACTGCCTGCCCTTAAAAAATAATTTTGCATGCATTTGCAAAGGGGAAGGGGTCCCCTGGGGACTCCTTCCCATTTGCAAATGCATTACCATCTATTTGAAGTAAGTGGTAATTGCGAGTGTTTTGCGACCGCAAAACATTTGTACATGCTTTTAAGACTCGCTATTTGGAAGGGAATGCCCCTTCCCTATAGCAAGTTGCAAAACCTATTTAGCGAGTCGCAAACAAACTGCGACTCGCGAAATAGGCAATGTACATGGCCCAATAAGTTTTTGCATGTGAAAGCGGGCTCACGAACCCGTTCACGCATATAAAAACGGATCGTACATCTGGCCCTTAGTATTTTATATTGAAGTAATAGCCCCTCTGTCACATGTATTTCATTTGTTTTATAGCATCTCTCATACCATTGTAGGATGTCAGAGCACTTTACATCACACACATATAGAGACATTGAATCGTACATGTAAAACAGTGTTTATATAAAATGTTTAAAGAGTGCTTGGTCTGGAAAAGCACAAACTCAGGATTCAGAACATAACACAGTAGCTAGCACTGACTTTAACATTAAAAATGTATTTCCACCCAAATAAATCTTTTTAGCAGCATCAGGATAATGAATAACAGGGAAAAAACAAAAGTTACTAACTGGTAGCATGCAGTTTGCAAGCAGCTCTTTGATGACAGTTTATAGGTCCCTCTGCTACATTACGATTGTCACTTGTGAAGTGCACAGTAACAAAAGAATCTGTGACAAAATCAGTAACCGCAAACCTATGCATATAAAATGCTGCTTTTTAAAATGCATGTTACACGTTCTTTGCAGTAGGCACATTAACCTTCTGTGCTACATTAGTTAAGTCAAAGCTGCCACTAAACAAAACTCTCCTCACGCTCCAGCAGGTACATTAATCACTGGCTTTATCTTGACACTTTTATTGCTGCTGGAAAGCTGCTAATTATACAAGAAACTTTTCTGTGCTTTTAAAACTGTTGCCTGCGGACCCCCTGGGAATATGTCACGGACCCCTAGGGGTCCGCGGACCACAGTTTGGGAAACACTGGCCTATATCATCCCACTTATCAAAGCCCCTACTATTCCTGAGTTTACCCAGTCTCTTTGTGTCCCATAGTGGTGTCATTTGAGTTAGAACTCCCTGCCAACCAAGTTTGATCTGCACTTAGTGCCAAATGGAGATAGTATGCTTCACCGGTCCCACCAGTGCTGCGGACTCCCCCCTCCCCCAAGCTTGTATAGGGCAGCCAGCATACCATTTGTTCCCAATGCTGATCTGTCCGCCTTAAAGGCAGGGTCTGTCTGCAGGGCATGGATCCACTGGTTGATGACTTTCAATTGCGCTGCCCAATAGTATAACTGTATGTCAGCGCAATACCACCATCGTACCACCCCTGAACTAACTTGGACTGCGCTATACGTGCCGGTTTGTTTCCCCACAATAAGCTGCAGACCTGGGCTGAGATCGCCCTAAAATTGCTCGGCGGGACGGTAGATGGCGTGTTTTCCAGCGCATATAAAAACCTAGGGAGGGCCATAATTTTGTAAAGTGCTGCTGTTAGATCTGGGGGTCTCTAGTTGGCAGAGGTAAGTACCTTAGACCAAGTAGGGACCCTTGCTTCTAGTCAGGGTGAAGGAATACACATAGTAGACAACCTCCGCTCTCCCTCTAGGTAGATTGGCGCGAGCAGGCAGGCTTATCCCCAGGCAATGTGTTTAATAATTGCACTTAACACAACAATAATCCCCAATCCACCACAAACTGAGACCACACAGGTAAGTATATTTTATAAAAATATATATCTTTATCTAGTTTCAGCAAGGTAAATAAAGCAGTTGCACGATAATCACTTCTTTAGAAAAATGTTGCACTTAATCTTAATGGATGCACTTGTAAATAGGAAGTTCTTAATAAACAGTCTCAAGTCTCTTGGCAATCAGGGTTCAAAATAAGCAATACTGATTTACTTCAGGTCCCTATGCTCTCAAAAACGAGCATTCGAAACACTGCCCACGTGTAATCTTAGTTGTGGGCTTCAAGCGCTGCAAATGCGCTTCTTCGCGAGGCCCAGGGACTCTTTCTTTCCCCCCGGGACAGCCACACTCGTTCTTGGGTCCCAGGCGCACCGCGCCTAGCAGATCTCTTGCATCCCTGCCCCGGCCGGTCCCCTGTCCTCTCCCGCCCGCTCTCGACAATCCAACGAGCGGCGGGGGAGGTGGTGCTGATCACCTTGTGGGGGACGGCTGGCCAGGGGTGCGGGACGCTCTAGATTCCCTCGGCGAGGTCAGGCCAGTCTTCCCCGGTCCCGGCGGTGATTACGGCAATTCCTCGGCTCCTCCAGCCGCTTCAGTCAAGGCAGCCAATCCCGTCGCGGTTCCCGTGACGAGCCCCTCTGAACGCGAGGCCGCCGACCAATGACAGCGCGGCCTCGCTGATGATGCTATGCTCCGCCAGCCAATCCCGTCGCGGCTTTGGTGAGGGGGCTCGGCTCTCTCACCCAATCAGAGCGCGGCGGGCTCGATCTTCGTAGCGCAAACACCGGCAAACTTCGGAGCACTTCCACGGGGGTTACTGACCCCGGGCTGCGACGGTGACACGGCCCACAATTGTTTTCGGCGCTTCTTGCGCTGAGGAGGCCCACAAGTCTCCGGTCTGTACCACACACGTGTCGATGAACACGTCTATCTGGGCCACACAGCAGGCTGGGTCAGCGCGGCGCCCTCACTCAAATTAGAGAGCCGCCAGTGCGCTAAGCAGCCAAACTGCAGATTTTCACGATCTCTTCGCCACACAGCAGCTTCAGGGGGCACAGCAGAGTCTTGAGGTCCTTAGGCAACCTTTATGTCCCTGGGTTGCAGATAGGGGGCCAGCTCCTCTCAGGCCCTTGGAGATTCAAGTTGCAGACACAGCACACAGCAAAGTCTTGGCAGTTTCAAGCAGGCAGGGTCACAGCACACATCAAAGTCCCTTTCTTCTCCTCTCCTTCAGTTGGATAGCAGGATAGGTCAGCCCTTAAAGCACACAGCAAGGCAATCTTCCTTCAGCCGTCCTTCTTCTGGCAGAGGTTCCTCTTGATTGTAGAATCTTAGAATCTAATCTTCTGTAGCCAGGGGTCCTTCTCTTATACCCCTAAAAGTCTTTGAAGTCTTTTGTGCAAGGGGGCCCTGAGCCCGGTCTAAACCAGTTCTGGGGGTTGCTGGAGCACTGGGCTGTTTCTGGTTTCCTTCTTCCTGTCCGCATCAGGGTCAGAGGTGACAGTTGGCCAGCAGGAGGGGGAGCCAGCATGGTGGCCAGGCAGGCACAGCCCTTCACTATCAGGCGCTATCTCCTCCCGCTTCCCTGGCAGCAGATGCTGCCTTTCATCCACGGGCTGACTCCGACCCCCTCCGGGGGCTCTGCAGCCTCTGTCACACTCAGACTAGACAGGCAATCCACAAACAGGCCCAGGCACACAGAAAGGTTTAGACAAGAGAACAGCCACTTTCCAAAAGTACTATTCTCAAACACAGAATTTAAAAACAACCTTCACTAAAAGATGTGTTATTAAAGTCTGAGTTCAGGGAGATCATTCACTTATGTCCCATCTTGTTCTTATGAGAAGATAGGCTGGTATCCATTGGGACCAGCCTCCCCCATGTTATTCTATGGAGCAAGATAGCCTTACAGCAGTGAGTGCACAAAATGGCTGCTGCCCACTACCAGAGCATGTGATCTGCACTAGTACATGCTCAACCTGACCCCTACACTGCACCCTGCCCAGGGGGGTGCCCTGAGCCTTCCATAGGGGTGACTGATGTGCACAGACAGGGAAGGGTTAGGCCCAGCCAGTGGAGACACTGGCCAGGCGGACATGGCAGTCATTGACTGCACACAGGCCCTGCGCTGGCAGGCCTGAGTCACCATTTTAGGACTACTCATGTGGGTGGCGCAATCTGCGCTGCAGGCCCACTAGTAGCATCTGTCATCACCAGCCCTGGCGCACACAGTGCACTTTACTAGGGACTTCATGGTGATACAAATATGCCAATCAGGTATACCCAATCAATACGACAATTTACAGAGGGAGCACTTACACTCTGGCACTGATCAGCAGTGGCAGAGTGTCCAAAACATCTAAACCAGCAAAAACGAAATCCAGCACAGCATCAAAAAATACATGAGTCAGAGGCAAAAAGATGGGGGAAAAACCACGCCAAAGGTGTCAGGTCTAACAGCTGCCTTACCTAATAACGTTAACGGTAGGGTTCCCCAGTGCGTTGCATCTCTTTTCAGGTGGTCCAACGGGGGTTGGAGATTGCGTTTAAAAAAAGTAATCAGGGTTGGTTGCTACATATATATATACCCCAGTATTTAAAGAATGGGACAGAGATTTGAAGTGGGCAGTCCAAGGGGAGCTGCGGCGGGGGGCCACGCTAGACGTATAAAACTGACTTGGACCAATTTATGGTGTATCCCGACGCCCTCCCAAAGATTTCACAGATGTTGAGGAGAACTAGTATTGAACGTTTAGGGGAGGTGAGATATAATAGCACTTCGTCCGCGTATAGGGAAATGCGATCTTCCCACCAATCGGTCCTCCCGAGACCTCTTATCATGGGGTCCCATCTGATCCACGCCGCCACCGGTTCCAGCACCAGGGCAAAGAGTAGTGGTGACAGGGGACACCCCTGTCTCGTACCACGCGTCAGGGGGAAGTCATCTGAAATGTGTCCATTAGCCACAACATGGGCGACCGGCTTAGTGTAGAGGAGACTGACCCCAGCACAGAAAATAAGCCCAAAGCCCAGATGCTGGAGTACAGCGAACAGAAAGGGCCATTCGACCTTAATGAAGGCCATCCTAGCGTCCAGAGACAAAATGACTGCAGATTCTTGTATGCAGGGGGCCCGGGCTAGTACTCTGTGCAGGCGTCTCAAGTTGAGAGCCGTACTTCTGCCGGGCATAAAACCGGATTAGTCAGGATGGATCAGGGTCGTTAAATGCGGTGTGAGCCTAGTCGCTAGTGGCTTAGTTTTTTTTTTTTGCCTCTGCATTAATCAGAGATATAGGACGATATGAGTTGGTGTCGTCAGCTGGTTTGCCCGGTTTCGGTATTGCCACTATGGTAGCCATACGCTGTTCTAGTGTTTCTGGGGGTCAGTAGACCAGAGCTCCGCCCAGGTAGAAGTTTTGTCTGATTTGCAGTTTGAAGTTGAGAAGTTTTGATGTATTTGTTTCCAGCTTTTGCGGTTGTGTGCAGCTCGTCCTTGAATATGATGACAATTCCTCCTCAGGTCTGTTTTGCTGTTTTGTGTGCCGGTTATACAAGAAGTGGGAATGGTTGTGGTGATATCTGGTCTTGATCGATTACACAAATATTGGTCCCATCTCTTCTTCTGAGGCAGCAAACTTGTGACTACTGACCAGTCTTGAAAGAAAATCAGCTGAAATGTTTCAAATGACACGAATATGTTTAAAAACAAAATTACATTTGTGTAACAATATGTCCCACCTCTTGATGCTAGAAGAAATTGAATCTAGCCCTTTCTTTTGGACACCTGCTTAAGAGGTTTGTGGTCAGTGCACAACTTGAACTTGTTTTCCCCAAATCAAGGTTGTACATTTGTAGACGACCCAGTAAATGCCCAGTGCCTTTTTCTCTTACAGAGCAGTTGTAATCTGTACCACATAAACTATGTGAGACACAAGCTAGCAGTCTCTCTTCATCATTATTTTTCGGTACAAATACCTCTTTTGAACTGGCATCCATGATTACAGTGGTCTCCTCACCTAGGGCAAATGCCTGTTGGCAAGGTGCATATTCCAGACTATGCTTCAGCAAGTTAAACTTATTGTTGCACTTGTAACGCCAACATGTCACACTACTGGCCCTCGCTCCACCCTTTGAACAACCATCTCATGTTCAGATTCGCATAAGTGTGTATAAGTCTTGCACAATATTCCATCATACCTAAGAAGGATGTCCACTGCTTTTTGCTGGGCGTTTCACTGATGGCTTTGATTGTGTTGACCAAATCTTTTCTGTAGTCGGTACCGTCTCCTGCTACACGGTACCTCTAAATAATCAACATCGCTCGCACCAAATAAGCATTTCTCATGCTTCAAAGTCAACCTGGTCTGCACGGGCGGAGGCGGGGCTACGAGGAACATGGCGGCCGCTAGCTGAGCGGCCGTAGTCACCTTCCTCCATCAATGGAGCAACTAATTCGCCCTGCATAAGATGAGTAATTTTGACCCATGTGTTATATACGTTATATACGTGTGAAAAGATAAGCAATTAGTGAGCCTGTCCGCATTGGGCTTTATCGCTTTATCGCACTGGGCTTTACCGTGGCTGCTGAGTATGTCCCCGAATGTTTGCTTCTGCCAGTCGAGTGAGACCGGCAAGGTCGTGGCTGAGAACCGGCACTGCAGGGAGAGCGGCTGTAATTCACCTGGGAGCTGTGACGATGTATCCGGGATCCGACGTTGGATGTGGGAGGAGGCAGCCAGATTGAGTAGGAGGCGAGACTCTGCATTGCTGGCGTTCCGGGTCGGCGGCGGCGGTGCAGGCAGAAGTGTATGCGGAACGGAGGCTGTGAGGAGATTCGATCAGAGAACCGCAAGTAGCTGTGTGTGCAATGCTCTGAAAGACGTGGTGACGGAGGCAGTGGGAGAGGGGGTGAGAAAAGACAGCGAGGGCGATATTTGGGCCAGCAAACACCAAATAACAAATCAAGAAATAACTCGCCATCTATACAGCATTGTTATCAACACGAGTGTTTCGACAAGGTGCATGGATGTAGAGGGAGGTTGTGACAAGGACAAGGGCAAAAGAGCCAAAGAGAGCTTAGGAAGGGCCAGTAGCACTGAGGAAAATCATTCTCCGGAGAGAAAGAACAGATATGCACTAAGAGCTAGGACAGTGTTTAACGCATCTAGAGGAAACTCTGGTTATACACCTCGCATCTCACCCCCTATTTTGGCAGTGAAAGAGCGGGCAAGAAAGGTGAAAACTAAACTAAACACCTCTGAACAATATTTAAGCCCCAAAACTATCAAAAGCAGGGGGAAAAAGAAAGGGGGCCAAGGGGCAGAGGTAAATATAAAAGTTACCCCCTCACTTAAATCCTACTACAAAGTAATGTCCAACACCACTACCACAACCACAACTTCTACCTCTAGTACCCAGCCCGTGCAGAACAGTAAGGGTACGCACCCCGCTCAGCTATCTAAGTCCATCCCGGCTATCCCGGAGGTAAATTCAGAGATTAATACTGCTCCAGAAGAGGTAATAGTACATGCCGATATTGGCCTGAGTAATCGATATTCGGCTTTAGAGGGGGAAAGTCAAAAGGACACACAAACATCGGCTGGAAGCGCAGATATGTTGAACACTGCGCAAGATGTATCAAAAGGTCAGCTCGACCCCACTGATAGTTCAGGTATGGGTGTTACACTTCTTGTAAATAAACCAGATGCAAGTGCAGGTTCGCTGGCAGATATTCTATTGGCCATGAAGGAAGAAATCACAAGCAGGTTTAAAGTCTCTGAAACTAATCAAGCTGAGATGGCAAATAGATTTAATGTCTCGGAGGCCAACCAAGCAGCAATAAAGGCTTCATGTGAGGAGTTGACAAAGAGGGTGGATGAAGTCACTCTTAGGACAGAAGTAATGGAGCTGGAACTTCCTAAGATAAAGGAGTCAGTGAGATCTACTGAGGCAGAGGTTACAAAGCTTTACGCACAGAATAAAGAACTAAAGGAAGATATTGAACGTTTGGAAAATTATTCACGTCGGAATAATTTGAGAATTCTTAATGTGCCAGAATCTATGGAGGGGGCAGATATCAAGGGGTTTGTTATCGCGCTGCTGAGGGGGACAGTGTTGAAAGATATGGCAGAGGTGGACTTGTTGCGGGATATACAGAGAGTTCACCGTGACCCCTACAAGAGAAATCCTACAAAGCAGAAACCCAGAAAAATCTTGGTTAACTTTTTGACATACTCTATAAAAGAACAGATTCTCTCCAATGCATTGAAGGTAGGTCCCATCCACTTCAATAGCTCTAACCCCTTTACATTTTATATAAGATCTGATATTTCACATATCACTGCTGCAAGGCAGTGGGAGTTGGGGAAAAGACTAGAGGTGTTAAACAGTTTAGGAGCCAAGGCACAGTTGAAGTTTCCGGCACAGTTGAGAGTTATGTGGAATAACCATATGCACCTGATTAAGTCTGGGGAAGAAGCGGATGCCCTCATAGCTAAGATTAGAGATCAAAAATAGGGGTAGGGAGCGATAAAGATTTAGATAGATTAATTGGGTCTTTTACTAAAATAATGTGTAATAGGTAGGGATTTTTTTTTTTTTTTTATAAACAATAATTGTGATCTTATAGTTGCTTCATGGAGGGGGAAGATGGCTAAATAGGCTTTCGCCTATTAGCAGGGAGGGTTCCTCATGGGCAGAGAGGGCAGAGAGGTCACGGGGTTAGGGGAGGGGGGGGTTGGTAGGGAGGGTGCACGTGGTGGGGGAGCAGTGGGAAAAAATGGGAAAAAAAATCAACCTCATCTAAACCTTTTAAGTAATGTGTTAAGTCTAGCCTCAAAAAAAGGGTCGACACTCATGGGTAGGAAAAGAGGAGGATGGCTACTGTGACCTCAAGGAGTAGTGGGGCAATTTTCATCTCGTGGAACGTTAATGGCTTAAGATGCCCTCGGAGGCAGAGGCTTATATTCAAGCATTTAGAATTGTCAACTGCACAAATATGCTTGTTACAGGAGACACACTTGAGCCATGAAGAGAGCATAGCAACTTTCTCAAAAATCACTTGGGTTAAGAGCTTTGGTGCATCAACACAAACAGCCCAAAATAGAGGGGTAGCCATACTAATCAAAAAAGGGACACCCTGCAATATTAAAAAAGTACAGTCAGATTGTTCCGGTAGATGGTTGATCGCTACTTTAGCATTTGAAAATCGTGATATGGTCTGTGCCTCTTTCTACGGCCCGAACTCAGACGACCCCGACTATATCTATAAATTGCAATCAAGATTGATGTTGGAGCCACCACCATATGTGATAGGGGGGGATTTTAATGTTTTGATTGACCCTCTTAAAGATAGATCTAATGTAAGTCATTATAAAGGTGCAGTGAAGGTACGTAGGGCGTTAGTTAACATGATCCACGATATGGATCTAGTAGATCTATGGAGGGAAATAAAAGGAAATGAGAAGGGCTTTACTTTTTTTAGCAAAAAGTATCGTCATTCCTCCAGGATTGATTATATCTTCCTCGATAGAGGCTCATTAGCTAGCATAGAAGAGATTTTAGTCCTCCCGGGTCATCTATCCGATCATGCACCTTTACGTATTGTGTATCAGTTCAGGGAAACTCTGCGACGGGCATTAAGGTGGACCCTTAATAGGACCAAGCTGCAGGACCCTGATGTGATTACCGCTGTACAGGCCTCAACCTCTGAGTTTTTTGTGTTGAACTCCGACTCAACAACCCCAGATGTTGTCTGGGACGCCTATAAAGCCTGGCTCAGAGGGAAACTCCATGGAGTCATCTGTTATAAGAACAAGATCGAAGCCAGGGTATTAAAGGGTATCGAAGAGAGGATAGGTGGCCTGGAGAGAGACAGGGATGGGGCTAGTAATGGGGATCAGGAACAACTTACTCAAATCTTGGGAAAGTTAGAAGAGGCAAGATCAGAATATAGAGGGAAACTAGAAGCTAAATGTAGAGCACAGTGGGAAATTGGTAAGATGCAGAATTATGAGTATGGAGAGAGGGCCGGTGCTTTATTAGCATGGAAAGCTAGAGCCGATCGGGCCAGGAATGACATTAAAGAACTTAAAATAAACGCCGGCGGGGAAATCTCAAATAAGATAGATGACATACAGACATGTCTTCTCTCCATGTTCTCAGATCTGTATAGGGAAGATCTGACTCCCCGATCAGGTGTGATTCAGTCATTTATCAGAAACAAACAACTTCCAGTTCTCACAGAAGAAGGTAAAAACAACTTAGATGCTCCCTTTACATCAGATGAGATCATGGCTCAGATAAATAAATCTAAGAATAAAAAGGCTGCAGGATCAGACGCGCTCCCGAGTGAAATATATAAACATCTTAAAGAGGAGCTCGTCAAACCCTTGGAAAACACCTTTAACTCAATTTATGGTCTGGATGGAAAGGTCCCTAATACTTGGAAAGAAGCAATAATAGTTCTGATATTGAAACCGGGTAAGGACCCAAAAAAGGCAGACTCTTACCGCCCAATCTCCCTGCTGAATGCTGATTATAAGATCTTTATGGGCATATTAGCAGGGAGATTGGCCAAACTGATACCTGGGTTAATACATCCAGATCAGAAAGGGTTTGTCGCAGGTAGACATATACAGGAACAAACACAGCTTCTTATAGGCAACATTGATTTGGCTATCAAGAAGACAGAACCCTTGGCCGTTATCGCAGTAGATGCGGCCAAGGCGTTCGATAGGGTCTGCTGGGCATACCTATGGGAGGTCCTGAGGGCTATGGGTTTTGGTCCTATTTTTATTCAGACCCTGCAGAATTGTTATCAGGGTGCCTCTGCCCGAATACTCTTGAACGGGTTCCTCACCGCGAGTTTTAAAATTCAGAGAGGAACGAGGCAAGGGTGTCCGATTTCACCCCTTTTGTTTAATTTATATATGGAGCCGTTGGCACAGACGATTAGATTGGATGAGTCAATCTATCCATTCAGATCAGAACATTATAGCTCAAAAATAGCTCTGTACGCTGACGATCTGGTTCTGTATACAAGCGACCCGGATACAGCTATTATAAGGGTGGAAGAGCGTATGCGCGAGTTTGGAGCAATTTCTGGGTTTCTTGTAAATAAAACCAAGACGGAGGTGATGTGTTGGAACTTGGAGTGGACAGGGACAGAAAGTGAAGAGATGAGATACTTGGGGATCTATGTAGTGAAGGAAATTGAAAAGATCCCTGAGTTAAATTTAAAAAGGGTGGTAAAGGAAATTGACAGCTTATTCAGCAGATGGAAAAATCTACCTCTGACTATATATGGAAAAACCAACTTAGTAAAGATGGTCATCCTTCCTAAACTGTCATACCTCTTTTCTTCAATTCCTTTGACATTTTCAAGTAAAAGCCTGAGTAAAGTACAGAGTAAGATCAACGGTTTCATTTGGGGCAATAAAGGGGTTCGACTAGCGTGGAAAAAACTTAGACGTAGATTAAAAAAAGGAGGGCTGGCGCTTCCAGACGTAAGACTATATGCAGATGCGTTCCAGTTTAAAAGCATACGAATGCTGTTAGTTAAGCCAGGGGAATCAGCTTGGGGGAGGCTATTAGGTGAAATGGTGCGGGTAGAAGGGGGAGGTAACGGAGAAGCATTTCTGTACAAATTTGGATCCCCTAGGTTCTTCAAGAGGGTACGTCTGAAGGTTCTAAGGACAGCTTTGGAGACTTGGTGTAGGCTCAGGCATGGATGGGGCATTGGATACTATTCTGATTATGCCCCTATATGGGACGGCCCAGGGACCCCGGGCTGCTTGCAGGACGGCTTGGCACTGCCGATAAAGAGGGCCAGTGTCAAAATCTGGTCTGAGTTGTTGGACAGTGGGGGGATACTCCCCTGGGATTATCTGAGAGCTAAGATTGGCACCGGGCTCTCAAGATTTAAATACATACAGTTAACATCATGGTATGAGGCGGAAAAGCGGGAGATAAGCGGAAACTGGGAGATTGAAGACTTGTTGCAAGAGACAAGCCCACTGAATAAGGAAATATCTATTTGGTATAACAGCCTGCTAGATGCCGAAGACCATAAGACCCCCGCTGCTGTAGCAGTGTGGACAGGATCCCCACTTGGACCATCAGCAGACCTTTTGTATGAACCCTCACTGAAGACCCTGTACAGATCAGTTAAACCTGCCTGCCTAAAGAAAAATCACTTTTTTGTTATTAATAGACTCTATTACACCCCGGCAAAAATTGCAAAGTTTGCTCCTTCTCCCGTTCCTAAATGCCCTAGATGCGCAGAACCCTTAGCAAATGACTTACATATTTTCTATGAGTGCCCAGCACTCACAAGATACTGGGCTGAGGTAGGGGACAACTTACTGGGCATATTTAATACCAACATTGAGATCAATATACAACTGGTATTTTTTGGAGACGATGGTCAACTCAGCCAGAACCTTTCGCAGAAAGACAGGGGCCTATTACTGAATTTGATACTGCTGGCAAGAAGGGAAGTGTGTAAGAGGTGGAAGGATGCCCTACCCCCGCAAAGGGAGGAATGGCTCAAAGCTGCATTTGCTATGGCGCGACTAGAGTACGATGGAGCGGAAGATAAAATCTTGAATATCTGGCACCCCTTGGTGAGCTGGGGCAAGGACTTAAGATTATTGTAACATCATTGGTCTTATGATTACACCAGGGTCCCATACAAAACAATGGGACTGGTCGGATGACCCAAGCGAGTGCGGTAAGCCGTAGGGGCGACCAGTAACGAAGGCGGCTTCATAAGACCCGCAGAGGCTTGTCAGGTGAGATGAGGACCAAAAATAAATAAAAAAAAAAAAAAAAAAAAAAAAAAAAACCTGGTCTGCACTAAATTACTGACCACTGTGCTGACGCTCATCATGTTCACGCCTGGTCTAACAAAAACCAAAAGGTCTCCTTGATAACATTTCACACCTGACACCTTTTAAAATTGACACCCTGGCCCTTTGGGAAACTGAGGTGGATGTATAGCGCAAAGTTAGGACATGTGGTATTATATGTCCTAATAGTAAAAAACACAAATTGTTGCTTTTACTTTAGAAAGTCTAGTAGCCCCATCGGCATGTACAGAGTTACATGCTGACAACTCAGCTGTGCTAGCTTATGAATAGGACTACGAACATTGATACTTAAAGGTATCCAAAGAATTGCTGCATTAAGCCAGACTTGATGCCTAAGAGGAGTTTAAAGTAACTTTTGAGTAAAAGGTAACTTTGGAAAGTTGCCATTCTGTTGTCCAAGTTTTCTAGTGCTGCACAAACAAATGATGGACGGAATGCAGAATAAATCATACATTCACCCCTAGTTAAGAGATGTGTGTTAAATCCATTGTTCTTTTGCTCACCATGCCACCACAGTTTAGATCCAGCCATATGCAAATCAGTTCTGACTCTGTCCCTTATGGGACCAGTCCAGCCTGAATTGCCAGGCCATGTCCTCCCTAGACCGGAAACAAGCATCCAGGGACTGGTTTCTGGGTATTACCCCTCATCAGCCAGGCTAGCTTGAATCCAGTGGCACAGTGATCAAGGGATATACGTCTGGGCATTCCCATCCCACTTAGGGCAAAAAGTGCTACGCAAACAAATGATGGACGGAATGCCGACTAAATCATACATTCATCCCAGTCAAGAGATCTGGGTTAAATCCATCATTCTTTTGCTCACCATGCCACCCCAGTTTAGACCCAGCCTTGTGTTTGCTTTGTACGCCCTAAGTTGGCAGGGTATGCCCAGATGTGGGTCCCTTCCTTACTTTGCCACTGGATTCAAGCTAGCCTGGCTGATATTGCCGGTCCAGAGAAGACCTGGCTTGGCAGTTCGGGCTGGATTGTTTGCATGAGGCACAGCTTCAAGACTGATTTGCATATGGCTGGATCTGAACTGGTGTGGCGAAGTGAGCTAAAGAATGATGGATTCAACCCAGATCTGTGACTGGGGATGAGTCACTCAGCACTCCGTCCATCATCTCCTTGTGTTTGCAAGTTATCAAGTGGCCATTTACATTTGCTGGCCACGAGACAGCCTTCTGCCCTCCTGGGGAGAGGTGTGAATGATTCTCAGGAAAGGACACAATAGAGGCCTATGTTGGAATAGGTGTTCTACCTCACATGATACACATGAGGGGCTGCTCTTTTGTTTCGGTAGACAGGCTGGTGTTGGGGACAGAAAGGGGGAAACAGTTGCCAAAACGTCTTCACCATGTACATGTAGCCCTTCGGTTGCCACACCTCTAGAGTGGGCTACCAAGCTCAACACACGAGAGAAGGGTTCTTCCATCTTGTGAGTGTGCAGAATATTGCACTCTGGGATAGCTAGTTGCCCCATTTGAAGGAAGTCGTCATCAGACTGGAGGACCTGGCAGCCCATTGGCTAGTGGTCCCCGTATTCCCAGATGCCGAAGTTTAGACATAAAGTTGCACACAGACTTTGGATCACATCCGAACCAGAGCGAGGACAGATGAAGGACTGCCTGCTGTTTGAAGGATCTGGCAGAAGGAGAGGCTGCACAATATTGTGGACTGCACCTGCTGCTCCTTGGCTAGCAAAAAAGGACTATGCCTGAAGTGCTCATGTTCTAGGAAAATCCATCCCGAGACCCAGACAGAAGAGGTGAACTCCAAGAGTCAATTGGCTGATTTCCTGTTACAGCTCCAGGGCCTCAAAAGCTGATGAAGCCTACTGTGTAGAGTTGAGTCACAATTGCTTGACGGCCACTGGCAGCTTTAGCTCTGCCTGGGTAACTGAAACCAGATGCTCAAAAGTTGTACCTGAGTCTGCTAGACCCAGGAGAGTCTTTGGAGTGCAGTTTGGTCTTCCAAAGATGGACACTATCCTCAGTTAAAAAAAGGAACCGCCAGTTTCGTTGTAATCTTAGACCAATGGCTGCTAGATTTTAGCTGGATTTCACCTGAACTTCGAGGGACCTTGACCTCTGTGGCCAAATTCGCCCCTCTGTGTTCGTGGCCCGAGGGGTGGCCCAAGAAAGATCCCTTTGATCGGATGAGACCCCTCAGCACTTCAGCATTCTGTATCCCTTGCATCAGGACCACTCAATTGATGTGTATGGCTGTTTGCCTATCGAGCCTGGAACTGGACTCTAGGCTGCTTTGACTGCAATGTAACTGTCCTACAAAGCCTTATTGGTCATTGTGACTTGATCCCTGCCGGAGTTGGGTGCTCAAAGCTTCCTGGGGTACCTGAACCCAACTCTATGAAAGTTTTCAAAGTAACTGCTATAGTTGGTAATGCATGTTTTGCATTTTCAGTGGATTTGTGATTTGCTTAAAAACTTGTATCTACAGAATCCTCAGGTGGATTTTGTTTGTTATGGTGTCTAAAAATAAGCTAGATTATAATAAATTGGTATCAGATTCCCAGTGTTGCATTTCTTTTTTTTAAATTACATTATTTTGGTACTACCTAATGCTTTGTACTTGTTCCTTTTATTAAAACCTGACTGCTCGAAGCCACAGCTTCCCTGGGTTAAGCGAAGGTTTGACAATGAGCCTGACTGGACCCAAGAAGAATTAATGAGTTTATTACACAATGACATCTCACAACCACACCACATAATAAACTGCTTTCCTCCCAGTTCCTTATTCTCTCCTTTGATATTGCTCCAAATTTGCGGTTGACTAAAGTTTTTTTGATCTCCTGATGTATTCCTCAACCGATTTGTCCTTCCAATGATGCCAATAGTCTTGACTCATTGTCCCCACACTAAAAGATGTGCTTCCCTGTCGCTGTGTAGATCTGTTTTATATATTTTTAAAAAGTAGTAAAACTTGGAACGCAGATTCAATGCACATGGCTGTTTTTATTGTCAAGGAAAATGTCAGAATAAAGCTTGGAATTCAAAGTACTTAGCTGGACTGGACATCACAATGATTTGGAACTTGTTCTTCTACATTTTCTCTTGATATGTATAATATTGTATGAATTGAGTTTGTCTCCCGCCTTGGATAAAGTATAGGTCTGTGAACACCTGGTTATGTGTTCAGCGACGTTCTTTCTTCAAGATGGCTGCATGCTCAGACGCTGTCACCATGCTCATGTAGCATAGTAGTGCACATCTTAGACGTTAATACAATGAGTCCTTACAGGTGCCAGTGTGCCCTAGTCATGGCGTTAGTCTCTGGCGTTCTCCAGCGGCAAGAACAAACACTCGCTCAGTGTTTTTCTCTACTTTCTGTGTCTGCTTCCTACACTGTCTGTGTTCCTGAAGTAAACACCCTATACACCTGCAGGAAATTGACACAAGCATTGCGACCACTGTTTATTCCACTACAGAAAGGAATTGATAACGCATAAGTAACAGCGCACCTCCAACTTTCTTACTCGTAACAGCTTTGTTTTGTTGAGGGACAATCGGAGAATGAGGCACCAACTGTTGAGATGAAAAAGTCCTCTGCATAGTAATGATCGTGCACCTTAAACCAGTGTGATCGAGCTGCATATAGAGCTGGAACTCTGGTTACGAAATTGGTCATGCAGCTTGCACAGATCATTTGCGCGTGCTGTGCCCTAGGTTTACCTTTATGGGCTGTGGTCTACCATAGACGGAGAGGGGAGGTGGTGCTTGGTTTAGTGAACAGTAGACTGGCTGAACTTTCTCCCATGTCAAAGAATGGGAGCCTACCGTCCCACTCTGTTGAATTTCTGCAGCCGTAATTACAACTCGCTTGGCATACATGAGGAATGTAGCACTGTGAAGTACATGCATGTTCATGTGTGATAGGACTGCCTGTATACGTGTGTGTGCAGGGGTGTGGAATTTAATAAAATATCTACTTGTCCATGGACAAGTTGCTTCATAAATCTACCTGTCCTGTAACAAAATACACATGTCCCTTTTGTGTCATGCGATGCAGCGACAAATTATGGCCGCAATCTCATTATAAAGGAGCTCTGATATAGCATCGCTAATTATGACACGGCTCATATCCTAGTAGGGTTTGAATACTAGCAATTCTCTTAGGTTGCCGCGTTTCAGCAGATCTACATTCTGGGGCTGAAAGTAGTGGTAAGCAATAGTTCCAAGGTTGGAATGCCATTTTGAGTCTGTGCAAACCTACTAACTTAAATGTTTTAAAGGTTTTCACCAACTCTTCTCTAATCTTTTCCCAAACTGAGAAAGGTTGGAAATTTTCTCCGGACAATGGCAGACAAACTTCTTCCATGCTAAAATTCTGTCCACAAATATTTTCTAGGGGTACAATTTCGTGTGCTACTTCTGTAAATTCTTGTGAATTCATGAAAGCTCTATATCTGCACGTAACAGAAGGATATATACCACGGGTGCACTTTTGAGACTTTCTTTAATAATTGGGCCCCTAATTAGGTCTGGCGTTAACCATGACCTTTTGTATTTATTAAAATTCTGTCTCTCTCTCGGTCTATCAGCTGTCTTCACTGTGAGTGACAGCCTTCTGCTCCTTCACAAGGAGCATACCGGCACACAAAGTAGTTTTGTTCAGTGCCAGAAACTACTTTGGCAATGTGCTTTGAGATCGAATACAATTTTTGCTTTTACCAATGTTTGTTATAATGGTGAGGGCCCAGCAGCTCTCACACCAGTAAGGCTGTACAAAAACCATGCCAAAACAAGTCACACACTGACAAAACCAAAAAGCTGACCACCAATTTGAGTCCCATCGATTAGCCAATGCTTGGTTATTTTTATGTTTCCCGATAATCTTTTTGAAACTGGGTACACTTATTTTGCATTATGAATATTTTTGGGAATACTAGCTTACATCAACACATTTTACTAAATGATGCTGCAAAGAAATGGTACCAAAACTTTTACAGCACTTAAGCTAAATGTTTTGTTTTCCTACTTTTTTCTGGGAGCATTATACATAGCCTCATATTGCTATCCTTTGAAAATGTGTGTACACTGGAACCAGTCAGTAGTGCTGTCGGAGCTAACAACATTTACTTAGTGCTCAGCCAAATAATAAAGGCTTTGCATTAATGAACCATAAATACAAGTCTGAACAACATTAACACATGGATACAAATATTATCTTAACTACAGACAATGTTCTTCCTTGATCCATAATGTGTTACTGTAAACTGGCAGCCAAAGGGTTTGTGCTGTAGGGGTTGGGCCTACTTGTCCCAAAGAGAAAATGCACATGAATACTTGTTGCCCGTGACCCCAAACAATATGTCCTGGGCGTCGGGCTATAGGAATTCCACATCCCTGCTGTGGGAGTATATGACATGGATGCCTGTGGTTTCTATTTTGGGAAGCCAAGGGCCTAGAAAACTTTACGATGGAGGTGTGGACTGCAGACCCAGACAGCAGATGTGGATTGCTGACATACCCGGGGCTTGAGTAAGAGCTAACTATGGAGGAAACAGGGTATCCCCAGTGCGCATTAAAGGATTATGATTCAGGAAGGGTGCTGGGTGGGGAGGCCAAATCATAGTTTTTGTGCTAGATAGTGGGACTGATGAGATACTACTAGAACACAGAATTATAAAAGATGGGAGGCCTAATCATTTGAGGGCCATATGTCGCTTGAGGCTGACACCCAGTTGCAACCCTTTGCTTCTTCCATGACCTGATTTGTGGGTCCATTAGCTGTGGTACCCCTTCTGACATACAGGCCACAAGACAAAGAACCGTACTGAGGAGCAGACAATTCAAAGAGCTCAACACTGATAATAATTTTAAAGGGCCAGGCACTAAATCACATTTATGTCTAAGGAGATTATAAGCTAAAAGATGAAAGCTCAATTGTTGTTCAGAGCAATGACTAGATCACTACAACATGAGCTGCTGCCACTAGGATCAGGGATTGAGGTCTGCTGGTCTCCCAGCTGGGTGGGAGTGACACTAAGTCTCAAACGCTTGCCCTCAGCATAGAGCACAAGCCTCCTAAGACTAGAGTTCCCTATGACAGTGGTTCCCAAACTGTGTGCCGTGGCTCTCTGGGGAGCCACCAAACCTAGCCAGGGGAGCCGCTCACCAAGAATTTTGTCAAAGATATGTTTATTGGCATTTGGTGTATATACGAACAAACATGCGACAGTCCTGCACATCCTCCCACGCAGGGGGTAGCATGAGTAGCAGACCAGGTATAGCATGATAGGCTGGAGAAAGGTTCACGTGTCTAAACTTCTAGCACATAGGGGAGGTCTCCGGGAGGTGCCAACCCTGGCAAACATGGGGCACCATCTGGCTCGCATTGGAGGTAGAGAGTAGCTAAGAGTTCGGGTGTGCGAGGCCATATCGGAGCTATCGAGCATCCGAGCCTCTCGGCAATGTGACCAGAAACATCCTTTAATAGTGCAGTCAGAACCTTCCGCAGGCCTTCACTGTGGCCCGCATTAATGGAGATGGACAATGTGCGAGACGTCGTACTGAAACACAACAGACGAACAAAACCCACCCTCACCCCTCCACCCCCTCTCCCCTCCCCAGTGGTGGTAGCAGTATGCAACAGACAGGGTACCAGACGTGTGGCAACAGAGAATCAGTTGGAACAAGTGGAGAGCTTGAACGCTAGGAGGACACACTGCAGACGGGAGTCACCAAGAATTTTAATGCATTTATATGTTGACGGGTCTGTTGGCTTCAGTTAAACTAATAAGACGTTAACGCATGTTGTGAATGATTTATAAGTGACATGCCTAAAGTTGTAAACGTAGTGCTTTATTGACGGCATGTCGCGGGAGATGACCTCCAAATTTCACTGGATCCCCACATTCCAACACTCCCAAAGTAAGCAGAATATGCCTGATTTATTCTGTTAGACTCGTAGTTTAGTTTTTTTCCAAATGCATTTTACCTTAATACAAGTTATCATGAAAGTACAGTTGTCCTGTCTGTTAAGTATTAAGTATTGACATTTGTACTTGAATAATAGGTACTAACCAGTACACTTTTCTTTTGGTACACACACATTTCCAGAAAGGCCTGCTCTCTCCTTGAGCACAGGGAAGTAAAACACCATATACGCCATAATGCCAATATTTGGAAGAAAGAGGGATGTATAAAAAAAAATTAATCTGAGCAATGTATTAGACTTGCACTGATTTGTAGGCAATTTTAGCGAGGAGACAGCAAAAATAAAGCTGTATGTGGTCTAATAAATTGTGAGTCACCCTGCTGAGATGGGTGTGTTGGCATGTATTACTTTTTTTTTTTAACTGTGTTTTTATTGCAGATTCAGAAAATATACAATCATATGTTCCAATTGCCCCGTCAGTTACAAAAGTCCTGCAGATATCATAAAGTAAGCATTACACAGCCATTTAGCCCACAAGCCGGAGGTCGGGCGGCGATAGCTAGAAAGAGCTAAGCATGGATCAGCATAAAAGAAACAAGGACCTCTGTTGGACAGGATGATAAAGTATCTGCTTTTCTTTAACACCCCAACCCCCGGTCCCAGCGAATAACCTGTACTATAGTTCGGGCGTTGAATACCGGTAGTTACCGCCAATATACCTTGGTGGCCTACCTCCAGTCATCTAGCCCCCTAGAGGAGGCGTTGTGTGAAAACTAAACACTGTGTACCACCTCCTAAGTAGGGGAACATTCGAGCAATCGTTTTACATAAGGAGCAACTCACACTGCTCACAATGGTCAGTTCCCCCCTACACAAACTTAGGACCCACAACTACCCCCCCATACCCTCCCCCCAACTGTTACTGGTGTGGGCGTGGTTCATTTACATCAATTACTAAAATGAAGAAACCTGTGTGATCTATACTCATCCGTCTGTGTATCCCATGAAACTGCATTCGGAACCCTTCCTATCTAGTCCTCTTCCCGAGCCTGTCACTTAGCGTTTGTATTAGTTCTTCCCATGCTCGTGCCATCTCTAGGCTCTTCTCATTAGCTGTACGGGACGCCTGGCGAAATCAAACAGCACCTTCACTACGGTCCCATTTATGAAATTTGCTCGCCCATCTCCTACTGGAGGGACCCTCCCTCTATTTCCAATGCCAAGTTATCTCTCTCTGGGCTAGTATGAGACCCAGATCAATGAATTTACTAGTAATTTTGGTTGTTTTCGTGTGAGGAAACCAGAGTAGCAAACAGGTCGCCATGTCATAGTCTAGCTGCCGGCCAGTAACTTTGTTAAGAAGCGCCCCCACCTCAGACCAATAAAGCCCTAGTTTCGGACAGTCCCACAACATGTGATCTAGTTCCACTTCGGGCATCAAACATCTAGGGCACGCCGCATCCTGCACCTGGAAGTATTTCCGGATCTTCCCTGGGGTAAGGTAAGCTCTGTGTACTATAAAAAAGTGAACTTGCTGAAATCGAGCATTTCTGCACGCCTTCCACGTCCTTTGCAGGATATTACCCACGTTGTGTCTGGGATGGGCTGCCCCACACTCGTCTCTCATTTTTGTTTGAGAACTGTCAGTGGTTCCAAACCCTCGTGCAACTTTCGAGAATGTAGGCAAGTGACCGCTTTATACGTGCCCGCCGCCATCACCACATACTGGCAAGCCATCGTGGTCTCGGGTTCAGCTTGCCCAGTCTTCCAATGCTTCCGTATTGCCGTCGTTATAGCCATGAGCAAGAGGAAATTCCCGTCAGGGAGGCCAAATTGATTCTGCACCATCTGAAAGGGTAACAGCTCGCCATCAGCATAGAGGTCTCCTAGCACTTGAAGCCCCAGCTCTTCCCACTCCATGAGCGGGGACCAATCCCCTCCGTGTGGCAGTGCTGTCAACATTCCCAGAGGGATTTCGGGTGCATATGGGTGCGCTACTCCCGTTCTCTTCTGGCTTTTATTCCAGCACAGCCTCAGGGTCTTCTCCTCCAGGGTCAAGTCCCGCCCCTCTAGCGGTTGCTGCATAATAATATACGAGAGAACATGTCTCTCTATCCCCGTTCCACGGGTCTGGTCCGGGCCCCTAAATTCTCGTGCAACACGCTGTGTGAGGATCTGTAGCTGCGCCACAAGATAATAGAGTTCGAAGTTGGGGACAGCCAGTCCCCCCCTCCGATTTCGGTCTCAACAGCGTATCCAGTGCCACTCGTCGCCTCCCGTGACCCCATAGAAAGCCAATGGTGAGCATACGTAACTCTCGAAAGAGCCGTGGGGGTATCCATAGAGGCAGCGTACGGAAATAATAGAGCAAGCGGGGCAAGGCCACCATTTTGAGCAGCACCACTCTCCCTACCACCGAAAGGGGAAGAGTTGCCCAGAACGCCATACAGCCTCTCAGGGCCCTTATACAGCGTCCTATGTTACCTTCCAACAGGTCAACAGTACTGTGATCGATCCGAACTCCCAGGTAAGTGAAGCACGATCGTTCCCAGATCAGACCAGCTGCCAGTTGCGGCTAGGGCATACCCGCCCTAAGAGGGAAAATGCACGTTTTAGTCCAATTAACTCTGAGGCCCGATAGCGTTCCAAATTCCGACAGCAGGCCCACCGCCCCTTGAAGTGCCGTTGTTGTGTCCTCCAAAAACAGCAGCAGATCATCTGCATATCATGAAATGTAGTGCGAAATTCCACCACACAGAAGGCCATTATATGCCATCCCCCTCCTAGCGTTGATCGCTCCCGGCTCCATTGCCAACGCAAAAAGCAAGGGCGAGAGGGAACATCCTTGCCTCGTTCCTCTTCGCACCGGGTACTCTGATGTTGCCGAACCCAATCGCACCCTGGCAGTAGCCAAGGAATACAAGACCTTCGTCCAACGTCTAAATTGCTCGCCTAAGCCAAATTTCTCCAGCACCCTATCCAGGTATATCCATTCTAGGCTATCAAACGCCTTTTCTATGTCGACGGACAACACGGCTGGCATCATATCCACACCCAGATCGCTCCCTAACACTCGTATGAGGCGGCGGATATAGGACGAGGTATTCCTAGTTGGGATAAACCCTGCCTGGTCCTCGTGGATTAAAGCAGTCATGTGGGGTAGCAGTCTTTTGGCATGTATTACATGGGTAGAAATGGAAGTGCATGCAAATATTCTTCAACCGCAGAAACGCTTTGGCAATGGAGCCTACATGCATAGGGATGTTAATTACGACTGTATGTGGGATAACAAAGTTTGAGGGGGTACTCCTTAAAAAAAAAAAAAAAAGGCATGGGCAAAGAAGTGTAAATAAGAATATTTTATTAGAGGCGCCGCCTTATTAATACGAAATACCGATTAATACCTTCATCTGCTTCATCCCAATGATTTAGAGGGAAAAAAATGCAAGTACTCCCAAGGCAGTGCTTGCATCCACCCCACCCTCCAAAAATAGTAACAGTGGGGATCCACGGGCAATGGCCAATGGGTCAAGGGAGTCGTGATTCGAAAAAGTTTGGGAACCACTGCCCTATGAGGAGGAGGGGGGGGGGGAGAAACTGGACTGAGCGAGGCCCAGCGGGTATTTAATGTCAAGGATTCCTAGAAGTGAGGTATGAACCAACTTTGTTGTGGGACCACAACAGTGCACCGAGTGCCCCTTGCCTGTGTGTTGTGGGCTGTTGCTCATGGACATCATTGGAGCGGTTTCCTGCCAGCACTAATTCAGAAACATCACCTTTTGGACAACCAGATCGCCACCCAAGTGCTTCCTCGAGGCTGTCGCCCAATGAACCTAGTGAACTTTCAGTTACCCTATCCCTGGTCTAACAACTTTGAGGCTGCTGTCCAGAACACAGAGTATGCACCAAGGAGCTCAGAGGCTGCTTGACTGCCATCATCTGCTGTGCCTACCCACAGAGAATGGTTTGGCAAAATGGGAAGGCTCCAGAATTCCTGCTGGACCACGGACTCCTACTGAAGGGGTCCTCCACTGCCAGAGATGGTTCCCACGTCGCCCAAGGTACTCCGCCCAACACCAGGCCGCAGCACATCCATCCAAGTGCTGAAACCACCAAAATACATGCCGGAGCAAAGAAGGCGACATTGTTGCTATGGCCTCAGTAAGACGCAGGGGCTCATTAAGACTTGGGGACTGAGGTTGGACGCAGCGCATGTTCGAACTGCGGTAGTGACTTGTGGGCCCTTGCTAACAACTTCATAGAGCAGAGGTGGTTGCAACTATAGGAAAGTCCGTCCCACATGCAACCTAGACACTACAGAGCAGGTGATTGGGCCTGGTGAACTTGCCTGAAGTGCTAGAAGTGGCTCTGCAAGGGATTGTATTGATTATTTTACTGTGATAGATTTGAACAGCTTTGTGTAATTAGTGTTTTCTCCATAATTCTCGGTATTAGGCTGGATCGAATTTATTGGGATTGCTGGAGGGCGCGTTGAGTGTTTATGCCCAAGCTGACAGTTTATTTCCCCCTCAAAAGCCTTGAGCTGCTTGACCCGCACTACCAGTGTTTAAGAATAGTACTTAGCCCAGTTACGTAGAGCTCGTAGTAAGCTGTGCCTCAGGACTGCAGAAGTAACACGTCTTGCCTACATCTATATATGTGAAGAAATGTTTGGAACCAAGTAAAAGAAAAAATGAAAAGAATAACAGTGTATTGTGGATAAATTACAGTATTGGACATTATTGAATTGAAGGTGCTCCTGTATATAGAGGTCAAATATCAGTTTGCATTTTACTAACGATTTCTTATCTTATCCTCGAAAATGGTATTTACTTTTCTTTCTCTTATTGCAGTTAGAGGTTTTTGTCAAGTGAGCTGTCTGACAATCATTGTGAAACTAAATGATTACGATGTCATTTTTTTTTTCTTAAGTGCGTGTGCCCCTTCCTTGGGGATAGTCCCGATTTTTCACACGTATTATGATGAATGAAAGCTTGAATATTTACCCAACCGTTATATTTTACAACTGCTCCGATGTGTAAACCATTGCTCTATTCAGGTCACATATCGGTTATATATCTCACAGAGAGCCACATGGTGCACATTTGACGATCGGTTTATTTGTCACTTCACCTTTAAATACCGGTTACTCGAGACAAACGAGGGTCACTCATATTCACTTTTGAAATGACATGGGATGCAGTTATGAGCACTACCTTGCACACAAATGTTTTTTTCGCCATAAAAATGTGTTCCATTTGGTACCACACATACTATTACCTCGTGTATTAATACATATTTTTGTTTTCAGTGAAATGTTCCCTGACGAAGGCTATTTAATAGCCGAAATGCATTGGATGATTGAATCATATTTGTTTGGGAATTAATAAATTGGATTCATGAGTGAATTAAAAACTTGGAATCAAGCAATGAAATAAAGAAACATGTAATGAAATTTCTGATAAACTGAACATTATTTTGATACTAATACAACCCTGGTTGCACGCACCTATTCAATTTGATTACGTGCACAACGGAGTGCACACCCAGGAGCAAGCTACAAACCATAAATTCGGTAATCCAGGAGTGCGAGTGTAGAACTGTTTTGATCATATTTTTTTTTCTTACAAACATTTAAACAGCTTGTAAATGAATGGTACAAGTATTTGAATATATATCAGAAACAACAATACCTTTTTTGTAATTCAGAAGTGTTATGCTAACAAAGATTTATATTGGAGAAAAGTGTTCTCAGTAAAACCACATGTCAGTGGGATATGTGGATATTTCAATGTGCTGCCACTTCATGCATGTATTTATTAAAAGTGATACTTAAACATGATTTGAGAAACATTGCTGCCCCCCACCCTTATGACAATACAGTTAATAAACGAAGAGGCAAGTCAGCGGTCATGTGTATCTTAATGTGGCTAGATTTGCATCAGATATGAGCAACATATCAAACAAGTTTTTTTGTACAGCAAATATACTAAACTTGAGTATTTGAATGTGCTTTCATGTGTAATAAAGAAGAAAATGGCAGCTTAGTGAATTAAAATATTTGTCCAGGATCACATAATTTGAAACCAGTTTATGGGTCAAGAGCATTATAATTAGGATGAGTAGATTAAGTAAATCACTAGACCTCCAGTTCTAGTAACATTTTTGATGATATTTCGAGGCCTGCTGTGGATTCCAAAACACTTTTGGGCCTCCGAAGCTGTTCATTGTGGCTGGATATTGCTAAATATCCACATGGGTTGGAAAGTCCCAGGACACTGCTGTATGGTGCGAAGGGTAAGGAGATTTGAATGTTGGGTCTTTCCCTCACAGGGGGAAGCATCTCATTCATGCTGTATGGAGGAGGGTGAGAACCCCTTAATGTTAACCCTTATGTGATTACAATGTGATGGTACTTTTAAACCAATGCATAGTGTAATTTTGGAGACATCCCTGTCTATGGTGTAAGTTGGTGAGTATTAAGGGTGGGGGGCAATGAAGCAAGCACAGCCCACAATGTCAAGATGTCAAGACTGTAAGAAGGGAAGGGGGGCTCAGGGAGTAGTCTACATTCTCCCTGCCCCTCTATTGGGGCAAGAATATTCTTAGCCTGATGTACAGTTGTATTCCTCCTTGCCTGATGTACAGTTGTATTCCTCCTTGACTACTTGGTATATTCTCTTAGACCTGGAGGGAAGCAGCAAGCGTGCTTTTTTTCATTGGACAGTGGACTACCGTCCGTGTCATGGGCTTAGCATGTCAAACGGTGTTAGCGCAATACCCTGTTTTTGCAAATCAGTATTTTGCAACCACACCATTTTATCTGTGTTACAGGAGTGTAGACAGACTTGCTAACTTGTTAGCTTCTGCGTGCTAAGTTAGGTCCGGACAGTAACATCCTAGTGGGTACATGTGCGTAGTTTGCGTGGTACATTCATTGAGTGAACAAGAGCAATGGAGACCTGTGTGTTCCTTTTCGAAGCCCCTGGCCTGTCCATGCGCTCAAGTGGAGGTCAGGTTGTTTTCACAGAAAGTGGAAGTTAATTTCTGACATTATTGAAGATGAATGGAGGAGACTCTGACATTGAAATGTGGATGGAAAAACCGGGTGCCGTTTTAGAAATTGGTTTAGGCCTTTTTTTGTGAGGTATTGCTCATTAGTCTTCTTGAGCACTGCCATTTTAAAGATTGGGGAGGGGGGTTAAGGGTGGGACACCACCCAAAATCGGATGAGAAAGGAAAAGGCGGTCTTTGCGTTCTGTTTTCGCTACCACTGCGAGTCAAGTGTACTTGGCCCAGTATTAAGAGCCATAATCTGATGGACCCCTGGAAATCCGAAGCAAATGACCGCAGTCCCCTGGCTGAGGCTCAGTATCCCTTGCGAGCCCTGTGCTCCCATTCTTAAGTGCCTTTGATACCCCCCAACCTCCCAACAAAACAGAAGGCAGGTGCACAATGTATCTAGAGAAAGGCAGGTCATGAGCATAGCAAGAGAAGAGAAAGTCATTGCCCCAAACCTCCATGATGTGGGAAGTGCCTTCTACCCGATGCATCTCTTTGGCTCCTCTTCCTTCCTAGGATTCCCACAAAAATTCCACACTGTCACTACCCTAGCCATTAGAATGGTTTTGTGCCTTATCCAAGATTAACTCCCAACTTGGGTCGGGGTGGGTGTGGGGGGGGGGGGGGGGGGGTAAATCAAGATCCTAACCTAGTAAAGTTACTATCTGCAGCAGACATCCTACTTTTTTTTTTGTTCACATTTGTTTTATTGATTTCCAGTGCATTAAACACAATACAGTACGACAAACCTAGTCCCAGGTGGCCACCCCAAATACCCTCGCCGTACCACCCCCCCAACCTCATTCGGGGAGCTGGGTGTACCGCATGATAGTTCAATGTGTCCATGAGAGCGAGTAGAGGTAGATCCTCTGCTGATAATGCATTCAATTACCCCAACAACAAACATCCCCCAACCCTTCCCCCCCCTTTCCGGTGTGTCGCATCTTCCTTCTTGGCGTATCGCAGTGAGCCTGTTGATGTGAGTACTAACTTGAAGAGTTGGACCCCCTGGCGAACTCATCTGTGAGTCGCAACGCCCTGAGGTATTTCAGACAGGTAAGTTCATTGAATTCCCCAGCTAGAAGAGAAATGAACGGTTGCCGTATGGTGGTGAAGGAGTCTGCCATCTGAGTAAGCGTTGCCTGTATTCGTTCCATACACATTATATGCCAGAGCCTATGGAGCCAGCCCACGTGTGTAGGTTTCCTCGTAGTACCCCAGAGTGAGAGGATGTGCTGTGCCGCCACCCCTACTGCCAACCCCATTTGTTTCCCCCTGATCGATTTAAGTGGAAATGTTAAGGCGTTGGGAAGGCCTAGTAATGTGTAGGCTGGAAAATGAGGAATTTCTGTCTCGAAGTGAGTGTCAATGTCGTGAAGTACTACTTTCCAGTAATCTGTTACCCCCTCACACTCCCACAACAAATGTGTCAGTGTCCCCACCTTACCACACCCCCTCCAGCATGTGGAACTGAGACTTGGGTTACTTTGATGCAGCCTTGCCGGAGTTAGGTGCCAATAATATGCGATTTTAACTGCCGACTCCCTGCTCGCCATGTTCCTGGCGGTGTGATGGGCCCTATAGTAAATGTTCTGCCATTCTTTGTCAAAGTTCGTCCGAGCTCCGCTTCCTAGCGCCTCTGACCAGCAGAGCGCGGGTAGACGGGGGCTGGCTTAGCATTTTATAAAGGTCTGTGATCGCTTGCCTGTCATACTTTTTCGTAATGAGCCATTTCTCATAAGCTGTCAGATGCTGACTCACCATCAGTAACGTGTCTCCTTTTGTGAGCCAGTGGTGAATCTGGAAGTATTGGAACCGCTGTGGCGCTATCAGGGTATACATCTCCTTCAGGGTGTCAAGCTGAATAAAACCATCCACGTCAAACAGATGACCGGCCGACCTGCAATCCAATGATCGCCACTGGCAAAACGTCCCAGGGTCCATCCCAGGAGGAAAGACCGGATTATCGAGTAGTGGCGTCATTGGCGAAGTGAAAGTGGTGAGACCTCAGTTGACTGCCACCACATCCCACACTTTGAGTAGCGAGCGGGTGATGGGTGATTTCTTGAGATAGGACGGCCTGTCTGAGCGTTGCAAGAAGGGGACCTTCCACAGCGACATTTGGGCCATCGTCCTGTCCTGGAATAGCCACCGTTTTTCTGACTGCCGGGTGGTTCCATTCCAGGAGATAACGAAGTTGTGTTGCTTGGAAGTATCGGAGAAGGTCTGGAATGCCGAAGCCCCCCTCTATGGGAGCCTGCCTGGCCAAGTCCCTGCGGAGTCTGACGTTTACCCGCCCATACAAACTGCTGTTTCGCATCTTTTTGAAGCATCCCGATTGGTGAGGTTACTGGAATGGTTTGGAACAGGTAAAGGATCTTGGGTAGCAGGGACATTTTGATCGCCGCCACTCGTCCCAGCCAAGAGAGCGGTTGTGACCGCCACCTCTTCAGGTCCCCTTGAAGTTGAGCAAAGAGTGCCGTGTAGTTATGTTCAACCGTCTGCGTTGTGCTGGGCGTCAGGGTGATCCCCAAGTATGGCAGAGACATGCGGGAGGACAGTCCCCAAACTGCCGTAGACCGCCAGCGGTTCTACGGGCGTTACAGCCCAGGTGTAGAATCAGGGATTTCCCTACATTCATTTGAATCCTGAAACTTTCCCAAAGGTCTCCATTTCTAATAGGAAAGCTGGCACCGAAGGTGAGGGATTGTCTACCGCCGCAAGTATGTCGTCTGCGTACAGGCTAATGGTGTGTGGCTCGCCACCAAACGTGACACCCGCAATATCCGTATTGTCACGGATTCTTTGCGCAAACGGTTCAATATAAAGGGCAAACGGCAGGGGTGAGAATGGGCAACCCTGCCTAGTGCCACGCCGGATATCGAAGGGTTGCAAGCCTATGCCATTAACCCGAATAGTCGCCTGGGGCGCGTCATAGCAGCTAGCGACCCCTGTCCGGAAGCGGTCCCCAATGCCAAAGCGTGCCAAAGTCTTGTCCAGGTATTTCCAGTCCACCGCGTCGAACGCCTTCTCGGCGTCGACCGATAAGAGAGCCGCATCCGCATCATTAAAATGGGCTTTGTCTATAACCTGCAGGAGTCGCTTGGTATTATCACTGCACTGCCTGTTGGGGATCAAACCTGATTGGTCGGGTTCTATGATGCCCGGCAGGCAAGAACCCAGTCTAGCCGCCAGAATCCCCGTGAAGATTTTGAGGTCTAAATTGAGCAGGGAAATGGGCCGGTAGGCGGCAAACTGTGAAGTGTCCTTGCCGGGTTTGGGCAGTACGATAATATCCGCGGCGAGCATGTCCTGAGGAATGGATCCTGGTCCCTGGAAGGAGTTAAACAATTTGGTGAGCACAGGTGCCAGCAGTGGGCAAAAGGTTTTGTAGAAGCCTGCGGAGAAGCAGTCTGGCCCTGGTGCTTTCAGAGGCTTGAGGCGTGCTATCGCCGATACTACTTCCTCCGTCCTTATTAGGACATCTAGAGTAAGCGCGCTGGCCTCGTGAAGGGCTGTAACCGACGCCCCAGGGAGGTAGGCATCCTCGCCCCCTGGGTCTACGGCTGGGTCCGCAGCGCACAGTGAGGCATAAAATGCCGGCAGCGCTTCCGCTATCTGCTCATCCTCCTGAAGCATGTGCCCCCCTTGGCCCTGAATAGCGGGAATTTTGAGCAGTGGACCTTAGCTCTAAGCTTACTGGCCAATAGGCCCCCCGTTTTATCGCCTCCCACATAATGTGTGTCGGAAGTGTAAGGCTGCGTATTTTGCGCGATCGAGATCTAGGCTAGCAAGCTCTGCCCTCGCTGCTTTCAGCTGACGCCAGATTCTAGGGTCCCCCGTTCTACTATGAACCCGCTCTAATTCTAACACCTGCGCTGATAGTGCTTGCCTCCTGTCCCTTGGTTCCTGCGCATCAGCTGCTGCTATAGCTATGAGGTTTCCGCTCACCACAGCCTTAAGTGCCCTCCAAACTGCTGTCACTGGTACGTCTGCGTTATCGTTAATGCTCAATTAGTCTGTGATACTTTTGTGTAGTTGTTGTGTGACCCCCTTGCGTTGTAGTAATGTCTCCCGTAGGCGCCACCTGCCTTTGTGCGAGGAACTGCTAGGTGAAGTGGGACCGCGTCGTGGTCAGAGTGCCACCGGGACAATGTCGGCATCCGAGACTAAGTGAGCCAGGTCAGTAGAACCAAAAAAGCTATCTAACCGGGCGTATGTGTGGTGTACATGTGAAAAGAATGTGTACCCTGTAGAGTTTGGGTGGGCCTCCCGCCAGAGATCTAAAAACCCTCTCCTGGCCAACCATTGTCTACCCTCCTGTGAGATTGCCCCTTTGGATCCATGGTGATGGCCTGATCTGTCCTTATCCTGGTCCATCACCAGATTAATATCACCTCCCACCAGTGTATATTTTGTTTGAAACGTGAGGACTTCCGCCAGGGCCCCTGTGAGGAAGGGTTCTTGCTTTGGTGTTAGGAGTATACACCGACCCTATAGCCATGGACCTACCCCCCACCTGAACATTGTATGCTAGGAGCCTGCCCTTGATTTCAGCGATCTTGACCCCCAATTGGCCTCTGAAATGCTTAGCGAACAGAAAAGCTACCCCCGCCTTTCTCTCTTTCTCTACTGTGGAGGAGAAGTATGGCCCTGGAGCGCATGCGATGCCAGTCCCTGGAGAGCAGATGTTACTTGTAGCAGACATATTAAAGCCCCCGAATTCTACAGGAAAGATAGGATAGCACTCTGTTTTAGAGGGTTGTTAAGCCCCTTCACGTTTAAGGTGAGAACTTTCAAGACTGCGTCCTCCATGGTTGGGCTCTGTTAGGGCTCCATAGTTGCTCGGGGGAGCCGCCAGCCCCCATGCTCTGCCCACGCCCACCTGTAATGAGACACACCGGAACCCACCCCCTACCCCTCCCCCAATGCCCCCTTCCCCAACCACCCAAATCCCAGATCTTGTCCCAACGCCCACCTGTAATGAGACACACCGGAACCCACCCCCCTACCCCTCCCCCAATGCCCCCTTCCCCAACCACCCAAATCCCAGCCCTTGTCCCAACTCTTGTCCCCTCCATTCCTCCCCCTCCCTAACCCCAACAAAGAAGCATTGCCCCAGTCCTGCCGTCTCATATCTCAGGTCTGTGGTGAAGTTACCTGATGGAGCGGGCAACGGTGTCGACCTCCGTGGCCCCCCGCCCCTCTGACCTAGAATGCAAAAGTGCTATAGAATCCCCCCCGCACAAGAATAGATCAGTCGGTCGGTGAAGTCTCTGGCAACCTCTTGGATGGCATTGGCCCTCTCTTGCATTATGGTGTGAGAGTCCGGCTTCGAGTTCACAATGGGAGAGCACCTGCGGCTGACTTACTGCCATCCTCCCCTAGACGAGTGCTGGGAAGGTTTCTGTGACGAAGTCTCCTCCAGCCGTTCCGGGGGTGGGGGGGGGGCAGGTGCTAGTCTCGTCAGCCCCACTCTGTGAGCTCTATCAATTCTGATGTCAAAGTCCGCTGCTTCCCCCAGAATGTCCCGAAACATGGCCTGTAGGTAACCCGTGCTATCCGCGCCTTCTTCCTTAAGTGGAACACCCCGGACCCGAATATTATTACGCTGGGACCGATTTTCTAAGTCCTCCGCATGCGCCTGTAGGTCCACTTGCTAGTCTTTAAGGCGAATGACTTCCTGCTGGTGCTGCTCTCTCTCATCACTTCTGGTTTGATCGTCTTCTTCGATGGCGGCTACCCGCTCGCCCAAACAGTTTACATCCTTTCTGATCTCTCGGACCTCCCCTGCGACCTCCTGCTTCAGCGTTTGAAAGTCTTATCGGAGGGAGTTGAACAAGGTCTCCAGAAAGAATTTTGGGATGGGCACCTCGCCTTCGTTGGGCTCAGAGTGCTGCTTTGTCGACCCTGGGGAGGACGGTCCCTTGTCCCCTTTCGGCGGGCCCTTGCCATGCATCTCCGGGAGATGTGCTGTCTCCTTTCTTCCTCAGACCGGCCATGCTTTGTCTCCCGTGGGTGTTTTCACAGCCCTCGCCGCTTTCCCTCCTCTCGAGACAGTCACTCCGGTGGTCAATCACTGCCTCTGATGGTGGCCCCCTTGCTCTTCACTGCTCAGCTGGAAGCGGGCCTACCTCTTCATGTTCGAATGCTATAGGTGCTGGGCTCTTCACGCCTCCACTTCGGATGCCCCCTGCGCAGATCCCTCGACTCCCTCCGCGCAGTTCTTGGGGCCGCGAGCAACCAAGGCCTCCTCCTTGGGGTCCCCCCCCCCCCTGCGCCTCGGTCCTGGAGGCGCTCCTGCTCCCTCGCCTCGGTGCGTGGGCCCGCGGATCGCACCAACAGCAAGCTGGGGGGCTGGGCCCGGTCTGGGCCCACCCTTCCAGAGTGAGCGCTCGCCTCTCCCGGCGCGCGGCGGTGCCGGGCCTACTCGTGTGCCTCCCTATGCTTCTCCCGCCGTGTTGGCCGTCTCCTGCTGCACTGTGGTATCGGCAGTAGTGCCCCTTTCGAGTTCTCCGGCCTGCCGGGCACTCCCAGAGCTAGTGCTGTGCCCCGAACACCTTCAAGAAGTTGGCCTCCACCCGGGGCACACTCTTCCCCTGCCTCGCTTCCCGCTGGTGTCGCTCCTCAAAATGGCGCTGGCGGCCTCTCTGGCGGTCGCCTCCCCTTGCCAAGCAGCCCCCTGCCTCCTCACCTCTCGTCAGTCTGCCTCGCCGTGCCGCGGTTGGGGTGCCTGACTCCGCTGCGACCATGTGGGGGGAGAGCGCCAGGGGTCTTTGTGACGCCATGAGAGGCCCGGCCCGGTCACTCACTACAGGGCCTCACGACCCGGCCTCTATTTCGGCGCCGCGGCCCGCTCGTCCCTCTGTCCGCGGGGCTGCCATAGTCTTCCCGCGGTGCCTCTCGGGGCCTCCGCGCCGGGGCGCCCGAATCTGCCGCGACCATGTGGGGAGGGCACCAAGTGTCTTTATGGTGCCAGGAGAGGCTCGGCCCAGTCACTCACTACAGGGCCTCACGACCCCGGCCTCGAATACAGCGCCGCGGCCTGCTTGTCTCACTTTGGCCAAGGGCTGCCGTCGTCCTCTCGTGGTGCCTCTCTGGGCATCCGCGGCCTCTGGAGTGGGGCACGGAAGTGGTCGGTGGCTCCCACGGCGTGAGTGCGTAGCCCTGCAACGCAAGACCGCCCCTCTCACCGAGCTTGCTGCGTGGGCACCATTTCGTGGCTTTCGGCGGCTGGGGGATTTCGCTCACTCACGCCGTCCTCCTCCCTTCCGACGGTCCCTGCATCGACTCTGCGGTGTCCTGCGGCTCTCCCACCCCGGTGTAGCTCCTTGGGGGGCAAATCACGAGTCTGGCGGGGTCCGGGTCGGGGAGCTCACGGGACCTGCAGTCGTCTAAGTCGCCATCTTGGCCGCGCCCCCAGACATCCTACTTTTATGGGAGAAATTTTCCATTCAGTCATATGATTTGTACATTTGTTTATAAGTGAAATGATATAGTGGGATGGAGGAGCAGGGCTGCTTAGTTTAGACCTTCTGGTGACACTAATTGTAGTTGAAATCATTAATTTAGAAGATCCTGGTCAGTGGCCTCCGCTTGATCATTTTCAATGTTTACCCGCCAGAGTGTTTGAAAAGCACCATGCATATCTCTACAAGAATGTGGGAAGCCACCCTGATCATAGATAATCATTTAAACCCATTAACCGGCATCTTCAATACGAATTTGGGAAAGCAAGGATACTGTAATTAATTTGTTTCTGAAACAGAGTGGAAACTGACTTATTTTAGGACACTTATTGGCAACCACAGAAAAAAAGGAAACCGTAGGAAAAAGTTTCCACCAGAATCTGGATGTTATCAGTACGCAAAATAGAACCAAAGAGTTGACAGACAACACAAACATTAAGTGGTGGGAAAATCAGCCCAGTGATGCACTGAATACTGGTCCTGTTTGACCACTGACAAAATTCTTCAAAACGGAAATGGTGCAAAGACTAGAAAATTTCCTCAACGCCATGATTTTCATGTGGAAAAGAAAAGCATGTTGTAGCCCGACTGTGGAATACAGTGCAGCATAGAGCTACTTATTGTTGAGGAACTGTAACCAAAATTGTTGTACTGTGAATATAAATTGCTTTAGGCTTGCAAACGTGGGTTTTTCTTTAACTAAGTCTTTGTTGATCATGCACTCTATTTACTAGTGAACTCTTCACCCGGCTTGCATCAATTTGGAGCTTGGGCCTGCACTTAAACCACATATAAGTCTGTGACACTCTCTACTGATGTCTTCGGTGGCCTAACTTCTTCGCATTTAGTTTCGATTCCAACATTTCCTGCTCTAGTTGATATTTTAACTACTGGCTCTAATTCTTTGTCTGTAATAGGCACTAGATGATCTGCCCTGGGCATCTACTACTTGTGTAGGTGTCCTAACTGTAAATATCCCTCCTGTCTTTGTACTGATCCTTCTACAACCTGCTATAATTAATTGAATACCAATAATAGTGATGCAAGAGCTGACAATAAATTAACATTCCTGACATACAGGATGGTCGTAAAGCAAACCAGCCACTGAGCCACTTATCTGGGGCACCTTCTTAGTCTACAATATTCTTCTGTAGATTATGCAAGGTTTGTATAGCCTCTGACAAAGTTCCATTGTCCGCATTGTTTGCTGGGACATGTATAGCAATCGCTTCCTATCTTCGTACATACTCCTCCTTGCATGGCTGCCATAAGGTGAAGTACATAACTATGCTGCATAATCATCATTCTCATATCGTGCAGCTCTTCCTTTATTGTATTAAATCCATCTTTCATGGTATTGATGCATTTCAGCTGTTCTCATTGAGTTTTCTGCAGCCATCGAGCACCTGCCTTTGCCTGAACAAATGGCAAAATGCTTACAAAGAACAACTGTGTATCATTAAACAACCTGTATTCTTTGGTAATTTAATTCCAAGTGGTAGGGCCATAATAATCTGCAGCTCTTCTTCAATAATACTGTAAACAAAAGTCTCTGGAGGGCTCATGGTGTTCTTGTACATCCAGATTTACTACTTTGATTACCAAGACAGGGTCGTTCAAGGGTACCAGTGTGCAGAGGGCATTCCAGGTTGGTAGTAACTGAGCGTACAATAATTCTCCACACTGTCAATAATAGCCCATGAGGCTGGAGGTGCTCCACTGAATGTCGGCGTTATCTGTTGTAGCAATGCAGGTGGTATTCTGTCCTACATTAACGGTGGCGTTTTCTCTGCAACCTAAAGAAACTGACATTCATCTTGTGACTGTCTGAGGACTTACAGTGCTATCCAGTCAAGTGTATCGTGCAACATTATCATCCCATATACCCGTACACTTTTTCTTTTTTCTTTCTGACTATCAATACCATTTCATACAGACATGGCCCTACAAGAAAATTCAACATCGAAATGCCATTGATCATGGGCATAAAATGATCAGAGTAACTCAAAATCCTGGCCTACAAACACAATCTGGGGGTGAAGGATTTACTAAATAACTATTACACTCAGTAGGCGGGCGTGCTACTCCTAAAAACTGTAAGCCGAAGACCATTTGTATCCATTCTTCAGTGGTTGCATCACATGTTTTCTTCATTGGGACTATCTCATTCTTAATATCCTGCCTTTGTGTGAGACTATATAAAACTTCGGGTAAGGAGTTATATTTTATAGCATTAACTAGAAATTTTACTACCCTAAAGTGTTGTCTGCATTCAGGCCTTAATCCTACACAGGTAGAGATGTAAAAGACATAAGACTGTGCTTGGAGGTACTTCTTTAGTTGAGTGTAATCTATCGGATCCTGTGGAATGAGGAATTAAAGAGGAAATGACACACGACTCTGTCCTTTCTGATGCTATATCTGACATATGTTGATACCACAAATTATCTAACGATCTAGTATGAATACGATGGGACACATTGACATGAGTAGTCCATTCTCTTTGCAGGGCTGTGATATTAGAACTTAAGCATTCATTATTATAAAGAAGCAATAGTAGAAATGATCGTATCAAGAGGGGAAAAAAGGAAAGACCACTTTCGTTTTGATGGTTCCAAAAATTCTCCAAAGGCAGAGGTGAAGAGGGGTAGTTTTACGGTCACGCTCATACCCCCCTCCCCGCCCCACACCCCGTTCCATTTACATTGCTGATGGTATTTTATGTGATTATGTCTTCATCCGCACATCCGATAGAAGGATCCACGGCTAACTGCCATCTATCTACCTTGAAGGGGGGTGGCGGGCACCATAACTGTAAAAGCGCGTCAAACTGCTGGTATTTCAATTTCTGGACAAATTTCCTTGCACATACTTATTTGCCTATGTGCACAATGGGAAGATTGACCTCAACAGTGGTGTGCTTTTCCTGTGCTCTGGTTACCTGTTTAGAAATTAACTTTGCAGCTTTTAGTTCAGAAAGATAGATATGAAGTTCATCTTTTAAGATTCCAGCAGTGCTTTCTTCCTGTACCTTACATTTAATGGCAGGTATCTGCGAGTTCTTGAGTCTCCCTGTTACTATCTGATCGGGTTTCAGGTAGTGATCAGGACTAGACATTCCTATGGGAGAATAGTGCTAATTGTAAGCAATACAACCACTTTTTATGTAAAGTGGCATATAGCTTGCTGATCTTCTTTTTCAGTAAGCCACTTAGGTGCTCAACAATGTAATTGCTCTGGGGATAAACAGAAGACAGATTCATTATTATCCTTAACTTTGTCCTAAGATGTGTCAAAACTGCATTAACAAACTGAGGGCCGTTATCAGATCTTATCCCTTCTGGGATTCCCCAGCAGGGAAACACGTCACAAATTGAAAACAAAGCAGCTGGCTTAGCATCAGACGCATGGTCCTGCTGCAACCCTTGGAGAAAAAAGACAAACCACAACTATCAGAAACCGATAGTTGTTGCACCTGTCTATCATGTCCACAAAGTCAAGATGGAGAGCTTTAGAAGAACCTTGTGGTTGAGGTATGCTAGAATTTCTCTCCTTCAATGTGGGATTTGCAGAGAATTGTTGACAAACGGTCCAATCATGATGGTACATGGTAAGCAAATCATGCAAATTGGGAACAAACCAATCTTGTTGTATTTGCACAAACAAATGATCTCTCAAAATTTGATCTGGTAAATACAATTGATCAAGAGCTATCATATGTAAAGCCCGAGGCATCACTGGTTTACCTGTAGATATTGTTCTATATATGAAATTATCCCTTGACTGGGAGCACCCTCTAGCCTCTCGTAAGTGTTTCTCATGCAATGGGCCAGCTTCTTGCAACTCTCGAAGATGTAAACCCCATGTTTCAGCATAATGAGGTATAACATTGTCTGTGGTAGGGTTTGATTCAGATGGCGAGGCAGTCTGAGCTACTAAAACATGCACATGTTTTGAACCTGATGGCACAGATGGGGGTGTGTTACTAGCTGCGTCTTTAGCTGCCCAATCTGCCAATGCATTACCATGTGACACAATATCCTGTTCATTTCTATGTGCCGCACACTTCACAACTGCCACTGCCTGTGGTAACACAAGTGCCTCTATTAAAGCCTCTAAGAGATTCCTATGCATACCAGGATTCCCGTCTGACGTGAGTAAGCCTCTCCTGCTCCATCCCATAATGCTAGAACACACAGTGGTAGTTACATAAACTGAATCTAAATGGATTGTGATGACTTTTTCTATTCCTTGTTTAAGATCCTCTATCAAGGCTATCGGTGCTCCTGCTTGTGCAGAATAATGTGCCGGTAGTGTTAACTGCTATACTATGTGGAGTGTGTCTGAAGAATCATGCTGTTATGCCCTGACTACTGCTGCACCTGTGTGTCTTTAATTCTGTGTCCTGGTCAAAAGTAGAGGAGCCATCAACAAATTAGACAGTGCTACTGGAATAGGATCCTCTATTGCTTGACTAGATTCATTAGGAATATACGATGGTCAGTCATAGTATCATCCTCCGAGTCTAATACAGAATGAGCAAAAAATGTTGCAGGATTCATCGTATGATGCTGTACAACCATCAAAGATGGCATTGACAATTTCCCCTCATATTCTGACACTTTGTGTGGTTAAAGTATCTTAGTCTTCTGAATAGTAGCAGACCCTGCATGTTCTGCATAGAGCATCAAAGATGCCCCCATGAATCTGGGGGTGCTCTTCTGTAATGCAAACACTGTTGTGGAAAATTATTGCAAGAATAATGTCCACTCATCACTGAATCGAACTGTCCACTAAAATATGGAATATGTTTGTGTCCTAAGATATTACTTCTTAAGGACAGCTGTTTATCACTTTACCATTGCAATGACAAAAGAGATAAAAGCTCCATGTTGTAATAAAGAGTTCACAAAACTGGGGCATTCGTTCTCATTTTTTGAAAAGTTAACTTCATTCCAGGTGGCACATTATCTTATAGTTTCTGTCTTTTGCCTGTTTAATAGAAGTCAGCAAACGCGCTATTAAAGTGACCAAGAAACTTCTGCATTCCCTTAACTGTTTCTAGCTCAGTCATTTGATGTATAGATGCTTCTATCTCAGGAGTTATTTGTCCATCAGAACAGACCTCCTCCTGACAGAGTACTGACTTTTGTCTTTCTCTGCTTTGTATCCTCTCTGTGCGAGAGTAGCCAGAAGAGGTATTGTATCTTTCATATGCTGTTCTGTAGGGCTACAAACTAATGTCATCAACATACTGTCACACTGAAGGTTTGACAGATCATTTTTCACTACTCTGTTGAAATTGCTAGCAGACTCACAATACCCCTGAGGCAAAGGAGAATACAAATACTGAGTCCTGTGATAGGAGAAAGCTGTCAAATGATGACTGGATGAAAGGGATGCTAAGGAAAGCATTCTTGAGATCTATGACACAGAAACATTTAGCATCCTGGTGAATGGTCTGGAACAATTGGAAATTCTGGTCCTGCTACATCGTTCAGGGGGCGCTGGTCTTGACAATATGGCAAGTATTACCCTTGATTTTCTTAACCATGTAAGTAGGGGTATTACAACGAGACACTCCAGGGTAAATTACTCATTGCTGTATCACCTGTATAGCAGGGGCGATGCCCTAACCTGCTTCTTTGGAAAGGGGATATTGTCTCACCAAAGGTAAAATAGCATCTTGCTTCAATGTAATTCTGAATGAAGTAGCAGTATGAATATAAGGCCTACGCTGTGGGGATACTTAGTCCACAAGGTGTCTGGTACTTGGGAAAGAGCTGAATCCCTAACAGAATCAAAGGCTCTACATGGTGTGGGCGTCCGTACTTTTAATACTGTCGTCAAGAGTATGTCACCCAAAAGACTATAAAGGTTTTCTTAGAATCATTTTACCTGACTCAATTAATATAATGCATACCCTTAAAATATGGTGATGATCACAGGCTTTCAAAGTGCCTTCGGTCGGTGTTCTCTCTAAGGCCTCTAGTATCCACTCCTTTTCGGGTATCCAAGAATCTTACCCTTGTTGCTGGAAAAGTACCTCTTTAGGTAACTGGACCTCACTTCCCACGTACTGCTATTGTAAAGGCTTCTAGATCAGTCGGTCGAGCTCTGATTTGATCTCCAGTAGAACTATCTACTGTACAGCCATGATCCTGGGAGGTGGAACTACAGGCGTAGAACACATCATGCTACCATCTGGCTCAAAGTGAATTGTCATATTAACTTAGGCAAACAATCTCTCCCCAATAGATTAGCTGGGGAAGCAGAAGAGTATGGTAAACAGCCGTCAAAGTACCTCCCACCTATTTACATCTCCACTGGTTTAGTAAACCGAAACCTCATTCCAACGCCAGATAATCCTTGTGTGTCCATTGATCTATCAGAAATTGGAAGGTCTCCCTCTCTAATTAAAGATTGGGTTTCTCCTGTATCTATGAGGAATTCTTATCTTTTGTTATTGATGGCTACTGTCACTGTGGGTTCCACATCTTGCCTGTGTGTCGCGTACAATACTGGACACATGGAACTACTCTGTGGGCATCTTCATTGTTTTTATCCTCCTACATAATTTGTTTGGAAAGGATTTCCTCCTCTCACAATCACACCTCCATGTCCACCTTGAGGTGGAGTTGCCATTTGGGGCGCTTGGTAACTTCGCTGGGGCGGCATTTGCTGCACTTGAGGCAATATTGGTTGCTGGACATTTTATGGTGGCATCGGAGATACGCATATTATTTGCGGGTTTGACTGGCTGGCCTACTGTATTCCTTGGCTGACTATAAACTCCAGCCATTCCACTTTGTTCATTACATCTTAGTCCTGCAATCTTTAATGAAATTGCTATATCTGTGACAATGACATATTTGATCCATCCTCTGGGGACCTATCCTGCCCCTTCCTATTCCTTCTTAAATACTTCCTTGTGCCCTTGTACTATCCTTCTATTGTGAGTATTGCTGTTGAGTGGTCACTGGAAACTATCCCGCTGACATTGCAGACATCTGAGTGGTAGCTGATACTACTGCTCCTTTCTTTGCCAACTTTTGCTGCACCACCCTGTCTGCTGCTGTCTGTTACTTCCTGCTTGTGCTTCTTTCTCCTGTTTCTTTTTACAAAAATGAATATTTTCCTGTATCTCTGTCCAGGGTTTAGCTTCCAATGCCACTATATTATCAAGATTATCCTGCACATCCGAGTGTAAACCGTTCTTTACTATATTAAAAAGCAGCACAGCTTTTCCACCCTGTTATGTCCCAACCCTGCCCTACATCTTGAGTCTCATTTTTCTTTCATCCTGCTGAGAAATTGAGCGGGATCCTCGTTCGGCTGCATTGATTGACACCTTGGCCTATCAAAGTACGTCTTCCTCAGCTGATCCCAGACCTCTGTCCAGAATAAGTTGACGGGGAACCCATCACAGCTAGTCTCAGTTAGGGTATCATTTGTAATTCCAGCCTTGCGAAAAACAGTGTCTGTCTCGACTCCATTAACCAGGTTCTCCAAAGTTGGTCCTGGAGGGTCACATCCATGCCAGATTTTTAAGATAACTACATCTACCTAAATGGGGATTATAGGAGGCTGGCTTAGTATATGGTGTTCACTTATGTAAGTGTATCACCCTGCACTAATCCAGAAAACCCTTATGGTGATTTTATTGGTCTTAGACAACCTTAGAAAGCTCGCTAAGTGGTGACTGTGGAGTTAACCCTTCAGGCTTAGTCCAGAATGAGTTTCAGTTTCATACGTCTTTATTTCGATTTTTACATCACATAAAAAAGTCCACATAAAAGGAATAAAACCGGATCATATATGCATAAAATTTAGAAACCCCATATTTCTTCCAAAACAGTTCATCATTTTAAGACTAGAATTAAACAGTAATTTTAAAGACGCAATATGAAAAAAGTACCCATATTTAAAATGTATAATCAAAGTACATGAAGGTGTCTAGCTCTGATAACCCAGGCCCACCTTAGGTACTTTGCTATTCCTATAACCACAATCTCTGAGGTGTTTGTTCTTAGAGCCCACAATGCCTCTACACTCCCTCCAATATTCATCTGACGGCAAATGGGCCTAATCCATTTATTCCTTGGGGCTGAATAGGCCGGACAAGCAAAGAAGAAATGACCCACACTCTCCTTTTGGTCATTGCACCAGGGACAGTACTCAGTTGTATGACCATCCCATTTCTTGGAAAAGGACCTTACTGGCAAAGACCCAACTCTAAACTGATGGTATAATTTTTTGTCCAGGCTCCAGGTAATAACATCCCAGTAGTTCTCAAGTAAGGGATCCAATTTGTGCACCAAGAATCGACCTGTTGGGGTGGCAGCATCTGACAGCGCAACTAATTGGTGTCTAACAGATGCCCAGAAGAGCATTTTAAATTCTTTTGTGGGGGGAAACGCAATAGACACCGGGTTAGCCCACAATTGGCTAAGTCCCATACTTTCCAAGATTAATTTCACCTCCCGGAGCCATGGAATATTACCAGAACCCATGATTGATCTCACTTCCGCTAGTTCATTACCAAAGAGACTTAGATCCGGCGACGTCCAAATCCGTCTCCACAATGCTACCAGCCGGTACCGTGCCATCTCATTTATCGGCTTACAGCCCATATCCAACAAAAGGGGTTTAATTGGTGTGGATTGGGGTAATCCTACCAGTTTACGCAAAAATTAATTTTGGGCTCTTACCAAGGGGGTTAGGTCCATAAAACCTCACAGGTCGGCCCCATACAAAATTGCAGAGCTAATTTTTGCTTCAAAAATCTTTAGTGCAGATAAAACCCTTTTAGTCAAAGACATTCTTTGCTCCTGGATTAGGCATCCCGTAAGGCGTATAGATCTTAAGTGGAGAGCGTCAACCTGTGGCTTCCAGCGTAGGCGATAGTCTAGGGTCACTCCAAGATAGGTCATAACATCCACTTGTTCAAGGGCGACTCCATTCATGCGAACGCAACTTTTAATGGGGCGATTTTTTTGTTAAAACCATAAATTTGGTCTTGCTCACATTTATTTGCAGATCATTTAGTTTGCAAAAATCCTCAAGTCTCTTAATCGCCATTTGGAGACCACTACATGTCTTAGAGAGGATTAATGCATCATCTGCAAAGATGAGCAATAGGAACTTAGTCCCGCCTAATATGGGTGCATCAGTGGGAGTGTCTGCAAAAAACTTCACCACCTGGTTAATAAATAATAAGAAAAGGGTAGGTGCCAAAACGCACCCCTGGCGGACACCCCTCGTGACGGGAAAACTATCCGTCACCTGCCCCTGTCTTCCCCAACCTCACCAAAATTGCCCTCATGCAATCTTACCATGATTTCAAGGAGTTCGACGGCAGTCCTAGCTTGCCTAGGACAGCCCACAATTTTGCCCTGGGCACAAGATCGAAGGCGGACTTAAGGTCCACAAAGGCGGCATAGATGGTCCCTCCGCCCAACAGCACCACCTTCCAGTATATTAGAACGAATCGGAAGACCTGGTCGATGGTGCTGGTGCCTGATCTGAAGCCAGCCTGAAACGGTGAGAGAATGCTCTCCATCTCCATCCACCCTTGAACTTTGGCAAGGACCATCCTGGCGACAATTTTCTGCAGGGAATCTATGAGACTTGTAGGGCGATAGTTACCAGGGACCGATCGATTCCCCCTTTTTAAAAATTGGGAGAATTTCCGCTCCTTTCCAAGACTCTGGGATCCTTGCCCCCTTGGCAATAGCATTAGCAACCTGAGTAATATAGGGAACCCAGAGTTGGGGGTCAGATTTAAATAAGTCTGCCGGGATGCAGTCCATCCCGGGAGCTTTCCCTGCTTGAACCAACCGGAGTGCAGACTCAGTGTCATCATTCGTAAACACCAAAGGATGACGGGGAAACGGAGGCGATGGGACCCAGATCACCGGGGCGTCGAGGAGTTCATATTCAGGGTCTTTAACCTGGGACGAGAAAGTCCACCCATGCTTCCGCAGAGACATGATTAACTGGGGTCTGCGAGTCAGGGTTTCTGCCCCATTTCACAACTTCCCAGAACAGTCTGGTTAGAGGAAAGGCTGGCCTCATAGAGGTCAGACCAATAACACTCGTCCCACTCTCTCCTCGCCTCCCACTGAACCCTCTTGTACTTTTGCCGCGCCAGTTTGATATCAAGGGTTACCCTAGATTTGATAGCTTTTCTGAGCCCACTATATGCCTCCCTGCATTTTTTTTATACCATTTCTTACTGGTGCCAATTATTTTCTCTTTCCTGTGCTTCGGAGGTAGGGTAAGGAGAGCCTTCAGTTTATTGAAGCACTGCTCGTGTAGATCACTAATCTGGTGGACTGCTTCCATATTGGAAGGTAGATCATATATGGCACTCCAGGTTGATGAAACTTCCAGAGATATGCCATCTAACATGGCGGGATCCGCCACGACCCTGCACCATCTGACCCTCCTTCTATCGTTGGTTGAAACAGCCTCTTGCAGTAACGCAAGTAGCTGCAGGAGACCTGCCTAAGCCACCAGAGAGCTTCAAACTTAGAGACAACGGGTTATGGTCACTCTCAGGACGAACCACAACTACCATGTCTTCCAGGAGGGACCAATACTCCATTTTAACCAGAATGTAATCAATTCTACTTTTACTAACCCCGTTATCAAAAGTGGGATGACAAGCTTTGTCAGAAATCGTGCGACCATTGGCCGCTCTCAAACCCGTGCAAGGCAGCCTCAGAACCCTTGTTAATATGGTTCAGTGTCAAATTCGGGATGTTCCACATAGCATCTTCCTCAGAACACAAGTCCTCGCCCTCACTCTTCAGGGGTTCAAAGGTGCAGTTTAGATCCCCCGCTATAAGTATTAAATTAGCTCTCCCAATCAATTCGAGGTAGGAGTCCAACTCATCTATAATAGCCGGGCTTCTCCCGCCGGGAAGGCCTCGAGCATATATAATAACAATAATATCCTGGTGATTTTCCCCACATAACTTGATCCCCAGAATATCGGGATTATTCACTAGAATTTCCACCGGTCTGTAACTGATGGACTGCGTAACCCAAATTACTACGCCCCCTGACGCTCTACCCTTAGTACCCTTGATGGCTGGTTTATAAAAATTAAGAAAACCTGCTCGAAAGATTGGTTCAGGAGCCCAGCTCTCTTGGAATAATAAAATATCAAAAGAATCTACGAAATCTACCCAGTCATCTGAGCCTATTCGCCCTTTAAGCCCTGCAATGTTCCTTGTTGCTATTTTGAGTACCTTATCCTGAAAGGAAGAGGCATCGCAATTCAAAGCCCTCGACTCTCGGCCTGAATCCCCACCGTCAATATACGGAAGACCAACCAGGGAGTTACCCTCTAAAACGCTCCCAGCAACCTCGTCCATCTTTGAATGTCCCCCCTACTGACTGGCTAAACATGTTATGCTAAGTAAATCAACGTCCCCATTTTCGAAGTTGCCAGAGTGACTCTCTCCGCCGGATACAGGACGGAGTCAATCAATGCCCTCCAAACCAGAGAGTGCTTCAAAGCGATTGAACAATTGTGGAATGAATGGGGTGTATGTGTTTCTGTCTGTTGGAAATCTCCCATACGTTCTTCTAGGCGTTAGGGGGTTGGCAAAGGGCACATTATTTCTTTTGGGGTAAAAATAACTGCGGCCCAATGACTGCACTTACCCAATCCTCCCAAATCTAGCTTCCCTACGTATAAAGTCCACCACCCAAGGATCCCTGAAATTTATAATGATGCAATCCCCATCCAGGTCCTTCGGGCAGTGTCCCACCCAATTCACTCTTCTGACACTCAATATCTCCGGGGCAGAGGATGGTGGGAGGGGTCTGTTTTTGTTTAACCAGAAAACAACTTTGTTTCTGAGGTCCCCATAGGATTCAGGTATGTCTTCCCTAAGGGTTGAGACACCTGTTAGAACAATCGTATAAGGAGTAGCCTCAGGAGGTAAGTCGATACGAGGGGGGGCCCTGTTTATGAACTTTCTGAACTAAGGCAATGGGGTTTTTGTCTTGGCTCCCCGAAGCTCTAGTACTTGGTTTGGTCAGAGAGGTCAATTTGGAACTACCCCTCGCAGGGTTCAAAACTTGGGCAACAGTAGAAGACTTGGTATTGTGCATTGTATCAACTTTCAAGCTCCCACCCCTAGAGGTTACCCCAACAGGATTGTTTGTAACAGGCCGAATATTAGATTGTTTAACAGAAGCCTGGAGTGGCCGCTTAGTTGTAACAGCCGGGGGATTTGATATGCTAGTTGGAATAGAGGGTGTAACTTGAGCATTTACTAGCTTTTTTAATATGCCAGTATTATCATTAACAAGATTCTCCAGTAAATCCAGTTGCGAGTTCATAAGTCTGGTTCGTTCTAGTAGGGGTAGCATAAGTGTTTTTACTACAAGTTCCATTTTACTTAAGAGGCAGTCATCTTTACTAGAACACTCAGGGCTAGTAGCTAAATTCCTAAGTGATACTTGAGGGGGGGACAGAGAACTAGTTGTAACCAGTGAAGGCTGGGAGCTGGTAATTGTTTCTGGGGCAAGGATGGGCTGGGGTATACTATTTATTTTAGGAATTTTAGAAGTACCCCCTTCTGTGGGCCCTTACTTCTCTTCCTCTTGCAGGGCATATTCCGTTGAGACTCTCCAGTAAGAGAATCAAATTGGACAGGACTAGCAATTAACACACTTTCCCCACCCCTACTTTCAATAGAGACACTGGATTGTGAGCCACCATCAGTTGAGTTCAAAAACGATCCCTCCACCTCGGGATGAACATCTACCTACACAGGGTCTAAAATCTGGTTAGGAATCATAGTGGATGCCTGGGGGCTAACCACTGTTGCAAAGCGAACTATAGAGGAGCGCTTCCCCGTAACAAGATCTAGCGATAGGCGTTTCTCAGCAAAGGCTATCTCCTTTTCCAAGATACCGGTCACCCTCGTTATAAAGGCATCTAGGGGACCAATTACCACCCCACTACACGTCTGCAATTGCTCTGATCTTTCTTTTCTCGAACGTAAGGGCATGATTCAAGATAACAAAGGAGGCCAACAGGTATTAAAGGGGGCCAAAGGTGAGCAACAATACCTCCCGGAGTAGACCGAATCAGCAAAACAAGGGGGGTGGCCCAACTCGACCTCGGACGGCCACAGACGGCCCGCGCTTCGGCCCGCGGTAGCGTGATGGGCCAACCTCAAATAGAGAAAGGAGGAGGAGCCACGGGAAGAGGCGGCAGGTGCGCGTGACGTTAGAGGCGCGCTGAACTGTGGGCAGCAAGGGCAACGATAGTCCCAAAGTAAAAATGAGGCAAAGCTAGTTCAACTCCCTCAGTGGCGGCAAACTACGACTGCGGAGCGGGGGCCGCGAGTCGTGTTTTAAGGGCAGCAGGCTCAGCAGGGAGGAGTCACGGGAAGAGGTGCAGGTGCGCGTGATGTTAGGCACGCTGACCTGTGGGCCTCGCAGTCCTGGACCCCGAGTCCAACAGCACTTCAATGGGCAGCAAGAGCAACGATAGTCCCAAAGTCAAAATGAGGCAAAGTTAGTTTAACTGCCTCAGTGGCGGCAAACTACGACTGCGAGCGGCACCCGCAGAATGAGTGTAAAGTAGCTAGTTTTACCAGCACTTAATCCTATGGTATGGGTTAAGTGAAAAAGAACCACACAGTGTAGTTAAAAAAAAAAATAATTGTATTTATTATTAACGCTCACTAACACATTAAAATATCTCCTACCCGGAGATATAACCACAATATTTGATAATACAACATGTACGTAGCACAAATACACAGTGGTCTCCAGGGTGAGACCAAACTATATACTAAAATAGTGAAATGCAACTCCAGACTTACGTCTGGACTGGACCCGGAAGATGTAGAGTGTTGGGGACCCAAGGAAGCACCCAAGGTAAGTACCCAGGAACCCCACGGAGGTCGTGTGCAGAGCATGAACACGACTGCATGCTTAATACAAGTCAATGGGTAAGTCACGGTTGCAGGTTTAAGGAAGGACCCCCTCCCTGTGGACCCTGAGGAAACCCTGTGGAAGATGTAAGGTTGGAGAGTCACCTGACCCGCGAATACCCCACAGAACCAGGAGCCATTCACACGCTGTCCCACGTCAGATGTTAAGAGCCAGGGGTCAGTGTCCTGCAGGGGCACCAACAAGTCTTGGCAAAGGCAACCAACATAGTAGTCGAAAAAGGTGCAATGTTGGGACCAGCAAGATCCAAGTGACTCCCCATGAGCGGGTAAGTCAGAGCAGGCCCAAGCAAGCAGGGGAGCCCACTGGAGCCATAGGAGATCCTCAAGAGGACCCACGGGCTGAAGGCACAGGAGTCTCCAGAGGACCTCGAGAAGCTCACCAAATGATGAAGGCCATGGTGCAGAGGATGGGGTGCAGTCGATGCTTGAGGCTGGAGCTTCTTGGAGCTTGAAGATCTCTGGTGAAGAGTCAACAAGCCTTGGCAACTGCAAGTCAACGCAGTGCACTGGGGTACTGCTCCAGCGGTTCGACAGGGGATACTGGTTTCAAACTTGCTGTGCAGGCCTCGAGGGAGTTGCAGATCCACCACCTGTGTTGCTGAACCTTACGGAGTTCGTATGAGCTCAGGAACAGCAGACCTGCCAGATTTGTTGCGGTGCCTGCAGATGCAGGGAAGTGACTCCTTCACTTCAAGGGAGATTCCTTTGAGTGTCTTGGATGTGCGCAGACTGGCAGGATGACAAGTCAGGCACAGCAGGAGTCTTCCCAGTTGCATCCTCTGTTCCTAAAGCGAAGTCCAGCAAAGTCCAAAGTGCCCAGACGGATGAAGATGAAATGGTTTCGGATCTGAATCTTGTCCCACGGCGAATCTACGGACCCACCCACAGGTAAGCCCTTAAGTACCCTAAGGAAGGTTCGGGCCATTCAGGGGTCCCTCTCAGAGAAGGGGCTGGACAATGTTGAGGATACTTCTGTGTCCTTTGTCCAGTTTCACGCCAGAGCGGGAGCCAACTGCTCTCTGAATTGGTTTTAACTGGAGCATTCAAAGAGGGCACCAAATGTGCCCTTCAAAGCAGTCAAGTGGTGCTGACAAGCACCCCCACCCTGTCCGTATGCACCAAGTCCAGGATTTTTTTTGTTTACATTTGTTTATTGGGATTTTACATTTCTCATGGTTTGTTGACTTTTTACAATTCTCCAATGCATTAATACACAATTACAGATGGATGCTAAGGATTTGTAATCGTAAGCATACATTATTACTACTCCACATTGTTCTAACCATTTAGTCCGTAGAGAGAGACTATTAGGGAGAGTACTTCCCTTTGTTTTGTACTTTTCAGCGATGTTGTCTCATGTTTAAATTGAACCTGCCTCCATTGGGCGTGTGTGGATATTCCGTTGTTGTGTAGTTTAAACCGACGTTATCGTGTCTTGTCTCGTCTGTATGTATTCCCATCAACTGTCATCTGAGTTATGTCCTCCAATGTGAACTTGTGAACTTTCAACAATTAGGGTAAACTGTGGGAAAAGTGGGGAGCTACCGGACTAAGTCTATAGGATCGATAGTCCGTGGCATTGTTTCCTTTTTAAGGTGTGGAAGTGTTGTGGTGCACGTGTGGAGGGGGGGTTGGGAGTGCGGAACATCATTCGCGGGGACCCCATGTTCAATCTAGGGGGGATTACAGATGTGATGTCCTCCCCGGGTTGGCTCTGGACAGGTGGGTCTCCCTGTGGTGTTTCTGTAATGGATCTAGCAGGAGATAACGGTGGGGTCAGGTTGGGAGTCTGTGGGTGTCTCTGGCGGATTTGTTTCATGTGTGAACATGTGTAGTAATTATGCGCATTCTATTGATAGGATGCTTACGGGTTCCCCTTATCTCCTCTTCTCTGAGCACCTCTTCCTCTGCTCTGCCCCATTTTTTCGTAGCTCCTATCAGGCTTCTTCCGGGGGTCCTGTTGGGGCCCGCCAGTGCATGGCTATTACCCTTATCGCTAAGAGAGTGGCGAGAGACACCTAAATATCAGGGTTATATGACCATTTTAATAAGTTGGCAAAGATGAATTGATGTTTGCAGCATATGCAAGGCAGCTCTCCTACAGACCAGTGTAAAGCAGGCCACATTTCTATCTGCGTTGACTGAAGGGTGTCTCAAATCTTAGAACGGCCATTACAGAAATCGGTCAGTTGGAGTTTTTTTATTATTTTTATTCAGTTTCATATCACTTATTAATGCCCAAACCCATGTGCCAGCACAAAAAGCAAGTAATAAAAATTATCTCCACCACATGAACGCTTCCAAGACACAAGACAAAAGGTCCGGTTTTCACAGATGGCTGGCACCTGTCCTTTTTATGCTACTACAACGGGGCTGTGGTTGTCAATATTTAAAACATTTGCTAAGTGGTAAATCCAGCCAAAGCTTGTAAGGCTACAAGGTGGTACAATTGCATTACAGAATATCACCAGCATCGACTGTTACGAAACGCTCACGAACGCTATGAAGTCTGAAAGGTACACCGTTGAAGGTGCACGTGAGGTGTCAGTAGAGATGCTTCAAACGCTGACTCGCAGTGGACAGTTATAATGTTCGCCAGAGGAGCTCTGCTGCGGATATATGAAGCTGCTGTGACCTTTAACCTCGCCTGCTCCTGTAAGCATATAATCCCAGTATTCTGGCAAAAAGCAACTCTGCCAGGCACGGTAAAACAAATTGCTGATAACAAGCACTACCAGTGTTCAGCTGGGAGCACCCATGCATGCAATAAGTCTGCATGACAGTTCAGACTCACAGTTGACAACAGCTGGTATGGCACACAAAGGCGCGTTTACAACTTTACATGAACTAACTGCGTAGTAACATGATGGGGCAGGGACAATTACAACTAATTTAAACTAGTCTGTTTCGTTCACCGGCAATATGGCCAATAATTTCCTTGTTATATAATCGAGTTTTTAAGCGTCCAATGTATGTGCATGGAAATTAAATATATTTCCAAGCCAACTTCCGGCGGCTAGTAAATAGGGTGGAGGAACCTCCGCATTTACACGTTATAAGGGGCGGGCAGCCCTATGTTGAGACCAATTCATAATGCAACATGCCACGGACCACATTTTCCTTCCGTATTTATCAAACGAACCTAAAGAGTAAAACCTACGCTGTGGAACACACACGCATATGGTCTACAGCATCATATACTATTGCAATAAATTCACGCCGAGATCACCCGCTCCTTAATCAGGTTTCATCAGCCTTCCAAAACGCCATTTAAATATGACGGTGCATTGAGGATCATCTGCATCTCATCACTAAGAGTATGAAAATTATTAAACATTGGATAAGTTCCATAATAAGGAGGTGTTGGACGATAACACACACTTTCTAAGGTATCTTAACAATTTTGTGGATAAACACTAGAACAAATCAGCAGCCTGTGTGCGGGTGACCGTCTCAGCCGGCACACAAGGGCCTCATTATGTTGTTGGCACTGCTGCGCCCACGCTCCGCCGCTTCCCCTTCCTCCCGCTTCCTCCAGCTATGTCGGGAGCCCCCTGCTCCACTGAGTCGCAGTGAAGCGGCCGCATTCTCTCAGCTATTTTCAAACTGAAAGCGTGCATAGTGCACTCACTCTAAGCAAACCCTGCCCTCAAGCTGTGCCCTTAAGACTTCCTGGGACTAGCTCCGCCCTTGGTCAGGCAGTGCGCCTGACTTCCGGTTTTCGTGGCTCTCGGCGGCGGTTTCACCGGGCAATTGGGTTGGGCTCCCTCTAAATTCTTAGGCTCTCGCTGTAGCAAGCATGCACCAACTTGGGGGGTGGGCTCCCGCCACAACTCCAGGCAATTAGGGAAATCCAGGCATCACGCGCATGTTAACGTGCACTACTTTACAAACAAGCATTTGCAATGCAATAGAACTCGCATTTACGCAAGTCCTATTGCATTTTAAAAGGGAGTACGGGCGGGCAAAAAGCCACAAACCGGGAGTGGAGTGGAGTGGAGTGGAGTGGAGTGGAGTGGAGTGGAGTGGAGTGGAGTGGAGTGGAGTGGAGTGGAGTGGAGTGGAGTGGAGTGGAGTGGAGTGGAGTGGAGTGGAGTGGAGTGGAGTGGAGTGGAGTGACCAAAAAGTCATGGACTGCGAAAGGAGAGGGGGTGAGCCACTGAACAAAATTGTGTTTACAGTAAAGGGGCAGATAGCCATGGAAAAACACAATTGACAACATGATCGTCAGTAGGAGGGACTAACGAGCCTAAAAACCAATGCGAAGGCTGCATTTAGAACCTAAGCAGATACAAAAGATAGGCAGAGAGTGGGCGGGAGCTTAAATAAAGCTTCCACGCTATAGTATATACTGCATGTCTCAGTGAGACAGCGCAAGCGCTGCCTGGGCGAGACCTAAAAAAGTGGGGGTGACCATGAAAGCATATCTTACTTTCCTACAGGGACATGCTAAAAATCTGGCATGGATCCGGCTCTCAAGGACTGACTTTGGAGAGCCCTGTCCTATAAGAGAACTAGGTGAGCTCTTTATGTCCCCTGTAACCCAGGTAATGCCTGCAGTTTGTTTTGCAAATTACCTAATCCATCTTCCTGCTCCCTCTGTAAGCTGTGGTAACACCTTTTAAAGATGCTCCTTGTCCATTTGTGGCCAAGGAACAGAATGAGGTGCCCCAGGTGCCTTCTGTATAAGGGGCATCTGATGTACAGGAGTAACAGAATGTTGGGGTTGTGCTGTCTGGCATATTTTTGACACACACAGAAACATTTTCGCATGTAAGGACAATCCCAGCCTGGGGCGCTAGGTGGCGCATGAGCAGCATGGCCGCACATCCGTGAGGCTCCTACAGCCTGGCTCATTAATCTTTTTATTTGTCCTGCTCGACGGACCATTTGTGGTGATTTATTGTTGCCCTTTTGCTGCTGGTGACTCGCTGGGGCTCTGGTGCGAGTTTCAGCAACAAAGACTTTGCCCCGCTCCCACCGCGACGTCGAGAGTTCATCGGTGAGAGGCGTGGAGCTGCCGAGTGACGGAACCGGCCCAGCAACCTACGCGAGCCCGGGGCTGGCCACGAGGAGGCTGGGCCTAGAGAAGTGACCTCCCTGGCTGCCACTGAGAGCGGGACCTGCCTGCGATGTGACTGACACCCCCCCCCCCCAAACGAAGTAAGTGAGGAGTACAGCCTGCGAGACGTAGGATAGAGGCTGTGGAGTTTTTTCAGAGCTGTCTCGGGGGAAAGAGAGGAGCACCTGAAGCTATTACTGCCCGATCCCTGGGGCGGCCGCCATTACAAGCGCATCAATGACCGACGTTGCGGAGGGAGGCCTCCGCTGGAGATAATACGCGGCCCCCCAGCTGTCATTGACTTTTTGGGACACCCGTGGGGATAATCTGCCCCACTGCTGCGGAGGACTGTGCCTAAAACGCTTCGGAGCGTCGTCACATCATTAGTTTCGCGATTGATGCCTGCTGTGGGGCTTGCGGGAGCGACTATTGCACAGCGGGGCGCCTTGTACGATTGGAGTGCTGTGAAGGACAGCTAATCCGCGCATAAGGAGAGTGTGACTGCCCCCGTGCCGGCTGCAGGTGTCTGGGGGGCTCAACAATTCTCAAAGCGACGGATAGGGCATCAGAGGAGTCACCAGACCCTGCGTGATTCGAACATTAATGCTCAGCTAAAAGGCCAGGGAGAGCTGCTGAGGAGCAGGGAACTTACCGGTATTTATAGGGTAAACACTCAATTGAGAGCCTAGACCGAGACCCCTCAGTAGACGTGCCTTTCTACATCCGGGAATGCCGGTGATAAGTGTACAGCTGGGCTTTGCTGACTGTTGGGTCCCAAGAACGTCGAACTTCTATTTGAAACTGGGGAGAGTCTGTATCTTACAGGAGTGGCATGGATGCCTCACCCTGAGCTGATTACCGATACTAATGCGAATATTGGCTGGAGAACCATGCGGTTCTTCCACTGCTGTGTATTTCTAACTGCGCTGTGACATAGGGGAAGCAAGAGATTTCGAACAGCAATGGGCAAACCAGACACCAGGCAGCCTAAGCTATACTTTGGGCGGCGAAAAGGGATACACGTGGTCCGCAGGAGGCTCGAGACTGAGTCAAAGGAGACTAGGCACAACGGGGCATGGCGGAACAGGTGACTGATGTTCAAAGTATTCTACAGGAAGTGCGCCAGGGATTTGCCACCATTGTGGACAAGGTCGACGGGATGTCATCAAGAATGGATGCCATAGCTCATAAACTAGAAGGACATGACATGACCGACTGAAAGAAGCTGAAAGGCGCATATCGGACAACGAGGATACGACTACCAGGGCTACAGAGCAAATTGCTCACATGGATAGGCTCCTGAAACTTATTGCCTCTAAAAATGAGGACTTGGAAGCGTGCAGTAGGCGCAATAATATACGCATAATTGGCATTCCAGAATCAACACTGGCAGAATGGAGGAGTATGTTGAGCAACTGTTATTGACCTCGATTGGGGCGGAGTCTCTGTCCAAGCAATTTATAGTGGAATGGGCCCACAGCTCCCTGGGACCACGGCCTCCCCCAGGCACCGCACCACGGCCAATAATAGCCAGGCTTTTGTATTATAGGGACCGAGATGTGGCATTACGTATAGCGAGGAGCAAGCAACAGCTAATGTATGATGGAAAATAGGTTCTCCATATACCCAGACTTGACCCCCATAGTCCATGAGGAACAGCGGAAATTCACAGACGTCAAAAACAAGTTGAGAGCGGCCCAAATTGAATGCACTATTGTATCCAGCACGCCTTAGGGTCACCCATCAGGGGAAGCAACGGTTTTTCACCAAACCACAACCGGTGGAGGAGTTTCTTAAGCACATAAAACGCACGCAGAGACTGAGGTCCGGCAGCGTCGCAGCAACCCTTATCGGAGGGAGCGGAGGATAATTTGCAATGACAGAACGGTCATTAGGCAGATAAGTCTACATGTTGCAGCATGATGTGATAATCACAATACAGTAAAGATTGTTTTATTACGTATGTTTCACGCCCAGTGGTTGGACATGGGAAAAGAGCAAACTTTTGATAAACCAGGCACCCTCGACCCTCTGGAGCCCTGAAGCGCAAGCTAAGGTAGACACTGGAGGAGAGAGGTAACTGTGCCGCCACCTAGGAGTAAGCCCCCCATCGGGTGTTCCCCCAACTGTTAAATATTTTTTTGTGGGTTAGTCAACATGATGGTTGGTTACGGACCACTGCGTGGCAGACGCACGGTGGACCTAATTTTTTCCTTTTGTTGTTTTCCGAGCAAGATGCGAGGGGGGTGGGAGATGATTTCTGGCAAGTTGGGGCTGCTTCAGTGGGTGGGAGGAGGTGGGGGGGGCAGGTTGGAGATACACATGGTCATCAGTATGCATGATTGTTTTGCTCAAAAACTAGTCCGTATACTGCGTGCTTTCATTGTTTCCCAGGCAGCACAAGATCTGATAGTCTGCTTAGTGCGCACCTGGGGCCTGATCTGCGCACTTGGGCCGAGAACTGATTGGCTGGTAACTTCCCAAGCCTATGAACGATACTAACATGGACAGGTTGAATATTGTCACGTGTAATATAAGAGGGCTGGGAGATCCGCGTAAGAAGCGCCAAATACTAGCCTATCTGGATAGACACAAGATACATGTGGCGATGTTGCAGGAGACGCATTTTAGCCCACAACACACAAGTACCTTTGCCTGTAAATGGGCATGAGGCAGATATTGGTATCTTTTCCTCTTACTCCTCGTACGCGAGGGGTACAGCACACCGTTCAGTCTAGCTGAAGCCACCTGGGACGCCCAAGGGTGGTACTGCCTAGCTTGGGGCAGATTGGGACCCGATTCGGTTACTCTAACCTGCTGCTATTGACCGAATATAGATGACCCACAGTATTATACCAAATTATGGGCTAAAATTATAGACATCGGTTCCAATCATATCATATGGGGTGGAGACTTTAATATCGCACGTAATCCAGAGATTGACAGTTCTCACCCTGCCCCTCATCACTACAGGAAGGCGCGTGCGGTGCTACCACTTACTGAGTATCACTCGATAGATGCCTGGAGACTTATGCATCCCCATATCCTGGAGTGTACTCACTTTACTGTGCACGCGGCATCATGGGCGCGTCTAGACTATTTATTCCTCTCCTTGGGGCTTTGTCCGGCCATCTCTCAGGTGCAATGTTTGGCCCGAACCTATTCGGATCATGCACCTGTCAGGCTCACCCTGTCTCCGGCAGATTATGGTCCACCGCAAGGTGGCTGGAGGTTACAACCTACCATCTTATTAGACACTGTATTCCAAGAGGAGCTCAGAGAGGAGGTGCAGGATTTTTTTGTACGGAATAAGGACTCAGCTGACAGTGTGGAAACTGTCTGGGAAGCGTTCAAGGTTGCATTAAGGGGCTTTCGCATAGCGAAGGGGGCCGGCATACTCAAAGACATCATGAATACACCGCATAAACTTGAGACTGACCTCAAAACACTGGAGGCGACACTGTCCACAAGACCAGATGGAGCCACACAGTCGAAATTCAGGGAGACACTCAGACTATATAGACACGGCATGCTGGGAGTCGCGATTCAGGGGGAAGTATTGGGTGGCCTGCCGATATGGTGAAGGGGAGAGATCGGGTAGGGCTCTGGCCAAAACGATTCGAAAGACACGGGGCTACAAATTTGTGCTGGAATTGGGGGGTTTGGATGGGGCTATGTACAGACACTACGAACATACTGAATGCTTTTACCGCACACTATGCTGAACTATATACTAAGCGGGTGGACACGCTAGATTTAGATACCTATTTGGGTGATATGACTCTGGGGTGGCTGAGTGATGTGCAGCGACAATTTGTGTGCCCCATTCGAGCTTGATGAGGTAAGGGAGGCAATTATGCATATGCAATCTGGGAAAGCCACAGGTACAGATGGCATCCCCATAGAGTTTTATAAAACATACATAGATCTGTTGGCCCCCATACGACGCGAATTCTATGAAGACGCACTGGACACAGGACATCTTTCTCCCTCTATGAGAGGCCCTCATCACCTCTTTTTTTAATTTCAAATTTGTTTTATTGGTTTCAGTGACAAAAATATACAAAACATTGCATGAGATACTTGTCAGGCACATGCAGCAAGGAGTTATGCGGCGTACAGCAGTCCCTTATGTAATAGCCTGTATGCAGTGAGTCCGTTATGCTGTGCAGGGAGTTAAGACACTCCAATCGGCCTGAAAAGAAAGTCATTGTAAGAAAACCCCCCAACGGTAGTCCCCTCCCCTCCCCCAACTCCCTTTTCCGCTCCCACCCCACCCAGTGTGCCGAACCAAAGGGACGTACAATGTCATAGGTCTGAGTTGCTCGACATCCTCAGTCAGGCGAGTTTGCAGGGGCCTTCGCGGTTTCAGTGAGTCGCAGGTACTTGGGGCACGTGATCTCATTGAATTCTTTGGACAAAAGGGAGAGTAACGGAAGCCACACTTTCTGATAGGCGGCAGTGGAGTGTGTGAGCGTGGCGTGAATGCGCTCCATGCCCAGAACAAACCAAATTTTATGTAGCCAACCGGTATGTGAGGGTTTGGTGGTGGAGCCCCATAAGGACAAAACGTGTTGTGTGGCGGCTTGCATGGCGACCCCCATCTGACGGCCCTTCTGGGATTTTAGGGGAAAAGTGAGTGCGTTGGGCAGGCCCAGGAGGGTGTATGCCTGGAACCTAGGTATTTCTGTGTTGAATGTGGAGTCAATCGCGTCTAAGACAGATTTCCAGTAGTCCTGGACTTCACGACAATCCCAGAGGAGGTGTGTTAGGGTGCCCCGTTCCCCGCATCCCCTCCAGCACAACGCACTTCTTGCGGGGTTACCCTTGTGGAGCCGGGCCGGTGTGAGATGCCAGTATATGGCCAGTTTTGTCGCCACTTCCCTAGAGGCCGTGTTGCGTGTGGTGTGGTGTGGGCGGCCCTATAGTATATAGATCGCCATTCCTGGGGTGATGAGGCCCTCCCCAGTTCTTCCTCCCATCTCTTTTGGCCCGCTGATTTGCCTTGGTGGCGGGGGGGGCGGCGGGCGGAGTGAGCATCTTGTAGAGGTCAGATATGAGGTGTTTGTGAGTCTTTCGTCACCAGCCACTTCTCAAAGGCAGTCATGGGTCTGCCGACCAATGGTGCGACTTCCGCATGGGTGAGCCAGTGACGAAGCCGAAAGTATTGAAATAAGTGGGGGGAAATGACATCGTAGCCCTGTGTAATGTCCGTGAGGGTGAGAAAGCCTGTCAGGTCGAAAAGATGGCCGGCTGAGAAGTTGCTGATGTGGCACCACTGTGGGAAGGCCCCGGGGTTGATGCCCGGCGGGAACTCCGGGTTGTCCAGGACAGGCGTTAGAGGGGATGGGAAAGTGGCGAGTCCTCTCCTGGCCGCCACCGTGTTCCAGACCTGCAGGACAGTGCGGGTAATAGGAGACTTCAAAAGATATCTTGGCCGATGTCGTCTAAGAAGAAACGGGACCTTCCAAAAAGAGGTACCTGCCATGCCTCTGTCCTGGAACAGCCATCGCTTTTCGTATTCTGGCCTGAACCACTCCACCAGGTAGTGGAGCTGCGCCGCCTGAAAATATTGCAAGAGATTAGGGATGCCCAGACCCCCTCATCAGGGTTTCTGTATGCTAGGTGTTTGTGTATGCGCGCTCGTTTGCCCCCCCCCGATGAAGTGGTGGATATCGGACTGCAGAGCTTGAATGGTGCCTGCAGGGGGAAATACCGGGAGAGTCTGAAAAAGGTATAGGATTTTAGGCAAGATAGTCATCTTAATCGCTGCGACCTGGCCCAGTAGGGAAAGGGGTTGTTTGGTCCAGCGTGCAAGGTCGGATCGGATCCGAGAGGCCAAAGTCGTGTAGTTGAGGGCTAGCGTTGAGGTTGTGGAGGCCGTGAGGGTGACGCCTAGGTAGGGGAGCTGTGTCGTTGACTGAATTCCCCCGTCGTGCACAGGTGGAGTAGTGTGCGCTTGGGCATTCCTGCCTAATGGTAATATGAGGGATTTTCCTCTATTGATTTTGAAGCCGGATACGGCTCCAAAGGCCTCCAGTTCCGTCAGAAAGGCAGGGACAGAGCGGGCCGGGCTCACTAGGGCAGCAATGATGTAGTCTGCGTATAAACCGATTGTGTGGGGTTCCCGACCAAAGGTAATTCCGTGTATATTGGGGTTGTCCCGGATTTTTTGCGCTAGAGGTTCTACGTAGAGGGCAAAGAGGAGGGGCGAAAGGGGGCACCCCTGCCTCGTGCCTCGCTGAATCTCAAAGGGGCCAGAGCGTAGACCTCCTATGTGGACACGGGCCTGTGGGCGGTGGGAACAACTCGCAATCCAGGCCTGGAAGCGGTCTCCCACCCGGTAGCGCCGCAAGACCTGCTGCAGGTAGAACCAGTCTACAAAGTCAAACGCTTTCTCCGCGTCTATAGCCAGTAATACGGAATCAGAGTTCTGGTAGTGGGCCTAATCAATGAGGTGTAGAATGCGTTTAGTGTTAAAGCTGCATTGGCGATTAGGGACGAAGCCGGATTGGTCCGGCTCCAGAATGCCCGGCAGGCATGGGCCCAGGCGCGCGGCCAGGATCCCTGTGAAGATCTTCAGATCGAGGTTGAGCAGGGATATGGGGCGAAACGCGGAGCAGCTCGTGGGTTTTTTGCCCGGTTTAGGCAACACAATGATCTCGGCTGCTAGCATGTCTGGAGGAATGGAGCTCGGCCCCTCGAAAGAATTGAAAAGTCTGTGGTAAATAAATAAATAATACCTCTCTTTTTGACTAGACATATATCATAACAGATAGCTCAATAAATAAGAGTCAAGATTCGAGGTAGTAGGAGTTTTGCAGGTTTAATACAGCATAAGGACAGGAACAGGACAACCTGCATAGGAATAGGATGACAGGGCCCAGCAGCTGCTGGGGCTGGATCTGGGATGAGCGCGCTGACTTTTAATAACAATACATGAGCATATATACATAACGCAAACACATAGCATTACATTGCAGTAGGCGTAGCAGTGGGTGGAGCAGAAAGCGTGACGCGTAGCAGTCGCGAAAGATAAGGGCGAAAAGAGGTGTAACAGGGCGTATACATAGACATGTGATGCAAACGTAACAGAATATGTCATGAATAGGGCGGAAACCATGGAGGGGGCTACCTAAGGAGCCGGGACCTTTAACCTGGTGGTGCGCGCAAACTGGCAATGACGTATCACTAGGAGAAGCTGGGGGCTATGAACTCTGTGCTAGGAGCAGAGACTGAAGTCTGGAGAGTCAGGGCGACATGTACCTAAACAGTATCTAGTATCTGATGTTTAGAGAACATGTTGATATAAACTAGAAGTTAGGAGGGGAAAGGCTAACTTGATTCTAAGACTGGACCATGCATTATTCTGCATGTAGTGCGTGATGAAGAATATTAAATGACCATTAAATGCAGTATTTCTCTAACGTGGAGACGTGAAGGCTAGACAATGACGGAAACTATTGATGCAGTTCAGTAGCTTAGGAATGCAGAGAAGGAGGACTGAACTGATAACTGGAACTATAACATACTTTTGGCAGACTCAGAGGCAGAGCCAGCCGAACCGGGCACTGCGAGGCAGGAAGTAAGTGAAGGGTCGAGGATACAGGTGGGGGCTGTATCGCTCCTCAGCGAGGTTTCAGGAGAAAGGAGCTGAATCTGGTGTCCGGGCCCTTTTGAGGCCTAGAAACGGGGACTTTATAATGGAATAACGTGCACACTGAGAAACGTGGCAACGTAGCTTTACATAGGCCTGATATTCGTAGTATTCACGAGGACTGGAAACTGGCATACTAGAGGTGGACACAACTGTAATTGCGTCATTAATCGAACATGGGGAGTACATATGCATATTTAATCATGCACACATAACATATGATGGAGGAGGCGTAGGGACACAGAACATGGCAAAATTTACTTTTCCACATTCCCTCCTTGTCACTACGTTTCCATCAGGAAACATCAATTTTCATGATACCATCTATCATTTCATACAGTATCATTTGCTCGTCTCGAATTATCCTGGAACGGGATTTAGAACGGGGCTTGGGACTAGGAATACAAGAGGTAGCACAAATGCCGCAAATCGCAGGGCCACATTGTATACAGAGACAGCAGCTGAATATGATCGCTACTGCAATACCTAGGAAGGACAATATTTTCCATCCCCATGCGGAAATTATATTCCAGAACCAACCGGACCATGTCCAGGTGCCTGGATCTTGGTGTATCAGATGGGCAATTTTATGGAGTCTGGTTATAGCTGAATAAACAGACGGCGCGTTATTTGGAATGAAAATGCAGCAACTAGATCCGATGACTCTACAGGCCCCGCCCCTATCGGCCAGTATGACGTCAAGGACGAGACGATTCTGTAAAACGACAAATCTCATAGCAGATTGCTCTTCAGTTAAGTTACCTAGAGCAGAGGCAGTCTCATTTACTACAGCTTCAAGGGTTCTGGTTAACCTACGGATTAGTTTACTATTCTGGATAGGTCCTATAAAGAAGAAGAAACCTCTGTTGAAATCTGTATACTGTTCTAGATTAGTTTCAGTATAATCGACAATTGGGGACTCCCTTTTATGTCTAACGTGTACTAGATGTGTATTTCTATGATAATCAGGTGGGGCTAGGAAAACAGGTGGCAGTAGGAAGGCAATGTAACAGGTTCCCTCCCAATCGAGGGGCAGACGAACATATGCAGTTTGACCACAAATAAAATAAGAATGACGTGAAGCTTTAAAAATAGATTTCCCACTGTCACTATACTTGACAATAGTAGTACAATCACTGTGTCCTACATGTACGGAACCCTTATTTCGGACACATAATTCGCCTTTGACTGGTAGTACTGAAATAGCAGGTCAGTCTGATACTACTCCAGACTTAACATTCAGGACCATAAAATTCGACGAATAATTACCTAAATTATACACTTCATTTTCTAGATCTAACCCTGTTCTGTGGGGGAGACCTTGCTTGTCTGGAAAACATGTACTGTTAAGAAAAGACATATCTGTTGAGGATGACGTTAACGTGGACCATGCTCCACACGAACCATTATGTGAAAATGGATAAGGAAAAAGTGGCAGAACTCCCTTCGGTGTCTGGAAAGGGGGGAGTCGACCACACACCCAACAATTAGTGGCATTGCTGGTCTGGTGTGAGTAATGTAACATGCGGATAAATGAGTTATTTCGCATAGCGAGGCGGTAAGAGAGTTCATGAGGAGGCAGATCACTAAACGTGTGCTCTACTGTAGCATTAGCAGACTTATTTACATGAAGAACTGGGAAGTACAAGAAAAATGCATAACTGGTGCAGGAAATCATAATGCTGAGAAACAATATGAAACATAGAAAAACAATACATCGGATTGAGTTTTGACTAACTCTCTCACTATGGGGGTCTATTTTATACATGTCAGAAACAGTCTAACCGTTTCACCTAGGGGAGGACTTAGACAATCAAACTGACTGACTTATTTTATTAGACCGGAGTTTTAGCTTGTACTCCTGTTGCGGAGTTTTCTCTAACAGGGGAGGGGTTGTAACAATGTCTTTTGCGGGACAGTCCTTGAGAACAATATTTTGGCAATCCTTCAAATCCTGGGAAATGTTCTTTAAGACGGGTTTCAGTCCATTAAAAAGTTTGACATGAGAAAGGTGTACCCAGCCTTTGCGTCCTTCCAACTTCACGGCTGTACGGGTGGTGAGGAGGACCTGTCGGGGCTCTTTCCAACGAGGCTCCAGCGGACTTGATCTGTCAAAGTTGCGGACCATCACCATGGATCCTGGAACGATTTCGTGCGGTGCCACCTCGGTATTGTCTGGAAATGCGGCGGCAACCTGTGAACGACATGAGTTGAGGGCAGACATCAAGGAAGCTAGGTAATCTGTCAGCATATTACTTGAAACATCGGTAATACTTCGGGGTCTAGGAGTACCCCACATGTTAGGGGGGCGGCCGAAAACGACCTCATACGGGGACAGACCTGATCTGGAATGTGCGACCATGCGCATATAAAATAAAGCGACTGGTAGAGCTACTAGCCAGTCCACACCTTTTTCTTTACACACTTTTGCAATACGGATTTTCAGGGTCTGGTTATGTCTCTCTACGAGACCGGCTGCTTCAGGATGGCGTACACAATGGAACTTCCACTGGTACCCTAACAAAAGGGAAACATGCTTCATGAGTTCAGATGAGAATGGCTGGCCGTTGTCAGAATATACGACTCTAGGGAGTCCATAACGGGGGAAGAACTCACGAACCAACTGCTTGGCAGTGGTCGCGGCTGTGTAATCTGGGACTGGATATGCTTCTGTCCACCTGGACAAAGCGCATACAACTACAAGGACATACTTGAAACCTCGACATCGCTCCATCTGAATATAATCCATCTGGAGGACTTCAAAAGGGTGGTCAGGGGGCTGGAATCCACCTTGTTCCACCGGGACACTTTTACCTGGATTAAACTGACAACATATCATACAGGTACGGACTTTCTGCTTGGCTGCAGCTCGTAAATGCTTGTTGAACCAAATGTTCTGGATACTGTCTAACATAGCTTTTTCTCCTAAATGTGCTGGACTATGTGCGGTATTGATAATGACTTGAACCATAGAGTCGGGGAGAAACCATGTGGCTCTACCCTTCGTTAACCATCCTTGATCTGTCTGGACCCCTCCTTGTTCGGACCATTTCTTGATTTCTTCGGGAGTAGCATGTAACTGGATATCTATGACATCTTGTGTAGGGTCCTTAACTGTCATACATGTAGTCGGATCTGGAGTATGTGTCTGTGTCGGATTAACTTGAATGTCTAGAGTCTGTGCTGTAAGCTTGGCTGTGCGATCTGCTAGATCATTACCTTGGGAAATAATGTCAGTAACTTTCGTATGTGCTTTGCACTTCATGATAGCGATAGATGTCGGTAAGTGTATGGCATCTAACAGAGCTTGAATAAGGAGACCATGCTGAATCTTGGTTCCATGAGAAGTCATGAAACCTCTCTCCTGCCAGAGCACTCCGAAGTCGTGTACAACTCCGAATGCGTAACGTGAATCTGTGTAAACATTAACTTTCAAGTTCTTGGCGTGTATGCAGGCTTGTGTCAGAGCAACTAGCTCTGCTGCTTGAGCGGACAGGGTGTCAATACGGTGTGTTTCAATAACTTCGGTGTCAGTAGTCACTGCATACGCGGCGACTAGTTCTCCTGTACTTGTTCTCATACACGAACCATCCACATAAAGTGTCAGGTCGGGATCTAATAACGGAATATCTGTCAGATCTTGTCTTGGCTTTGTCGTAATGTTAACTACTTCCACGCAATCATGTGTGGCTGGATTTGAATTAACTGATGGTAACAATGTAGCAGGATTTAAAATGTTGCAGCGTCTGATTTCTATGTGAGGCTGGAACAGTGTCAATTCATAACCTGTTAAACGTGCAATTGTCAAGTGCTGAGTTTGTGTTCGATTCAAAAGAACTTCCACGGAATGTGGAACTTGTACTGTCAAGGTATGTCCAGAGACTATGGAATCACTTTGTCTGATAGCTAGTGCTGTGGCTGCAACTGACTTGAGGCACGCAGGCAGAGCCTGGGCTACAGGATCTAATGTGCTCGAAAAATAAGCACAGGGCTTGTATTGTCCTGCTTGATCTTGTGTGAGAACAGATAATGCTGTACCTTCACGTTCAGTGACGAAAAGTGTAAAAGGCTTACTGTAGTTCGGTGTTGCTAGAACTGGAGCTTGGCATAGGGCTTTCTTTAACTCATTGAAACTAAGTGTATGTTCAGATGTCCAAGAGAGGACAGTCGATACGGCTGCCTCCTGTGTCGTTAACTGTATCAGTGGTTTGGCTAGAAATGCATACTGGGGAATCCATTGTCTGCAATAAGAAGTAAGGCCGATAAAAGCACGTACCTCCTTCTGGGTCTTGGGCTGAGGAAGACTCGCTATTAACTGGATACGGTCTGGTGTCAACTGCCTACCCCTCTTGGACAGTAAGTGTCCTAAGTAGACCACTTGCTGGACACAGAATTGAAGCTTAGAAGGGGACACCTTGTGCCCCATCTCGGCTAGGAAATACAAAACTGTAAGGGATGCTTGCTCGCAAGCACGTTCAGAACGGGCTGTGATCAGGAGATCATCGACATACTGGAGCAGGGCAGTGTCAGTTGGCATGTGAATGTTGTCTAGTTGTCTCTTAAGTGCTTGACTGTAAATACTAGGACTTTCTGTGAAACCTTGAGGAGCTCGTGTAAACATATAGCTCCTTCCATTTAAACAAAATCCGAAAAGAAACTGGCTGTCTGGATGAATAGGAACACTGAAAAATGCGTTCTTGAGGTCTATGACAGTGAAGAACGTGGCTTCGGAATCAATGGCCGTTAATAGGGAAGAGATGTCTGGGACAACTGGGTACTGCGGAATAATACATTTATTAAGCTCTCGTAGATCAATCACTAATCGATATACTGGGGGTGCATTTGGATCAGTACGTTTCATGACTGGAATGATCGGAGAATTACATACATTGGAGTCAGTTTCTACAACCACTCCTTGAGCCATGAGCTCGTCAATAATTTTGGATAAGGCTGCTACAGCCTCAGGTGGCAATCTGTACTTTCTGATTCGTGGTAACACTACACCTGGCTTGAGAGTCACACGATAGGGTGTGATTTGCATGTAACCTACATCAGTTGGACCTTGCGCCCATAAATGCTGCGGAACATTGGACAGTCTTGAATCAAAATCTCGTAATACATAGTGACCCTTGAAGTCACGTAGGAACAATCGTATTCCCTCTGGGGAACAGCATATAACTGCACCTAACTCTTTCAGTGTTTTAATGCCTAATAGATTTTCTGGACATGATTTAGTAAGTAACAGATCAGTAGTGCGGGACAATGGACCTACTTCTAGAGTAACTGGCTTTGAAATCTCATTTACGATAGGTTTTCCTGAAAATCCAAGGGAAACATTTCTTGAGCCTGAGAGCGGAGCCCCTGGAACTTCGGCGTGACTAATTGTGGTCCTACTTGCCCCTGTATCAATCAAAAACTTTCTGTCTTTCCCTAATACTTGACTATGAACATAGGGACCTTCTTGATCTACAGGTATCTCGATGAGAGGCAAGCCTACCTCCCTCTCTAGGCTGTTTCATGAATACTGCTGGTACTCTGGATACTCAGACTGTGCATACTGGTACATCTGCGATGTAACGTGCTGTGTTGCAGCAATAGGCTGCGGAGCTGTAACTGTCTGTGGTGCATTCTGTGGCTGAGGAGTCTGTGAAACTTGTTCTTGTCTAGGCGGACGTGGTCTTTCTTTAGTCTTACCAGTAGCTATGTTGTGTTTCAGAACTGCACACTCATTTATAAAATGACCTGGCTGTTTACAATAATTGCAATTCCCTTTAACGGGAGCTGCAGGATGACTGGCTTGATTCGGACCCCTCTTCTGACTGTCTTCAGGAACAGATTGTGCAACTAGTACTTTCATTTTCGTGTCTTTCATACGTTTTCTCTCGTGTTCTTGCTCTTCTCTGATTCTATTCTGGTGGTATTGAAGCATCTGCAACATCTGGGACGGGGTATTAGCTTGCCAGGTACTTTCGACTTTCAAAACTCGATTTTTAATTTGTGGACTTGAATTCTCGACTAATTTAGTAACAAAAAGGTGAGGGTATGACTCACTACTCGTCTTGAGGCCACTGTTGATGCTGAAACATTTTTCAAATCTAGAATAAAAATCACTAATATCCTCATCTTGCTTTTGTTTACAGGCTGAGATTGCATCCCAGTCTTCTTTTCTAGTTGTCAATAATCTAGGTAAAACTTGTATTAATAATTCTGGTAATTCTTTACATTTATCTCCAAGACCGGTACCTGGTACTCGTGCCTTATCTTCAGCTTCTAGGACTGCCCAATCGATCTTTTTCTCTCCCACCTCCCATTCTTTTTCCTTGAGCTTTTCATACACCCCTGCGGGCAGCAGAACCTTTAACATTTTAATTATATCTGGATACGTGTATTCTCCCATACGGAGCATGTCTTTTAATTCTCTATGGAACCCTGCTGGATCTTTGTCATGACAGGGAATTAATTTCTTCATCTCGAGGAGTTCCATCTTTGTAATCGGAGTGTAAACGAACACTCGCTGCATTTCGCCACCCGTTCCTTTAACTGGGTGGACTTCTCGTAACGGATTCTGTCTCTCCATGTAAAATGGTTTACTTTCTGGGGGTGAGGCATGAACAAAATGTGGGTTCAGAAACGTTCTATATTTGTGACGCTGTTCTAGAATGACACTAATTAAATCGGTACCTAGACCTTTCCATCTATACTGGAGTAACTCGTTCAGGATATCATGTAACGGACCTGGATCAGAGTGTTGACCCTCATACAAAGTAATGAGGTGCTGGATCATATACATACCCGCCAGTCGCTGCTCGGCTGGGGGCATTTTCAGAAACCTTTGTGCCACTATTTCGTCTGGAAAAGTGGTAGAATCAGTAATCCATCGGACTGCTGATCGGGCTAGTTCTTGTTCATGCATGGTACTTAATTCACTGTAACCGATTCGTGATTTCAGAATGTGATCGGTAGCTTGAAACACTTGTTCTAGTGAACCTTGTTCTGGTGCTGGAGAATGAAAAATAGACTTGTGTTCTAGGCGTAAATGGCGATCTGGAAATCTAGATTTTCCTACATACGCTATTCTGGCGGGATTCTCGTCCTCTACCTCTTCAGTATCAGAGTTACTTTCTTTCTCGCTTACTTGTGCTGCTTTACGTTCGTGTATTTTTATTATTTCTCTACGGATTTTCTTGTACATACTCTCCATAGCACCGACGGTCTTGTGCTTACCCTCGGCTATATTATCACTCCACCTTGTCAGGATTTTCATTTCGACTTGATCTTTAGACGGGTAATCTTGTTCTCTTATTAGACAATTGATCAGAAACTTTAATATCATGAGCTGGATCTCGGCTTTCCTTTGAGACATGGCCTCGCTAATACTTTCTGGATCATCCCCTGTACGGATGAAACGATATATTCTGTCTAGATCTTCTTTCATATTCGGTAAGGTGACTAGATACTCGGCCACCTTTCTTACGCGGAATGAATATAAAACCATATTATCCTCGCCTGGGACTGGATCATAGCCGCATTCGGCAAGGGATTTTCTTATTTCTGCTACAGTCTGATGTCTGGGCGTACGCTGTGACGCTTGTGCATGTAACTCGGCTGTCGTTAAACGCTTGCGTGGCGGCGGGGTTTGAGGAGTACCTCCCCCTGCGGCCCCTAAACTAGAGTCGTCTACTGAGGCTCTTCGTCCTGGCAGAGTGGGAAATGGAAATGCAGGCTGGACTTGTATGGCGGGCTGGACCGGGGGTACCGTAACAGGTACTCCGGTGTCTGGAGAAGCGGGAAGTGCCTGATTTACAGGGACTGGCGGAGCGCGAACAGGATTTGCATATTCTGGGACTGTGTTGTCCAAATAGGACGAAATAAAAATATCAGCTGCGGTCTGTTTGTGACGTAGCTTGGTCGGAACTAATGGTGGCGGGAAATTACTGGATGCCTCTGGGGTCGCTTTTGGCAAGCCCTCGGCAAGTAGAGGATACATACCCCTAATAAGGGCATGCCTCTGTCTGTCTGACTGTTCGGCTTTGACTTGTTCACCTATCTCGATTAGTTCTTTTTCTTGTGCTCGTTCTAAGGATTCTCTACTTAATTCTGACTTTCTGATTTCCTTTTCAGTTCTTTTATGAGCTTCTTTGCGCCATAACTCGATGGCATCTTTCTGTGACTGTCTGGCTTTCTTTTTCCATAATGCTTCTTCTACTCGCATGATGCACTCGGCATCCCATGTACCCGATACGGGCCATCTATACTTTTCTTCTATCTGTTTGGTATACTCTACCCATAAATCTAGATACAATATGGCGCTTATGCCATGCTTCTGATACATAAAATGACCTGGACTGTCCCTCGGCGGAACAGGAACTGCTTCTTCTAACAAACCCTTTCTAGTTTTTAGCTGACGTAATCTCGAAAAGAGAGACATTGTAAACTTGAATCGGAACACAATACAATACACGAGGAACAATAACAACTGGGAAAACAATTCAGGCATACCACGACATTGGAAATACATTGAACAACATCATAACATAACAGTTCGGACAGAATATTACCTGGAATACTGAAAAACAGAAACACAAGAATTTCTCGAGAACGGAACAGACTAGAGTTACTGGATGCACTGCTGAAACAGTACGGAACATACCGGTCCCATAAAGGGACGCATCAAGACCCGTATCCACCTAGGTGAACACTTCGTTTGTGAGTCTGTGTACCACCAACCCACGGACCAGAGTCAATTTAGATTGACCCTGTCTAGATACTACCCCAGTAATGGTACTCACCGGGCAGCAAGAACGGAAAGCCTCGGACTGGACTGGACTGCTACGACGACGGACGACGAACTTCGGACTTCAGTTACGGGTGGGCCTCCGGATACCTCGGACCTTGAACTCTCGGCTTGGGCTCTGGTCGGGACTCGCCGCGTTCCTCCACCGTCTCGTTTGGATGCTGGACCGCCTCCTCCGTCTCCTCCGTGGGCCTGAGGGATACCATATCTGCCGGTGCACAGAAGAGTTCCGTCACGACTGCAGAGGGTCAGGGGGTCGGCGTGGCTTCACCGACGCGTGGGGAAAGGGCAAGTCCCTGTTCGGGCGCCATTATGTGGTAAATAAATAAATAATACCTCTCTTTTTGACTAGACATATATCATAACAGATAGCTCAATAAATAAGAGTCAAGATTCGAGGTAGTAGGAGTTTTGCAGGTTTAATACAGCATAAGGACAGGAACAGGACAACCTGAATAGGATGACAGGGCCCAGCAGCTGCTGGGGCTGGATCTGGGATGAGCGCGCTGACTTTTAATAACAATACATGAGCATATATACATAACGCAAACACATAGCATTACATTGCAGTAGGCGTAGCAGTGGGTGGAGCAGAAAGCGTGACGCGTAGCAGTCGCGAAAGATAAGGGCGAAAAGAGGTGTAACAGGGCGTATACATAGACATGTGATGCAAACGTAACAGAATATGTCATGAATAGGGCGGAAACCATGGAGGGGGCTACCTAAGGAGCCGGGACCTTTAACCTGGTGGTGCGCGCAAACTGGCAATGACGTATCACTAGGAGAAGCTGGGGGCTATGAACTCTGTGCTAGGAGCAGAGACTGAAGTCTGGAGAGTCAGGGCGACATGTACCTAAACAGTATCTAGTATCTGATGTTTAGAGAACATGTTGATATAAACTAGAAGTTAGGAGGGGAAAGGCTAACTTGATTCTAAGACTGGACCATGCATTATTCTACATGTAGTGCGTGATGAAGAATATTAAATGACCATTAAATGCAGTATTTCTCTAACGTGGAGACGTGAAGGCTAGACAATGACGGAAACTATTGATGCAGTTCAGTAGCTTAGGAATGCAGAGAAGGAGGACTGAACTGATAACTGGAACTATAACATACTTTTGGCAGACTCAGAGGCAGAGCCAGCCGAACCGGGCACTGCGAGGCAGGAAGTAAGTGAAGGGTCGAGGATACAGGTGGGGGCTGTATCGCTCCTCAGCGAGGTTTCAGGAGACAGGAGCTGAATCTGGTGTCCGGGCCCTTTTGAGGCCTAGAAACGGGGACTTTATAATGGAATAACGTGCACACTGAGAAACGTGGCAACGTAGCTTTACATAGGCCTGATATTCGTAGTATTCACGAGGACTGGAAACTGGCATACTAGAGGTGGACACAACTGTAATTGCGTCATTAATCGAACATGGGGAGTACATATGCATATTTAATCATGCACACATAACATATGATGGAGGAGGCGTAGGGACACAGAACATGGCAAAATTTACTTTTCCACAAGTCGGGTGAGGATTGGGGCTAGTAAGTGGCTAAAGGTTTTATAGAACCTGGATGAGAAGCCGTCCGGTCCTGGGGACTTGAGGGCGTAAGCGCGTGATGGCAGCTAAGACTTCGTCTAGGCGGATGGGGGCATCCAGGGAGTCCGCGGTGGCTTGTGACCGCTCTGTGATCTTCGCGGTCTCGAGATATTTATCAACCTCATCCGGCGAGACAGAGTCCGTCCCGTACAAGGTGGCATAGAATGTTCTAAATGCTTCCGCAATTTGAGACTCGCCGGAGATGTCCTGACCGGAGTCGTCGGTCAGAGTAGAAATCTGGGATCGCTGGGTTTTCGCTCTCAGGGCACTGGCGAGCAAGCGGCCTGTTTTGTTACCCCCGACGTAGTACGAGTGGCGGAGGCGCAGGGCAGCGAATTCAGCCCGGTCAGTGTCCAGGCTGGCCAGCTGAACCCTGGCGGATTTCAGTTGCCTCCAAACTCGTGGGGCGCCGGTATGGCTGTGGACCCTCTCGAGTTCAGAGACCTGAGCCGTGATCTCGCTCCTCTTTTCTTTGTGGTCTTTGGCTTCCGCTGCCGCGATCGCTATGAGTTCGCCTCTGGCCACCGCTTTCAAGGCCCCCCACAGGGCAGTCACATGAGTTCCAGGGATATCATTAGTGGCTATATAGTCGGTGAGGCGTGCGTGCAACTGTGTGGTGACCTCTGGTCGGTGTAGTAGGGTCTCGCGCAGTCGCCATGAGCCGGGCGGGCGGGTGGACCTAGGGACCTGTAGGGTTAGCTCCACAGCATCCTGGACAGAGGGTGCCGCTGGTGTGATGGATACATCTTTGAGGATGGGGAGCAGTTCCGAGGAACCCAAGAAGTGGTCCAGTCTGCCGTAAGTGTGGTGAACGTGGGAGTAGAATGTGTATTGAGATGCGGTGGGGTGAGAGGACCTCCACAAGTCCACCAAGCCCTCGTCTTGTAGCCAGATTTTACCAGCGGGCGTTATGGCACCTGTGTCCCCGTACCGGTGACCTCATCTGTCCACGTGTGAGTCCATCACCATGTTGAGATCCCCCCCGAGTAACAGAGGCGAGTTAAGGGACTGAAGAGACTCGGAGGTCGCTTGTTTAAAGAAGGGTTCCTGACCGGAATTCGGTGCGTATAGTGAGGTAATGGTGAAGCGCAGTCCCCCCACCAGGAAGGTGTGTGCCAGTAACCTACCCTTAATCTCTCCTACCTTGTCTCCCACAACGCCACGGAAGCCCCTTGAGACTAGAATAGCCACCCCTGCTTTCTTCGTTGGCAGCGAGGAGAAGAACCGTTGAGGGAAGGCGCGTGAGCGCATCCTATGCCAATCTTTAGGTAAGAGGTGTGTTTCTTGCAATAAGCATATGTCGACCCCGGAGTTCTCTAAGTATGAGATCACGGCCCTGCGTTTGATCGGGTTGTTTAAGCCCTTGACATTAAGGGTGAGTACTTTTAAACTGGACTCCATGGTGGGAGAGCACAAAGATCTTGATGTATGCGAGGCCTACGCACCTGGTGTGGCCCATGATGAGGCATGGGGCGAGGCAGCCCTGGACAATTCCCTGGCACACTGGGTCCCTCCCGCATCCCCAATCCTGCAAATTCCCCATAACTTCCCTGTGGGTCGTGCTTAGCATTAATCGTAATTGGCAAATGAAAGACATAGCTAACCTGGCATTGACAATACCCCTTTGGCACACTGGTTCCCACCCTCGATCCCTCCCGCGGTCCCCAAACACCCCGTAAACGATCCAACTGTCAAACTTCATACTCTGGTTCGGAATCCAGTATTCCAGAGCTGAATAACTATCCCCTCCCTCCCTCCCCTCCCTCCCCTCTCCCACCCCCAAATCCCCAAACCAAGAGAAAACCTAGTCCCAGTCCTGTTGGTCCACACAGGGCCGCGGTAGTGTTACTTGTACGGGTCATATCCGATGGCGGCCTCTCCGGCCCCCCGACCGCCTCCCCCCCCCCCCCACCCCCCCCCCCCCCCCAACGCACGGGCAGAGTATGTGCTATAGGTAATCTCCCTAGCAAAGGTTCAGATTACTCAGAGTGAGAGGTCTCCTTGGCTACCTCCGCCACCGCCGTTGCACGTTCCTGCGTGATGACAGAGGCGTCTGGTTTCAGGCGATGCGATGGGGATCGTCTACGGCGCACCATCTGCCATCCCCCTCTGGACGGTCCTTGCGATGCTCTTCTTGTGGGTTCATCATCTTCCTGGTCATGACCCAGGAGGGTGCAAGTGTCTTTTAGCGAACGCAGTTGGTGTAACCGTCCGTTCCATTTGAATATAAGTCTAAATGGGTGGCCCCACCAGTAGGGGACCTCCTGTTGTTCGCAAGAAGTCCGTCGCCCTCTTGAAGTCTTTACGTTTTTGCAGGGTGATGTTGGACAGGTCTTGGTATAGGGCGATGGAGTGACCCTGAAACTGGAGGGGTTGTGCCCGCCGGGCCTCTCTGAGAATCCGCTCTTTTAACGGGAAGTCAGGGAGGAAGGCCAAAATGTCCGGTGGCGGGGCCGAAGCGCGTCGAGGCAGCCCAACTCTGTGTGCCCTGTCAATACGAATGACAGTCTGCTGGTTCCCCCAGAACGTTCCTGAAGAGGGCTTGCAGGTACCCGGTGATATCAGTCCCCTCCGCTTTCTGAGGGACCCCCCGGTCCCGTATGTTTCGACGGGAACGGTTTTCAAGGTCCTCTGCATGGGCCTGAAGGTCCAGCTGCTGGTCCGTGAGTCGCAGGACCTCTTGTTGGAGCTGCTCGATTTCATTGCTTCTGGTTTGGTCCGCCTCTTCAATGGCGACCACCCGCTCTCCAAGGCCCTCCACGTCGCGGCGGAGTTCTCGGACCTCACCTGCCACTTCTTGCTTTAAGGACTTGAAGTCCTCTCTGAGTGAATTAATTAGCGTCTCTAGGAAAGACCTAGTGATAGGTACCTGGTCGTCTACAGGTGCTGGCAGGGGTTTCGTGGTCACCGGGGAGGGTGGGTCTTTGCTGGGTTTAGGCTGAGACTTAGCCAGTAGTTCAGGGAGCGTCTGGGACCCTTTCCTTCCCCTCTGTCCCGCCATGTCGTGAGCGGCCCCGGAGATAGACAGATGTTGGGTCTTGGAAGCCAGTGGCAAGCACAGGAGTCCGGCGTCGTAGATCCAGGGGAGAGTCGTGCTATCCCAGGTCGCCCCCCCCCTCGGCGCCGCCGGTGTTAAGGCGGCAAACGTGGGCCGACCGTCTCGTGGCCGACCAAAAGTCCAGTGGGGCCAGTCCCGTCACAGGGCAGCTCCCCCCAGGTGCCACCTGGGGTCAAGAGGGCAGATGCGGCCACTCGCCCCCCCAGCCAGCCAAGAGTTCTGCGAAGTCAGCCCCTTCTCCAGTTAGGCACCCCCCAGCCGGGTCGCTGCTCAGCACTGTGCAATGGGGCTTGTGAATTGCGGCCTCCAGTGTCCCAATGAAAGTGTGCCCAGTCCCGCCTCTCAGGCCTAAGTGTGATGCGGCCCGGGCCTCTCCCGTCCACCCCACACCGGGGGCTCGATTGTGCCCCCCGAGCCTTCTAAGGTGCCCACCTCTACTCTCCTCACCTTCGTGCTCACTGGTCTGGGAGTGGTCCTCCTTCCCGGTTCTGGCCTTGCGGCGTCGCTCAGCGCTCCCTCCGAGAGTACCCCAGGTCTGTGGGGCTACAGGGCCACCGCGGCGCCGTCCTCGTTGGCTGCGTCAGGGTTGCGCCGGACCTCGTGGGGCACTTTCCAGGCTCGATTCACCGTGGGGGGGGGGCATCGCTGTGTAGTCCGCCACTGAAAGGGTCCGCTCTTTCCCTGCAGAGGCGCTCCGATCAGCTGCGCCCAAGACCGCAAGTGTCGGGGTAGTAGGCCCGAAGCCGGGGCCTCGATTTTCGCGACCTCCGGCCGGGTCTCACCTGATCTCCGGCCGGGTCTCACCTGATCTCCGGCCGGGTCTCACCTGATCTCCGGCCGGGTCTCACCTGATCTCCGGCCGGGTCTCACCTGATCTCCGGCCGGGTCTCACCTGATCTCCGGCCGGGTCTCACCTGATCTCCGGCCGGGTCTCCCCTGATCTCCGGCCGGGTCTCCCCTGATCTCCGGCCGGGTCTCCCCTGATCTCCGGCCGGGTCTCCCCTGATCTCCGGCCGGGTCTCACCTGATCTCCGGCCGGGTCTCACCTGATCTCCGGCCGGGTCTCACCTGATCTCCGGCCGGGTCTCACCTGATCTCCGGCCGGGTCTCCCCTGATCTCCGGCCGGGTCTCCCCTGATCTCCGGCCGGGTCTCCCCTGATCTCCGGCCGGGTCTCCCCTGATCTCCGGCCGGGTCTCCCCTGATCTCCGGCCGGGTCTCCCCTGATCTCCGGCCGGGTCTCCCCTGATCTCCGGCCGGGTCTCCCCTGATCTCCGGCCGGGTCTCCCCTGATCTCCGGCCGGGTCTCCCCTGATCTCCGGCCGGGTCTCCCCTGATCTCCGGCCGGGTCTCCCCTGATCTCCGGCCGGGTCTCCCCTGATCTCCGGCCGGGTCTCCCCTGATCTCCGGCCGGGTCTCCCCTGATCTCCGGCCGGGTCTCCCCTGATCTCCGGCCGGGTCTCCCCTGATCTCCGGCCGGGTCTCCCCTGATCTCCGGCCGGGTCTCCCCTGATCTCCGGCCGGGTCTCCCCTGATCTCCGGCCGGGTCTCCCCTGATCTCCGGCCGGGTCTCCCCTGATCTCCGGCCGGGTCTCCCCTGATCTCCGGCCGGGTCTCCCCTGATCTCCGGCCGGGTCTCCCCTGATCTCCGGCCGGGTCTCCCCTGATCTCCGGCCGGGTCTCACCTGATCTCCGGCCGGGTCTCACCTGATCTCCGGCCGGGTCTCACCTGATCTCCGGCCGGGTCTCACCTGATCTCCGGCCGGGTCTCACCTGATCTCCGGCCGGGTCTCACCTGATCTCCGGCCGGGTCTCCCCTGATCTCCGGCCGGGTCTCCCCTGATCTCCGGCCGGGTCTCCCCTGATCTCCGGCCGGGTCTCCCCTGATCTCCGGCCGGGTCTCCCCTGATCTCCGGCCGGGTCTCCCCTGATCTCCGGCCGGGTCTCCCCTGATCTCCGGCCGGGTCTCCCCTGATCTCCGGCCGGGTCTCACCTGATCTCCGGCCGGGTCTCACCTGATCTCCGGCCGGGTCTCACCTGATCTCCGGCCGGGTCTCACCTGATCTCCGGCCGGGTCTCACCTGATCTCCGGCCGGGTCTCACCTGATCTCCGGCCGGGTCTCACCTGATCTCCGGCCGGGTCTCACCTGATCTCCGGCCGGGTCTCACCTGATCTCCGGCCGGGTCTCACCTGATCTCCGGCCGGGTCTCACCTGATCTCCGGCCGGGTCTCACCTGATCTCCGGCCGGGTCTCACCTGATCTCCGGCCGGGTCTCACCTGATCTCCGGCCGGGTCTCACCTGATCTCCGGCCGGGTCTCACCTGATCTCCGGCCGGGTCTCACCTGATCTCCGGCCGGGTCTCACCTGATCTCCGGCCGGGTCTCACCTGATCTCCGGCCGGGTCTCACCTGATCTCCGGCCGGGTCTCACCTGATCTCCGGCCGGGTCTCACCTGATCTCCGGCCGGGTCTCACCTGATCTCCGGCCGGGTCTCACCTGATCTCCGGCCGGGTCTCACCTGATCTCCGGCCGGGTCTCACCTGATCTCCGGCCGGGTCTCACCTGATCTCCGGCCGGGTCTCGAGGATGGCGATGTTCCGCTTTTCGGGTCCACAGCTCCGGGGCCAGCGGCGAGGACTCAGTCCATCAGGCTCCGCGCCCAGCTCGTCAGGCTTGCCAGTCCTACCCCCAGAGACTTCGGGGCAACGGGCGTCCAGGCCGGTCAGGTCTCCGGCGCGGCCACCATTACGGGCCGCGATTTGGCGTCTTCCCGTGCCAGAGCCCCCCACTAGGCACCAGGTCAGTGGTTCGATTTCGGGGCCGCGGCTGCTGTGCAACACCTCTCCCTGTGCTTTTCCTCCGCTTTTGGGAGATTGGGCGATGTTTGCAGGCGGTTAGGTGGGATCGGGCAGGGAGCCTCGGAGACCTGCGTCCGATCACGCCGCCATCTTGGACACGCCTCATCACCTCTTTTTTAAAACCAGGGAAACCGCCGCAGCAGTGTGATTCCTACAGGCCCCTGTTGCTGCTTAATTGTGATGTGAAAATACTTGATAAGCTCATCGCCACGCGACTCAGTTTACTCATGGTAAACTTAATTCTACCCGACCAGTCAGGCTTTGTCCCCGAAAGGGAGACATCCCACAACTTGAACACTTTTCACTGTCTTAAATAACGTCTCGTCGGAATTAGACTCCACAAAGGCTTTTGATTCAATAGAGTGGGACTGTATATTTGGAGTGATGTCGCAAATGGGTTTCCCCGCACCTTTTGCTCTCACGGATACAATTGTTGTACTGCTCGCCAGTCGCTAAGGTGGTTATTAACGGCAGGGTCTCCCAAGGGTTTCCAGTCACAAGAGGCACCAGGCAAGGCTGCCCTTTGTCGCCTTTTACTTTTTTCGATCGCTGTTGAGCCGCTGGCGGCAAAGCTGAGACAACATCATCAAGATAGAACGTTGAGATGTAACATGAGGCAGATATTGGTATCCCTATATGCGGATGATATCACGCTCTATATACGCGACCCGCAACAAAACCTGAACCCCATCCTTGGGGAATTCATGGTTTTCCGGAAGCTCTCGGGGGTTCAAATAAACTGGGGTAAGTCTTGTATTTTCCCTCTCACTGATGCGACGACTCGATTTCCACTGGACTATCCAGTGGAATGGTGTGAAGATGAACTGAAGTACTTGGGCATCCGCATAACAAGGTACAGGGACGAACTGATGTGCCTTAACTATGGAACGACCATGGTACGCATAACAGACCACATACCACGTTGGAGAACGTTTCCCCTCTCCATGACGGGACGAGTATCTTTGATTAAAAAATGGTGATACTACCTCAACTGCTTTGTTTCTGAATATACCGTTCTACCCGGGAGTGTATTTTTTTAAGATGCTGCAGTCGGAACTGACTCGGTCGGTGTGGGGAGGGAAGCATCGGAGGCTACAGTGGAAAGTTCTCATTAGGCCCTACTCCCAGTGGGGGTTTGGAGTACCCAACCTTGAAGTGTACTATTACAGCACACAGGCGCACTACGCCTACTTCTGGGTGCATCAGCCACGATACATGCCTCCGGTGGCGGCGGAGCATTGGCTTGCTCTGCCAGTTCCTATTGGCGGTGCATTGTATGGTCCACTTCCCGGCAGAGACAAGACACCAACTACTGTTACTTGCACTATTGCTGCATGGGCTCATATAAGTAAGATGCTGGATGCACCTATGCTATACTCACCACTGCTGCCGCTTGTGTATCACCCCGCTATGCCTCTTCTTCAGGAAGTACTCTTTCATAAGTTTATGGAGTGTACACACATTTAAAACCTGGGGGGATATGTACCACGAGGGGAAATTTCGCAAGATTGAACATATCTTTCAGGGCTTACAACAAACACCATTAGACACCTTTCTGTACATTTGTCTTAGACTAGGAATCCGCTCTATTACCCCAGACTTCCCTGCGGAGCCATCGGTCCTTGCACCACTGCAACTGGCACTCCAGGGCGCGACAGCCAAACGCCTGGTGGTATCAATATACCGTAGAGTGCATACACAGAGGGAGGAACCAGCCGCATTGGCGAGAGCGCGATGGGACCAGGAATTGGGTACTGCTCTGACTGATGAGCAGTGGGAATCCTGTTCATCACAGACTGAGCAGGTGTCAGCTAGTAGTAGGCTAAGAATAATTCACTATAAATGTGTACACAGATTATATTACACCCCAGCCCGAATGCACAGATACAAACTAAGGGAGACTGACACATGTGACAGATGTCTAGCCCCTGGAGCTGACTTCCTGCATCCGGTGTGGGAATGTACGGGGATATATGCGTACTGCATGCTGGTTTTTGAAGCTTTGTCTCTCATGGTAAACATACGGATTGAGCCGGCACCGCTGATGGCCCTATTGGGTTATGTTAAACTATTGCAAGCAGAGCACCGAAAGTTTGTGGCCATCGCATTGTTGATGGCTAAGAGAAGAGTGCCATGCCGTTGGGGTAGGGGAAGAGCACCCAAATTCAAAGTGTGGATTAACGATCTAATCTATTGTCGGGAGCAACTTGCGATATATGCGGAACTGTTGCCTCTTAACTCCAGACACAGGGATATATGGGCCCCACTGCAATGTTATTTATTGTCTCACTCTCAGACGGATCCCCCACAGACTGATGGGCCTCCTCACGCACTATAGCGCATTGCGCGCACACGTCTCTACTATGCCTAGAGTCCCTTGTAGGAACGGTATGTCAATGTATTGAGCTGACAATACGATGATTGCAATTATTCACTTTGTTCAGATGCGCCTGAAATGAGGCGAGGTAGGCCACTACTGTACTGTGCATATTACTGTTGTATGATGTTCACGACCCCCAAAGCTAAGCCCGGACCTGTATTCCCATTTTTCTTTTATACTCTTTGTTCTGATGTAACCATGCCGATGTACTTTTTTGTGCTGAGGGACAACAGAGACCTTAATGACTGACTACCTGCTACTATATAGAACATTGTTACTAAAAGCTGTATATTGATCAGACAGTTATTACATCAAGATGTTGAGAGTATAAATGACTAGATGTGTACCATGTTTGAAAAAATCAATAGAAAGTTTTTTTTTTTTAAAGTATAATCCCAGTCTGGATCTCCCTCACCATAGAGAATGCAATATTCAGCATTAGCCATATCACATGGATCGAAAGACCCTTCCTGTGACCATGGACTCATATGTGGGGCTAAACCTTCAGTCCATTCTGTTAAATTGGTCACAGGCTACAACACTGTACCAACTATTTTACCCTTCGTGACTATCTCACTGGGGTGAATTCAGTGCCATGTAGAACTGATTGAACACTCATCTGCTGTATTGGTCTATCATGGAGTGTCCACTCCCCTATAACTTCACAAGATCCTTTACTGGGATCTGGATGGCCAAGTGTTCCCTGAAATCACAACCGTAGGTTTCCTAGCCTTTGGAGATCAAACTATTTCACCCATGTCGTCTATGCGCCTATACATTGAATGTACTCTATTTGCCATCCTCTCAATACTTCCCTGAATCTGTCCTGACAAATTATCCCAACGTCCTTCTCTCTTTGCTTCCCTTGCATCTCCTCTATCCTCACTTTGCGATAATCATTCCTGAACACTCTGGTGAAACTGACATGACCTTCTGCCAAGGTGGAAAGTTATCATCAGTCCTCCTAAAACCCTCATTGCTTTCTGAAGATACTGGCCATCGCGCCATACTAACAGCCCTGTCTACATAGTCATTTCACCTAGCATCATCTGCACCTCTTTGTTGTGAGGTAGATATTCGCTCCTTAACTATCCTTCCAAGTAATATCTATCTTTTGTAACCAGTACAATGTTTATGAAACAAGTGACTAAACAGTCTCCTGTACCCTGCTGTTCACCTCTACCCTCCTAGGGAGAGCCTGGATCTAATTGCAGTGTAAACTGTGCTTCTAATTCTTCTGAAAACTGAATCACCCACCCTTACTTGTTGTCTGGGAGTACTTGTGTGTCTTGGTTTTGACATCTGTGGGGCAACACTAGGGGATCCTTTCAGGTATTATGAAGGTGTCTCGCCCTCAAGATTCTCAAATGCCACTGCGGCTTCCTGTAGCAGTGCCAATGGATAAATACCAGTTACCTTGGGGAAGTATTTGCAGATTCACATAGAATGGGAGAGCAGAGAGGGTACTAGATGTGTCCTTTTCACAGAAGACACTCCACATGGCTAAAGTGGCTTCTCACTTGTGCAATTTAGCTCCTATGTATGTAGTCCTAAGGTGTGTAACAATGTGCTCTAATATTTTGTTATCAAATGTCCCTTTCTTTGGCCAGGGATATGTGTATTTCTGAGTCACTTTAAACCATTTATTACAATACTTTAGTAACCTTTTCAGATCACCTGGAAAGGCCTTTTGCATGCGTTCTAAATGAGTCTTCAAAGTCCCCAGTATTCCTAGCAGTTTTATAATCTAACTTTTTTTTATCTGTCTACTCCATATTTCTTTTTATTTTACACTAGTCCTCACACGTAAGAAATTCATCAATGTGTCTTTTTAGTCCTATATTTAAACATTATACAACACAACATTATACACGGACCTCACTCTGTGGCCACGTAACTATCCACATGCATACACATTCCTCATCAACATATTTTAGAAATCTAAACTCTTCAAATACTTCTAAATATTAATCACAATTGTTTGGCTGTAAACTAAATTGGCAACTGGTCACTTCCCTCTGCGATCAAGAAAATATAACCCTCGAACCATGCATCTCATAGACAATGATATGACTTCTGGACATTGGGTCTAGGACAGTAATTTGAGGTCTCAGATTGTAATTGGAGGTTAAGTTTAAAGATTTAGGCCTTTCAGCCATCACTCTGTCGAAATATTAGAACACATATTGGACTCCCATCTTCAAATCCCCCTACATTGACCACTTTTCAAATTTATATTGGGATAAACACTCTACCCTCCATGCAGCGGGTTAACTTAATATTGTGCAACACTTGTACACAATCTCACATGCTTTAACCTTATTTACGTTCCATCTACCTTTACCAATCCCAAAGAGCCAAGTCGTACAATATACAAAACCATAAACTCAGTCTGCATTGTCCTCACCTTAAAGACAGCAATCTCCGGGTCCTACCCGCTCCTATGAAGAGGCAGAAGTTTAGGCAACACTGTGTCTGCTAACCTCATCAAAGATGTGCTATGATCTATGCAGCGGGGTAAGTGGTATTCCCTGGCTCTCTTCTGCAAGCCATCTGGGTAAAAATAAGCCACATCCTGAGCTGTAACCATTTAAAAAATCCTAACTATATCAGCCCGCCTCACAGAAAGTTTTACACCAGGATTGTCCTAAATAGGGGGGCATTCCAGGCCTTACAACAGGATAAATTATGATTAATATACATATATTCTCCCCAGGGAATTTCAGTCCTGATGAGACCCTTATACTACAAACAGGGATAAAATGTCACCTCCACCAGAGGTACAGTCACTAAGTGGAAAAGACTGGAAGAACAGCCTGGTGTCTCCATGGATTGTAAAATAGATTGATCAAGATGTCCCGGTCTATACCAATAACCCTTGTTTTTAAGTACAAAACCACTTTATTGTCACTTCTTTGGTTATGGTAGCTCTACTTGGGGTTTTTCTATCACTACATACTTATTACTATCTCACCGAAAGCAGTCTAATATTAAGGAACAGCTTGTAACTTCTGGCTGAACTGTACTAAAACTCATTGATTGGGGAAAGGGGGAAACTACCTTGTGAATGGCTAATATTCAGTGCATTTTTTTCAGCTAGTTTGCAGATGTTCTTTACCTGAAGATAAAGTTCAGCTTGGTTTTCTGAGCTACCTGATATTACAAGCTCTAGTCATCCCTCGAATAGACTACGGAATTGCGACCCTCAGCGGTCTCCCGCTATCCACAACTGCACCCTTAAGAGCCTCCCTGAACGCTGCCGCGAGACTCATTACTGGCTCAAGAAAGCACTCGCACATATCCCCAGACCTAAAGTCTCTAAAATGGCTGCCTTTTGAAGCCAGAATACAGCTAAAAATTGCAACTGTGACACACGCGGCCGTGCACCACAAGGCACCCTACTACCTCGCTCAAAAGCTGTCTATATCAGGAGGGTCGAGATCCAATAGGAGTACTAAAAATCTACTCCTGAAACCTCGTAGATTTCGGAAAGCGAAAACTTACAAACGCTCCTTCTCAGGAATGGCACCCAGGATCTGGAATGCGCTCCCTCCTGAAACAAGGCTAATCACCTCCACTGCACTCTTCAAGAAAGAGGTGAAAACAATGCTTCTGGCCAAGATCTCCTGATCGCTACAGATGTTGGGTCAGAGACTCTGCATTGCTTGTATCGCTGCTCTGCCTATCCTCGACTTGTTGGGGGCACTATTACGCTACTCTATTACTACCGACCAAGATATGATACACGTTGGTTTACTGATCCACCTGTACGCCATGGTAGTGGGATCAATGACCTGTGCTGCTATATACTACTCCCTTACCTGATCATATATGGAGTGGTTTTATGTTTGTTTTTTTTTCATCCATGTTATTACCATGTTACTTACCATGTTATTACCATGTTATTACCATGTTACCATGTTACCTACCTGATCATATATGGATTGGTTTTATGTTTGTTTTTATCATCCATGTTATTACCTTGTCACTGATTATTATACTGTTCCCATTATCTCTGTTTACTCTGTTGCCCCTTCCCTGTCTTTGTGAAGCGCTCTGATATCTGTAAGGATCTTGTTCGCGCTATATAAAACTTTGAATAAATAAATAAATAAATACTTGTGTTCTGAGAGTCAAAGCAGATTAAGAGCTTTGTGTTCTGGATATGGAAGGGGTTCCTTATAATATTTTCATAATCAGTCTATTTGAGTATCAACACTACTTGCCATTTTATCCATTTTCATATTCTTAGAAAGTTAACTGTTGTGTAGCCCTCCTTAGCCACAAAGTAGGATTCAGACATGTTTCTGGCTTGGACAGAATGTCAGTCCTCTGGAAAGTACAGGATGGGTTGAGGGTGGGCAATGCGATATGTGGAGGAAGGTTGTAATGGCCACCAAGATTAATCCGATGTAGAAGACTTTCCCGGGCCTTAATAATCGGATAGCATAGGTGCTCTTTTTGCCGTAGGGTATGGGTGTGAGGGTAGGATCCTATCCTATTTATATTATCATGAACTACTTGCCATTAAGCTCCCTAACCCTGAGAGGGATTACCATTTTACTTCTGTTTAACATACATTTTCATTTTTGTTTCCTTTGTAGGGAAAAAAATAAGGAGCAGACTGATTCAGTGCCACTATGTTGGAAGGCAGAAGGAAACAGCATTTTACAAATTGATGGAGTAAAGTCATTCAATTTTGGTAAGCCCAAAATATTTCATAGAAGTATAATTAAAGTTCCACTGATGCTGGATTTAAAATAGAGCATTCGCGAATGGTTATAGAATATTTAGATGAGGGGGATTGTGCTAGCAACAGTACGAAATAATACATGAATGATGGACGGAGCGTTGACAATACAAGCACTCGCACCCAGTCAACTGATCTGGGTTTAATCCATCACCGTTCTTTAGCCCACTCTGCCACCCCAGTTCAGACATGGCCATATGCAAATCAGTCTGACCCTGTGCCTCATTGGAACAGTCTAGCCCGAACTGCCAAGCCATGCCTTCCCTGGACCGGAAACAGCTACAGAGGACCGGTTTCTGGCATTTCAGCCGTCTTCAGCCCGGCTTGCTTGAATCCAGTGGCAAAGTGAGCATGGGACTTACTTCTGAGCATACCCTGCCAACTTATATGGAACAAAGAAAAACCAAAGGAAATGATGGACGGAGCGTTGGCAATACAAGCACTCCCCCCCCCCCCCAGTCAACTGATCTGGGTTTAATCCATCACCGTTCAAGCAAGCCGGGCTGAAGACTGCTAAAATGCCAGAAACCGGTCCTCGGTAGCTTGTTTCCGGTCCAGAGAAGGCATGGCTCCTTCTGTGGGGATCCTGGAGCATTGACCTCGCCCAAAAAAGTCCACGAGTTCGCAAATTTTCCCACGAACTCGCGGATTTTTGTGCCATTTGCACAAATATGTGACCACGTGTGCCTGTAACTTTGCCAGCGCGTCAAAAGGCGCCGAGGTCCCTTGAGTGAGCTGGCCATTATAGTAGGGACGGGCGGGAAGACGTTTCATACCGCTAGTGTGTGGTGGATGGGGCCAAACGGGCGGGGCTTCTATGCAAGTTCACATGCATCTTGTTTATAAAGGGTCAGAGACCGAGCAGAGCAGCAGATGAGGAGAAAGCAGCCTCCTGGTCACAGGCGCTCGAAACTCTTGGATGCAAAAATACGTTTGGCACAGGACCCCAGAATCCTTCAGATGTCAAAGATCTCTCTGCTGCGCGTGTTGGTACAAAGCCATTCTGATCCTGCTCAGTGGGTTCAGGCCGCTGCTGCTGCTGGACAATGTCCCATCTCATACTAAGCTGCCCAGTACAGGCATATGCTGGCGCTGGGCAGTAAGGTGCAGTGGCATGCGGGTGCTCCACGCCTGGTACATGCGCATACCGGTACCAGGGGGGACACATGTTTATTGGTGCTGTGTAGCAAGTTATGACTTTACATTTTGACTGCACCAGATGGTGGTACCACCTACATGGATCAGGAGCATCCAGGCACCAGACTTCATGGTGCAAGAGCATAATGGTGCTGTGCGGTACGGGTATATATGTACTGGGGGCAGGGGGACACTTAGCACAATGTGTGCTCACACTCAGAGGGCTCCCATGCAATTGAGCACACATGATTTTCACACTGAGAGGGCTCCGGGGCAGTTCAGCAGCACGGGGCTCACACCCACTGGGCCCCGGGCAGTTCACCACTGCCACCCTCTGGTTCACCACTGCCACCCTCTGGTTCACCACTGCCACCCTCTGGTTCACCACTGCCACCCTCTGGTTCACCACTGCCACCCTCTGGTTCACCGGTTGTGGTTTAACTTTTGTGACAGCCTGGAGCATTGTGCCATACTTGTAACTATTCTCTGACCCTGCTTCGAGGGTCAGAGCAGGGTCAGAGAATAGTTGCAAGTAGGCAACAACTTTGGAGGCGCCGCTCAGGAAGCACTTACAGGGTTACAGCAGGTGCCCAAGTTGAAGTTAATTTCTTTGTAACCATTTTGTAAATGGTTACAAAGAAATTAGCTTCAACTTGGGCACCTGCTGTAACCCTGTAAGTGCTTCATGTACTTCAGTTTTTGAAAATCCGCCCGAACGCGATTTCGCAGAGTTTTCTGCAATTTCGCGAGATTCGCGGACCGCGAAATTGCAGAAAATCCGCGAACGGAACGGATTTTACGCCCATGCTTAGTCTTTTTGCTGTGCTTATAATGACGGAAATTAGCCAGAATAAAGTTGCCTTCCCCTTTCTAAAGTTAAAAGAGATTAAACAGGAGCCCAAATCAATTTATTACACAAGCAAAACCATCAGTTTCGTTTTGCTAATAAGAGTTCATGGACCCAGTATTTTGTGTAAAAAATCTAGATACGTTAAACTCTTTTAAAGGAACAGATGCGGCGTGTCCTTTTTGCAGTGGTTTCACTGTCCACGATATTGACTAGAACAAATAAATTTGCTCCACATTCTGTAAAAGGAAAGCATAAAAAAGGGTGCAAAATGGAGTTTCTCAGCTTTTTTAGGTCGAGCCTATCCCATTCCACAGGAATGGATAGGGGAGAGTATTAGTGTTGCATCAGGAAAGCTAAACTAGCCGGTGGATTTCCACAATTGCATGTGATCATCCGCCTGCTGGTTTAGCTTTCCTGATGCAACTCTAACCGTCACTTCAAAGGCTCCGCCCCCCCGCACTTCGCACTCTCCGACTTCCCCTCCCACCTCCCGCGGCCGCTCTTCCCATTCACGAGCTCGTTACCATTTGCTCCCGAGCAGCATTTCTCCTCCCCCCCCCCCCCAATCACAGCAATGCCAAGAGCTTGTTTTCCTAGCTGCGTCCGAAACGTTCTCTCCCACTGCCCCCGGGGCTCATTGACCTTCTCTCACCGCCCACTCTCCCGCCTGATCTCGTTAGCCCCCCCCTCCAGCATCCCCCTCCTTGTTTTCTTAGCATCCCATACAAATACACTGCGATTTCTGTGATTCTTTTTTTGTAGCTACACTGGTGGCCAACATCACGCATCGCTATCCCCACTTGACGCTGCGACCATGATGCACCATTATAGTATGCTGTGTTCTTTATTTTCACAGAACGACTGCATTATCAGCAGCCCAATTTCACGGCAACTTCCGGGCGGTTGACATGCTTTTATCAAATCCTGTGCCCTGATAAGATCGTTATTTCAATCACTTTCAGCCCCGTAGCATTAGTCATGCAGCGCCAGTCTGTGAGGAGGCATTCCTTGCCCTGCAGGTAATTATTTGAGCACGCAGCGCATGCCAGCGCGTCAATGATTAGAGCAGTTTGTTTGTTTAGTTAAACTGCCCTGTTCCTTACCTCCACAGAATGACGACACTATCAACAGCTTAATTTCACGGTTATTTTCGGGCCGTCCACACGCCATCACTAAATTTTGTGCGCCGACAGGATTGTTATCTTAATCACCACACAGGCACACGTGGCGCCAGTACCTTAATTATCAGGTACCCCAGATCTTATGATTTTGGAGTGGTGGGCTTATTATCGGCATTTGTTTCTACATTCATTGTTAGGCATTCTATATATTATTTACAGTTCTCCCATTTTCTGCCCCTATTTAGTGCACGTTCCTGTGCAAATTATAAATATCATAGCAATCTATTGCCAGCACAACGCGGACAGAATCTCCAAAAACGCCGGTTTTCGCTGCATGTCATCTTAATGCATCGTTTGCAGCATATCCATTGAAACGTGAATTTCACTCTTCAGGTTTGTCACATGTTTGTAACATTGAGTTTTTCGATATGTATATACATCGTTACTGAGGCATGATGCTAACATATATTTAATCTGGGTTCTGCATCGCCCGAGATACTTTGTTACTTAGGCACTTTATTTACACACTCTGTGGTGTTGCCGGCTGACCGGGTGAGATACAGTTTCATCATTATTTTTTCATCGGTCTGCATGATTAGAGAGGAGTTACTTTAAATAATTGAGTGTTACCCCCTAGACGTGAAAAGCACGAATGATGCAGTTTCGAAAACGGCAATTGGTAAATTGAAAGGTCATATCACCGCGAGCATTATGTTTGGGTGTGTCTTTATACCCTGTGGCTCTCTATACCTGGAGAGTTTGTCAGCGTTGCTATTAATGGGTGCAAGATCAACTACATATGATTCTATTGAGAATAGTTGCACTTGAAGTGCCTGAGGAGTAGTTTAAATTTGGTTATTCATTTCACTTTTGTTTCTTTCAGCTGATTTCAATTCACTGTCATCACTTTTAATAATCAAGGCTAGCCTGTGCATTTGTGCCCTCTGTTTAGACTCGGTTTTTGTGCCTTTCTGCCCTCTGCATCACCCCAGCATCACTCAGCGCCACCCCAGCATCACTCAGCGCCACCCCAGCATCACTCAGCGCCACCCCAGCATCACTCAGCGCCACCCCAGCATCACTCAGCGCCACCCCAGCATCACTCAGCGCCACCCCAGCATCACTCAGCGCCACCCCAGCATCACTCAGCGCCACCCCAGCATCACTCAGCGCCACCCCAGCATCACTCAGCGCCACCCCAGCATCACTCAGCGCCACCCCAGCGTCACTCAGCGCCACCCCAGCGTCACTCAGCGCCACCCCAGCGTCACTCAGCGCCACCCCAGCGTCACTCAGCGCCACCCCAGCGTCACTCAGCGCCACCCCAGCGTCACTCAGCGCCACCCCAGCGTCACTCAGCGCCGCCCCAGCGTCACTCAGCGCCGCCCCAGCGTCACTCAGCGCCGCCCCAGCGTCACTCAGCACCAAGAATGTGTCACTCAGCGCCGCCCCTGCATCACTCGGCGCCGCCCCTGCATCACTCGGCGCCGCCCCTGCATCACTCGGCGCCGCCCCTGCATCACTCGGCGCCGCCCCTGCATCACTCGGCGCCGCCCCTGCATCACTCGGCGCCGCCCCTGCATCACTCGGCGCCGCCCCTGCATCACTCGGCGCCGCCCCTGCATCCCTCGGCGCCGCCCCTGCATCCCTCGGCGCCGCCCCTGCATCCCTCGGCGCCGCCCCTGCATCCCTCGGCGCCGCCCCTGCATCCCTCGGCGCCGCCCCTGCATCCCTCGGCGCCGCCCCTGCATCCCTCGGCGCCGCCCCTGCATCCCTCGGCGCCGCCCCTGCATCACTCGGCGCCGCCCCTGCATCACTCGGCGCCGCCCCTGCATCACTCGTTCAAATATGTTCTCTCAATGTTTCAAGCTTTATTACAAATTTCACAAAAAGATGTTAATATTTCAATTCTGTTCTTGGATTTTCGTTACCATGAAATGCATTGAACATAATCTTCAAAAAAGTTATTTACAAAAGTTTAAGCTATTGCCATTATAAATTACAATCACTTTAAGTATTAATGATTTAAAAAAATTAAAAGCCATTTTTTTTTTACTATCAATACATCTAAGTCACGTAAATACAAAACATGTTGCATTACAAATGCTATAGGTGTCACATTTGCGAAAGTTATAACTATTGGCATTATAAATGACAAAGCTATTAATTTAGCTATTTTCAAAACCAACACATAAATAAAAAAAATTGTCATTTACAAGACCAATAGCTCAAACTTTCCTAATGCGAGACCTATTGCATTGCAAATGCTTGTTTGGAACTAGTAGTAATTTTGCCCCTTGGAGTGAGCTCATAAAATGAAAGATGGGAAAATATACTCCTGGTGCCCATAAGAAATTGAGCATTACAACCACGAGATCCTGCATGGCTCTCAATGTCACTGCCTGTGACAACAACAAGTTCTCTACCTGGTTTTCTTAACTCTCTCGTCGTCTTCTATCAGACTAAGCCAGATTCACAAAAAATCTGAAATTCCCATAGGTTTCAGCCTGTGTTTGGAGTTGATCTCTAGCTTTTCTTCTCAATTCACGAAGGATTCCTGGAGTATTCCTGTAAGCTAACAGTCACTGGTGCCTATAGAAACTACTGAATTCCTTTAGTCTATTGTGTTTATGATTACGCAAGTGCGACTATGCATAGTGCGTACTTTCACTTGTACAAACGGGCATAGTGGGCATTTTCACGTGTAAACGCACTGCTGTAGTGCAATTATACTATACATGTTTTCTAAACAAAATATGATAACAGGGAAATATTGTTTCCCATGGCAGAACAACTTGCCCTTGAACTCAGCCAGTTTTGGGAGGGTTCAATGGCAAAGCTTCCGTTGGTGCAGTAGCAGTGGTGCCAAGACCCCAGTGAGGCCCACGGAACACTCATTATTGCTAAATTTTACAGGTCAAACAGCGGCCCAGAGGTACCTTTGCATCCTTAAAATAGGGCGTATGACACACTGGCCGTGCCACTGGTGTACCTTTCCCATTACCAGCCTGGAAACAAATTTAATCATGGGTCTGACAGAAGTAAGTATTCAACCGTGCCCCGGGTACAATATACTATGCCAACATTTGTGAATATTCCCACACATGTCAGTTTGTGGGTGTGGGCAAGCTTCCTAGGAAAAGCCCTCCATCCAACACTGGGAGATATACCAGCAGTATTTTTCGAGTACAAATCAACAGTTTGAGAAAACCAAACATAGTTTTAACTTGTACATAAAACCCTTGCATACCTAAATTGAACTTAGACTATGTGAGTTGGTTACCTATGACCACTCAAGGCCTCTGTTTTTTTGTTTTGAACATTTTATGAAGTGTTAGATGGGCCCCATGGCATTCAGATGTTGAATTGAAAAAAAATGCATAATAAATTTCGAAGCGAAGAAAACAAAACATGACCATTATATACTAACCAATATACATGCAACAAAATCGAAAACCAAAGTCAGTAGCAAACCAAAAAATTTGCAGCTAATAGTAACAAGCATTTGCAATGCAATAGGTCTCGCATTTACACGCGTTTGAGCTAGTGGCAATGTAAATGACAACACCTTTCTTTTATGTTTTGGTCTTTAAAACCTAAATAAAAGGCATTGTCATTTACAATGCCAATAGCTCAAGCTTGCGTAAATGCGAGACCTATTGCATTGCAAATGCTTGTTCATATGGCTTCCCTGTCTGATAAGTTGCTGAAGTTGGTTGAAAATATGTCATAGAGCTCCTCCTATTCTTTATTGGGGAGAGTTCTCCTAATTGGAGATTTTGCAGCAGGTTTAAGTAAAACCCTGAAACTTTCCTACATTCCTCCATTTTCTGTAATCCCTGGAAGTTATTTTATAGCATCAGAGACTACGGCATCATCTGCATACATCTGTCATTTATGTGCATCACCCGGTTTTTATTACTGATAGCTCCACCTTTTGGTTCCATAGAGAGCAACGAGCTGGTGAAAGTGGGCATCTTTGCCTCACGCTCCTTTGTATTACTAGTAGATTCAAAGCGATCCTATTGACTCTGACCCTTGCTATTGGGTTGGTGTGTTCTCTAAAGAGCCATTTACGGAACTTGAGGCCAGAGCTGAAAAATACTAGGGTCTCCTCCAAATAAGGACAAGAACACCCAATGGAACGCGTTATTTACTTCTACACGCAGGGCATTTTTCTTAGTTGTCCTAACATGGTCCATTATGGTGTGCGTGATCCATTTAAGATTGTTGCTACGCTAGGGTCTACCAGCCTGAGTATTAAGGGATTCAGTCTATAGGCCAGGACTCCTGTGAACAGTTTATTGTCCGTGCTGAAGTGATATCGGCCTATAAGAGGTGTAAAACACGTTTTTTTCCAAGCTTCGGAATCTGTGATCAAAGCTTTTAGTATGGAATCTGACCATGTATCACACTGAGAGGGTTTAAAGGGTAAATCAGAAGAGGATCAAAAGAGCGGCAGACTGTCTTTTTGTGATATTGACTTTTGAGAGGTAATCTCCAATTTGCTTTGGGAATCTATTTTTAGCGTAGTATAATGTGCTATAGAAGGCTCTGAACTCTTGTAGGATGCCAGGGTCTTGTTTGATATGCCTTACGTGTTGGCTTCTCTTTACCGCTATACTTTCTCTGGCTATCCTTACTCTATGCTTACCGCAAGCATTTTGTGCCCACTCGCCCCTCCCAATATAATAGTTTTGTTTTGTTCAGAGAAATGTACTATGCCTTGTTTGTATCTTGCATTTTAACCTGGGATTTCATTGTATACGTTTTATATTGTCTCTCTTTTCGCTCTCCTCATTCGTTCTAGCCAAGATGGCTTTTACAGTGGTTGTAGCGACGGATCGAAGTGTCTCTCAAAGGATCTTAATGCTGATGATGCTTTAATTTTCAGCTAAATAGCGAGTGATTTCCTCCTGGGTCTGTCTTTTTGAGTGATGGTGTGTCTGTCTTCATTGATTTGTTGTAACTATACCTTTTATGGATTTCCAATATGAATTGGACCAGTGCGTTATCAGATATTGCCCTAGCTCAGAGTTGATTACTTTGGGAATTATTTGTGGTGTGCCTATGAAGTGTCCAGTCTTGTGTATGTGTGCTGGGATGCACAGTAGTTTGTAAAATAGTTATTTGTTTAAATGTTGTGTCCACGAAATCTTTTCACCCTAGATCCTCTAGCCATTCCTGCTTGCTTCCAGAGATGGGCCCCGGCTGGAATGTCCATATCATTGTCCGTCACCAAGTTAAGGTTTCATCCAATCCAGACTTCCTATGTGTTTGTAGAAGGTTGCTTGTAGTCTGTTTCAGAAACCCTTCTTGGCCTTTGTTAAGGGCATAGATGTTTGCTAGAGTGAAAGTGAGTGTCCCCCATGAGATGTGCAGGGCTAAGACACATCCACTGTCTTCCAGTAAACCATCCCTTAAACTATGTTCATGTTTTTCTGCGTATATTCAGTAAATTAACTATAATGTACTTATTTTATTTACAACATTTCTGGATCTGGTTAATTCTGAAACCATTTTTAAATGCAAGAAACTTTTCTGTATTTCATTTTAGTACTGAGTCACGTGGCACTACATGTATTTATTCTTAAGGGTACTGACATGTACCCCTTTTCTCTAACTTCCCCCCCCCCCCACCAAGTAAAAGCTTTCAGCTTGGAAATTATATTGTCCTTGTTCAGGAGAAGGTAAGGAAGCTTTTGGTGAGTATAATTTTCTTTTTCAGCAATCCTCTGCTCAACAAGCTAGTAACTTTTGCTTCTGAGCATGCATCCCAGTTATTGGTTATATTGCCATGACCACCACCATTCTTCCGAATTGTGCTGGCACATGGGTTCATCAATAAAATCAAAAATGACTCTGCATTTGTCACAATGCTTCTTGAAGTAATTATTCCATGTTTTCTCCATAGATCGTGTGTTCCACTCTGAGGAAAACACAGACAAAGTGTACCACGAAATGGCAGTCCCTATAATTAATTCCGCCATTCAAGGATACAATGGTGAGTTTTTCTTTAAATCTTTGCTTTTAGTAGAAGTTTTTTTATATGCCTTTTCTGTAATCTTTTTCTGGAAATGTATTTTTTTTTATAGGCACAATATTTGCTTATGGACAAACCTCTTCTGGGAAAACCTACACCATGATGGGCACCAACACATCTTGTGGTATTATACCACAAGCCATTCACGATGTCTTTAAAGTCATTAATGAAGTAAGTTTTATTACTTTTGTATCTAAGTTGATTTTGCAGGTTCCTATGTTATTTTCTGGAAGCTTCTTGATTATGGCTGCTTCCCCCTCACGTCTTAAACATGAACTCTTACTGCTTTATTTGAATCCTTTCCTTGAAGAAATATGCCACAGTTGTAGCTAGGATTTGGATAGGCCATTGGTGTGATCTTCCTGTCTTACCATATTCTTCATTTCATTACTCCATGTGAAGTCTGGCTCAGTGCTACAACTCTAGGTTTTGCTTCTGCGCCAGGATCCTCCAGGATATTGCGGCATAATCTCGAAAATATGGTACTAGGCAGTAAATTTTGACTCGCACAAAATGTTGCTGCATTTTTTACACAAATCAAGGACACGTACCTTAATGTCTTGCCCACATCCATATAATAAAAAAACATGGACCCAGCGAGCTGTAAACAACCCATTGCTGAAGCAGCTCACTCTACTGGCACTTGTCCTTTCAATATACTTTTTTCTCCCTGGATACATTGTTACTGTTTGCATCATGGTTTTAGTTTCTCAAATACCCATGTATGTAGTTATTTTGTTACCTATTTCAGTGACACTGGTCTATCTGGAAACCTTTCCATTTAGTTGCAGTCACCCAATCCCTCTGTCTTTATGGTTCTCAAACATTTCCCAAAGACTAACATCATTAGAGTATTTTCACTGAGCAAATCATGGAATGTGCTTTATTTTACCCATGTAGAACTAAGTAATAACGTGAGTCCATTATATCTTGCAGTAGATCTTTCTGCACTTCGTGATGCTTTCTAGAAAGGATTGTGCTACCTCAGCCTTTAAAAAACAAAAGTGATCCATCCCCGCTATTGTGGAGTGCTTGGTGTTTTCTTTTATCTTGTGTAAGAGCATCAAAACTAGGAAGCTTAAAAACCTTCCTTATTAGGCCTTGTCGGAGACCGCTTATGCACCGTCGCTTGCAAGATATTTTGTAAGCTTATAGTGGGCTTGGAGGTGAAGTATTGGTAAGAAATTGTTGGCTTAATCTTCACTCTAGTTTGCATGCTTCTTTTTAGTTCGTGTGTGCTGACTATACTTTGCTTCGTCTTTTTGATCCTACCCTGGAGCATGGCAAAAGTACTTGTGTAACTTCCACTGCTTAACTTTTGAGAACTTTTTTCTTATTGTTGAAACACTTCCTGCGAGTGCCTGTGTCTATCCAACGTGCTTCTTTTTACATTCATTTGGTAAAAAATTATCCTTATTGCGCTTTTCATATGTACTTTTCAAAATGTAATTTCCATTTGTTTCCTTCTCGTCCCCTTCTTTAGTTACTTTCCCCCACCCGACTGCCGTGTTTTTGCTTGCCCTCACTTTGTTGTTGCTTGCACCCTCCTGTTGTGTGTTTTTGCTTGCACCCTCCTTGTGCCTGCTAAGGTGTTGATTCTGCCTGCCTGCCAACCATTTTGTAGATTGCCCCCTCCCCCTGCCGTGTTTCTGTTCCCCACCCACTCTAACAAAAAAGTGCAATGAACGACACTACAGGCTGCATTACAGCTTTTTTTTTTTCTCACGCCCTGTTTATTGCTCTCCCTCCCTCAGTCATGCCTCCTGCAATAAAAAAAAAAGCACAATGATGTGGCCAGCATGGCTAGGTTATATATATATATATATATATATATATATATATATATATATATATATATATATATATATATATATATATATATATATATATATATATATATATATATATATATATATATATATATATATCGTCTCCTCTCAATGAAAGAAGCAGGAACCTCAACGGGGAATTCAATGGCAGAGCCTTTAATAACAGATTGATGGCGAATGCATTTCGGCCGGTATGGCCTCATCAGCGCCTGCGGTGGAATAAACGGAAGTCCTGATGCTCTGCAGTTAGAGTGCACCTACTCGCGCTGGATAGGTGCAAATGATAGCTCCGCCCCTCAGTAGAAGGATCCCCAGGTGATGATGCATAGGGTCAGAAATTTTCGGACTCCATTGCCCAGGATGCAGCAGTGGCTCCCAGGTGGGTAATACTGTGGGACGGTATTGGTGAAATCCAATAAAATAGCTATGGGAGAGGTGCTCTGCACAGCGTTCTTCCCGCAAACTGAAATGAAACGTCCCGCCTTGAGTCCCCAAGACCCCATCAACCATTAGTCCGAGCAAAAATAATAGCGTGAGCAGGAGGTGCATACAACCCGCCCTGGCTGAGAACAATGTCTTGCTGTATCGCTGCAAATCCTCGGGCTGCCGGCGAGTCTGGAGAGATTCAGTAAATGAAGAAACACGCAGTGCCGAGGCAAACTCCAGAATCTCCAGTCCACTTGTGATGGGGGGGGCTCCTGAACCGCGCTTCTGGAAAGCGCGCAGTTATATGAAGTAATCGTCTCCTCTCAATGAAAGAAGCAGGAACCTCAACTGGGAATTCAATGGCAGAGCCTTTAATAACAGATTGATGGCGAATGCATTTCGGCCGGTATTATATATATATATATATATATATATATATATATATATATATATATATATATATATATATATATATATATATATATATATATATATATATATATTAAACTTTCTACTTTTATTTGTGTTGCCCATCTGTACAACATGACCACAAAAATATTGACAGCTAGTAGATCTCTCGTAGGTGAGGCTTTGCCAATGCTAGTTTTTCTTTTTTGTAGGGTGTTTAAACTTGCTACATTCTTAAGGACGTTCTCCCCGATCATGGACATAAAGCATGACTATGACTGTCCCTGTTTTCTCAGGATTTCTTCATTTATGGATGGAAGCACACTTGTATTTCAATGTCTGAGAGGGAAAGGTGTACTAATAAAAAAATAAAAAAAAAATATTCCTGCTTCCATAGAAGGAAACTGTTAGAAATACGCTATGACTCTTGAGCTTGGCTTAAGAGCATTAAATGGTAGGACAGCTTCGGACCCTTTGGGTGCCCACACGTACAACAGGGTGAATCACACATCGAGGATTGATTATATTCTCCTTGATCTAACTCTGGCAATTTGTCCAGGATATGGCAGTTATACCCACTGTAGATAGTGACCACAACTTGCTGTCTTTAACCTTAAAGCATTTGTGGCCTAGACAAAACAGCGTAGCCTCAATATGTAAGTCAAAGTCCAACAAAAACGTCTACCCATCCAATTGTGGTAGACGCCTCAAGTGGAGTAAAATTGCCTTAGATGAAGTGAAAGTCCAGGCTATTGATATGTTATTAACAAGTACGCTGGGCGCAATGAAGGTGTCCACGACAGAGGATCTAGATCCCTCTAGAGTTATGATGCTGTTCCAGGAGGCTATAACCTCCATAGGGAATGAATTTATGGTACCAGTAGTAGGGGGTAGGGAAACTGGACACCAGAGGCCCAAGAGGAAGCAGGGATGGTATACACCAGTATGCAGACAGATTAAGTCTGCTCTAATAAAATCTGTCAAGGCGAGGTCACAACCCTTAATTAAACAAGCCAGGAAAGAGTATAACTTGGCGGTAGCAAATGCTAAAAAGGAGTGGGAGAACTTGTATTGGCAAACCCTAAGAGAGGCTAGCGCAGGGCAGGACTCCGGTCGCTTCTGGAGTACTATAAGGGCAAAGAACAGGCCTGATAGTAACCTTATTACCTGTAACATCACGGGGCAGGCTTGGTTTGATAATTTTTCCACTTTGTATTCTTGCCAGCCAGAAGCTTCTATTATTTCCGATCCTGGCACCACTCTAGTACCATTCGGAGAAAACACCTTATTCCCTTTTACAACTAAGGAGATGGAATATGCGATCAGCTGCATTGTGCCCCAAAAGGCAGCTGGCCCCGATGGTATTCCTGGGGATTTGCTCCGCTCTAATTTACCAAAGTGGGGGAAGCTCATTCATACCTTACTTAATGCTATTGACAATGGAGCGGCAATCCCAGAATCCTGGAAGGGGGCGGAGGTCGTCCCTATCTATAAAAAGGGCCAGAGGGACGACCCCTCAAACTACCGCCCAATTAGTTTATTAGACTCTACCCAGAAGGTTGTGGGAAAGGAGATATTAGAGAGAATACATCTATGGGCTAAAGACAACGAGATTTTCTCTGATTATCAAGCCGGCTTCAGAGCTGGTACCTGCACAATAGAGCAGGCATTTAGACTGTTGTTAATTTATTGGAAAACAGTGGTTATAGGCAAAGGCAGTCTTTATCTCATGTTTATCAACTTAGACTGCCTTTGACCTTGTACCTAGAGGCTGCCTATGGGGGGTGCTGTCAGACATGGGGATCCCCCCTAATATTTTGTCTATCCTTGTGAGGTTACATGAGGATAGCTTTGCGCAAGTTAAGTGGGGCACCGAGGGGCAGAAAACTAACAGGATACCGGTGGGGAGAGGGGTGCGTCCTTGCCCCAACCCTTTTTTCGCTATATGTGAATGGGGTTGTTGAACATCTGCTTGAAAAACCATCAGACGCACCATCCCTGGCGGGGGAGCGAATCCCTACACTCTTATTCGCCGATGATACGCTCCTACTATCTAAGACCCCGATGGGCCTTCAAGGCCTTCTAGACAGCTTTCAGGCTTTTTGCACCAAGCGTGGTCTGGTAATCAACACAGAGAAGACCAAGTACTTGGTTCTAAATCCCCCGAAAAAACTTGGCCGACCCCCTATTTTAAACCAAGTATCCCTTGAGAGGGTCACAGTATTTGATTACTTAGGTATTCGTATCACGGATACCATGCAGTGGGCCCCTCCCCTTACCAAAATGTTGCTAAGCCATAAGAGGGTTACGGGGGCGCACCTTAAAGAGCAGCGCTCCTCCACGACCAGGCCAATTGCTCCTGTTGATATTTATAAGGCGAAGGGTGTCGGCGCTGCCTTGTATGGCGCTGAGCTCTGGGGCTTTTCTAACACCGATGTTTTAACTATGTCTGAGAACAAGTTTTTAAGGGGCATTATGTCACTTCCGCAGAGTACACCAACGCTACCATTGCTGTTTGATCTGGGCTGCCAGTTAATTAGCGAGCTGGCAAAATATCGGCCGTTGTACCTGTGGGCTAGACTGTGGCGAACCCCCAAACTTACCAAGTATGCAAAGGGGCTAGCGGAGGTATTGTCAATGGCAGGATGGCAACAAATAAAATGGCTTAGAGATCTTAAATTCTTATTAGGGGAGTTGGGACTTAGCGAAGCCTGGACTAGCCGGTCTTCTCCCCCGAAAGCCACCGTTAAGATCCTTTACTGGAAATGGGTTGCCACTAGAACCACCACTGACCCATCTCTTGGCAGGCTAACGGAAGAGTTTCTAAAATACAAGGATGCACCATTCCGAGAGCTCTATCTAGATATCATCTGGAAACCCTATGACCGGGCCCTATACTTTAGATTTAGGGTTGGGGCTCTCACTGTGCGTGCATTAACGGCTCATTGGAAACCCCCGTTCCAAACTACACCTTTTTGCCCTTTTTGTACAACTAGCATCGAGACTGTTACACATTCTATTTGTTTGCCCGGCTTATGTACTCCCAGGGCAACGGTGGCTCAAAGCCATTTGTCGGGTTATGGGTACCAGGCATTCAAGTGAAGCATTCCGCATCTTAATATCAGACTCCCGTACATTATATGTCTGTGGTCTAACCAAGTTCTTATCATGGACATGGTTCATTAGAGCAAAAAGGCTTGCGTTACATATTTAACTTCCTTGTTTTATATCCTACTTTTCAAGAAAAGTTTAAAAATGTGTGCTCCTAATTGTAAAAGAAAGTTGTCTTTGTGTAAATGTTTTTTATATCATTGTGATGCTTTTATGATATGATTTTATCGAAATAAAGCCTTTGAACTGAACTGTTAGAAATACGACACTCGTTGTTTTCTTAAGTCCCCCCTCGATCCCGAGACCAAAGAGACGCGTTTCGGCTACACAGAAGCCTTTGTCAATCTGATGGGCGCCATAATTATGTGAGTGTAAATAGCCCTGCCAATTAAAGTCATGCATCGACATGGAAACAATACTAAAGCGTTATCGAAATGCACAGATGTGAATCCATTACGGTGTTTAAATATAATTAATCCTTGAACCTAGACGATGTGACTGGTGTGGCGTGTATATCTATCTATCTATCACTTTCTTTTTGTCTTTAGGGCCATTACTCCATATGCCATGCAGTTATCAGTCTACTGATCTTAAGGTACACAGTGTAGAAACCCCCCCTCTCTTGCCCACTGTGAGTACATCTTCGCTTCCTCCTGACTCCTGTAGTGCTACAAAGTGGGGCAGGAGTTTATTTTATGGAAGTTTTGAGGGAGACCGACTATGCTCCTTCTGACCTATGAGAAGTAGAAGTTCTAAAAAGGGTCAACTTCACATGTGTCCCGATTCAGTGGATTTGCCAGACAGCGACCTGGTGGTTTCTGCGTTCATTCTTGAAGTACTGCTGTTTGCATTTGGTAGTGATAATGGAATCGCAGGTATCCTGAGCGTAATTGCAGTTCAGCCCTAAAACTGCCTCCCTTCATGGGTTTCTTTGGGAGTGGCTCACATAAGTAATCTGCAGGAATATATATTGATTAGAAGAAAAAGCAGAGTTAATGACCTTTACGGCACACATCAATTCCTGCCTGCTTACCAGGGCACCGTAAGCCTCCCTATTCTCCACGGTGAGACACAGGAGGGAGAGACCATCCAGATAGGAAATTATCCTCGGCTTCGCCTCCACCCCCGCCCCATCGGCTGTGGTTCTTAGTACTCATCTATCAAATGTTCTGCAAATGCAGTGTTTAGCTCCTGTTGCGTATGCACCAAGTTACCACTCTTTGTCCCGCACCTCAATGCTGGCTGCATTTGCTTTTCTGAAATCTCTCCCTACTTACCAACATCTCTTGCTGGTACTCTAGACATGCTTATCCACTTGGTTCCATAATTCCCCAACCTTTTGTCGTTGGTTATTCCATTCTGTTATCCCCTGACATATTCGTGGGGATCGATTCGGATGACAATATCACTTGTTCTTGCTTGGGTAACTTTCCAATGTGCGTCTAATGCCCACTGTGGTAGTCATGCAAACCCACCGAAGTACCACCTTCATAGCATCCCAGTCCATGTCCGTTCTGTCTGTGGATTCCCAGTTAAGTTCAAAGTATTCCTCCAATTCTCTGTAAACAGTATCCCGAAATACAGAGTAAGTGCTCTAGTGCTTGTTGCCTAGCCTTCCATCCTTTTGTGTTCTCTAGCGCCGGAAAACCTCTGGGTAGCTGTGCGCTGTACAAATGTAATAATAATAATAATAATAATAATAATAATCTCCATGCTGCCACGCCATCATCAATAATGAACTCAACCTATAATAATCAGTTGAAATCTAATAAATTAAACAGTGGGACTCGCTTGGCTCACAGGCATGGGCCGCAAGAAGCTGTGTTCTTGACTGTGGGAGTGGGCAGTGACCCTGGAGCGGGCCCGGACCAGTAAGTTCAGCGGGAGCGGGTCTGTGGGAGTCTGGGGGAACTCGCTCAGGACTCGACTGTCATTAAACGAAACTGCTGCGCAGCTTCATTCAGGCCCTGCCTCGCTCTCACCTGTTGCTGCTGTGCTGTTAAAGTACTTTCTACTTTTCAACGCGGCCAAGTTCGCCAACCAACGTCGTCCAGATCGCGATCCCCTCTCACTAGTCACTTTGAACAGCGGCAGCGTGGCCGGTTGAACCCAGTCGGTGCGATGCGGCCGTGCAGGTATGCTGGGGCGTGGTGTCAAAAAGCAGCGAGTGCGCGCTCATTGATTAATTGCAATCTAAAAAATATCTGCGCGCGCTGCTTGCTGCCGCGCACAGCCCCAACCCCTGCAGAAGACCAAAGGCCTACCCAACTCAGTGTCCCGCCCACTGGGCCGGCAACACTGAGCCACTGCAGTGCATGTTTCAGAAGAGAACTTACTAGTGTGGTTCATGAGGTGTGTGACTGAGTCGTGATGCGGAGTCAAGTGAAGTCAACAAGTACTTCAACAAGTTACAACAGCCATGCCAGCACATCTAACAGCAGCACATACGCGGTAGAAGCAGTGTGCAGCAGTGGCACTGATTGAGCCACTAATTACTCTAAAATCAATTACGTGCACTTAACGCACCGGCACAAATTAAGCACTGTTTGGTTTCAAGGAAGGCCCTGAACATGTGCGCAAGACCCTCCATTAGTGCAGATGTCGACAATCTCTGTAGGAGTCGGGGCGGGTGTAGCAGGCCACAGTGTCCACAGAAGCCGCCCGTGCGTGAAGATCCGCAGCGAGGGCAGTCGGTGTGTCGCACCTGAGCGCAGGAGTGCCCGAGGTGGACACAAGCCCACAGTGTGTTCAGGGGCTGCCAGTGGTACCCGAGCTTTACTAACTAACTTCCGGCGATGGCAGTCGCCCCCCTGCCCCCGTCTGTGAGGATAGAAGGATCTTTGCTCCTGATCCGCACGTGCGGCCCCCCCCGCCCCCCCCACCCCCCCCCACCCGCACTTCATCCCCCTTTTTACGCAGAGGGCCTCACCTCTCCCCACACTTCCTCCCACTGTCATGGCAGAGCCCACAGTGTGCGCGCGCAGAGGACCCCCCATCTTCTGTGTACACGCAGAGGCGCTCGTAGCCCTTGTGAAGGGAGAAGCTCTCCTCCTCCCCTCCCCCTCTCTTGTAGAAAGGCCCCCGTCCAACAGTTGCCTCCTTGTTTCTTAAACTGGCAATTTGGCATACATTTATCACAACGAGGACCTCCTGTGAGGTTAATGCCCTTCCATTCTTGGTGTTTTACAGCAGTTTTAAGGTGATCTTAGAGTTTCTCGGTCCTCAAATGGTTGTCATTTCTGATATTTATGTTTCCTTTGTCTTCATTACTTGATTTTACCCGCGAGAAAGTGTCCCTCATGGTTGCTGAATGTCACTCATAAGTACAATGACATTTTGAACATGTCACTCATAAGCAGTCTGAAACCTTGGCAGCTATGGTGTTCCTGTTCAGAGTATCGATCTGCTGTAGCAGCTTGAGCCCTCTTGAACCTGGCGTCTCACACTGCAGGTATTCCATGGCGTTTCTGTTTATATTTCATATTTCAGATGCTTTACGTAATATTGCATTCCCTAAGATCATCACCAACCTCCAGGATTCTGTTTTCACAGTGTGGCTTGTTTGAACCGTGTCCGTCTCACAAGGCCTAGCGCTTGTAGTGAGTAATGACTAAATTCTTGGCACTCGGCCCCCATCAAGAGGCGCTGTGAAGCCGCCTCCGGTCATTAGCGGGCTTATGCGCTCACTGGAGACACTGACCCGCAGCTACCTGGTTGCTTCCATTAGGGCAGCTGGTGCAGTTGCACCGGGTCACAGAAGCCTAAAGGGCCCGCGGAATCAGGATTATTACTCTACTCGCGACTTTCGGTGGGCTGGGTTCCACCAGGTTTCAGATGCTGTAGGATTTAAAAACAGGCAGTGCAACGGGTCCCTTTGGGGCCCTGTATCCATGGCCTCTAGTTTACAGGAAAAAAACGCTGATCGATTTCTGAACGGCGAGTGTAAAGCATGTATGGTAATCCATGCTGTTTCCCTAAGAGCATTTCTTATCTCGGGATGTTCTGTTAAGGTATTTTGTTCCAGGCAACAGGTTACTCTTGTATATTGAACGCTTTGAATTGAATCCATCCAGGTTATTGTAGGGGAGAGGCAGGGCGAGTTTCTTTCATTGCCTGTCAATGGGTTAAAAAAGAAGTTCAGAACACCTGGCCATCCAATCCTTGGCCTCCTTTGTAGAGTGCACAGAGCAATGCCACGTGATTTTCTGCAAATACATGGGTAGGTTGGCATTGTATATAGATTTTAGTTTACCTGTGTGAGCCCTGGGGTCCTTCTCCCGTCCTACAATAACCACAATCCTTCCAACACACCCGAGCGTTTCATTGGCTTGTTGTGCAACCGAGAGGTGCAAGGCAAAGCAACAAGCGGAACACACGTGTGATCTGCAAGAAAATGGTCCATTCTCCAGGCCACGTCCACCTTTCAACCCACCAAAGAGCGGGGCAAAGCCAGCACCTCTTTATGCCTAGGGGAGAAATTATTTTCGGCTGCACGAGGTGTTATTGTGAAGAGTCTGGGTGTAAAGTTAATGTAGTTACTTTCTCCTCATTCCTGATTTTCAAGCAGAGATGGTTGGCAATGAGAGCACTCGATGAAATTATGTGGCAATGGAGTAGAAAAGTGTGGTAGAGCTAAATTATTAGTTAAATTATGCGCTATATTGCATGACGTAAAGCAAATTATGCGGAGTATTCTGTTACAGACATACATTTGACCTTTTAGCACAATTCGAGAAAGATCGGACAGCTAAAATAGGCTTATTAAGGAAGAAAACTATACACATTGAGCAGGGATCTTACTGTATATGTGTCACTAATAATAATTGATTTGACCTCATAACTGCACGCGCGCCATGTTGATAACCGTGCCCTGGAATACATCAGATTGCACTAGAACATCTTCCTTGCTGCACTGAGCAGAACACAACGCGGTGTGTACACATTCCTTACAATAAAATGCAAGCCTCATTTGTTTGCTGCTTTCCTGTGATGGTCCAAAACTGGCCTTTAGTTTTATATTTACTATTTTTTTACACTGCAAGGCACCTTGAAGTTGCTGCTTCTATGAACGGACCACCCTGGCGTTCGTTTCAGATTTACCAGGGCCAGCTTTAGCGCTGGTGGCGCCCTGTGCTACAATGTTTGTTGGCGCCACCCCCAATGCCCACCTCTGGCACGGATTCCCCCACTAGCACCCTTTAACAGGGCCCCTCAAGTCTCCATAACCACTATCTCTCAGATTCATTTAGTTTTATAGCGCCACTCATACCAGTGTGAGGTGTCGGAGCTCTTTACACCACACACATTGCATAGAGACAATCATATGTGTGTAAATCAGTGTATAGGAAATGGTACTCAGACAGGACTACAGGGTGTAGGAGTGAAATGTCATCGATATTGTTAGGCAATATAGTTTGAGTCCTTATTCTTTAAAGTACACATCCAGAATTTAAAACGAAACCTCATTGTTAGGGGTTCTCTTCCATAATAAGAATGGTTTTCTACCCAAAAACTCTTTTCACAAGATTATGATGATGAAAGACTGAGCAAAAAAAAAATATAGTTTTAACATATGCCTTGCAGTTTACACACAGCTGATTGACAGTTATTAGCTCAATGTTCTGTTTTAGGCTTTTAATGTTAAAGTATGTTTATTGAGTTTTAAAACAGAAAAAGAAAAAGGCATGGCATAGCAATGGATAATCAACAGGCAAGTTAGGCAAGCGAGACAGACAGACACGTCTTCTCTATGAAGCGGTAGGTGAGCAAGATAAGCGTGCTCAAATGGAAAAGTGGTGCCTGGAAGTCTAAAGAATCCCCCAATCGGGGCGACAAGGAAACAAGCCAGCCCTAAGAACCCGCCTCCCTCCCAAACACCCAACCCCAACGCCCCCCCACCCCACCAGTACGCCAGTCGTCTATAGTAATCGTGTGAGTTGTAGCAAATTAGAATGTATCAGGGTGCCTCTGGTTGTGTTCGGTCCACAGTGCAGTCTGTGAGCCGTAGAATACGAAGATATTTCGGGCAGGTAATTTCGTGGAATTCCCTGGAGAGCAACGTCAGGAGCGGTTGCCAAGTGGTGCGGAATGTGTCAGTGGTGTGCGTGAGCGTGGCTTGGATCCGTTCCATGCCCAACGTGAACCACAGCTTGTGCAGCCAGCCAGTGTGGGTGGGTGGGTTAATAGAACCCCAGAGCGACAGGACGTGTTGCGAGGCTGCCTGCATTGCAATGCCCATCTGTTTGCCGCGAGTTGATCTCAAGGGGAATGTAAGTGCATTAGGAAGCCCTAAGAGTGTGTATGCTGGGAAGCGTGGGATCTCGGTGTCGAACGTGGAGTCAATGTCATCCAGGACGACCTTCCAGTATTCCTGTAAGGCGGGACATTCCCACAGGAGGTGAGTCAGTGTACCTCGGCTGCCACATCCTCTCCAACACAGCGCGCTACGGGTTGGGTTGCCTTGATTGAGTCTCGCCGGGGTAAGATGCCAGTAGATAGCTAGTTTGATCGCCGATTCCCTGGCTTTGGTATTTCAGGTAGTGTGGGCGGCCCTGAAGTATATGTGGTTCCATTCCACTGAGGAAAGAGATCGGCCAAGTTCTGCTTCCCAACGCCGCTGTCCAGCGGTCTTATCAGGATCTGCAGCAGGGGAGAGCATCCGATAGAGGTCTGAAATGAGATGTTTATCTGAGTCCTTGGATACGAGCCAACGTTCGAACGATGTCATTTGTCGGCCCACCAGAGGGGCAACGTCCGGACTCAAGAGCCAATGGCGGATTTGGAAATATTGAAACATGTGAGGGCCATCCACTCCATAGTCTTGCGAGATGTCGGCTAGAGAGAGGAACCCCTCCGTATCAAAGAGGTGCCCGGCTGATCGGCAGGGCGTGTCACGCCATTGCCGGAAAGCTTGGGTATCTGTGCCGGGTGGGAATGCGGGGTTGTCAAAGAGCGGGGTAAGTAGGGACGGGAAGGTCGTAAGGCCCCGTTTGACCGCTACCATGTCCCAGGCTGCCATAGTGGTCCGAGTGATAGGGGAGCGGAGGAGATAACGGGGTCTGTGCCGGCGCGCAAGAAACGGTATCTTCCACAGGGAGGTCTGCGCCATGGCCCTGTCCTGAAAGAGCCATCTCTTCTCTGATTCGGGTCGGTACCACTCCACTAGATATCGAATTTGCGAGGCCTGAAAGTATTGTAGCAGGTTCGGGATCCCGAGGCCGCCCTCGTCTACAGTCCTATGTGCTACTTGTCGATGAAGTCTGGCGCGCTTCCTCTCCCACACAAATTGGTGAAGGTCATGTTGGAGGTCAGCTAGCATTCCCATCGGCGGCGACACTGGGAGAGTCTGAAAGACGTACAATATTTTGGGTAGGACCGACATCTTTATCGCTGCGATCCTCCCGAGTAAGGAGAGGCTGCTTTGACCAACGCGGGAGATCAGCCCGGATCTGGGATGATAGGGCAGAGTAGTTGTGAGCAATCGTCGAGGTCGTGGAGGAGGTCAGGGTAATCCCCAGGTAAGGCAATCGAGTGGTGGACCGCAGTTGACACCCGAAATCAGGCGGTGGGATGTTGGGAAGAGCATGGCTGCCAAGGGGCAGTATCAGGGATTTCCCTTGGTTGACCTTGAAACCGGACACCTCGCCGAATCGCTCCAGCTCCGCCAAAAGCGCCGGTATGGAGCTAGATGGGCGGTCTAAAGTGGCAATTATGTCGTCTGCGTACAGTCCCACCACGTGGGGCTCGTTGCCGAAAGACATTCCTATAATGTGGGGATTGTCGCGAATTGTCTGTGCTAAGGGCTCCACGTATAGAGCAAATAGGAGGGGTGAGAGGGGACACCCCTGGCGGGTTCCTCTCTGTATCTCGAAGGGGTCGGACTTGAGGCCACCCAGCCGGACACGTGCCAACGGGCGGTGGTAGCAGCTCGCGATCCAGGCTTGAAACCGGTCGCCAAGGTGGTAGCGCCGCAGCACAGCCTGCAAGTAGGTCCAGTCGACACGGTCGAAAGCCTTCACTGCATCGATGGCTAATAGGGCAGAGTCGGAGACCTGGAAATGAGCTTTGTCCACGAGGTGCAGGATTCTTTTGGTATTGTCACTGCACTGGCGGTTCGGGACAAAGCCCGATTGGTCCGGTTCGAGGATGCCCGGGAGGCAGGGGCCCAGGCGAGCCGCCAGTATTCCCGTAAATAGCTTCAGATCTAGATTGAGTAAGGAGATGGGGCGGAATGCAGAGCAGTGTGTTGGGGGTTTGCCCGGCTTAGGCAGGACCACAATGTCGGCTGCAAGCATATCGGGCGGGATGGAGCTCGGCCCTCCAAAGGAATTAAATAGCCTGGCGAGGACAGGCGCTAAGACTTGGCCGAAGGTTTTATAAAAGCCCGATGAGAAGCCGTCAGGGCCCGGGGATTTAAGCGGACGAAGGCGTGCAATGGCAGCGAGGATCTCGTCGGGGCGAATGGGGGCGTCAAGATTTTCCACGCTTGCCGGGCACAACGGCGTAATATCGGCCGACTGCAGGTATTCGTCAATGGCTGTCGGTGACTTTTCATCCGCGCTATACAGAGAGGCATAATAGGTGCGAAAGGCTGAGGCGATCTGTGCATCTTCGGTAACTGCATCGCCGGCGTCGTTTAGCAGCGACGTGATTTTGGAGCGTTGGAGTTTGGCTTTCAAGGCGCTGGCTAGGAGTCGGCCGGTGCGATTGCCCCCCACGTAGTACGTGTGACGGAGGCGAAGAGCGGCAAATTCTGCCCTATCTGTGTCGAGGCTAGCCAGCTGAGCCCGGGCAGCTTTAAGTTGGCGCCAGATTCTTGGGGCGCCAGTGCGGCTGTGAACTCTCTCCAGCTCCGCGACTTTGTCCGAGAGGTCACTCCTTTTTTCTTTGCGAAGTTTGGCGTCTGCAGCTGAGATCGCTATCAGCTCTCCCCTAACAGCTTTCAAAGCACCCCACAAGGACGACATCGACATATCAGGGGTGTCATTGGTGGCTAAATAGTCTGAGATGCATTTATGAAGTTGGCGGGTTACCGCCGGTTTTTGTAAGAGGGTTTCGTTAAGCCTCCACGACCCCGGAGCGCGCGGCGAACTGGGTACGGTAAGCGTCAGTTCTACTGCTTGATGGTCGGAGAGGGCAGCCGGGACAATTGACACTGTGGTGACGTGGGGAATGAGGGACGATGAGCCCATGAAGTGGTCTATGCGTGCGTAAGTGTGGTGAACGTAGAATGTGTATTGCGTGGCAAGTGGGTGTGCGTGTCTCCAAAGGTCCGAGATGTCCCTGTCATGCAACCAAGCAGTGCCCTTCTGCGAAATCGCCCCGGTGTCACCATAACGGTGCCCCGATCTATCCTTGACTGTGTCCATGACGAGGTTAAGGTCCCCCCCTAGGAGCATGTATGTGTGGGGTGCTTGGAGTGTTTCTGAGATTGCGGATAGCAAGAAGGGTTCCTGACCTGTATTGGGGGAGTAGACGGAGCCAATCGCGTATGTGGTGTGGCCTATCAGGAAAGCGTGGGCTAGAAGGCGTCCCTTGATTTCCCCTATTTTGGCCCCTACCTTGCCTTTGAAGCGCCGCGATATGAGTATAGCCACCCCCGCCTTCTTTGATGGGAGAGAGGAGAAGAGTTGCTGTGGGAAAGCGCGGGATCGCAGCCGGTGCCAGTCCTTGGCCAAGAGGTGGGTTTCTTGCAGCAGGCAGATGTCGGCTTCAGAATTCTCCAGGTAGGAGACGACAGCTCTGCGCTTAATCGGGTTATTGAGTCCCTTAACGTTAAGAGACAGGATTTTGAGCGTGTCAGCCATCGCCGGGGCATACAGGGGCGAATGGGCTCAGTGATGCAGGGCGCTGCACAATGGTGGAAAACATAGGCAACCTCTGGTATGTGCAAAGATCTCTTGGCGTACTGGTCTCCCCCAACAATCCCCTCCCTCCCGTGGCCACCCTAACCCCAACAGAGTGGACCAACCCAACCCCCCTCCAATATTGAACCCCCATTCCCCAACTTCCCCACCCCCTCCCAGAACAACCCCCCCAACAGAAACCGGTAAAAGTCTCGGGCCTAGTCGTGCAGGGCACAGGTCCGTAGAAAGTCAAAGAAAGGGGTACCATGGTCTCAGTCCAGTAGGCGGCTCCCCGGCCCTGACCCCAGTGAAATCATGCATGGATGGGAGAGCACCCCCGGAGTGGTCGAAGGCAAAAGGTCAATGCTCTACAGGGCAGGTGCTGTGTTATCTGCCACTTCCTGTACCGCCGCTTCTCGTTCCTGGGCGACCGTGATCGGGTCAGGTTTCGATATGTTCCTCGGTGTTCTTCTCCTGCGGATCGTCTGCCAGCCGTCTCCTGTAGGGCGAGCCGGGTCCCCCTGCGACCGGGATGGAGAGGCGTCTCTGGAGGCTGAACCCTCCGGCACATCGATCCCAAGCAGGGTGCAAGTGTCGCGGAGTGATCTAAGCTGGTGGAGGGAGCCGTTCCACTTAAAAATCAGACGGAACGGGTGGCCCCAGGAGTAAGGGACCCCGGCTTCCCGCAGGAAGTTCGTCGCAGGTCTGAAGGACTTACGTTTTTGTAGGGTGATATTAGAGAGATCTTGAAAGAGGGCCACAGGGTCATCGCGAAATCTGATGGGCTGTGCTTTCCTGGCTTCTCTAAGGATGCGTTCCTTCAGGGGAAAGTCCGGGAGGAACGCTAGGATGTCCGGAGGTGGCGCAGGTGCTCTGCGCGCCATGCCTACCCTGTGCGCCCTGTCGATTCGGATCTCAAAGTCGCTTGGCTCACCCAGGATGTCTCTGAATAGGTCTTGAAGGTAGCCGGCCACGTTGTCCTTTTCAGCCTTCAACGGAACACCCCTGACCCGTATGTTATTCCGCCTGGAGCGGTTCTCTAAGTCCTCGGAGTGCGACTGTAAGTCCACCTGTTGATCCTGAAGTCGCACGATTTCCTGTTGGAGCCTCTCCACTTCCCCGCTGCGGGACCGGTCAGCGTCCTCCAGAGAGGCAACTCGCTCACCCAGGTCATCAATGTCACGACGGAGTTCGCGGTGTTCCCCCGCCATGTCCTGTTTCAGAGTCTGGAAGTCCTCTCGCAGTGTGTTGAAGAGGGAAGCTAGGAAAGCTTTTGTGATTGGAGAGGAATCTTCGTCCTGAGGCTGAGGGCTCGCGGGTGGCTTCGGGGAAGCATGTGGCTGCTTCTTGTCTCCCTTCGACGTCGCTTTTTGCATGAGCTCCACAACGTTCCGGGTCCCCTTGCGACTAGAATGCGTCATGATGGCCGGAACGGGCCGTCTGATGGTGATCGTCGGAAGCTGTCGGGTGCAGGACAGCCTGTCGTGGGGCGCTGCAAGGGCGGCGTTCAGAGTGTGTAGTGGCCGGGGGGGTAGCACTGCGCCGAGCAGGATCGAGCCTATTAGAGGAAGAGTAACGTAGGCCCAAGAGGGGCGCTTAGGCTCTAGGCAGGAGAGCAGTGCCCCGGGAGCAGCCGGAAGAAAATCGCTTGGAGTGGATGCCGCGGAGAGATCCACTGGCAGCCCCAAAGTCTAGGTGGGGGGCTCGGTGAACGGCGGGCAAGCGACAGCAGGGAGGAGCGGGGGCACCGGATAGCGTCCAGCAAGGCCGCGCCTCCGACCCCAGCAGCCGAGGGTCACCCAGCAGAGAGTACAGGGACCCCCTGGGGGGGGAGAGTAGTCGGTAGTCCAGGTCGCTGGGTGCCACTCACCTTATGCCCCTCGTCCAGGGGTCGATATCCAAGCGAGGATGCGTTGTTGGGCAGCTCCCCTTGCCGTTGGTGTGTCTCCCCGCCTGCAGGCCAGGGGGTGAGGTCCTGGGACGTCCTCAGTGGTGGGCGGAGGACTCCGGTGGGGTCCGCAGCGTCTCGGAGGGGTCGGGGGAGCAGGCTTCAGTGCTGGAGAACGTAGGTGCTGGGGGGGCGTCGGTGAGTTGAGGGGGGCGGGTGAGCGACACCCTGCCCGTTATATGGCCCCGTGGGGGCGGCGAAGTTGGGGTTATGCCGCCACCTGGTAGGCCCACACCGGGGTCTAGATTGTCCAAGGGATCCCCCCGCCGGAGTGTGCGAGGCTCCGATGGAGCGGAGCCGTCGATCCAAGCACGCCCCCTCAGGAGGCCGCAGATGAGGCAAGGGGAGGATCAGCGGGAGCGCGTAGGACCGGGCCGGTGCTCCGCGTAGCTCAGGGTCCAGTAGGCCCGCCAGCAGATGGCGCGGTCGCGTACCTGGAGGCCCGCGCCGGGGCCTGGAGTCGTTGGTGGGCCGCAGATGGGCACGGCCGAGGCGTAGGCGCGCGGCGGAAGGGCTCTAACCTTCTTCGCCGTTGCGCTGGTGGCGGGAACAGCGGGGGCCGTGAGCCGCTAGTGTCCGGTGGTCCCTCAGTGGAGCAGGCTGTTATGGGGAGCGTGGGTGCTGTGGGTCCGTCGGGTCCGGTAGGCCCACGCCGGGGTCTGGATTCACCGGGGGCCCCCGGGCGGGACACACTGCGTCGGGGGGGTCGGAGGCGCACCGTCTCACCCCGCCACCGCACGCAGCCGCCCCTCCGCGGTTCGGTGCGTGCTTCCACGGCTCTCCGGTCTGTCGGCCTGTTGCGTGCAGGCACTGCAGTGTGGCCGCGCGGCGGAAGGGCTCAAACCTTCGTCGTCATAGCGCCGTCCCCACCGGCGGTTGGAAATGCGGGTCAGCAGGCGATCGATGGCCCAGGAAGGTCCAATCGGCAGCACGCCAAGGCTGCAGAAGAATTTGAGCGTGGTTCGGCCAGATTCACCAGGGGTGGCAGCTAGAAATAGTGTGCAAGTGGGGCTTTTGGGCCGGGGAGCCTCTCGGTTCACGTCTTCTCAAGCCGCCATCTTGGCCACGCCCCCCCTGTTTTAGGCTTTTGACTTAGAAACGACAAGTTACAATAGGAGCTCTCTTACAGAAGCAGTAACCCACTGACCTATTTACATTATAAGCACTTTATCTGCATGGTACACGTTCTTAGCAGCAGGCATTTTAACCCTCTGCGCTACCTTTGGATTAGTCAAAACTTCCACTAGACAAACCTCTGCTCTCCTTCCAGGACGACCATTAACCAGCGGAGTTCAGTCGACATTTTAATTATGTCCGAAAGACCAGGAACATGGCAGCAGGTGCTTTTAAAATGATAATATACATTTTCAGAAATGACGCCCCCACCCCAAGTGAACACCCGGTTCAGTCGCATAGATCGCACCGCCCTAGAGCCGGCCCTGTTTGTTATAAAACCGTCTTTCTTGTGGCATTTCTCAAGCTTGTCCATCGCCGGGTGATTTTGCACCATGTCAGTAAACTGGTCACTTCTAACCGCATCAGTCAATAGCCGATGGGTAACGCTCAACAGCTGCACATTACAAGGTGCGGCGCTGCCCCTCACCCCCACAGTGTGCAGTAGTTTGAAACACGTTTGATCCGTTTGTGGCCGGTACTTTCTACATATTCACATTTTCGTAGAAAAATCCACAGTACTACAGTGTCATGAGGTCAAGCCGGGGCAGCGCATGTGCCCCCACTCCACCCATATTTTTCATTGGCTTGTGTAATTGTCCTTCGTAAATGCTGGCTTCTGATTCGTTAATAGGCTTGTTGATCCCTCCTTAGTAACACCTTGTATTCATTTGTAAACTACCATGAGGACTGGCCCTTGTACTTCTGTTATTACACAGTAGGTCTTATTTAGTCTTTAAGCACTATTTTCTCTAATGAGGTTCTAGTATTGCAGGCAAGACCTGCTTTCCTGCAACTTTCAGCGTGCCATGCGCTTTAATTTTCAAAGCAGCCAGGGACAATCATGGCCGCTTCTTTGCAATAAAATACGTCTCGCATTGACGAGAGTTTGAGACCACCTATTTCATTGCATATTTTTTTTTGCAAAAGCACCACATACAGCACTTTCACTTTACTGTCGGCCACGCCCCTTTCTTTAGACGGCCACGTCTAAAGAAAGGACCACAGCCGACCTTAACGTGAAAGCTTGGCATGGGGCGCTTTCCAAAAATTGTATTTGCAATGCAATAGCTCTCGCAGGAGTTTAAGCTATTGTAATTTGCAATGCCAATAGCTCAAATTCTCATAAATGCGAGACCTATTGCATTGCAAATGCTTGTTATGTGAGTTGCATGTGCGTACTGACTTGTTGCATCATTTCTAAGCCGGCCTATAGTAGCATTTGGAGTGAGCCTCGATCCTCTGGCTAGCAGCTTTGAGATGTCGCAGTGAGTAGTGTAGGATGCAGTAGTTAAATAGTTTTTTCCCCCCAACCTCAAATCTTTTCCTGTCTAGCCGCAGAGAAAAAATAATTAATTTCACAACTATTTCTGAGATAGTACAAAATGTTAGTGCCAAGAAACTGGAAACGAGATGGTGTTCTTTACGAGTGTCAAAATCCTATCCAGCCGAACGTCTACTCAAGGTTTTGCGTAAAGATTTTGATGAAACCTGTTAATCGGCATGTTACCAAATGTAACAGACCAGCTTAAGCACAGCATGTACTTTTATAAAAAATTTTTTTAACTAAAATCAAACTTTAAAATTGCTGTTAAAGGAAAGTATTTGTTTTAAAATCTTCTACCACTGCAAATAGAAACGTTTTCCTATATTTCTAAAGTAGACAATTGGTGAGGAGTCGTTATAGGTATATATTGCTAATACCGATTCTTAGATGTAATCATACATTGATTGCCTCCTCAAATCCATAGTAATTCGCTGTTGTCATTTATTAACTTTCTGCTTTCAGATCCCAAATAGGGAATTTCTGTTGCGGGTGTCCTACATGGAAATCTACAATGAAACTGTGACTGATCTGCTCTGTGATGATAGAAAAAGGAAACCATTAGAAATTCGTGAGGACATGAATGTAAGTAATCATTTGAAATGCTGCAGCCTAAGCAGCTTATACATTTGTCAACACTGATCTTAATAGACATTTGTTTTGCATAACTCATTTAAATATTTGTGACCCTACTGCTGCAAGAGCTGCTCACCTTGCTTTTCTTTATGCTGTGAGACTAGGTATTAATGGTAGGTTAGGTTGGTCTATTTTTACAGGTTGTCCACAGACCTCTAGAACAGTGCTTCCCAAACGTTTTTAGAACCACGATCCATTTTATAGTATGACAAACTTTGCGACCCACGTAGCTTTAAGGCTCATAACGGGCAATTTCTTAATGTAACTAAATCATCGTATGGTAGTGCGTTTCTATTTGCAGACCGCGCATTTTCCATTGAAATGGTCACCACATTTGCTCAGACTTACAGTTTGAGATGCAACTAGATTGCACACAAATGATGTGTGGACATCTGGTTTCTGTGAAAATCTATCATTTGTGCATCACCAATTAAAGTGTCTTGCTTTGTTCTGATCCTACTAAAATCTTTGTTTTCTTCACACTTTAGATTTACAAAACAAGTGCTTCGTTTTGCTTTCCTAAGTGCTGAATGTATATAATTGGTTGTTCGGAAAAATGACGTTCTCAAGCTTTCCTTTCACACTTCATGTCCCCAGCAGGTCTGTCACATAATTCACGGCTCAAATCTAAAGCAATTACTTTTTCCTAGTCCACTGTACTAAGCTCAACGTTGGCCATCTAGTTGAATTTGTTTAGGATTGTTGGGATGGAAATGGTCCCTGAATTGTGTACAGGTGTCTCTCCCTGCCCAGACTACACGACTGCAAGTATGTTCTGGTTTTTGATGTTGGTCCGAGACTCGCACAAATCTAGTTTCTGCATTGAGGCCTAACCCTGTTCCTTGACATGAGTGAGGTCCTGGAACCGATGAGGGGTGCACCAAGCATGCCCTTGTTTTACTGACCATGGACCTTTGCCCCTGTTGTTGGTTGGCATATAGTGTAGGTGACAGCATACCTTGTTTGTGAATCCATTGTTGCGGCCAACCCTTTTTATCTCAGTCACTGGAGTGGAGTTCTACTGGCCCATTTATATAAAGTCCTGCTTACCCAGACCAATGCGCTAACATCTCAAGTGTATGTTGTGCGTGGCTGTGTATGTAGTCTGCATTGTATGTACATTGTTTGTGAGTGAAACAGATTAATCGAGGGATCCTGTTTGGTTTACCGTAGCCTTGTGCACAAGATGGAAGAGAGGTTGTTTTACCAGACAGCAGAACTGTATTGCCGAGCTTCCTGAAGCTGGAGGGATGAGAGATAGGCACTGCAGAGAGGATAGGGGCGACTAGGCTCCTTCTAAAATTTGTTTAGGCCTTTTGTTGAGAGGAGCTGCTTGTTACTTTTCTTGTACATGGTAAAGGTAAAGGGTGGGATTGCAGTTTCTGTTCAAGGTGACAGGGACTGCTTAGGTGAGATAGCCTCTCTTTCATCTGAACCCTGTTCGGTCTAGCACATGACAGCCAGGTGCAACAAGCTCACACCTGTATGAGCATCTGTGGTGGATGCTCCATGGCGTACTTCAAAGGTTGTGTCTAGAGAACAACCTGTAGAAGACACTTGAACCATCTCAAACCAGTTCTGAAAGTGCAGAGAGTGGATCCAAATCTTCAGTCTGCTTTGACTTTATAAAAGTGAGACCCACTGACACACTTGTTTCAATTCCAAGTTCTTTTTGACCATAGAAGCGAGTGCTCCACAGAGTACTCTGACTGCTATGCAATTAGAGCTGGTGTCTGTCTGACAGCAAGTTTCCCATGGCTGAGGGAACATCACCTGAAGTTTTGCCTTGCTTGAAGAAGCAGTGTTTTGACATGAAGCCCTTAGCAGCCAACTTGCCAACCATGCAGGAGATGTGACTGTCTAGGGAGCACCAGAAGCAGCAAGATCTTGATGCTGAGAAGGTCAGCCAGGAGACAAAAATGTGTTAAGAGCGACCCTAGGAGTTGGGTGCACACTCTCCTGAACCACAGTTCCAAGACCAGCAGTTGACATTGCCATTGCAAGAAGAGTGACCACGGCCCACCTCACCGCTGTAATCAAGAACTGTGCCTGTGCATACTTTTCTGGGTGACCAAGAATTGTGCCTGTGACAGTCGCAGCTGCCACATCCCAGAAGGACACCCCATGGATTCCAATGTGCCATTGTGAACTATCCACCCAGCAGCCCACCTTCTATGTCTCCAGTGCCCAGTACCAGTGGTCGCTGAAGGACTTTAGGTGGTGGCACCTACTGCCAGTCCCTGCTGCAGCATACCCAGACTGATGGCTTCTCCTCCTTGTCTCTTCCCTGAAATAGAACAGGAATGAGTGTTGCTGGATCCCCTGGCGTCAATAGAGAGAACACAGATGCCTACAATGGCATGAGACTATCGGTGGGTCTATATTGAGCTACACACTTTCATTAGTGACCTGTGTATAGTGAACCTGAGCATCAATTCATGCTGCACAGACACTAACCGTAGGTAGATCTGCCTAGACTCACAAAAAGAGGGACACCTGGGTAAAGTGAACAGGAGGGCAATAGCCCAAGTACCTGTACGTTTTATTGCACCTGCTAATATTGCCTGTGTAGATTTCCTTTTTAAATGTTTTTATTGAAGTACAACTGCTGAAGGGTTTGTGATTGGCTCAGTTTGTGGAGCTGTAGTGGGACAGGCACAGGGACTTTGGAAACAACCTCAGCCCCCATGGTTGAGGTCCAGTAGCCTAGGCTTTACCTGCCCCCACCCCCTTCGCGCCCCCCCCCCCAACTCACTTCCTGCAAGCTGGGTCTGAGAATGGTAAAATACATTTTAAGCCCATCAACTGCAGTGACTGCCCACCGGCCCAATCCTCTGGCCCTCTATTGTTGTCTTCATTCATATTTTGCAATGGTAGCTACTGCAGTAGAGCAACCTGTGACTAGCTGGGTTCATTTTTAAACCGAAGCACACTGCCTCACATCACATCACAGCACAGTTCACTTTTTTCATTGTGGTAAACGCAGTACAATGTTTGCGCTTACTTGAATATGAACTGTAGTTTTTCACCTGAGTTGGTGCAGATATCTTTGAACATCTCTAAACAAGTGTTTCTGTATTTTACCCTTCATCAGTAGAGATGGAAAAGAACAAATTACATCCGGGGTTGCTGAGAATGCTGCCACAGTCCTCCCATTAGTGAGAGCACAAGAGGGATGGAAGCAGTGTGCTCCCACCCCCATCTGTTTAAAAAGGCTCTCTTGAGCCAACACGCTGAAAAGCTTTTTGAGATGCACCTGTGAGCCAGTGAGCGGTACTGAGACCGGAGAGGTCTGTGGCAGCATTCCCAGCAACCCGTGATGGAATTCGTATGTGATCTCTACGGATTAAGGCTAAAATCCAGAGACACGTGTCTAGGGAAGTTCAGCACTATCTGCACCAACTCTGGTGAAAAACTACAGCTAATATTAGAGTAATCGCAAACATTATACTTTATTTACCACAGTGCTATGGAACGAACTGTGGCGTGATGTGGAGCAGTGTGCTCCCATTCGCCTTTTGATTTTTAAACCATTGTGAGTGGTGTGAGTGTCTCACACCGGAAAGATCTTGGGCTCTAATCATTTTCGGAGTAACCCTACACACTAGTAGGAGGGAGAACATTTCCCAAAACTAAAGAGTAAGACCTGCTCTTATTTTAAACTGATGCATATAAATAAAACTATAGCACTTTTGAGTTCTCATCAAATCTTTTTAAATGTAATTTGTTACAAGTCTCTTTGATAGTACCATGTTATATTCTACCTTTGGTCTTTTACAGAGAAACGTGTATGTTGCTGATCTTACTGAAGAAATGGTGGTTCTGCCACAAAATGTGATGGATTGGATAAAGAAGGGTGAAAGTAAGTGGAAAATTTTACCTTTTCTACTTCAAACATTGAATTAAAGGAATTTACATTTGGATGTATTAAAACCATTTGTATTTAAAGTTTTTTTTTTTCGTGTAGCTTCACATTAAATTTGCATTAATCCTCCATTATGTAGATAAATCGGGCAACAATGAGGAGTTGATGGGCTGTGACAGTTTTTATGTCGAGCCTACAGCGCTCATGCACTGTCTGCAAGACCTGCTGTAATCAGTAATACCACTTTTTTCCCCACCTGCTACTTACCATTGATTTACTCCAGTGTCGCTGTTCTTTGCTTCCTCCTAACTCGTTCGCTTTGCAGATACGTCGCTTCCATTCAAGGCTGAGGCGCACCGGCCAATTAGTTTCCTTGTGCTTTCCCCCTTCAGTTGTTGTGTGGGAGAACTTTTTTTATGTAACTTTCTGCAGCCGCTTGTCGCTGCTTGTATTTACAGTCTTTGCCTTTACCTAGCGTTGAGCTTCTTTTGGTGGGACTTGCGCATGTTTGGGCGTCTTTTCAAGGCTAATCCTGCCTGTTTTGGATTCGATGCCTGGAGGTGCATTCTTCTTGCTCTCCTGCAGTGAACAACATTTCCCACACTCCTTACTCCCTCAAAAACAGCGGTAAACATATGTATGCTTTTAACACAAAGTATATCTCTGCAGTTATGTACCCAATATGGATTGTTTGTTGTACTATGTAATGTTTTACTTGTATTCTTTGTGAAAACAAAGTTTGAAAACAATCTGCCCTGATTGATTGGGTAGTGCGGTCCACTCGGTGATGATTAGGTTTTAATTTACAGAGTTTGCCAGTGCAGCGTTCCTGCTCTGCCGCTGGCAGCAGCCCCCCACCTCTTTCTTCCTCTTCCTTTTATTCCCTCTGTTTCTGTCTCACTTCTCCTCACTTGCTGAAAACCGTGACTTCAAGAACGTCTCTTACCCTCTTTTTACTGTCCTTTCCTTCATTCGTTCTACTGTGAAATGGATCCTAAAAAGAAATCCCAATTGCTGTGAATGTCCTCTTTTTCTGTTCCGAAGTGCAGCCTCTGGACGGAGAGATACGAAAAAAAAAAAAAATCAACTAAAATAAAGCAAGACAGAGTGGTTGCAAAGTGACTAGATTGTGTTTATTCACACCCAAACACATTAGTGCCAGTGAAGCGCTACTTCAGTTTTCTCATCTTTCTTGAAAACTGTGTCATATGTTTGTTATTCCAGCATTGACCCAGACTTTCATATTTCTATTGTTCTCCCGTGATATATTGTTGCAACAGTGCCGGCAGCCAGGTTAATGATTAAATGCGCATTGGTTCTTCTCAGTAATGTGTTTACTGAATTGCCCCATCTTTGGACCCGATTCACAAAGGTACTTGCACATCTGAATTCGAGCAGTTTCTTTCCCTTGCCTTCTCAAGATTTCTGTACCGCAAACCCACGCTCTTCTGCTTTTCTTAGAGTGTCTTCTGCGTACACAGAAGCCCCCTTCTTTATGCGTCTATAGCCTTCTCTCCCCTTCTTTCTCACATACTCTTTTTGCTCCTTTGTGTGGAGTTCATTCACTGCTCCGTGCACAAACTACTTCTCTTCTCCATCTTCCTGTCAATTTATTCTGTGCAGCTCTCACCCCTATTTAATTCACCATGCCACCTAATTCCACTACACAAATACACCACACAATTCCACAAATAACCATTCTAATTCAACCCACATAATTCCATTCTACACCACATACATCTAATCCAAACAAAAATACATAACACGTTGTCATTTACCAATCCAGTAGCTCAAATTCTCACAAATGCGAGACCTATTGCATTGCAAATGCTTGTTTTGTGTGTGACAACATACTGAATTGCAGTCACTTCAGACTATTGGGGGATCTAAATTTTCCACAATTTACATATTATGTGTGAGCCCTATCTTGAAGCCGTGGGTCGTCTCCATTATCCAACTTTTGCAGAACCTAGTGATCTCAAGGTCCAACCTTAGCTTCACTATCCTCAAACCTTTTCTGTCATTTGTAGATTTGTTGTGTTTATTTTTATGATTTAACTTACTCAGTGCTCAATAATTATACTTGTCTTGCTGTTTTTTCCAGAATTCTCTCAAATGTCAATAAGACCCATCTCCATGCCTCCGTGCATGACTATACCAGATTTTAATTCATATCAAAGGTGTTCTGGGGGATATTTCTTACTGCAGATTTCTCAGCTTGTGAATACCCCCAGGTGCCTGACCGGATCTGGGCAATTATTTTTCAGCAACTCCTTTGCACTTCTGTAGGTGGGGTTGTGTGGCTCCGCTTAGGGTCCGTCCCAACCCGAAAGTGATGTCGGGCACGCTATATAACTTGCACGTTGATTTCAGTTCCTTTCTTTCTGCACCTTCCTACGCAGATCCAGAGCTCACTCCATGCGTTTGTCTGGCCTAACAGAAAAAACCTTTTGAGATTTTTCTATCATTTTCAAGTGTGCAAGGGACATGTCATACACTAAACGACAGGTTTTGAGTGCTGTAAGGATTGCCACAAACAAAACCATTATAGGGCCTCCAGGAAGCCATTTGTTTTGATACGTCACCAAACGTTGGTCCTCAGTTCTCCTACTCCTTGTCTTTCCACTGAGGAATCTACCTCCTTCGCTATGGTGATAAGGAGAGCAGCTGAAGGGCTAGATTTACAACTTTGTCTATTGACTTCAAAACAAGTGTGCTAAAGAAGGTTGCATTACTTAAGCAGACCTCCCAAGAGCATCTCCTGCCTTTAAGTATCAATGAACCCGCTACTGGGGCAAAGCCAGGATCTTGCTATCCAGTTAATAGGCAAATACCCAGAATACATAGGCCAGCCCCGTAGACCCATATTTTCTCCTGCTTGAGAGCTTAGTAAAGGCATCCACCAGAGGACTGAACCCTAAAACGTTTCCATCCACCTGCCAGACAGGGAGTCAAAACGCTTGAAAGCGTTTATAAAACACATTCTCAACCACTAGCCTTGCCCTCTAGTCTGTCACTTCTAGTTGACTCCTGTTTTTTTTGCCGTTGTGGCTGATATCTTACCAGTAGTCTGTGACTATCTTCGTACCAATGTACACCAAATCATCTAGGAAGGCCAGTACACTCTAAAATACGTGTTAAGATTGAGCCTGAACGCCACTGACTTCTTGGGTATGGCAGTTGATACTAGCGTGATGCTTCAGCACCAACCTTGGATTTGCTCAACCGGATATTCAAGTGACATCCAAAAACATTTGATGGATATGCCTTTTGATGGCACCAGTCTCTTTGTGACAAAGCGTTCTTAGCCCTGGAGCGCTTCAAAGAGAACAAAGCAACAGCATGCGCCCTTGGGCTAGCACCACATACGCAACATTTTCTCCCCTCATCCTCGCAAGTGGTTCCAGCGAAAGCCCCAACAGTGTTTGCCTCGGCAACAACTGGCCTCTCACGTCTTTCTGGTCAGAGGTCAGAGATGCATCTTCCAGCAGGCACAAGAGCAATGAACTACCCAATTCCCTCTCAAACCAATCTGCCCCACCTCATGCCCTTCACCCCCTCACACCACCCTCCTCTGTTGCAAAAGCACTGCAGTATTGCCAACCAGTAGGAGATTGAATCCGTTACTACCTCTGCACCTTGTAATGCATTGCATCAGACAGGTGGGTGCTTCAAAATATGCAAAATGGTTACACCCTTGCCGCCTTCTCCACCCCTTCAAATATGCCTCCTACATCACAGTGCCTTCCAGAGGATCACTTGTCCGTTCTAAGAGACGCGGTTCAAGTTCTCTTGGAAAAGGGAGCATAGAGATAGGGTGCCGGCATCTGAAGTATGATCTGGTTTTTACTCCTGTTACTTTCTAATTTTGAGAAAGAGGAGTTAGATGCGCGCCCTAGCCCTAACACTTTCTGCCTTCGTTCCAGGAGTCTGGATGATGATGTTGGATCTGTAGAACACATATTGCCATATCTCCATTTTGTAGCTAGAAGAGACCCTGATTGCGGTTTCAGATAGGCCGCAAGCATTTTCAGTTCTCAATGCTCCCTTTTAGCCTTACCAATGCGTCTCCGGTGTTCATGAAAGTGATGATGGTTGTCGCTGCCCATCTTTAGAAGTCGGAAATGCCAGTCTTCCCATACCTCGATGACTGATTATTGAAAATGCTGTGAACCTCCTCCAGACCATGGCCAATCAGTTGACATCACTGTAGGTTTCAGTCAGCATGCCATAGTCAAACCTGATTCCTTCACAGCGGCTACCTTTAATTTATTTATTTATTTATTTATTTATTAGTATTTTGTAAAGCGCCTGGTTACACTAGCAAGTGTGCCCCCGCGCTGTAAATGCTAATATACGTTCGTTGCTGATGCTTCGTTCGATTTTAGTTATTGGGGAAGAGTATTGTTTTCAGGTCTTTCCTGAATTTGGTTTCTGAAGGTTCGGTGCGCAGTTCCACTGGCAGTTGATTCCATTTCTTAGCCGTTTGGACTCTGAAGGATTTCCCGCCCATTTTGGCTGTCTGGACCCTCGGGACATGTACTTGTCCCGTCCCACATGACCTCAGTTGTCGTGTGGGTTCATACCATTTCAGAAGGCCGCGGAGGTATCTAGGTCCTTTGTCATGCAAAATGCGATGACCTGTACATAAGGCCTTAAAAGACACCCGTTCCCTAATCGGGAGCCAGTGGAGGGTTTTCAGAGCTGTTTTAGATGGAGCTCTCCTGGGTAATTGTAGGATCAGACGGGCCGCTGCGTTTTGTATTCGTTGGAGTCTAGACAGACTTTTTTCGTTTGCTCCAAGATACAGAACGTTCCCATAGTCTAGTCTAGATGTTATTAGGCTATGGACTATGGTCTGGCGCACCGATACAGGCATAAGGTCGAGCGTTTTCCTGAGGACTCGTAGTATCCCAAAACAGGTTCCTGCTACCTGTTTGGTCTGGTGGTCGAGCGTGAGGTTTTTGTCTAGCCAGACCCCCAGGTTCTTTACTAAATGGCTAGGTGTGGGCAGATCACCCAGCTCTTCCGGCCACCACGCCGATGTCCATACTGATGGGGCTTTGCCTATGATCAGTACCTCCGTTTTGTTGCCATTTAAGCAAAGGCAATTGTCTGCCATCCAGAGTGCTACCTTCTGCATGCAAGCTGCAAAGTTGGAGGCGCTTTGCTTCTCAGGTTGTGTTAGGGTTACAGTCAGTTGCGTGTCGTCCGCATACGACACGGTCTCAACCCCAAACGTCTCAGTAATTCCTCCTTCGGGGGCTACATATAGATTGAAAAGAGTGGGGCTGAGACTGGAGCCCTGTGGCACTCCCTGATTGAGTTCTATTTCCTTAGATTTGAACTGTCCCTGGGCGACCTGGAAGGTTCGGTCGGTTAGGAAGGATTTCATCCATTCCCATGCTTTCCCTCTCACTCCTCCAGTTTTCAGGCACTGTAGCAGTGTGTGGTGGGCTACAGTGTCGAAGGCGGCACTAAGGTCGAGGAGAATCAGTGCCGCCGTCTGGCCCTTGTCAGCATATCCTCGTAGAGCTTCTGTCGAGGATAACAGGGCTGACTCGGTCGAGTGATGGGCTCGAAAACCCGACTGAGAAGGGTGGAGGAGTCCACTAGCTTCAGCAAATGCTGATAGTTGCGTATTCACAGCTTTCTCAGCAATTTTAGCGAAGTGGGGAAGAAGGGAGATAGGTCTGAGGTTGTCCAATATGTCAATACTGATGTTGGGTTTTTTTCCTCCGAGGCAGAACAGTGGCTTTTTTCCATGTGATGGGGACTTGCCCTGTACTGAAAGAGAGAGCCAGGAGGTGACTGATATGGGGCTCCAGGATGGTAATGCTGTCGTAGAGTCTTCTAGGGGTTGCGGGATCGCTAGGTGAACCAGATTTGATGCTGTTAGCTATACTGCATAGGGTTTCTTTGGGTGGAACTATGAATGCTGAAAGGCATTTATCCTCCTGTATATGAAGGTGGTTGTCTACCTGTTCCCTGCCTGTTCTGGCCTTGTCTGGGAAACTCGCGTACATTTTATCCACTTTGTTAGCGAAGAACTCTGCTATTAGGTCGCACGTTTTGACTGATCCAGTCATGGGGGCGGCTAGTGAAGTGAGGTCCGTGAGTTCCCTGTAAACTAAAAACATTTCCTTCATAGAGTTGTCAGCATCTTTGATTCTGGTACAGAGATAGGATTTCTTAGTTTTTCGAATGAGTACGTGGTATATTTTGAGCCTGTTCTTGTACTCAATTCTGTCTGCCTCATAATAGTGTAACCTCCATTTTCTCTCGTGATTTTTGCATTTTGCTTTTTGATCTCGGAGTTCCCCATTGAACCAAGGGGCAGATTTGGTCCGTCTGACCGGGGCCTTGATTCTATCCTGAACACGCTGCTGTTCTGAGCCTTATTTCCAACTCAGTGAGTTCAGACTATTTGTGCTATGATCCTGAGGATTCAACCCTTGATCAAGAGAAGTCCCTCTGTTGCTTCTAGGACATCTGCATTCTGCCTGTAGACTGCACCAGGTGGCTCATGCAGGCTCTATAGGGGGTTTGAACTCCCAGTGGGCTCAGCACCAGGGGAACCTTTTGGACTTCATCCACATTTTGGAAGTGACTGCAAAAGATCTCCTTGACCGCTGTCCCTACCACACCCACAGCTAACGCTTGTGACTGAATCATCATTGCTACGTGTTGTGAATGTATCTAGGACCCTAATTAGATATTCCCGATTTATGCCCTTATGTGGTTATAATAAATCATATCCTTATAAAGGCATAAGAATCATATCCATATTTAGTCATCGCCAATGCAGTCCAAATACGGCAAGGCTACTCCCATAGACTCCTAGAAAGTACAACGCGTTGTTTAAACAAACCAAGCCTCCAGCAGCCCGGGAATTCCCCCTGCTTTTGTTTTGATTTGCACAAGAACTCCTGGAGTCAAGAAAGAACTGTAAGTTCTTAGTGACGTCTTATGTCCAACCTTACGTCAAACTCTGCACCTTCCAGGTATAAATATACCAACGTTGCCTTAAGCAAACACACGGTGGTTTGGAGCAGAGCGGCTATCTACTTGCCCGACGCCCAGCTGATGCGAGAGCCGAAGGAAGCCGACCCTCCCATTTGACGCACTGAGAGAGATGCTGTCTTTTCTCATGCCGAGAAATCCAGCTCCAGTGTTTCCAGTCACCCTTGCGGGTTGCTGGGAGATCGAGTCCTGAGAGAGAGATACAAGACCTCCTTCATTCTATGACCAAGGTATGGAGCTGATTAGATCCTTGGAGAATTCTTGATTCAGATTCTTGGCAAAAACTAACTTAACTTAAACTGCAACTTACTTACTCCTTCCCTCGTATTAGGCTTGGTCAGGTACACCGGGTAGGCGTATCTTAGAAGCACCAGTTGAGTACGTTAGTCAATGTATTTATGTATGTATATATTTTATCCGTTTTAAAGTATCATGGCTCAGAAACCATATCAATGCTTTTACAGTACTATTTCATAATGCTCCTTTTACTGTACGCACTTTACTTTACAACAAGTATTGCAATTGTGGCAATTCACTTCTCTTGCATGAGAAAGAGGACTGCTCAATCAATAACAACTTTTATTGAAAACACCCGTCTCTCTATTTCTCTGCACTCCTGGTGAAACTAAGTATGCACGATTGACTGAGTGAAATAGCTATCTATTGTTTTCACACGAATCTGGAGATATACTCCTTATTCTGGGGGGAGCAAAGTTGTCATGTTTATGCGGTTGTCAGAAACGAATCCCTTGTCTAATCAGGAAAGTTAACTCCTTCCTGTTCATTCGAGAAAGTTTCTAGTGACCTCTGAGCTAGCTGTCATACCTAATTAAGTCTAACATATTCAGTAGAGACCTAGATGACCTCAGTCCTACGTCTAAACTGCCGTTTGTTATTCCAATGCGCAGATCCTATTGGGAATATAGGAACTACACTACAGCGTTGAGGAGGTCATCTGAGAGAGGTGGAGATTAGAGGACTCTGTTCTCCAGTAGACACCCGCCTCCACATCAACCTATTGGTGTTGCGGGTGATTCGCTTGGCACCAAAAGCCTTCCTCTCAACCTTGAAAGGGGACCGGTGCAGATTCTCATGGACAACAACTTCATGTGATACCTCAACAAGCGGGGCAAAGTGGTGTCATGGGTCCTGTTAGGAAGGTGTGCACCTCTGAGTCTAGAAGCATCTCCCAGGTCTTAGCACCTGGCAGGATCTTTAAACGCCTGGTCGGCCTAACTCAGCCAGCATTGCCTAGCGGATCAAGAATGTTGGCTACACTCTAGAATGAGAACACAACCTTGTCCTGGAGGTGGCACATGGCGACTATCACCAATGCGCAGAACCCCAACTCAACCTTTTCGCCACCGCAAATGATGCGTACTGTTAAAACCTTTGTGTGTTGGAGTTCCCAAGACACTTCATTTGGAAACTCCTTCCACTTGGATTGATGCTTTGGACGCCGTATGCCTTACCGCCTCTACCTCTCCTGCCCAAAGTTCTGAAGATCTGGAATGACTGGTCCCAAGTCATCCTAGAGGTTTCAGATTGGACCTGGAAAGTGTGGCACCCAGAACCTCTGGCCATGAGCATCTGTCCTCTGATATGGCTGCCCCTTCAGGATGACCTCCTGCCGCAGCAGTAGGGCAGGGTCCTTCACTTGAGCCTGCACAATCTACAGCTCCATGCTTTGAGATTGAGTGGATACAGTTGACAGTATTTAATCTCCCGTTCAAAGTAGTCCTTGTCATTTTGGCCCCCCTCTTCTAAATTCATCTATGCATGATGCTGAATCAAAATTTGCCCTTTGATGTTCATCATACACATCCAGCCTTTACAGGCCCAATTGTCCGCTATACTGCGTTTTTGCTTATCTTTAACCCAGCAAGGCCTTGCTGTAGTAGCCGTTAAAGGTTATCGGTCTGCCCATGCTGCCTTTTGTTATTTCGACCTAATCAGCTATATTTGTTTGTCACCTGTGTGATGTGTTTTCTAAAAGGTCTAATTCGTGTGTTCCTGCTTACACCAGTTCTGATGCTTCAGTGCGACCTTAAGCTGGTTCTCATGAGGCTAATGTGCATTCCATTCAAACCAATACACAGCTTCCCTTTCCTGTTATTTGCAGTAATTTTCATTGCGATTACGTTGGCTCATCGTGTGAGTGAGCTGCAAACATTGTCCAGCAATATCACCACATTTTAAAAGACATACTGTGATTGGTTTTACAATGAAAGCTATGATTTGTAAAAACGTAAATGTTATCAAATTTGTTGATCTCTGTAGAGGTCTAAATCAAATAAAAACGTTTATACTTTGTACTATCTCTCTCCCTCTATCCTGTGTTTTTAGACACCACAGCGAAAAAGGTTTGCAGAGATAATTTACATAGTAAATCAGTGTTGGAAATTAGTTTTCAGGGTTGAGGAGTGAAACCCTACTAACGCATCAGCCATAATTTGTCAGGTGAAGTCCCAAACAAACCCCAAATTAATTTGTGTTTAATCCTCTAGCATCTTGGTACAAATCAGTGAGGCTTAATTTAGAGGCAATGTGTAAAGTATTTATGCGGCACCTCAAACAGTAATAAAGTGAAAAAATGCAAGAGAAATCCCTCGCCATCGGGAAAAAACAGTGTAAAATGTAATGAATAATTTGAGACCAAAACAAAAAAGTCCAAAATCTGTAGAACCGGAGATATGCAATTTTGTAGATTTAAGTCAAAATAGTCCCTAGAGGCACAAAGCGCCAACTTAGGTTATCTGGTCACGCCAGCCCACAACAGTCACAAGCTCAGGCTTACCGTGATGGAGCACCGGCCTGATACAGGGACCAAGTTAGGCCAGCTAAACAAAAACCTTAAATCCTGGTTTGCTGAGTGCTGCGAGATCTGTGTTGAGGATGTGTAGCGCAGCAGCGATTTTGAGGAGGTTGCAATGCAGAGTCCTTCATAGTCCTCAAGGATGCCATCAACGAGGGGCTTGTGATGCAGAGGCCTGCGCTGCGGGTGCAAACGCAGTGGTGGTTCCAATGCGGCTATGAGATGTGCCGCGCTATGTCGGTTCTGCTCACAGGACCACAGCTGAGCTGTAATGTACACCTTCCGACTCACTTACAAGGGTCCAGGAGTGGGGTGGTACTACTTGTAGGGGACAGGCTCCCAGCAAAGAGAGTCCAGGTGCTGGGGTCAAGGAAGTAGGAGCCTTATGTCCCTGAGGCTCTGATCAGGAACCATCCAACTGTCCCTTGGAGTCACTCTGGGGTCCTGGGATCAAAGGGGCAGGCTCAGTTCTATTCACTCAAGCAACACAGCAATACAGTAGGAGTCCTTTCATAGCAGTACAGCAGTTCTTCTGTGTCTTCCACAAGTCTAGAGGTGTACTGAAAAGTTGTCAGAGGGTCCGTTATTTATACCTGGTAGAAGTAGGTTCTGGAGGATTCCACCCCAAAGTTGGCCCTTGCCAATTTTGTCTGGTGTAACAAGACTAGTGTCAAATCCTTTGTGAGTGTGCTTGTCAGAGGCTTTGTGATGTGAAAATGTGGTAGGTAATTTCTCCTCCCCCTCATCACGTCAGAGATGGCTCATCTTGCCAGCTACTATTCCCCTTTGTCTCACTGTATGGGAGCAATACACAAAGACCAATTGTCAGCTACACCTAGTCATGTGACCTAGGTTACAGACTGCCGAGACCAAATACTTGGAACAAGCGAATGCCAACTTTCTAGAAGTGGCACTCTCAGAATTTTCCTACCTGTTAAAAGTTATCACTTATCAAAGGTAATAAGTTTACCCAATGTTATCCTACGAGAGATGTAGGCCTTGCAGGAGTGAAAACCAATATAAGATTTTTTTCGCTACCGGGACATATAAAAATGTAAACTACACATGTTCAACTTTCTAAATACACTACACCCTGCCCTATCCGCTGTTTAGGGCCAAACGTAGGAGTGACTTACATGTATTAAAAGGGAAAGTGTAGGCCTGACGAAAGGTTTATTGTTCCAGGACGAAATGGTAGTTTAAAACTGCACCCATAGGCTGCAATGGCAGGCATGATACATATTTATAGGCAACTTCAGTGGATGGCACAATCAGTGCTGCAAGTAGCATTTACTTTACAGAGCCTGGGTACATGTAGTACCACTTTACTAGGAACTTGCAAGTAAATTCAATGTACCAATTGGGTGTAAGCTAAATTTGAAGGAGGGAGCAAATGCACTTTAACACTGGTTAGCAGTGAATAGTGCCTTACTTCGACTGTTAACTCTCTTCAGTGAAGAGCTAAGCCACGCTCTTTGGGATGAAACGATCAGTCAAAAACTGGCCTTATGGGGAATTGCAGCAGTTACTTAGTTTGCTCGGCCCAAACTAACCCCCTGTAAAATGCACTTTAAGAAAACAGGCCTTTGTAAATTATTGTGTTGTGCTTTAACTGGTATATTGGTGGTGAGTGAACCAGTAGGTGGATTTGGTATGTTTGACTGGATTTTTGAGTATTTTATTTGATTGTCTAGTTGTAGCTGTAGATGTATTCATTGTGTATAGTGTGTATAGTGGTACTAGATTATTTAGGTACATAATTATTTCAAGGGCTTTGGATTAGCAATTTCAGTCTTAGAACCCAAAATAAATTGCTTACTTTCCCCGATCTTTTTTCAGAAAATCGACATTATGGGGAAACCAAAATGAATGAACGTAGTTCCAGATCTCATACAATTTTCAGAATGGTAAGTAGTTGTACTTGTGTCCCTTCATTTTTTATAAATATTAAGGTGTTTAAATTTTTTTTTTTTTTTTTTTTTAGATTGTAGAAAGCAGAGAGAGGACAGGACCTGCAAATTCAGAAAATTGTGATGGAGCGGTGATGGTTTCCCATTTAGTTAGTATTATTTATTTTGCTTTATTTACAAACCTTAAGCACTCAATCTGACTGTTTGCATGTCTTAACCTCTTCGACGCTCATGACGAGCTCAGCTCGTCATGAGTTACACCTCTCGTACGCTCATGACGAGCTGAGCTCGTCATGAACCGCGGGATTCCGCAATCTTCAGCGCACAGCGGGAAAATGCGCCGCACCGATGCGGTTAAACGTTTTTCTAATTGTCATTACTGGGTATTTAATGCACCATAAATTTGAACAGTGACAAAATCGGTTTTAAAGGTAAACGTCTGACTACAGTTGTAAATAAGTCCCCAATGAGGGCCAGGACATTTTGTTTGGTTCTCCCTGTTTTGGTATCCTCAACAATATTTTATTACACTTTCCTGACATTTAAAAGGGATCTCCAAGCACTTGACAATTTTGATTAATGTATTTGTTTTTGGCTCCATAAATAATCTTTAATGCTTGGTTAGGGATTGTAGTAGTTCCAAGTTGACCAAAATATATATTACTTATTGGGGTTCACAAAAAGCGGATATCATTTAGTGTTCATTAGAAGCGTTTGGAGAGCTTTTGAAGTGCCTGTTGAGGCTCTTCACACTTGGACTATTGTGCCCAGGTAGTCACTCTTACTTGCTGCTCTGCCCTTCTCAAAACATCATATGTTTTGTGCCATAAAAGTGGGGTACTCTAAAAAGCCTGAAACTTGTAAACAAATTTGAGCATAAATTGACTGGAACTTCGGGACCGAAATAAGATGTTGCGTTTCCAGCTATAATTAAAACCACATGACCATCCATAGGTGGCCATATTAGTTCATAGTGTATACAAAACAACAAGGGCACCCATACGAGTCAGCACAGGACCTCGGGGAACATATTTTTACAACAGTGGTCCCATGCATAAATAATTAAGAACAACAATGAATATAGACACAATGGAGACTATATTGACTTATGACTTGTCCAGCCGGACAGAGGTCCAAGTATTTTTACTTTTCAAGGATAGAGTCACGCAAAATACCTTCAACAATTCTTTGAAGCAGGGCACAAGCCTGTACCCTAACGCTTACAAATTGGCATGGTGAAGAATAGATCAAGAAATAGAGAAGGGTTTTTAGGCAGAAGCTACAGATTTCTGTGAGTAAAGCAATTTACAGAAATTCAATTCACACCATTACGAGCATATCACATACAGTATACAATTACAGTATATGGTGTTTAGAAAGGTCGACGGCGTTTCGATCCCATTACCAAATTAAAGGGATCATCATCAGGACAAAATATTGCCTAACCAGTAAAAGCTACAATAGCCTAAAGGGAGACAAAAGGGAAGAAAGGTATATAGAAAACATATTAGAGGATCTGGCAATAGTGGTGACACAATTAAGAATCAGTGACAGTAACAATCCGATGAGCGGGAGAGGTATATCGGCGAGGGTGAAGTACAGGAAATAATAGGGTGCTAATTGGTCAAAAATTAAAATAGTGCATGGCCGCGAAATTTTACGTTGTGAAGGCGTCCACAGAAAAATCATGGAGTACCAACAGTGTATGGAATACCGATGTATCTAGAGCGTAGTGAAAGATGAGTGAAATTCGGCATGCCTTACGTGCCTATCAAGAACCAGCGTTATAAGGATGAACTGAGAGTGAAGTACTGAGTGAATAGGGCATGACATACACGAACATTTAGCACCGATCGGCATAGTGATCGCTGGACTAGAGTTGGAATTGTAGCATGCAGGACCCTTCTAGCAAGTAGCAAGGTGCTTACCCACTGGCCTTTCGCAAAAAGTGATTGCCAGGCGGAGGGTAGGTGGACACGGCACCTAGGGTAGGAGGAACGGCGTTAACTAGTAGTAAGAAAACACCACGTCTGTTTCAAGAAGGAAGACCCGGATTAACTTCTTACCAGAAGCGAAGAAGAGTCGCTGACACAACCGGCAGATGCTCGGTATGTTTGAATTTATTGCAGAGAAATCGTTATCCTAAAAACAAGGGAGTTAAATCCGAGTTACAGACATGCAGTTAAAATACACGTAATTACCGAATCACGTGTGCCTGCCGTGATACGAGGGCGATGGTGGTTCTTACCCGTAATCAGGAAGATCTGAGGAGACGCGCCAGCAGATTGCTCGGTCGCGTAAGGGGAAGGTCCGCCTACGTGTGACCGGTAAAAAAGAGAAACCGGGTCAGTTACATAGTCGGCAAGGGAGATCTGGATCTAACGGTGTGGAACCTCGGCAAGGGCTTACCGTGTCAGTGGACTGGAGATCTCTTCCCTGGCAGTGGCAGTGGCGTGATGTGAGGGCGAGTGAATTAACTGAGGTGCTGGTAGTAAGGCGACTCGTGATTGGTTGGAGGGAAGTACCGGGCGGTAATCGAAATAGGTGTAGGGCAACGGGGCGGCCATATTGGGTGAGTTAAAAACATGCACTCGGAGGTAAACAGCCACCACAGGTATATAAGTGAGTAGAAAAAGATAAAAGAAGGAAGTACAATTAATTAAAGCAGAGACCACGAATATACTGTAATGACATTAGACCACCTGATTAAAGTTACATTAGGTTAGTCCAATCCTCCTGCAGATTGAGCCCAGAGTTCAAACTGTCAGTCCTCAAGATCCACTTGAGCTCCTCTTTATTTAGCAATTTGGTCAAATCACCACCTCTCGGGGGTAGGATCACCTGGCTGATCACGGTCCACCTTTTTTCATTCTCAGTATGTCCTTTGTCAATAAAATGTTCAACAAGCGGGGCATTGATGGTCTTGCATCTGATTCTACTCCGATGTTGCGAGATCCTAAGTTTGATCTTTTGTGTAGTTTGTCCCACGTAGATCATATCACATGGGCATAGAATCGCATAGATCAAATTACAACTATTACAGTTTGTAAATGTCTTGAGTTCATTGTTAGTTTCTTTAAAGACAACGTTTTTTCCTTCAATGCAAAAATCACAGACCACACACGCCACACTTTGAATGCCCCCTCAAGGGGGGGAGTAACCATAGGTCATTAAGGGTGGTATTTGCAGTTTTAGTAGAAGGGAGGGCAGCCCTCACCAAGTGATCTTTAAGGTTTTTGCTTCTCTTAAAGGCAAACATGGGAGTTTCTAAATCTAGATTCCCTGAGTTGAGAATGTGCCAGTTATTTTTTATACTCTTACGGATTTGGTTAGACACGGGGGAGAAAGTAGTGACACAGACCAGTGCCATTTCTTTTTAATCTGTATATTAATGGACTTGAGGAGCATCTTTTAAACACAAACACTGATTACCCATACATAGGGAGAAAGGGCGTGCCTGTTCTGCTCTATGCAGACGATGCTGTCTACATCTCCAGAACTGCATTGGGCCTTCAAACACTACTTGACTCTTTTTATTCCTTCATGAAATCACGGGGCCTAAGTATCAACAACACAAAATCGTTCGCTATGAAGATAGGCTCTGGCTCAAAAAAGTCCTATCCCTTTTTTTTAATGGGGAAAAAATACCAATAACAAAGACTTTTTCATACCTTGGTGTATTATTTGATCATAAACTCGCTTGGGGACCTGCAGTAGTGAAAAAAAAAGGGAGAGACAACAAGGACAAATGCCGCAATAATAGACTTTGCACGCAAAATGGGAAACACGCCAGTGGTTGCTTTGTTGAAATTGTACCAAGCTAAAAGCATCGCCGTGGCCTGTTATGGAAGTGAAATCTGGGGTTTTGTCCCTGTGGCTGAACTCATAACAACTGAAAACAATTTCCTAAAGCAAGTACTAAGTCTTCCTAAAAGTACAGCTAATTTCTCCATTCATGAAGAACTTGGTATGCCCTACCTAGGAGATAAAATAGCTGTAAACCCTCTGTTGTGCTGGTTAAACTGCTGGACAAATGATGATATACCGTTTACCCAAAATATCCTTCTTGATGCACTTACCTGGGAAGGGAAATACAAGATACCATGGTTAAAATATATCAGAAACTGTCTTCATGAAATGGGTCGGCTGGAACTTTTTTTAACACCACAGCAAGTTATAAAACAAGATGTAATCCATGTGAAAGACACTTTATGTTGAACCGGCAGCTAGCTAGGGAAGAGTCTGAGCTCAAGAAAAGCAGTGTGAGGAAGCATGTTTTAACAAAAACCTGTGTGCAAATTGAACCCTATCTATCCTGGCCTATTTCTAGACATGATCGTTTTTTGATGACCAGATTTCGCTTTGATTTATACCACTTGTTGCTAGCTGTATCTAGCGGGGCCCATAGGGGACAAGTGTTGCCAGCTTGCGGCTGCGACAATAAGTCTCCGCAAGATCTGGCTCACTTTTTATTCATATGCTCCTACTATACGATACCACGAAAACTGTTTTTAAAACCACTTTTTAAACAAGTGAACTTTGTACAAATAAGGCCTGCATTATTTTATCTTCAAATGCTACATTGTGAAATTCAGAAAAAGTATGGAAGGTTAATTCCCCCAGGAAATATGCCTCTCCTTGCAAGATAGCATATTCATATTTTTCCCAAGAAATGGTCCCTTTCTGTTCTTTGTAAACTTCTTGCTACTGATAAACTGTCTTTTTTTAACATTGTTCTGAATGTATATGTTGTTTTTATTGTACTTTTATGACTGCATTTTATACAGTCGAATAAAGGAATTTTGAATTTGAATTTTGACAGCAAATCTCAGGATTCGTGGGGTCGCAAAGTTTGCAATTCAGCTGCCTCCACGCTGAAGGTCTCCAGTGCGGCCGCACTGCTGGGTAGATACGACAGAGCCTTATGGGACTCCATGGAGAGGTTAAAGTCCAAACTGCCAAAGGAAGACCAGAAGGACTTCGAAGAAAATATGACAGAAGGATGTTTGGTGGCGAACCAGTTTATAAGCACAGCAGCGGATGGTGCAGTGCTTGCGCACATTCCTACTCACATTGGGTTTGTGCCAGAAGGTCGGCTTGGTTGCGCCTCACAGGGCTGAAGCCGGATGCTCAGCATCGCATCCTTAATCTTCCCTTTTCGAGTTCCTCTCTCTTCCGAGAACATGCTAACAAAGAGATGACCCGTATGAAGACTGAACTGGATACGGTGAAAGCGGTGGGTTTGGAGAAGAAAAAAGAGTTCAAACGCCGCTTTAAGACCAACAGGGGGAGAGGGGCTCAACAGAGGGTTCAAACCCCTCAGTGGTCCCAGAATAAGAACCAAGGAAAACCCCAGTTCCGAGGCAAATCCAACAGAGGTAGAGGAGGTCACCAGCAGTCCTCAACCACCACGAGAGGAGGAAAGGCTTGATCAGTGGCTTCCTCTGGCGCCATTGCCCACTCCAGTGGGAGGAAGTGCTTCACAACACCTGACAGAGTGGGTCAGCATCACAAAAGATCAGTGGGTGCTGAATATACTGCGCAATGGATACAGGCTACGTTTCCGTGCGCTCCCGAAAAGCACTCATCCAAAGACCTCTTGCCCTCACCAGCTGAGCTTGCTCCGCAGAGAAGTGACAGTCCTCCTACAAAAAAGAGCTGTAGAGGAAGTTCCTCCCTCTCAAAGAGGAAAGGGAGTCTACTCAAGATACTTTCTTGTCCCCAAAAAAGATCAGGAGGACAAGTTCAGGCCTATACTAGATCTGCGTCTCCTGAACAAAGTCATAGTCAGAGAAAAGTTCCGCATGTTAGCTCTTCACCAAATATGCCCACATCTTCAAGCCGGCGATTGGATGTTTTCGGTGGATCTGCAAGATGCATACTTTCACATTCCGATTGCGCTGCAGCATCGCAAGTACTTGAGGTTTGTCGTAGGAAGCAAACACTACCAGTACAAGGTGCTACCCTTCGGACTCAAGTCCGCACCACGAGTCTTCACCAAATGCATGGCAGTGGTGGCGGCTTTTCTTCACAAAAAGGGACTCTTCATTTACCCATACCTGGACGACTGGCTCCTAAAGGGCTCGTCTCCACCAGTTGCACAGGCTCGGTCTCCATGTGAACCTGGAGAAGTCAGTCCAGCGGCCGACACAGTCCATCCACTACCTAGGCTCTGTTCTGGACACAAAATTGGGAAAAGCGTTTCCTTCGGAGGAGAGACTTTTTTCCATGAGGCAGAAGTGTGGGATTCTATTAGAGTCTCGGCTTCCAACAGTCCGACAGGTAGCCTCCCTGCTGGGTTCCATGGCGTCCTGCATTTTTCTCATCCCGAACGCCAGGCTGAGAATGCGCCCTATACAACAGGCTCTCGAAGACCAGTGGGACAGGACGTTGGGAAGATCGTATCACTCTTTCTCAGACAGCGAAGGATGCCATCAAATGGTGGACTCGGACGAGGAATGTGCTGGTGGGAGTACCTTTTCATCAGCCACTACCCACCCAGTCTATAGTGACAGATGCCTCTCTACAAGGCTGGGGAGCGCACATGGGTCCCCTCCAGATTCAGGGTCAGTGGTCTGCACAGGAGCAGACGTACCACATAAACATGCTGGAGCTCAGAGCGGTGTTTCTAGCTCTCAAAGCTTTTCTTCCAGCGATCGAGTCCAACTCAGTCTTAGTTCAGACAGACAATACAACTACCATGTTCTATCTGAACAAACAAGGAGGCACACGATCTCGCCCTCTCTCCCGGGAGGCTCAAACCATCTGGCACTGGTTTCTCTCTCGAAACCTTTCAGTGGTGGCGGTGCACCTTCCAGGCGAGTTAAACATCAAAGCAGATGCACTCAGCAGGCACTTCGAAGATCAGCCAGACTGGGTGCTAAACGACGAAATGGTAGAAGAGCTTTTTCGTTGTTGGGGTCGTCCAGCCATAGACTTGTTTGCGTACGAAGAAAACACAAAATGCCACGCCTTGGCGTCCAGATTCCACCGGCCAGGGACGCAGGGGAACGCTCTCCTGATGGATTGGTCGGGAACATTTGCTTACGCGTTTCCTCCCCTGCCTCTGATTCTGAAGGTGGTTTCCAAGCTCCTCAGGTCGGACATGGAGATGATCTTGATCGCTCCGGATTGGCCACGACAGTGGTGGTACCCGGACCTGCTACATCTGTCTGTGTGTCCACAGACGACTTCCTTGCAAACCGGACCTGTTGAGCAAGATGAATGGGAGGATACTGCATCCCAACCTCATCACTGAACCTGACAGCATGGCACCTGAGGTCCTGCAATATGGGCATTTGAATCTGCCTCCCGACTGTATGCACATTTTAAAGGAGGCTAAGAGACCTTCCACGAGAGCGTCTTATGCGTTCAAGTGGAAAAGGTTCTACATATGGTGTAGGGATCATCACTTGGATCCAACTAAAGGGCAGGAGGAGGTAATCCTGCCATACCTCCTTTCCTTGGCAACTTCTGGTTTGAAATATGCTTCCATTAGAGTGCATTTGTCAGCCATAGTGGCGTACAGGAAATCACTTGATCAGATCTTTCTTTCAGGTTCCGGTGGTTAAGGACTTCCTCCAGGGGTTGATAAAAGTGTATCCCCCTGTGCGAAATCCTTCTCCTTGGGAATTGAACCTGGTTCTATCCAGGTTAATATCACCTCCTTTCGAGCCCATCCACAAGGCCTCTTTACAACATCTCTCTTGGAAAGCGCCCTTTTTGGTGGCGATTACCTCAGCGCGCAGAGTAAGCGAGATACAAGCGCTCTGTGCGAAGGAACCATATACTGTTTTCCACCACAATAGAGTAGTCTTAAGGGCTCATCCATCTTTCTTGCCTAAAGTGGTTTCTGATTTTCATATAAATCAGTCCATTTCCCTCCCTTCGTTTTTTCCAAATCCTACGACCCCAGCCGAGCGGTCACTGCACTCCTTGGATCTTAAGAGAGTGCTCAAGTTCTATTTGGAAAAGACTAAAGGGATCAGGAAAACGGATCAACTGTTTGTGAACTATGGTTCAATGAGGACGGGTTTTCCAGCGGCCAAGAGGTCCATCTCCAGATGTATTGTCTCTTGCATTAGATTGGCTTATCAGCTTGCAGGCAAGCCTTTATTGGTGTCACCCAAAGCGCATTCCACTAGAGGGAAAGCCGCTACAGTAGCTTTCTTACATGACATTCCAATGTCGGAAATATGCAAGGCTGTAACCTGGAAATCAGTTCATACCTTTACGAGACATTACTGTCTCGAATCTGATTCCAGGGCCGATATTCAAGTAGGGCAAGCCTCCTTGAGAAATCTGTTTGGGTAGCCTATAGCCTGCTCAGGCTTGTTGATGAGATTACTGTCTTGTCATTCCTTTGCCCGCAGGGATGAGAGGCTCGCTATTCTATTCTAATGCTTATGACTATTCATGAAGATCCCCTGGAAGAGAAGGATTAGTTACTTACCTGTAATCCTAGTTCTCTTCCAGGGGTATCCTCATCAAAGTCATAAGCAACCCTCCCGCCTCCCCGGGCAAAGGATATTCTTTAATAAGGAGATATTGTTAACCTTTTTTGTTACTGGGTTTGTTTCAGTCTCCGAAAAGAACTGACCTAACTGTCACCCCTGAGGCATGATGGGATACCGGGGGTCATGGGTGCCTTAAAGGCACGGTGTCAGTTTTTTTGTATACAGCTACAGGTTAGCTTTTCAGTCTTTTTAGACTGTTTGCAATGCAGCCTGGGAGCTTTCTATGCTTTCAGGGTGTTATAAGAATTTCTGCTGCTGCCTAAGCATTAAAACAGTTTCTAAACAATCTTTCTTGTTGTTTCTCATGTTTCTAATGCATATTATTCATGTATGGTGGAAATTCTTCACAGCATATTCCAGCTCTGATGTGATTTGGCTGCTATTGCATGTTTTTATATATATGTATATATATGTATATATATGTATATATATATATATATATATATGTATGTGTGTATATATGTGTATGTATATATATATATATATATATATATATATATATATATATAGCACATATAATATAGTGTTTCCGGGGTCCCGCGCATGGGCGGGTATATTCTAATGCTTATGACTTTGATGAGGATACCCCTGGAAGAGAACTAGGATTACAGGTAAGTAACTAATCCTTATCTTCCGGTTTTATGATGATGTCTATCATGTTGTCAATCTCTTTGATGGTGCCCTGTTCTGCTTGTGTGAGGTTGTTCCCTTAGTTTGTCGACCTCTAGGGTTACTGCTTTTTCAAATGCCTGCACGGCTGGTGGCATGGTGTGATTCGGTGGGTTGAATTTTGATTTTCTTCTCAAGCCAGTGTTCTTATCCTCCTCCTCCTGGGGCACTGTGTTTTTATCTGCGAAGAAGATAGTTTTAGTCTTCAGGAGAATTCCGCTAGTTCAGTCCTCAAGTTGAATACATCTGACTTTACCTTTGGGACAAAACTGAGTCCTTTGTTGAGTTCATTATTTAAACTATTCTCATAAGTTACATAGCCAGGTGATCCCAAACATTGTATTTTGTTGCGCCCTTTTCCATGCTAGGGAAACTGCTTTCATGGGATAGTGCAATCTCGTATCACTCAGATGAGGCGAGTTTGTACAGGTGGAGTTGCAGCACCTGAGCCTAAGGATTACTCTGGGCACCATATTTCCTTTTAAAACCATCTTTTTATTGGTAGTATGCATGTGAGGATCAATGTACAGGCATCAGATTACAAACCGTGCAATATATTGTTGCCCGGCTGTAAGCAGCAGCTCTGCTCCGTTCCTGGCTTATGAAGCGCTACCTTTTGAGGGCCATAAAAGGAGATCGTTTTACAATCTAAACTTGGCCATGTTGCTGGTACAACTTTCTAGGGACCTTTAATACCTCCCCCTCATAATAGTACATTTGTAAATGCATCCCGTAATCACATTACTACTTTTGATTAGTCTTTCCTGAAACGAAAAATAAACAAAGCGAACAAACTTGGGCACCATATTTCAACATTTATAATGACAACAAAACCTCTCAGAAAAATGTGTATAGAAGTTAAGATGGCAGTCATGCTGCCCTTTTATCTTTTGAGTCCAGCACTGATATTGAGTAAGTGTGGTAAGCCTGAAGATGTTGGCATCCTGAGGGGGTCCAACTGCTGTTTTTATGTCCCTTAACTCGTAATTAACAATATTCAATCCATATAGACTGTGCATTCGACTGGGAGGGTAGTCGGAGAATCAGCCAGTATAGTACAAGTGTGGTTGCACTGAGAAGGAATGGGAGAGGAGGTGAGGACAAGCTTTCTATTTACAGACTTGTGGCAACAACTAGTTTCCTCTTCTTGAAGACAGTTCGAGTTTGTCCTTTCTTTAACAACCTGTCTACCATACTTAGACATCAGGCAGTTTAAAAGAAAAAAAGTTTTCAAAAGCAAAATCACCTTGCTTGCAGTCACAGTTAATTTTGCTGCAATTGAATACTTTACTGGTCTGGTGCCACGCCCTTATCCTGTAACACTCTTCTATGGGATCCAAATCACAAAAAAGTGTAGTCCAGTACTTCATTGATCAAAACCTTCATCTTCACCACTTTTCTTTAATGTTACTTTAGCGACTTTTATGATCACGTTTATTTACGATCTTGATGTTACTTGCATACTACATCAGTTTACTGCCCTTGGTCTGTGTAGTGTTTCTTGATCATTTTCTAGAGTGAACGGACACCAACTATGGATGAGAGTTGTGCTATATAAAATAATGCATAAAATAGGGAAGAGCAAGGGGAACCCTCTTGCGGTGTGGCAGATAGGATTATGATGAGTTAGTCACGATGGATTTCATGGAAGCTTTTGACTAAAAATAATAAAATGGAGGCCACATTGGGAGATTGGAAGGATTCACTGATTTAATGTCACCGGGTATAGAACCGGTGTGGAGGTTAATTTTAAGCCATTAAATATCAAGAAAAAACATTAAAATGGACCGTTGATAGGTGGTATAAAGTATTTTTCAAGTATTGGAACTTTCATAGATTCTTATGCTTGGATCATTCCCAGTCGTCGAGATGGTTGTCCCAGGTACCTTTAAAAAGTAATGTCCCAACAAAAGGCTTAGGACCTCTTGATTTAGTAATGTATCCTAGTCTTTATTTAAAAAAGGACCAAACTTAGACAATCCATCAGATGATACCGCCCTGTAGAACCTTCCTGAGACAAACTCCAGTCCCTCAGGTTTTGTACTGCACGTTGTTCTAGGGAGTCTCTACTGAGCTCTGCTGAGCTTTTTTCCTCACAGCTTTATTGAAAAATTTCTTCAGGTTTTTCCTTCTTCTAACTTCACAGATATACTTTCCAGATCTGTGTTTCTGTGCTTGGGTGACGCAAACGGACGTCAGTGTCAGACTCTCCTAAAGAGGCCTTTTCAGACCCTATGGCACTTGCAGGAAGAAGAGATTACTTTGGAGAGCAAAAAATCAGATAAAGCTTACTATAGTATTTTACATAGAACATTGTTTCCTTAAGTACATATGCTGTACCAGGAAAATCAGCATTTACAGCTGTATAGTGCATTTAAATAAAGTATTTACAATGTCTATGGTGAAACTAACTTATGAAATATTTTTTCTAAACTAAATGCGCTTGCAGTGCCCTTCTAAACTAGTAGTACCACTATCTGGACATGGCTAAGTGGAATTAAAAATGTAAGTTACCTCTATGCCATAGCATTACATTTTTTGAGTTTCAAACTGTAATCCAAATAGATTACTGGTTTAGACTAATACTTCCTGCAGATCATGGGTTATAAAAGAGCAGCGTTAGCATAAAGAATCTTGCATCATTTTTTATCCCTTCATCGCCATTCTGAAGTGTTGTATTATTGCAACAGAGTTAACCTATTTTTAAGGAGTTTAAAGATTTCTTCAGGTACGAAACGCGGACCATTGCTCCCTCCAAATATATGGCCACAATGCTGGTCGATGCTGGGTTATTCTGCAGGTCGTTGTTTTTTGGGAGTTTCAGTAAGTAAATTGCGTTAGTTTCGAAAAATTAAACCATGTACAATTTAATTTAGAACTAAGCATTTTTATTGCTTAATTTACATACATTAAAGGAATGAATTTATGAAAGAAATTGAGTATAATTCTACATTTAAAAAGGGCACACCTGTATTCTCAAGTAAGATGGAAGAAATGTGGGTGTTTTGAACTTGTTGCACTGAGAGTTTAACACTGGAAAAATGGTTTAACATGGTTTAGTTTGCTGCGATGATCAGAACACAGCCTTCAGGTATATGACGTGTACTAGGCAAAGGTTTTAATGAAGTGGGCGATGTATCCATGTCATCATAGCTGGTTTATTCATTAGTGAAATCTTTGAACATTTGATAAATGTTTAGTGTAAATGACCTTACCCAGTGTTAAGCAGGCGCCTTGCAAATCTTTCGCAATATAATGAACTGTGGCAACACTTTAAACAGTTTTGTTTTCTTAATTTCCCTGAACAACTTGGTCTTTTACTCTTTCTGAAGTGCACTTTCGGATAACACATCAATCCAGTCTCATGGTAAAGTTTGCCGCCTGACTTCTCACCTAAAAAAGAAACATACCTCCAAGCATATTTAATCCAGTACTGGAACTTTCATAGATTCACATGCTTGAATTCTTCCCAGTCGAGATGGGAGTCCCCTGGTACCTTAATAAAGCAATATAGTGATAGGTATAGACTAGAAAAGGCGCATAGGCCTATTAGTTTTGTAACCTATGATAGTCATTCTTTTAAACTGAGACATGCCTCATTCTTTATTTAACAAAGTAAGCCACAATGGAAATGTGCATAAGCAAACGGATGGTGGTAAGACGAGGATGGCTCGCCTTTATTAGAAAAAATGTCAGAGCACTGCTTGGCCCACTGCTGCATCGTTGAAAATCGAAGAGGCCAAGTAGTAATATTGAGTAACGGTTTGTCTGTTCCATGTTGCTGCCCGGCAAATTTCAAGAAGACACACACCAGCAAATAATCCTGTAGAAGTAGAAATTGTTCTTGTGGAATAGGCTCTAATCCGTGAAGTCAAGGGTCTGCCATCCTTCTGGTGATGAATTCCAGATGGATTTACAATGCCATCCAGTTTTTTTGTTTTGAGAGTGGAAAGCCTTTTCTTCATTCAAGCGTGCAAATCTAGAAAAGATTCCAATACTGGATAACTACAGTTACAGGTAAATAACTAATTTCTTGTCATGTGTAGGCGATGACCAGGAACAATAAAGGTCTGGGATATTTTGGACTACTAACCAGTCTGCACTATAGTGGTAATGTGTTTTGACCTGGTTAGTTCCATACTGTCCTGCATTGCTTGTCATGCGAAGATTGTGTCATTGAATAGCGCATGGGGATTGATGCCTGAAAATACTCCAGCAGTCAGCTATCTAGGCACATTATTCACTGAAAGATTATATACACCTGCACTTCCTGAGGAATAACAACATTTAGTCCATGTGTTCAATGTTATAACTGTGCCTAACATTCTGCCCCATGCTTCGACATTACTCTTAAGAAATGAAGCCGCCTGAAAAGGAGATAATTAGCTATTAGTTGAGCTTGCAATAGCATCTGGTTCATGTGATTTCAACGCCAACAGTCAATGCTTGTCATCTACCCTAAATCCCATGGGTCCTGAAGAACTCAACTCATATCATTGATAGCTCTCTAAAAGCACTCCATTGTTTAATTGATTTGGAAAACATGCACTTCTCTACACACATTCTTTAACCAGTGCACATTAGATAGCTCCTTTTTGCTGATGCATTATTTGGGTAAGCTGAGCTCAGGCATGTTTGGCTAAAGTCAGCTCATTTTGAATAAATACTTGAATACAATGTTGCCTGCTTTTGACATAAGATTACAGATAAAAATGAATAGAATGCGATATGAACAGTGCATAGGCATGAGGCATTGTGTTTAGGGTTCCTGTTTGCCTTGTTTGTTATTGCTTTGTTCTCAGCCCTTCCCATGTGATAGAGGAAGAATCCAATTAATTGGGAGTTTAGAAGTGTTTAACTTTTATACCGATTTACATTTGTATTTCACATGAACAGTAATCTATTTCCCCAATATTACTTCCTGTTTTGAAATGTATTTCAAATCTTGTGATCTTTTGCACTTCTAGAATTTGGTGGATTTGGCCGGAAGTGAAAGAGCTAGCCAAACTGGAGCAGAAGGTAATTTACTTCATTGATTACCGTAGTTTTTGACTAGGTATCTTTGTGAGCTTACTTGTAATTAAATGGTATTTCATGTTGACTTGTAGGGCTCCGCCTTAAAGAAGGATGTAATATAAACAGAAGCTTGTTCATTCTTGGACAAGTCATCAAGAAGCTTAGCGATGGTCAAGCAGGGTACGTATCACTTTTTTTTTTTCACAACCGTATTTATTGAAAGTTCAGGCAAGCATAGATACAGTTCTCCACAATCAGGAGGATACTGTCGGCAATATACAAAGTGTCGAATGATCAAGAGCCCAAATTTTGAAGAAGCACCCCCCACCCCATCCCCTGCCCTACCAACCCCCATAAACATACCCCAACACCCTACCCCGGCTACCCACCCCTTATCCCACCCTAACCCAGCGCACGTGTTCACAGTATAACAAATACAAGAATAAGGCAATGTAGGTGTCAGACATTAACCTAGGACCCAAGGTCCACATCTGGAGGTAGCACATCGTCTATGTCAACCGGGGGGTCCAGGGTCAGCCCCCTGTAGTCCGCCCACCGCTTCCAGATTTTATAATGTTTCCGGGGGCACCCCCTGGCCTCAAACACAGGTAGTTCCAGCCCCATAAGAAAGTCTAGTCCCGCCTTCCAGGCGCTGAGGGGGGGCACGGTCACTCTTCCATGCTCTCGCCAGGTCCCGCTTAGCTACAACCAGCCCCAAGAACAGGAGATGTCGTTTGTAAACGTTACCCCCACATTCTCCAGGACATGGAGGAGGCCCAGTCTAGGTGTACGAGGGAGGTCCCACCCCAGCACTTCCGATAGGCAGTTCCATACCCTATTCCAAAAGCGGGTCAGACCCCCACAAGACCACACTGTATGTAGTAGCGTCCCTCTTTCAGCTCCACATCTCAAGCACTCTGGGGCGGCAATAAGGCCCGCCCTCCACAACCTTTCCCGAGTGTAGTATGCCCTGTGAAGATATTTAAACTGTATAAATCTGAGGCGTACAGCTATGGCAGCCCCACGGGGGGATTCAAGGGCCTCTCGCCAGTCATCCTCATCCAAGGGGCCAACATCAGTCTCCCAGGAGGCCTTCAGTGTCAGGAGGGAAGAGGAGCAATGCGTAACTAGAGAGCGGTATATTTAGGAAACCTTCTTGTCGCCCAGGTCCCCCATGAAAAGCTTGGCTTCAATTGGGCTGAAGCCGGGAAGCTGGTCCAAACCCACCAGGCTCGGGCCGAGTGCATGGCGGAACTGAAGGTATCTGAAGAATTGGGTTTTGGGCATGTGAAATTCGGAACTAAGGTCCTGAAAGGATTTAAGTGTAGTCCCCGTAAGGACATGGCCAAGTGAAGAGATCACGATTGCATCCCAGACCCCAAAGCCCGACAGGGAGGCCAGCGCTGGAAGCAGTCCATTATTCCAAAGCGGAGTCTCGGCGGTCAGTCTGCCCCACCAACCCATACGGCGCAGCGCTTGTCTCCAGATTGCGAATACCACCTGGGTGACCCGCGGCAGCGTCCTCCTCCGCCTGGCCGAGTATAATAATGTGTGGAGCGTGGCATCCCCCATCAGAAAGTGTTCCAACGCATATGCCGGGTCACTGTGATCTCCATACCACCACTCATTGAGCACCAGGAGATGAGAGGCTTGGTAATAGGACAGAAGATCGGAGGTAGCCAGGCCTCCACAGTATGTGGAGAGAAAGCAAGTCCGCAGTGCCACCCTGGAGGCACCCCCAGCCCACAGAAACCGGCCAAGCACTGAATCTACACGACGGAACCACTGCGGGTCAATCCTGTGCGGGTGGTTCTGTAGTTGGTAGAGGAGCCGTGGCAGGGCAACCATCTTAAAAATGGCGGATCTGCCATATATATTAAGGGGCATGCGCGACCAAGCCTTAACGTCCATTTGGACCCTGTCCCACACCGGCAGCACGTTACGTTCCCACGCCACCGTAGCCGAGGCCGACAGGAAGACGCCCAGGTATTTTAGGCCACCCACTGCCACCTGCAGGGCCGAGGCCCACGGGTATGTCTCCGGGTCATCACCCAGCACCCACAGGGTCGATTTGCGTGGATTGAGGAAGAGCCCCGACACCTCGCCAAACTCCTGCATCATATCCAGTATGCGAGGGCCAGTTCGGCGAAGGTCGGTCATAAAGAAAAGGACATCGTCCGCATACAAGGCAATGCGGTCTGAAAGTTCTGCCCCCCACACAAAGCCCCGATACAGTGCGTCACGGCGTACTCGTACGGCCAATGGCTCCATGGCTCCATGGCTAGTGCAAAGAGATATGGGGAAAGGGGGCACCCCTGACAGGTACCCCTGGCAATCGGGAACTGCTCAGAAATCGCTCCAGAGACGCGCACCGTGGCAGTGATGTCTGTATAGAGCAGCCTCACGTAGGAGATGAACACTGGCCCCAAGTTGAGAAGCGGCAGAAGGGCAAAGAGATAGGTCCAGCTGACCGAATCAAAAGCCCTGTCGATATCAGCGAGCAACAGCGCCGCCCGATCCCCGGTCGCCCCCACCGTGTCCACTGCAGCCTGTGCACGCCGAATGTTGTGTCTCGTCGCCCGGTGTGGCATAAAGCCTGCCTGGTCCGGGTGGACGAGGTCTGCGATATGCGGGAGCAGGCGGTTCGCCAGCGCCTTGGCCAGGAGTTTGGCTTCAAAGTTGATCAAGGATATTGGGCGATAGGACTCATGGCGATCAGGTGGCCTACCTGGTTTCTGGAAGACCACAATCTCGGCCTGACGCCAGTCCGGGGGCAGGCCACCGCGCTCCCGGGCCAGTTCCAACGCCCGCCGATAGTGCGGCCCAAGCTGCAAGTGGAATTTCTTATAGAACTCGCTGGGGAACCCGCTCGGTCCCGGCGCCTTGCCGACGTTGAGCTGACCCAGTGCCTCACCCAGTTCCTCCGCTGTCAGGGGGAGGTCTAAGGCCTCCCGCACCTCGTCCGAGACTGCGCGGGGGGGACATCCGCGAGGAACCCTTCAATTACTTCGGGTGAAAGGCTTTCCCGAGAGGCGTACTGCTGTGCATAGTAGCGCGCGAAGCTCGCCGCAAGAGCCGCAGGGTCTGTAATCACAGCCCCTGCCCCATCTGTGAGTCCTGGTAAGGTGACCGGTTGCATTGTTTGCTGACAAAGCCTATGAAGCATGGTGCAGGACTTGTCACCCCACTGGTACACCCTGCTCCGAGTAGCCAACCACTCTTGGCGAGCCTCGTCCATCAGCACTGAGGCGTAGGACTGCTGCGCCTGCAGAAGCAGTCGCAGCGCCCCGTCATCACCCCCACCTCGGCAACGCGTCTCCAGCACTCCCACCCGCTCCGCAGCCGCAACAATGCTCTCCTGTCGAGTACGGCGGGCAGAGGCACACCAAGCAATGTCGACGCTTCTCATGGTGGGCTTCATGGCCTCCCAGACCGTTACCGCGTCAATCCCAACTGTGAGGTTGTCCTGCCAATAGCGGGCAATGGCACCGCGCATATGTTGGGTGTAGGCCGGTCGCTGCAGATGCCACGAGGACATCCGCCACCGAAACGGTTGGCGTGCCTTGCGCAAGTCGATCTGAACCGCTACCGGGGAGTGATCGGAAAGTCCTCGAGGCCGGATCGCAGCCCATTTCACCCTGTCAAGGAAGGCCCCTGGTACGAACACACAGTCCAATCGCGAGAAGGAACCATGCACTGCCGACACATATGTATATTCCCGCGTCCTGGCATGTAGATGCCTCCACGCATCCACCCACCCGAGCCCATCAATCATTGCTTTCAGCCGCGTAGATGAGGCCACAGCCGCGCCCCCTTGCACTCTCTGCCTGTCCAGACTCACATCCACTACATCATTCCAGTCACCTCCAATCACTGCCAAGGAGTGGGGGATCTCAGTCCATAAGTCAAATAGTTTCTCCGCAAGGGACCACTGCAGTGGGGGAGGGGCATACACACTGCCAAACACTACCGGTTCTGCTCCAATCTTCCCCTTCACAAACACAAACCGACCCTGGGGATCAAGCCAGTGACGTTCATGAGTATATGACAGCCGTCTGTGGACAAGAATTGCCACCCCCCTCGAGCCCCTGGAAAATCCTGCATGGAAGACCTGATGGAAGCCAAATCGCTGTAAACTCAATGCTTTAGTACCCAACATATGCGTTTCCTGGAGGAGCATCACGTCAGCCAATTCCCTTTTGCCCCAGCGTAGCACAGCCCCGCGCTTAATCTTGTCCAACATCCCCCGGACATTCCAGCACAAAATCCGCATAGTCACTAGCAGGTACCGTTCCTGGGGTGTCAACCATAATCCCGATGAACAAGTCTCTGCGACCTCCAAGGCCCGGCCCAGGCCTCCGACACCATACAAGGAAATATAGCAAGAATCACGTGCACCCCTTTCAGAACAACCCCGACCCCCCCCCCCCAACCCCCAACAACCAGCCCCGACCCCCAAACACCCCAACACCCAAGTCCCGCCCCCCCACCCCTATACCTCATGGAACATTGAAGTACCTGTTGCGGCATGGGGAGCTTCAGGCCCAAAACAAAGCGCCTAAAGCCAACCATACCAATGGATCCCAACTATTCCCCCCACCAACAGGACACACCCCCAGGACCGCCCCCCAACCCCGGGAGGATCAGGCGGCCCACAAACAGTACCCCAAACCCCAACCCCACAAATATTTGAGTCACACGGAGGGCGCAGCCGGCTTGCACCTGGCCACCCAATGCCCCCAGGCCCCACCAAGACACAAGTTCATACTGCACCAATCGATGTCCGCTCCACCACCATGGTCCGGTCTTCCATAGGGTACATCAAGAGACCAGAGTCAACCGACAAGGGCCAGTGGCATATGATGATCAGGATTCTTTGCCAGATTGATCCGTGTCAGGTTGGGTGTCCCCCAAAAGGGGGTCTCGGGACAAGGACCTCCGTCGTGAGCGAGACTTCCGATGGCGTTTCCCTTTACCAGCGGTGTCGCCCCTCTCCTGGGATGAACTGCGCGAGGCTCCAGAGCTCAGCCCCGGCTGGGCGTTCGGCCGGATCCTGACCGTCTCATCCGTCCACCTGAAGACGTCCTCCGGAGAGTCGAAGAAGTGGGTCTTGGAATTGAAGATAACCCGGAGACGGGCCGGATAGAGCAGTGAATATTGGATTTTAAGGCCGCGCAGCTTGGCCTTCGCCGCTAGGAAGGAGTGTCGCTGCTGCTGGACCTGCCTGGTGTAGTCTGGGAAGATCATAATTTTGTGGATATCAAACAACAATGTCTCTTTGAGCCGTGCTTCCCGGAGGATGACATCCCTGTCATGAAAGTTAAGGATCTTGGCAATGATCGGCCGAGGCAGTTCCCCCCGCTGGCGGTTTCTGCGTCAGGGTTCTATGTGCGCGCTCCACCACGAAGCAGCGCGACAAGGCGTCCGGGGGCAGCCAGCTCTCCAACCACCGTGCCAGGAAGGCATTCATGGGCCCCTTCTCGCAATCCTCCGGAAATCCAACAAAGCGCAGATTATTCCTTCGCGCTCGCCCTTCTGCGTCCTCCACGCGAAGCGCCAGGCCCTTCTGGATCCTCTCCATGTTCAATATAACTACTCGTAGGGGAGGGTCCGAGGGAACTGTTTTAACGACAAAACAGGTAAATACCCCCAGTGTAACTACATAAAAAACAAAAATACCTGTAAGTCGAATGACGCTGAGAAAATTAAACTAACACTGGACATGTTGCACAGAAAGGTTTGAGTCAGTAATCAGAATTCAGACTGGCTATCAACAATTGCTGTTTGAGTCCTATCAGCCCACCCAGATGGCGGAGCCTCATCATGTAGGACACCCAAACCTTGGTCTGTGTGCGAACGCCCAGATGTATTTTGGCATCGCATCACTTGGCCATGGTCTGGTCACCGCAGTTGTTCATGCAGATGGTGAAGCTGATATGTGCAGTGCAAAAAATAATAAATCAAGTGAAGTGTATAAAATGGCTGAACAAGCAAACAAAGAACTTTAATAGCGTTTGCCTGGACGTCAGGTTAAAAAATAGTGAGATGACAGTGTGACAAAATCACTGTCTAACTTGCTTGGTAGAGATCAAAAAATCGGGCCAACATGTTTCTGCCATATTGTGAAAATTCACTGGCATTCTTCAGGGCCAAGCTCTTATATGCTACTGCAATTACACTATCAAACGTGCTAGAATGATAAAATATGTAAAGAAATTTAATTAATAAACCATTAACAAAATAGAATAAGAGTGGTCATTTAGGACCATCCTACCACATCTTCTTATTTTGCTCACTAGATGCAATTGGTCTTCCCTGTAATAAATATATAGAAAGAGAAAACCATGTAGAAAATGCAGACACATAATGCTTATTAAGACATAAACATTATTTTACAACTCGAGTGTGCACTTACTGAAAAGTGCTATTACTGTGCAAGAACCAGTGATAGTTAAAATAAACTCAGACAGGCCCATCACTGCTTTGTGATGGCCACATAAAGGGTGCGCTACATCGCGTCGCCAACAGATAATCTGTGTATTGTTTCATAGATCATTAGTAGAACACTTACCCATCAGTATGTGGGAAGTAAGCCTCACCTCACCCGGCATCTGCTCGGACGAATAAGGCACCGCTCTAAACATGTGAACAAAGACAGTTCCTTTGTTAGATACCTGTCCCTAGGATTTATCTCTACGTACTGTTTCAAGAACCCAATTATTTTCTGTCCTGTCCATAGGGGGTCCCCCCCACGATAGACCAGGTGGAGGCATTAAACGACTAACATATACAACCCTCTTAAACATATAGTCAATTAGTGCTGCATGATATTGGATAGCACAGTTCTCATATATATTGACCAACTAAATGGTGTTACTGGTGAAAAATAGTGAGAGTTTTCCAACATCCATCCCAAAAATCAAAACTAGCTTTGTTGGACCAGCATTCAAGCTAAGTACACAGAGCTCTATGCAGACGCTCCACTCCTATCTTACCTGTCCGTCGGTACCTCACGGCGGGAACTCGAGCCGAAGGGGAGGCACCGACGGGCAGGTTGGATGCGATTTTATACTCACGCTGAGTGGTTGATTGAGCTCAGCTGATCCTTCCAGCGGCGCGGCGACGCATGCGTGGTGTAATGACACTGCAATCATCGCCTGCGCAGTTGCTGGGAGTCGTGTGACACGCATGCGTGTCAGAATCACACTCCGTCCCATGAATCGCGCATGCCCGGTCAGCAAATAATGTTGCCAAGCGCATGCGCGTTGGAAAGACACCCACCTCTGTGAGTCGCGCATGATCAAAACAAACCGTGCGGTTACTCGCGCGTGCAAAGAACGCCGCAGCGCGAGAGGGGGTGAATGTCACTAAATACACCAAATCTACAAGGGCTCCTCTGTTTATTTGGCAGAATTCGGCGATAAACGCCGGCCAAAATTCGAACTAAAGGGTCTAAATTCACATCTTGCTGACCGGAGAGGATTCGGTTATTATAACCTCACCAGGGCAAGTGCTAGGTATTCTAAGGAGAGATGTACAGATGATATAACCATCCCGTATCCCCGGTGAATATCCCCCACATATAGTTAGAAATGGCAAAAAAAGAATTAAAGCCAAATCAGAACCTTAACAACGAGGGCCCAATCGAATTAGATGGATCTCAGGCGGGCATCTCTGTGAAATCTGTAGAAGAGCCATATAGTGACCTCATGATAGGCTGTAACATGTTGACTAGCGTGTCTGACAAGGTGGTAGAAAGAACACTGAGGTCAGACTTTGTAGCCTTCGATATTCAATGCTATCTACCTGTGATTTTGAAGCACCCTGTAGATCAATCCGACTACTATTATGAAGGACAATGTGGAGGCCTCAATATATACAGGTATGGGATCGACATATCTTATAGTGACAGGGGAGTACCAGATGGCAAATGTTGCACTCAGATCGAGAGCCACGGAATGTTGTCATTCAACCCATTGATGTCAGACTTCAGCTTGAAGATCCACCGTTGTTCCTTAACAAAAAGAAAATGCGAGACATCAGAGATGTGTGGCGGGATGTATGGCTGTTCCAGTACCACCCACATTAAGTCCTCTGCTTTATGTTTTGCTTCAAGGAAATGATTTGTTAGGCCTGTAGCTTGCTTCCTGCAACGGATCGTGCTTTTATGTTCACTGATGCGAGACTTAATCATTCTCGTTGTGTGGCCCACATACTGCTTCTTGCAGGGACAAGTGATCAGATAAATCAGTTTCTCTGAATTACAGTTGGTGTGTCTTGTAAGCCTCCAAGGTCTGCTGGTACCAATGTCAATCGTTAGGGTCTTACGTGTCTGTGGACAGGCTGCACAATTGCCACATGGGTAGTGGCCTTGTACAGGGTTGGTGTTCCAGAGGGTATTCGTGATTTGTTTGATATCACTCCGTGGTCTAGTGTGAACCAAGCTGTCCCGAATAGATGGTCCTCTCCTGTAGGCGAACAAAGGGCGAGGTATTGTACCTGCCCCTATGTTTAAAATCTTCCAATGTTTAAGTATGGTCTTCTTCACCACATTAGAAGATGTGGTAAAGGTCTGCACCATGGTCATCCGGTCTCTTGTAGCGTCTGACCTCTTATGTTGCAGGAGTGCCTCACGGTTGTTGTTGAAGGCCCTCTTGCAAGCTCGGCGTACAAGATGGTTTGGATAGTGCCGATCTCTCAGATTGGATGACAGTTCTTCAGCATGGTGATTGTATAAACTGTTGGAGGAACAATTCCGTCTAACCCTGAGAAATTGGCCTACAGGCAAATTCTCACGCAATGATTGCGGATGGAAACTCTGAAATGATAGTAGCGAGTTCCGTGCCATAGGCTTCTTAAAAAGTTCACTTTGTAGACCTCCCTCTGCTGGAAAAATCCGGAGGTCCAGGTACGCAAGTTCTTCTTTGCTGCTCTCCATGGTGAACTTGAGAAACTGATTCCTTGAGTTCAGCCATGTATGAAAAGACGACACCTCGGTGGACGATCCTCTCCATATCACCAAGATGTCGTCAATGTATCTTTTCCACAGTACCACCTGGTGGATAAAGGGGTTACTGTGGTTCAATACATGGTCTACTTCAAATTGGTGCATGTACAAATTGGCCAAACTGGGTGCAAAGACGCTCCCCATTGAGGTCCCTGAGACCTGGAGATAAAGCTCATTTCGGTACTGGAATTTTTTTTCCATCATGGCGAGTCTTGCGCACTCCATTATGAAGGCAACTGGTGTTATCGTGTCCATTGGTCTGGCCTCTAAGAGGATTCTGATGCAATCCAATGTTTCTTGTTGCGGGATTGAGGTGTACAAAGACTCAACGTCGAAACTAACCAGCAGGTCTGTCTCAACGTCGAACTCTGCATCAGCTAATAGTCTAAGCACATCCCCAGTGTCTTGTAGGTATGTCGGTGTTTCCTTGACTAGAGGTTTCAAAAAGAAATCTACGAAAGTAGATAGAGGCTCGAGTAACGAGCCTATGCCAGAAATAATGGGCCGTCCAGGGGGCGGTCTCTGGGCCTTGTGTATTTTTGGAAGGCAGTAGAAATACGGAGTCACTGGATGCGCTGTAATCAGATATCTTGCTTCCTGAGGAGTGATCCAGCCTTCTGATGATCCTTCTACTAGACTCTTGATGTCGTTGGAGATTCTCAGCGTGGGATCTTCATTAAGACGACGATAGGCACTGGTGTCGTTCAGTTGTCTCTGACATTCCTCATGGTAGACATTGGTGTCTTGCAGCACTATGGCACCGCCCTTGTCAGCGGGCTTGATGGTAAGGAGTCTGTCATTTGCTAAGGTAGACAGGGCTAGTTTCTCCGAGGTAGACATATTAAAAAAGTTCTTACGTTGTTGGGTGTTATTCATGACCTCGTGCGTCACTGCTTGCTCGAAGGCGAGGACATTAGCTGGCACTTGTTGGTTCAAGGGTGTAAAGGTTGATTTAGGTTTAAGGCCAGTGTTCAATTCACCTTGATCCAGTATATCAACCTCCTCCGTATTTGAGCGGGATGTTCTGAAAAAGAAGTGCAGCCGTATTTTCCTGTAGAAGCTTTCGAGTTCACACCTTAAGTTGAAAGGATCACCTAGATTCGTGGGGACAAAGCCCAACTCCTTATTCAAGACAGTGTTTTCAATTGGTGTAATGACCCTTGTGCTCAAATTCACCACTAAGTCGCAGCTCCTGTTGTTGGGCCTGTCTTGTTGTTGGTCTGTGGTGCCGAATTCACAGTTTGTTGGCCTCTTTTTCCGCGGTTCCTGCCCCGGCCCTGCCATAAAAAAGACTGGTCATAGTAAAATGACGGGTTGGGTGGATACATGGGCATGGGGTGGCCCATTGGTGGAGGTCCCATTGGTCCCTGATGGTAATTCCACGGTCCTGGAGGCCACCATTGTCCCGGGCTGGGGTACTGTTGAGCGCCTCGGCCTCTGTTGGGTCTCCTCTGGAAACCTCTCCCTCGCATCCCGGTGTTGGAGCCTGCATTGGGATTCCCTTGGTCACTGGAACCCGAGTCCGAGCCCGAGGACGAGTAATTCGACCCGTATCTTTTGCCTTTGGAATTGGTGAAAGGAGCTACGTAGGAATCGCTCAGATAAGGATAGGCCAATTCCATGGAGAAGCGTGCCAAGTCTCTTTTGAATTTCTCTACTTTGTTCAGTAAGATGTTGTCACGATATTCCTTGTTGGTTTTATTGGCATCTTCCAAGTTCTTCTTATAGATCACCGGGCGAATTGCTGCATTGATTTGTCCCTCCAGAACTTGGATCTCTATCAGTAGGGCATCAGCTGTTTTTTTGGCTGTTTTAATTATTAAAATCAGCCAATCGCGGGTACACCGCCAAGCAATCAAAGCCCAATTTTTCAGGAACTCTTTATCAGTAAGGAAGAGTCGTGGTGCCGTGGTGACAATCAAACCTGACGGTGCACATTTGCCATGTAGGTACTCATTCATAATCACCCCGTGTAGAGAGATGCGCGAGTGATTTTTCTTAAGATTCAACAATTTGACCCAGTCATCCTCTGTCGTGGGGTTGGAGGTCGAGGGTAGGTCATCTAGTATGCTAGGGTTGTTGCTGAGGATGGTGTTCAAATCCTCATCGTCAAACGCTAAACCACCAAAGTCCTCCATGGTGAGGAACCGTGATAGACAGAAAACTAAATAAATAAATTGGGCGAGCTAGATGGCACCACTACATTTGCTGTGTGATGCTTGAATTGAGAGACAAGGACCCGCAGCCTGAGCTGCTCAGTACAATATAACAACTACTCGTAGGGGAGGGTCCGAGGGAAATGTTTTAACGACAAAACAGGTAAATACCCCCAGTGTAACTACATAAAAAACAAAAATACCTGTAAGTCGAATGACGCTGAGAAAATTAAACTAACACTGGACATATTGCACAGAAAGGATTGAGTCAGTAATCAGAATTCAGACTGGCTATCAACAATTGCTGTTTGAGTCCTATCAGCCCACCCAGATGGCGGAGCCTCATCATGTAGGACACCCAAACCTTGGTCTGTGTGCGAACGCCCAGATGTATTTTGGCATCGCATCACTTGGCCATGGTCTGGTCACCGCAGTTGTTCATGCAGATGGTGAAGCTGATATGTGCAGTGCAAAAAATAATAAATCAAGTGAAGTGTATAAAATGGCTGAACAAGCAAACAAAGAACTTTAATAGCGTTTGCCTGGACGTCAGGTTAAAAAATAGTGAGATGACTGTGACAAAATCACTGTCTACCTTGCTTGGTAGAGATCAAAAAATCCTCTCCATGTCCGCCACTTTCTTTTTAAGGGTGCCGACGTCTCCCTCCACCTCTGCGACCCTGGTCTCGGTCTCCGTGATGCGAGCGACTGCGTTGCGGAGGTCTTGGCACAGCAGCATTACATCGGCACCGACCGCGCCAATCTTCGCATCCAACATGTCCCGGGACTGCGTGATGGCCGCCATCAGGGCCGCGTTGTCTGGTCCCGCACTCTGGCCACCCCCGGCCGCCCCCGCGCCTCCTCCGGGCCCAGTGAACTTATCGATGGGCCCCTGCTTGGCGGCGCCCGTGCCACCCCCGCCTCTGGTCATGGTCTCGGCAGTCGTGGCGGGTCAATTCACGTCTGGAAAGGGCTTCACGGCACCGCACACCAATGTGAGCCGCCACTCTGGGTAAGGCCGGGGTATCCGGGACCCGCCGGGTACTGCGCTTCACCCACCGGCCACGCCAAACTCCGCCAAACAGGCGCACCGGATGGCACACCAGGCTCCAGCAGCAAATGCAGCGGCCAGCTCACCGCCCTACCGCTCCGGGTCTCCGCCGGTCCACGCCAGTCACTTCCACCATCCACGAGTCACCGGGCACCTCACCGCCGCCGATGATCAGGCACAACAGGGCCCAGAGGCCGCGGCAACCAGGCCAAGCCGCTCCTCCAGGACGTAGCAGCCACCAGCCCTGGGCCAGGAGTCAGGGGGGCGAGAAGGGCGCCAATGCGCCGCTGTCCACAGCGCCGGGTCGGCGGGAACCAAGGGCACAGCCAATCTGCCGGACCGGCACTCCTCGGGCCTCCCCACACGGCCCGCCGCGGTCCACAAGTTGGGTGGGGCGCTCCCTTCTGTGCGCCGGCAAAGCACCGCCGGCTCCGCCACCACTCTGCACTCGGCAGTCCGGGAGGATCCGAACCGCCTCCGGGTCCGCAAGGTCCTCGCTCAGGGTCGCTGCCCCGCAGCCTCCAGCAGCGCCGCCCGGTCCACAAACAGCAGGGGAGTCCTTCGCCCCACCTCCGGCGACCCAGAGGCTGCCAACCGGACCCACCAGCAAGCAGGCCGCCCGGCGCCCAGGACCAGCGGGCGGGCCAGGCAAAAATTGAGGCCCCGGCTCACCACGCGGCAAGCAGGCCCGGCGAGCGCCTCCACCAGCAGCCGCTCCAAGGTATGATCGGGGGCCCCAGAAACAACGCCGGAGGGCGCCCCCGGTCTCCAGCAGTCTCCACTATCGCTGCACGGGGAGAGAAGGGTTCGGGCCAGGATAAATTAGGCGGATAAGTAGCGGGCCGGCGGGAGCTCTACAGAGCCACGTCCGCCATCGTCGCCCTCAAAGCCACGCCCCCTGGGTACGTATCACTTTTAATCATAAACGTGTATTGTAATTTGGCATCAGTGGGTTGGCATATTTGTTTTAAAAAGATACTCTGTTCTATCTATATGCATCCAGTTACGTTGTAGCTCAACAAATCGTACCCCAAGGAATTTCTTGGCTCTCAGACTTAAAAAGCAAACCAACTAAAGTAAACTAGAACAGACATGTGTTTAGAAGTTTGTTGAAGTGTAATCAGGGATTTTATTATCGAATGATTTTTAGGTCTCGCACCTGGCGATGCAGCGCGAAGCGCTGTCGCCAGCGAGACCTATAGGCGTCGACTATGCTTTCAAGTGCTCTAAAGGGAGACAGGAGATGGGCACGCGCAGGCTGCAGGCCGGATCAGGACACGCACGTGAACACGCGCTAGCATCCACTGTGAGCCGTTCATTAACTTTCAGTTTCATTGATAAACATGTACAGCTGGTGCTCCTCCCTGCAAGCAGCACGCAATTGTACATTAAAGTTAAGCTCGCAATGTGGCTAAAAAGTAATTACAGGCTAGTGAGGCGCTTTGCTTCACTGCACTTTGTGGTAGCAGCGCGGCGCTCGCAGACACGGCAGTGTCGCCACTCACCCGTCTTGGTTGCCTCCCGATAGCTGTTCTCGGGCGTGCAGCATGGTGGGTAGGGGCTGCTTTTTTGTTGCTTTGGCGGTCCCCTCCCATAGTCTCGCCAGCCGCGCATCACTCCTCCAGCTCAGCAAGCGAAGACCACAGGCGCAGCCACTGGGCACGAGCCGCAGGGCACGCCAATGTGCACGCTCACGGCATCTCGCTCCTTCCCACCCGCGTCTCTTCCGTCTTGTGCCCCAGTCCCGCCTCTTGGGTTACGTGTGCTTCAGGACCCGCAATCCTGCTTACAAGCAGCGCTGTGAGCTACGATTAGTGTTTGTGTGTCCCGATCCTCAAGCACTCGTAAACCAAGAAACAGGATCGGGAAACACACACTGAGATGCGCTAGGTGTGCACTCTCAAAAGCAGTGCAAGCCAGACTGCATGCCTCAACCCCAGCCCCAAAAGCCTCACTGCGACGTCCACGCACCCCTCAGCTTGTCTGCAGGAGAGGGACAACGTACAGCATTGCTGGCCCTGTGACTAAGGCCCGCTGACACCGCACCGGACCCTTACGAGGTATCCTGTTTTTGTACTAATAATATCCGCCGCTTAATTCAAATAATCGCATTAATCATTTTAAACGTTTTCCGTCAATGTCTCCGTGCATTCAGAACACAACTTTCGCGGTCCTGGTGCTTCGTTTGGAAAAACATTGTTCCAAGTGTGTTAGCCCAGCTTTCTAAATTTGGACTTAGCAATGGTTTATCTACTTTAAAAAAAACAGAACACTCGAGTCAAATCTGTGGTAGAGGAATGTATACTTGCATGGTTGCGGTGCCATCGCCAGGTCTGTTGTTCGAACAATGGAGTGACTGAGTGTTTGGGTCACTGAGATGTGCTGTACTGCTGGCATCCGTGGGCGCCCCTCACCTACTGCCCCGGCAGTGCCCTTGCAGATCGCCTCGTCTGCACCCAGGAGGTCACCATGGTCCAGTGAGGCAGCTGTCTAAGGTGGGTCTTGGCCCGTCCCCGCCCCTTCTTGGTGTCTGCAAACTCAGCAGGCAGTGGCATGGCGCTGCAGCCTTCCCCTTTGTTCTCTTTAAGTGGCACATTTTAGGCTCCTAAAGAAAAGGCTCTTGGGATCTGTGAAGGCTGCACCGTCTCCTGCAGCTCCACTATATTAAGGTACCTTGCTGAGTCAACTTGGAAGCCCCAGGCTTGCAATGTTACAATCGCCTCCTCTAATATGTACAAATTGATATTTGCGGATGGACTGTGCTTTGTGCAGCTTTGATGTCAGGTGGTGGTGGATGCTGTTAAGTGACAGAGGAAGGACTGCATTTTATTGCTCAATGATGACTAGGTGAAGCTGGAATAGCTGATTAGTGTTAGTTGTAGTCATGTTTCATCTAAAAAAGCGCACAAATATACAGAAGTGTTTTCTGTCTTAAGCATCTGCACCTAATATGTCCTGGTAAAACCCTGTTTAGACCACTGGGAGCCCTCCCCCCCCCCCCCCTCCCCCCACCTCCAGTTGCCACTGTGACACACTCAAACATAACTCAATATCTTTTGCCTGGTACACCCAGTTGCCCGAGGCCAAGGTGGCTCTAAGCTCACTTCACTAATTCCAAAATATGCCTCGGATGTTCAATCACTGACCGACCACTACCTTGACTCTATGAATTCAATAGTCAATGAAGTCGCTCCATTGCAACTGAAGAGAGTCTCCTCCAAAATTTCTAACCCCTGGTATGACGGCAGACTCAATGACGAAAGGCGTACTATGCGAATGGCAGAACGTACCTGGAGATCTGACCCGTCACCACTGCATCTAAAAACGCTTAGAAACAAGAGAAATGCCTACTTTAGGAAAATAAAGCGCACAAAGTCGGACTTCTTTAGCCGCCAGCTGGACCAAGCAAAAAACAGGCCAAGAAAACTGTTCGAACTAATCAAGACTCAAACAAAGACACAACCCTTACAATCAAACAGCGCAACAAGCGACACTCCACACTGTGAAGCCTTCTCTGCCTTCTTTAAGCCTAAGACCGACAACATAAGAAATGACCTCATCATGGATGTAAACCGATTCCCCAACCACACTAGAATGTCTAACATTCAACCTAAAAACAAGGCATCCTGGCTGTACTTCGACACCTACTCGGAAGAAGCAATACACAAACTGCTCTGCACCTTGAAGCCCTCTAATCATCTCACAGACCCCCTACCTGCTAATGCAGTAAAAGACTTCATCCCCTTGCTCCTCCCTCTTTGGACCAAAATAATCAACAGCTCCCTTCAACAAGGTCTCATTCCAGACTCCCTCAAGGTGGGGCAAGTCACGCCGATACTCAAGAAACCCACAGCTGACCCGTCTGACCTGAATAATTACCGGCCTATCACCAATATCCCCACCCTGGCCAAACTGCTGGAGAAATGTGTCCAACTCCAACTAACAAAACACATTGACCAATTTGACCTCCTCAACCCTCACCAATCAGGCTTCCGAGCGAAACATAGCACGGAAACAGCTATGACACACATAATTGATGACGCCCTCCAAATCCTTGATCGCAATGAGTCCTGCCTCCTCATCCTTCTTGACCTCTCTTCAGCATTTGACACGGTCAAACATGAGAACTTACTGGAGCTGCTAAGCACTAGAATGGGTCTATCGGGAACTGTTCTCAAATGGTTTTCTTCCTTCCTCCATAACCGGTCTCAGAAGTTCAAGATCGACAATGTGCTATCTACATCGGTGCCTGCAGATCTTGGTGTTCCACAAGGATCCTCCCTCTCCCCCACACTGTTCAACCTCGTCATGGAACCGCTCGCCACCTTGCTCCACGCATCCAATGTTCAATTCCATATGTATGCCGATGACACACAACTTTACCTAAAGCTACAATCCCCGGAAGACATCAAACTTCTGAATTCCACACTTAGTAACACTCAATCTTGGTTGGCTGATAATCACCTCAAACTAAATGCGCTGAAAACTGAGTTCCTACTCATCTCCCCCCCGGCGAAAATTTCCATCACCCAAACTTGGCTCAATAACCTAACAGCATTCAATGTCCAACCTACCATCGTGGACTCGGCGAAATCCCTAGGCATCACGCTCGACGCCAAGCTCAACATGCAACAGCACATTAGCAAAGCCACAAAAGGAGCTAATTTCCAAATCAACACACTGAGGAAACTTAAGCCCTTCCTCCCTGCCAAAGACTTCCAAACTGCTGTACAAGCTTTAGTCATCCCTCGCATAGACTACGGAATTGTGGCCCTCAGCGGACTCCCGCTATCCACAACAGCACCCCTAAGGGCCTCCCTGAACGCTGCCGCGAGACTCATTACTGGCTCAAGAAAACACTCGCATATATCCCCAGACTTAAAATCTCTAAAATGGCTGCCTTTTGAAGCCAGAATACAGCTAAAAATTGCAGTTATGACGCACTCGGCCGTGCACCACAATGCACCCAACTACATCGCTCAAAAGTTGACTATATCAGGAGGGTCGAGATCCAATAGAAGTACAAAAAACCTACTCCTGAAACCTCGTAGATTCCGGAAAGAGAAAACATACAAGTGCTCCTTCTCAGGAATGGCACCCAGGATCTGGAATGCGCTCCCTCCGGAAATCAGGCTTATCTCCTCTACCGCACTCTTCAAGAAAGAGGTGAAAACAATCCTTCTGGCCAAGATCTCCTGAACTTTATAGGTACTGGATCTGAGATTCCGCATCGCTTTGTATCACTGATCCCTTTGCTCCTTGGCTCTATACTTCTACTTGATGGTACACTACCCAATATATGATACACTCTGGTTCATTGAATCACCCTCCCGTTGCCCCCACCTAGTGCTTTCTTATCCTAAGAAATTGGTATACGCCATCCACACATCCAAGGTTTTACCTGAACCCTTCTGTAGCGGGATCAATGACTTGTGCCGTCTTATATTACTTGCTTACCTGTTTGTAAATTGATATGTTTCTGTATATTATTGTTATCCTAGTATGTTATTGACTATTATACTGCTCCCATTATCTTGTTCATTCCTGTTGCCCCTACCCCTGTCTCTGTGAAGCGCTCTGATATCTGTAAGGATCTTGTTCGCGCTATATAAAACTTTGAATAAATAAATAAATAAATCCAGTATTATATCCAGCGAGTAATCTGTATTAAATCTTGAAAGTAGCATTTCCCTGGCCCACCGCAGCTTTATCTCCCATCCCCCACACGCCCTGCCGCTGCTTAATCTCGCCCCACTCCCTTCAATGCTGCAAGAGTCGTCGAGAGTGTCCTGGACTACCGGACGGTGGAGGGTGGGGGGGTGAGGGGCTGGGAGGGGAGACCGGAGTATCACACACACACTGTGCCCCCACCCCCACTTGATGCCCACTAGGCGTATTCCAGATCGGCTGCATTCAGAACCAAAATCATGCTGCGCCTCTCAGCAGCACGCTCTAGAAGCTTAGCTGTTTTAATTAAAAGATTCTAAGCAAACACTCCTAATAATTTAGTAATTTATACGCAGTGTCACGTAATTTGTCAATAAAACACTGACCCCTCTCAAATAAGTGAAACAACCACAAATGCAAGTATTCCAGTTTGTTTTATCAGTGTGATATAGAGATCTCCTGTTGCTTTAACTTTTTCCTCACTAATTCATCTCCAGTCCAATGGTGCATAATTAATAATATATACTGTATACTTTTTTGAAAATAAAACCAATATAAAAAACAATGTCTTTTACAATGCTAATATAGCTTTAAACATGTCACTGCGAGACCTATTGCATTGTAAATGCTTATTACAATCTGCTGACGAGCTCTAGTTATACCCACACCCCTCTGCCAACCACTTACTTGGTTTTGCGTATTTAAAACTGCTTGCAATTTATATATGTATAGTAAGTACCTCTTGGTTTTAAAGCAAAAAAAAAGGGTAAATGTATTTATGCTTAGTTTTTATAGGGCACCCAGGTGCACATATGTTTTTAGGTCTCGCCTGTCGATGTGCATGCGCATCGAGCAAGGCGAGAGTATTGCGACTTATCTACTCTTTATCCACACTGCAAGGAATCGTGGCGATTCCTTGCAGTGCCCGTGACTTTTAAGCTCAATGCGCATGCGCATTGAGCTTAAAAGCGCGTGCACGTCCGTCTTTGTTTACCCGCTCCGCCCCCTCCCCTTCCCGCCGTGTCGCATTTCTCCTCCCCCCTCCCCTCTCTTCCCTCCGGCTTGTTTGTTTATTTGACCCGCTCCGCCCCCTCCCCTTCCCGCCGTGTCGCATTTCTCCTCCCCCCTCCCCTCTCTTCCCTCCGTTTTGTTAAAGTCCGTCGCTATGCTACTTGCCCTATCCAAATGGCTCTGAAGTGCCAGACAGCGGAACAACTTGAATTAGTCACTGACAAAGTCGATAGGTCGCTACCATGTTCCTTCAAAGAAGTTTTTGCGTGCTTTGCATGTACGTGTGATTCACAAGAGAAATAGGGGCTCGACGGTGCCTAGTTTGCACAAGTCTGCCTCCCGCTGTGGGTCGGCCCGATGAGAAGAGCTGCGCTGATTGGCAAAGTGTCCCCTCTACATTGTTAGTTGAGCCGGAGCTGTTGCGACTCAAGGTAGGAATCTGTGTGCAGCGAACTCTTATGTTTTACTACTTCGGACTGCTGATGCTTATTCTTGGGAATGTCGCACGGCGCATGCAATCTCCATAAGGTTTGGTGCTTTGAAAACTGGTGCCGAATTCCACTTTCATTCTCAGTTGCACTACAATAGCCTTGCAGATGATGGTCACTTTTCATCTCAAACGTTTTAATGTCCTTCTATGGTTATACATATGTCTGAAAGCTCTGTTGAACTGCCAGTGCCCTTTTGCTTTTATTCTATAATTGCAATGCTTTTTAATTAACACGCCAATAAAGATGTGACACATGAAATTGTTTATGAAAAACAGCCACAGAGCACACGCTAAAAGCTGAGGCAGGCTAGGTTCAAAGTGTTTCCCCAGCAGGGCTTTAAGTGAGATGAAAACACAGGGGTGGTGGTCTCACAGAGGGCCATGGCCAAAGTAATTAAGTGCGTTGCTTAAACACACCTAAGCTAAAAATCTGTGCTTAGCATAGTGTTCCGCCCGACATGTATTTTGCAGCAATTATGGCTTGTTTTTTTTACTTGCCATTGTTTTTTAATGCGGTATTAGATCTCTCAGATTTGGGTTAGGTTGCTTCTTTTACGAGGCACGCGTCCTGCATCCAGTGGTGGTGGCTTCTCTGTTGCACTTCTTGGATGACATCACTGTCTGGCGCCGCTCACTTATTTCCTGGAAATAGAAACGTACTTTCTGCGGAGAGGCAGGACGTGCCCCTGTAAACGGCGATCCAGCATTTCTATCAGATGTGCAACGTAAAACCTGACCAAGGCGAATGGAGGCTCTTTTGGGGGAAATTAGGGCAGAAAGATTTCATTTTTCCAGACTTTTATTTTTCAAGTTCGCCTGACTTCACATTCCTGGATTGCAGTCGCCGAAACAAAGCGGCCAGCTCTTCTTCCCTGAAGCGAATCCTTCTGGCGCTCAACACTGCCGCTGACGTGCTTTCAAAGGGGCGTTTAAGAATGACCCGACAGGGAGCTTGCTCGGATCGTTCCTTTGTTCCCCAATACGGAAGATGGGATGCAGCGACCCTCAACCCCTCACTCACCCTCAACCCCTCACCCTCAACCCCTCACCCTCAACCCCTCATCCTCAACCCCTCATCCTCAACCCCTCATCCTCAACCCCTCACCCTCACTCACCCTCACCCTCACTCACCCTCAACCCCTCACCCTCACTCACCCTCACTCACCCTCAACACCTCACCCTCACTCACCCTCAACCCCTCACTCACCCTCAACCCCTCACCCTCACTCACCCTCAACCCCTCACCCTCACTCACCCTCAACCCCTCACCCTCACTCACCCTCAACCCCTCACCCTCAACCCCTCACCCTCACTCCCCCTCGACCCCTCCCCCTCGACCCCTCCCCCTCAACCCCTCACCCTCCCTCACTCACCCTCACTCACCCTCACCCCCTCACCCTCACCCTCACTCACCCTCACTCACCCTCACCCACCCTCACCCTCACTCACCCTCACCCTCACTCACCCTCAACCCCTCACCCTCACTCACCCTCACTCACCCTCACTCACCCTCAACCCCTCACCCTCACTCACCCTCACCCACCCTCAACCCCTCACCCTCACTCACCCTCAACCCCTCACCCTCAACCCCTCACCCTCACCCTCACTCACCCTCACTCACCCTCACTCACCCTCACTCACCCTCACTCACCCTCACTCACCCTCACTCACCCTCACTCACCCTCAACCCCTCACCCTCAACCCCTCACCCTCACTCACCCTCACTCACCCTCACTCACCCTCACTCACCCTCACCCACCCTCACCCTCCCTCACCCTCAACCCCTCACCCTCACTCACCCTCAACCCCTCACCCTCACTCACCCTCAACCCCTCAACCCCTCAACCCCTCCCCCTCGACCCCTCCCCCTCGACCCCTCACCCTCAACCCCTCACCCTCCCTCACTCACCCTCACTCACCCTCACTCACCCTCACCCCCTCACCCTCACTCACCCTCACTCACCCTCACTCACCCTCACTCACCCTCACCCTCACTCACCCTCACCTCACTCACCCTCACCCTCACTCACCCTCACCCTCACCCTCACCCTCACTCACCCTCACTCACCCTCACCCTCACTCACCCTCAACCCCTCACCCTCACTCACCCTCACTCACCCTCACTCACCCTCAACCCCTCACCCTCACTCACCCTCACCCACCCTCAACCCCTCACCCTCACTCACCCTCACCCACCCTCAACCCCTCACCCTCACTCACCCTCAACCCCTCACCCTCACTCACCCTCACCCTCACTCACCCTCACCCTCACTCACCCTCAACCCCTCACCCTCACTAACACTGAAACCCTCAATCACCCTCACTCTTACTCTCACTCACACTCTACACCTCAGCCTCACCCTCACTCACTCACCCTCAACACCTCACCCTCAACCCCTCACCCCCTCACCCTCACTCGCCCTCACCCTCACCCTCAACCCCTCACCCTCACCCTCAACCCCTCACCCTCAACACCTCACCCTCAACCTCACCCTCACACCTCACCCTCAACACCTCACCCTCAACACCTCACCCTCAACACCTCACCCTCAACACCTCACCCTCAACACCTCACCCTCACACCTCACCCTCAACACCTCACCCTCAACACCTCACCCTCATCACCTCACCCTCAAACCCCTCACCCTCAACCCCTCACCCTCAACCCCTCACCCTCAACCCCTCACCCTCAACCCCTCACCCTCAACCCCTCACCCTCAACCCCTCACCCTCAACCCCTCACCCTCAACCCCTCACCCTCAACCCCTCACCCTCAACCCCTCACCCAACCCCTCACCCTCAACCCCTCACCCTCAACCCCTCACCCTCAACCCCTCACCCTCAACCCCTCACCCTCAACCCCTCACCCTCAACCCCTCACCCTCAACCCCTCACCCTCAACCCCCTCACCCTCAACCCCTCACCCTCAACCCCTCACCCTCAACCCCTCACCCTCAACCCCTCACCCTCAACCCCTCACCCTCAACCCCTCACCCTCAACCCCTCACCCTCAACCCCTCACCCTCAACCCCTCACCCTCAACCCCTCACCCTCAACCCCTCACCCTCAACCCCTCACCCTCAACCCCTCACCCTCAACCACCCTCACCCTCACCCACCCTCACTCTCACCCTCACTCTCACTCTCACCCTCACCCTCACTCACCCACCCTCACCCCTCACCCACCCACCCTCACCCTCACCCACCCTCACCCTCACCCACCCTCACCCTCACCCTCACCCACCCTCACCCTCACCCACCCTCACCCTCACCCACCCCACCCACCCTCACCCACCCTCCACCCTCACCCACCCTCACTCACCCTCACCCACCCTCACCTCACCCTCACCCACCCTCACCCTCACCCACCCTCACCTCACCCTCACCCTCACCCACCCTCACCTCTCACCCTCACCCACCCTCTCACCCTCACCCTCACCCACCTCACTCTCACCCTCACCCACCCTCACCCTCACCCTCACCCACCCTCACCCTCACCCTCACCCTCACCCTCACCCTCACCCTCACCCTCACCCTCACCCACCCTCACCCACCCTCACCTCACCCTCACCCACCCTCACCCTCACCCACCCTCACTCTCACCCCCTCACCCTCACCCACCCTCACCCACCCTCACTCTCACCCTCACCCACCCTCACCTCACCCTCACCCACCCTCACCCCACCCTCACCCTCACCCACCCTCACCCACCCTCACCCTCACCCACCCTCACCCACCCTCACCCACCCTCACCCACCCTCACCCACCCTCACCCCACCCTCACCCACCCTCACCCACCCTCACCCACCCTCACCTCACCCACCCTCACCCACCCTCACCCTCACCCTCACCCACCCTCACCCTCACCCTCACCCACCCTCACCCACCCTCACCCTCACCCACCCTCACCCACCCTCACCCTCACCCACCCTCACCCCCTCACCCACCCCACTCACCCACCCTCACCCTCACCCACCCTCACCCTCACCCACCCTCACCCTCACCCACCCTCACCCACCCTCACCCTCACCCACCCTCACCCTCACCCACCCTCACCCTCACCCACCCTCACCCACCCTCACCCTCACCCACCCTCACCCTCACCCACCCTCACCCTCACCCACCCTCACCCTCACCCACCCTCACCCTCACCCACCCTCACCCTCACTCACTCACCCTCACCCTCACCCACCCTCACCCTCACCCACCCTCACCCTCACCCACCCTCACCCACCCTCACCCTCACCCACCCTCACCCTCACCCACCCTCACCCACCCTCACCCTCACCCTCACCCTCACCCTCACCCACCCTCACCCTCACCCACCCTCACCCTCACCCACCCTCACCCACCCTCACCCTCACCCACCCTCACCCTCACCCACCCTCACCCTCACCCACCCTCAACACCTCACCCTCACCCACCCTCACCCTCACCCACCCTCACCCTCACCCACCCTCACCCTCACCCACCCTCAACACCTCACCCTCACCCACCCTCACCCTCACCCACCCTCACCCTCACCCACCCTCACCCTCACCCACCCTCAACACCTCACCCTCACCCACCCTCAACACTCACCCTCACCACCCTCACCCTCACCCACCCTCACCCACCCTCACCCTCACCCACCCTCACCCTCACCCACCCTCACCCTCACCCACCCTCACCCTCACCCACCCTCACCCTCACCCACCCTCACCCTCACCCACCCTCACCCTCACCCACCCTCACCCACCCTCACCCACCCTCACCCTCACCCTCACCCCACCCTCACCCTCACCCACCCTCACCCTCACCCACCCTCACCCTCACCCACCCTCACCCTCACCCACCCTCACCCTCACCCACCCCCACCCTCACCCTCACCCACCCTCACCCACCCTCACCCACCCTCACCCACCCTCACCCACCCTCACTCTCACCCTCACCCACCCTCACTCTCACCCTCACCCACCCTCACCCACCCTCACCCTCACCCACCCTCACTCTCACCCTCACCCACCCTCACCCTCACCCTCACCCACCCTCACCCTCACCCTCACCCTCACCCACCCTCACCCTCACCCACCCTCACCCTCACCCACCCTCACCCTCACCCACCCTCACCCACCCTCACCCTCACCCACCCTCACCCTCACCCACCCTCACCCTCACCCACCCTCACCCTCACCCACCCCCACCCTCACCCTCACCCACCCTCACCCACCCTCACCCACCCTCACCCACCCTCACCCACCCTCACTCTCACCCTCACCCACCCTCACTCTCACCCTCACCCACCCTCACCCACCCCCTCACCCTCACCCACCCTCACTCTCACCCTCACCCACCCTCACCCTCACCCTCACCCACCCTCACCCTCACCCTCACCCTCACCCACCCTCACCCTCACCCACCCTCACCCTCACCCACCCTCACCACCTCACCCACCCTCACCCACCCTCACCCCTCACCCCACCCTCACCCTCACCCACCCTCACTCACCCACCCTCACCCTCACCCACCCTCCACCCCACCCTCACCCTCACCCTCACCCACCCTCACCCTCACCCTCACCCACCCTCACCCACCCTCACCCTCACCCACCCTCACCCTCACCCACCCTCACCCCACCCTCACCCACCCTCACCCTCACCCACCCTCACCCCACCCACCCTCACCCTCACCCACCCTCACCCTCACCCACCCCCACCCTCACCCCACCCCCTCACCCACCCTCACCCACCCTCACCCACCACCCCACCCTCACCCTCACCCTCACCCACCCCACCCTCACCCCTCACCCACCCTCACCCTCACCCACCCTCACCCACCCTCACCCTCACCCACCCTCACCCTCACCCACCCACCCACCCTCACCCTCACCCTCACCCACCCTCACCTCACCCTCACCCACCCTCACCCACCCTCACCCACCCTCACCCTCACCCTCACCCTCACCCTCACCCACCACCTCACCCTCACCCACCCTCACCCTCACCCACCCTCACCCTCACCCACCCTCACCCACCCTCACCCACCCTCACCCACCCTCACCCACCCTCACCCACCCTCACCCCACCCACCCTCACCCCACCCTCACCCACCCTCACCCTCACCCACCCTCACCCTCACCACCCACCCTCACCCACCCACCACCCTCACCCACCCTCACCCTCACCCACCTCACCCTCACCCCACCCTCACCCACCCTCACCCTCACACCACCCTCACCCTCACCCACCCTCACCCTCACCCACCCTCACCCTCACCCACCCTCACCCCACCCTCACCCACCCTCACCCACCCTCACCCACCCTCACCCACACCCACCCCACCCACCCCCACCCTCACCCACCCACCCCACCCCTCACCCTCACCCACCCTCACCCTCACCCCACCCTCACCCTCACCCACCCTCACCCTCACCCACCCTCACCCCACCCTCACCCTCACCCACCCTCACCCTCACCCACCCTCACCCCTCACCCACCCTCACCCTCACCCACCCTCACCCTCACCCACCCTCACCCTCACCCACCCTCACCCCACCCTCACCCTCACCCACCCTCACCCTCACCCACCCTCACCCTCACCCACCCTCACACCTCACCCTCACCCACCCTCACCCACCCTCACCCACCCTCACCCTCACCCCCACCCACCCTCACCCACCCTCACCTCACCCACCCCACCCTCACCCTCACCCACCCTCACCCTCACCCACCCTCACCCACCCTCACCCCACCCACCCCACACCCTCACCCTCACCCACCCTCACCCACCCACCCCACCCTCACCCTCACCCACCCTCACCCTCACCCACCACCCCACCCTCACCCACACCCTCACCCACCCTCACCCTCACCCTCACCCACCCTCACCCTCACCCACCCTCACCCCTCACCCACCCTCACCCTCACCCTCACCCACCCTCACCCACCCTCACCCACCCTCACCCACCCTCACCCTCACCACCCTCACCCACCCTCACCCACCCTCACCACCCTCACCCTCACCCACCCTCACCCTCACCCTCACCCACCCTCACCCTCACCCACCCTCACCCACCCTCACCCTCACCCACCCTCACCCACCCTCACCCTCACCCACCCTCACCCTCACCCACCCTCACCCTCACCCCACCCACCCTCACCCACCCTCACCCACCCTCACCCTCACCCACCCTCACCCTCACCCACCCTCACCCTCACCCACCTCACCCTCACCCACCCTCACCCTCACCCACCCTCACCCTCACCCACCCTCACCCTCACCCACCCCTCACACCTCACCCTCACCCACCCTCACCCTCACCCACCCTCACCCACCCTCACCCACCCTCACCCACCCTCACCCACCCTCACCCACCCTCACCCTCACCCACCCTCACACTCACCCTCACCCACCCTCACCCCACCCTCACCCTCACCCACCCTCACTCTCACCCTCACCCACCCTCACCCACCCACCCTCACCCTCACCCACCCTCACCCTCACCCACCCTCACCCTCACCCACCCTCACCCTCACCCACCCTCACCCTCACCCTCACCCCACCCTCACCCACCCTCACCCTCACCCACCCTCACCCCACCCTCACCCTCACCCACCCTCACCCACCCTCACCCTCACCCACCCTCACCCTCACCCACCCTCACCCACCCTCACCCTCACCCACCCACACTCACCCTCACCCACCCTCACCCTCACCCACCCTCACCCTCACCCACCCTCACCCTCACCCACCCTCACCCTCACCCACCCTCACCCACCCTCACCCTCACCCACCCCACACTCACCCTCACCCACCCTCACCCTCACCCACCCTCACCCTCACCCACCCTCACCCTCACCCACCCTCACCCTCACCCTCACCCACCCTCACCCACCCTCACCCACCCTCACCCACCCTCACCCACCCTCACCCTCACCCACCCTCACCCTCACCCTCACCCACCCTCACCCACCCTCACCCTCACCCACCCTCACCCACCCTCACCCTCACCCTCACCCACCCTCACCCTCACCCACCCTCACCCTCACCCACCCTCACCCTCACCCACCCTCACCCTCACCCACCCTCACCCACCCACCCTCACCCTCACCACCTCACCCTCACCCACCCTCACCCTCACCCACCCTCACCCTCACCCACCCTCACCCTCACCCACCCTCACCCTCACCCACCCTCACCCTCACCCACCCTCACCCTCACCCACCCTCACCCTCACCCTCACCCACCCTCACCCTCACCCACCCTCACCACCCTCACCCACCCCACCCTCACCCTCACCCCACCCTCACCCTCACCCACCCTCACCCACCCTCACCCTCACCCACCCACCCTCACCCACCCTCACCCACCCTCACCCTCACCCACCTCACCCTCACCCACCCTCACCCACCCTCACCCACCCTCACCCACCCTCACCCACCCTCACCCACCCTCACCTCACCCTCACCCTCACCCTCACCCACCCTCACACCTCACCCTCACTCCTCACCCTCACCCACCCTCAACACCTCACCCTCACCCACCCTCACCCTCACCCACCCTCACACCTCACCCACCCTCACCTCACCCTCACCCACCCTCACCCTCACCCACCCTCACCCTCACCCACCCTCACCTCACCCACCCTCACCCTCACCCACCCTCACCCACTCTCACCCTCACCCACCCTCACCCTCACCCACCTCACCCTCACCCACCCTCACCTCACCCACCCTCACCCACCCTCACCCACCCTCACCCACCCTCACCCACCCTCACCCACCCTCACCCTCCCTCACCCTCACCCCCTCACCCTCACCCACCCTCACCTCACCCTCACCCACCCTCACCCTCACCCACCTCACTCTCACCCTCACCCACCCTCACCCTCACCCACCCTCACCCACCCTCACCCACCCTCACCTCACCCTCACCCACCCTCACCCTCACCCACCCTCACCCTCACCCACCCTCACCCACTCTCACCCTCACCCACCCTCACACCCTCACCCTCACCCACCCTCACCCTCACCACCTCACCCTCACCCACCCTCACCCTCACCCACCCTCACCCTCACCCTCACCCACCCTCACCCACCTCACCCTCACCCACACACTCACCCTCACCCACCCTCACCCACCCTCACCCTCACCCACCCTCACCCTCACCCACCTCACTCTCACCCTCACCCACCCTCACCCTCACCCACCCTCACTCTCACCCTCACCCACCCTCACCTCACCCACCCTCCTCTCACCCTCACCCACCCTCACCCTCACCCACCCTCACCCTCACCCTCACCCACCCTCACCCTCACCCACCCTCACCCTCACCCACCCTCACCCTCACCCACCCTCACCCTCCTCACACCCTCACCCACCCTCACCCACCCTCACCCACCCCCACCCTCACCCTCACCCACCCTCACCCTCACCCACCCTCACCCTCACCCACCCTCACCCTCACCCACCCTCACCCTCACCCACCCTCACCCTCACCCACCCTCACCCACCCTCACCCACCCTCACCCACCCTCACCCTCACCCACCCTCACCCTCACCCACCCTCACCCTCACCCACCCTCACCCACCCTCACCCACCCTCACCCACCCTCACCCACCCTCACCCACCCTCACCCACCCTCACCCACCCTCACCCACCCTCACCCACCCTCACCCACCCTCACCCACCCTCACCCACCCTCACCCTCACCCTCACCCACCCTCACCCACCTCACCCTCACCCACCCTCACCCTCACCCACCCTCACCCTCACCCACCCTCACCCTCACCCACCCTCACCCACCCTCACCCCACCCTCACCCACCCTCACCCCACCCTCACCCTCACCCACCCTCACCCTCACCCACCCTCACCCTCACCCACCCCTCACCCCTCACCCACCCTCACCCTCACCCACCCACCTCTCACCACACCTCACCACCTCACCTCACCACC